>NC_143035.1:16042500-17375000 GCF_057628025.1 Oncorhynchus mykiss
TGATGCTAGTCGGGCAGACGGGTGCGGGCAGCGATTGGTTGAAGAGTATGTATTTAGTTTTATTAGCATTTAAGAGCAGTTGAAGGCCTCAGAAGGAGTGTTGTATGGCGTTGAAGCTGGTTTGGAGGTTTATTAACATAGTGTCCAAAGAAGGGCCAGATGTATACAGAATGGTGTCGTCTGTGTAGGTGATCAAAGAATCACACGCAGCAAGAGCGACATCAGTGATATATGCAGAGAAAAATGTCGGCCTGAAAATGGAATCCTGTGGCACCGCCATACAGACTGCCAGAGGTCCAGACAACACGCCCTCTGAGTTGACACACTGAACTCTATCTGAGAAGTAGTTAGTGAACCATGCGAGACAGTCATTAGAGAAACCAAGGCTGTTGAGTCTGCCGATAAGAATACGGTGTTTGACAGAGTCGAAAGCCTTGGCCAGGTCAATGAAGACGGCTGCACAGTACTGTCTTTTATTGATGGCGCTTATGATATCGTTTAGGACCTTTAGCGTGGCTGAGGTGCACTGTTGGTTTTCTTCAGCCAGGGGTGAAGGGTAAGATCCATGTTTCTGGCCCTCCCAACCCTGGCTGAGGCAGAAGGGTTCAAATCAAATGTCACATTTGCCGTATACAATACTGTGAAAAGCCCTTAACCAACAATGCAGTTAAGAAAAATATTTACTAAATGAACTAAAGTAAAAAATAAGAGCAACAATAAAATAACAGTAGCGAGGCTATATACAGGGGATACCGGTACCGAGTCAATGTGCGGGGGTACAGGTTAGTCGAGGTACTTTAGATAATATGTACATTACCGTTCAAAAGTTTGGGGTCACTTAGAAATGTCCTTGTTTTTGAAGAAGAAAAAAAAGTCCATTAAAATCAATCAATCAATCAAATTTATTTTATATAGCCCTTCGTACATCAGCTGATATCTCAAAGTGCTGTACAGAAACCCAGCCTAAAACCCCAAACAGCAAGCAATGCAGGTGAAGAAGCACGGTGGCTAGGAAAAACTCCCTAGAAAGGCCAAAACCTAGGAAGAAACCTAGAGAGGAACCAGGCTATGTGGGGTGGCCAGTCCTCTTCTGGCTGTGCCGGGTGGAGATTATAACAAAACATGGTCAAGATGTTCAAATGTTCATAAATGACCAGCATGGTCGAATAATAATAAGGCAGAATAGTTGAAACTGGAGCAGCAGCACAGTCAGGTGGACTGGGGACAGCAAGGAGTCATCATGTCAGGTATTCCTGGGGCATGGTCCTAGGGCTCAGGTCCTCCGAGAGAGGGAAAGAAAGAGAGAATTAGAGAGAGCATATGTGGGATGGCCAGTCCTCTTCTGGCTGTGCCGGGTGGAGATTATAACAGAACATGGCCAAGATGTTCAAATGTTCATAAATGATCAGCATGGTCGAATAATAATAAGGCAGAACAGTTGAAACTGGAGCAGCAGCACAGCCAGGTGGACTGGGGACAGCAAGGAGTCATCATGTCAGGTAGTCCTGGGGCATGGTCCTAGGGCTCAGGTCCTCCGAGAGAAAGAGAGAAGGAGAGAATTAGAGAACGCACACTTAGATTCACACAGGACACCGAATAGGACAGGAGAAGTACTCCAGATATAACAAACTGACCCTAGCCCCCCGACACAAACTACTGCAGCATAAATACTGGAGGCTGAGACAGGAGGGGTCAGGAGACAACAATAACATCAAATTGATCAGAAATACAATGTAGACATTGTTAATGTTGTAAATGACTATTGTAGCTGGAAATGGCAGATTTTTTATGGAATATCTGCATAACTGTACAGAGGCCCATTATCAGCAACCATCACTCCTGTGTTCCAATGGCATGTTGCGTTAGCCAATCCAAGTTTATCATTTTAAATCCAAGTTTATCATTAGAAAACCCTTTTGCAATTATGTTAGCACAACTGAAAACTTTTTTCTGAATAAATAAGCAATAAACCTGGCCTTCTTTAGACTAGTTGAGTATCTGGAGCATCAGCATTTGTGGGTTCGATTACAGGCTCAAAATGGCCAGAAACAAAGCCCTTTCTTCTGAAACTCCTCAGTCTATTCTTGTTCTGAGAAATGAAGGCTATTCCATGTGAGAAATTGCCAAAAACTGAAGATCTCGTACAACGCTGTGTACTAACTACTCCCTTCACAGAACAGCGCAAACTGCCTCTATCCAGAATATAAAGAGGAGTGGGAGGTCCCGGTGCACAACTGAGCAAGAGGACAAGTACATTAGAGTGTCTAGTTTGAGAAAATGCCAGTCCTCAACTGGCATCTTCATTAAATAGTACCTGCAAAACACCAGTCTCAACGTCAACAGTGAAGAGGCAACTCCGGGATGCTGGCTTTCTATGCAAAGTTACTAAGAAAAAGCCATGTCTTTGTCCAGTGTCTGTTCTTTTGGCCATCTTAATCTTTTCTTTTTATTGGCCAGTCTGAGATATGGTATTTTCTTTGCAACTCTGCCTAGAAGGCCAGCATTCCCGAGTCGCCTCTTCACTGTTGACGTTGAGACTGGTGTTTTGCAGGTACTATTTAATGAAGCTGCCAGTTGAGGACTTGTGAGGTGTCTGTTTCTCAAACTAGACACTCTAATGACACTCTACATTATTTACCTTCAGAGGTGAATGTATCAAAGTTGCTGTGATAAAAGTTGTTGTTGTACACTCTCCACAAACAATAGTATGGTATTGTTTCATTATAACATCTACTGTAAATTGGACAGTGCAGTTAAGTTAACAATAATTTAAGCTTTCTGCACATATACATGTCTATGTCCTAGGATTTTTTTCATATTACTTACAATGTCATGTTAATCACATTAGTGCACGTTAGCTCAACTGTCCCAGTGGCATTGTTAATTTGGCATTGTTAAGCCACAGATAAAGAGCCAATAACAAGTATTTACCCCATTGCACAATTTCCACAAATTGTTGACATGGAGCCTGGATATTGAGAACCAGTTCATTGGGATTTGTTTTACCAATCTACACAAAATGCTCCACAATATTTTGGTGTTTGAGCCACTTGATTGCAATGGCGGTAGAGGACCTTAAGTCTGTTATGTCTGTGGAGTGATTATCATCTTCATCCTGTAATTACAGTCTTCCCGCTCGCAGGGAAGCATGCATAAGCTTCTCTGGAGTAAATCCCACCACGTCTCGCAGATTCTCTCCCCCCATCGACGACAGAGAGACATCAGGGCAGGCATGCAAATTAACCTCCCCATCCACAACAGAGAGACAATTCGTGCAGGCATGCAAATTACCCTCCCCATCCACGACAGAGAGACATCAGGGCAGGCATGCAAATTATCCTCCCCCATTTCCCACGTCCCCATGAGGACAATGGCTATTTTAAGCTTAGGGGTTAGATTTAGGGTTAGAGTTAGGGTAAGGAGTTGGTGGTTAGGGTTACATGATAAGTTTATGTTAAGGTTTAGGGAAAATATGATTTTGAATGGAAATGTATTTTAGGTCCCCACGAGTATAGAAGAACATAACGTGTGTGTGAAGACAGGAGAGCGAGAGAGCATCAAGACTCCCTGTAAATTGGGTGAAAGCAGGCAATACTGCAAGTGCTCTCAAATAACAGGGAATAATACATATTTTGGGATTAGGTGGGTAAACAACTTCCTCTTCTCATCTTGGGTTCTCTTTGAGATATTCTCCCATTATAAGTCATGCATGCGGCATTGGCATAATTGAATGTCCTCGTTAGAGGTTTAGTTTTGCATTGCGGTTATACAATTACAATGTACAAAGCTTTATTCAATAGGCTTATTGTTTGAACTCTGAAAAGTCCATAGTATTTTGAACATTGCATATCCAACCCAAAGCATCCACATCCATATTATTATGAATTCGCATATGTACTGGTGAAAAACGAATAGAATCGGACGTAAATAAATAACGCTATCCTTCAAGAGTGGCACTGTAGTCGAGGCCGTATAAATGAATAAAGCACTCTCTCTCTACAGGCGAATACACTGTCATGACGGCACATTTCCATTTGAAGCGGAAGATTGGATACTTTGTGATTCAGACCTATCTACCATGCATTATGACCGTCATCCTCTCCCAAGTGTCCTTCTGGCTGAACAGAGAGTCCGTGCCAGCTAGGACTGTGTTTGGTGAGTATGGGACTCCGTATCCGACAGTGATGTTATCCTAGACCAGGTATTCCAAACTGGGGTACGTGCAACGCCGTCAATGGTACGGCAAATAAAAAAGTTATGAATATTTTATTTTACATACATACATACATACATACAATTGATGTCGAAAGTTTTTCAACCACTCCCCAAATTTCTTGTTAACAAACTATAGTTTTGGCAAGTCGGTTAGGACATCTACTTTGTGCATGACGAAGTAATTTTTCCAACAATTGTTTACAGACAGATTATTTCACTTATAATTCACTGTATCACAATTCCAGTGGGTCAGAAGTTTACATACACTAAGTTGACTGTGCCTTTAAACAGCTTGGAAAATTCAAGAAAATTATGTCATGGCTTTAGAAGCTTCTGATAGGCTAATTGACATCATTTGAGTCAATTAGAGGTGTACCTGTGGATGGATTTCAAGGCCTACCTTCAAACTCAGTGCCTCTTGGCTTGACATCATAGGAAAATCAAAAGAAATCAGCCAAGACCTCAGAAAAGAAATTGTAGACCTCCACAAGTCTGGGGTTCATCCTTGGGAGCAATTTCCAAACACCTGAAGGTACCACGTTGATCTGTACAAACAATAGTACACAAGTATGAACACCATGGGACCACGCAGCCATCACACCGCTCAGGAAGGAGACAAGTTGTCTCCTAGAGATTAACGTACTTTGGTGCGAAAAGTGCAAATCAGTCCCAGAACAACAGAAAAATCAGATAAAACAAATTAATAACAACACAATGTCAAATACCGGCAGCCTCGTCAAATAATTAACATCCAATCACATTGACATAGTGGAGTGGTAACGTGCATGCAAGCAGTTGCTTCCGACACCACTTGGGTACACTGCAGCATCCACCAAGAGGCTCTTGCTGCCAAGGGAATGCCTGACAGCTTGAAAGACGTATTGGACACTACAGTGACAATGCAAGGTCCCTGAACTCTCGTGTATTTTCTGCACTATGCAATGATATGGGCAGCGACCGTAAGCTTTTACAACATACAGAAGTGCACTGGTTATCAAGGGGCAAAGTATTGACACGTTTTTTTTAATTGAGAGACAAGCTTAAAGATTTCTTTACTGACCATAACTTTCACTTGTCTGACCGCTTGCATGATGATGAGTTTCACACACGACTGGCCTATCTGGGTGATTTTTCTCCCCTGAGTGATTTGAATCTAGGATTACAGGGACTCTCCGCAACTATATTCAATGTGAGGGACAAAATTGAAAACATGATTAAGAAGTTGACGCTCTTCTCTGTCTGTATTTAATAAGGACAACACACAGATCTTTCCATCATTGTATGATTTTTTGTGTGCAAATGAACTCAAGCTTACGGACAATGTCAAATGTGATATAGCGAAGCACCTGAGTGAGTTGGGTGCGCAATTACACAGGTACTTTCCTGAAACGGGTGACACATTGGATTCCTTATCCCTTTCATGCCCTGCCTCCAGTCCACTTACCGATATCTGAACAAGAGAGCCTCATTGAAATTGCAACAAGTGGTTCTGTGAAAATTTAATTTAATCAGAAGCCACTGCCAGATTTCTGGATTGGGCTGCACTCAGAGTATCCTGCCTTGGCAAATTGCGCTATTAAGACACTGATGCCCTTTGCAACCACGTACCTATATGAGAGTGGATGTTGGGCCCTCACTAGCATGAAAACTAAATACAGGCACAGACTTTGTGTGGAAAATGATTTAAGACTGAGACTCTCTCCAATACAACCCAACATTGCAGAGTTATGTGCATCCTTTCAAGCACACCCTTTTCATTAACCTGTGGTGAGTTATTCATAATTTTCGATGAACAAATAAGGTTTTATAAGTAAAATCGTTAAATAAAGAGCAAAATTATAGATTATTATTATTTGTCCTATAAGAGCTCTTTGTCACTTCCCACGAGCCGGTTTGTGACGACAACTCACACTCATTCTTCTGTTTAATAAATGTATCATATAGTGTGTGTGTGGCAGGTTTACAATGATGGAAAACAACAACATTTGAGAGTGCACTGACACTGGTGCTAGAGGAGGTACGCAGCTGGAGGGTGAATGTTTGAAGGGGTACGGGACTATAAAAAGTTTGGGAACCACTGTCTTAGACTAACCCCTCTGCGTGTCTACTTGCGGTTCAGTGTTTCTCTGTGGTGCCAGGAGCCTTGGGGATGTATCCTGTGTGTCCGTTAGCCTGTCTTCCAACCCACTCTGCAGCTCCAATAGCTGTTTGTATTTCTGTGCAATGAATGAGCAACACTTTAAATGTGATCCTGTGCGCCATTTGAATAATTGTTCAGCAGTCTTATGGATTGGGGGTTGAAGCTGTTAAGGAGCCTTATGGACCTAGACGTGGCGCTCCGTTACCGCTTACCGTGCGGTAACAGAGAGACCAGTCTACGACTTGGGTGACTGGAGTCTTTGACAATTTTTTGGGCCTTCCTCAGACACAGCCTAGTATAGAGGTCCTGGATGGCAGAAAGCCATGGGCCGTACGCACTAACTGGGCCGTACGCACTAACCTTTGTAGCGCCTTACCCTTACAGTCAGTTGCCGAGCAATTGCCATACCAGGCGACAATACAACCAGTCAAGATGCTCTCGATGGTGCAGCTGTTTAGGATCTGGGGACCCATGCCAACTCTTTTCAGTCTCCTGAGGGGGAATAGGCATTGTCATGCCCTCTTCACGACTGTCTTGGTGTTTGGACCATGATAGTTTGTTGAGGATGTGGACACAGAGGGACTTTAAGCTCTCAACCCGCTCCACTAAAGCCCAGTCGATGTGAATGGAGGCGTGTTCGGTCCTCCTTTTCCTGTAATCCACGATCAGCTCCTTTGTCTTTCTCACGTTGACGGTGAGGTTGTTGTCCTGACACCAAACTGCCAGGTCTCTAACCTCCTTCCTATAGGCTGTCTCATCGTTGTCGGTGAGCAGGCCTACCACCGTTGTGTCATCAACAAACTTAATGATGGTGTTGGAGTAATGCTTGGCCACGCAGTCGTGGGTGAACAGGGAGTACAGGAGGGGACTAAGCATGTCACTACTGAGGGGCCAGTGTGGCAGATGTGTTGTTGCATACCCTTACCACCTGGGGACTGCCCATCAGGATGTCCAGAATCCAGTTGCAGAGGGAGGTGTTTGTCCCGGGGTCTTTAGCTTAGTGAGGAGCTTTGTGGGCACTATCTGTTGGGGCGGGATGCAAATTGGATTGGGTCTTTGGTTTCCGGCACAATGGTGTTGATGTCATATCACTGCAGAGGTGAGTACCATTCACAAGATAAACACAGTATATCACATAAAGGAGAAGTACATCACAAAATAGTATGCACCGAAAAACAGAATGCTGATGTGTTCACGGTAGAAATGGCCCATAGCTGTGTAAGCTTTAATCAGGCAATTTCTAGATATGATTGGGTATGCTCTGAAAAGGAGGAGTCAGTTGGTTTATTATTCTCTGTGTCCCTTTAATTCTCCTCGTTATTTCAGTGACACAGAGAAGTGGGCAGCAAATGAACATTTAAGAAAAAACTTGGTTAAAGAAATTCAAAGAACTTATTCTAAAAATACTCTGAGTAAATACATTCTCATCTCTTATCTGCAGATACTTTTTCCCCCTCCCACTCATTAAAATAAAAGGAAATCTGAGCTAAGCTGAACTTCAGTGGGGACTCGCAATGTTTTCATACAGCCCTCAAATCAAAACATCAGGCGCAAATGTGTCATGAGAAAATTTTAGATAAGTATGGTTATTTATTTTGATATATTTTGTGTCATCGATTAATGTAGCCTAGTGGTTAGGGTATCCTTGTGGTTAGAGCGTTGGACTAGTAACCGGAAGGTTGCAAGTTCAAATCCCGAGCTGACAAGGTACAAATCTGTTGTTCTGCCCCTGAACAGGCAGTTAACCCACTGTTCCTAGGCCGTCATTAAAAATAAGAATTTGTTCTTAACTCACTTGCCTAGTTAAATAAAGGTACATTTTTAAAAAATGTCACCATTGACATACAAGGTGCACTGTTCAGGTAGAAGACATCAAATCAAACTTTATTTGCCACATGCGCCAAATACAACAAATGATTACTTACCAGCCCTTAACCAACAGTGCAGTTCAATAAGAAAAAAAATATTTACCAAGTAGGCTAAAATAATAAAAAGTAACACAATAAGAATAACAATAACGAGGCTATATACAGGGGGCACCGGTACCGAGTAGTTTACATGGTATTTTACTTATGCCTACAAAAAACCAAATGCACCATATGTTGCAATTAGGAAGTTTTAACGTTTAAATATTAAAACTTATAAACAAAATTGGGATCCTTCACGTTAAGAAAAAATCTCTAGCTGAAAAACAGAAGGAAGAGCCTAAAGAGCCTGGCCGCTCTTTGGGCTCCCGTACACACAGACAGAACCGGCATGTGACACACATCATAAAATAATGCACCGTTTACACAACCTATTGTAGCCAACACCACTATCGCCAATGGTGACAACAACAGTGTCACATCAGAGGTGACAGGCTCATGGCGCTGAAAGGACAGCGACCCTAATACCTGTGCGTTCCATGGTGCTGAAAGGACAGCGACCCTAATACCTGTGCGTTCCATGGTGCTGAAAGGACAGCAACCCTAATACCTGTGCGTTCCATGGTGCTGAAAGGACAGCGACCCTAATACCTGTGCGTTCCATGGTGCTGAAAGGACAGCGACCCTAATACCTGTGCGTTCCATGGTGCTGAAAGGACAGCGACCCTAATACCTGTGCGTTCCATGGTGCTGAAAGGACAGCAACCCTAATACCTGTGCGTTCCATGGTGCTGAAAGGACAGCACCCTAATACCTGTGCTGAAAGAGAGCCCGTTTTGATGAAACGCAGAGACAGCAGTCATACACAGCATCAAATAATGTTAAAGAATAAGCAGCCCATTCACTGGAGTTGGCCCCATAAAATCATAACAATACAAAAGCACAACCATTTAATTTCCAAAATGAAATTAACAAACCAGCTATTAATTCCCATTGCAAATATATGTTATCACGTTCATCACACTAACCGGTGATCTAAAGTTTAAATGCAATAATGTTTCAGTTATTATTTTCAAAGCGGTATCTCACAATAAGCGAGCTGCAACAAAAAACAGTGCCACTAACCAGATGATTGACATTTGTAAAGGAAGTTTGAAAGTTAATCTATAACAAATTAGCAACATCCACCTTGAAGTCTACCTTGAACAGCTGCTACAGATGTTGTCACCTTTGTAACACTACTACAACACAAGCTAGCTAAGGCAACTAGCGACACTGATTATTTTATAATGCGACCCTTTCTTCTTCAATGTTTTATGACAGACTATTAGTGTATTGCCGCCAACCACTGATATTCTGTATTATGAATTCATTACCTCTTGCACTCTCAGTAGTGAGGCCTAGACACGTCACTTTAAAAAATAAATGGTCCCACCCATTGCAAGTCAAAATGTAACTGGTTCATTTAGGGCTGTTGCGGGGACTGTATTACCGCCACACTGGCAGTCACAAGTCATGACTGTTTAGTCACGGTAATTAGACTTCTCCAAGCTCTGATGCTGCTGATGGTCATCAGTAGCCTACCAAACTTGCTAACTGCTTGGTACTCAGCACTCTATTTTCCCTCTAATCACTCTGACATCAGTGAAAATGTGTTCGAAAATCTAATCAAACACTTCATGAGAGCCCATGTGCTCATGTTGCGCAACATTTCTATATGCTGTGCAATTGCTCGAGAAAACAGAGTTATGGCCTCTACTAAAAATAGGAGGATCCATCAGTTTTCAATAGGCTAGGCCTACTATATTTATTTCTGAACTTTACTAATATTAAGTGCATTGTTTATCTTTACAACAGCCTACCTGGCTGGCATGAAAATGAACCACGAGAAAAGTGTCCTCAATTAGCTATTTAAGTGCATAGATTAGATGTATTTTTCCCTGCTGCACCTGTTTTGCAACAGGAGCATGATAATGGTCCAATCTAAATCAAAACAAATTTTACACATATTATTTAGTGTATGTAAAGACAAGATTAAATCAAGAATAGTCTGATGGGTGACAATATTAGCCTATCACTTACCCTAACCCTTTTTCTAATCATAGTCGCACACCTCACGTAGCCTAGCCCATAGGCCTTTAGGTTTTGATAAGGTTTGTATCACAACTTAAGTGGCATAATAACACCTTAAAATTAATCACATGAATCTGATTTACAAGGGGTGTGAAGCTTAACTGACATACACGACCGGACAAAGGTTTTAGAACACCTACTCATTCAAGGGTTTTTCTTAATTTTTTATATTTTCTACATTGTAGAATAATAGTGAAGACATCGAAACTATGAACTAACACATGTGGAATCATGTACAGTAGTAACCAAAAAGTGTTAAACAAATCAAAATGCATTTGAGATTCTTCAAATAGACACCATTTGCCTTGATGACAGCTTCGCACACTCTTGGCATTCTCTCAACCAGCTTCATGAGGTAGTCACCTGGAATGCATTTCAATCAACAGGTGTGCCTTCTTAAAAGTTAAATTTCTTTCCTTCTTAATGCATTTGCCAATCAGTTGTGTTGTGACAAGGTAGGTGGGGTATACAGAAGATAGCCCTATTTGGTAAAATACCAAGTCCATATTATGGCAAGAACAGCTCAAATAAACAAAGAGAAACGACCGTGCATCATTACTTTAAAACATGAAGGTCAGTCAAAACTGAAAAATTTCAAGAACTTTTAAAGTTTCTCCAAGTGCAGATGCAAAAACCATCAAGCGCTATGACGAAATTGGCTCTCATGAGGACCGCCACAGGAATGGGAGACCCAGAGTTATCTCTGATGCAGAGGTTAAGTTTAGAGTTACCAGCCTCCAGAAATTGCAGCCCAAATAAATTATTCACAGAGTTCAAGTAACAGACATCTCAACATCAACTGTTCAGAGGAAACTGCGTGAATCAGGCCTTCATGGTCTAATTGCTGCAAAGAAACCACTACTAAAGGACACCAACAGGAAAAAGAGACTTGCTTGAGCCAAGAAACACAAGCAATGGACATTAGACCGGTGGAAATTTGTCCTTTGGTCTTGATGTCCAAATGTGCGATTTTTGGTTCCAGCCGCCATGTCGTTGTGAGACGCAATGTGGGTGAACAGATGATCTCTGCATGTGTATTTCCCACCGTAAACCAAGGAGGAGGAGGTGTTATGGTGTGGGGGTGCTTTGCTGGTGACATTTAGAAATCAAGGCACACTTAACCAGCATGTATACCACAACATTCTGCCGCGATACGCCATCCCTTCTGGATTGTGCTTAGTGGGACTATCACTTGTTTTTCAACAGGACAATGGCCCAACACGCCTCCATGCTGTGTAAGGGCTATTTTACCAAGAAGGAGAGTGATGGAGTGCTGCATCAGATGACCTGGCCTCCACAATCACCCGACCTCAACCAAATTGAGATGGTTTGAGATGAGTTGGACTGCAGAATGAAGGAAAAACAATCAAGTGTTCAGCATGTGTGGGAACTCCTTCAAGACTATTGGAAAAGCATTCCAGGTGAAGCTGGTCGAGAATATCAAGAGTGTGCAAAACTGTCATCAAGGCAAAGGGTGGCTATTTGAAGAATCTCAAATATAAAATATATTTTGATTTGTTTAACACTTTTTTGTTTACTACATGATTCCACATGTGTTATTTCATAGTTTTGATGTCTTCTATTATTCTACAATGAAGAAAATAGTAAATATAAAGGAACACCCTTGAATGAGTAGGTAGTGTATGTGTATGTGACCAATAAAACTTGATTTGATTTGAAATTACATGGATTTATTAGACTTTTTAACATGTGGAAGCCAGGAGATGCTAAATGTGTTAATTAACGAATGGTCAATTACGTGAGACCGACAGTTATTTGCTTGACAATCGCCAGCTGATAACATTTTGTGACCGCCACAGCCCTATGTTCATTCCACTATCACTCCAAAATTCTGCTGTAATACAATGGTAAAGCTGTCCAGCTTCTAAAGGCCGAGCCAATGGCTGGCTGAGCAGGTTCAATGTTTCTATCCAGATACCACTAAAGAATATTCTGATTGGATATTTTTTTCTATTCAGTATAAACCATTCTCTTTCTAACACAAACTGAAGAGATTAAATCAGAAAATGATTACAATATTGTGAAATAGAAATGTAAATGTTTTTTTTATAATATATTTTATTTATCTATTTCTATAAATCCTTAGGCCTTCAAGGCCCCGATGGTTCCCCACTGATCAAACCAAGATGAGCTATTTAACGTTAGCTAGGCTTACTTAGTCTACATAACTTTAACTGTCCACTTTCTCCCCTTCCAAATCCTACAGTAAATAACAACAACACCATTCAGATTATTAAATTGCAGTCTACCTGTTGGCTCTTGGTGTTGTAGCCTGTCCTTTTAATCCCATCTTCCATTGATTTAGATGGGAAATAAATCAAATAATGTGCCTATATATCTCCTTATGAATTCAAGTTGTGCCCCAGGCTTTTCCTGTAACACTGGAGCATCCTAAATGTCATCTTGCTTTGATGTTACAGTAAAGCATTTGTTGGTACATGTTAAGTTATGCATTCTCCTAAATGACATAAAACAGTAACATTTCACTTTTAAGTCTGCGCTATACCGTGTCATTACTATACACCTAAACTACTTTGCTAACCCAAATGTAATTATTTGGCTGTGCATGGTATCTGTTGATAAGGTACTTAAATAATTGAATGATAATCAAAGGGAACTGACCAAGCTGAAACTGTTTGCTGTTCCCCTAGGTGTAACCACTGTCCTGACAATGACCACCCTGAGTATAAGTGCTCGTAACTCCCTCCCCAAGGTGGCCTACGCCACGGCCATGGACTGGTTCATCGCTGTCTGCTACGCCTTTGTTTTCTCCGCCCTCATCGAGTTTGCCACCGTCAACTACTTCACAAAGCGCGGCTGGGCCTGGGATGGGAAGAGCATTGTGAATGACAAGGTAATGGAAGCATAACACCCTCCGATGGCCTAAAAAGCAGCATTTTAAGAGACAGAATATGGTGATCTGTTTGTTTTGAAGGTGGCCAACCCATATCCATATGATTTTCAACCCGGTGTCCTTTGCATGTGTTGTGTTTGCATCAGCATTCAGGTCATTTCCTGTTCGACAGCCACAGGCAGTGCTGTACCTGGAAGACCATCTGCATATGTATGAATGTATACATACAGTGACTTCAGAATGTATTCACATCCCGTGACTTTTTCCAAGTCGTTGTTACACTGGCCTACACACAGTATCCCATAATGTCAAAGTGGAATTATATTTGTATAATAAAAAATAAAAAATAGTCAATAAGTATTCAACCCTTTTGTTATGGCAAGCCTAAATAAGTTCAAGAGTGAAAGTAAAACATTTGTATAACAAGTCACATAAGTTGCATGGACTCTGTGTACAATAATAGTGTTTAACATGATTTTTGAATGGCTACCTCATCTCTGTACCCTACACCATCATCTGTCAGGTCCCTCAGTCAAATAGTGAACCTATTGGTAAAAAGTAAGAATATCCCTTTGAGCATGGTGAAGTTGTTAATTATACTTTGGATGGTGTTTCAATATACCCAGTCACTACAAAGATACACGTGTCCTTCCTAACTCAGTTGCCAGAGTGGATGGAAACCTCTGACCATGAGGTCAGTGGTGACTTTAAGACAGTTACAGAGTTTAATGGCTGTGATAGGAGAAAACTGAGTATGGATCAATAACACTGTAGTTACTCTACAAAACTTACTTAATTGACAGAGTGAAAAGGAAGCCTGTACAGGAAAAAAAAATCCAAAACATGCATCCTGTTTTCAACAAGGCACTGAGGTAATACTGGAAAAAAGAAATTGGCATTACAATTAACTTTTTGTCCTTAATACAAAGTGTTATATTAGGGGAAAATACAATACAACACACGACTGACTAAGTACCACTCTCCATATTTTCAAGCACAGTGGTGGCTGCATCATTAGTTATGATTATGCTTCTAATCGTTAAGCACTGAGGAGTTTTTTCAGGATAAAAAAATAAACGGAATTGAGCTAAGCACAGTCAACATCCGAGGGGAAAACCTGGTTCAGTCTGCTTTCCACCAGACACTGGGTGATTAATTCACCTTTCTGCAGGACAATAACCTAAAACACAAGGCCAAATCTACACTGGAGTTGCTTACCAAGAAGACAGTGAATGTTCCTGTGTGGTCGAGTTACAGTTTTGACTTAAATCTAATTGAAAATCTATGGCAAAACCTGTAAATGGTTGTCTAGCGATGATCAACAACCAGTTTGACAGAGCTTGAAACATTGTGAAAAGAATAATGGGCAGATGTTGCCAAATCCAGGTGTGGACAGCTCTTACAAACTTAACCAGAAAGACTGACAGCTGTAATTGCTGCCAAAGGTTCTTCTACAAAGTATTGAATCAGTGGTGTGAATACTTGCAGTAACAGTCAAATGTTTGGACACACCCCATTCAAGGGTTTTTCTTTATTTGTACTATTTTCTACATTGTAAAATAATAGTGAAGACATTGAAACTATGAAATAACACATGTGGAATCATGTAGAAACCAGAAAAGTGTTAAACAAATCAAAATATATTTTACATTTGAGATTCTTCAAAGTAGCCACCCTTTGCCTTGATGACAGCTTTGCACACTCTTGGCATTCTCTCAATCAGCTTCTTGAGGTAGTCACCTGGAATGCATTTAAATTAACAGGTGTGCCTTGTTAAAAATGAATTTGTGGAATTTCTTCCCTTCTTAATGCATTTGAGCCAATCAGTTGTGTTGTGACAAGGTAGGGTGGTATTCAGAATAATGCCCTATTTGGTCAAATACCAGGTCCATATTATGGCAAGAACAGCTCAAATAAGCAAAGAGAAACGACAGTCCATCATTCATTTAAGACATGAAGGTCAGTCAATCTGGAACATTTCAAGAACTTTTAACGTGTCTTGAAGTGCAGTCGCAAAAACCAACAAGCGCTATGATGAACCTGGCTCTCATGAGGACCGCCACAGGAAAGGAAGACCCAGAGTTACCTTTCCTGCAGAGGATAAGTTCATTAGAGTTACCAGCCTCAGAAACTGCAGCCCAAATAAATGCTTCACAGAGTTCAAGTAACAGACACATCTCAACATCAGCTGTTCATAGGAGACTGTGTGAGTCAGGCCTTCATGGTCGAATTGCTGCAAAGAAACCACTACTTTAACTATACATTCATGTACACACTACCTCAATTGGCCCGACCAACCAGTGCTCCCGCACATTGGCTAACCGGGCTGTCTGCATTGTGTCCCTCCACCCGCCAACCCCTCTTTTTACACTACTGCTACTCTCTGTTCATCATATATGCATAGTCACTTTAATCATACCCACATGTACATACTACCTCAATAAGCCTGTATATAGCCTTGCTACTCTTATTTTCAAATGTCTTTTTACTGTTGTTTTATTTCTTTACTTACCTACACACACACACACACACACACACACTTTTTTTTCTCCGCACTATTGGTTAGAGCCTGTAAGTAAGCATTTCACTGTAAGGTCTATACCGGTTGTATTCGGCGCACGTGACAAATAAACTTTGATTTGATTTGATAAAGGACACCAATAAGAAGATAATTGCTTGGGCCAAGAAACACAAGCAATGGACATTAGACTGGTGGAAATCTGTCCTTTGGATCTGATGAGTCCAAATTTTAGATGTTTTATTCCAACCGACGTGTCTTTGTGAGACGCAGAGTAGGTGAACAGATGATCTCCGCATGTGTGGTTCCCACCATGGAGAAGGAGGTGTGATGGTGTGGGGTTGCCTTGCAGATGACACTGTCTGTGATTTATTTAGAATTCAAGGCACACTTAACCAGCATGGCTACCACAGCATTCTGCAGCGATACGCCATCCTATCTGGATTGCATTTAGTGGGGCCATCATTTGTTTTTCAACCGGACAATGACCCAACACACCTCCAGGCTGTGTAAGGGCTATTTGATCAAGAAGGAAGGTAATGGAGTGCTGCATCAGATGACCTGACCTCCACAATCACCCAACCTCAACCCAAACCATCATTCTCCTTGTTTGAGTTAAGGACCGCAGAGTTAAGGTAAAGCAGCCAACAAGTGACCAGCATGTGTGGGAACTCCTTCAAGACTGTTGGAAAAGCATTCCATCTGTAGCTGGTTGAGAGAATGCCAAGAGTGTGCAAAGTTGTCATCAAGGCAAAGGGTGGCTACTTTGAGTAATCTAAAATCTAGAATATATTTTGATTTGTTTAACACTTTTTTGGTTACTATATGATTCCATATGTGTTATTTCGTAGTTTTGATGTCTTCAATTTTTTCTACAATGTAGAAAGTAGTAAAAATAAAGAAAACCCTTGAATGAGTAGGTGTCCAAATGTTTGACTGGTACTGAATATATATTTTCACTTTAAGTTGTCATTAAGGGGCATTGTGTGATTTTAAAAAAATCAGGTGGTAACACAACAAAATGTGTAATAAGTCAAGGTCTATGAATACTTTCTGAAACCAAGCAGGTGCCAGATCAGACAAATGAATGTGGCGATACAAACACAAAAGGTCACAGCATATTTTACTTAAATGTTCAGAGATGGAGAGTAAATTGGTACCCCATGAAGCATAGCCAGGATAAATGGGTAGATGTTCAGGGAGGGAGACCACATGAATCATAGCCAGGATAAATGGGTAGATGTTCAGGGAGGAAGACCCCATGAATCATAGCCAGGATAAATGGGTAGATGTTCAGGAAGGGAGACCCCATGAATCATAGCCAGGATAAATGGGTAGATGTTCAGGAAGGGAGACCCCATGAATCATAGCCAGGATAAATGGGTAGATGTTCAGGGAGGAAGACCCCATGAATCATAGCCAGGATAAATGGGTAGATGTTCAGGGAGGAAGACCCCATGAAGCATAGCCAGGATAAATGGGTAAATGTTCAGGGAGGAAGACCCCATGAAGCATAGCCAGGATAAATGGGTTGAGATGGAAAAAAATAACAAAAAGGAGAGGGAAACTGTGAAAGAGCCATAGAGTGATAAGAGCTCTTTCTGTGTGGGAAGATATGTTTGAAGTGAATCAGACTTTGATGGGGAAAAGACACTTTGCACCTTGTTAATCAGTTCGTGACAACAACAACAAAAAACATAAAAGCTGAGGTGGAAAGGTTGGTGCTTAGTTTCAACCCATCCTTCAGAATGTATTTGTTCATTTTCAAAAGAGCATATACATGTAACTGCCAGGGATAGAAACAATATTGAAAGCAGGTGCTTACACACAGGTGTGGTTTTTGAACTTCACTGAACAAAAATATAAACAAGCAACAATTAGTTACAAAACTGAGTTACAGTTCATATAAGGAAATCAGTCAATTGTAATAAATGTTATGGATTTCACATGACTGGGAATACAGATAGGTATCTGTGACCAACAGATGCATAAAACAAAAACAAGTTAGGGGCGTGGTTCAGAAAACCAGTCAATATCTGGTGTGACCACCATTTGCCTCATGCAGCACAACAAATCTCCTTCACATAGAGTTTATCAGACTCTTGATTGTGGCCTGTGGAATGTTGTCCCACTCCTCTTCAATGGATTTGCAAAGTAGCTGGATATTGGCGGGAACTGGAACACGCTGTCGTACAGTATGATACAGAGCATCCAAAACATGCTCAATGGGTGACATGTCTGGTGAGTATGCAGGTAGTCAGGTAGGCTCAGGTAGTGCAGCTCATCCAGGATGGCACATCAATGCGAGCTGTGGCAAGAAGGTTTGCTGTGTCTGTCAGCGTAGTGTCCAGAGCATGGAGGCGCTACCAGGAGACAGGCCAGTACATCAGGAGACGTGGAGGAGGCCGTAGGAGGGCAACAACCCAGCAGCAGGACCGCTATCTCCGCCTTTGTGCAAGGAGGAGCAGGAGGAGCACTGCCAGAGCCCTGCAAAATGACCTCCAGCAGGCCACAAATGTGCATGTGTCTGCTCAAACGGTCAGAAACAAACCCGACGTCCACAGGTGGGGGTTGTGCTTACAGGCCAACTCCGTGCAGGATGTTTGGCATTTGCCAGAGAACACCAAGATTGGCAAATTCGCCACTGGCACCATGTGCTCTTCACAGATGAAAGCAGGTTCACACTGAGCACATGTGACAGACGTGAAAGAGTCTGTAGACGCCGTGGAGAACGTTCTGCTGCCTGCAACATCCTCCAGCATGACCGGTTTGGCGGTGGGTCAGTCATTGTGTGGGGTGGCATTTCTTTGGGGGGCCGCACAGCCCTCCATGTGCTCGCCAGAGGTAGCCTGACTGCCATTAGGTACCGAGATGAGATCCTCAGACCCCTTGTGAGACCATATGCTGGTGCGGTTGGCCCTGGGTTCCTCCTAATGCAAGACAATGCTAGACCTCATGTGGCTGGAGTGTGTCAGCAGTTCCTGCAAGAGGAAGGCATTGATGCTATGGACTGGCCCGCCCGTTCCCCAGACCCGAATCCAATTGAGCACATCTGGGACATCATGTCTCGCTCCATCCACCAACGCCACGTTGCACCACAGACTGTCCAGGAGTTGGCGGATGCTTTAGTCCAGGTCTGGGAGGAGATCCCTCAGGAGACCATCCGCCACCTCATCAGGAGCATGCCCAGGCGTTGTAGGGAGGTCATACAGGCACGTGGAGGCCACACACACTACTGAGCCTCATTTTGACTTGTTTTAAGGACATTACATCAAAGTTGGATCAGCCTGTAGTGTGGTTTTCCACTTTAATTTTGAGTGTGACTCCAAATCCAGACCTCCAAGGGTTGATAAATTTGATTTCCATTGATAATTTTTGTGTGATTTTGTTGTCAGCACATTCAACTATGTAAATAAAAAAGTATTTAATGAGAATATTTAATTCATTCAGATCTAGGATGTGTTATTTTAGTGTTCCCTTTATTTTTTTGAGCAGTGTATGAAATACTCCTTCTGACCTCACAAACATGTTTAACTTGTAAATTGCCAAGTGAATGAATGACATCAGTGAGCTGTGACAGTAATTTGTGTTGACAGTGTGTTGCCTGACAGCATATCGGAGGCCCGGCTAACCTTCATGTTACCACTTCTCTGCATTCAGATTGATGCACTATCCTATCCCAGATCCCATTCAGATCCCCCCCCCCCCCCCCCCCCCCCCCGGGTGCATTCACACATGCTGCCCGGAGGTGACAGGTTCGTCTGACAACTGCTAGCTACTAACTTTGGCTCCTTCCACAGAAAAAAGAGAAGGCCTCCACCATGAAGAAGAACAACGCGTATGCCGTGGCGGTGGCCAACTATGCGCCCAACATCACCAAGGACTCTGGGTTGTCCACCATCGCCAAGGGCGGCGCCGTTGACCCCAACATGGCGGTTGGCAAGGTGGGTGGCAAGGCAGACCCAAAGAAGACTTTCAACAGTGTGAGCAAAATCGATAGGATTTCAAGGATTATGTTCCCTGTCCTGTTTAGCAGCTTCAATTTAGTCTACTGGGCCACGTACCTAAACAGAGAACCGTATATAAAGGATATGGTTCCCTCAACCTAGAGGTCTCTCCCTTCTCCATTGTAATACATCTGAATTACGGAACTAAAATATGACCAGTATCTGCTAACTCTTGGTTTGTTGGTACAAGACAGACAAGCCCTGGATTGCTTTCTCTCCCCCTCTGTCCTGTTTTTTCTACACCACATTCTGCAGTGCTTTTGGAAACAACTGCTTTTGTAAATATAGATGTATTTATTGTCATGACTTGTGTGTTTGGTTCTGTAAATCAGTGAATCTTATGGTTTTATTGACCAGTGATGTTTACATGTTTGAAAAGTCTACGAAAGGAACCTTGAGATGTTTATTTGCAGAATCGAGAGATTTAAGTCTACTTTTTTTTTATAGTTACAAAAATATATTTCTTATGTTAACTTTTTTTGTGGGCTAACAATTTAATGTTTCTCGTTAACCAGGGATTTCCCATTTATGGTATGAAGTTATCTTTTTCTATACAAGCCAATGCAAAAAAAGAATAATCTTTTTTTTTGTTGAATGCTTTTGTTGTATTGCAATGTAACTTATTATTGTTAAACAAAATATCTACATAAGCAAAACAAACCATACTGTGTAATAATGTTTCAAATTGATTATTATCATTTTTTATTTTATTTATACATACTACGTCGAAGGCAGGTGCCATTTTCCTCACACAAAACAGCACTGAACTGTGCAAAAGAAAGACCATGGGAACTACTGCAGCATGATAATCTGCTGCGCGGTTTATTTGGTAACCTGTCCTCTATGATATACATGTATTGGATAAGGCGATATTATGTGCCAGAGCATGACAATGCGTTACACACACACATTTACACGCTACTCAATCAGAACGACAGATTTTTACCTTGTCAGCTCAGGGATTTGATCTAGCAACCTTTCAGTTACTGGCCCAATGCTCTAACTACTAGGCTACCTGCCGCCCTGTATTGAGCACCTAGAACTGAATGCTAACTTGATAAGCTTCTGTAACTTGTTTTGTCATGAAAAATATATAGGTGAACTGCTTTTGAATCAGGGGTTGGAACCAAAATTCCATTCTGCGAGCAACAAATCGTTATGCTGAAGACAAAACTCTTTAAAAACAAATTATATAAAAAGTCGCCCTGCAAAGACATGCTAAACTTTGGGAATAGTGCAGTGTTTTACAGCATTGCAACCATAGGAAAAAATACATTGATCATTTGATGTATTTTCTGTAAATGTTTTTGTTATTTATAACATGAAAGTTTGCACAAATACTGCGATGTTGAAAATAATGTACAGTAACAGTCAAAAGTTTGGACAAACCTACTCATTCCAGCGTTTTTCATTATTTTGACTATTTTCTGCATTGTAGAATAATAGTGAACACATCAAAACTATGAAATAACATATGGAATCATATAGTAACAAAAAAAAAAAAGTGTTAAACAAATCAAAATATATTTTATATTCTTCAAAGTAGCCACCCTTTGAATTGATGACAGCTTTGCACACTCTTGACATTCTCTCAACCATCTTCTTGAGGTAGTCACCTGGAATGCATTTCAATTAACAGGTGTGCCTTGTTAAAAGCGAATTTGTGGAATTTCTTCCCTTCTTAATGCATACAGAAGATAACTCTATTTGGTAAAAGACCAAGTCCATATTATGTCAAGAACAGCTCAAATAAACAAAGATAAACGACAGTCCATCATTAATATAGGACATGAAGGTCAGTTAATCCGGAACATTTCAAGAACTTTTAACGTTTCTTCAAGTGCAGTTGCAAAAAGCATCAAATTCTATGATGAAACTGGTTATCATGAGGTCCGCCACAGGAAAGGAAGACCCAGAGTTACCTCTGCTGCAGAGGTTAAGTTCATTAGAGTTACCAGCCTCAGAAATTGCAGCCCAAATAAATGCTTCACAGAGTTCAAGTAACAGACATATCTCAACATCAACTGTTCAGAGGAAACTGTGTGAATCAGGTCTTCATGGTCGATTTGCTGCAAAGAAACCACTTTAAAGTACACCAATAATATGAAGAGACTTGCTTGGGCCAAGAAACATGAGCAATGGACATTAGACCGGTGGAAATCTGTCCTTTGGTCTGATGAGTCCAAATGTGAGATTTTTGGTTCCAACTGCCGAGTCTTTGTGAGACGCAAAATATGTGAATGGAGGATCTCTGCATCTGTGCTTCCCACCGTGAAGCATGGAGGAGGAGGTGTGATGGTGTGGGGTTGCTTTGCTGGTGACACTGTCTGTGATTTATTTAGAATTCCCTTAACCAGCATGGCTACCACAGCATTCTGTAGCGATACACAATCCCATCTGGTTTGCTTACTCATTTGTTTATCAACAGGACAATGACCCAACACACCTCCAGGCTGTGTAAGGGCTATTTGACCAAGGAGAGTGATGGAGTGCTGCATCAGCTGACCTGGCCTCCATAATCACCCGACCTCAACACAATTGAGATGGTTTGGGATGAGTTGGACCCCAGAGTAAAGGAACAGCAGCCAACCAGTGCTCAGCATATGGGGAAACTCCTTCAAGACTATTGAAAAAGGATTGCAGGTGAAGCTTGTTGAGAGAATGTCAAAACTGTGCAAAGTTGTCATCAAGGCAAAGGGTGGCTAGAAATCTAAAATATATTTGGATTTGTTTAACACTTTTTTTGGTTACTACATGATTCCATGTGTGTTATTTCATAGTTTTGATGTCTAAAATAAATACAACCTTGAATGAGTAGGTGTCCAAACTTTTGACTGGTACTGTACATTTAAAATAAATGCAATTTTAATAACATGTATATAAATATGTTAATGTCATTACCCAATAGTCTGTAAAAAATAAATGTGGTCTTGTGTGGGCAAATGCTTTAATACAGTGCATTCGGAAAGCATTAAGACCCATTCACTTTTTCCAAATTTTGTTACGTTACAGCCCTATTCTAAAATGGATTAAATACATTTATTCCTCTTCAATCTACACACAATACCCATAATGACAAAGTGAAAACAGGCAAATTTATTGCAAATAAAAAACAGAAACCTTATTTACATAATTATTCAGACCCTTTGCAATGAGCCTCGAAATTGAGATCAGTTTCATCCTGTTTCCATTGATCATCCTTGAGATGTTTCTCAAACTTGATTGGAGTACACCTGTTGTCAAATCAATTGATTGGACATAATTTGGAAAGGCACACACATGTCTATGTGAGGTCCCACAGTTTACAGTTCATGTCAGAGCAAATGGGTCTAAGGAATTGTCTGCAGAGCTCCGAGACAGTATTGTGTTGAGGTACAGATCTGGACAAGGGTACCAAACATTTCTGTAGCTTTGAAGGTCCAAAAACACAGTGGCGTCCATTATTCTTAAATGGAAGAAATTTGGAACCACCAAGACTCTTCCTAAAGCTGGCCTTCTTGCCAAACTAAGCATTCGGGGGAGAAGGGCCTTGGTCAGGGAGGTGACCAAGTACCTGATGGTCACTCTGACAGAGCTCCAGAGTTCCTCTGTGGAGATGGGAGAACCTTCCAGAAGGACAACTCTCTCTGCAGCACTCCACCAATCAGGACTTTATGGTAGAGTGGCCAGACGGAAGGCACTCCTCAGTAAAAGGCACATGACATCACACTTTGAGTTTGCCATAAGGCACCTAAAGACTCTCAGACCATGAGAAACAAGATTCTCTGGTCTGATGAAACCAAGATTGAACATTTTGGGCTGAATGCTAAGCATCACGTCTGGAGGAAACCTGGCACCATCCCTACGGTGAAGCATGGCTGGGAGACTAGTCAGGATTGAGGGCAAGATGAACAGAGCAAAGTACAGAGATCCTTGATGAAAACCTGCTCCAGAGCGCGCAGGATCTCAGACTGGGCCAAATATTCACCTTCCAACAGGACAACAACCCTAAGCACACAGCCAAGACAACGCAGGAGTGGCTTTGGGACAAGTCTCGGAATGACCTTGAGTGGCCCAGCCAGAGCCCGGACTTGAACCCAATCTAATATCTCTGGAGAGACCTGAAAATAGCTGTGCAGCGACGCTCCCCATCCAACCTGACAGAGCTTGAGAGCTTCTTCAAAGAATGGGAGAAACTCCCCAAATACAGGTGTGGCAAGATTGTAGCGTCATACCCAAAAGGACTTGCGGCTTTAATCGCTGCAAAAGGTGATTCAACAAAGTACTGAGTAAAGGGTATGAATTCTTATGTAAATGTGATCAGTCTTTTATTTTTATATATTTGCAAAAGAAAATCTAAACATGTTTTTGCTTTGTCATTATGGTGTATTGAGTGTAGATTGTTGAGGGAAAAAAGGATTGAATCAATTTTAGAATAAGGCTGTAACGTTACAAATTGTGGAAAAAGTGAAGGGGTCTGAAGACTTTCTGAATGCACTGTACTTAGTGCTGCTGAACCCTACCACCAATTCCATTAACAGCAGTGCAATACACATATTGGACTGTAGAGGAAAAAGTTGACTACCTGTCTCAGCTAAAGTGGAGTGGAAAATTCTCAGTAGGGTCTCTACTAAACAAATATGGTTCGTTTTGGAGGGGGACTATGTCGTACAGACTGTAGCTGGCTTTTTACTCTCCCCCTACATAGCCCCCAATACAACACACTGTCTATGAAATACATATTGGACTGTAGAGAGAACTTTATTACCTGTTTCAAATAAACTGGGGTGGCAAACACTCAGTAGTGTCTCTACTAGTTTTTGAGGGGGTCTGTGTCCCTCGCTGTTGCTGCCGTTTTTTACGGCCTGTTGCTGGCGTTTTGCAGCATGTTTCTGGCGTTTTTTACGGCCTGTTGCTGGCGTTTTTTACAGTCTTTCACAGTCTGTTGCTAACGTTTTTTACAGTCTGTTGCTAACGTTTTTCACAGTCTGTTGCAAAACGTTTTTTTGTAGGAATGTAAAAATTGCTTTGAACGTAAAATTACATTTTTTACCGTTCCCATGCTTTTAAAATAATGGTTATTTTAATGGTTATTTTAAATAATGGAACATTATAGATTACTATCGTTCCCGGTTCTGTTTCTGTTCCTCTAAATGTTTTGTTATTTTCCCGGCTTTGTTCCCTGAACCAGTTCCAACCCCTGCTTTGTATGAAGTGGAATCAATGCAATGCATTGTTTGATGACTACAATGGTGCTGCCTTCTTCTAAATCCTCAGATCAATTTAGCCATATTTCACAGGTTGATCATGGACCAAACACCCACATGTGCTTCAAAGTAAAATTGGACACTCTATTAATACATGTGTTTACCTTTATATAAATAAATATGTTTGTGTTAAATATGTTAAATATGTTCATTTTCTACCAATCTGCTCATCATTAACATTAACTTAGTGTTTTAAAGGTTTTCCTGTCAGCTCATACTCTGAGTACTAACTATGAATGTGTTTATCAAATCTTTACAGATTTAAAAAAATATATAAAATATATATATTTCTTTTTTTTCACCTCAATTGGTAAGTCTTGTCTCATCGCTGCAACTCCCGTGCGGACTCAGGAGAGGTGAGGGTCGAGAGCCGTGCGTCCTCCGAAACACAACCTAACCAAGCCGCACTGCCCATCCAACCCGGAAGCATTGTTTCCACATTGGTGCGGCTGGCTTCCGCTAGTGCGCGATGAGACAAGGACATCTCAGCCGGCTAAATCTTCCGTAACCCGGATGATGCTGGGCCAATTGTGCACTGCCCCATGTGCCTCCTGGTCGCGGCAGAGCGACCGGGAGGCCCTGGACTCGAACCCAGAATCTCTAGTGGCACACTCAGATGCAGTGTCTTAGACCACTGTGCCACTCTGGAGGCTCTATCTTTACTGAATATTAACATGCACCATCTTCATCTCCATGTCATGTTTGTTATTCACTTTACGCATTCTTCAAAGGTTAGATTTTGTCTCAAGAGTTTTTAATATATTATGAACTATTGAAGTGTACATTTTCATGTGTACTGTATGACGACTTATACATTACCAAAAGTGGTGACATAGAGAACCATTTCAATTGTTTTGTTATTAAGTTTGTCTAACAAATCACCATTAAATTGTGTTTATATGAGCAAAAAGCATAAAATATGTCTTCTTATAACGACGCATCCCCACATAATGGTATGGAACACAATCAGCCAGAGTGTGTTATGTAAAATGTGATATAATGTGGCTCTCCTCTCTGTCATCACCTCCTAGCTAGTCTAATCCAATATCATTCTTAAAAGGTTTATATCACATCATTTGAGAACTTGGTCCGATGAGTCATATCGATTTAATTAGATGTTCCACTGTGATATCTCATGGGAATCCAAGTTTACTGTAATTCTTTTTATTTGTTTTCCATGTTGTGATCTGTCAAACTATATGTAATTCATGCAGACAGGTGAAAAGAAGACTTCAGTGGAGCCTCTGTAACGGTTGAAGTTCCTATAGACATGTGGGGATTAGTGTGTGGATGCGATGCTCAGTGTTGGCTACAGTTACATGACTTCAGGGCCAAAAGCAGGGATCTTGCCACGATTGCTCTGTTTACCAAACGGTTTTACTCATCAGATTGGAAATGGGGGTAGAATGACTAATGTGCTGTGCAGGTTATTTTAGGTGTTTTAAAGACTCCGCATCATGGTTCATCTGGAAATGTCAACGCATTAAAGACGATGGATGAAATTCTCTCAACATTGTGTACTTATGGAACGTAATTTCTACTTTAAAATGCCAGACTTGATTTATCCTGTTGCTGCAGGATTATTTTCCTGCTCATCGAATTAAGATAGCACATATTGAACAGTATGTATTGTTTAGGGACATACAGTTTGCAGGAGTAAATAGAAATCCACCCGACATTCCTACACAAACATCTTCTAATTTCTACAAAGCTCTAATTGTCATTTTTTCCATAGCTGCAAGCTAAAGACATAGAATATCTGAGTAAAGTTTTCAATTAATTCATTACACATTTGGTCTTTTGGTTTCACCCCACAGCTTCTCTATGAAAGGGGGGCTGAACTTCCTGATGTAGCCTCGGTTTCAATTCTCCTCATTAGGAAATGCGCCTGGGTCTTGGAGGTGTGCTTTGATCTGAATGTCTCGTGTGTGTTTGAACGTGGAAAGCGTTTTTACGTTCACTCTGCCAAAACAGTACACAGTTGCAGTCATTCACCCTTCCAGATAACTTGAAACAGTCTAACCAGGTCTTGTGTCTTGAAGTCGCCTAGGGTAGCTAGTGCTTGCCAACTTATTTTGCCAATTAGCTTCAGCCAGCTGGTGTGTGACTGTGGCAAAGTTGGTTTGACATTGGATAGCCTATCTCTGGGGCTAGTTAGGGACTGTCAATAAATGTTACAATGTAAATGGGACAATATTTGAATGTTGCAAAAAAATATATATATATTGAATATCCGAAACATGCAAGTATATTGTAGTGAAGCCGAACAACAACTACACCATACCAGTCTTCCAACAGACTCCCATTCAGAGCAACACACAGAAGCATCCAGGGTCAATGCTCTGCTCAAGGGCACGTTGACAGATCTCCCACCAGGCCAAAAACCGTGAACCTGAACCCTCCAAGATCCCCCCCTGGCAGTTCCCCAATAGCTGTCCCTCAACCATCCGAGACCTCTCCCACTGTCCCCCCAGAAGAAAAATAAAAATAAAAAATACAATCAATTCCATTCCCCACCCCCAAGAACACCCCAATGCACCAACAACCAAGAAAGAGAATGAACTAAAGAGAAAAAAGAAAAAGACAGAAGAAAACAGCAAAAAAAGCACAACAAATATATAATAAAAACAAAGGACATCAAGGACAACTAAAATCATAACAGCAATGCCAACTGTATATGTTTGTGTGCATGTCTGGCACTATTACATGTATGTGTGTGTTCTTGTATGCGTTTATTTGAATGAGAGTGTGTATATGCATGTGTACAAACACCTGCACGGCATCAGCCTCAGGCAAACCGACATTAGCTGTAAAAACATTGCCCCTCATTGACACTCAAATGTACTTTTTATTAAGTTTTATTTTGACTTTATTTTGACTTTTATCTTTGACCATCATTCTATCTCCCGCACAGCAACTCAACTCCCACTTGTCTCCAATTCCACATCCCAACCCTCAGCCCATCCTACCTATCTCTGCTGGCCACCCTCTTCGGATTTCTACGCAACATATCTTTCAACTATGCTGTGATGTTTAATGTACAATTTCGATCTATCGAATCGAACAGAATGCACAGATTGCGAGTTGAAGATAAATACTTTTACTAAGAGTATTAGAATATCAGTAATTGACTGACCCGGTCTCTCCAAGTCTCCTAACACTACTAATTCCAGGGTCAATTTTAGATCAATGCTATGCATTTTCAGCCATTCCTGAACCCGAGACCAGAAACAGGCTACCTGAGGGCAATACCAAAATAAATGGTCTATTGATTCTGTATCCTCACAACAAAATCTGCAGAGCTTCGATGATTTTATGTCCCAAATATTCAGCATTTTGTTGGTGGCAAGAATTCTATATAATTATTTTAGCTGAAAAGCAAAGTCTTGACTCTTGCGTTTTGTTTTATATATCAACTCATACACCCTGTACCATGGAATCGGTACATCAACAATCTCCTCCCAACTATTTTGCAATCTGTATGGAACAGTTCACAACATCCTGGTCCTCAAATGAAACTGGTATACTTTCCCGATTTATTATATTTTTATTCCTCCACCAGTTTTGATCCTTAAAATTGGGCAGACAGACCAGTTCCCTACTACCTCTGCAACCTGCATCCTCCATTTTTGGTGTGATGCTGTAATCAATTGGTTGTATTCTTGGATTGAGCAGACCTTCCCGTACAATTCTGATAACTCCATGAAGAACATAACTCTACCATTCCAATTTACAATATAATTTAAGAACAAAATACCCTTTTCAAACATCTTTCCCAAAAATACAGGTATTTTATCAACCAGCACATTTGAGCTCAGCCATAATATTTGTTTTATATTTTCAGGGGGATAAATTTAAATTGTAGCTAGCTCTGCAATGCTTGTTTGAAAAAGAGAAGAAAAAAAAGAAGTATCATTTTCAATTAATCGAAAATGAGTCATGGCAATCTGCACAAAGGCTAAAAGGCCATTTTTAAACAATGGATGAGCTTTTCTTAGTAATCTACTTGAGAACCATTTAGTGTGAAGCTTTTAGAGAGAGGTTTAGTGCTTTTATATTTAATAATCTCAACCCATCCAATTCATATTCATTATATAGATAGGCACGCTTTATTTTGTCTGGTTTAGCATCCCAGATAAAAGCGAGAGATTTTTTGCTCACATGATTTGAAAAAGGAATCATCAGGAGTAGGCAGCGCCATACGTAAGTGAGTAAACTGAGATATTAATTAATCAGGGCATTTTTTCCATAAATAGACAGGTATTTACCTCTCCATGGTTGCAGGATCTTGTCTATTTTTACAAGTTTTCTATTGAAATTCATTGTGGAGAGCTCATTTATATATTTTGGAATATAAATATAAGAATATAAATAAATAAGTATGTTTACTTCACCATCAGCCCATTTTATAGGTAAACTGCAAGGTAATGTAAAAGTTGCATTTTTTAAACATCCAATATGTAATATTGTACACTTATCATAATTAGGTTTTAGTCCAGAGAGTACAGAAAAGTTATCTAGATCTTCAATGAGACATTGCAGGGATCTAGCTTGCGAACTTAATATAAAACTTGAGTAATCGGCAGACATGGACACCTTTGTTTGAAAGCCTCTCTGAAAACTCTCTGAAAAGTAGCCGTTATTTACTATTTTACACCTGGGGATGCTATACATTATTTTTACCCATTTTATAAGAGAATCACCGAAAGTGAAAAAATTCACTTACTTTATCAAATGCCTTTTCAAAATCAGCTATGAATACCAAGCCTGGCTTCTTCGATGTTTCATGATGTTCTACAGTATTATTTCTAGTAGTTGCCGTTGCACATGTTTTAGTTGTCTTATTAAATGGTTCGAATAATTGTATATCAATTTCTAAAATGCATTGTTCATTTGAGGTTTTTAAGTCATTGAAATGTGGAGCTATTGACCTTTTAAAATATTGTCTCATCTACATTGTGTAATTTACTGATGGTCCCTAACTAACCCCATAGGAATATCGCATGTCAACCAAATTGACCATGGGCATTACGATTAGGTCATGTGCACCGAATTTATGATTACTTGGGTGCTCCCAGCTGTGGGCAGGATTAAAATAAACCCAACCCAAGGAAGACTGTTACGGTACCATTCATTCCGTGTCATACATTTTTATTCTAATTATCTCACAAATCTCAGTTTTGGAGGAGACTGACCAATGACCAAAATAATTCTACAGGATTTACACTTTGTAGTCAATTTTGACACTAGAATAAATGTTTCTGACTAATATTGATGCCACATAGTCTGCTTTCTATCAGAGAAGTTGTTTATTACCTTCAGTTGCTCTTTTATCGGTGTCACGACTCCCCCCGAAGGTGGCTCCACTTTCGGCGCTCGGCGGTCGTCGTCACCGGTCTACTAGCTGCCACATATCCCTTTTCCCTTTTCTGTTGGTTTTGTCTTATTGGTTACACCTGTTTCTTGTTTAGGTTTTTAGTTGGGCTATTTAAGCCAGTAAGGCCCGCCTTCTCTTTGTGCAGGCTTATTTCTGCTTTTCTGATGTATCAAATACTTATGTCATGCAATAAAATGCAAATGAATTACTTAAAAATCATACAATGTGATTTTCTGGATTCCGTCTCTCACAGTTGAAGTGTACCTATGATAAAAATTACAGACCTCTACATGCTTTGTAAGTAGGAAAACCTGCAAAACCGGCAGTGTATCAAATACTTGTTCTCCCCACTTATATTTTTGTTCAGTATGTATGAGAAACTTAAAATGTATTGATGTACACAGAAACATATATATTTTTTTAAATTTCAATATATGTAGTACAGTGCCTTGCGAAAGTATTCGGCCCCCTTGAACTTTGCGACCTTTTGCCACATTTCAGGCTTCAAACATCAAGATATAAAACTGTATTTTTTTGTGAAGAATCAACAACAAGTGGGACACAATCATGAAGTGGAACGACATTTATTGGATATTTCAAACTTTTTTAACAAATCAAAAACTGAAAAATTGGGCGTGCAAAATTATTCAGCCCCTTTACTTTCAGTGCAGCAAACTCTCTCCAGAAGTTCAGTGAGGATCTCTGAATGATCCAATGTTTTTTTATTTTTTATTTTTTCAATTTTTTTTTTTTACCCAATTTCGTGGTATCCAATTGTTGTAGTAGCTACTATCTTGTCTCATTGCTACAATTCCCATACGGGCTCGGGAGAGACGAAGGTTGAATGTCATGCGTCCTCCGATACACAACCCAACCAGGCATACTGTGAATGATCCAATGTTGACCTAAATGACTAATTATGATAAATACAATCCACCTGTGTGTAATCAAGTCTCCGTATAAATGCACCTGCACTGTGATAGTCTCAGAGGTCCGTCAAAAGCGCAGAGAGCATCATGAAGAACAAGGAACACACCAGGCAGGTCCGAGATACTGTTGAGAAGAAGTTTGAAGCCGGATTTGGATACAAAAAGATTTCCCAAGCTTTAAACATCCCAATGAGCACTTTGCAGGCGATAATATTGAAATGGAAGGAGTATCAGACCACTGCAAATCTACCAAGACCTGGCCGTCCCTCTAAACTTTCAGCTCATACAAGGAGAAGACTGATCAGAGATGCAGCCAAGAGGCCCATGATCACTCTGGATGAACTGCAGAGATCTACAGCTGAGGTGGGAGACTCTGTCCATAGGACAACAATCAGTCGTATATTGCACAAATCTGGCCTTTGTGGAAGAGTGGCAAGAAGAAAGCCATTTCTTAAAGATATCCATAAAAAGCGTTGTTTAAAGTTTGCCACAAGCCACCTGGGAGACACACCAAAAATGTGGAAGAAGGTGCTCTGGTCAGATGAAACCAAAATTTAACTTTTTGGCAACAATGCAAAACGTTATGTTTGGCGTAAAAGCAACACAGCTGAACACACCATCCCCACTGTCAAACATGGTGGTGGCAGCATCATGGTTTGGGACTGCTTTTCTTCAGCAGGGACAGGGAAGATGGTTAAAATTGATGGGAAGATGGATGGAGCCAAATACAGGACCATTCTGGAAGAAAACCTGATAGAGTCTGCAAAAGACCTGAGACTGGGATGGAGATTTGTCTTCCAACAAGACAATGATCCAAAACATAAAGCAAAATCTACAATGGAATGGTTCAAAAATAAACATATCCAGGTGTTAGAATGGCCAAGTCAAAGTCCAGACCTGAATCCAATCGAGAATCTGTGGAAAGAACTGAAAACTGCTGTTCACAAATGCTCTCCATCCAACCTCACTGAGCTCGAGCTGTTTTGCAAGGAGGAATGGGAAAAAATTTCAGTCTCTCGATGTGCAAAACTGATAGAGACATACCCCAAGCGACTTACAGCTGTAATCGCAGCAAAAGGTGGCGCTACAAAGTATTAACTTAAGGGGGCTGAATAATTTTGCACGCCCAATTTTTCAGTTTTTGATTTGTTAAAAAAGTTTGAAATATCCAATAAATGTCGTTCCACTTCATGATTGTGTCCCACTTGTTGTTGATTCTTCACAAAAAAATACAGTTTTATATCTTTATGTTTGAAGCCTGAAATGTGGCAAAAGGTCGCAAAGTTCAAGGGGGCCGAATACTTTCGCAAGGCACTGTGTATGTAATATTAAGTACTATGAAAATATATATTTTAATTAGCTTGCTTTAAGAAAAGGCTTGTGTTTACATGATATGATTACCGATGCACACTGTCACTTAGTGGCTGCCTCCCCATCTGGCTCTCCCCTTTGGTAAGAGACGATGATAAGTGGAAGTTGAGCCCTAGCATATGTGACCGTCCCCAAGCTTCATCGTGACAGGTTCAGTGACATCAGTGACTCCTGATGGCTAGATGCGATTCTTTAGAAATACATGTCTCTCCCATCATGCAAATCACCACTCTTTTCCTTGGTTGTTTGCTCATTTGATGTCCTCCATATGGGTGTAAATGGAACAAAAATATCCATGAATGATTTACCAAAGTTTGGATAATGATAAAATGGCCTAAGACAATGTGTCACGTTCTGACCTTTATTTCCTTTGTTTTGTATTTATTTAGTATGGTCAGGGCGTGAGTTGGGTGGGCAGTCTATGTTTGATTTTCTATGATTTGGGGATTTCTATGTTTCGGCCTAGTATGGTTCTCCATCAGAGGCAGGTGTCATTAGTTGTCTCTGATTGAGAATCATACTTAGGTAGCCTGGGTTGCACTGTTTGTTTGTGGGTGATTGTCTATGTTAGTGGCTTGTGTCAGCACAGGTCTCATTTGTAGCTTCACGGTCGTCATAGGTTTATTGTTTTTGTATAGTGTTGCAGTGTTCAGTGTTTTCTTTATTAAAATTCACTATGAACACATACCACGCCGCATTTTGGTCCTCTGATCCTTCTCGCCTCTCCTCTTCAGATGAAGAGGAGGAAGACCGTGACACAGTGTAACTTTATGGGGACATTTTCACCTATTTCTTGATGTAGCAGCAAACGGAGGGGGAAGTGATATTTTTATCACGCATTACTAACTCAGTCTGTAGTATCTTTGACTATGAAATCACAGAGAACATCCTGACTTTATAACAATATCCTCGAAGCCATGTAATGTCTGGTTCAGTGGCTGCCTTACTGAGGCGGAAGACTCTCCACACTCATGGTTGGCTTCACCGGCGCCGCATTTCGCAGTATGCACACATTGTCTATCCATCTATCACATTCCTGGAAGCAATGCTTTTTTTCCCCCAAATGTGTGAAGCCTTATTGAGCGGTGTGATTTCATCTGTGAAGTAGAGCAGTACATGTCACACTCTGTGGTAACTGATGACACCTATAGTCTCACAGGGGAATCCCATCTCCCAGAACTATTGGAGTGAAAGAGGTTTACCATAAGTGCCTGAAATTTCACTGGACAACTGGGCTTGATTACATGAGCGGATTAAACAATTGCTTGTTTTGTTCATACATCAGTGGCTCCACGGGAATCGGCGTACACACCACAATTGAGAAGGATTCTGTTGTAGACTGAAGATGTCTTAAGTGCTGCAGGCTTTTCACCACTCTGCAAGCTTGGCCAGACTAATATTTGCTGGCTTACTTAGTTCAGCATGCTTGGGCCAGAGCAGGGGCTGAACAGATGTCATAACTGGTGATATCAAAGGTCTCAACTGAAAGAGACCTCAAAATAGCACAAATGGATTCTTATCAAAGACGATGTAAACACTTCCCCTCGGTCATGCTGTGCCATTTTCTCATTTAAATATGACCTTTTACTTTCAGGGTGACCTTCCTTGGCAGGTGTCCTTCCATAGGAATTGATGATATTTTTACTTTACATATGTAACTCACGATATTATCACATAGTTACACCTACATCTTTTCATTGACAAGCTAGCTAGAACAAAACAACTGTGTAAAAATATGTCATGTCTTGTCTTCGAAGGTAAAAATGGATAGGTATTTCCTGCTTTCACAGATTTAACTGTTATAAACACGATACAAGGCATACAAATAAAGCTCGTGGCTTATAATTAAACTGTAGGGTTGAGGGGAAATAATATCATTCAACATTTCAATTTACTGTTATTATGACATAATGTCACAAGATTAAATGGATTTGTAAGATTATGAATCCTTCACTGTGTTTTTGTTTGCTGAAGGTCAACTGCCCTCAGAATCTGTTTTTTTCTCTGTAAAAAAAACTGTGAGGAGAAAATAGCCTCTAAACAGTTTCCTTGACAACCATAGAAAGAAGGGATCTTCCTTTAACAGCCAAGCTTCCCTTGACAGTACATGGGCTAATAATATGACCAATGAAGAAGAGCTTGTCTGTACAAAGAGCATCCCTGCCACTAAATCACCATGTCGACACCAAAAACCAAAACTCATATTCATCCACTGCCCTCGGAAAAGGTTTGACACCAATCAGCAGTGGTGTAAAGTACTTAAGTACAAATACTTTATAGTACTACTTAAGTTGTTTCTGTACTTTTTATATTTTTGCCAACTTTTTATTTTACTTCACTACTACATTCAGGAGAAAATAATGTACTTTTTGCTCCATGCATTTTCCCTGCCACCCAAAAGTACTCGTTACATTTTGACAGGAAATTGTGCAATTCACACAGTTATCAAGAGAACATCCCTGGTCATATCTACTGCCTCTGATCTGGCGGAATCACTAAACACAAATGCTTCGTTTGTAAATGATGTCTGAGTGTTGGAGTGTGCCCCTGGCTATCCGTCAACCAAAAAAACATGTGCCGTCTGGTTTGCTGAATATAAGGAATTTGAAATGGTTTATACTTTTGATACTTAAACCAAATACTTTGACTTTTACTCAAGTAATATTTTACTGGGTGACTTTCACTTTTACTTGAGTAATTTTCTATTAAGGTATCTTAACTTTTACTCAAGTATGACAAATGATTACTTTTTCCACCACTGCCAATCAGGCACACGAGGACTTGCCCATTCCTGTCCTGAATCATACTTGGATGTTACACTGCGGATGCTAGATGATGCAGAATTACAAAACAAAGCGTGTCAAGTGTAGTTCTGTGTCACTGACCAGTGACTGAGGTGTGCTACACCAAAGCAGTTGGTTGTCATCATGTCATAACAAATCCTAAAAGATAGATATAGTTGTCACTGTAAAGGTTAATAAACTTCCTGAGCTCTGTATGGAATGCTGTATACTCTATACGCCCCTCCGTGTCTGAAATAGTTGTAAGACAAGACTTAAATGGGACAGTCACATTTCATGTGTAAAATGGTGTAATTATAATTCACATCTAGTCACTTATTGTTAAAAGTTAGATGTATTGCTGTTTTTTGATAACTGTGGTAAACATTTTATTTTAAACAACACAATAATGCAGTTTTACAGGTCTGAGCGACTGCTAATGGATGATGACGATGGACCATTTTAAATTGAACTATCCCTTTAAAAAGGGAGAAGTAAATATGGCCCGATCTTCATCAGATTTGAAAGACCAAGGTCATAAGAGCCTATGATCGCTGACATGCCTTTGGACTTGGCATCTTGCATGGATGGCATTATCTGTTCAGATGGGCCTATCTCTGGAGTCTAGACAGTCCAGATGGCCCATGCTCAGCTGTCTGAGAAGAGCCAAACAGGATCTTAGCGAAGTGGCCGTTTCCCTGACAATGCTAGGCATCCATAATGCACCATATAAAATGAATATTCTAGTGAGTATGATCCTCTGGATTTATCTCAAGTTCTTTGATCTAAACCATAATCAGTAGGCCTACATAGATAGATGCATATGTATTTGTCGATTGTTCATTGATTCATTGAAGTTCCTCAGACAAAATACCTCTTATATCCAAAGATATCATTTTCTTTTGGGGTTTTAATAATCCTTAGAACAGGAAACCAAAGCTCATGTAAATTCTAGTCATGTCATTGACAATCCTGGCAGTTGCCATGCCAACAGTACAGTCTGCAACTTCAAGTTGGAAGAGCTCCAGTCACTCAGAGGAACCTACAGTCACTCTCTGGAAGGAAGGAATTAAGGAGGCTGAGGTCAAACCCACCAATCAGAGCTACATGGTCACCAATCATACACTGTTATAAAACAAAGGTGCCGTCTAGAACAAAAAGGGTACTTCGGCTGTCTCCATAGGAGAACCCTTTGAAGAACAGAGCCAGACACAATCCACAGCTGTGTTGACATCTGTGAGAAGAATCTGTAAGCATTATTATTCTTTCAATGAATGTGACTATGCAGAGACATCTTGTTTTTTTATTTTATTTTACTAGGCAAGTCAGTTAAGAACTTATTCTTATTTACAATGACAGCCTGTTCAGGGGCAGAACAACAGATTTGTACCTTGTCAGCTCAGGGATTTGAACTTGCAACCTTTGCGGTTACTAGTCCAACACTCTAACCACTAGGCTACGCTGCCGTATTAACACAGTATACAGATCACAGAGAGTTGGTCATGAGGGTCATGGATACCACTGTACTTTTTTTTATGGTTGGGGAGCAGCAAGCTAGAGAAGTAGAGAAGGACAAGACACATTTTTCTAACCAGCGCACGGTCGAGATTGGTGCTTTCCTTATTTCACCTTGCTGTCAAAACATTCCAGAAATTGGAGGAGAGAGATTACTTCATGGTCTGTTTGGCAGAAGTCAAATAGAAGCTGGGTTTGAGGCACTTTCAGTAAGCTGAAGAGGAAATTAACATCTAGATGTCCTTCTTCTAGCCTGAGTTTGAAGTTTCTACCAACCACAGGCTAAATACCATGTGTGAACAGAATACCACAGTCGACCCGTAGATAAAACACACTTTCATCTGATGAAATACATCACATTCCAGTTGTCTTCTACACTCTTTAAAAAGAAAAGAATAATAAAGAGTTCCAAAAGGGTTCTGCAGCTGTCCCCATAGAAGAACCCTGGAACTAAAAGGGTTCTACGTGAAACCAAAAAGGGTTCCTCAAAAGGGTCAGCCGAAGAACCATTTAGGTTCTAGATAGCACCTTCTTTTACGAGAGTATCATTCTTTTACTCTCCCCCCTTCTATCACATTCTTTCTTCTGCAGTTTCTCTACAGTTTATAAAACAGCTTCTGGATTGGACATGGCTGATAGATAGCTCAAAATTAGAACAGAAGGGGGTGCTGTAATCTTGACAACGATCTGTCTCTGGATAGTAGTATCCGTTATCCACTGTCAGACCTGACCATCAGTATTCATTGCAGGTTTAATTCAAATGTAATTACAGAGCACTGTCACAGCTCCCAACAGGCATGCCAATGGATAATTACTGTATAATTACTGTGGACAGCTTTCCATTTGCCTCCACACTACACATATATCAAATTATGTTAGATGTAAAAAAGCTGCAATTTTGGAGCAAGCAAACTATGACATAATTGTGTACCATTTCAGGCCCTTTCATTGCTTTCCCATCTTTTTAACATGCCAATCAATTCGGCACAAATTAAACTTAACACCTCGGTTCTCCCATTCAAAGGCAAAGACTTTATATCCAAGAAAATGTAATGTTTCTTATCCAAGATCATTATGGCTTTGATTATCCTTCCAAATGGGGCAACTATTTTGTGTACTAAAAATAGAATCATCATTGTGAAACTGAAGTATGCATCATAAATTCTTCATGCAATGCTGAAGATGCAGTGCAAATTAGAATATTATATCCCTCCTTTCTTGCTGTATTCTTACTGGCTATAATTAGAAAAACCTACAACTGAATATCAACATCTGCTTGTGGGACAACTGATATGATATGAGATGATGACTGAATCAGCACCTGGTGTGAAACTTGGTGCTACAGTGGGATCTAATGCTTAGGCTCCATAAAAAAAACTTCTAATCAAATTTTATTGGTCACATACACATGGTTAGCAGATGTTAATGTGAGTGTAGCAAAATGCTTGTGCTTCTAGTTCCGACTATGCAGTAAAATCTAACAAGTAATAACAACAAATACCTTATACACACAAATACAGATACATGTAAAGGGATGAATAAGAATATGTACATATAAATATATGGATCAGTAATGGTGTGCAGCATAGGCAAGATGCAGTAGATGGTGTAGAATACAGTATATACACATGAGATGAGTAATGTAGGATATTTAAACATTATTAAAGTGCCGTTATTTAAAGTGACTAGTGATACCTTTATTAAGTCTGTTTATTTAAGTGGCCAGAGAATTGAGTCTGTATGTTGGCAGCAGCCTCTTTATGTTAGTGATGGCTGTTTAACAGTCTGATGGTCTTGAGATAGAAGCTGATTTTCAGTCTCTCGGTCCCAGCTTTGATGCACCTGTGCCGACCTCGCCTTCTGGATGATAGCAGGGTGAACAGGCAGTGGCTCGGGGGGTTGTTGTCCTTGATGATCTTTTTGGCCTTCCTGTGACATTGGGTTGTGTATGTGTCCTGGAGGGCAGGTAGTTTTCCCACGGTGATGCGCTGGGCAGTTAATAGACCAATAATAGAGTTCCAAACCTCTCTACCAATAACAGCTCATTTTCAGTTTTCCCCTCCTTACTCCCAGACTGTCCTAGCTAAATTCTTGCTTGAAGAATCGCTATTTGCTAAGAAACGATTTGTTTATTTTTACCATTTTAATTGAAAACAATCACAGTGAGGGACTCAATTGTTATCAAGAAATAATTTGATATTGAGATAAAAAAAAACTTCTGCATTGGACCTTTAACTAACTCACTCAATATATCAGTTGTAGCTGTAAAAAAAAGCATGAGAATAGATTTAGAAATGTACAGTCATAGAATACTGTGGTACATCAAGAATGAGTTGAGACTGTCTACAATGAGGACTCAAGAGTGAAAATCTATAGCTTTAAACTCTTATTAATTATTTAAATTAAATAAATCAGCCCACATTTTCTCCCAGTCCTATTTGGTCGGTGGTGCTGCATTAAAGATCCTCAGAACCTGTTTGAATCCCAAATGTATGAAATCAGATAAAGTGCCTGAGTGTCTTGCCTGAGTCATTGGGTAGTTGGTCAACAAATTAAAATAAGTAACCTCATAGCATAGGGAATCAATAAATGTTAATTAATTCACGGGACACGTAGTCTGAATCCTCGTTGTATCTGCTTGCCGAATTAATCCGAATATTAATGAGTGTGCTGGCACTGACAAATCTGCATCCATCAGCAACCTATTGAGCTAATTGATTATTACAATTAACGAGCTGGAAACAAACTGATTGTGAAAAAGCTTAGCGTTTTCATATTGGTAGAATACCTAGAAAAACAGTACAATTGCCCTTGATGTATCACACTTGGCAAGGAAGGAGAATTGTAATAGCGACGTCAACGTGCGAAAGAGGCACACACACACAGAAGTCAGAGATGAAAAGCGGTGGCAAGATATTTCATTTGCTTTCTTATCTGAACATCATTCTGGGGACCTACTCAGTATGAGCGGGCTGCTGTCTTATGTTGCCATGGCAATGTTTTTTCCACCCTCTACCCCTATTCTTGTCATCTGTGCATGTGGAAAATAATGGAATAGCCTTGAAACAGCACCATTCATAGTATAGGCTGCTACACAATATATTACGTTATTGGAACATCTGTCAACTCAATAATAAATGTTTCCTCTCAAGGTTCACTGTAATGGTTACCATAAGAAACAACAACAAATACCCCAAAACACACTTTCAGCCTCCTCACTTTTTCTGGGTTGCATTTTGATTACTAACATTCTTCTAAGGCTCTGATTAGGTGTCAAACTCATCCCAAAGGAGAATTGGAACTGTCAGATGTGTGGGCCCTACACAAGAAAGGTACACTGTTAGTATTCACAAGATGTGTCAGTAGCCTATCTGGCTTTATGACCATGCTTGAAATATTCCTGCTGCAATTTAGTCAGAGAGATTTATCCAGGTCAGTGGAGACAACGAGGTTGGGAACTGCTACAAGGTATTCTTCCTCTTCAGCCAGGATGAAGCTATCTTCCTGGAATGGTGGCACCTCTTATTCTGGTTCTAGCCCAGTTGGTTAATGAGTGGAACAGTATTTGTAGTTCATTTTTAGATGGCTCATCTGTTATAGTCAACGGATTAAAATTGTTCCTAAATTATTAGTTTGTATGATATTCCTGTAATATCACACTCTACTCACTCAATCTGAATCCATTCTTTGTAATTTCCCCCTAATAAAAGAAAATATTGGGTTTTTGTTATTTTGAAAATAAACATGTGGAACCAACAGAGGTGGCTTTTTAGAGCACAAGGCGCCAAACTACATTTCCCAGGATGCATTGTTAGTAACCTTACAACCCAACATGGCTGCGCCCTACCAAGCATGTTTTTTATTTGATTAACTTTAGTTCTCCTTTAGACACAGTTATATTTATCTGATTTTGATTTTTCATCACACCTCTGAGAATTCATACATTGCGATTAAAATGTAAAGAAATGTAGCGTATGTTGACACGATTTAACAGGGTCTGCGGCGTTAAATTGGCTAGCTATCAGGGCTAATGTCAATGCCCTGTACAGAAGCTTTAGCCAGCTAACGAATTGATTACCTAACGAACATTAACATGCAGCTGTCTTTAATAAAACGTCAAGGGTGTGCAACACCTTTTTTAAGGCATCTTTTGGACTTCAGGGTTTATCAAACAAGACAAAGGAGCCAGTGCTGTAAAATAGCTTGCACGGTCATTAGACACCGATGGATGAAGAGGGTACCTGTTTTCTGCACACACAACACCACCAACAAGATGATCAGTACACAGGCTGACAAAGTAATGAACTCTACATTGCAGACAGCTTGCCGTGCAGTATGCATTATCTTACAGGTCATGGCCTTTATTGTAGCTAACTGCACTAACTTTGTTGCATAGTCACTTTACCCCAAACGTTACCTACATGTACAAATTACCTCGACTAACCTTTACCCCCTGTATATAGCCTCGTTATTTTATTGTGTGACTTACATTTGACTTTAGTTTATTTAGTAAATATTTTCTTGAAACTGTATTGTTGGTTAAGGGCTTGTATAAGTAAGCATTTCGCGGTAAGGTCTACCTACACATGTTGTATTCGGTGCATGTGACAAGATTTGATTTGATTTGGTTATTTCTTGAAGGAGAACATAGATATGTCAAAGTTCCCAGTGGAGAGGATCAGAAACTTCAGCATCATTGCTCACATTGACCATGGGAAAAGCACCTTGGCTGACCGGCTTCTGGAACTAACAGGTAGCTATCACCTAAATGACCATATTCTTCTTCATTGGTATCATGGTGTTTGTAACTTTTTGTGCAAGCTGGCACCAACTGCAGGAGTGTGTGATGGATCACATTATATTTTGTGATATAAAAGGGAAGGGAAGAAATGGCACCACCAACTAACCCTTCACCTACAATTGAAGTCATTAAAACTTGTTTTCAACCACTCCACAAATTTCTTGATAACAAACTATAGTTTTGGCAAGTTGGTTAGGACATCTACTTTGTGCATGACACAAGTAATCTTTTCCAGCAATTGTTTAGACAGATTATTTCACTTAATTCACTGTATCACAATTCCAGTGGGTCAGAAGTTTACATACACTCAGTTGACTGTGCCTTTTAAGCAGCTTGGAATTGACACAATTTGAGTCAATTGGAGGTGTACCTGTGGATGTATTTCAAGGCCTACCTTCAAACTCAGTGCCTTTTTGACATCATGAGAAAATCAAAAGAAATCAGCCAAGACCTCAGAAAAAAATTGTAGACCTCCACAAGTCTGGTTCATCCTTGGGAGCAATTTCCAAATGCCTGAAGGTACCACGCTCATCTGTACAAACAATAGTACGCAAGTATAAACACCGTGGGACGACACAGCCATCATACCACTCAGGAAGGAGACACGTTCTGTCTCCTAGAGGTGAACGTACTTTGGTGCAAAAAGTGCAAATCAATCTCAGAACAACGGCAAAGGACCTTGTGAAGATGCTGGAGGAAACAGGTACAAAAGTATCTATATCCACAGTAAAACGAGTCCTATGTTGACGTAACCTGAAAGTCAACTCAGCAAGGAAGAATCCACTGCTCCAAAACCGCCAATAAAAAGCCAGACTATGGTTTGCAACTACACATGGGGACAAAGAGTGTACTTTTTGGAGATATGTCTCTGGTCTGATGAAACAAAAATAGAACTGTTTGGCCATAATGACCATCGTTATGTTTGGAGGAAAAAGGGGGATGCTTGCAAGCCGAAGAACACCATCCCAACCGTGACGCACGGGGGTGACGGCATCATGTTGTGGGGGTGCTATCCTGCAGGAGGGTCTGGTGCACTTCACAAAATAGATGGCATCATGAGGAAGAAATTACGTGGCTATATTGAAGCAACATCTCAAGACATCAGTCAGGAAGTTAAAGCTTGGTCACGAATGGGTCTTCCAAATGGACAATGACCCCAAGTATACTTTCAAAGTTGTGGCAAAATGGCCTAAGGATGACAAAGTCAAGGTATTGGAGTGGACAAACAACCTCAATCCTATAGAACATTTTTGGGCAGAACTGAAAAGCATGTGCAAGCAAGGAGGCCTACAAACCTGACTCAGTTACACCAGCTCTGTCAGGAGGAATGGGCCAAAATTCACCCAACTTATTGTGGGAAACTTGATGAAGGCTACCCAAAATATTTGACCCAAGTTAAACAATTTAAAGGCAATGCTGCCAAATACTAATTCAGTGTATGTAAACTTCTGACCCATTCTGAATGTGATGAAAGAAATGAAAGCTGAAATAAATGATTCTTTCTACTATTATTCTGACATTTCACATTCTTAAAATAAAGTGGTGATCCTAACTGATCCTACACCAGGCCAACAGCCCGGAAGACAGGACTCTTTCATTCAACACATCTTTGAGATATTCTGCAGTAAAACCTTGTACATCCAAGTACTTCCCTGCAGTTTCCACAACAGCATCCATTTTCGGTGATTTAATATCCACTTTTGTGGTACAGTTCATAACCATTGCAATGAATTCTAAGGAGCCAACCTTACTAAAGCACACATTTGTATTTGTTCCCTTGACCCATCGTCCTGTACTCCCCTTAAGCTCTGGACCTCGAAGCCAGTTCCACTACTTGTTTTCATTGTTCCCCTCTAATCAGGGCTGATTTAGTCCTGGCCCACCAGGTGGGTGCAATTATCAGGTAGAAAAGAAAACCAGCAGGCTCCAGATCTCGTAGGTTAAGAGTTGAATACCCCTGTTCTACTCTCTTCACTGCCTAAGCATACGACACCTTTTTTTCTACTCTGACCCTGGCAACCTCAACCTGTCTCTCTTGCACCGGGCACTTCTGATTCCGAACAACATGGACACCCCCACAACTGACACAGTTCTTTCCAGCGATACTATGCAGTATTTTGTCCCATGCCCTCCTGCACACTTATGACATCTCAGAATCTCCCTCCTACACACTGCTGCAACATGACCATAAACTTGGCATCTAAAACACCTTAGTGGGTTTGGCACAAAAGCTCTCACAGGATAACTGACATATCCTAACATGACCTTGTCAATTAAAGACTCTTCAAAACTCCTAAAGACCTTCTCAGTTTCACCATGCTCGCCACCGCATCGCGCCAAACGGCAGGCATCACAGAAAAGAGTAAAGGTCCACTTTGAAATCAATTTAACAGTACCCAAATTATTATCTACCTAGCCTGAGACTACATACAGTGCCTTGCAAAAGTATTCGGCCCCCTTGAACTTTGCGACCTTTTGCCACATTTCAGGCTTCAAGCATAAAGATATAAAACTGTATTTTTTTGTGAAGAATCAACAACAAGTGGGACACAATCATGAAGTGGAACGACATTTATTGGATATTTCAAACTTTTTTAACAAATCAAAAACTCAAAAATTGGGCGTGCAAAATTATTCATCCCCCTTAAGTTAATACTTTGTAGCGCAACCTTTTGCTGCGATTACAGCTGTAAGTCGCTTGGGGTATGTCTCTATCAGTTTTGCACATCGAGAGACTGACATTTTTTTCCATTCCTCCTTGCAAAACAGCTCGAGCTCAGTGAGGTTGGATGGAGAGCGTTTGTGAACAGCAGTTTTCAGTTCTTTCCACAGATTCTCGATTGGATTCAGGTCTGGACTTTGACTTGGCCATTCTAACACCTGGATATGTTTATTTTTGAACCATTCCATTGTAGATTTTTCTTTATGTTTTGGATCATTGTCTTGTTGGAAGACAAATCTCCGTCCCAGTCTCAGGTCTTTTGCAGACTCCATCAGGTTTTCTTCCAGAATGGTCCTGTATTTGGCTCCATCCATCTTCCCATCAATTTTAACCATCTTCCCTGTCCCTGCTGAAGAAAAGCAGGCCCAAACCATGATGCTGCCACCACCATGTTTGACAGTGGGGATGGTATGTTCAGCTGTGTTGCTTTTACGCCAAACATAACGTTTTGCATTGTTGCCAAAAAGTTCAATTTTGGTTTCATCTGACCAGAGCACCTTCTTCCACATGTTTGGCGTGTCTCCCAGGTGGCTTGTGGCAAACTTTAAACAACACTTTTTATGGATATCTTTAAGAAATCTCTTTCTTCTTGCCACTCTTCCATAAAGGCCAGATTTGTGCAATATACGACTGATTGTTGTCCTATGGACAGAGTCTCCCACCTCAGCTGTAGATCTCTGCAGTTCATCCAGAGTGATCATGGGCCTCTTGGCTGCATCTCTGATCAGTCTTCTCCTTGTATGAGCTGAAAGTTTAGAGGGACGGCCAGGTCTTGGTAGATTTGCAGTGGTCTGATACTCCTTCCATTTCAATATTATCGCTTGCACAGTGCTCCTTGGGATGTTTAGCTTGGGAAATCTTTTTGTATCCAAATCCGGCTTTAAACTTCTTCACAACAGTATCTCGGACCTGCCTGGTGTGTTCCTTGTTCTTCATGATGCTCTCTGCGCTTTTAACGGACCTCTGAGACTATCACAGTGCAGGTGCATTTATACGGAGACTTGATTACACACAGGTGGATTGTATTTATCATCATTAGTCATTTAGGTCAACATTGGATCATTCAGAGATCCTCACTGAACTTCTGGAGAGAGTTTGCTGCACTGAAAGTAAAGGGGCTGAATAATTTTGCACGCCCAATTTTTCAGTTTTTGATGTGTTAAAAAAGTTTGAAATATCCAATATTTCACAAAAAAATACAGTTTTATATCTTGATGTTTGAAGCCTGAAATGTGGCAAAAGGTTGCAAAGTTCAAGAGGGCCGAATACTTTCGCAAGGCACTGTATGTGTCAGCCAAAAGGCAAGGATCCACTTTCTCCAAAAATGTAACTCTGGTAACCGCTGGGCCAGAATGATCCTTTTCATGACCATATGGGCGAGGCTCGTACTCAATTCTTCACCACACCTGCCACCGCAGGTAATTCATCCTCACTCTCGCCAGGTTTAATTTCTGAGCCATCAGAGACAGCAGACTACGGTTTGTACTTGGCGCCATTCTTCCTCAACACACATCTTCCCTCTGCACATGGCTCTTCTTCCTGTCTGTCCATAATCATGTCTATCCGTTCACCACACTCATGCCGCGCCTTCATCTGCCATATTGTTGGCAGAACACGCACTAATGGCCTTTCTCCAATACCCAACTTCGGTTCCATTGCCCAATTTACTATTCCGGCCATCTCTGGCCTCTCCATTCTCGCAAAATGTGGGCTACTCTGCATCTTTGTCTCGGGTTCCATGCTGGTCCATTACCATATTCATACACATGGATCACACAAATACTCATGCATTTCGTTTCTTGTATGATATGGCTCAGCTCATTGCTTGGTTTTTACAGGTGCCATAGCCACGACAGATAAGAACAAACAGGTGTTGGACAAGCTGCAGGTGGAGCGAGAGCGAGGGATAACTGTGAAGGCCCAGACAGCCTCCTTGTTCTACAAGTACCAGGGACAGACCTACCTGCTCAACCTCATTGATACACCAGTAAGTACATTGAACAATTTTTTTAACATTGCAACAATTTCTAAGATTTTACTGAGTTACAGTTCATATAAGGAAATCAGTCCATTCAAATAAATTCATTAGGCCCTAATCTATGGATTTCACATGACTGGTAATACAGATATGCATCTGTTGGTCACAGATACCTTTAAAAAAGAATAGGGGCGTGGATCAGAAAACCAGTCAGTATCTGGTGTGACCACCATTTGCCTCATGCAGCGCAACAAATCTCCTTTGCATAGAGTTGATCAGGCTGTTGATTGTGGCCTGTAGAATGTTGTCCCACTCCTCTTCAATGGCCGTGAGAAGTTGCTGGATATTGGCGGGAACTGGAATTCGCTGTCATACACGTAGATCCAGAGCATCCCATACGTGTTCTATGGGTGACATGTCTGGTGAGTATGAAGGCCATGGAAGAACTTGGACATTTTCAGCTTCCAGCAATTGTGTACAGATCCTTGCGACATGGGGCCGTGCATTATCATGCTGAAACATGAGGTGATGGCGGCGGATGAATGGCACGACAATGGCCTCAGGATCTAATTTCGGTATCTCTGTGCATTCAAATTGACATTGATGAAATTGAATTGTGTTCGTTGTCCGTAGCTTATGGCTGCACATACCATAACCCCACCGCCACCATGGGGCATTCTGTTCACAACATTGACATCAGCAAACCGCTCGCCCACCCAACGCCATACACACTGTCTGCAATCTGCCCGGTACAGTTGAAACTGGGATTCATCCTTGCAGAGAACACTTCTCCAGCGTGCCAGTGGCCATCAAAGGTGAGAATTTGCCCACAAGTCTTTTACGATGCTGAACTGCAGTCAGATCAAGACCCTGGTGAGGATGATGAGCTTTCCTGAGAATGTTTCTGTTTGTGCAGAAATTCTTCAGTTGTGCAAACCCACAGTCTCATCAGCTGTCCGGGTGGCTGGTCTGACGATCCCACGGGCGAAGAAGCTAGATGTGGAGGTCCTGGGCTGACGTGGTTACACGTGGTCTGTGGTTGTGAGGCCGGTTGGACATACTGCCAAATTCTTTAACATGGCTTTGGAAGCGGCTTATAGTAGAGTGATTAACATTACATTCTCTGGCAACAGCTCTGGTGGACAATCCTGCAGTCAGCATGTCAATTGCACACTCCTTCAACACTTGCGACATCATTGGCATTGTGTTGTGTGACACAACTGCACATTTTAGAGTAGCCTTTTATAGTCCCCAGCACAAGGTGCACCTGTGTAATGATCGTGTTGTTTAGTCAGATTTTTGATATGCCACACCTGTCAGATGGATGGACTATCTTGGCAAAGGAGAAATGCTCACTAACAGGGATGTAAACAAATTTGTGCAAACAATTCGAGCGAAATAAGCTTTCTGTGCAAATTGAAACATTTCTGGAATATTTTATTTCAGCTCATGAAACATGGGACCAACACTTTACATGTTACATTTTATATTTTTGTTCAGTGTAGATGGGACTAGATACCGTCAGTGACACAAGGGGTTTGTTTGTATTAGTCTTAATTACAGCACTCCTGGTCTTCTCTGTTTTCAGGGTCATGTTGACTTCAGTTATGAAGTGTCTAGATCCATCTCAGCGTGCCAAGGTGTACTGTTGATTGTTGATGCCAATCAGGTAGGTTTTTCGGCAAGGTAAAACTTTATTTTCGGCATAATGTGCATTTGACAGACACATTACCTGGGAAATGTATCCAAGGTAGTGTGTCATTGATGTGTTCTTGTGTGGATCAGGGGATTCAAGCACAGACTGTGGCTAACTTCTACTTGGCATTCGAAGCTCAGCTGACCATCATTCCTGTCATCAACAAGGTACATTTCCCAATTAATCTATGTTAGATTAGTGATTGACAAATATGATCATGTTCTGTTTCTTTTTCAGATTGATTTGAAAAATGCTGATCCAGAGAGGGTAGAAAAACAGATTGAGAAGGTGTTTGATATTCCATCTGAAGAATGTATTAGGGTGAGTTTATTGACTGAGATGTTGATAATTGCCAATATCTTAGTTTGGACAACTGTCTAAATATGATGATTCCTCCTCTCTTTAGATTTCTGCCAAACTGGGAACCAATGTAGAACAAGTCCTCCAAGAGGTGGTGAAACGGTTACCACCGTAAGTTTTATTTGACTTGTTACTTCCTGTTGGAAAAACAAAAAATGTCTTCCAATGTAATGCACTTACTCTTTGAATCCATGGCTGCCTCCCAAATGGCACCCTATTCCCTGTAGTGCTCTACTTTTGACCAGGGCCTGTAGAGATCTGGTCAAATGTAGTGCACTATGTAGGGAATAGAGTGCCGTTTCGGATGCACTCAACATAGTAATTTTTTGTTCTCAGACCAACCTTTAAAAAAGAGGACCCATTCAAAGCCCTGGTGTTTGACTCCAACTTCGATCACTACAGAGGGGTGGTGGCGAACATCGCTCTGTTCGGAGGCTATTTGTCTAAAGGAGACAGGATCATATCTGCATACCTGGGGAAAAGCTACGAGGTCAACGAGCTAGGCCTCCTCAGGCCAGATGAACACCCCACAGACAGATTGTGAGTGTCTTATCCTGCATAATATTCATCTTGTCTGATTCCATATCATTGGTGGTGACTGTTGTATTAAATGCACACTCTGTCAGTTCTCCCTTCCTCGTGGTAGTAAGATACAAGATGCTAAAAATTGTATCGGTTCTTCTTGCTTGGTACATTGCTATATAGGCATATCATATTGGTCACATGGCTGTAAATGAACAATGCCTCTTCTTTTCATTCCTGACACTGTGGGTGTGTTGTGCAGGTACGCAGGCCAGGTGGGCTATGTGATAGCAGGTATGAAGGAAGTGAAGGAGGCCCAGATCGGTGACACCCTCTACCATCAGAAACATCTGGTAGAAGCTTTGCCAGGGTTCAAGCCAGCCAAGGCCATGGTGTTTGCCGGTACGCTGACAGACATATAAGTGAGAAAACAATGCAACTGGTCCCATAATGTTGCATTTACAAAGTGTCAATAGGCAGTAGTTTATAAGCAAACAGTAGTAGCAGGTGTCACTGATTTCTATCCTGAGTGTGCTTGTTGGCATCCCTCTCCAGGGATGTACCCTATGGACCAGTCAGACTACAGCGCCCTCCGCAGTGCTGTGGAGAAACTGACGCTCAACGACTCCAGTGTGACGGTCCAGAGAGACAGCAGTTTGGCACTGGGAGCAGGCTGGAGGTCAGATCATAACATGACCAACTAAACTACAATCATCTACTACTTAAAGCTGTACAAATGGTGACGGGGATGACCTTGACAGGATACATAGCTTTGGGTCAATGCATCATAGCCTCCCTGGTCTGTGACTGCACTGCTATGCTTTATATTCTTCATTTGCTTTGAGGGATACCATTTTCAGCTTTGATCAAGACCCCTGTGTGACCCTGACTCTTAAATTGTTCGCTCCCTCACACTGACACTCACACTGTTATTGTTTTCCTTTGTTTTTCTTTTCTTCGTTTTGTAGACTCGGCTTCCTGGGCCTGCTCCACATGGAGGTGTTTAACCAGCGCTTGGAACAGGAGTACAACGCCTCTGTCATAGTGACAGCCCCCACTGTGCCCTACAAGGCTATCCTGTCCTCCGCCAAGCTCATTAAGGTAATAGACAGCACCACCTCTAGGGGCTTTAACTCACATATACAGTTGAAGTCAGAAGTTTACATACACTTAGGTTGGAGTCATTAAAACTCGTTTTTCAACCACTCCACAAATTTCTTGTTAACAAACTAGAGTTTTGGCAAGTCGTTTAGGACATCTACTTTGTACATGACACAAGTAATTTTTCCAACAATAGTTTACAGACAGATTATTTCACTCATCACAATTCCAGTGTGTCAGAAGTTTACATACACTAAGTTGACCGTGCCTTTGAACAGCTTGGAAATTCCAGAAAATGATGCCATGGCTTTAAACGCTTCTGATAGGCTAATTAACATAATTTGAGTCAATTGGAGGTGTACCTGTGGAAATATTTCAAGGCCTACCTTCAAACTCAGTGCCTCTTTGCTTGACAAAGAGAAAATCAAAAGAAATCAGCTAAGACCTCAGAAAAAAGATTGTAGACCTCCACAAGTCTGGTTCATCCTTGGGAGAAATTTCCAAACACCTGAAGGTACCATGTTCATCTGCACAAACAATAGTACGCAAGTATAAACACCATGGGACCATGCAGCCATCATACTGCTCAGGAAGAAGACGCATTCTGTCTCCTAGAGATGAAAGTACTTTGGTGCGAAAAGTGCAAATCAATCACAGAACAACAGCAAAGGACCTTGTGAAGATGCTGGAGGAAACGATAAAACGAGTCCTATATCGACATAACCTGAAAGGCCGCTCAGCAAGGAAGAAGCCACTGCTCCAAAACCGCTGCTCCAAAACTGCTCCAACTGCACATGGCGACAAAGATCGTACTTTTTGGAGAAATGTCCTCTGGTCTGATGAAACAAAAATAGAATTGTTTGGCCATAATGACTATTATGTTTGGAGGAAAAAGGGGAAGGCTTACATGCTGAAGAACACCATCCCAACCGTGACGCACGGGGGTGGCAGCATCATGTTGTGGGGGTGCTTTGCTGCTGTAGGGACTGGTGCACTTCACAAAATAGATGGCGTCATGAGAGAGGAAAATTATTTGGATATATTGAAGCAACATCTCAAGACATCAGTCAGGAAGTTAAAGCTTGGTCACGAATGGGTCTTCCAAATGGACAATGACCCCAAGTATACTTCCAAAGTTGTGGCAAAATGGCTTAAGGATGACAAAGTCAAGGTATTGGAGTGGACAAAGCCCTGACCTCAATCCTATAGAACATTTTTGGGCAGAACTGAAAAGCATGTGCAAGCAAGGAGGCCTACAAACCTGACTCAGTTACACCAGCTCTATCAGGAGGAATGGGCCAAAATTTATTGTGGGAAACTTGATGAAGGCTACCCGAAATGTTTGACCCAAGTTAAACAATTTAAAGGCAATGCTGCCAAATACTAATTGAGTGTATGAATACTTCTGACCCACTGGGAATGTGATGAAATAAATCATTCTCTCTACAATTATTCTGACATTTCACATTCTTAAAATAAAGTGGTGACTCCTAACTTTACTGTCAGGAATTGTGAAAAACTGAGTTTAAATGTATTTTGCTAAGGTGTAGGGAAAATTCCGACTTCAACTGTACATATATTGCATTGGAAAGTTGACATGATATCACAGCAAAATAAATGCACACGAGTACATATTTGCAAATGTACAATATCAGTGAAAAGTTTGGATACACCTACTCATTCCAGTTTATTTTTTAAAACTATTTTCTACATAGTAGCATAATAGTGAATACATCAAAACTGAAGTAACACAACCAAAAAAGTGTTAAACAAACTAAAATATATTTTAGATTCTTCAAAGTAGCCACCCTTTGCCATGATGACAGCTTTAAACTCATGTCATTTTCTCAACCATCTTTACCTGGAATGCTTTTCCAATAGTCTTGAAGCAGTTCCCACATATGCTGAGTGCTTGTTGGCTGCTTTTCCTTCCCTCTGCGGTCCAACTCATCCGAAACCAACTCAGTTGGGGTGAGTTTTTATTATAACCCAACCCTGATCTGTACTTCTCCATAAATGTGTCCTTGACCTGTTTGGAGAGCTCCTTGGTTTTCACGGTGCTGCTTGCTTGATGGTGCCCCATGCTTGTTGGTGTTGCAGACTCTGAGGCATTTCAGTACGTGTGTGTTATACTGAGATTATGTGACAGATCATTTGACACTTAGATTGAACACAGGTGGACTTTTAGTTAACTTATTATGTGACTTCCGAAGGTAATTGGTTGCACCAGATCTTATTTAGGAGCTTCATAGCAAAGGGGGTGAAATCAAATGCACGCACCACTTTTCCGTATTTGTTTTTGTGTTGTTGAATATTTTTAAACAAGTAATTTTTTTCACTTCACCAATTTGAACTATTTTAGTCTTTTTCAGTCTCTCGATGTGCAAAACTGATAGAGACATACCCCAAGCGACTTACAGCTGTAATCTCAGCAAAAGGTGGCGCTACAAAGTATTAACTTAAGGGGGCTGAATAATTTTGCACGCCCACTTTTTCAGTTTTTGATTTGTTAAAAAAGTTTGAAATATCCAATAAATGTCGTTCCACTTCATGATTGTGTCCCACTTGTTGTTGATTCTTCACAAAAAAATACAGTTGTATATCTTTATGTTTGAAGCCTGAAATGTGGCAAAAGGTCGCAAAGTTCAAGGAGGCCGAATACTTTCGCAAGGCACTGTATCTTCTGTATACCACCCCTACCTTGTCACAACACAACTGATTGGCTCAAACGCATTAAGAAGGAATGAACTTTTAACAAGGCACACCTGTTAATTGAAATGCATTCCAGGTGACTACCTGATGAAGCTGGTTGAGAGTGCAAAGCTGTCAAGGCAAAGGGTGGCTACTCTGAAGAATCTCAAATATAAAATGTTGAATTATTTAAACTTTTTTTTCTTTGGTTACTACATGATTCCATATGTGTTATTTCATAGTTTTGATGTCTTCACTATTATTCTACAATGTAGAAAATATTAAAAATAAAGACAAATCCTTGAATGAGAAGGTGTGTCCAAACATTTGACTGTTACTGTACGTCAACTATTATTTTCAAACAGTGAAAAAATTGTTTATAAACTGTTTCATACACTGTCATGTGAAAAAATATATATGTATGTACATGGTAACCGTTGTTTGGTGAAGGTTCTAACTGTTGTGTTGTAGGAGCATGGGAAGGAGGAGATCACCATAGTGAACCCAGCCCAGTTCCCAGACAGGTCCGTAGTGAAAGAGTACCTGGAGCCCATGGTGATGGGGACCATCATCACCCCTGATGACTACATTGGGAAAATCATGAGTATCTGCTTGGTAAGCCAGCCTGGCTTTCAGGTGTTGCTAATTATTTGTTTTTAGGATCACTGTGTAACAGAGACATTTAAGAAAATGTGTTTTGATTACATTCACTTTGCAAAACAAAAATCTTTTTATTTTTTTTTCCTAATTGCTCCATTCATGTAGAATCGCCGAGCCGTCCAGAAGAACATGGTGTACATTGACGACCACCGAGTGATGATGAAATATCTCTTCCCTCTGAATGAAATTGTCGTGGACTTCTATGACCTCCTCAAATCCATGTCTTCAGGATATGCCAGGTAATTCTATGTTGCATAGGGAACCTTCTCAGTAGGGCCGGGACGATACCAGTATCGCAATAGTTTTTTTCATGGCAAAAAAAGAAATCACAAAGCAGACCAAACTCTTTGGTCCTTTAAAAACCTGCTGGATGTAAAATATTGTGTGCTGTAGATCTTGGAAAATAAATTCATGTGACTCTGGATGACAACATAAATTCTGTTTGTTCCCAACATTATGCCTGTTTTCCTAAAGAAATGAAATCCGCTTCGTGTTTTGTTTCCTTGCCAGGATACGAACGAGTATCGGGATACTGGTATTGATCCGGCCCAACTTTTCAGATAGATTTGGCAACCTGAATGATTAGAAGAACATGAGACATTGTATGTTGTAATATTGTTCATCAGCTTTGACTATGAGGATGCAGGGTACCAGGCTGCCCATGTGATCAAGATGGATATTCTGCTGAATGGGAAACCTGTGGAGGAACTCACCACTATTGTTCACAAGTAAGTCTTTGATACTTAGTGCTTAGACCTGCATCAGCTAATCTTTGGGCTCAGACGCCTACGGTTGAAAAACAAGTGTTGACTGAATCCTAACTCAAACTTTTGTGAATCTCTCCCGTTGACATTACTGTGATTCAACTCTTGAGTAAAAACAACGATCTACTATACAAATTATTATTTGGCTCAATGTATCAATCTTTCAAGGGCTACTAATACTATGATATATTTTAGTACCGTAATGATGTGACCCTTGGGTGTTTTCTGTTCTGTTCTCCTATGTACAGAGACCGGGCATACAGTGCAGGCAAAGCCATGTGCGAGCGCCTGCAAGACGCCATACCCAGACAGATGTTTGAAATCGCAGTACAAGCAGCCATCGGCAGCAAAGTCATCGCCAGGGAGACGTAAGTGTCGTGGCCAAACATGGAAGAATGCACGCAAGACCAAGTCATTTGGAAAGTTGGTAGCGTTTCAGATTGCACGACACCCGCTCTCTCTCTCTCTTGCAGAATAAAGGCTTACAAGAAAAATGTGCTCGCAAAGTGTGTAAGTAAACTTGTTATTTTAATTCAAATGTTGGTTTGTACCAATGATTTAGATATACCCTAGGTGACAGATAGGGGGCGCTGTGTTGAAGCCACGGTGCCTCAATCTTGGCACTCCCCCACCATTGTAAAAAATAGAAATGCATTTATTAATGTTTACATTCGTTTTTTGCCACATTTATTATATTACAGACACCTTAATGCATACTTTTCGATTTCATTATGTGAGCTAAACATCAAATAAAAAGTTATAAAATATATTTTAAAAACCATTTGCCTTTAAAGTATAATTTAAGATGAATACTATTACTGTGCCCACTACAACAACAAAAATACGTAAATGCATGTAATTTTGTCCTTGAAAGATTTAATTGAAATAATGTAGAATTCCTATTAAGGACTGCTCCCACTGGGGAGTGCCAATATGGCCGACCTGTGTCTTCAAGGCCTCTCAATGGACAATACATACCGTCAACAATTCAGGGTTAATACACAGTACCAGTCAAATGTTTGGTCACACCTGCTCATTCCAGGATTTTACTTTATTTGTACTATTTTCTACATTGTAGAATAATAGTGAAGACATCAAAACTATGAAGTAACACATGGAATCATGTAGTAACCAAAAAAGTGTTAAACAAATCTAAATATATTTTATGTTGGAGATTCTTCAAAGTAGCGACCCTTTGCCTTGATGACAGCTTTGCAAACTCTTTGCATTCTCTCAACCAGGTTCATGAGGTAGTCACCTGGAATGCATTACAATTAACAGGTGTGCCTGTTAATCATTTGTGGCTTTTCTTTCCTTCTTAATGCGTTTGAGTCAATCAATTGTGTTGTGACAAGGTAAGGGTGATATACAGAAGATTGCCCTATTTGGTAAAAGACCAAGTCCATATTATGGCAAGAACAGCTCAAATAAGCAGAGAGAAATGACAGTCCATCATTACTTTAGGATATGAAGGTCAGTCAATATGGAACATTTCAAGAACTTTAAAAGTTTCTTCAAGTGCTGTTGCAAAAACCATCAAGCTCTATGATGAAACTGGATCTCATGAGGACCTTCACAGGAAAGGAAGACCCAGAGTTACCTCTGCTGCGGAGGATAAGTTCATTAGAGTTACCAGCCTCAGAAATCGTCAATTAACTACACCTTAGTTTGCACCTCACAGAGTTCAAGTAACAGACACATCTTAACATCAGCTGTTCAGAGGAGACTGCGTGAATCAGGCCTTCATGGTCAAATTGCTGCAATGACACAACTACTAAAGGACACCAATAATAAGAAGAGACTTGCTTGGGCCAAGAAACACGAGCAATGGACATTAGACCGGTGGAAATCTGTCCTTTTGGTCTAATGAGTCCAAATTTGCGATTTTTGGTTCCAGCCGCTGAGACGCAGAGTAGTTGGACGGATAATCTCTGCATGTGTGTTTCCCAACGTGAAGCGAGGAGAAGGTGTGATGGTGTGCTTTGCTGGTGACACTGTTAGTGATTTATTTTGAATTCAAGGCACACTTAACCAGCATGGCTACCACAGCATTCTGCAGCAATATGCCATCCCATCAGGTTCGTGCTTAGTGGGACTATCATTTGTTTTTCAACAGGACAATGACACAAAACACTCCTCTAGGCTGTGTAAGGGCTATTTGACCAAGAAGGAGAGTGATGGAGTGCTGCATCAGATGACCCGGCCTCCACAATCACCCAACCTCAACCCAATTGAGATGGTTTGGGATGAGTTGGACCGCAAAGTGAAGAAAAAGCAGCCAACAAGTGTTCAGCATATGTGGGAACTCCTTCAAGACTGTTGGAAAAGCATTCCAGGTGACTACCTCCATGAAGCTGGTTGAAAGAATGCCAAGCTGTCATAAAGGGTGGCTACTTTGAAGAATCTATAATTTAACCTTTTTTTTTTGGTTACGATGTGTTATTTCATAGTTTTGATGTCTTCACTATTATTCCACATTGTAGTGTTTTAGTATGTTAGCTGATCCTTGAGTCTCTAGCCCCATTTTATAACTGATGCTAACATAGGTCCTTAGTCCTGATCTTGTTTACATTCTGATTGTGTTCATATTTACAGATGTCTACACATGGTATTAAAATATGTCTGTTATCCGTCCATCGTGTTTGCATTGTGACCAGATTTCCTGGTCCCTCCCTTTATGCAAATTATTTGGGATCAGGACAAAGAATGCATGTTACAACCAGGTATAAACAGGGCTTTTCTCTCTTTCAGTACGGAGGTGATGTAACAAGAAAGATGAAGCTCCTGAAGAAACAAGCGGAGGGTAAAAAGAAGATGCGTTATATTGGAACCGTGCAAGTCCCCAAGGATGCCTTCATCAATGTTCTGAAGAGGAAAGACAAGTAGAATATCAGTATCCTTAGTCATTGAAGGTATTTTTTTGTTCAACAAATTAACAAACAATATTGTTACCATCAAAATAACTTCAATGTCCCATACATAAAGATGTCAAATTTTAACATTGTTTATTCTTATAATGTAGATCCCGTTGCCTATGAAAACATGTAACAATTACTCAGTTTACCCTCAGGAGAAGCATCTGGTACTGGCACACTTGCGTTCACCTGTCCAGTCATGTCTAGTCTGAGGGCTCTATTCAATCCGTATTGCGTAAATGCAAATGTAAAGAGTGTTCCCGCGTTGGCAGAGACAGCATCACATGTCAGCTCAATCTGGAATTACCTTTACATTTCAATCGTGCTGTAACGCAGAACTTCCGCAATACGGATTTAATCAAGCCCATTATTTGTTCAAGAAAGGGAGTAATGAAGGATGCACTTTGAAAGAATTCCAATAAGGCCTTGGTATATGAAGAATAAGGAAAACTCCAGCTACTGGTTCATCACGAGTCAATATACAAAAATTACATGGAAAAAGCACCAGAGGTCGTTGTCTTACAAAGGTTTTTCCTAGATATGTTCTTTTTGCAGTGAGTCTCCATGTTCTCACCCAAAGAAAATCAAATTTAAAAAAAAAAAGTCAAAATCCTCAACATCGTGGAATTTGTAGGATGAAATGAGCATGATGCTGTTTTCAAACAATTTTATTTAAATGTTTTAGAAAATAGTATGTACAAAGTGCTGCTGGTTTGATTTATGGCCAAAAAAATGCCATATTCTCCCAAGCAAGGTTACAAATTACACCTTTTGTCAAAAAAGTTAATTTATAACACTTTTACAGCCATTCAAATATCTAAAACCAAATCCTGTTTATGTTTTCTTACACAGACCTCAATAAACAGCATATTTACCTCTGTAAATATTACATTTTTCAGTAGCTAAGGAATTTACTTGAGTAAATACAAATAGTAATCAACAATGGAGACATTTCTCAAAATGGAGTTGAAGGAAATGGCGGCAGACATCCTCAGGAACAGGACTTAGTTTCGCTAGTGTTTTCTCTTAAGAAAAGACAAAGAGCCATTTCCTTCTTGGACTCTTTGCTTGGGTTGCCAAACTCAGCCATTCATACCATGGACAACGCTAATAAAGAATAGCACCGTGTTGTTGCTCCCACTGATTAACTCTCTCTCTCTCTGGTCAGAAGTGTTTATCAGAATGATACAGGGGAGAATGTGCCACATGAGGGAAACAGTTTACTTGTGTAACATTTATCTCAAGCTAAATGTACACTGTGCTATGTAGGGAGTACTGTATAGTGCATTGACCGTGTTCCAGCACTGAACAAAGACCTTAGGTTAACTCCTCTCCCTTTTCTGGCCTTGGCTTGTTCCAGACAGGGAAGCAGTCTGTCTGGGGCTAATAGTGTAATTGACATCTCCTAATGGGGATATGTTAGGAGAAGAGGTTGCTGTTGTAAGCTTGAGCAGTTCAGTCATTTCTGCAACCACAGCAAAAAGGAAAACACAGTCACCGGTTTGGGGGGGATTGTAAGAACATACTGGACATTCTAAATAGCCCTAACACACAGGAACCAATCAAATGAAGTTGATGCAACTGTTTTCAAACCAGGAGTTGGGTCTAAGATAGCCTCTACGAATCCAAGAGTGGACGACTCTCGTCTCTAACATGTAGGCTCCCTTTTTGTGAACAGTCACATCACAAGTCAGACTGTTGAATAAACTTCATCTGAATGTAATTTACCTGTTGTCTGCTGATTTTGTCCTGATGTAGGAGGTCATCTGAGACAAAATATCCACAGAGTAGTGTTATCAACCCAACTTTCAGTACGTTGGTCTGTATGTTGCTTTGTATTTTCAATGCTGACGAAATCGGCAAGCGACATGCACAATATGTAAAAGATGCCACAGACCAAACGTTGTCCCACGTAATCATCTGGCAAATTTCACAAGCACTTCAAGCTGCTTTTGAAGTAATGCGCTTTGGTCAACAACATTCAGTTACATCCGGCTAATGTTGACATATTGTGCATCACTTGAAATGCATCAGGAGATGGAAAATACAAGTGACAGAAACTAATGGCGTGGCAAAAAGCTGTGTAAACAACACTTTCCTGTGGATACCCTATCTACACTTCCTACTGCCAAAAGGACCAACAGCACAGACAACCGGCAACGTACGTTTGAATATCATTGTATTCAACATTCTGGCTTGTAGAGACTGTCTTTTTTACAACTTCTTTTAGACTGAATTCCATGACGTAACCATGTTAAGACAAGGCCTAAGGGAATTGGGCCGAGCAATGAGCCAGAGGGGACGTATTTTCGGGGTTCCCAGAGTTCCGTGGCGCATTGGCAGCTCCGTCCAGCCCCAGCGAGCGCCGGTAGGCGGCAGACAATCTGTAGAGCACATCTGGCGAGGGGCGTGATTGGGAGTCGCCCTTCTGGGTCAGGAGCATGTTAAACAAGGTGTTGACCTCGGAGAGCAAGGCCCCGCCCAGCGGGCCATCCTTCTCCGGCGTCTTGCCGAAGGTGGAGAAGGAGGAGTCGTCAAGGGTGTCTGGGGAGCAATGGGTGTCGGAGGACGGTGGCCCGTCGGGGACAAAAATGTTCTTGTGGTAGTCTGCAGTGAGTGGGAGGGAGAGGCGGGCCATCCATGCAGGGTCCTCTATGTCAGCAAAGACGTCATCTGATAAGAGACAAGGAAAGAGATGAGAACATGTCGATAAAGTATAAAACTGGCAAAACAGTTTAACAACATGTATATAAGACAAAGCAACAGCTCTACAGCAATACACATGGGTGTCCTTTGTTATAGTATTTGTTGTTGTTGGCCAGTGTTGTTGTTTGCGCCTAAGAAAATGACTTTCCTCCTGTGAAAACAACATTAAATGAAATCTGATGATGGGAGAATGATTATCTGGTATGTTAAAGACAACAAAGAGAAAAATAAGTTAATAACAAATAAGCTTATGGAGGTAAAAGTCCAATCTTGCTCAAAAACAATTTCCTTTGGGGGGGGGGGGGGGGGGCAGGATGGAGGAAATCACAGGAGGAGTATATTTATCTGGCATTTCCTGTCATCTCTTGGCTATATCCTGAGTTATACTCAAGTAAAATGGCCAAGTGGTTTTACACATAATGAGCATGAACAGACTCAGAACGGGTGAAAATCCACTTAAAGCTAAGCCAATCTCTAGAGTTAAGCATTCCAGGCATTATGGGGATGTCCATGCCTGATTATCTTGACCAACTTATGTATTTGGGGGGGGGTGTTAGTTGTAGTATAACTGATCATTTACATTTAAATGGTATGTTTAAAAAGAAAACACATTTCAGCAAAATGGATAGAGACTATCGAGAGACATTTTTAAATGACAAAACACAAGCAACATGCTACAGGTTACAACCCCAGGAATAAAAAATATAAAAAACACCAGAATGACTCCTCTTGTTTTGGCCTCCCCAACTCTTTAACTTGATTCTCCTCACTTCAATCTGATTAGGCTCGTGGCCTAGAAAAAGCGCCTGCTGTGGATCACTCACCCTGTGGTCCTCATTAAATCACAACCAGACCTGGTGCACACACACTCAGCAACACACACACACTTGCAGAGAAGTTCCTGAACGACCCCAGCAGCTAGCATCTCTCCCCACACACATACATACAGTACACACACCCTAATTCCCTCTCTCAAACACACACACACAGACACTCATACTCTCTCCCCCCACTGTGACACTGACAGACCTTGACTTAAATCTCAATCCATAAACTACACAAATCCTTATCCCGCTGTGTTTACCCTACACATCAGTGAAGAGCAACCTACACAAATCCTTATCCCGCTGTGTTTACCCTACACATCAGTGAAGAGCAACCTACACAAATCCTTATCCCGCTGTGTTTACCCTACACATCAGTGAAGAGCAACCTACACAAATCCTTATCCCGCTGTGTTTACCCTACACATCAGTGAAGAGCAACCTACACAAATCCTTATCCCGCTGTGTTTACCCTACACATCAGTGAAGAGCAACCTACACACTGTGTTTACCCTACACATCAGTGAAGAGCAACCTACACAAATCCTTATCCCGCTGTGTTTACCCTACACATCAGTGAAGAGCAACCTACACAAATCCCACATGACGTTCAGACGCATCATGTTTCGCCCCAAATCCCTGTAAGATAGTTATCCTCTGCAGTATTTGTTTGGAATGTTCAGACTGAGCTCCATGTATGTGGGGGTTTTTGAATGAAAGAGAGGAAGCTCCATATTTGTGGAGGGGGGGGTTAACTCTTGAGTTGTTGAACCACACACACAGGTAATCAAACGAAGTGGCCCTGAACCAGTCAACCACCATTACTTCTAAGGCCATCTTTCATGTCTGTCATCTCCCGGAGACCTCAGAAGAGAGCGTTGCTAACATTGCTAGCATGCATATAAACTGCCAGTAACTAAAGGGGCAGGCTGGCCCTTGTACATGGTCTGTTGCGACTGCTTGACTTTGACACGGAGGCTGGGGAGGCAGTGTTAGCCCCACAGCAGACCACATCAGAGAGAGAGAGATTAACTCACAAGCTAACTGCCTGGGTTCAATAAAATGCTGCTTCCTTGTCTGGCTGCTTTCTCTGCAAACACCTCTGTCCCCCCCTCCATCCCCTCTCTCTCTATTTCTCTGTCCCTCTTACTGTCTAATTCAGGGGTGGGGTACTAGGCCCGCGGATCAATTTCCAAAAAAACAAATGGAACTCATTTGGGTCTGAGAGTTAGAGTAGTAGAATACACAGGGTGCAATTTTGAAATGTGGTTGTACATCAACAGTTTTTCTCTTGTCAGCCACTGACAGTCACTCAATTAGCCCATATCAGCTATCTAAAGTTGTAGTAGTCATGGTTGAATTACTGACGTGGGGCCCCGATTGATTTTGTTAGTCACTCTCACTCAAATATCATATTAAAAACTACAAACATTTCTCTCCACCCTATGACAAAATGTGTATAATTGCAGCAAACTTGCTATAAAAGTCTTTAAAAAATGCTATGCCCCATGGCAAAATGTGTATAAAGCAATAAAATGTATTCATAAAATTAAAATTCTGCAATTATACACATTTTTCCATGGGAAGGAGAGAAGATTTAGCAAAAATGTTTCTTAGGTCCCCAAAAGGCTAATGCCTACTCTGACTGCTTGTGTGGGTATGAATGTAGGTATGCAGACCCGCGAGCCACTAAGGCCCCTTGTGATTTTTTGTGGCCCCCATCAAAGTTGACCATCCCTGGTCTAACCCCTTTTGTTTTTATGTCTGCAAACTCTTCTCCCTCTCCTTATCTCGCTCTCCCCCTCTCTCTACACCCCCCACTCTCTCTCTTCCCCTCTCTCTACACGCCCCACTCTCTCTATATCCCCTCTACACCCCCGACTCTCTCTGTATCCCCTCTCTCTACACCCCCTACTCTCTCTATATCCCCTCTCTCTACACCACCCACTCTCTCTATATCCCCTCTCTCCACACCCCCCCCACTCTATACCTCATCCCCCTATATCTACACCCCCCACTCTACATCTAATTTCCCTCTCCCACTCCCTTCTTCTCTTTATTTTCCGTGATCCATGGCTCGCCCCCTTGCAAACTTAATTAGACTGGACCCACCAGCAGGGAACCCCTAAATCCTCAGAAAACAATTACCCTCTTATTGGAACCAGAGGAACCCCCACACACCACATCACACAAACAGGTTTGATGTGGAGAACATCCCTTCTGTGGTAGATCGACTACAACCACAACCAAACACCCGCAAATATGGAAGCAGTTTAAAGCATACCGCCAAGCGTTAGATCTACAAATCTATTTAAAGTCAGAGCTCAGCTTTAATTAAGGTCATAATCATTGGTTTAGTAAATCTGACAACTCAATTGGTGATTTGTGATTCATCTTCTATCCTCTCTAAGACTATAGTTTCAATTTAGATTTTCAAGTGAACTGTCCCTTTAATGGGTGATATGGCTACCAAACAAAATAATGCAGATTTGAAAGAAAATAGCAGAGCTCAAGGACAGATAGAGATTGTGAGGCCACATTCTGAAAAAGGGGTGCTGAAAACACACTGATCTACACACTAGTGGTGTATGGTTTAGTTGTTTGCTCACCCGCACACAATTGCTAATAACCATCCACAACCGGTCATAACCTATCCACAACCGGTCATAACCCATCCACAACCTGTCATAACCCATCCACAACCGGTCATAACCCATCCACAACCGGTCATAAACCATCCACAACCTGTCATATCCCATCTACAACCGGTCTTTGATATTAATTACTAGTCTGCAGCTAGGAATTCGTTATCATTGAACGCGAAGACCGACAACCGCCGAAACATCTATCCATAACGACATGAATGAATGTCACTCTGAACTATCCATTCTAACCACGACAGAGAGGGCGGACAAACTCTCCAACAGAAACAAACTTTTCAACAGAGACCTCGACGACACACTGAGCGTAAATATATATATTGATTGCAATTGTTTCTGAATGAGTGAGTGTTCATGTGCAAAGGATTAGCATTTCAGTTGTAATAATTATCAACACTGTAGTGACTTCTCAGCTGACCCCCACTCCCCTTTTGTCTAACAAGCTGCCATGCCGATTTGCCCACTAGGGCACATTCCCCTATCATTTCTTGTAACCATATTTACTTTGTTTGTTTGTGTGTGCACTTTTGTGATTGTTTAGTTAGTTAATAAATAAATGATTTAAGACAATTGATGTATGGATGACTCATAGTGAAGACTGGGTTCGTGCAGATAACCAACAATTTACGATGTTTGGAATGAGACTAACGTGAGGTAAAGAAGAATTCATTAATCAGAAGACTATTGATCAGATATGAAAATATCTGAAATGTTATATTAGGAAAATTATAACTTTGTAATCTGAATATTTTCCTTGGAGCCCCAACTTCCTAGTTCCAAATCAAATCAAATCAAATCAAATTTTATTTGTCACATACACATGGTTAGCAGATGTTAATGCGAGTGTAGCGAAATGCTTGTGCTTCTAGTTCCGACAATGCAGTAATAACAAGTAATCTAACTAACAATTCCAAAACTACTGTCTTGTACACAGTGTAAGGGGATAAAGAATATGTACATAAGGATATATGAATGAGTGATGGTACAGAGCAGCATAGGCAAGATACAGTAGATGGTATCGGGTACAGTATGTACAAATGAGATGAGTATGTAAACAAAGTGGCATAGTATAGTATAAAGTGGCTAGTGATACATGTATTACATAAGGATACCGTCGATGCTATAGAGTACAGTATATCCGTATGCGTATGAGATGAATAATGTAGGGTAAGTAACATTTATATAAGGTAGCATTGTTTAAAGTGGCTAGTGATATATTTACATCATTTCCCATCAATTCCCATTATTAAAGTGGCTGGAGTTGAGTCAGTGTCAGTGTGTTGGCAGCAGCCACTCAGTGTTAGTGGTGGCTGTTTAACAGTCTGATGGCCTTGAGATAGAAGCTGTTTTTCAGTCTCTCGGTCCCAGCTTTGATGCACCTGTACTGACCTCGCCTTCTGGATGATAGCGGGGTGAACAGGCAGTGGCTCGGGTGGTTGATGTCCTTGATGATCTTTATGGCCTTCCTGTGACATCGGGTGGTGTAGGTGTCCTGGAGGGCAGGTAGTTTGCCCCCGGTGATGCGTTGTGCAGACCTCACTACCCTCTGGAGAGCCTTACGGTTGAGGGCGGTGCAGTTGCCATACCAGGCGGTGATACAGCCCGCCAGGATGCTCTCGATTGTGCATCTGTAGAAGTTTGTGAGTGCTTTTGGTGACAAGCCGAATTTCTTCAGCCTCCTGAGGTTGAAGAGGCGCTGCTGCGCCTTCTTCACGATGCTGTCTGTGTGAGTGGACCAATTCAGTTTGTCTGTGATGTGTATGCCGAGGAACTTAAAACTTGCTACCCTCTCCACTACTGTTCCATCGATGTGGATAGGGGGGTGTTCCCTCTGCTGTTTCCTGAAGTCCACAATCATCTCCTTAGTTTTGTTGACGTTGAGTGTGAGGTTGTTTTCCTGACACCACACTCCGAGGGCCCTCACCTCCTCCCTGTAGGCCGTCTCATCGTTGTTGGTAATCAAGCCTACCACTGTTGTGTCGTCCGCAAACTTGATGATTGAGTTGGAGGCGTGCGTGGCCACGCAGTCGTGGGTGAACAGGGAGTACAGGAGAGGGCTCAGAACGCAACCTTGTGGGGCCCCAGTGTTGAGGATCAGCGGGGAGGAGATGTTGTTGCCTACCCTCACCACCTGGGGGCGGCCCGTCAGGAAGTCCAGTACCCAGTTGCACAGGGCGGGGTCGAGACCCAGGGTCTCGAGCTTGATGACGAGCTTGGAGGGTACTATGGTGTTGAATGCCGAGCTGTAGTCGATGAACAGCATTCTCACATAGGTATTCCTCTTGTCCAGATGGGTTAGGGCAGTGTGCAGTGTGGTTGAGATTGCATCGTCTGTGGACCTATTTGGGCGGTAAGCAAATTGGAGTGGGTCTAGGGTGTCAGGTAGGGTGGAGGTGATATGGTCCTTGACTAGTCTCTCAAAGCACTTCATGATGACGGATGTGAGTGCTACGGGGCGGTAGTCATTTAGCTCAGTTACCTTAGCTTTCTTGGGAACAGGAACAATGGTGGCCCTCTTGAAGCATGTGGGAACAGCAGACTGGTATAGGGATTGATTGAATATGTCCGTAAACACACCGGCCAGCTGGTCTGCGCATGCTCTGAGGGCGCGGCTGGGGATGCCATCTGGGCCTGCAGCCTTGCGAGGGTTAACACGTTTAAATGTCTTACTCACCTCGGCTGCAGTGAAGGAGAGACCGCATGTTTTCGTTGCAGGCCGTGTCAGTGGCACTGTATTGTCCTCAAAGCGGGCAAAAAAGTTATTTAGTCTGCCTGGGAGCAAGACATCCTGGTCCGTGACTGGGCTGGGTTTCTTCCTGTAGTCCGTGATTGACTGTAGACCCTGCCACATGCCTCTTGTGTCTGAGCCGTTGAATTGAGATTCTACTTTGTCTCTGTACTGGCGCTTAGCTTGTTTGATAGCCTTGCGGAGGGAATAGCTGCACTGTTTGTATTCGGTCATGTTACCAGACACCTTGCCCTGATTAAAAGCAGTGGTTCGCGCTTTCAGTTTCACACGAATGCTGCCATCAATCCACGGTTTCTGGTTAGGGAATGTTTTAATCGTTGCTATGGGAACGACATCTTCAACGCACGTTCTAATGAACTCGCACACCGAATCAGCGTATTCGTCAATGTTGTTATCTGACGCAATACGAAACATCTCCCAGTCCACGTGATGGAAGCAGTCTTGGAGTGTGGAGTCAGCTTGGTCGGACCAGCGTTGGACAGACCTCAGCGTGGGAGCCTCTTGTTTTAGTTTCTGTCTGTAGGCAGGGATCAACAAAATGGAGTCGTGGTCAGCTTTTCCGAAAGGGGGGCGGGGCAGGGCCTTATATGCGTCGCGGAAGTTAGAGTAACAATGGTCCAAGGTCTTTCCTCCCCTGGTTGCGCAATCGATATGCTGATAAAATTTGGGGAGTCTTGTTTTCAGATTAGCCTTGTTAAAATCCCCAGCTACAATGAATGCAGCCTCCGGATAAATTGTTTCCAGTTTGCAGAGAGTTAAATAAAGTTCGTTCAGAGCCATCGATGTGTCTGCTTGGGGGGGGGTATATACGGCTGTGATTATAATCGAAGAGAATTCTCTTGGTAGATAATGCGGTCTACATTTGATTGTGAGGAATTCTAAATCAGGTGAACAGAAGGATTTGAGTTCCTGTATGTTTCTTTCATCGCACCATGTCACGTTAGTCATAAGGCATACGCCCCCGCCCCTCTTTTTACCAGAAAGATGTTTTTTCCTGTCTGCGCGATGCGTGGAGAAACCTGTTGGCTGCACCGCTTCGGATTGCGTCTCTCCAGTAAGCCACGTTTCCGTGAAGCAAAGAACGTTACAGTCTCTGATGTCCCTCTGGAATGCTACCCTTGCTCGGATTTCATCAACCTTGTTGTCAAGAGACTGGACATTGGCAAGAAGAATGCTAGGGAGTGGTGCGCGCTGTGCCCGTCTCCGGAGTCTGACCAGAAGACCGCCTCGTTTCCCTCTCTTTCGGAGTCGTTTTTTTGGGTCGCTGCATAGGATCCACTCCGTTGTCCTGTTTGTAAGGCAGAACACAGGATCCGCGTCGCGAAAAACATATTCTTGGTCGTACTGATGGTGAGTTGATGCTGATCTTATATTCAGTAGTTCTTCTCGACTGTATGTAATGAAACCTAAGATGACCTGGGGTACTAATGTAAGAAATGTAAGAAATAACACGTAAAAAAACGTAAAAAAACAAAAAACTGCATAGTTTCCTAGGAACGCGAAGCCAGGCGGCCATCTCTGTCTCTGTTGCATGATTAATCAGTTTAATCGCGTGATAATAATTACAGAGAATCTTTGATAAAAACTAAAAGTCTTCATTTAATGATAGTAAAGACACGACATAGCCTATCCACAACCGGTCATAACCCATCCACAACCGGTCATAACCCATCCACAACCGCCTGACTCGACTATATGTGATAAAGGATAAAGTGAAAATCTGAGGCCTGTTAGTCCAGGGTTTGATGATGAGTTGTTTATTTGAATCAGCTGTGTAGTTCTAGGGCAAAAACCAAAACATGCACCCAAGGGGGGACCCAGGACAGAGTTTGGGAAACCCTGTGTTAGTCAACTTGTCTATAGTTAGAAACATGCAGCTTCTCTTTTGTCATTATATGTTGCCCTAGAAGACTAAATAAACCCTTGCTCACCAGCATAATGTCATGTAGCTGAAATACGATCAGCTTTTATGATGCTGATAAAGATAGCAACTCTACAGATGGTATCTAACTGCGCATTCACATTCAAGATGCTGAAAGAAAGAAATTATATTTTTCCAAATGTTGCCTACATTTGGTGACTCATTTTACTGCAAGAAATGCTTAGTTCTGTAGGAGTTAATGTTAATAAATGTCAAACTCATTCTATGGAGGGCCTAGCATACGTGGGTTTTCCCTTTCAATTAAGACCTAGATAACCAGGTGAGGGAAGTGCTTTACTAATTAGTGACCTTAATTCATCAGTTAAGAACAAGGGTGGAGCGAAAACCAGCAGACACTCTGCCTTCCGTGGAATGAGTTTGACACGTGTTACAGACCTAGTCAGTCTCCAGATTTCAGTCAATAGACAGCCAGGCGAGGGGAATTCCTTACTAATTAATGACCATATTTCATCAATTAAGTACATGTGAGGAGAGAAAACCCGCAGACACTCGGCCCTCCGTGGAATGAGTTGGACACGTGAGTTAACCTATCTGAACAGTACGCTACAGCAGTGGTTCCCAAATGGTGGGGTGCGTGAGGGGTCGGCAGGGGTGGGGGGGGGGGGGGGGGGTGGGGGGGGGGTGCGGGGTTCGGACTGAGTTTTAAGGAACTCAGTCTGGCTTTAAATGTACTCTTGAAAGTTGTAATAGTAGAATGCACAAGGTGCAATTTGGAAATTGGGTCGTGCATCATCAGTTTTCCTCTTGTCATTGCATAAATTAGAGAGCTATTTATAACTTGTCAGAAAGGTCCAGATCAAGTAGCCCATGTCAGCTAAAAAAAAATTATTTCGTTTTTTTAGCCCATAGATATAGTTGTAATTTTTTTGTCACTCAAATATCACATGAATACACATTAGACATAGCAAAATGTATAGAATTGCAAGAAAATATGCTTTAAAACGGCTAAATGTTCTTTGCGCCCCATGACAAAATGTGTAGAATTGCAGGAAATAAGCTTTTACAAAGAATGCTAAATTCTCTCCACCAACAAGAGGGGTGTGAACAGATTGTGACATGAACAGTGCTTGTGCCCATAGAAATCTTCTAAGAAGAATGGCGCCGGAGGTTAAGGCTGCCGTTTTACAGACTCCTAACCAATTGTGCTATTGTGTGTTTTTTCACCTTATTTGTAAACGTATTTTGTACATAATGTTTCTCCTACCGTCTCTTATGATCGAAAAGAGCTTTTGGATATCAGGATAGCGACTACTCACCTCGTACTGGACACAGATTTGTTCTTTAACGAGTCAGACGCAAAAGATTTACTTCAGACACCCGACAAGGCCCAAATCTTGTCATTCACATGAAGAAGCGACAGAGATATTGGGGACGTTCTTCGGGGTGCCTTGTAAGGATCCGACGGCAGGTGGGCAATCTGCCTTTACCATCAGTCCTATTAGCCAACGTACAATCATTGGATAACAAAATAGGCTAGCTACGATCACAAATATCCTACCAACGGGACATTGAAAATCGGAATATCTTATGTTTCACTGAGTCGTGGCTGAACGACGACACGGATAACATACAAAAATAAAATTAAACCATCTTGTGTTCAGCGAAATAACAACACAATGTCAAATACAGGAAGCCTAGTCGAATAATTAACATTCAATCACATTAACCATTATTCTCTAGCAGGAATGTCATTAATCGTCCGTATGTAGCCAAACATAGCTGCTGCTCATTCCGGTTTGCTCTATGGTCAAAAAGAAAGTAAGGCCCGCGTCCATAGAGACACACACCAGCTCTACTGGTAGTACTGTTACTACCAGCAGTACTACACCTGCACCTGTTGACGACACAAGTTGTTCTGCTTCCATGAGCACATCCAACGCTAGCATCAATAATTATACATTTGTTGTTAGCCCAGCTAGCATGGACACTGACAGTTGTGAATCTGATGAGAACTAGATTGATTTGGGGTTCACTTATATTGGGAGTAGTGCCTTTCCTCAGCCACAGTGTGTTATATGTGCAAAAGTACTATCTCACAACTCAATGAAACGTTCACTCTTGCGCAGACATTTAGAAACAAAACAAGCCTATTTGAACATGCATATAATTATTTTGCGAGAATTAAGACAACTTTCAAGTAGTACGATGTATAAAAGCAACAGATACCATTAATAAGAAGGGGCTAGAAGCGTCTTATATGGTGAGCTACCGAGTGGCTAGGACAGGCAAGCCCCATACTATTGTGGAGGACTTCATTCTTCCTGCTGCCGCGGATATGGCTGGGACAATGCTGGGGGAAAAAGCCCCCAAAAACTATACAGACAGTGCCTTCATCAAACAACACTGTTTCACGACGCATCAGTGACATGGCAGGAGATTTTGAAACAATTACTGCTTCGCATACAAGCCAGTGAATTCTATGCGTTACAGCTGGATGAGTCAACAGACGTGGTGGGCCTGGCACAGCTCCTGGTATATGTCCATTATGTTTATGGGTGGTCAATTAAGGAAGACATTCTCTTCTGCAAACCACTGGAAAACCAGGACAACAGGAGAGGACATTTTTAAAGTATTGGACAGCTTTGTGACATCAAATGGACTTTGGTGGTCAAGATGTGTTGGTATCTTTAGTGATGGTGCAAAAGCCATGACATGCAAGCAGTTGCTCCTGACGCCACTTGGGTACACTGCAGCCTCCACTGAGAGGCTCTTTCTGCCAAGGGAATGCCTGACAGCTTGAAATACATTTTGGGCACTACAATGAACATGGTTAACTTTGTTAAAGCAAGGCCCCTGAACTCTCGTGTATTTTCTGCACTACGCAATGATAAAGGCAGCGACCATGTAACGCTTTAACAACAGACAGAAGTGTGCTGGTTATCAAGGGGCAAAGTATTGAATTGAGAGACAAGCTTAAAGTTTTCTTTACTGACCATGATTTTCACTTGTCTTGCATGATGATGAGTTTCTCACAGGACTGGCCTATCTGGGTGATGTTTTTTCTCACCTGAATGACCTGAATCTGGGATTACAGGGACTCTCCGCAACTATATTCAATATGCGGGACAAAATTGAGGCTATGATTAAGAAGTTGGAGATGCTGGCACTAAGACGGCACTCAATGAACTGTATACGGCCATAAGAAAACAGGAAAATGCTCATCCAGAGGAGGCGCTCCTAGTGGCCTGTGAATTTAATGCAGGGAAACTGAAATCAGTCTTACCTCATTTCTATCAGAATGTCATCTATACAACTAGAGGTGAAAAAACGCTAGATCACCTTTATTCCACTCACACAGATGCATACAAAGCTCTCCAACACCATTTTAAAGTTTTCTGAAGACACAACGGTGCTAGGCCTGATCACCAACAACAATGAGACCTGGCATTGTGGTGCCAGGAAAACAACCTCTCCCTCAATGTCTGCAAGACAAAGGAACTGATCGAAAAAAACAAGCGTTGACTACAGGAAACGGAGGGCCGAGCACGCCTCCATTCACATTGACGTGGCTGTAGTGGAGCGGGCCGAAAGCTTCAAGTTCCTCTGTGTCGACATCACTAAGGATATATCATGGTCCAAACTCACCAACATAGTTGTGAAGAGGCACGACAATGACTCTTCTCACTCAGGAGGCTGAAAATATTTGGCATAGGCCCTCAGATTCTCAGAAGGTTCTACAGCTGCACCATTGAGAGCATCTTGACTAGCTGCATCACTCCTTGATATGGAAACTGCTTGGCAGCCGACCGCAAGGTGCTACAGAAGGTAATTCGGAAGGCTCAGTACATCACTGGGGGCGAGCTCCCTGCCATCCAGTACTTCTATACCAGGTGGTGTCAGAGGAAGACCATAAAAATTGCCAAAGACTTCAGCCATACAATTCATGGACTGTTCTCTCTGTTACCGCACGACAAGCTGTACCGATGAACCAAGTTTGGAACTAACAGGACCCTGAACAGCTTCTACCCGCAAGCCGTAAGACTGATAAATAGTTAGTTAAATATTTAACCAAACAACTACCCGGACTCTCTGTATAGACCACTTTTGCACTACATTTTTTTTGACTTTTCACATACTCTTCTGCTACTGTTTACTATCTGTCCCTCTATTCATATGTATATCAAATCAAATTTCATTTGTCACACGGACCGAATACAACCTTACCGTGAGATGCTTACTTACAAGTCCTTAACATGCAATGCAGTTCAAAAAATAGAGTTAAGAAAATATTGACTGAATAAACTAAAGTTAAAAAAAATGTAATCAATAAAATCTAAAAGTAACACAAGAAAATGACATAACAATAATGAGGCTATATACAGGGGGCACCAGTACCGAGTCAATGTGCTGGGGTACAGGTTAGTCAAGGTAATTTGTACATGTAGGTAGCAGTTGACCTAAATTCCCTCGTACCCCTGCACATCGGCTCGGTACTAGTAATACAGCCAAGTTATCGTTACTTATTGTGTATCTATTTTTACTTATATTATCATGGGTTTTACTTTTCTTAGTTTCTCAATTTTCTTTCTCTCTGCATCGTTGGGAAGGGCCCCGTAAGTAAGCATTTCACTACACCTGTTGTTTACGAAGCATGTGGCAAACAAATTGGATTTGAAACATGATGTCAGAGGTGAGACTATCTGTTCACTGCCTCAGGGAAGAGTGGGTGGTGGTGACGGGGTGTGTCTGTCTGGTTGCTCTATACAGCTTAGAAAATGGTACTACCATAGCAAAATACAAGAAAGAAAGATTCTCCAGGTGAGAAGACAAAACATCTGAGAAACAGGCGGCTTAAACATAGTCAGGAATCCTCAAAGAGCCTGAGCTTCTCACCATTCGCGTGTCTCACAAATATAGTGTGACTTACAACGCTAATGGAGGACCCCTTTGCCTTTGGGTACGGGTGACTCAAGGATTACACACAGACACACACGCAGGTCTTTGTAACACCCCTGTGTGAGATTACTGTACCAGCATAGACTTTATATTGCTCTCACTGAAGATCAACCGAAAGATAGAAATCCCTGTATTTGCCCGGAGGTCTTAAGTGAGAAAAACTAAGGGGTGTGTCTTTGATTTGAAAAGAACAAAGACAGGGCCCCTAGTCAGAACGAGACAATGACCTGAACAATACCTGGAAGGAACTCCACACATATACTTACTGTGTATGTTGGACTATAGAATGTGAACATATTAGTCTGTTCGACCATACAGAGCGCTGCGCTCACTACTGTTTCACATACAGTATATCCCAATGTGAATCTTTACGGCTGAGTGAAAACACCCATTATTAGTCATTTATGAATTCAGCTATGAATTGTCAGAATAGAATGAAGCCCCACAGAGAGCTAGGAATGCAACTAAAATTATTTTTTCTTTGTTAGTTTTGACCCTTATTTGTTTTAAGTTTTCTTCAATGTTATTGTTTTTTGTTGACTATAAAATAGTATAAGTTCTCTTTAGTGGTGAAAGAGTATTCGGATGTCTATGGGACAACCTAGTAAAATAAAGGTTTAATTGAAAAATAAAAACGGTTCTTACCAGGGTTGTTGAGCAGGTTGTTAAGGTCCTCCTCCAGTAGCAGGTTGACAGGGGAGTCTCGGCCCGTGTCCCAGTCCATGTCTCCGGCTTCACTCTCGCCATGGCCACTGTCCTTGGTGCTCTGACAATCAGTGTCCTGAACGCCGGTCCTTCAGGGAAGCAGACAGGGGAGTGTCAGGGACAGTGAGGGAGGACATTTTAGAACCAACGTCAACCATCTTGTGGAACCATCATTATGACTGTCCTGTTCAATTTTCCCACATTTGGATGGGAGAAAGTTGATTCCATTCTGGAAATATGCTGATCTGAGCTCAATATAATAGTTTAAAGGACCAGTGCAGTCAAAACCTTCATTTTCCTGTGTTTTATATATATTGCCACATCAAGAGGTTGGAACAATACTCTGAAAATTATGATAATGCCCTTTTAGTGTAAGAGCTGTTAATAAAGACTGCCCAAAGTTTCTGCCTGTTTTGGTGGGATGGAGTTTGGGCCTGTCTTGTGACATCACCAGGGGGCAAATTAGTTAATAGACCAATAAGAAATGTAGTTCCAAACCTCTCTCCTCCCAGACAGTCCTAGCAAAAATATTGCTTGAGAAATTGCTCTTTGCTAAGAAGCATTTTTTTTTTTTACAATTTAATAAGGTTGCAGCACTCCACCAATCAGGTGGCCAGATTGAAGCCACTCCTAAGTAAAAGGCACATGACAGCCCGCTTGGAGTTTTCCAAAAGGCTCCTAAAGACTCTCAGACCATGAGAAACAAGATTCTCTGGTCTGTTGAAACCAAGATTGAACTCTGGCTTGAATGCCAAGTGTCACATCTAGAGGAAACCTGGAAACATCCAGGTGAAGCATCGTGATGGCAGCATCATGCTGTGGGGATGTTTTTCAGCGGCAAGGACTGGGAGACTAGTCAGGATCGAGGGAATGATGAACGGAGCATAGTACAGACAGATCCTTGATGAAAACCTGCTCCAGAGTGCTCAGGACCTCAGACTGGGGCGACTCTAAGCACACAGCCAAGACAATGCAAGAGTTGCCTTGGGACAAGTCTCTGAATGTCCTTGAGTGGCCCAGCCAGAGCTCGGACTTGAACCCGATCGAACATCTCTGGAGAGACCTGAAAATATCTGTGCAGTGACGCTCCCCATCCAACCTGACAGAGATTGAGAGGATCTGCAGAGAAGAATAGAAGAAACTACCCAAATACAGGTGTTCCAAGCTTGTAGCGTCATATCCAAAAATACTTAAGGCTGTAATCACTGCCAAAGGTGCTTCAACAAAGTATTGAGTAAAGGGTCTGAATACTTTTGTAAATGTGATATCTACGTTGTTTTATATTTAACAAATTTGCGGACATTTCAAAAAAACTGTTTTTGGTTTGTCATTATGGGGTATCGTGTGTAGATTGATTAGGGCAAAAAAAAAGATTTTAGAATAAGGCTGTAATGTAACAAAATGTGGAAAAAGTCAAGCGGTCTGAATACCCTCCAAATGCACTGTACTTCTAGGTGTTTTAGTGTTTAATGATAAAATACCAGAGACTTGAGGTATAGACTGATAACAGAACATGCTCCCTGTCAGAGACGTTATCTGAGCAAGTCAAAGCCAGACAGACCTGGTCCCAAGGGAGATAGCTAGGCCAATCAGGCCAGAGACAGGAAGTCTCACCCAATCAGGTAGACTAATGTCACCTCTCAGTGGGGGGGGGGGGGGGGGGGGGGGTCAACATGTTTTTATGTGTCATGATGACACATAAAAACAGATAACCGAGTAGAGGAGAAAAGTCTGCATTGTGCCTGTGTCTTGTTTTAAGATGATCTCAATGAAAGAAAACACTATGACAGACTCTTCATTCCTCGTGTTAGCTAAGAAGCCGAACCAGATACAAACCTCTCACGCCATATAAACCTCTCACTATAGATGATAATAACATTGTGGTCATTGGATGTGCTGGTTCCTGCCCTAGAGGCATGAGTCAGGGCAGCGAGTCATGCTCTAACATGCCCCCTGACACATTGACTGACTGGCAGACCACCTAGGTTATGAGACTCTCTTCCTGTTACTGGCAGACTGAGGGCAGAGGTGGTCCTCCGGTTTATCAGACACAAACCTGAGCTCTATTGCCTAGGTATATTCATAGGAGCATTTGAAACTATAATTATTTATAAGGTGCCTTCGAGCAGAGAAAAACATCTTAATGGGATGACTTGTACATATAAAGGATTCATATAAATAAAAAACACGACGTTGTAAATATATACGCTTTTGAGATAAGTCAACATTTTGTGAAAAAATACATAATGAAAATCTCACATAAACGATGCGTGTAGCGGTAGTAGTGATCAACAGCCAAATGGCTCTGAAACAAAGGAGGGATAATTAAAAGAAAAAGGGAAGAAAATGAAAAAAAGAAAGAGGAAATGTACTCACCTGCCAGCGCGATGGGAGTACTTGTTGCCTCGGAAGTTGGGTCTCGGCTGCAGCTGGCCCTGGTGGAGCAGGGAGAGGAGCTGGGAGATCTGCTGTAAATTGGCAGGAGGAGAGAGGCGTTAGGAGACAGTAAGCCTGTTTCCAGCCAACCTTTTTATGTTAAGTCAAATAACACGACAGGTGTGATGGAAAGACTAAGTGTCGGTACAATTTCATTAATGTCGATAGACATTTTGTTCGTTGGACATGGTGCGATATTTTTGTGTCTGTAAACAATTACAATGGAAAAGCTTTTAAGCGTAAATATTAATAGAATAACCATCATGTCGAAGTAAACTTGCAGTCACAAAATACTATGTTTTGTGGTCCTCCCATGACGACTTTGAAAACCATGCAGCTTATTAGGCTACAGATGAAATAAATAATGCTGGTGAAATGATCATCGGTGCTTGGCTGCTAATATAGTAATAAAAATGATCTCGCTCTTATCCATAATCGCATCAGGTACCGTCTGCACTGTAGCCTATCTGCAAGCTGTTGGTGCCAAGACCAGAGTGGGCACATTTGCTCTTTATCAAATACTTTTTGTGCCAAAATCATCGACAAAGTTAACAATTGATTGGAAACACATATAACTTTTTATTCGGTACATGGAAACTTAAGCCCAAAAGTGTTTTTTATGTACCTTTCATCATCACGCACAGCATTTTATTCGCAAAAAGTCAGTTTGATGGAAGCGCACCTCTAGTGGGGAAATTCTCAGATTTGAGAATATCCGCATGAAAATATGTCACTAATTGGATGGAAACCAGCTACTGATATTATAACACAGAAGTCAGAATAACAAACTAGTGCTTGGGGAATGTAGTGTATTGAGGCTGTTTGGACAGTTTTATACCAACTGTATGGGATATCGTTTAACTCCCTGACAAAGGCAATGCCGACAAACGTCAGAGTTTTTAATCTACTAAATTGAACAGCATGTAAATACCATGAAGTGCTGTGGTTCTCATTGTTTATCTATGTTCATGGTATATGTTGGTTTAACTGTTGCAACATGTGAAAGAAAGGTGACTTTCTGTGGGAGAGGGAATGGGTGTCATTCAATTAGACAATTGGAGCGGTTTGTGCTGGCATCTTTTTTATAGGACCGGATGTGCTGCTAACTGTGGCCCCAAGCTCAGAGAGGAAACAGGCTTTGTGATGTGAAGAGAGGGAAGTGTGTGTGTGTGTGTGTGTGTGTGTGTGTGTGTGTGTGTGTGTGTGTGTGTGTGTGTGTGTGTGTAGGCACATGTATGTGTTGCACACAGAGGGTCGAGGGTGGACAGGAAAGTGCTTTTACATAAAGGACTATTCTTCTCTGACCAGTTTCCTTCCAGGATGAACCTCCGAAATATGAACGTGTGGAGGCGGAGGACGGGGGGACTCTAAAGCCAAAGTGCCAAGTGGGGCGAGCGGGCGGGCGGGGGTGCAGGAAAGGTGGGTCAAGAATCAGGCCTCTTCCTGCTGTTAAAATGGAAGTCACATGAGGCCTTCAGACCTTGCCAGACTCTATGTTCTAAGCCCATTGGGTGTTGGCATTGTCGACTGCATGAATTCTCCCTCAATGAGGATGCATCGTTTGACTAGCACAGCACTTCTGGAGTAGTTGGAAACCAGACCTTTACAGTTGCTGTTTTTCTTTGCTTAAAGTGAGCTCAGAAATAGCAATTTGGGCCATTTGTAACTGACGACTCGAGGTCCTTACATGTCAAGGCAGTATTACCTTACACTACAGACATATCAGAGCTTACTTTGGCTGGGCTTCCCCCTTAGAGAATAAGAGTGGTCTACTCATTCTTCCTGGCATTTTTCCTCCCCTGTATGAATCTGTTATGTGATATTGAGTAAAAGGAGAGATTGCTCGGGGGGCACAGAAGTAGACAGGATTACAGTGGCTGACACATGAGCACCTGAATAAACTCAATGCTTTGGCTCCAGCATCATCTGTCAGCTGTCCCCTCAGGCTTCCTATATGTAAGCTAAACACCAGGCCAAAATAGCAGAGAGGAACAGAGGGAGAAAAACATTTGCTCTCAGGACATTCAATTTATATTCCTATAGGTTACACTTAATTACTTACAGTAATTCTTTAAGTGAAAAAAAGAAGGCCTATTTACGAAACAAAAGTCTGTTATTAGTTAGATGTATATACGGTATCATCTAACATGAGAATGATGGAAATCAAGGTAATGCATTGCATGATATATACCAAATGTGCATTCATGTTTGTAGTATTTATAACTAAAATGTTTATTACCTGTACTTCTGGAGAGGCAGCAGACAGCTCGATGGAGTTGTCTCCGAAGGCAGCCATGGAGAGACGGACTAAGTTCCTCAGTATCCGTCTGTGGTCTTCAGCATCATGTCCACCTCTGGTGTCTGTGTTCTTGGACTTTCTAAGTGTTGCTACCTGGGACACTGGGGAGGATGGTTCTGGCTCTTCAACGTCAGGCCTAGCCTGGATCTCAGAGTTCCCATGTCTCCTCAGGGTGCTGTTCTGAGAGAGTGAGGAGGACAACGAAGGGTTTCTTGCCTTGCGCAGGGTTCGGTAAGGAGTGGTGGGTGTTTGAGGGAGAGTGCCGTCCAGCTCGATGCTCCCAGGTTTCCTGAGTGTTCTGGTATGGGAGACTGGCAGCGTTGCGCCCCCATCAGGGTAGGCCTGGGAGTGGACTGTTGGGTGCATGGAGGTGGCTATGCTGTATTGCCTTTCGGTTTGCTGCTCTTCAACCACCAGGGGCATAGGGGAGAGGGGCTGGGCTTCATCCTCGTCTTCCGGAGGGTCCTCCCTTCGTCCCCTCAGGACTGGCACCAGCTGGATGTCCGTCTTCCTGATGTTCTTCTGTGGACGGCGAGGGTGACGCGTGTAGGTGGACTCAGCCATCCTGCAGTTGTAGGCATGGTTGTCTCGTTTCGTGGGTCTACAGAAGGTGGTCACCAGGGCAACAGCCAGGAGAAGCAGGAGGCAGCTGGCCCCAAGGCATATGGCCATCATCATGGTGAAACTCAGATGGCCACGGTTACCAGGGGCTGAGTTCTTCAGATGGTCCCGCAAGTTGACGAAAGTCACCTCCAAGGTGACCTTTGTCACTAGCCTTGGAGAGCCCTTGTCCGATACAGCGATATCCACTTTGAAAGTCTTCCCAATGAGCTCTGTCGCATTGGTCGTGTTAACATACAGTTGTCCAGTAGTGTCGTCAAGTCTGAACAGTCCTGTGGGGTTTCCATCTGTGATCATGTAGCTGAGTCTTCCATTGAGGCCAGAGTCTAGATCGTTGGCCTTGATGGTAGTGGCCAGGAATCCTGAAAGTCCATTTTGTGCAGAGCGATCGATCGGAGGATAGGTGGAGCCTTCTTCAGCACCATCCCCTAGCTCTGTCACCATCTCCCCCTTCTCTGCGTTGACAGGTACGCTCACAAAGGCTATGCCTTTCTTTGGCATTGGCTCCTTGATGACGGGGTAGTTGTCATTGACATCCTGGATCTCGATGAGTACCATGGCAGTGCTGGTGAGGGGTGGATGCCCATGGTCTATGGCCTCCACGATGAAGGAGTAGGTTGGAGACTCCTCATAGTCCAATGACTGCTGGGCGCTGACTACGCCACTGATGGGGTGGATGGCAAAAGACGCCGTGGGAGTTCCCAGTTCATTGGACTCTCGGATGGAGTAGGACACCCTGCCGCTGAGCTCAATGTCCACATCATTAGCTTCTACCTTGAGGACCTGTAGGCCTACGGCATTGTTCTCCTTGAAGGAAGCCCTGTAGTGGGACTTGGAGAACACAGGGGCATTGTCATTCTCATCCAACACATGGACAACTAGGTATCTAACACATGACAGTGGAGGGTCACCATAATCCTGGGCAAGTAACGTGAGGTTATACTCCATGACCTTTTCGCGATCCAGGGTGCCATTGGTTACGATCATGTAGTTGTCGCCATGGATTTTCTTGAGGCGGAAGTGGCCTGATCCGTGCCAGATGTTGGCGTGCACATTCCCATTGTCCCCGGAGTCTGCATCAGAGACCATCACCAGTGCAAGGAATGTGTCCTCCGGTGCACCCTCTAAAACAGTTGCCACTGGGGAATCAGGAGGTGTCCAAGTCACGTGGATCCTTGGTGCATTATCATTGACGTCCCTCAGCTTGACGTGTAGTTTACAGTGAGAGGGGATGGCGTTGGGCCCAAGATCGCGAGCCTGGATGTCCACCTCATAAGAGTGTTTGTCCTCATAGTCCAGTTCGCCTTTTAAGGTCACTGCCCCACTCTGGGGGTGGACACTGAAAAGCTTCTGCACCTCAGGTGGAGCATGTTTGCTTAGAGAGTACTCAACCTCCCCATTGGCCCCTTGATCAGGGTCCGTGGCCTTGAGGTTGATGACAATAGTTCCACGGGCTGTGTCCTCAGTTAGTTCCACGGTGGGGGTGCCATCCTCAAACATGGGGCTGTTATCGTTAGAGTCCAAGACTTTGACTCTGACCAGAGTACTGCCCGACCTGGGAGGGTTCCCCTTGTCCCAGGCCACCAGAGTCAGCTCGAAGGAGGACTGCACCTCCCTGTCCAGCTCCTTTATCACCACCAGCTCTGCTTGCTTTGGCCCATCCGCAGTGCTCCTTACATCCAGGGCAAAGTGCTGGTTAACGGACAGTGAGTAGGTCTGCAGTCCATTGGGGCCGGCATCTGGGTCCACGGCTCGGTCCAGGGGAATCCGCATCCTCAACGTGGCCGTCTCAGAGATCTCCAATTCCTGCTTGCCACTGGGGAAGGTGGGGCTGTGGTCATTCAGGTCCATCACCTCCACCCGCACCCTCAGAAAGTGGATAGCACCACCTTTCCTGTAGAGGACACTGAAGGCCAACTCACACAGGTCCGAGCCTCGACACAACTCCTCCCGGTCCAGCTGTCCCAGAGTGGAGAGAGTTCCGTCGCTCGCTCCGATGGAGAAAGGCAGGGCTTGACCATGCTCCACGACCTGGAAATCCTCCAATGCCTCTGTCTCGCCTCTCTGACGCAGGTCATCGACCAGATGGCCGACCCTGGTGCCCACAGGCTGCTCCTCCCAGACTCTGTACATAACTGTTATTGGGGCCGGGTCTGAAGACTGGGCCCCAGAAGCAAGACACAGAACCAGCAGTAGAGCCAGCAGCATGACTGTGTGAGATATTACTGTCCTGTCCAGCATTTAAAAGGGCATGTCTAACACCCACTATAAACTACTGAGATAAGGTGGTGTAATTCTTTGCCCCTACTCTAAAATGATCTTCTTCAATTTAAATACTGATGACTGATGAAAAAAAGTTCAACCTTTTGATAGAAAATATCTCCTTTGAAAATAGCCTGCTACAGCAAAATGTTGATAGTTCAATATCTGAGTTATAAATCAACAAAACATAGAATTATGTTTTTATCAGTAAATACCATGAATCAAACTGCTCATCCACCCATATTCTTACACTTTTACAGAGCTCTGAATATCAGCACAAAATATACCAACAATTACAGCTAAATCTATCAATGAAACAATAAAATGTATTTCCTAACAAAACAGAATTAAAATGAAATTAAAGATAACCCTACATCCTTTTTATACCAACAACCTTACAACCCTTAAGTTGAGTCAGAGAACCAAATTACAAACCCTATAACTATAACTCTTGCTTCCCTCTCTAACACATACATACACTCATAGCTTACTGCATTACTCACTCACACAGCTGCTGGCTCCCAGCCTCTCGGTTCATCAGCTTGTAGCTACAAAGTAAAGTTAGGAGAACACTGAGGAAGTTTGGATCTGTGATGATACAAGCAGGGGAGGACCCAGCCAATCAGAACAGGAGGCATGGAGCATATGCAAATCTGGACTCTAAAACAGAAAGAAAAAAAATGGGCCCTCAGGAAATTAAGCAGGAGTTGAAACAACATTTGAGTGCTTTTAAAGAAATGTGATCCTCCCTCTCTGCCCCCAGACCACATTTTGCCTTGTTCATTTTTTCCTGCAATATTCAAAAAACCATCAGAGCCTTGCATTGTGGATCTTTAACTCAGTAGTGGGCTTGAAGCTCTGCCCCTATGGGACTTTTAGCTGTAGGCCTGCTCTCCACTCAGAGCTGCATGATCTACGGTCTGGGCTCGCGACAGAAATCCTAAACACTAGATAGCACTTGCTGATAAATGTGTGGGCAACTTCAAACTTGTCAGTAGAAAACGTCTTTTAGATTGTCAAATGCCCATTTTTGGATTACTTTAATGTCTTCTTTCATGTTTTGTTGTAATATGATGTGGTTTTTGTTGGGTTTCTCAGCAGTAAGCTGCAATTGTTGAGCAGTTTAAAAAAATATATATCACACATAGCTCAGTCAAGAACTTAACATTTTTGCTGTTGTAAAAAGTAGAAGCTATCCATACTGAAGGTCTAGCAACAATGTAGTGTATGATGCAAAATAGATGCAATATAGATGCTAACAAACAGGGCAAGCAATCCTGATAAACAACAGACATCTTGCCAATTTTATGGATCTCCACTAGTGGAAAATTATAAAGGAGTGTGAGATGGCCTAATCTTAGCTCTGCATGTATATATAAAAGTTGAATGTGTGACAGGAAATGATCTAATAGCCTACATAGACAAAGTTTGTTATACTCTTTACGGTTAACACAACATGTAAAGCCTGACCGATCAACCTGATCAATCAATGTTTACTTTAATAGAAATATCCTGTTTGTATTATCACAATGCTTATCAATTATTTGATGAGCTGGACCAAAGGAACCGTAGGCCTATAACCTATACCAGAAACAATAGCATGGGAAGTTTCCCTTTCAGCTTGGACATCAACAAACCTATCACTGTGCGGGCCAATAAAAGCTTTTCACAGAGTGATAACACCGGGCAGGGTGATAACTCTGGGAAAGATGATGCTGAAGATACCAGTCCCTTTCCACTGTATGTTTTCAGAGACATAGTTAAGGGTCCCCAGACCTCGTAAAAAGCCAAAAGGGGAGGCTGACTCCCCTCAGAGCGACCGTCTCTGTGCGGCCAGAGAGAGCAGAGGTCGGCCAATGCGATTAGGTTCTATCTCCTAAACAAACAGGGGATCCGTTTCACACATAAAGCTGTTCTCCTCCTATCCCCATTTGGAGAGCTGGTGGGAGTCCTTAACAGTTCTGTCTCTCTATCAAAGTATAAATACACATGCACGTTCACACACACGGGCAAACATACCACTACCCCCTCTCCTAATTAACATAACGTGTATGAAGGTGTGTTGTAACTTTCAACATTCTCAACCTCCACATCTGTGGGAGGGCATGTGGTTAGTGTGTGGTAATGATTAGCCCCATTTTTCTACAAAACAAACTTTTTGAAATGGTTTATACAAAAAAAATACTGTTACCTGAAAGATTTCAGAATAAGAATAAGCCACCACTGGGCACAGATGTCATTTTAACGTCTAGTTTTGGTTTACACTTGATTGAGTTATCAACTAATGTGAATTCAACGTGAAATCATAAAGTGCCACCTTGTCATTGGATTTCTGTTAACAGTTGGGTGAAAAAAACGACTAAATTCCCTTAAGTTGATTACTTTTTTCAAATCCAATCAGTTTTCCACGTTATTCAACATCATCACATATAGTTTTTGTTTGTTGTTGAAATTACGTGGAAACAACGTTGATTCAACCAGTTTTTGCCTGGTGGGAAGGCTCTGATTGGAACTGCTGTCATACTGTCAGACATAAGAGTCTTGATATTTTTTAGGCTCCATGAGAAGTCGAGCAGTCAAGAAAACCTAGAAGTGGACATAAAGCTGGACTCTTAGGACCAATTGAGAATTCATAGAGTGGAGGACATCAAGGAGAGAAAAATGTAGCAAGGTAGTGGTGTGCGTGTGTGTCTACCATCCCTGTTTAGGGTTTGTTTGCATTCCAATAACATGCACCACTGAAGCATTTCGTTCCCTACAAACAATCCTGAGCCACTTGTCATCCTCACCACTGGAGTACACACACACACACACACACACACACACACACACACACACACACACACACACACACACACACACACACACACACGCACACACACACACACACACACACACCTTGCCGAGTGACCATTTGGGAAACACTGTTCTTAGGTTATAGTCTGATCCTAAACTTTAGTATACATTACAAGCACACTAGTGGAGGCTGCTGAGGGGAGGACAGCTCATAATAATGTCTGGAATGGAGAGAATACAATGGTATCAAACACATGAAAACCATGTTTGACACCATTCCATTCACTCCATTCCGGCCATTATTATGAGCCGTCCTCCCCTCAGCAGCCTCCATTGCAGCACACATACACATTCCAGAGCAGCTACTGCTACACTGCTTTAGAATAATGCTCAATCCCCTTTTTGGCACTCAGATAATTCATCTGTCGCTAGTCAATACAGAAAAATACACAGCAGCTAAGGAGGAGGAGGAAAACATTCAGCCAAAAACACAGACAGCCTCAGGGAGTGTAACACAGTAGGGCCAGAAGGAGACGGTAACATTTGGCTCTGGCTTGACTTGTGCTCTTCTGTTCCACAATGCAGATAAGCAGAGCATGTGAAAACAACAGATCAGAGAGCATCTGATGAACTATTATCTCCCCCCTCCTTTTCCTTCCTCATCCCCCTTAAGTTGGTCTGCCAATGTAAACTGGCATCTGACAAGACTTTTCATGTGGGGGAGACTTCCTGCTGGTAGTAGTCTTGGTTGCCACATTTGTTGTGAGTGTGTGTACATCCCGTCAAGATGCACGTTTTATTGTGTGTGTAGAGCATTTCCCCCTCACTTAAACATATACATCCATCCCTCTCGCTCCCACCGCTCACGTTGGAGACCCCCAACAGAGAGCCTCCTACACACCTTCCTTTTCATTCTCATTTTAGTGCGGACCGGTGTCGGGTATCTAATCTAAACATCATTGTGAAGTGAAAACAATAGCTGGTGATACTTGGAAAAACAGGAAAGTGAGTCGACAAAGCCAAATAGGGACACTGGGGTTCCAGGAAGAAACCAGCTATTTGAGTTGTTTTCCAGACAGATAAAGGATATGGACGCTGGTAAACAAGACAACAAGGCCAAGTGCAATTTCCCTGCCTCTGTCTAGTCAAGTTTAGTAGCTGCTGGAGTCTCTACGGGAGAGGTTCCGTCTGATCATAGTGATTACACACACACACATGCATAAGCACTCACACACTTTTCTAAAGACAGAATTACTGACTTACTGAACTGACACCTAAAGAAAACATTTTGAGTCGAGCAGAGATTTTTCACCTTACAATGTATGCCAAACAAAAAAACATTGATTTCAAAGTTTAACAAACCATAGAACTCTATGCACAATGACTACTTTGAATAATTTCCACTGAACATTTTACAAAGACACATTTTACAGAAAGAACTGAAAGCACATACAGTGCCTTGCGAAAGTATTCGGCCCCCTTGAACTTTGCGACCTTTTGCCACATTTCAGGCTTCAAACATAAAGATATAAAACTGTATTTTTTTGTGAAGAATCAACAACAAGTGGGACACAATCATGAATTGGAACGACATTTATTGGATATTTCAAACTTTTTTAACAAATCAAAAACTGAAAAATTGGGCGTGCAAAATTATTCAGCTCCTTTACTTTCAGTGCAGCAAACTCTCTCCAGAAGTTCAGTGAGGATCTCTGAATGATCCAATGTTGACCTAAATGACTAATGATGATAAATACAATCCACCTGTGTGTAATCAAGTCTCCGTATAAATGCACCTGCACTGTGATAGTCTCAGAGGTCCGTTAAAAGCGCAGAGAGCATCATGAAGAACAAGGAACACACCAGGCAGGTCCGAGATACTGTTGTGAAGAAGTTTAAAGCCGGATTTGGATACAAAAAGATTTCCCAAGCTTTAAACATCCCAAGGAGCACTGTGCAAGCGATAATATTAAAATGGAAGGAGTATCAGACCACTGCAAATCTACCAACACCTGGCCATCCCTCTAAACTTTCAGCTCAAACAAGGAGAAGACTGATCAGAGATGCAGCCAAGAGGCCCATGATCACTCTGGATGAACTGCAGAGATCTACAGCTGAGGTGGGAGACTCTGTCCATAGGACAACAATCAGTCGTATATTGCACAAATCTGGCCTTTATGGGAGAGTGGCAAGAAGAAAGCCATTTCTTAAAGATATCCATAAAAAGTGTTGTTTAAAGTTTGCCACAAGCCACCTGGGAGACACACCAAACATGTGGAAGAAGGTGCTCTGGTCAGATGAAACCAAAATTGAACTTTTTGGCAACAATGCAAAACGTTATGTTTGGCGTAAAAGCAACACAGCTGAACACACCATCCCCACTGTCAAACATGGTGGTGGCAGCATCATGGTTTGGGCCTGCTTTTCTTCAGCAGGGACAGGGAAGATGGTTAAAATTGATGGAAGATGGATGGAGCCAAATACAGGACCATTCTGGAAGAAAACCTGATGGAGTCTGCAAAAGACCTGAGACTGGGACGGAGATTTGTCTTCCAACAAGACAATGATCCAAAACATAAAGCAAAATCTACAATGGAATGGTTCAAAAATAAACATATCCAGGTGTTAGAATGGCCAAGTCAAAGTCCAGACCTGAATCCAATCGAGAATCTGTGGAAAGAACTGAAAACTGCTGTTCACAAAATGCTCTCCATCCAACCTCACTGAGCTCGAGCTGTTTTGCAAGGAGGAATGGGAAAAAATTTCAGTCTCTCGATGTGCAAAACTGATAGAGACATACCCCAAGCGACTTACAGCTGTAATCGCAGCAAAAGGTGGCGCTACAAAGTATTAACTTAAGGGGGCTGAATAATTTTGCACGCCCAATTTTTCAGTTTTTGATTTGTTCAAAAAGTTTGAAATATCCAATAAATGTCGTTCCACTTCATGATTGTGTCCCACTTGTTGTTGATTCTTCACAAAAAAATACAGTTTTATATCTTTATGTTTGAAGCCTGAAATGTGGCAAAAGGTCGCAAAGTTCAAGGGGGCCGAATACTTTCGCAAGGCACTGTACTGTGTAAATTGTTCAAAGTAGTTATTGTGCACAGAGTTCTATGGTTTATTAAACCAGTGTTTAGTTTGGCATACATTTTAAAGTGAAAAATCTGATTCTCAGCGTAATTTCGTTTAGGGCACGGAATTGCCCTAAAGTAGAAAGTGCAAAGTGAAAAATAGAGAGCTTCAAAAGCTAGCAGACTGGGGCAATGAAGAAAGAGAAAAGATAGCTGTAACGTGTGAGCTGAGAGTCGGGAAGCAGGTTCGGGGAGTAAATACATTTAATGAATAAACGAAACACGAACAACGCACAGACATGAAACAGAAACAATGACGCCTGGGGAAGAAACCAAAGGGAGTAACATAAATAGGGCAGGTAATCAAGGAGCTGATGGAGTCCAGGTGAGTGTCATTATGCGCCGATACGCGTAACGATGGTGACAGGTATGCACCATAACGAGCCGCCTGGTGACCTGGAGGCAAGAGGGGAGCACACGTGACAGTACCCCCTCCCCAATGCGCGGCTCCAGTCGCAGGACGCTGACCAAAATGACGATCCCGGGAATCAGGAGCGGACCGGTCACCTCTGCTAAGGCGCGGGAACCTGTCAATCCTGCTGAGGCGCGGGAGCATGGCGCAGGAGAGAGCATACGTGACAGTACCCCCTCCCCGGTGCGCGGCTCCAGCCGCCAACCACAGGAACGATCCCGGGTATTAGGAGAGGACCGGTCGCCACCGCTGAGGCGCAGAAACCTGATGAACCGGCTGAGGCGTGAGAGCCTGATGAGCCAGTTGAGACCTCCCCGGTTGCCTCGGTCGAGGCACGCAACCCATCGATCCCGCTGAGGCATGGGAACCCGTCGATCCCGCTGAGGCAGGGGAACCCGTCGATCCCGCTGAGGCAGGGGAACCCGTCAAGCCCAGGGAACCCGTCGATCCCGCTGAGGCAGGGGAACCCATCGATCCCGCTGAGGCAGGGGAACCCGTCGATCCCGCTGAGGCAGGGGAACCCGTCGATCCCGCTGAGGCAGGGGAACCCATCGAGACATGGAAATCCGACAAACCGGCTGAGGCCTCCGAGGTTAGTCCGGTTCTGACACCCGGACCCGACATCTTCAACAGAACAAAAACAGTCCCTGATGCTTCCCTTTGGTGAGGGGTCATTCTGCATCATGTGCGCTGGGAGTAGGAAAGCAAGTTCAGGGAGGGAATACATTTAATGATTTAACAAATTATACCAAGAACAATGCACAGACATGAAACAGAAACAACGACACCTTGGGAAGGGACTAAAGGGAGTGACATATATAGGGCAGATAATCAAGGAGGTGATGGAGTCCAGGTGAGTGTCATTATGAGCAGATGCACGTAACGATGGTGACAGGTGTGCGCCTTAACAAGCAGCCTGGTGACCTAGAGGCCAGAGAGGGAGCACACGTGACCAAAGCAGTTTGGGGGAATGAAGAAAGAGAAAAGATAGCAGATTAGGGAAATGAAGAAAGCCAGCAGAGGGAATTATAGTGCCTTCAGAACGTCTTCACACCCCTTGACTTTTTCATCATTCTGTTGTGTTACAGCCTGAATTGTCTTTGCCACTGGCCTGCACACAATAGCCCATAATGTCAAAGTGGAATTATTTGTACAAATAATTTAAAATGAAAAGCTGAAATGTCTTTGTTAAAAAAATAGTCAAATACTTTGTTATGGCAAGCCTAAATAAGTTCAGGAGCATGGTGAAGTTTTTAATTACACTTTGGATGGTGTATGAAAACACCCAGTCACTACAAAGATACAGGCGTCCTTCCTAACTCAGTTCCCGGAGAGAAATGAAACCATTCAGGGATTTCACCATGAGGCCAATGGCAACTTTAAAAGAGTTACAGAGTTTAATGGCTGTGATAGAAGAAATCTGAGGATGGATTTGTTTTGAAAGTTACTCCACAATATTAACCTAATTGACAGAGTGAAAGGAAGGTAGCCTGTACAGAATAAACATATTCCAAAACATGCATCCTGTTTGCAACAAGGCACTAAAGTAATACTGCAAGAAATGTGGCAAAGCAATTAAGTTTTTGCCCTGAATACAAAGGGTAATTTGGTATTTTATTAGGATCCCCATTAGCTGTTACAAAGCAGCAGCTACTCTTCCTGGGGTCCACACAAAACATAAAAATGACATAATAAAGAACATTAATATACAAGAACAGCTCAAGGACAGAACTATATCAATTTTAAAAAGGCACACATAGCCTACATATCAATACATACACACAACCTATCTAGATCAAATAGGGGAGAGGTGGTGTGAAGTGTTGCTTTATCTGTTTTTTGAAACCAGGTGTGCTGTTCATTTGAGCAATATGACATGGCGTTCCATGCAATAATGGCTCTATATAATACTGTAAGCTTTCTTGAATTTGTTCTGGATTTAGGGACTGTGACTAGACCTCTGGTGGGGTAAGTGTGTGTGTCAGAGCTGTGTGTAAGTTGACTATGCAAAAAAAAAGGACATTTCAACACATTGAGACTGTTATTCAAAGCATTTATATTAGCCCTCTGATTACAATGAAGTGCAAGACGTGCCACTCTGTTTTGGGCCAGCTGCAGCTGAGGCAGGTGTCGTTCGTTGTCTCTGATTGAGAATCATACTTGTGCCATGAAGCTGCAAGCTGATAGGTCTGCTGTTAGAATCAGTAAAGGCCGGTTTACCACTCTTGAGTAGCGGAATGACTGAGGACAAAGACTTTCCTCCAGGCTCAGATTAAAGATATAACAGATAGGAGTGGCTATAGAGTCAGCTACCATCCTCAGTAGCTTTCCCTCTAAGTTGTCAATGCAATGAAGTTTGTCATTATTGATCGATAACAAAAAAAGTTCCACCTCTCCCACACTAAACTTGCAATGCTTGTCTTTCATTATTTGCTTTTTTATGCATGAGTATAATGGCTCACTGTTCATTGTTGGCTTTTCCTGCCTAAGTTTGCCCACTTTGCCAATGAAGTAATCATTCAAATAATTGGCAACATCAAATGGTTTTATGATGAATAAGCCATCTGATCAATGGTGGAAAAAGTACCCAATAGTAACACTTGAGTAAAAGTAAAGATACCTTAATAGAAAATGACTCAAGTAAAAGTGAAAGACACCCAGTAAGAAACTACTTGAGTAAAAGTATTTGTTTTTACAAATACTTGAGTATCAAAAGTAAATGTAATTGCTAAAATATACTTAAGTATCAAAAGTAAAAGTATAAATTATTTCAAATTCCTTATATTAACCAAATCAAACGGGACAAATGTCATGTTCTATTAATTTACAGATAGCCAGGGGCACACTCCAACATTCAGACATACTTTACAGATGAAGCATTTGTGTTTAGTGAGTCTGCCAGATCAGAGGCAGTAGGGATGACCAGGGATGTTCTCTTGATAAGTGAATCGGACCATTTTCCTTTCCTGCTAAGGATTGAAAATGTAACGAATACTTTTGGGTGTCAGGGAAAATGTATTTAAAAGTACATTATTTTCTTTAGGAATGTAGTGAAGTAAAAGTAAAAGTTGTCAAAAATATGAATAGTAAAGTAAAGTACAGATACCCCTCAAAACTACTTAAGTAGTACTTTAAAGTATTTTTACTTAAGTTTTTACTGCATCTGATTCAATGAAAGATGGAGTTGAATGTGTCTTTCTGCCCATAATTTCATTTCAAGTACAACAACGTTTTTTTCCCCAAAAATTCCTTACAGTATGGAAAGTCACCACCCCCTTTCAAAATGTTTACATTTTGTTGCCTTACAGCCTAAAATAAAAACACAAAATCAGACTTTTTCTGTCTTTATTTACATACAGTAACCCACAATATCCAAGTGAAAAAATATATATAATTACAGCCATGCTTGAATTACAGCCATGAGTGTCTTTGAATATGTCTCTACTAACTTTGCACACCTAGACTGTCCAATATTTGCCCACTTCTTCCTTGCAGAATTGTTCAAACTCAGTAAAATTGCATAGTGACCACTCAAGGACTGCGCTCTTCAAGTCATTCTACAGATTCTCAATGGGATTTAGATCAAGGCTCTGACTAGGCCACTCAAGGACATTCTCCTTCTTGTCCTTCAGACACTGTACGGTTGCTTTGGCGGTGTGCTTTGGGTCATTGTAATGTTGAAACATGACCCACCTTTCCATTTTCAACTTACTGGCAGAAGGTTCTCCGCAAGAATATGTAGGTATTTTTTGCACTGTCCATTTTCCCTTCTATCCTGACAAGTTTCTCTCCAGTCCCAGCTGAAGAGAAACACCCCCCACAACAGGATGCTGCCAACCCTGTACTTTACCGTAGGCATGGTGTTCTTTGGGTGGAAAGATGTATTGGGTTTTTGCCAGACATATCATTTTGTGTCCAGGCCAAAAAGTTCCAAAAAGACCACAGCACCTTTTGCCACTTGGCCTCGGAATCTATAATGTGCCTTTTGGCAAAGCTCAAATGAGACTTGATGTGGCTTTTTTGAGGAGTGTTTTTTTTCACCCTCCCTATAAAGGCCAGATTTATGGAGCACTTGGGATATTGTGGTCATGCACACATTGCCATTGTCTTGGCCATAAAGGCTTGAAGCTCCTTCAAAGTCGCCAGTCACCTGATCTGCCTATAGTGGATTCTTTGCTTTGAATTGCACTACTAAGCAGTGGATTCCTCTATGAACAACTGCTTTTATTCTGAACTATACCTCAGAAAGTTTGCAATTGCAATTCTAAGGGGGAGGGTCACTAATCCAAATAGGGTATTTTACTGTTTTAATATTAATAAATATGTTTTTTTTCACTTGGTAATTGTGGGTTACTGTGTGTAAATAAAGTCGGGAAACGTATCATTTGATGTGTTTTCAATTCAGGCTGCAATGTAACAGAAGGTGAACAATTTGAAAGGGAGTGGTGACTCTCTATACCCACTGTATATCATTGATCTTTGCTTCACAATACTGTTTTTTCTTCTTTTTGGTGAGTTTAGTCACATCATTTCTCAATATGCAGTAAGCCAACCAGTCAGATGTGCAGCCAGACTTATTAGCCACTCCTTTTGCCTAATCTCTTTCGACCATACAGTTTTTCAATTCCTCATCAATCCATGGAGCCTTAACAGTTCTAACAGTGAGTTTCTTAACAGGTGCATGTTTATCGATATTTGGAAGAGGCAATTTCATAAATCAATCAAGTGCAGCGTCTGGATGCTAATTATGAATCACATCAGACCAACATATATTTCATATATTAATATTATCCAGATAAGAGTCACAGCAAAATCTTTTGTATACACTATTTTAGGCCCAGCTTTTGTAACTTTGGCTGTCCTGGATATAGCCACTATATTGTGATCACTGCATCCAATGGGTACGGACACAGCTTTAGAACAAAGTCTACAGTATTAGTAGAAGTGTTATCAATACATTTGAATGATCTTGTTCCTGTAGTGTTTGTAAACACCCTGGTAAATTGATGAATAACCTGAACCAGATTACAGGCATTGGTTAAAGTGAGAAGCTTCCTCTTGAGCAGACAGCTTGATAAAAAACAGTCAATATTCAGGTCCCTAAGAAAGTAGACCTCTCTGTTTACATCACATACACTATCAAGCATTTCACACATATCATTTAGATGCTGACTGTTAGCACTTGGTGGCCTATAGCAACACCCCAAAAGAAAAGGATTTAGATGTGCCAAGTGAACCTGCATCCACAACGCTTCAATAACACTTGACATAAGATCATCTCTAAGCAATAAAGGGATATGGCTCTGAACATATACAGCAACACTTCCCCCATAAGCATTTCTGTCTCTTCTATAGATGTTATGTCCTTGTATTGCTACTGCTGTATCATCAAATACAGCAGAATTAGAATTATCTAAGTGAGTCTCAGAAATGAGTAATATTGTAAGGACCAACGCTGGGAGACGAGAAGCAAGTACAGGGAGTGAACATTTAATTAATAAACAGACATGAAACAGGACAGGACAGCGTCTGGACATGAAAAACATAACATTAATGCTGACACGGGGATGAAACAGAGGAACAGACAGATATAGGGAAGGCAATCAAAACATGAAAAAGTACAGGTGAGTCCAATGAAGCGCTGATTCACGTAACAAAGGTGACGTGTGCGTCATGATGGGCAGCCTGGTGCCATCGAGTGCCAGGGAGGGGGAGTGGGAGCGGGCGTGAGAGCCTGATGATCAGGCTGAGGCCTGAAAGCCTGACGATCCCGCTGAAGCGTGCTTGGCATAAGGCTGAGGCTGAGGCATAAAATGGGATGGGAGCCTGCCGAGCCAACCGAGGCAAGGAAACCTCTTGAGCCATCTGAGGCACCCCCGGTTCCATCGGCAGCGGCACCCGGACCCGATGTTATGGGGGGGTTGCAAAGGAGTTTGAGGAGTTTCAAAACATTTTCTCCCTCTCCGTTCCTACTGAACACCACTGCTGGTTTGGAGTGTGGCTAGATTCTACCAATATGACTGGAAGTCAGAGAGATTCGGTTTTCCTATTCTTTTTCTAAGTGCCTCTTTCACGCCCCTCGTGACCACCCACTAGTTTTCTCAGCTTTTTGTGGGATGTGGTGATTTTGTGACCTCGTTTCTGTATCAGAGTAGCTCTTCATTTTTCAGTGATGATACAGTGTGTACCAATACAGAAATAACACTTGTGATAAATGTTGTTTTGTATGAAACATGTTAAATTGGGAAGAGGAATTTAGTCTACCTCAAGACAGGGTGTTGGTATGCAAGTGTGTGCATGTAAATGTGTGCGTGCATGTGTATTTATGTAGTCCAGCTGAGTGTGTGTGTGGTTGTCACCCTGTGTGACACCCAGTAAAGGCAGGAACAACTCAGGACAGGGAGACCTAGAGCGGTCTAACGCACTTAGAAAAAGAATAGGAAAACCGAATCTCTCTGACTTCCAGTCATATTGGTAGACTCTAGCCACACTCCAAACCAGCAGTGGTGTTCAGTAGGAACGGAGAGGGAGAAAATGTTTTGAAACTCTTCAAACTCCTCTCCACCCCTCCCCCCTCCCACCACCCTCCTCCCACACACACAATAGCCTTGAATCACACATTTGAATGGATACACAATATAAATCTTTAACTAGAGATGAGAGAAATTGCTCGACTTTGTCAATCATGCTGACATTATGTCCAGTATGTTGCATGAATTCACAAATAAAACATGATTCCCCAAAGAAGTTAGTATTAACAGTCACCCCTTACAGCCCTCAATATATAAACATGTTGTGTCCAGTTAAGGGGTCACCTCCAGGCTACATTTAGAGAAGCTCTTCCTTTGACCCTCCACTCCCATTCAGAGTGCAGAGTGAGTGCAGTCAGCACCCAATACTTTCCTATTGTCCTGCTAAGGCCCCATGATTACAAGACCAGGAACTCTTCTAAACATCCACACACACAGTTAAGTAGTCCTACCTGGCTCAGTCTCTCTCAGTGCCTACTCAGACAAGTGAGGTTGTGTGTGTGTGTGTGTGTGTGTGTGTGTGTGTGTGTGTGTGTGTGTGTGTGTGTGTGTGTGTGTGTGTGTGTGTGTGTGTGTGTGTGTGTGTGTGTGTGTGTGTGTGTGTGTGTGTTAGAGTGATTTGGGTATATGTAAAGACAGGATATATTGTAGCTGGACTACTGACCTACATATTGGAAGTGAGACAGTGATCATTGTGACAGGATAGATGTTATATGACAGTGATCATTGTGATAGGATAGAGGATGTATGACAGTGATCATTGTGACAGGATAGAGGTTGTATGACACCACTCCCCAGAGAGGATGCAGGTGTGGAAAAGATTGTGTCACTCATCTGCAATATTAACATTTTCTTAACCTAAATCTGAGTCTGTACGCTTACCAACACTTGCACACTGTACAATAGACTCAAGTTATCTATTCCGCTTGTTCTGAAATTCATGCAAGGTAGTGGCAGTACACTTTTTTCACAACAACCCGTTTAACCACTATCCCTAACACATTCTGCCCAACCCAACCACACATGACCAATCCCCAAGCTAAACTCTGAGGATGCTAGCCCTTCTACCTTAGCTTCCTTAGAGATTCTTCCACCCTAAGCCTTAAGCCTATTGGATAGCTAGCCTATAGACAACAACAACAGGCAATAACACGGCCCGTTTACACCCAAACACTCAGCGGTCTGAACCCACTAACCCTTCGACCATTGTCCCACTGCCTTTGTTAGAACCTGGAGCTGTTTGTTGACATAGCTCCAACCCTCCTTGAGTCCCACTCTACCCCTGTCCTCCCCCCAACTACCCTGTCCTCCCCCATTCAACCTTTCTGCCCCCTCTCTCCTCACCATCTCCTTGCATCCTTGAACCAGCTTCCTGCCACAGGAAGAAGCTAAATCCCATCTGGTGGTCAGTGCCAGAAACAGACTTCCTGGAGCCGGGATGGTGGTGTTGAAACACCAATGTCAATTACAGGAGAGAGAGAGAGGTGAGGAGAGGGGAGAGAATGTTGTGGCCATGCACTAATAAGATGGCAGGGACATCCACAGGTTTTCTTTACTTGTCCCATTATCCCAACTGTTACACTGAGAAGATTGTTGCTGTTTTTGTTCTCATGCTTGCTAGCAATAGCCACAGCAGCCATTATGGAATGACACCTCACGTTGAACAACAAAGGGGCTGATTGGCTGACACTGCCATTCCAGTTGCAAGTGTAAGGTCTGAATCTATTCTGGCTAGAGAAGCACTCTGCTTTGTCTCAGATGTCAACCCATCAGCATTCTTCAAATTCATGTCAGCTGTTAGTGCAGTGGTCACAGACAAGGTGCAGTGGTCACAGACAAGGTTCAGTGGTCACCTGCAGGGCGCAGTGCTCACCGGCAGGGTGAAGTGGTCAACGGCAGGGTGAAGTGGTCAACGGCAGGGTGAAGTGGTCAACGGCAGGGTGAAGTGGTCAACGGCAGGGTGAAGTGGTCAACGGCAGGGTGAAATGGTCAACGGCAGGTTGAAGTGGTCAACGGCAGGGTGAAGTGGTCAACGGCAGGGTGAAGTGGTCAACGGCAGGGTGAAGTGGTCAACGGCAGGTTGAAGTGGTCACTTTCGTTTCCCAATGATTTAACAGCCTTGTAAGAGTTTTCCCTGGCCTCCTCCAAACCCATGGGATTGATGACACTATATCACTCAGTGAGAACAAAGACTACTAAATGTCTTATTTTTTTATGATGGTTATGCAGCATGGGCACTCTTTGTCGTTTACACCAACTCTTATCTATTAATTAACATGCCCTAGGCCTAGCATGATAAATGTTAACAAAATGCTAAAAACAGCACCAGCTGTTAGCCCCTTAGCATTAGCACTAGGCATTACACTACCCAGGCCTTCCAGTAGCATGAAACAGAGTGGTGACCCAACACACTGATAAACCTGCACTTTGACTTCCTGTGAGAGGCCGTGCCAAACATAACTTTATACCACACTGCCTGTGATATTGTAACACCAGCCCGAACAATCACCTACCACAGTCCTTGGGAACATCAGCAAAACCTGTGTTGCTTCATTCACCTTTATGGTCTATTGAGTTTCCTTACTGACTATGACACTTAAACAGAAGTGTTTTTATTTATGTGATGATAGAGAATGCAGGGGTTGGGAGGGTTAGCATAATCCAGTGGTTCCCAACCAGGGGTACTAGGAATTCAGTTGTTGGTACAGCATCCGAAAAATGGCAAGACATCAACTAGCACAGAAACATGAAAGATATGATAAAGACTTATGACAACAAGCAAAAACTACAACACACACTGCCACAAGGGTCCCAGTCTTCAAACTGTCTGTGTTTCCTTTCTGATGATAAGGAGGAGCTCTATTAGGATTGGGTGGAATCTTAACACAGATTATACACCCCATCCTCTGCTACTGTGGAACCCTGTCATAGGGCCAAATTCTACATCGAAACACACTTGCGTTAAGTCATACATTGATGTCAATGGAGGACTTGCATGACAGTCTGAGTTGCGCGCGCAGTCTCAATTTAAAACTTGTCCATTGACAGTAAACACTTTTTCCATTGTCTTTTTACCTGTGGGTCAACACTTCCTTTCTGGCTTCCACTGTGGTGATTTAGACAGAAACCAGGCCTTAAAGACAGTAAACACTAGACACTGATCCAGTTGGCTTCTAGCCCCGATGCAACGATAAGGAAGGGAAGTTTCCCCTTACAGAGACTGACTGACTTCCGCTGACCTGGATACACCATCCGCCTATCATGCAGTATGGAGATGGAACATTCCAAACATACTCATTTTGGTCTGACTAACATATAAGTGTGAATGTTCTGGAAACGAGAAACCAGAGACCTTCAGATGTTCTCTGACAATGTGTTTGGAAAATAATTAAGGGGAGGGTACGAGGAATCAAGGGAAGACAATTGACAATGAGCCCATCACAACTTTGTGTGGATGTGTCAAACATAGACCTACTGTAACTGTGCAGCAATGTCATTTCTACAACAAGTATCATTGCTGTAATTCCTTAATAATGAGATGTGATTGCATGTGAACAACGACATAGTGGCCTATTGACAGAAGGAAAAGTTGTTATAGTGGTTTTACCTTGGCGGGAGTGTCTGGTGGGGGGATAAGGTCAGTTGACCTGAGAATGACAGGAAGCTACAATTAACCCCAGGAGCAATGCTAATTCCACACATGACAGACACGTATAGCCTAAACTTCCTTGGGTTATTCAAGTTACAAGCTGCAAAAAAATCACTGTTAATTAATGATGCACTGACACTTCATTGAAGTGTTTGGCACTGGCACATGGCATGTACCAATATCTCAAAATGGCTTCCTCTCTCGCATGTCCTCTCCCTTAGTACGTAGGTCCTGTTCACAGTGAATCCTTGAGTTCAATTCTAGGTTGAGCATTCCACTGGCAGCCTATTACTCCAGCATCAGGTTGATTCGATGACAATAGCGAAATCACAGACAGCTCAAACAGATGCATTCTTCACATGCCTACACAATTTCCCTCAGTGGAGTACTTAAATTCTACTGAGGATGAGAGAATGGGTTCGTGAGGTTATCTACCAACTGAAAGCAAATGTTTATAACCGATAAAATGAGCAAGAAGCTGCAGTGTAATCGGTGTCAGTGTTTCATGACACAAAAAAAACATGTGACTACGAATAAAGACACATCAAATCAAATCAAATCAAATCAAATTGTATTTGTCACATACACATGGTTAGCAGATGTTAATGCGAGTGTAGCGAAATGCTTGTGCTTCTAGTTCCGACAATGCAGTAATAACCAACAAGTAATCTAACTAACAATTCCAAAACTACTGTCTTGTACACAGTGTAAGGGGATAAAGAATATGTACATAAGGATATATGAATGAGTGATGGTACAGAGCAGCATAGGCAAGATACAGTAGATGGTATCGAGTACAGTATATACATATGAGATGAGTATGTAAACAAAGTGGCATAGTTAAAGTGGCTAGTGATACATGTATTACATAAGGATACAGTCGATGATATAGAGTACAGTATATACGTATGCCTATGAGATGAATAATGTAGGGTAAGTAACATTATATAAGGTAGCATTGTTTAAAGTGGCTAGTGATATATTTACATCATTTCCCATCAATTCCCATTATTAAAGTGGCTGGAGTTGAGTCAGTGTCAGTGTGTTGGCAGCAGCCACTCAATGTTAGTGGTGGCTGTTTAACAGTCTGATGGCCTTGAGATAGAAGCTGTTTTTCAGTCTCTCGGTCCCAGCTTTGATGCACCTGTACTGACCTCGCCTTCTGGATGATAGCGGGGTGAACAGGCAGTGGCTCGGGTGGTTGATGTCCTTGATGATCTTTATGGCCTTCCTGTGACATCGGGTGGTGTAGGTGTCCTGGAGGGCAGGTAGTTTGCCCCCGGTGATGCGTTGTGCAGACCTCACTACCCTCTGGAGAGCCTTACGGTTGAGGGCGGTGCAGTTGCCGTACCAGGCGGTGATACAGCCCGCCAGGATGCTCTCGATTGTGCATCTGTAGAAGTTTGTGAGTGCTTTTGGTGACAAGCCGAATTTCTTCAGCCTCCTGAGGTTGAAGAGGCGCTGCTGCGCCTTCTTCACAATGCTGTCTGTGTGAGTGGACCAATTCAGTTTGTCTGTGATGTGTATGCCGAGGAACTTAAAACTTGCTACCCTCTCCACTACTGTTCCATCGATGTGGATAGGGGGGTGTTCCCTCTGCTGTTTCCTGAAGTCCACAATCATCTCCTTAGTTTTGTTGACGTTGAGTGTGAGGTTATTTTCCTGACACCACACTCCGAGGGCCCTCACCTCCTCCCTGTAGGCCGTCTCGTCGTTGTTGGTAATCAAGCCTACCACTGTTGTGTCGTCCGCAAACTTGATGATTGAGTTGGAGGCGTGCGTGGCCACGCAGTCGTGGGTGAACAGGGAGTACAGGAGAGGGCTCAGAACGCACCCTTGTGGGGCCCCAGTGTTGAGGATCAGCGGGGAGGAGATGTTGTTGCCTACCCTCACCACCTGGGGGCCAAGTCTCTAGAAGGAATTCTTTCTTTGTTGTCAGTCAACCTTGAGTTTTATCTGCATTTGATTAGCAATTCCTTCACGGAGCTGTTGAGGGCATATCAGGACCCGAGGCTCATCCCGAGTTTACTGTGAATGGCTCACAGGACTTCAGAGGAGAAGGAAGCTCCACAGATTTTCTCCATGCTGGCACACGATACAAACATTTTTATCTCTTTTTCCTCTCTCCAACTTCATCTTTCGTCATGTGTATCTAGGTTGTTTAAGGAAAGAAAAATATGGGTTTACCAGTCTCTTGTGGAGGCAATGGTTCAGACGACAGTTAGAATATTAAGTGCTTTTGGCAAGCTAAACTATTGACCTGTGAAAGCTGCCCAATGGAATTTTGCTAAGCTATAAACAGGGAATCAATAGGGCCAGTGTGATGCGCAAACAGTATCAATGAGAATTGAATTCAGCTTCTAAACACGAATAGAATACTTGTAACTTAGATCATGAGCTTTAGTGTGTGTGTGTTTATGTAGGCCAGTGTGAGCCAGCTGTGGAACACTTGGTGTGGAAAAGCTTCAATTCAGACAGGAAGTCCATTGGCACAGACATCTTTTTACCCACAGTTCTAAGGGACAATAAAAGCTAATGTGGCATCAGTTATGGGGTAACCACCACAGCATCTGTGCACCACACTATGGACAAACCAGTACACAACGGTAGACTAAGGGTGCTTCCAAACCGATCAAAATGATGCATCGTAAACTCAGGAAAACCAATGGTGTTCAAAGACAGCCAATGGTGTTCAATGACAGCCCTGCGTTGTGGCAATGAAAAGGTGCACAGAATGGGATGCACTACATTTCCGTGGAAGGATTTCTATTTTTGACGCAGCATATCCTGGCGACGAAGCTGTCAACTGATTCAAAAGGAACAGCATTAGGTTGCTCCCGCCTCATTTTCCATCACTCCACCACACCCCCGAAAGCACTCAGCAGACAACTATGCATCAGAAGTGGTGTGAAGCCACCCCAATGCACACACACTTGGCTCTAGCACAGGCTGGAATAGTCAGTCAAATACCTGTCAATCTAAAACACCAAGTCCAGTAAAACAGAAGACGAGAGTTAGCCACAGCTTATGAATCCATCAGTAACCACTCCGCCCAGTCAAACTAACCACCACACACTACTGTCATCTTAATCGTCTGTTGGACTTTCTTTAAGTAGACCCACACTGGAAGCCACCCACTGGCCCTCCTGGAAGATGGAACTGTGGGTGAGGAGGGGTTTACTCCACCAGGTTTGCTCCTCCCCTGGTGAATCATTTAATACATTTGTCTGGGAATGTGTTTTCTAACATTAATGCAGGCATGATGCATTCCACAACATTTATTCCGTGCAGAAGAGAACTGGAAACCATACTGTTTCCATAGTCCCTAAACATCTAGCACAGGGATATCCAACCCTCCGCTCGAGGGCTTTTGATCCAACCCTGTTCTAAACACACCTGACCATACTAAGCACCTGCTCATCAGGACTTGATTAGACTACATAGAAACCTGCACATCTATTATCTCTTCAAGAGTAGGGTGGGCCACCACAGATCTGGGGTGCCATTTAATAGATTTAAAAACCTCCAGAAGGATACAGGTGGAGATTAAGTATGTATCATAGTCCAGTTGCATACAAACGTACCCACTCCTCCTGCCACTCCTCTCTGATGCTTCTCATGCTGCTCTATTATGGTATGGACTCTATGCACGTTTCCATAGCAGCGGAATGGAACTGTTACTTTCATTATTGTGAATTGTTAGACACTACTGCACTGTTGGAGCTAGGAACACAAGTATTTCGCTACACCCGCAATAACATCTGCTAAATATGTGTATGCAACCAATACAATTTGATTTGATCATGAAGGATATTTGGAATCATTCCACAGTGTACAGTAGGACTCTGGGATAGTAGTACCATTTTATGTATATGAGTCGTACTACTCTACTGTAAACACTATCCAGATGGGGCAGAAACGTTTGAACCACTCTTTCATCCTAAATTGAATCCCCCAACTCCAATTAAGTCTTTAAAGCAACCAGATGCTGTTCTGTCTGTGGTTATAGTCCTTTCCCAAAACAGATTTTCCCCACATGACAAGCTGGTAAAGCTGAAGGCTTGGGGGAGCCCAAACACAGAAGTATCCCATATGTGCATTGGTCTCAAATTAATGTTTACAATTTAAAATACTGATTGTCAAGTCTAAACAACGTCAATGCAAATAGAATCAATGTGTTTAATATTGTTAAAGGTGCTTTATTTATGCAGATAACATTTAAATTAAAAAAAATGTAATTCAAAAGTATTCCAGTATTTTAGTTAAGCGCAATTGAGCATCTCACATTCATATTCAAATTCACAGATGTGGAAAGGAGGGTGGGATTGGGGTGGGTGGAGAGAGGGATAGTAGCTCTTCTATATGATAAAAAAATAAAAAATAAACTAACAATGCTGCAATTGTACATTTAAAATTCGTAATATGAATATATTGGTTAACACTTTACTTTAAGTGCACATTAATTAATATGTAACTAAATAGTAATACATTTATTTATAACATAGTTACATGTCATTACTAATTACACTGTAATAAGGTGTTATTTGTGTTATTACACAAGTGTAACAAGGATATGGAATTACAAATCTACTTGAAGGTTATTCCACATGTGTAATTACGCATGATTGATGTATGTGTAATTACAAGAGGTCTAGTTCCAAATGTAACTAACATGTTAGTCTCCTGTGTAGCACCATGTTAACAATGCAGCCTATTGTGTAACCTTGTTACATGTAACTACATAAGTCACTACCACCTAAATAAGCTAGGCTAGGACTCCGTCAGCTGTTGTAACAATGCAAACCCTATCATTAATTACAGCTTGTTATCTTATTTCCATATTATTTGGCTTAAAGGATGTACCGCATTACATGTAAGAGCAATGGATATGCAATGTTACATGCAATGGATATGCATGTAACTATAATGTACCTACCCAGGAGCAAGCAACTTAATATAAAGAAAAACACATAATGGTATAACCTTTGTAGATATATGTAACTAGACAAGTCAGAACAAATTATTATTTACAATGAAAGCCTTGGAAGAGGGGGTTAATGGCCTTGTTCAGGGGCAGAAGGACAGATTTTTACCTTGTCAGCTCGGGGACTTGATCTAGCAATCTTTCGGTTACTGGCCCAATGCGCTAACCACTAGGCTAGCTGCTACGTAAGTACTTTGAAAGGAATTGAAGAGTTTATTTCTCTGGTTTCAAAGGTGTTACATAATTGAAACGTTGTTCAAAATAATACAATCTATAATGTTAAAGTAGGTACTCTTGAGCAAGCAGCTTCAAGTAAAGTGAGACACAGTAGGGCCAACCTTTTTATTACAATCATTGGGAAAATACACTTCAATGTAGAATAACTTGTTACAGCACCTATTAGTAAACAAAGTAAAAACACTCCTCTCCCTGGGTCTGTTTCAAACTCCCTTCAGTCCTATTACATCTGGGGTCCTAGTCAGAACAAATACAAAAGTCTTTATTTTTCATACCCTCTGATACAACTGATCGAACCAGGATTTAAAAATATAGTGGCTACTTCAGCACTGCCACCCATCTTCCCACCAACACTTGAAAACAATGGAGACGAACAATAGTAAACCAAACAAAAAGTAGTTGACCTTTTAAAAATGCACAGTGACAGTGACAAGGAAAAGTTTAAAAAAATACAAAAATAAACTACACAATTATCTTCTGCATCAGTGCCTGCTAATTTCAGGGGAAGATTTTTGCAAGATGTGTTTACAATGTACTTTCAATGCAATTACATATTTCACAGAATATATCCAAATGTTATTTATTACAATGTTACAAAGAAAAGTATCGTAACTACAATGTTTCTACAAAGGAACAAGCAAAGTGAAACACATTGTGAAACACATTGTGCGTTACTCATGTAATTACTATGTTACAATTTAGGCAGACACCCAATAAAGCACTTGTATTTGTGATCAATGGGAATCCATCTCAACCTATAAGTGTAATTACAATATACTTTCAATGCAATAACATATTTCACAGGATACATCAAAATGTCAGTTATTACAATGTTGTTATGAAGAAAAGTATTGTAAATCATGTTTTTTATGCAGGAACAAGCAACTCAATGTAAAGTGAAACCCATTTGATTCATTCTCTATGTTACGTGTTTTTGATTGTAGTAGGTGAAGTTTGGTGAGACACTGAGGGTTGGTGCTTAGCCTGTTGATAGGACAGTGATATGTTTGGAAGCAATGGAATCGAGAGTCTCCCGTTTCATGTGATATACATTGTTACATGGAGTGACCCAAAAAGCACAGATAGCAACCAAACATGCTTATAACCCTGTCAAAATAATGAAACATTCATTTGCTGTAGGATGGTTGTCCCAAAGACATCGCATTGGTTGATATAAATGAAAAGTTGAGATTGCTGTTTTTGGCAAATTAGAGCTTGCAGGGAGGGGATGCTTTCATTTAAAGGGCCGGTATTGACCGCTATTTAAATTGACACAGCAAAATACCTGGCACCGGGTACTCCCGGTTACATTTCCTCTAGGGGGTGCATGCAAAGACTGAAAGATCATAGAGCTGATATTCTAATCGGATGTCTTTGAAGAGTTGAGAGAGCACTCCTTTCTTATTTTCTTAAAAAAAAAATTGGTCCGATTTCCCCTTAGCCTCCAAATCTGACCCTTTATTGTCTACCACCCTCTTTCAATGTGTTGTGTGTGACATCCTGTGTGAGGATCCACAAAGTTGTTTGTGTGGTTGACTGTCTGGTGATTGTAAGCCAGCCTTTTCAGAGACCTGACATACGCTCTCCAGCAGTCACTCAGAATGGTGGAACCCCTTCGCACATGTCCTCTGATGATAGGGATTAAGGTTTCCTGTGAGCGGTTTTACACCATTTTAAGAACTGTGCGCAGTCTGTTGTGTTTGACCTCCCTCATCCCAAACACCAAACCCTGTCTTCTCCACGTTTGCCCCATCCTTCCACGGTTGTACTGAAAGATAGGAACAAGTGCATATCGTTATTTTGCGACAGGGAGTTGGCCAGTGGTTCGTCGCGCCTTGGAATGGCAGGGATCTGTAAATCCATGGGAACTAGCGGAATGTCACTTATGACACAAGCTAAGGTCTGATGGGTGAAGTTGTATAATGTTGAAACATGATCCTGGGAAACATCACTGATGACGTGTCCAAACAGCAGAGATGTATTTATCAAATAATTCAGTATATGAAATGGGCAAGCCCTCTATTTTTGATCCATATCAGTATATCCACTGAGGAGTAATTTAACAAGGCAACTGATTACCATAAGTGAAATATATTTACAAATGATCTCTGTGCCCAAGCCCAGATATTGAATGTTACTACATCAAAATTGATAATGCTATGCCTTTCTCTTGTGCGAGAACTTGGATTAATCTATCACCACCAATCTCCGAAGAGAACTTGAACCAATTCGGAAACCCTTCCTCCTCTTGAACCTCCTCAGGGCTTTGTTGTGCAGACCTTCAATAATGAGAGGTAAGACACATGTTGTGATATGAGAAGACTTGAGTGTCCCAGGGAAGCATGACCATCAACTTCTATAGGAGGGGCACCAAAATCAAATCTCACTTAGGGTCCCAAATCGTCTGGAGCTGACACTGCTCCTGTCTCATGTGGAAATACACTTTAGAGGAGGCTGGTGGCTGAAATGGAATTACAATGAGCCCGTCCTCCTATAGCTCCTCCCACCAACCTACACTGGTCAATGTCAGCCTGTCCTGGCAGTGTACATTCCTATAACCTATGAGACTAGCTAACTAGGCTACATAGGAGCTCAAGATGACAGTTAGATTCACTGTACATTTACATATTAAAATATTTATTACAGTACAGTACTCCTAATTTCAAACTCTCCCAAAGTTCTCTAGGCCAATCAATACCAGTTGTAACATTAACTTACCATATGTATCAATCTTTGCACGCATGCCGGATCATGTTCTGCTTGTGGCCACAGATAGGACACCTCACAGATTTCTTGAGCAGGCCTTTCTTCTGAAGGTATTTGATAACCTTTTTTTGTTTTTCTGCTGTTTTCTTCTGACAATATATCACTTAGCACACACGCCATGTTCAATTCAAAATCCCTGGGTCAGGTAAAAACAGTATTGGATTTGGGCGCACAGTTTAAGAGTTTGAATGTGTATCCAGCGGTAATTATAGAAATTGCCGTGAAATACCCAGGTGCGGGAAATTGTAGCAACATCATTCAGCAAAGAAACAGATGTTCACTTGTTCTCATGTTGTTGAGCAACAGTCAACGTTGACCAAGGATAACCAAGGTAAATAAATAGTAAGATATGAATGTAGTTCAAATTTAGAATTGATTTTGTCTTGATAATCAGTGGATTTGTCCATCCTTTTGAGGGACAATCTCGTTCTCGGTCCCTACCTGTCGTTAGCTAAGGTCTAAATGACACAGCTGGAATTGACCTGTTTACACAAACAGTAACTAGCTAGTTGTATTTCTAATCAATAAGGCATGAGGGGTTGTGGTATATGGCCAATATACCACGGCAAAGGGCTACTCCTGCACGACACAATGCGGAGTGCCTGGATACAGCCCTTAGCGATGGTATATTGGCCATATACCACAAACCCCCGAGGTGCCACAGTCCCTGGTTCAAATCCAGCTGTGATTGGGAGTCCCATAGGGCCGTGCACAATTGGCCCAGCATTGTCCTGGTTTGGCCGGGGTAGGCGGTCATTGTAAATAAGAATATGTTCTTAACTGACTTGCCTAGTTAAATAAAAAATAAACACATGTAAAGTCACTAGCCTGTACAGTGGCCTAGTTAGCTAGCTAGCAACCTAAGTTAATAAGCTAAGATTAATGTTACTAGCTAGGCTAGTCTACTGTCAGTGTGGTGATAGCTAAGTTTAGCTTAGCCAAACCATTTGATGGTATTTACTGTTAGCTAGACAAGCTGGCTGGTTTAGCTTGCTAGCTAGTTGTATGCCATAGCTCTAGCCAGCTCATTAGAAGTTGTTACCAACATCGTAGTTAGTTGTGACAGACCAATTTCCACATAAGTAATAACCTAATACTACAATAAGTATATACAATGAAGATATACAGTAATAGCTCATATATGATAATATATCTGTAATACCTGATGAATTAATATAATTGGCTTTAGAAGTATTATGCAGTGTTGCACTTGTAATAACCATAGCAAGAATGAATACCTGCAATTACAATTCTGAAAACCATGTTTGTATGTCCCACACGGTTATAACGGCTTCCCTTTGGAAAGCATGACACATTTCTTAACAGTACTTTTGTTTACACTGAAAATGTGTTATTTGTTCATCCATAAAATGTCACGTAAAAGGACTTACAAACAATGCTAAAAAGATGGCGTCATTAGCAGAGGATGATGCCATAACCGAAGTGGTAGATGTCGAGATCCCTAAGCAAGAGGTACAGGAACCAACTGTGGTTGCTCTAGATGATGATGTACTTCCCATATATGGTAAGTATTGCTTGATTCGTCATAATTTTTGGTCCCAGTAGAAACATTACAATTATTTTGGGGAGAAAGTTAAATATCTGACCAGACCAAAGCACCAGACTCTTTGATATTGTTTATGTGAGGAGTCTGTAATATTGACACTGCCAAGTGCTAGTTAGTAGGTAGAACCTTTGTAAGCTTCAGTTAATATTTCAGTTCAGAAGTGCGGCAACCAAGAATTGATCAGAGAGGGTGATGGGAGCCTCCCCCCATGCATATACTTATACCCCTTTCACACCAATAACCAGTGTTTTACCATGTGTATTTGAAGTGGGTAAAAACCTGTGTCAGACCCATTCATACTAAACCTACGACACAGGTAATAAGCATGCAAGGCCATTCATGGAAAATACCTGTCCAGCAAACTAGTAGTGCTGTTGCGTTTGGACATGACTGACTACAGGTCAGTGAACACAGATCGACCCATACAGACCAACAGCTCACCCATGCTTACACGTGTTATTAGGTCAGCCCTAAATCCATCTTTATTGTTTGTGTTTTGAATATTGTGGAGGAAAGAATGGTTTTCCGACCTGCTTGTGTGTGTGTGTATCACAGATCTGTGCATTAGCCAGGCTATAAACTATAAAAAGGGCAGGCTGGTCCATTGCCTAGTGGTTGGGAATCCCTGCTGTAACCATTCATCTGTTGGCTGACAGCCTGAATGTTCTCTGTGTTTCTCCCTTTAGGACAAGGGGATCAGACTCCCTCCATACAACAACCAAGTCCTGTTGGTCTGTTGGTCAGTGTGTTTGCATATAATGGAGAAAGAAAATCTGATTTGCAGATTATAAATATCAGCACAACACTATAATCAAATATATATATATTATCTTTCTTCATGTTTAGCATTTTAGTCACTGTTAAGTTCTAGCACATATCACACACAGGTATCCATACCAAATTCATACAACATAACATCAATCACCTACAGAAAACAGGGTATCCAAAAAACATATGCTTCAAACAATATACTTTGGCGCCACCTTCTGTTAAAATTTGCCAACTGGCAGTCGATGGATATGAACAGAAACGTCTCCCACACAATTCCTCCCTGTAACAATCTCTTCACACATCTCCCTCCTTTAATCTCTTCTCCTCATCACTCCCGTCCTTCATTACTCCCCCTCTCCCCCTCAGTGAGGCAGAGGACAGTGCTGGAGCGCTGGGTAAGGTCCAGACCCAGGTAGAATCGACACACAGAATACAGAATCCCCAGTGTGGAGAACCCGATCAGAACCCACAGAACCTTAGCACTGAAACACAGAGGGGCTAGTCGGAGGGAGATAAGGAGGGGGAGAGGGAGAGCAAGAAAGATATATTTTAGTGAATTATTGAGCAATAATTCAGAATCAAATCAAATTGTATTTTCACATGCGTCGAATACAATAGGTGTAGACCTTACAGTGAAATGCTTACTTACAAGCCCTTAACCAACAATGCATTAAGAAGCGAATAAAACATTTTTAAAAATAAGTGACGTAAAAAATTTAAAATATAAGTAAGTTACAAATAAATAAAACAGCAGCAGTAAAATAACAAGCAAGGCTATATACAGGGGGACCAGTACAGAGTCAATGTGCGGGGGCATCGGTTAGATGAGGTAATTGAGGTAATATGTACATGCACGTAGAGTTAGTGACTATGCACAGATTATAAACAGTAAGTAGCAGCAGCGTAAAAGAGGTGTCTGGGTAGCCCTTTGATTAGCTGTTCAGGAGTCTTATGGCTTGGTGGGAGAAACTGTTAAGAAGCCTTTTGGACCAAGACTTGGCGTTCCGGTGCTGCTTGCCGTGCGGTAGCAGAGAGAACAGTATGACTAGGGTGGCTGGAGTCAGACCATTTTTTCGGCCTTCCTCTGACACTGCCTGATGATATAGAGGTTCTGGATGTCAGGAAGCTTGGCCACAGTGATGTACTGGGCCATACGCACTACCCTCTGTAGTGCCTTGCGGTCAGAGGCTGAGCAGTTGCCATACCAGGCAGTGATGCAACAAGTCAGGATGCTCTCGATGGTGCAGCTATAGAACCTTTTGAGGATCTGAGGAGCTTTTCAGTCTCCTCAGGGGGAATAGGCTTTGTCGTGCCCTCTTCACAACTGTCTCAGTGTGTTTGGATCATGATAGACTGTTGGTGATGTGGACACCAAGGAACTTGAAGCTCTCAACCTGCTCCACTACAGCCCTGTCAATGAGAATGGGGGCGTGCTCGGTCCTCCTTTTCAGGTAGTCCACAATCATCTCCTTTGTCTTGATCACGTTGAGGGAGAGATGCTGTCCTGGCACCACACAACCAGGTCTCTGACCTCCTTCCTATAGGCTGTCTCATCGTTGTTGTGTCATCGGCAAACTTGATGATGGCGTTGGAGTCGTGCCTGGCCATGCAGTCATGAGTGAACACGGAGTACAGGAGGGGACTGAGGATCAGCATGGCAGACGTGTTGTTCCCTACCATTACCACCTGCGGGCGGCCCGTCAGGAAGTCTTGGATCCAGGTGCAGAGGGAGGTGTTTAGTCCCAGGGTCCTTAGCTTAGTGATAAGCTTAGATTGCACTATGGTGTTGAACGTTGAGCTGTAGTCAATGAATAGCATTCTCACATAGGTGTTCCTTTTGTCCAGGTGGGAAAGGGCAGTGTTGAGTGTGCAACGGATGTGAAACGGCTAGCTAGTTAGCGGTGGTGCGCGCTAAATAGCGTTTCAATCGGTGACGTCACTTGCTCTGAGACCTTGAAGTAGTGGTTCCCCTTGCTCTGCAAGTGCCGCGGCTTTTGTGGAGCGATGGGTAACGATGCTTCGAGGGTGACTGTTGACGTGTGCAGAGCGTCCCTGGTTCGCACCCAGGTCGGGGCGAGGGGACGGACATAAAGTCTATACTGTTACAAGTGCAATAGAGATTGCATCATCTGTGGATCTGTTGGGGCGGTAAGCAAATTAGAGTGGGTCTAGGGTTTTTGGGGTAATGGTGCTGATGTGAGCCATGACCGGCCTTTCAAAGCACTTCATAGCTACAGACGTGAGTGCTACAGGTCGGTAGTCATTTAGGCAGATTACCTTAGTGTTCTTGGGCACAGGGGCTATGGTGGTCTGCTTGAAACATGTTGGTATTACAGACTCAGTCAGGGACATGTTGTCAGTAAAGACAGTGTGATATCAGTCACCCGGAACAGCTGGTGCTCTCATGCATGTTTAAGTGTTACTTACCTCAAAGCGAGCATAGAAGTAATTAAGCTTGTGTGGAAGGTTTGTATCACTGGGCAGCTCATGGCTGTGCTTCCCTTTGAAGTCTGTAATAGTTTGCAAGCCCTGCCACATCCGACGAGCGTCAAAGCCTGGGTAGTATGATTCAATCTTAGTCCTGTAGTGACGCTTTGCTTATTTGATGGTTGGTCAGAGGGCATAGTGGGATTTCTTATTAGCTTCCGGGTTAGAGTCCCACTCCTTGAAAGCGGCAGCTCTACCCTTTAGCTCAGTGAGAAACTGATTTGAGTTTCCCTGCATTAAAATCCTCGGCCACTAGGAGCACCGCCTCCGGATGAGTGTTTTTAATATTGATTAATGCACAATGAATGAGTGGATGTGTGTTTGAAGTATATTGACTAAACACATGACAAAATTAATGTCTTGAACAGAATATGAGATTACAACTTTTCTAAAAGTTTCCTATGGGAAAGATATGGGGAGAGTGGCATTTGAGGAACTGTTTGAGCCTCCAGCTCAGGGCTGGCTCCAGGCATAAGCGACATAAGTGGTCGCTTAGCCCGACCCCAAAAGAACTCAGTATCTTTACTTACTGTTGAGAGTTAGAATAGTAGAATAGTGATAGAAAAAGCACCCATTTGTCATACTTGAGTAAAAGTAAAAGATACCTCAATAGAAAATGACTCAAGTCAAAGTGAAAGTCACCCAGTAAAATACGACTTCACTAAAATACAAAAAAGTATTTGGTTTTAAATATACTTAAGTATCAAAAGTAAATGTAATTGCAAAAATATACTTAAGTATAAATCATTTGAAATTGCTTATATTAAGCAAACCAGCCTGGACACTCCAACACTCAATTGTTCATGAGTCTGCCAGATCAGAGGCAGTAGGGAGGACCAAGGATTTTCTCTTTATAAGTGTGTGAATTGGACCATTTTAGCATTTCAAATGTAACACGTACTTTTAGGTGTCAGGGAAAATGTATGGAGTAAAAATGCAATTATTTTCTTTAGGAATGTAGTGAAGTAAAAGCAGTCAAATATAAATAGTAAAGTACAGATACCACCACCCCCCCCCTTAAGTAATACTTTAAAGTGTTTTTACTTAAGTACTTTATACCACTGGTAGAATACACAAGGTGGAAGTTGGAACTTTGGTTGGGCATCAGCAGTTTTTCACTTGTTTTGTCAGTCATGGACAGTCAGTCAATTAGCCATGTCAGCTAACCATTTTTAGAGTGGTAAGTTAGTATAGCCAGTTATCGTGGCTGAATACTGACCGTGCACTTGCCCAGGGGCGCTGACCTACAGTGGGCCCCCATTTAATTTGTTAGTCACTCTCACTCAGAGATCACAAGTATGGCATACAGTGCATTGGTAAAGTATTCAGACCCCTTGACTTTTTCCACATTGTTACATTACAGCCTTAAAATAACATTTATATAATTGTTTTTTTCCCTTATGTATCTACACACAATATCTGAAAATTACAATGCAAACCTGTTTTTTTTTACATTCTTGCTAATTTAATAATAATTTAAATAAGAAATATCACATTTACATAAGTATTCAGACCCTTTACTCAGTACTTTGATTAAGCACCTTTGGCAACGATTACAGCCGAGTCTTCTTGGGTATGACGCTACAAGCTTGGCACACCTGTATTTGGGTAGTTTCTCCCATTCTTCTCTGCAGATCCTCTCAAGCTCTGTCAGGTTGGATGGCGTGCGTTGCTGCACAGCTATTTTCAGGTCTCCAGAGATGTTCGATCGGGTTCAAGTCCGGGCTCTGTCTGTGCCACACACGAACATTTAGAGACTTGTCCCGAAGCCACTCCTGCATTGTCTTGGCTGTGTGCTTATGGTTGTTGTCCTGTTGGAAAGGGAATCGTCGGCCCAGTCTGAAGTCCTGAGCGCTCTGGAGCAGGTTTTCATCAAGGATCTCTCTGTAGTTTGCTCCGTTCATCTTTCCCTCAGTCCTGACTAGTCGCCCAGTCCCTGCCTCTTAAAAACATCCCCACAGCATGATGCTGCCACAACCATGCCTCACCGTAAGGATGGTGCCAGGTTTCCTCCAGACGTGATGCTTAGCATTCAGGCCAAACTGTTCAATCTTGGTTTCATCAGACCAGAGAATCTTGTTTCTTATGGTCTGAGAGTCTTTAGGGGCCTTTTGGAAAACTCCAAGCGGGCTGTCATGTGCCTTATACTGAGGTGCCTTTATGGTAGAGTTGCCAGACGGAAGGCACTCCTCAGTAAAAAGGCACATAACAACCCACTTGGAGTTTGCCAAAATGCCCCTAAAGACTCTCAGACCATAAGAAACAAGATTCTCTGGTCTGATGAAACCAAGATTGCAAAAACTAAATACCCACCCACATTAGTATAATGCTCCCCAAGTGTTTGATAAGACTAGGACATTTCCCAAGACTAGGTCATTTCTCAACACTAAGTCATTTCTCAAGTGCCATTCATTTCTGAGTGGTGGTGAAGAATGACACGTCAGGTCATTGCTTAAATGATGTCGGTAAGGTGAAGACATTAGTAAAAATTTCTGATCTACCAGCTTTAGCAGACTGACTGAGCTCTAAAGACCCTCTGAAACTCTGGTGGTCCCGAGGTGCTGGGCGCTGAGACTAAATACTTGCGTCTGGCGTAGGTCACCTGGAGTGAGAAGCTGCCCCAAATACACACACACACACACACCTTAGTCTGCAGGTAGCCATGCCCACAATGTAAACACTTTGTGCAATGTATAGTGAACAAATTACCTTGCTCTAACACACCCAACACCGTTACTCCTGCAATGAGCACTACCTGATCCAGCATGTCTTAAGAGCTAAAAAGTGTGTCTTTCCAGCCTGGTGTTTAGATGCATGTTTCCCTGACTGAGGGGACCGATAGGTGTCAACTCTGTGCGAGAGGCTGCGGTCTTTGAGTGGCCTGGATCATGTGGGTAATTTATTATCCAATGCTTCGTCAGGGGTTTGATCATTAGTCCAAACAGTTACCTCCATTTTGCAACTAAAATGAGTTTCTATTGGATAAATGTAGGCATGTCCCTCCCTGGTTCATTACGCTCCTTCCACTTAAAGGTTTTTGCAACAGAATCGGCATAATGATTACACCCCTGGTAGCCCAGTGCAATGTTCAAGGAGCAGACGGTTTCATGTCTAAGCATATTTATCTATGCTATATTACAAAAAGAAAAAAATAAATCCAGCCCCATTGCAGACACCAACGTTTTGCTCCCAGACAAATGAAAACAACTTATTTGCTCGCTTTGAGGACAACAGTGCCACTGACACAGTCCGCTACCAAAGCCTGTGGGCTCTTCTCTGTGGCCAACACGAGTAAAACATTTAAATGTGTTAACACTCGCAAGGCTGCCGGCCCAGACGGCATCCCTAGCCGCGTCCTCAGCATGCGCAGACCAGCTGGCTGGCGTTTATGGACATATTCAACCAATCCCTATCCCAGTCTGTTACCACATGCTTCAAGATGGCCACCATTGTTCCTGTTCCCAAGAAAGCTAAGGTAACTGAACTAAATTACTATTGCCCCATTGCACTTTTGTCATCATGAAGTGCTTTGAGAGACTAGTCAAGGACTATATCACCACCCTATCTGATACCCTAGACCCACTACTATTTACTTACCGCCCCAATAGGTCCACTGACGATGCAATCGCCATCACACTGCCCTATCCCATCTGGACAAGAGGAATACCCATGTAAGAATGTTGTTCATTGCCTACAGCTCAGCATTTAACACCATAGTACCCTGCAAACTCATCATTAAGCTCGAGACCCGGGGGTCTTGACCCCGCCCAGTCCAACTGGGTCCTGGACTTTGATGGGCCGCCCCCAGGTGGTGAAGGTAGGAAATAACATCTCCACCCTGCTGATACTCAACACTGCGGTCCCACAAGGGTGCGTTCACAGCACTGTACTCCCTGTTCACTCATGACTGCGTGGCCATGCACGCTTCCAACTCAATCATCAAGTTTGCAGACGACACTAGTGGTATGCCTATAGGGAGGTGGTGAGGGCCCTCCCGAATGTGGCGTCATGAAAATAACCTCTCACTCAACGTCAACAAAAAGTAGATGATCGTGGACTTCAGGAAACAGCAGATGGAGCAGCCCCCTATCTACATTGACGGGACAGTAGTGGAGAAGGTGGAAAGTTAAGTTCCTCGGCGTACACATCACGGACAAACTGAAATGGTCCACCCACACAGAGAGCGTGGTGAAGGCAGCGCAACAGCGCCTCTTCAACCTCAGGAGGCTGAAGAAATTTGGCTTGTCATCTAAAACACAATTGCTCCGCCCTCAACCGCAAGGCTCTCCAGAGGGTAGTGCGTAGAGGTCGACCGATTAAAAGTTTTCTTAACAATTGGAAATCGGTATTTTTGGACACAGATTTGGCAGATTTTTTAAATTTGATTTTTTACACCTTTATTTAACTGGGCAAGTCAGTTAAGAACACATTCTTATTTTCAATGACGGCCTAGGAAAGGTGGGTTAACTGCCTTGTTCAGGGGCAGAATGACAGATTTTTACCTTGTTAGCTCGGGGATTCAATCTTGCAACCTTACAGTTAACTAGTCCAACGTTCGAACCACACGAGGAAAGTGCCTGTTACACGAATGCAGTAAGAAGGCAAGGTAAGTTGCTAGCTAGCATTAAACTTATCTTATAAAAAACAATCAATCATAATCACTAGTTAACTACACATGGTTGATGATATTACTAGTTTATCTAGCGTGTCCTGTGTTGCATATAATCGATGCGGTGCTTATACGCGAAAAAGGACTGTCTTGCTCCAATATGTACCTAACCATAAACATCAACGTCTTTCTTAAAATCAATACACAAGTATATATTTTTAAACCTGCATATTTAGTTAATATTGCCTGCTAACCTGGCTCGTTGTGAACTCTGTGAAGACTATTTCTTCCAAACAAAGACAGTCAACTTCGCCAACCGGGGGATGATTTAACAAAAGCACATTTGCGAAAAAAGCACAATCGACTGTACCGAACCATAAACATCAATGCCTTTCTTAAAATCAATACACAGAAGTATATACTTTTTAAATCTGCATATTTAGCTAAAAGAAATCCAGGTTAGCAGGCAATATTAACCAGGTGAAATTGTGTCACTTCTCTTGCGTTCATTGCACACAGAGTCAGTGTATATGCAACAGTTTGGGCTGCCTAATTTGCCAGAATATTACGTAATTATAACATAACATTGAAGGTTGTGCAATGTAACAGGAATATTTAGACTGATGGATGCCACCCGTTGGATAAAATACGGAACGGTTCCGTATTTCACTGAAAGAATAAACGTCTTGTTTCAGAGACAATATTTTCCGGATTCAACTATATTAATGACCTATGACTCGGATGTCTGTGTCTTATTATGTTATAATTAAGTATATGATTTGATAGAGCAGTCTGACTGAGCGATGGTAGGCAGCAGCAGGCTCGTAAGCATTAATTCAAACAGCACTACTGTGCGTTTTGCCAGCAGCTCTTTGCAATGCTTGAAGCATTGAGCTGTTCATGACTACAAGCCTATCAACTCCCGATATTAGGCTGGTGTAGCTGATGTGAAATGGCTAGCTAGTTAGCGGGGTGCGCGCTAATAGCGTTTCAAACGTCACTCGCTCTGAGATTTGGGAGTAGTTGTTCCCCTTGCTCTGCATGGGTAACGCTGCTTCGAGGGTGGCTGTTGTCGATGTGTTCCTGGTTCGAGCCCAGGTAGGGGCGAGGAGAGGGACGGAAGCTATACTGTTACACTGGCAATACTAAAGTGCCTATAAGAACATCCAATAGTCAAAGGTATACGAAATACAAATCGTATAGAGAGAAATTGTCCTATAATTCCTATAATAACTACAACCGAAAACTTCTTACCTGGGAATATTGAAGACTCCTGCTAAAAGGAACCACCAGCTTTCATATGTTCTCATGTTCTGAGCAAGGAACTTAAACATTAGCCTTTTTACATGGCACATACTGCACTTTTACTTTCTTCTCCAACACTTTGTTTTTGCATTATTTAAACCAAATTGAACATGTTTCATTTTATTTGAGGCTAAATTGATTTTATTGATGTATTATATTAAGTTAAAATAAGTGTACATTCAATATTGTTGTAATTGTCATTATTACAAATACATGTAAAAAAAATTGGCTGATTAAATCGGTATCGACTTTTTTTGGTCCTCCAATAATCGGTATCGCCGTTGAAAAATCATAAATCGGTCGACCTCTAGTAGAGGTCTGCACAACGCATCACCGGGGGCAAACTACCTGCCTTCCAGGACACCTACAGCACCCGATGTCACAGGAAGGCTAAAAAGCTCATCAAGGACAACAACCACCCGAGCCACTGCCATCATCCAGAAGGCAAGGTCAGTAGAGGTGCATCAAAGCTGGGACCGAGAGACTGAAAAAACAGCTTCTATCTCAAGACCAGACTGTTAAACAGCCATCACTAACAGAGAGGCTGCTGCCAACATAGACTCAAATCTCTGGCCACTTAAATAAACAGACTTAATAAAAGGTATCACTAGTCATTTAAAAAAAACGCCACTTTAATAATGTTCACATAGAGGTATCACTAGTCACTTAAATAAAACCACTTTAATAATGTCTACATATCCTACATTACTCATCCCATATGTATATACTGTATTCTATACCATCTACTGCATCTTGCCTATGCCGCACACCATCACTCATCCATATATTTATATGTACATATTCATCCCTTTACATGTGTGTATAAGGTAGTAGTTGTGAATTTGTTAGATTACTTGTTAGATTTTACTGCATAGTCAGAACTAGAAGGACAAGCATTTTGCTACACTCGCATTATCATCTGCTAACCATGTGTAAATGTGACCAATAAAATGGAATATATATCAGCAGAGTAAATGCTATATACTCTCCTACACATTTATTTGGACAGTCTCAAAACTTTTAATTTCACTCTGTACTCCAGAATTTGAGATCAAACGTTTCATATGAGGTGACAGTAAAGAATGTCAGGGGTTTCCATACATATGTTTTACCGTTTAAGAAATTAAAGCATTATGTATCCAGCCCCCCCCCCCCCCCCCCTTTTAAGGTGTCATAGTTATTTGGACAAATGCACATAGGGTGTTACATTTTGTCAATAATTTAGTATTCGGTCCTATATTCCTAACACACAGACTACATCAAGTTTGTGACTACAAACTTGTTGGATGCATTGTAACTTATCATAAGGGTAGAGTATGTTTCTTAGCACTTCCACATTAATGTGGATGCTACCATGATTACAGAGAACCATGAATAAATAACGACTAATGATGAGTGAGAACGTCTGAGGCACAGATCATAACACCCCCCCCCCCCCCCCCAAAAAAAAAGTTTGTCGTGGGGGTATGATATTTGTGCATCTAACTTTCGCACTCATCATTATTCAGGATTATCCGTAATCATGGGAGCATCCACATTAATGTAGAAGTGCTCAGAAACAAATACGTAGGGGAGTGTATCAGGGATGGGCAACTCCAGTACTCTGGGTCCTGATTAGTGTCAGTGACACCTTTCCCCAGCACATCTGGTTCAGTTAATTAATTCCATTCTAAACCGGAGACCATGAACAGTTGATTTTTAGTCCAGAGTTTTAAGGTTGGGACAGAAATGTGTCAGGCTCCTCAGTCAGGCCCCCGAAGACTGGAAGCGGCCCATTCCTGTGATATAGGATGCAAAAAGAATTACAAGGAAGGACAAGAAAACAGATGGAAGAAAGTCAAATCATCATCATGACTAAGTGGAATGGGATACATAGGAACACACTGTTCTACAGGATTCTACTCACACCTTACATTGGCACTTAATATTATAATGCTTGTCAGTTACAATTCACACACACACACACACACAAAACTAAGACAAAACACAGGGTCCGTTTCTAAATAACTATATTTACATAATACTCTTGTTTTACAGAGAACCATATTAAAAGTATGAATTACTTACAAAAATCCGCTGCAATATACATATAAAAATAAGATCTATCTTCAGAACAAATCGGAAAATGCATACATACAAAAAAATATAGCGAAAAATGTACAAGGAGCCCCTGACACAAAAGAGGATGAACAAATTCAAACATCTCAACTTAAGTATCTGGCTGTACTGTCGTTCAAGGGAATGGAAAAAGATTGTCTGCAATGTGTCTGAAGGCAATAATGTCCACTATTCATACATTATCTTATAGCTTGGTTATTAAAATGACAATGGACCGAATGTTTAAAGACAGTGATTTTAGGGTAACCTGGTCAAACATGGTAACAAACCTAAAGGGAGACCATTTTATAAACATGATACAAGCATCATTCAAAGGTGTATTTGGGTGGTGTTGGGACTCTGTCCCCATTTGTCACTTTACATCTGTAGCCTGCCTCCATTGGGGGGGGGGGGGGGGGGGGGGGGTCATTGCACAACTAACAGAGGAACAGTCTTGTCTCTTATGGGCACTGGCTAACCAAATGAATATGGACGCCACTGTTGAGTCTCCTTGGCGCACCTCGTCATTGGTTTGAGAGTAGGGGAGGGATGGCACACGTCTATTTATTAGCAATATCACCACCAACATTTGACATGAGGGACTGTGTTACTAGGTCACCTCTGCTACATAGAGCATTCATTTGCATTTAAGGCCGCAACTTCTAACAAAGCAGAGGACGGGTAGGGGGGCAATGAAACCAAAATAAGCACCTCTACTGTGGTAAGCGTAGACAAAGTGTGTGTGCGCGACGTTTGATTCACCCTTGATTCAGTGGTTTAGTACTGAGTCACTGGTTCAGTAGTAGTAATAATAGTAGCAGAGTTCTTTCTATACGTCTCCCAGTCCTGGGGAAATACTCCAATAGGAATCCACACAGGGGTTTTGGTCCTGCACACCATCATTCCCATCCAATCATTCTCCTGAACTTATATACACAGTACACACAATACTGAGGATGACCGTCTCTTAACCGTGTCAGAAAAGTAACAGGATTCCATTAGTAACCCTCTCTGTTCCTGCCTTTCATTGGCAATTGGCTTGGAACACATACACCAACATTCCATCTCACCAACTCATCAGATGAATCTCACTTGCCTGAAGGCTTCCTCTCCCCAGCTCCTCTCAGTCTTAATCTACTGATCTGAAAAGGCAAGGTGAACACAACATGGAAGACGGATGCCTAGCAGACACTTGCTCTCAACCATCCGGCTCTAACATTGGCGCAGATGGAGAAGAGGAAGCCACTACAGACTATTGAGACTGTCCTGTTCATTAAAACTCATCAGTGGTGGCTAGCTAAGAGCTCATCCAGATCGTCCATCCACTCCTGCGTGCTGCGTTCTTTCAGCAGAGAGTCCACCAGGTCACTCTCTCCAGGGAAGCTGGGCAAACTGCTAGCCCCTGACCCAGTGTTGTAGATAAACGGCAACTGCTGCTGCTGTTGTTGTTGTTGGTTAGCAGTTCTGTTGACCTGGTAGCCCTGCTGTCTGCACTGGAGCACCTGGCTGACCAAACGCCCCCCCTGCGGCTGACCAAAGGCACCCAGTTCGGGCAACACCCCCTGGCCTTGGGAACCCTGCTGCTGTTGCTGATTGGGTAAGACTTGCCCTGGGCCTAAGGGCTGCCCAAGGGAAACTTGGGGGTTGGCTGCAGTCCTTTGCTGGGCCTGCTGCATCATCTGTTGCTGGGCAGGGTTCATGGCGCCCATGGGCCTGCCGTTGGCATTGGCGCCAAAGGGGGTGTTTCCAACAGGCATCTTGTTTGGTATGTGGGTCTGCTGCTGCATGTGGAAGGCGTTGGGGTTGGCAAAGGCATTGGGCGGGAGACCTCCGTTGCTGGAGGGAGGTTGCTGGGCATCCATAGCTTGCTGCATGCCCTGCTGCTGCCAAGATTGGCTCTGGGTGCTCTGCATGGCGTTGGGCATAACACTGGGCATGTTGCCGCCAGGCATGGAGCCAGGTAGTCTGGCTAACTGCTGCTGCTGTTGTTTCAGCAGGGCGGCGTTGGGCTGGTTTTTAAGGTGTTGCTGCTGGGATAGCATGTTCTGTCGGTAGGAGGCACCCATATTGCCTACAGGCTGCCTCTGCATGGAACTTTGCTGGGAGGGGTGCATGTTCATGTTGCTGTAGAGTACCTGATGCTGTAAGGCAGAGTCCATAACACCCACACAGGAGGTGAGGCTCATGTCTGCCTGGCTGGAGGGAGGAGGGACACCAGGGGTGGGGCCAGCACCACCCGGTTGGCCCATGGTCATACCAATCATGCCCTGTTGCGTCTGGGGGAAAATTCGCTGAGCTCCGGGGGCGGGGCCTCCCAGCGTACCAACGTTGCTCAATGACTGTGACGAACCTGCAGGGAGAAGCAAAAGAAGAAGTGAGTCACAAAAACGTGACAAATTGAAAAGCTAACCTTTGCATAATAGTTACACATGTTTTTATAATTAAAATCTTAATCAATAAACTCATTATAGGAGAAGACCAAGTCTCTCTCAATATATTTAAATGGCTTTCCATGTCTCCATATCTGTGTCATTATTTTTCATGAATGCAGATAGCAGAAAGGAACTGATACGGTCTAGCTACCACAATAAGTTCATGCCATTATGAGGTAAAAAGGACAGCGAGCATTGAGACAGCAGCTGTTCTCTCCAAAGACACAGAACAAAGGGCAAATGTATTCAGCAACGAGAGAACACAGACCTCATTACTGGTTTACCATTCAAATGAATCATACGGTAAGAAGCATTTGCATTGACGAGGTAATATTAGTGTACTGCCAAACAAAGTTGTTCTGTGTGAGTTACATCATCGAAGCAAACCTTCTGGCCCATGATCAGACATTTAAAAAAAAAAAAAGGTGCCTATTCAATAGCAAAGGGAAGTGCAAGCAGTGGTAAAGAGTTTAGCTGTGGTTCCAAAATCGCCCTCTTACCCCCTAACCTATATAGACCTGCTCTTTACATAGGTAATGGTTGATTTGTTTCGGGCTGTGGAAAGCGACTGGGTTGTGCCTGTTTATTCACCAGGGTTGAAGGAAAATACTGTTTGGGTCGTCAAGAAACAAATTCACTGCCCTAGTGTAATGAATAAAAACAATATGGCTAAACATGAGAGGAAACTACATTAGACAATTCAATAAACTGAAACGTCTGTACACTTATGCCAGAACTCAGGTAGAGGATTGGATTAGAGCCCTACAAGCCATTTTAAGACCATGGAGTGTCTAGGGGGATTACGCTACATTGGATGTAACGTGGTGACGTAGGGTCTCATTTACTTGTAAACTGGGCAGCCTGCTGCTGCTGCTGGAAGGGGTTGTTCTGTGCGCCAGGTTGCTGGTTCTGTTGGTCCTGGTACTGGGGAGGGGGACGGGTCAGGTGCCTCTGGAGCTGCTGCTCTTGCTGCTGACGCTGTTTTTCCTGAAACACAGAAAACATATTAGAGCATGATTGTGTCATACATGCATACACCGGTGACTGAAATTCCTCCCATACACTCTCTTGGACAAGGACCAGAGATGGAAAACACCTACTGTGAAACTGCCAGTCATATAACCACTTCTACATGCAGACAAATTGCTCGCCCTTGTGTATATATGTTACTAATAGACAACATGTAGGGCTATGCAGCACTAGCAGGCCCAGTCAGGTAGAACAGACAGAGATCCTGTCTCAGACTTTAAATAGTAAATGGGCAAGTTGAAACCAATCATGTGAATGAGCCAGGAAGTCTGATCTCGTTGTATTTTGTCATTAGGATTGAGGGTGGGGTATGCTGCTCCTAAACCCTGATCCAAGACCCAAATTCTACCAACAGTAAATGACCCTTGACCCCAGGTATTAACCTGTTGGGCCATGATCAGCTGCTGCCTCTGGCCCAGTAGGAACTGTTTCTGCTGCTCCATCAGCTGCTGCTGCTTCACCGCCGCCTGCCCCGACAGGTAGGCCACGTTGCCGAGGTTTCCCGCCATGCTGTTGCCAGGCCCAGGGCCGTGCGGTGCGGCAGGGTATGCGTTCTGTTCCTGCAAAATTGAAATTGGGGAAAATTGTATAGTTATTCCACTAATGTCAACCAGAGGAAGACGGAGTGAGACAGCGTCCAGTCTGAGGTAAGGCTTTAGGGGCCTTGTCAAACAAGTGGGGGGAATATGTTCAGAAATAACATTTGATGTAAAGCAAAAACCTCGGTTTGATGTAACGCAAAGGAAAAATAATTCAAATCAAAGCTCAGGCTTTACCTAAAAAAACTAGTTATGTCCCCAATCAACACAGCTTTAAATGAAGACCGCGGTTGTACAACTTCAGTTTGAAAGTTCATAAGTTAGTTTATGTCCTCATACAAGTCCTTTCCTTGACCAGCTGTGAGAACCACAGCTCCATATTGGCAGTGTTAGCCTCAGCCAGTGTGCTAACCATCTCGCCATAGAAACATCTGGAAAGTTGGCCAGAGTTCTCAGGGGCTAGCCTCAGGCCTCTAGCTCCGGCCGGGGGATATTTTGGGTCCGTCCACACACACGCCGCAGAACACAGTTGAGTCAGGGAGAGGAGAAGAGAGGGTAGGAAGAGCAAGAAGGGATTAGAGAGCCCCTTCTCGCGAGAGGGAAAACCCCAAGTGGGTTAAGAAACTGTATGGGGATGCTACTTCTAAAATATACTATTGTGGAGGACAGGCGAGTTAGAGGGGACGAGGTAGAGGGGGCTGCATGAAAGGCTGCTTTGTCGTGGTTGTCCCCTCCCTGGTTCCCCCCCTCCACCACCATCCAACCCCCCATGGGAGACTGCATGCCAGCTCCTTAGCAACCAGTTGCTTGACCCAGACACACACGCTGTCCCCTCGAACCGTGGGGCCCATGCCAGACTTGTAGGACCAAAATATAAGCTACAAGGACAGTGTGTGGGTTGTGTTTGTTGACTAACATAAAAAGCCTGCTTGGCCTTAGATCCACCATCAACTATCAGCCTACATGCAGTATGCCTTAAAGGATGAGTGCAGTCAAAAACACGATCTGTGTTTTATATACATTTCCACACTATGGAGGTTGGAATAAAACTGTGAAAATTACAACGCCCTTTTACTGTAAGAGCTGTTTGAAAAGACCACCGTTTTGGTGGGATGGAGTTTTGGCCTGCCTGGTGACATCACCAGGGGGTACATTTATTAATAGACAAATAAGAAAGAGAAAGTTCCAAACTGCTACGCCAATAACAGCTAGTTTTCAGTTTTCCCCTCCCTACTACTCCCAGACAGTCCTAGAAGTTTGTGCTTGAGAAATGTCTCTTCGCTAAGAAGCTATTTTTGTTTCCCATTGTAGTCACCGTCATGTACTTAATTGTTACCCAGAAATTACATGTTGACATATATATTACCAAATATAATTAAAACTATGCTATCCATTGGTGTGGTTCTTGACATGGTGTGGTTGGTGTGGTTCTTGACATGGTGTGGTTGGTGTGGTTCTTTATTTGGAGCCGTTCTTTCAAACTAAAAGGACAAGCCAGACGACTCCATTGCTCATTTTTAACAAGCCCTTATTGTTTGGCTTCGAAATTATACTCCCTCATTCACCAGCGTCGTAGCACTGGAGTAGTGTGTGTGTGTGTGTGTGTGTGTGTTTTTGTACACAACATGGCCTTGGAATGTTCTTTGTGCCTCAGTTGTAATGCTATTCGCTGATGCCAGTATAAAACATGCTTTGGGCCTTCCCCCTGTTGGAAATGTTAATAGCTCTATTCTCCCAGTCAAGCAGTGTGAAATTATGTTAGGCTTGGGTGATGACCATAACCAAGTAATGTAAGTGTAAGCCTTTCATATGCACTTGTTGACCTCTTAACTTTTTAACGGTTATTCAGAATACCAATATAGCCTAACACTTGATCTTTCCATGTGGATCCTTGACTCCTATAAAATGAAAAGTATTGCGGCACCTGGTATTCCCGGGTGATCTCCTGTCCTGTTTCTAACTTGGCCTGACTGTGAACAGGCGTGTTCAGAGTGGTATAGCCACAAGCATATTCTTGTACCATGTTTTCTCCCCGAATTAGGTCTCTTGGCTCATCTCTGCAACTCAACAGGCTCGGGAGAGGCGAATGTCGAGTCATGCATCCTCCGAAACATGACCCATCTGACCACCTACTTATCATACCGCGCGCTTAACCCGGATGTCAGCCCCACCAAAGTGTCGGAGGAAACACGGCTGGACTGACGACCGGAGTCAACTTGCAGGTGGCTGGCCCTGTCACAAGGAGTCAGTAGAGCACGATGAGCCAAGGAAAGCCCCACCGGGTAAACCCTCCCTTACACCAGACGGCACTGGGCCAATTGTATACCGTCCTATGGGGCTCCCGGTCACGGCCTGTTGTGACATCAAATCCCCAGCACTACAGTACTTTAATGTTGCGCCACCCAGGACTCTGATAATGAAGCCTTTTTAAGCCTGCTTCATATCAAACCTGGTCACATAAAAGTAATGGTTACACAATGAGCAGTCTTGTGATAAAGTTCAAGGTGAGCTGTATTCTTACCTGCCCGTGGGGTAGCTGTGGTCTGAAGGACAGGCCTTGCTTCTGCTTCACCTGCTGCTGCTGCTGTCTGAGGAGCGACAGCAGCACTGCCTTGTTCTGGCTCTGGGCACTGGGGGGGCCCTGCGGTGGCCCCTGGGCCGCAGCCTCATAGTGGGACAGGGGCTTGGTGTTGCTGTAGTTGAGCATGGCAGAGCCCAGGCCCCCAGGGCCTGCTGCTGCAGGGTGGCTAAGCGGAGCCCCTGGTCCTTGAGCAGGGTGGCCCAGCATGTTGGTGTGGGGGCCTCCGGGCTGCAGGTACCCACCGGCCACGGCTTTGGGTGAGCCCTTGTTGGGCTGTCCGGGCATCATCAGCTGGGGCTTGGGGTTATTTGGGAAGTCCTGGGGGTAGAGGGAGGGGCTGGTGGGCTTCTCCAGGCCGTAAGCTCCCCCTAGGGGGCTCTGAGACGGGGCCGACTGGGGTGGCCAAGATGGACGGCAGGGGTGGGACCCAGGGGGGTGGAATTTGGGGGCTTGCTGCTGTTGTTGTTTTTGAGCTTGCTGCTGTTTCTGAGCATGTTGCTGCTGTTGGAGCTGGGACTGCATCTGCTGGGCTCTCTGCTGCTGGGCGGCTAGCTGCTGGAGCTGCTGGGCAGGGGACAGGTCTTTGGAGACAGGCCCTGGGGGAAGGCGGTGGTTCTGGGGAGGGAGCTGCCTGGATGGGGGAGGCTGCTGGCTGAGGGGCTGGGGCAGGGTCGGGGAGGAGACGGTGGAGGTGGCCGCTGCCAGGAAGTTGGCGGAGTGCTGCATGGGCGGCCCCGATGACTTGGGCCTAGTGTGGGGCGAGCCGGCGCACGAGTCCTGCTCGAAGGCGGTAGAGGCCGGGGAGAACTCTGCCTTGACACTGGCCAGTTCTGGAAGCAGGAGGCCTCCCTGTGAGGTACCGCCAGACTGTGCGCCCGTCCCAGGGGTGGGTCCGGCCAGATCAGGAGGGTCCTTGCGGTCCTCGAAACCGTCGTTGAGGATGTCCTGGATGTCCTCATAGGCAACCGAGCGGTTGAGCTCCTCCATGAGCTCCGTCCACTCCTGCTCATTGAGGTTGAGGTCAGGGAAGAGGCTGTTGCTGGCTCCGCCCCCTGACGGCAACATGCAGGGGAGAATGTCATCCATGGGCTCCTGCTTCATCTCTTTGAGCAGGAACTCCTGCTCCCCAGCGGCGGTTCCACCATGTTCTCCACCATTGGGTATGAGAGAGTCAGCGCCAATGCCATGCTTGGAGTCCAGGGGTGAGCGAGGGGGGATGCCACCATTGGACGAGCTGTTGTCTAGGCAAGCCTTTTTGGACGGGGGATAGCCATCGCTGAAGCCGTTGACCTGGCCAGGGGAGCCAGTGCTTTCCAGCTTCCTCTTCACTGACTCCTGCAACTAGAGTAAATAACAAGTCAATAAATATATAATGTCCCCATGTGGCTCAGTTGGTAGAACATGGCACCTGCGACACCAGGGTTGTGGGTTCGATTCCCACGGGGGACTAGTACGAAAATGTACTCTTTACTGAAAGTTGCTCTGGATATGAGCGTCTGCTAAATGACTGAAATGTAAATGAAATGTAAACATTAGTACCATACAATAAACACATGCTGAAAACTGTCACAATGCTTTTGATTGAGAACCTTGCCACAAGCGGAGATGTAAAAAAAAAATATATTTAAAGCAGGAATCCTTAGTTACATCCCTTTTTTAAAAACTTTGAAATGAACAAAATATATCCATTGATTCTTGAATATAACTTATAAAAAGCATCATGAGCTTAGTTCAACTGTCATACCCCAACAGAATCCAAAATATGAGCTTGTTTTTCTCGAATGTTTGTAAATAATATACATGTAAACTGACTGTATAGCCTCAAAACATGGTTCAAACTAGAATTTTAAAATGAATACATTTATAGCTATATATTTCTAAGATAATCTTTTTGAGAACTAATAACCACCAAAATATAAAACTAATCAGGGAGAATGAAAAATGTAAAAAATGTAATGGCTTGGGGACTCCATGAATTTTTTTGAATAATGTTTGAGTCACTCAGATAACAGAACACATCAATGTGTAGAATTGTAGGAAACTAGCTTTCTCCGCTGCTGAGAAAATCACAAGGGAAACACTGAACTCACTGATTCCGCATGCGTTTTTCTGCTGCTCATTATGAAATATGAGATTTGAGTCTTGGGGGGTGAAGTTTGATGTGGGTGTGTTTTGTTGGCTTTAGCATACCCTGGCAGTTACTGTTGTTTGTCACTCTTGAAGTACGGTAGCAACAACATAGCCACTACCACTTCCTCAAAATAGTCATAATTAATCTAAGACAAATCAAGAAATCAAATTAATTTACACATTTTGCCGAGGACATTTTAGTCACACAATTTTACATCTAGTTAAGGTGGTTTTAAAAGTTTTTTTTATTTTTAAATTGCATGAAAAATAAGTATTTTTCCAGAGTGTGCTTCTGTATGGCAGTGTTTCATAGTGAATCATGTCATAGAACCTGTTGCAGCGGGACGCAAGATGCTTGCAAATGAGTTTATCATTTTGTAATATTGACAAATGGCAGTTGGGATGTAAGTGCGCATCGTCGCTATCCTCATTTTACCCAAAAGTGGCAGACTCAAGGGATCACTATCAAACACATCAACAAGTGGTCACTCCATAGAGGGGTTAGGGGCCAAGTGTTCTTTCAACAGAACTTTGGCAACCTGTTGTTTCATGCAAACAAGTCCGAGCCACCGCGTAATGGGCAGGTGAGTCTCACGGTAGGTGCTGCTGCTATGTTTGGATAGAGCACAATCACCGCAGACTATTCTCCATGCATGACAATTCTCCCTAGGCGTTACAATTGGTGTTGTAATCCAAACACAACCATCTTGTGGGTTAGGTCGTGACAACCTCATTACAAAATTCTCATAAAACTCAGTTTTGGAAAATACTGACTTGGACAAATTAGCCTATTTAAACTTAAGTCAATTTTGACACTGGAGTAAATGTTTGACTAATATCGAAGCCACATAGGCCATTTTCAACTTCAGAGAAGTTGTTTTGTGCATTCAGTTGCCCTTTAAAAACAGATAGAGTCAGATTAACTTTATGTATCTGCGTTAGAAGCAGTTTTGCAAGTCATTGCTAACTAGCTTACCAAAAAGACTGGAAGTCTATGGGTACAGCTAGCATGAAGATATGCTTAACGGTCCTGTAAACATTACACTGCTTCACAAGGAAAATAAAACCCCACTCAACTTTTATCACTGTGTTGAGGCAAGTTACCCATTTAAAATATTAAGCCCATCGATGTCTATAGAAATTAAAATTGTGACAAATAATTAAGCGGCTACTTATCCCCAGTGGTGAGAAACAGACCAGGAGTGCAAAGTATAAGCGTCTCTGATGGATTCAGACACAGAACCTTATGAGGGCAGTAATGCAACCTTATGACTTTGCTTAGGTTAGCTTCCTGTGACTGGACTGGCAGCTTGCCATAAGGTATACAGTCTGCAGTCAAACACAGTCAAACTTGACATGGGTTTTTAGGAGAGCTTTATGCAGCTCTTGGCTCATATTCATCCAGCAAGAGTGCTGATCTAGGATCAGTTTTGCTTTTTAGATCATAATTAATAAGGATTACATTACATTACCACCTCCATTCCTGTCATTATTGAAAGAGATCATGATACCTCACATCTCAAAATAGGGCTACTTAATGTTAGATCCCTTACTTCAAAGGCAATTATAGTCAATGAACTAATCACTGATCATAATTTTGATGTGATTGGCCTGACTGAAACATGGCTTAAGCCTGATGAATTTACTGTGTTAAATGAGGCCTCACCTCCTGGCTACACTAGTGACCATATCCCCCGTGCATCCCGCAAAGGCGGAGGTGTTGCTAACATTTACGATAGCAAATTTCAATTTACAAAAAAAAAATGACGTTTTCGTCTTTTGAGCTTCTAGTCATGAAATCTATGCAGCCTACTCAATCACTTTTTATAGCTACTGTTTACAGGCCTCCTGGGCCATATACAGCGTTCCTCACTGAGTTCCCTGAATTCCTATCGGACCTTGTAGTCATAGCGGATAATATTCTAATCTTTGGTGACTTTAATATTCACATGGAAAAGTCCACAGACCCACTCCAAAAGGCTTTCGGAGCCATCATCGACTCAGTGGGTTTTGTCCAACATGTCTCTGGACCCACTCACTGTCACAGTCATACGCTGGACCTAGTTTTGTCCCATGGAATAAATGTTGTGGATCTTAATGTTTTTCCTCATAATCCTGGACTATCGGACCACCATTTTATTACGTTTGCAATTGCAACAAATAATCTGCTCAGACCCCAACCAAGGATCATCAAAAGTCGTGCTATAAATTCACAGACAACACAAAGATTCCTTGATGTCCTTCCTGATTCCCTCTGTCTACCCAAGGACGCCAGAGGACAACAATCAGTTAACCACCTAACTGAGGAACTCAACTTAACCTTGCGCAATACCCTAGATGCAGTTGCACCCCTAAAAACTAAAAACATTTCTCATAAGAAACTAGCTCCCTGGTACACAGAAAATACCCGAGCTCTGAAGCAAGCTTCCAGAAAATTGGAACGGAAATGGCGCCACACCAAACTGGAAGTCTTCCGACTAGCTTGGAAAGACAGTACTGTGCAGTACCGAAGAGCCCTTACTGCTGCTCGATCATCCTATTTTTCTAACTTAATTGAGGAAAATAAGAACAATCCGAAATTCCTTTTTGATACTGTCGCAAAGCTAACTAAAAAGCAGCATTCCCCAAGAGAGGATGACTTTCACTTTAGCAGTGATAAATTCATGAACTTCTTTGAGGAAAAGATTATGATTATTAGAAAGCAAATTACGGACTCTTCCTTAAATCTGCGTATTCCTTCAAAGCTCAGTTGTCCTGAGCCTGCACAACTCTGCCAGGACCTAGGATCAAGAGAGACACTCAAGTGTTTTAGTACTATATCTCTTGACACAATGATGAAAATAATCATGGCCTCTAAACCTTCAAGCTGCATACTGGACCCTATTCCAACTAAACTACTGAAAGAGCTGCTTCCTGTGCTTGGCCCTACTATGTTGAACATAATAAACGGCTCTCTATCCACCGGATGTGTACCAAACTCACTAAAAGTGGCAGTAATAAAGCCTCTCTTGAAAAAGCCAAACCTTGACCCAGAAAATATAAAAAACTATCGGCCTATATCGAATCTTCCATTCCTCTCAAAAATTTTAGAAAAGGCTGTTGCGCAACAACTCACTGCCTTCCTGAAGACAAACAATGTATACGAAATGCTTCAGTCTGGTTTTAGACCCCATCATAGCACTGAGACGGCACTTGTGAAGGTGGTAAATGACATTTTAATGGCATCGGACCGAGGCTCTGCATCTGTCCTCGTGCTCCTAGACCTTAGTGCTGCTTTTGATACCATCGATCACCACATTCTTTTGGAGAGATTGGAAACCCAAATTGGTCTACACGGACAAGTTCTGGCCTGGTTTAGATCTTATCTGTCGGAAAGATATCAGTTTGTCTCTGTGAATGGTCTGTCCTCTGACAAATCAACTGTAAATTTCGGTGTTCCTCAAGGTTCCGTTTTAGGACCACTATTGTTTTCACTATATATTTTACCTCTTGGGGATGTTATTCGAAAACATAATGTTAACTTTCACTGCTATGCAGATGACACACAGCTGTACATTTCAATTAAACATGGTGAAGCCCCAAAATTGCCCTTGCTAGAAGAATGTGTTTCAGACATAAGGAAGTGGATGGCTGCAAACTTTCTACTTTTAAACTCGGACAAAACAGAGATGCTTGTTCTAGGTCCCAAGAAACAAAGAGATCTTCTGTTGAATCTGACAATTAATCTTAATGGTTGTACAGTCGTCTCAAATAAAACTGTGAAGGACCTCGGCGTTACTCTGGACCCTGATCTCTCTTTTGAAGAACATATCAAGACCATTTCAAGGACAGCTTTTTTCCATCTACGTAACATTGCAAAAATCAGGAACTTTCTGTCCAAAAATGATGCAGAAAAATTAATCCATGCTTTTGTCACTTCCAGGTTAGACTACTGCAATGCTCTACTTTCCGGCTACCCGGATAAAGCACTAAATAAACTTCAGTTAGTGCTAAATACGGCTGCTAGAATCCTGACTAGAACCAAAAAATTTGATCATATTACTCCAGTGCTAGCCTCTCTACACTGGCTTCCTGTCAAAGCAAGGGCTGATTTCAAGGCTTTACTGCTAACCTACAAAGCATTACATGGGCTTGCTCCTATCTATCTCTCTGATTTGGTCCTGCCGTACATACCTACACGTACGCTACGGTCACAAGACGCAGGCCTCCTAATTGTCCCTAGAATTTTTAAGCAAACAGCTGGAGGCAGGGCTTTCTCCTATAGAGCTCCATTTTTATGGAACGGTCTGCCTACCCATGTCAGAGACGCAAACTCGGTCTCAACCTTTAAGTCTCTACTGAAGACTCATCTCTTCAGTGGGTCATATGATTGAGTGTAGTCTGGCCCAGGAGTGGGAGGGTGAACGGAAAGGCTCTGGAGCAACGAACCACCCTTGCTGTCTCTGCCTGGCCGGTTCCCCTCTTTCCACTGGGATTCTCTGCCTCAAACCCTATTACAGGGGCTGAGTCACTGGCTTTACTGGGGCTCTCTCATGCCGTCCCTGGAGGAGGTGCGTCACCTGAGTGGGTTGAGTCACTGATGTGGTCATCCTGTCTGGGTTGGCGCCCCCTAGGACCATGCCCCAGGACTACCTGACATGATGACTCCTTGCTGTCCCCAGTCCACCTGGCTGTGCTGCTGCTCCAGTTTCAACTGTTCTGCCTTATTATTATTCGACCATGCTGATCATTTATGAACATTTGAACATCTTGGCCATGTTCTGTTATAATCTCCACCCGGCACAGCCAGAAGAGGACTGGCCATCCCACATATGCTCTCTCTAATTCTCTCTTTCTTTCTCTCTCTCGGAGGACCTGAGCCCTAGGACCATGCCCCAGGAATACCTGACATGATGACTCCTTGCTGTCCCCAGTCCACCTGACTGTGCTGCTGCTCCAGTTTCAACTATTCTGCCTTATTATTATTCGACCATGCTGGTCATTTATGAACATTTGAACATCTTGACCATGTTTTGTTATAATCTCCACCCGGCACAGCCAGAAGAGGACTGGCCACCCCACATAGCCTGGTTCCTCTCTAGGTTTCTTCCTAGGTTTTGGCCTTTCTAGGGAGTTTTTCCTAGCCACCGTGCTTCTTCACCTGCATTGCTTGCTGTTTGGGGTTTTAGGCTGGGTTTCTGTACAGCACTTTGAGATATCAGCTGATGTACGAAGGGCTATATAAAATAAATTTGATTGATTGATTGACATGGATGGCGGGACCTGATTTCACAAAGCAGGTTCAATACGTTTTTGTCCCCCCCCCGCCCATGCTAGAGTCTAGGGCTGACCCCAATTAGTGGACTGGTTGATTGTTTGGTCGATAGGTTGTTGGACGACCAAGATTATTGTTTTTTATTGGTCGAGCAGTGGCAAATAAATAAATAAATAGATATTTGCTCCCATGTCAGTGAATTAATGCATTGCGGAGGCCTGGCCAAAAAGACAATTTATGCTTGATCTGAAAATGTGGTCGGAGGCACCATATGGTGTGTATGATGCGATCGTGGAGCCTCCAGATGCTCGTTCCGCATCGCCATGCGACTCCCAAATGTTGTAACAAAGCGGAGGTTTCTATATAGCTTCGCATTGACATGACTGATTGATGGTAGGTTGGGGGCTGTACATCCTGTATAAAACACAAACTCACTTCCTTGACAACAGCTCCATCTTCTTCGCAAAGCGCAAGTAGTATGAATGCCCTGACTTCCGCAGAGGCCACATCACCAAATGCTGCATGGTCAATGCAGACATCTGATAGACCATGCAGCACCCAGATGCACAATGCGCTGCCCTCTCCAGAATGGGCACTCTCCCGCCAATTTGTGCGCATTCATTGTTTCATAAATTCATTTTGTGAATTGTTTGCATTTGAATGTTAGTGTATATCAATTGCCCACAATCGCCAGTATTACATTTACCATTAATTCCTAATCTACAATGTTTGTTTGGTTACGGTAATTTCTGTTAACGCATTCAATATATTATTCTAGTCTTTTTACCGTTCTCATTGTCGGAATGGATACATTGTTTGTAGAGCGCACAACCTATTCTACACTTGTGAAAAACAAGTTTTGGTTTATTTAATTCCTTTTCCGAGTTGCCAATTTAGTGATGGTCTTGTTTGACGGGCACCTGATTACGGATAGAAGTAGGCATATAGGATACCAGGCCCACAAGCAAATGTAGGCATTTAAAATGTGACATTTGGGGATCTGATAGTATTTCTGATTGGCTCAATGCACCACCACCAATGAGCTGTGGAGCTTCTCAAAGTAATGTTTTCTTCACCTCAAACTGCAAGAAAACAAAAGTCTGTTTTAACATACAGCCATTGAGAATGACAATATTTATAAAATAAAATAATAATTTAAAAAAATACATTGAGGAACTATTTCCAGCTCTCTCCTTTTTGACAACCACTCAGCATGACAAGGGGAAAATGCTGTGCTCTGATCCAATGGAAACATAAAATAGGCCTACCTGCTTACTTATCAGTGCTCGACATAGGTTCCGGTACTCATTTTAATTGTTGGTACCGTTTATATTTAGGTGCAGGAGCTTCACAATACGTTTTAGTTCATATTCTATAAGAGGAACAGGAGCTCAAGCAGTAGAAATACTGAGGTGCCAGTACTCAGCTTCGGAAAGCTCTTTCCCAAGTCAAGCACTGCTTCTCATCCCTTGCGCAAATAGCCAACAGCGGTGTCTGTCCCGAGCTCACTGGCACAGGAAACTGAGGTCCCAGAATATTTTAAGCAACATAGCAAGTTCGCTAGCACAAGCTTAGGGTGGACCCAAGTTAATACAATGTTTCAAGTTCATTGCAGAAAGGCCATGCTTAGCCATTGTGATTGATAGGTAATATATTTCTTTATTTTAAAAAATCAGGATATTTTCTACCTACAGGCTGTAATGTTTTTACTTGTTGGCTTTATGTATATTTTTACATAGTTGACAACTATGGCAATAGAAGTTACTTTATAGGTTTGTATCATCTTCATTTAGATAGAATTTTGATTTAACCACATGACAATGATTGCGATATGAAGACATAAATTAAATGGAACTGTTCCACGAAAATGTGCATATGATAAATTGCCCTTCCACATGAGAAAGATTGTCGACTCTTCGTGTAGCTTATTACAGGCAACTCCAGGAGAGTAATGGCAGAATCTGAGAAAGCCTGCAGGAGAATGGTTGGGTCAGGTTCAGGTTTTTATCTTCTAGATCTCTGGCTCCCTCTTGAGGCATTTCTGTCTTATTTCGTCAAACAGTAAGCTTAACAGATGACTTTCGGTCAAACAAGATTTTTGTTTCGTTGGGGAAAGCTCTACTAGAGTATTTTCTCCATTATTTTGCCAGGCTATGACAGAAACACTAGCCAACGCTCATCTCATCCGAATGCAGAGGCCGAACCCCAGACTGACATCCTAGGCAACCAGATCCCCTCAGGTTTACCCTCCTGTGCGGAGATATTTCAATGTACTGGGACAATCCGTGCAGATTGTTTAATCACGCCTGTATAGTACTGTGCACCTTTAAAGTAGAACTGACAGCATTTTAGCAACATGAAATTTCATTAACACGTGTTCATATACACCCAGGAGGAATGACACAAAAACAAGTGAGCATTTAGATATGGTAATAATAACATTTCCACAAATTCTTAGAAAACTTAATTCCTAAACATTCTAAAGTATTTGCGAAAATTCTATACCAAAAAATAGAGTGGGAAAGCGATTAAAAGACACCGGAGTTAAAAAAAAAAAAGTGGCATTTATCTGTGTACGTACGCATGCATGTAGGACCCTGTCTTTCAAAGATAATTTGTAAAAATCCAAATAACTTAACACAGATCTTCATTGTAAAGGGTTTAAACTAGAGGTTGACCAATTATATCGGAACGGCCGATTAATTAGGGACGATTTCAAGTTCACAACAATCTGTTTTTTTTACACCTTTATTTAAATCTTTATTTAACTAGGAAAGTCAGTTAAGAACACATTCTTATTTTTAATGACGGCCTAGGGACGGTGGGTTGACTGCCTCGTTCAGCGGAAGAACGACAGATGTCAGCTCGGGGGATTCAATCTTGCAACCTTACAGTTAACTAGTCCAATGCTCTAACCACCTGCCTCTCATTGCTCTCCACGAGGAGCCTGCCTGTTACGTGAATGTAGTAAGCCACGGTAAGTTGCTTGCTAGCATTAAACTTATCTTATAAAAAACAATCAATCATAAATCGCTAGTTAACTACACATGGTTGATGATATTACTAGATATTATCTAGTGTGTCCTGCGTTGCATATACTCGATGCGGTGCGTATCGTTGCTCCAATGTGTACCTAACCATGAACATCAATGTCTTTCTTAAAATCAATACACAGAAGTATATATTTTTAAACCTGCATATTTAGCTAAAAGAAACCCAGGTTAGCAGGCAATATTAACCAGGTGAAATTGTGTCACTTCTCTTGCGTTCATTGCATGCAGAGTCAGGGTATAGGACCACAGTTTGACAGGTACAGGATGGCAACAACAACCGCCCGAAGTACACCATGAACGCACAATCCCTCCATCAGTGCTCAGACTGTCTGCAATCGGCTGAGAGAGGCTGGACTGGGGGCTTGTAGGCCTGTTGTAAGGCAGGTCCTCACTAGACATCACCGACAACAATGTTGCCTATGGGTACAAACTAGAGGTCGACCGATTATGATTTAACGCCTATACCGATTATTGGAGGACCAAAAAAGCCGATACCGATTAATCGGCCGGTTTAAAAATATATATGTATTTGTAATAATGACAATTACAACAATACTGAATTATCACTTATTTTAACTTAATATAATACATCAATCAAATCAATTTAGCCTCAAGTAGATAATGACATGTTCAATTTGGTTTAAATAATGCAAAAACAAAGTGTTGCAGAAGAACGTAAAAGTGCAATATGTGCTATGTAAGAAAGCTAACGTTTCAGTTCCTTGCTCAGAACATGAGAACATATGAAAGCTGGTGGTTCCTTTTAACATGAGTCTTCAATATTCCCAGGTAAGAAGTTTTAGGCTGTAGTTATTATAGGACTATTTCCGTCTATACCATTTGTATTTCATTAACCTTTGACTATTGGATGTTCTTATAGGCACTTTAGTATTGCCAGTGTAACAGTATAGCTTCCGTCCCTCTCCTCTCTGGGATCAAACCAGCAACACAACGACAACAAACACACATCGAAGCAGCGTTTCCCATGCAGAGCAAGGGAAACAACCACCCCAAGGCTCAGAGCGAGTGAAGTTTGAAACGCTATTAGCGCGCGCTAACTAGCCAGCCATTTCACTTCGGTCACACCAGCCTCATCTCGGGAGTTGATAGGTTTGAAGTCATAAACAGCACAATGCTTGACGCACAACGAAGAGCTGCTGGCAAAAGGCACGAAAGTGCTATTTGAATTCATGTTTACGCGCCTGCTTCTGCCTACCACCGCTCAGTCAGATACTTAGATACTTGTATGCTCAGTCAGATTATATGCACCACAGGACACGCTAAATAATATCTAGTAATATCACCAACCATGTGTAGTTAACTAGTGATTATGATTGTTTTTTTATAAGAAATGTAATGCTGGCTAGCAACTTACCTTGGCTTACTGCATTTGCGTAACAGGCATTTGCGTTAACAGACAATCGGAAATGCCGATTTCCGATTGTTATGAAAACTTGAAATCGGCCCTAATTAATCGGCCATTCCAATTAATCGGTCGACCTCTAGTACAAACCCCCCCGTCGCTGAACCAGACAGGACTGGCAAAAAGTGCTCTTCACTGATGAGTCACTGTTTTGTCTCATCAGGGGCGATGGTCGGATTTGCGTTTATCGTCAAAGGGATAGATTTGGAGGTGGAGGGTCGGTCATGGTCTGGGGCGGTGTGTCAGAGCGTCATCGGACTGAGCTTGTTGTCATTGCAGGCAATCTCAACGCTGAGCGTTACAGGGAAGACATCCTCCTCCCTCATGTGGTACCCTTCCTGCAGACTCATCCTGACATGACCCTCCCTCATGACAATGCCACCAACCATACTGCTCGTTCTGTGCGTGATTTCCTGCAAGACAGGAATGTCAGTGTTCTGCCATGGCCAGCGAAGAGCTCAGATCTCACGTCTGGGACCTGTTGGATCGGAGGGTGAGGGCTAGGGCCATTCCCCCCAGAAATGTCCGGGAACTTGCAGGTGCCTTGGCGGAAGAGTGGGGTAACATCTCACAGCAAGGACTGCCAAATCTGGTGCAGTCCATGAGAAGATGCACTGCAGTTTTAATGCAGCTGGTGGCCACACCAGATACTGACTGTTGATTTTGACCCCCCCCCCCCTTTGTTCAGGGACACATTATACCATTTCTGTTAGTCACATCTGTGGTGTCTCAGTTGTTGAATCTTATACAAATATTTGTTAAGTTTGCTGAAAATAAACAGTTGACAGTGAGAGGACGTTTCTTTTTTTGATGAGTTTATGTGTATATATATATATATATATATATATATTTACTGCTACAGGGTTTTCATTATTGTTTGGATACCTTATTTGGGGAAAGGGAGATACCTAGTCAGATAGTCCAACTGAATGCATTCTACTGAAATGTGTCTTACGCATTTAACCCAACCCCTCTGAATCAGAGAGGTGTCCGGGTGCTACCTTAAATCAACATTTCACATCTTCAGTGCCCAGGGAACAGTGGGTTAACTGCCTTGCTCAGGGGCAGAACGATAGATTTTTACCTTGTCAGCTAGGGGATTCGATCCAGCAACCTTTCAATTACTGGCCCAATGCTCTAACCACTAGGCTACCATTTACAATTATGTATTGATTTTTAACTTACTTCCCCCCCCCCCCCCACACTTCATGCAATGCGCACTGCAGAGACATGTTCAGGACCAGAGTCTACGCAGACCGGTGCACCATAGCCAATCAGAGCTACAGTAGAAATTTATGCAAACAAGCCATTTGCTACACAAGCCCGCTATCACACAATTGAACTGGACTGTGTTTACAGGCAGCTGCGACTTTTGAGCATTAGAACGCATTTTACAGTCCTATTCATCAAACCATGAAAAGATAGGCTCTCCCCCCCTCAGTTATGCACATCAACAACTAATGCTAGCCAAAGCAAGATGTGCTCAAATCTAACGATGGATCATTAGATGATCCCTCTCAAACTTTCAGTTAGTTGGCTGTAAAAATTGGACTGATAACAGGGAATTGTAGCCTACTCGTCCTTCTACAGCTTGCCTGCCAATCAATGCATGCTTGTCCCAACCAAGCACCCAATCTAACTGGCTAAAGTTGGCTAGCAAGCTACTTCAACACAAATGAGAGAACACCTCACCGATCATTTTACTCAAACAAGAGTGCTCTGAAATCAGAGCAGCTAGATAGCTAGAGTGAAGTTGCGAACACGAGAGATGCTAGCTAACTGGATAACAGTTGTTCAAATTCTTGCTTGGTAACCAAATGACACCTGCATCTCTAGCTGTGTATAGCCACCGAAAAATGATATGAGCTGAAAAAGTCACTCACCCACTCCTCCAATGACTTGACTTCCTCATAGCAGCTAGCTAGCTAGCTAACATTAGGCTACGTGTTTTTAGCTTGCTACATAAATAGATAGGGTAGCCTTTTAGCCACATTATGACGGACTTCTGATCATTGCCTTTGCTAGTCTGATTATATTTACCTTTCCAGCCTTACTTACATTCACCCCCCCCCCCCCAAAAAAAATAATCAAAATGGAAACAGTGCATCCCGGAAGGAGGCAACAAATAACGTACCAGGCCAGCTGTGATTTACAACCTGCCAGTAATATTTTTTGGGACTACCAAGAAATGTATCAGTGAATTATATTAAAAATCAGGCATTGAACTGCAACCATCTATTCTGCCAACAATGCTTTAATGTATGTCATGGAATGTTGAGTCAAACAGAACCTATTTTAAAACCTCCTATAAAGTTGGTTTTGTAGCATAAACTGGGATTTTTATATTTTTGACTGATAGGATTGTCTGTTTCATATCTGCAAAGGAGTTAAAGAGTATGTCAGTTCCACCGCTGACAACATAGGCAGCTCACCGCTCCTTTGATCTGGTCTCTCACACTTTGTGCGCTGGCTGTGCCGAGCTGTTTGGCTTTAGAGAGAGAGAAGAGTGTGTGCGCGGCTCATCTGATCTGGCCTCGTCTCTAGCCCCATCACTCCCCTGGAGGAGAGAAAAGCCAGTCTAGTGACTCACTCCAGTGCTTTATGAACCTGAAAAACTGGTCTTCACCCTTTCACTCCAACCTCTCTGCCTCCCCCACCTCTTCTTCTGAGCAATCATCGCCATTACCCCACCTACCACAGACCCAAGTCACATGAAACTAATTAACATGTGTATAGACGGAGGAAGCCCTACAACAAAAGAGCTAGTGCCTGGGCCATGGAGGGGAGCATGCCGAATTCCAAACCCTGGACCCAGAGCTAAGATAGCGTCCGTTTTGCCTTTGAAGCCACCGGCGTGGCCACAATGGGCCTCCCTGGGATGTGCAGGAGTGGAACGGAGCAGCGGGCCGGTCTAACTAAAGGCTGGGGGGACAGTTTATAGGACAAGCTTTAACCTCATACTGACTGGCCAGGCTGGAGCTGAGCCGTGTTAATATGGCACAGAGTGACTGAACGAAAGATAGGCTAGGTAGCTTGCTAACCCAGTGCCAGTCACTAGTGGGCTAGCTAGCACTGTTATTCATGAATGGAATTTAGATCTGTTTTAGTAAGTGACATTACTCCTAGGTTATAGGGTTCATCAACAATGGAATGGAGAGTCAAGTTCTGCCCTGTGGCTTGATACACACACAGCTATACCGTGGCATTGCATTATGTGGATCAGGAAAGGGCACAGAGCAATGATGAGTCAGAGGCTCAGAGCATTAGGCTGGGGGTGGAGTTGTTTTTTCTAATACCCCTGAGTCATCATTCATTCAGAGGGTAGTTATATTGTCCTAATGCAGCTGTTGCCCAAATGGTGGGAGGCAGTCAATTCCTACTGGGCTGTGACTGAAGCCTGGTTTGTGTAAAAAAACGTTTTTATATTTCTCAGAGACTTAAAGCTAGAATCCTTAATAGTGAAACTGTCCTGTCAATTTGGGATATTATAACAACAACGTTACTGCAAACAACAAACACTGCCCCCCCCCCTGACTTAATTGCACGTGCGATAGAAGAGCAGAATATGGACAGCAATTTTTTTGCCAGACTTCTCAATGGAACTCTTCTCTGTTTCGTCCACAAATCAAAAAACAATACCAAATGTGCTGTGGTGGACAGTGACACCGTTTCCCCTAATGCAGATTCCATTGTTAAGAGGGGTCACAGAGGCAAAATGCTTCAGGTGGGGGTCATGGCAAAAAAACAAAACTGTCCAAATGGATACTGCCATGGTAGGTAGGTCAGACTGCCAAGACAACCAAACTGCATGAAAATGTATTCCATCCTACTTTCCTTATCTCCACAACACATGTAAATACAAGACTGTAAATACAAGAGGTCGCTAAGTTGCCATGTGTAATTCAATTGTTCCTTTTCGCTTTTTGGTTTCCCTCGAGTATAACATATGCCAGGGATAATTACTACAGGGTCAGTAGAGGTAACTTGAGCAAACAGAAATTTCCCCCAACGCCCGATAGAGCCTAATCAACACTGAAAACAATGGAGGCAGCAACTTTTTTCCCACGATAGTTGATTATAAGTCCATTGGACAACTGGAAGATTGATGAAGAAAGAAACAAGCCTAGATATTATAAGAGAATGTTCTCTGTGTGAGCACTCACTGAATACTTTGCTACTTTTCTGAGCCACACGAGAGAGAAGCAGTATTTTAATATGACTCAGCCTTCTTGAGACTTGTTTATCCCACTTTGGCTGTGCTATCAGCATTCCGATAACTTAGAGATCCATGACAACTCTACAAAATGGCTGTGACTAAACATGAACTTCAGTGCCAACAATACATGGACAACTCTAGTGGACACCTCCGACAGTATGCCTTGTTGAAAAAGTCCTTTCCATATTCTGTTATATTAACATTTATGTTTGAACTAATATAGCGGGAAATATGAGTTTCACCACAGCAACAAAAAAAAATGAACATTGTGCCCCAGCATGCCAAAGGCTGCCTAGTAAACACAGCAGGACAACAATGAGAACATGTGACAGCAGCCACCCAGAATGCACACAGGAGTACACATGATACTGGCTACAACTCGTGGCAATCACTACACATGGAGCACACTGCAAATGATAGCAAATAATGCTCTTTCCTTGACTTGAAATCACTGCTCATGAAAAATACTAATTTAACGCATGAATGCGGAAAATAAAATAACTGACATGAAGCTGTTATCAGATTTGTGGTGCATTTGCATCCACTTTATGAAATGGTCACTTACCGCAATCAAAGTGCTGTTTCTGCTCTGCTCGGGCGTCCCACCATCCCCTAAGTCTGCGTTGTTGCCCCCGGTCCCTGACCCTCTCTGAACTGCTTGGTCGGATGTTGGCTGTCTGTGCTTACTCGACCGCTTGGCCTTGGTTTGCAGGCACCGTTGGTGCAGTGCAAAGGTCTGCTGCCGTTCCATCTCCAGCCGCTCCCTCGCTGTGTTGTCGTAGCGGTTCTCGCAGCTGGTGTTATGCCTCCTGAAGAGCTCGATTCGACGGCGGAGTCGCTCCATCACCGCACTGTGTCGCGGCACTACAAAATCGGCCATCATCAATAAAGAGTGTTTTAAACTCTGGACTCAGGTTTCGGCAGTCCGGATAAAATGCTGAATGTGCTCCTTTTCAGGGTGGGCGTCTATACCCGGTACCCTTTTACAGAGTGTCAACTAACGTTACTGCTTCCATAGTCGACCTTTGTCTTACTAATAGACTTCAGTCACAACACAACACAAAACGCACGAAAAAGACGATTAATAAAATATTGTTCAACTGCCTAGCCAGCAAGGTAGATAGTGCACCGTATCTATCACATCATGAAAAATATTGCCACTAATAACTGTCTGGCTAACGTTAGCTAGCTAACTAGCTAAAGGCCCCAACATTGGCTAGTTAGACAAATTTGCAAAAGCTCATTAACACTTTGTCTATATGAATTAAAAAGTATAAATTAAACTCATGTATCTTTAATATAGTACATAAATTAATTGTATCACAGATACGCACGTCAAATATCATTAGTTGAGACACTAATCTAGCCAAGTTACCGTTAGCTAGCTGCTCACTAAAATGCTAGTATGGGACTGCCTAACATTCCTCTGGTCAAACATCCAAAGTTTGTGCGAGAAAAGCCCATAACTTGCACTTTAGCCGCTACAGTAGCTATCTAACATTTAGCTAGCCATCGCAAAACTGAACCGTATTAGCTAGAACAAACATTTCACCGTGTAAGATTGTTATAGTTTACATTACCAACAATTAATATTTTAAAACATCTTACTGACTACTTACCCAACTTTACGTAGTTGGTTAGCTACCTGTTAGCTACAACAAACACACCAGTCTCATTGTGAAATTCAGTTACCGTTAACTAGCTAACGTTAGCCATGAAGTTAGCTAGCGAAACCAAGTGACGCTGAGTGTTTCTACTAAGCTAGCTAACTACTGTAGCTACAGTAACTTACTCCGGCAATTAACTTATGCTAGCTAGGCAGGATAAAACGTCAAGTTACCGATTACCACCGACCTACAAAACACTAAAAATGTTTGCTTGGTAATAACAAAAGTGCGCACAACTTGACTTGCAAGTCAAATGTTTCCTGTGTTCTGCCTGGCAAGCTGATCCTCGGTGTAGATCCAAATAATGTGACTTGATAGCTAGCAGCCAACTGCAACAATATACGGATGTAACGGCGTTAGCTAGCTAGCTTGTAAACCAACTATAACAAAGCATGATACCCAGACTACTTCGTCCAGTACTGCATATAGCTAGAAACACACAACCCGAATCTGATGCAGTTAGGTCAAATGCAAAACAAAAACAAATCGCGACAACAATCAAACTCTGCCCCTCTTTGCGATTTCTATTGTTTTCCAATGGACAGGCAGATTTTCGTCGCCATTTTGGAACAAGTTTTTTTCCTTTACTTTTTCTCTAACCTTATGCTTTGCAAGACAGTAGTGTCGCCAAAGATACTTTGTTGCTGTCCCCACCTCATTGTAACGATTGACAGTGAAAACAAACAATACATAGAGAGACCGTGGCATTTGCATGAATTTACAGTTAAAATGTACAACCTTGTATCCTTTGAAAACTTGTGAAAGTATGGCACAGTCAGTCAGACTTCAAGTAAGCTCAACTAACGAATACACACTCTTTATTGGAAGAATGTGTTGTAACTGATAAGTAGGTACATCAAATCGCTACACTGGTGTCAGAAGTTCGATGGCACCTATGAATCCATCAGAGGCATGTAAATGTCAGGGACTTGGTATAGAGAAGTGTGGCGAATTGCTCTCTGCAGGGCAAGCAGTACGGATGCACCAAGTCTGGAACCAACAGGACCGTGAACAGCTTCTACCCCCAAGCCATAAAACGGACCCTTTTTTGACACATCACTTATGCTGCTGCTACTGTTAATTATCTCTCCTGTTGCCTAGTCACTTTATTCCTAGTTATATGTACATGTACCTCAATTACCGCGTGCCCCTGCACATCGGCCCGTGTATATAGACATAAAAGTTATCGTTACTCATTGTGTATTTATTATTACTTCTCTATTTTTTTTTCACTCTGCATTGTTGAGAAGGGCCCGTAAGTAAACATTTCACTTTTAGCCTACACCTGTTGTTTACAAAGCATGTGATGAATACAATTTGATTTGAAAGAAGGCAATAATGTAGTAGCCCTTATGGTAAGCATGAAGTTTGCCCACGGGTTGCGAGACCAGGGGTTTATTCATCAGTCACAGACCGTAGCAAAAACGTTTGGCAACGGAATCCGGCTAATACACCCCAGGGTTCATTGTTCGCTACATTGGTGTCAAAAGTGGGATGGAATGAGACCATCGGAAGCACGGGCAGACGTGCTGGGATCCTGAACGATGGTCAAGATATTTGTGTAAATGTTGTGGGCTATATTTGCTCCTGTTTGTTTGTTGGTGGCCCACTCTTTGATGGCAGCTATGCACGTCTGGCAATCGGGATTTGGTTAGTTATTTTCTAAATGTAATCTGTCAGTTACCTGTCCAAAATATTGAATCAGTAACATAACTTTTGTATTACCCAAACTCAGTAATGTAATCAGTTTATTTTGTTACTTTTTGATTACTTTCCATTTAAAAGGCATTAGAATAAGACAAAAAGTATCCATCAAATGCATTTGGTGTCATCAAAATGGTCTCTAACCTGTGGTCAGTCTCGTTTAGGTGGAACAAACATTAATTTGCGCCTTTTTCCAATGCTGAATTGAATGTCATTTAAAAACAGAAAGGTGTTGTTTTTTTCGCAAACATCCTTTCTGAATTTAGGAATCCATGAAAAAGTTAATCTAGTTTTTCTAAAATATGTATAATCTGATTACAATATTATTTCTGGTAAAGTGCAGCTAATTGATTAGGTCGTTTTTGTAATCTGCAATGCATGCATAATCAGTGAATTCAGAGCGCTGGAATTCCAATTGAAGGTGTTAGCTACCCATGTTTAAACAATTTTATATGAGCCACACACACGGGTAAACTATGCTTGTTTGCACAATGACAGGTTTAGCCAGTGCTTAATTTGTAAATCGGGAGGTGCGGGAACAAAAAGTGAGCGCGAGAGGGTGCAACCTGGGGATTTCTGAGGTACCGGAAATGCGTTCCCCGGTAGCTAACACCTTCAATCATCGCATGGAGCTGTCGACTAGAGGCACTTACAGAAGTTGCACATATTGTGAACATTTTTAGTAGCCTAGGTATTGGAGACTTTGGTAGAATATTTTTTTTCATAAACACAAACATTTAAATGGCAGGCTACTTTGACACTGACAAATATAATCTGAGATCCATAAAAACGTGTCTTGAATCCATCAATAGCCTAGGCGTGTGGCTACAATGTGAGGGGGAAATTATAGTCCTTAAAATGCTTTCCAGTTTCACTGACTCACCCAATGATGCGCAGCACACTCGCTGGTGATAGCCGATGCGCTCGTGCCAAAAACCTCTCTCTCAAAACAATATTTGGAAGTTGATAAAATATGTTTGGGAGCCTACAGCATAGTCTTCAGTTTTCAGCAGGAGACATTAGCTTTCCAACCTGTGTTTTCCCTAGATTGTATATGAAATATTGCGAAAGGCCTGTTTTGTCTGCATGCTATTTTTTTCCCCGACGCGCGTTCCCGACTGTAGGCTATTCCTTGTTATTGGGCCACAATCCACAGTTTGGCAATTTAAAAAAAGAAAGAAGCAATTGATACTCTTTTGGTTGTGTAGTGGGAAATGTATTATTAATGAATTATTACATTTATTTCTGAACAGACAGCCGTAATTCTATAACTTTGGCAAATCTATTTCAATTTATCAAAGGTGCTGCGGCTATGATTCTATTAGGAAATAAATGATGAAGTGCAACGCTGGAAAGATGAGAGTTGCAGGCTCAAGTCTATCAGAGCAGAGTGGGAGAAATATCCTAAATAGTGAATTTCATTCTAGTTATGCGAGAGATACTGGCGCGCTTCTCACACAGCCACCGACAAGCATTGGTCTCAAACAGGTTACAAATGTTGCGCAAACCATAAACCCGGGCCTGCCTAAACCGAATCAACTCTTAGAATATTAGGCCCGGGCTGAAAATCTACTTTCTGACATTACATTTTTTTTGTTGTGGCAGGCTAATTAAGGAAGAGGCAACTCGAATGAACTTTGATTGCTTTTATTATAATTTTTACATTGCAAAAAGTGACAATTATTTTTCATGCCTTGAGAAGTACCGGATCCGGCATAAATAGGTTCCGGAACAAAACAGTCCAAAACGGAGAGGGGCAGGATCCTGTTCCGGCTCAAATTAATCACTGGGTCTAGCTACAAAATCATTGCTTGTTTGTTCGATACAGTAGCTACCAAAATGTGTTAAATCATCAGCAAAGGGATTTACTCATGTCAAGCTTTGAATTATATTAAATATAAAACTAGACTAATAAAATAAACTGACAGTATTATGGTCTTAACATTACATAATGTACAATAAATCAAAAGGAACTGTAGAAACATGTGGCATTAAATGTTTACCTGGTCAACATTAAACATCTTTCCGATTGCTCAATTCTGTTTCACTGCAGGGCGGGAAGAGGGGGGGATGCGCATGCGCAATTTAGAATAGAGCATGCCTAATGCAATGCAATTAATGCAACTGCGTCTTATTAATGCAACTGAATTGAAGAAGAAAAACATTGACTAAGGCCAGGACTATATTTAGCATATTGTTCCTCTTAGTTTCTTGTCCCAGGTTATAGTCTAGTCACCAGCTGTACAGACAGGAACCAGGCTACATTGTGTGATCATTCTCTATGTGGATCCCCTCTGGAAAACCCCACTATAACCAAATCCTAAATCTGTAGAGGAAACAGAAACAAAGCTGTTTTATGGAGGTCACTGTAGTACACTGTAGCACTGATAGAACTCTCCCAACCCCTGCCAAGCCCTCAGTTGAACCACCTATTATGTGACATTTTTATTTTACCAGGTAAATTGACTGAGAACACATTCTCATTTACAGCAACGACCTAGGGAACAGTTACAGGGGAGAGGAGGGGGATGAACGGGCCAATAAACTGATTAGATTACACAATTGAAATATGTTCATCTGGCTTCCCAAAATAGCTTGACTCTAAACTGGAGGCAACAGGGCATAACAGTTTGTTACACTAGGGTATATTAAACCATTCAGGAAAAGTTGTGGCAAATTGATTCTGTAAAGAAGCCTCCTTCTCATGTCATTTTGTTCAGGGTCAAATGCACCCTTAAGCATCTCTAATCAGTCTTCAAGCACTGATAGCATGTGATGATGCGGTCTGGTTACTATACAGGATTACTTGAACAGCAGATGTTTTACCTCTAGTGCCATAGATGTAGAAATGGCTCAATGCGAGACCATTGATTCAAAACATAGATTTCTTTTGAATTAGATTTTAAACTGAATTATAGCTGACAAGCTTTAAATATGAACATAGTTCATATATTCATTACATGTACGAATAATGTTCATATTACATTAATCACACACACATGCAAATAAAAAGAGTACAACCAACTAGAAATGTGCAGTGAGCAAAAATGTACAGTGTATTCAGAAAGTAATCAGACCCCTTCCCTTTTTCCACTTTGTTACCTTACAGCCTTATTCTAAAAATTGATTAAATAAGTTTATCTACACACAATAGCCCATAATGAAAACGCAAAAACATGGTTTTAGAAATGTTTACATATGTATTGAAAATAAAAAACAGAAATACATTATTTACAAGTATTCAGACCCTTCTAAGACTAAATTGAGCTCAGGTGCATCCTGTTTCCATTGATCATCCTTCAGATGTTTCTACAACTTGATTGAAGTCCACCTGTGGTAAATTCAATTGTTTGGACATGATTTGGAAAGGCACACACCTGTCTATATAAGGTCCTACAGTTGACAGCGCTGTCAGAGCAGAAACCAAGCCATGAGGTCAAAGGAATTGTTCGTAGAACTCCGATTGTGTCAAGACACAGATCTGGGGAAGGGTCACGAAAAATGTCAGCAGCATTGAAGGTCCCCAGAAACAGTCCCCAAATACAGGTGTGCCAAGCTTGTAGCATCATACCCAAGACGACTTGAGGCTGTAATGGCTGCCAAAGGTGCTTCAACAAAGTACTGATTAAAGGGTCTGAATACCTATGTAAATCTAATATTTCAGTTAATTTTTATAGGTTTGCAAGGGATCTGAATACTTTCCAAATGCACTGTAGTTTTAAAATATGCAGCATCAAACAGCCTGGGCATAATATCTGCTCGGTGAAATGTCGATTAATACCAAGTGACAGGCAGCAATGAAACACTCGGGCTCCCAGTCAGTTTCTATTAGGCCTTTTTATTCATCAAAAGAAAATGGCGTCCCCATTCATAGATGACTGCATTTATAACAGACATGGGTCAGAGGAGCAGTCTGTGACCCATATTCACATGGCTATTTGTGATCACAGTATTTAAAGCCACCACTAAACAATTATTCAACTTTACCCATGATGTGACATTAAATCTCAACCGTGATAACCAAAGGTAACTCTTTATAGTTCATTTTATCTCTCTAGTGTACAGGACTAAGTTAGGTTAAACCCATTCATTTCGGTGACCCATCAGAGTATTGTCACACAGGAAAGCTGAGATATATGTAAGGTACATTACAGTGCACTGTTCAGTCTAGGAGTCTTATCTAGGCAGCTTTAGGTAGAACCAAATAAAAAGTAAAATAATGACAACTTTGTAGACGCAAATGAAAAAGGTAGCCAGAAAGAGCGTAAAGGAGAGCTGCATGTCTTTAGGAATATTCATAAAAGTGTAGTTCTGACCTTTTCATTTTCTTGAAAACGCCAACTAGGTGTCTCGGTCTCCCACCTCATATTTTATCTAAGCCTCACACAAACCCTGTAGCAATGGTACCATAAAGAAACATTACTAACCAGGTTGCAGTGGGAACTAACTACATCGCATACACCCCATGACACAGGTCATTTCACAATAAGAAAAAAGAAAACAATGAGAAATGGAGGTCTATTTCCTCAAGGCGGAAGCTGTACATGCCAACTAAATTTCAGGGGTGACGACCCCCCGCCACACAAAACCATGAGACCAATACAGGAAAAACACACTGCCAACCTCCAATCTCTTAATGAAATCTGTTTATTTCTGTTTTGTGAGTAACATCGTAAGTTCTACCTTTTCCTCCCTGCCCTCCAAAATGTACTGTAGTAGATGAATGCCCAATAAACCAACAACTGCTGTGGATCCTCATCACCCAATCACATGCAGCTTAGAGTTTTGTCGGGGGAACCAATCCCCATTCACCTCGCTCGATCAGACACCGGAGAATAAGAATTGTAGGATTCCAAACATGACTGACCGACATTCACCACTAAGGAATCTGAGACCACAAAACTTGACCAGGGTTCCATGCAGACAGACAGCAAATGACCTAGTATGTGATTCCGTGGTAGCCTCAGTTACCTTGAAAAGTGCCAACTCTTTTTTTGTTGTTGTATGAGACAAACCTCTAATGGCTTTTGACTTCCACTGCTTTTTATGATGTTCTGAAAAGAGCATAGACAGGGTCACAAGAATGGGAGAAAGAAACAAGGAACGTAAAATACTGTAGGCGGTTCCAATCTTTCCTCCTTAGTTCCTTTTTTATGTCGTATGAGATTAAGTTTAAAAGGAAAAGACATCAATGAATCATTCAGTGAGAAAGTAGTGAGGGGGGAAGCTTGTCTGACACCCTGAGAGTACTCTTTATGACTCTTGTAAGACTCAAACTGTCATGAGAAACATAAGAGTAAAAGTCTTAAAGATCTGTGTTATATTCTGCTGCTGTTGCTTTTGACTTAGGAAATGCAGTCACAGGATGTGCTTACTTACTCAGCTACCAATAGCCAGGCGGGAGACTGAATTATCCCACCAATGAGGGAGGAGGATGCACGAGCTGGGCCAGGATTTGTTTTCTCCATCTTCTCTTGATGAGTCAGCAGGAGCAAGGACATCAGTATGAAAACCTTGGCATCTCCGTGAAGCCTGCCGGCAACCAACAGTCACCCCTCCGAGCACCAGCCTCACATACTCCCTCCCTCACAAATATTTGTTAATGTACTTACACTATATCCCTACATTATAGATCAAAAACAAATGAAAAAAGACATGTACAAAGTATTAAAAGAAACGTCACAGTACATTCACAGAAGAAAAACGTTCAGCAAACCTTTCTCTCTAGGGCTGTGTAACGCAGCACAGAATCTAATCTATTGAAGCCCGTTTACTAAGCTCTCTCTGTTTCAAAAACTTTGCCCGCCCCACAGTTCTGCGGGGAACTAAGCATGTACAATGGATCCCCCCTTACTCCCAGCTCCAATCTATTAGGAACAACTTGAGCGAGGTATTCTACAACTAAACACACTTTTTTTTTGTTAAACGTGGTGGAAGCCACATGGAATGAAATGTCGAGGAGACCTGTTTATCATGGGAACGTTTGTCTCTTGAAACCCCCCCCCAAAACCACAACTGCAGTGTTAAAAGCAGACAAGACATCCAAATTGCATGTTTTTTTTTTGTCGACCTTCAACAGAAATGCTCATGTTAAGTCTATCTACTCCTCTGACACATACAAAACACATGGGACTGTTAAACTGGACCAAGCAAGAAGACATTGAGGGGGAAAATGGCTAAAACCTACGAGCTGTAGTGGTGCCCAGATTCACCGGTTGATAAATACTGTCTAGATCTGCGGGATGGATGGATGGATGGGGGGCTGATTAGCAGAAGCATAGGGTGTTGGGGGTGGGAGGAGAAGAGAAGACAAGGTGGGGTCCCTAGGTTAGTGTCTGCTGCACTGTTACAGAATGGTATGGGAAATCGATTTATTCTTTCTTCGCTGTTCGAAAAAGCCCCTTTCTACACCAACAACTCAGTCTTCATCTTCACCATAATGGAATCCACACTTCCATATTGGAGGCAGTCATGATTGTTTTCTGTTGATCCTGATGAGAGAGATCGCTTCATCGTCCTGGGAGGGGGGAGGTGTGGAGAAGACAGCCGGAGGCGGTAGGGAATAAAGGGAGCCGGGGGGAGGGGGGGTTCAGGCCAGTTGGTTTAAATCAGAAGATCCAGGGTTGTGGCAGCCACTTCAGTCCTTTCTCCCCTTTGTGTTTCTAGGGGACCTCCTGAGGACATCATCTTCTTGTTTCTGGAGAGAGCGGGAATGAGAGGGAGATTTGGGTCATCATTATTTCAATTCTGAACGATTAAATTAACACAATCAACCCCGTCACAATTATTTCTAAAGCCATTTTTACCTCAGAAGTTGTGAACAGTGTTTTTACAATGCTCTTTCTACAAAAGTGGCAAGCTCTGATTTGTCGTCACAACAAACCACATCATGCTTACCAAGACTTGCCTTACTGTCCCGTACCTGATCAGTTGCCGCCTCCGTTTCCTCATTTACTGCTGCCTCTTCTTCTTCTTCTTCCTCCTCCTCTTCCTCTTCCTTCTCTGCAGGGCTGTCCTCTGCATCACTCTTCTTCCCCGCTGCTTCTATGGAAACCAACCAACACAGAGTTAGCTTTTACTGAGACCATTGTGAAATACCCCCAGGTGAGGCAAGGCAGCACGCATTGTCAAGTAAAATGACACCGTCTTGACATACATTTGTGAAGCTACAGTACAGACAGAGGGAGACCGAGCCAATGAGTCCTAACCTGGCTGGCTCTTCTCCTCCTTGACTTGGTCCTCCTCAGCCTTCTCCTCTTCCTCCTCCTTCACGTCTGGCTGAGGCTCGTCTGTCTTCTTGTAGTCAGCTGCAGCTGGAGCCACCGCCTTCTGTTGGGGAGAGAGAGAAAAGATACACATTAACACAGATCAAAACATTTGTCTCTGATGACATCACTTAGTCATCCATTAAGGATTTTACTCCCACCGACATTTACTGAAAGTCCATGCAGAGGTAAATGTGTGTGGGAGTAATTTTCATAATAAATTAGACACTATTGAGATTAAACTTTAAATGGTCTGTGGTCCCTCACCTTTCCGGTGCAGAAGAAGACAATGATGAGGATGAGGGGCACGGCCACAGTCAGCACATAGACCACCCACAACCAGGGACGCTCGTCTGCTGCAGTCATCATTTGGTTTACCAGCCCGGGCTAGAGGAGATGGGAGAACACAGTCACGGAATGGTCAAGATCTGGGAACCAACGACCACAAACAACCAACATCAACTACATTACAAGCAGGGTATGGATTACATATGCACTATTGGGGGTGCCGTTAAAAGTAGTTCTTTGTAACAAGTTTGCCACAATATGGCTGGAATAATAAAGTGTTGGGTATGGGGCATTAAGAAATGGTCGGAAAAGGTCAATACCAAGTCGACCACAAAAACAACAAAAAACTTCACTCCTGTATCTTTCATATGAACCCTAAATATGTATTGTTATGATTCTTTTTTTCTTTTTTTTAAGTTATTGAGGGTTTTTTTACTCATCTCACTCACTTCCTGAGAGTCTTCATAAGGGCTGGGGGTTTCCTGTTTCACAGTGCATACTTGTGCAACATACTTGTGCACTTGATAAAACAAAAATACTCTTGCTTTTGTTCAATCTCAGTCAAAAGAACCCCTTTGATCATTCCTTAGTCCTAACCTAAGTCTCGCATACTATGGGAGAACAATGACACATCACGGGAGGGTGTGCATCCAACTCCGTCCATACTACAATAGCAGACCTGAGACGAGCTGTTCCATATTAACAGTGGCAGCCAACTGGCCCAGCATGGCTACCAGTGTAAAACCAAATGATCCACAGAGCAAACAATGAGGCTGTGAAAGCAGTGGAATGCTAGTACATGTGGAATGTAGCTAGTACAGCCGTGTGTGTGTGTGTGTGTGTGTGTACCTTTCTGACAGAAAGGTAGAGTGTGTGCGAGACTAAGAACAACAAGAAAGAGCGAGCTAAGAGAGCGCTAAGAGAGAGAGGAGACTGCTAAGAGAGAGCGGAGACCGGAGAGCGCTAAGAGAGAGCGGAGACCGGAGAGAGCTAAGAGAGAGCGGAGACCAGAGAGCGCTAAGAGAGACCGGAGACCAGAGAGCGCTAAGAGAGACCGGAGAGCACTAAGAGAGAGCGGAGACCGGAGAGCGAGAAGCCTAGATGTATAGAGAGAGGGCCATTAAGCCCAACATGCCAGGCATCCCAGGAATTCATCTTTAGGAATAAAAGGCAGCATAGGTCTGGGGCTGCAGGGATTTAGACGAGAGGCAACCAAACTAACAGCTAATCCTTGGGTACGAGCCAACATCTTCCCAACTGGACTCACAACTCTACTGCACACAAGCTTATTTTGCCACAACTGCAATGGAGCGAGACCACCTACGCGTGTGAGAAGCAGGGCCACTGCTTCTTAATAGTCCACAGCCCCAGCTGTACGTTTGGCCCTATGGAACAGTGTACTCTAGCTGTAAGAATGCACCAGCCACTTCAGGCTACACTCTTCCTCTGGGTAAGAGTCATGCTAGGCTAGCTCAAGAAAGGGACCAGGTAAGAGTCATGCTAGGCTAGCTCAAGAAAGGGACCGGGTAAGAGTCATGCTAGGCTAGCTCAGGAAAGGGACCGGGTAAGAGTCATGCTAGGCTAGCTCAGGAAAGGGACCGGGTAAGAGTCATGCTAGGCTAGCTCAGGAAAGGGACCGGGTAAGAGTCATGCTAGGCTAGCTCAAGAAAGGGACCGGGTAAGAGTCATGCTAGGCTAGCTCAAGAAAGGGACCGGGTAAGAGTCATGCTAGGCTAGCTCAGGAAAGGGACCGGGTAAGAGTCATGCTAGGCTAGCTCAGGAAAGGGACCGGGTAAGAGTCATGCTAGGCTAGCTCAGGAAAGGGACCGGGTAAGAGTCATGCTAGGCTAGCTCAGGAAAGGGACCGGGTAAGAGTCATGCTAGGCTAGCTCAGGAAAGGGACCGGGTAAGAGTCATGCTAGGCTAGCCCAGGAAGCTTTTCAACTAAATCCAACTCATACAGAGGAGTAGCTGTAGCATGGTGAGTGACTGTTCCACTGTTACTGCTCAGCTTGGCCTCTCTCACCCTAGAACACCATGTGTATGTCTGTTTCCACTTATGGGCGGAGCAGGCCAGGGTTTTTACGCGTCACACGGAACAGATAGCCACGCTAACCAGTAGCATTCCTCTGAAGGGCGTGGGGAGTGTGTCTATTCTGGTGTCCCCATGAGAACACACAGGCAGAGAAGTCACCACTAACCACTGATATTCTCTGAATAAAGATGAATAAGATTACATGGACGGGGACTAATACTTGATCAGCGCTCCTATTCTGAGACAACACTTCATACAGACGGCCCCTGATTCTAAGTCTGTGGTTGGACAACACGTCACCTCTAGTTTAGTCTGGATTTACTTTATTGCTAACCCCAGAGGCTAGAGACTTCATACAACGCAGAAAATATCTGCATAGCTCCATGGAGACGTTTCAGAGAAGTCCCTGGCTACAAGGACAGGTCCCGTAGTTGCACTTGCTGCAAAACAAACATCCATTGGGAAAATTAAGATATTGCTGTACTCTACTTCTTAGATGCAACAGGAATCCAAAAGAGACGTTGAAAGTGCTATGGTTAGGATAGAAGAGTGGTCCTGCCAGTTAATGACACCGCATACATTTCCTTATCACATTTCAGCATATTTTTTTGTTTTATCAACGAGGCGTGAGGACTCGCCCGTCCTAACTATTATGCGACCTCTCAACATACCTCTACACGGGTCCTGTGTACACCATCTTCACGCTTTGCTTGCAAAAACAGTTCCGTTTCACGAGAGATCCAAATTAAGTATGCTTCATGATCCACATGAAGCATTCAAGTGTAGGGGTACAAGTATATCAGTGTCTGTGTATGTGCAGTTGTACCCACCTCAGCGGCTCCCTCAGCAGCTTTCTTCAAACCCCAGCCGTCATTGGCCCAGCGCTCGGCCGTGTGCCGCTCGTTGGTGATGAAGAAGTTATCGAAGAAGATGTCGCTGGACATGGACCACAGCTCCAGGCCCACGGCGTTGAAGGGGGTCATCCTGAAGGGATGGAGGTCCTCAAAGAAGTCCGGATTGGCAATCTTCCTGGGCTTCCACACACCCTGGGGAAGGAGAGGTGGAGGTACATTGAGAGTAGAGTACACTGTACTGTGAGCATTACAATTATGTTAGGGTTCGAAGTATGGACATTGGGATTTGTCTGCAATGACAGCTCAGTAGAAAAAAAAAGAAAAAAAAAGGGTAGGACATTTCCTTAAACACATGAAATAAAGTTACTATTCAAGATAATATAAATAAGCTCTCATCAATACATACACCACATGACCAAAAGTATGTGGACACCAGCTCGTCAAATATCTACTTCCAAAATCATGGGCATTAATATGGAGTTGGTCCCCCCCCCTTGCTGCTATAACAGCCTCCACTCTTCTGGGAAGGATTTCCACTAGATGTTGGAAAATTCCTACAGGGACTTGATTCCATTCAGCCACAAGAGCATTAGGAGTTCCAGTTCATCCAAAGGTGTTTGATGGAGTTGAGGTCAGGGCTCTGTGCAGGCCAGTCAAGTTCTTTCACATTAATGTCGACAAACCATTTCTGTATAGACCTCGCATTTTGCAAGGGGGCATTGTAATGCTGAAACAGGAAAGGGCCTTCCCCAAGCTGTTGCCACATTGTTGAAAGCACAGAACTGCATATTTGTATGCTGTAGTGTTAAGATATCCCTTCACTAGAACTAAGGGGCCTAGCCCGAAAAACAGCCTCAGACCATTATTCCTCCTCCAAACTTTACAGATTGCATGGCTGTGTGCTCGATTTTATACAATGGGTGTGGCTGAAATGGCCATATCCACTAATTTAAAGGGGCGTCCACATACTTTTGTATATATAGTGTACAAATAGTTGGCAAATTCTGGAAGAGCAAGTGAAACTATTGTGTGCATGTTATTTAGGCTACACACTTCACTGGGATGAAGCATGTTCCTAAAGAGGCTGATGCTTTGGTACACGCTGGGAGGTGTGAAGGGTTACCTGGTAGTTGGGATTGTCGATCATTGGGGCCTTCCACTTGCCCTTGTAGTTGGGGTTGTCAATCATGGGCCGTTGCCATGCACCGCAGCCGGGGGCGGTCTCACAGAGGGCGTTCGGGATCTGAGGGGCCTCCCACTCGCCATCCATGTCCTCATCCCTGGAGAAAAAGAAGAACAAGTTACGACAATGTCACAGACGCAGTCATACAGTGTACAAAATGATGGTATACGGTTGCAAGTTACTATGGGTGTGAGAAAGCAAAGAACAAGAGAAAGAAAAGAGACTGCATTTAGAGGACCTCGAAAAGGGGTCATTAGCCCGTATCTCAACATTGGTCTCCGCCCTCTTTCCACTGTGTCCCGTTCATCTAGCTCTTCTCTACCGGCTCTAATTTAATTTCCGCCACAGAAGTGAGACATCAAAGCAGTGGAAAAGCAGCTCGTCGCAGCCCAAAAACCAGGCCTGGCTGTCCTGAGGCAAAACATGCCTTGTGAAATTAGCTCCTCTCACCAGGAAGCCCACTCTCTTCACAGAGAAGAGGAGCTGCCGCAAAGGCTAGCAATTAGCTTCCAACACACAAGTGGGCTGACCTAGATGAGGATACAACATGAGGGAAGAGAAGACGGAGGGGAGGTGGTATATGAAGGGGAGAGACCAGACGAAGGGGAGAGAGAAGACAGAGGGGTGGTAGATGAGAGGTAGAGAAAGAGGAGACAGACAGAAGAGATGGAGTACTATGGTGGAGGGGAGAGAGACAGCAGTTTGAGAGTGTAGCAAGATAGCGGGGTGAGCTGAATGCGGCGGTATGGTAGTTACCAGTCCTCGGGCTTGACTGCATCGGGGTCACTGGTGTACTCTGGCTGGTCATCCAGCCAGCCGTCTGGCTTCACTGCATCCTCATCTGGGATCTGTTTTGGTGCATCCTCATCCCTGTGGGGCAGGCGGGTGAATTAGAGGGTACACGCACTAACACAGCACCCCCACACCTGGCACAAACATAAAACTGTCCACAGGACACACTCCTATTATCCCATGTCAAAACATTCCAACTACATTTGAAACATGCACGTGCTGTGTAATTTACATGTAAGCTAATGTAACAGTATAACTTTAGACCGTCCCCTCGCCCAAACCCGGGCGCGAACCAGGGACCCTCTGCATACATCAACAGTCACCCACGAAGCATCGTTACCCATCGCTCCACAAATGCCGCGGCCCTTGCAGAGCAAGGGGAACTACTACTTCAAGGTCTCAGAGCAAGTGACGTCACCGATTGAAACTCTATTTAGCGCGCACCACCGCTAACTAAGCTAGCCGTTTCACATCCGTTACACTAACCTGCTGAAATAGCCTCTCTCTCCCTCTAACACACAGGCCCTTACCAGTCCTCAGGTTTGACTGCGTCAGGGTCCTGGATCTTGGGCCTCTCGTCCCAGTCATCTGGCTTGTGGTCATCGGGGTCCTCGATCTCGGCGGCAGGATTGATGGGTGGGGTCATGTCTGTCAGCAGGTTACCACTGTTCACCACTGTCTGGTCTACCAGCACCTCAAAGCTGTTGTCTGGGTTCACCACTAGGAGGCGGGAGAGAGACAGAAATGGTTAGAGGAACTAATAGAAATGTAACAAAAAGAATGAACACTATTCCCTAATCTAACTGGCATACGATCGTGTCCTACACAATACATTTCTATGTGATCGTTAAGTGACATCTCACCAGTTACAACAGCAGGGATACCTGAATGGTGCCTGAGAACATGTTGAAATGTCTTACCCAGAGTGTAAAGGTGGGTCTTCTTGTCGGTGTAGTAGGTGCGCAGGTCTGAGTCGGGCTTCTTGGCGTGCTTCTCCTCGTACTCGCCAGTCTTGGGGTTCTTGTGGCGGAAGATGAAGTGCAGCTTGTAGTCCTCGCCACACTTGTCTGGTCCGAACATGATGGTGTAGGGAGTCTTGTCAACAAACTCATCCTGGTGGGAAGGACAAATATACATTTACTGTGGCTCTGTATTAGAGCATTATGGAATGTGTAACTGGCTACTGGATTTCCAGGCTGTCTACATTGGTACATTTGAAATGAAGACCAAGCTAAGGGGTCTTCTACATAAACAGAGCACTTTTGAGAGGTTATTTTGTGTTTTCTGAGAGTGTCTTAGCTTGCATGGTGCACGGATAGAATAATGAGCCAGATATTTCACTGGATGTATAAATATGAAGCATCCGCTTGGCGTCTCCACTTACTACCAAATATGGTGGTGAGAGGAAGCCCAGTGGCTGGCAGTGGGAGATGACGGAGCGAGATGGATTTTGGCTGATCTTCTGCAGATTCTCACCGATTAAACATTTTATCTCAATACAGTTTCCTGTTTCCAAAACTATAATATTTTACGAAAAGAGTGGACTAAGTTTTGTAGATTTAACCATGTGCAAAAGTATACTATTTATTTTATTATTATAATTATTCAAAATCGTTTTTTAGAATGAGTCCAAGGGTGCATCGAGTTATTGCACACTCACTTCGCAAAGTAGCTGTTCCCTAACGAAAACATGCTATAACGTGCCTTGGCTTCGCCCCCCTACTTTCTTGTTCTGCCCACTATGACTAATTTGTTCCCATTCGAAACGACAGGCTGTGGTCTATCTTGGGTTCGTTATAAAAATCTTTGGTGCAGACGTGTGGCTTACCAGGTTAAGGTCTGGGGTCTGGGAGAGCAGTTTGACGTAGGCACCGCCACAGTCGATCCCCTGCTGGAAGTTGACCTCATACTGGACGATGAGGGGTTTGGTGTCGAAGATGAAGGGTCTGAGGAGCTGGGCTGAGATGGCGTGGTGCTTAGCACGTGACTTGAGGACCAGGCCTTTGTCTCCAGGCAGCTTGCTGTCTTTCATGTCCTCCACCTCCCATTTACCTGCAAGGAGGAGGTCAAATATGTGAATATACTCACTTGATAACTGCCTGAATGGAGCCAAAGCTAGGTTGTATTCATTAAGCACCAAACACACATTTTTGTTTTCTGTTTGTAAAATGATTTGCTATGTTGTGCCCTACTTAATACAATGTGTCAGAGACCTGGCCTAAATTTAACACCCACCGCCCGCCAAATGCAGGTAGATTTTAGCATTGGCAGGTAAGAATATCTAATTCACAAGCCATGTTAGCGGGTGGTCACACTTGGGCCACTACAGTGCGAGCATTTTATATAAAAATAGTAAAAAGTCAAGTATGGGCACATGCTGCAGTAGCTGTTTTCAAAGTATTTCTGCCGTTTTGTTTCATATCTGGCAGTGCACCAAAAAAAATGAATCCTAATGTTATAGCTATACCACCTGGCTGGGGGGGTGAAGTGCTAAAATATTTGTTTTTAGAAGCAATCTACACAGGCATAAAAGTTGGTGTAACTACTACAATAAGAATTTCTACATGTGTTTCTTGGATATTTACAGTGTTTTGTTCACAAGTCAGGCTGTTTTTCAATGCTAGCGAAGACCAATTTTCAAAAGGCACACCCGATGACTCAAGTGGCCTCATTACCACGGTAACCTTAAAGGGGCAGCTGAAAATGTGTCATCTCTATTTTGGTTAAAAAGACTCAGTTCACAACATATTAAATTAAATTGAGCAATATACCACATGACATCTTACTAGTAAAACATTCATTGATTTAGAAACATTACAAAGCACGCTCATCCGCAAAAAATAACTGCTGTTTTTTTGTGTAATTAATGCGGGGAAAAATATTTACAAAAAAAGTACAAAAAAATGGGTGGCTGGTAAATTATTTTTTTTTTGTCTACCTGCCATTGGCTGCTAGACTAAAAAGGTCCTCTCTGACCAGGGCCATAACTGTCTTAGTGCCTACCATCATACTTGGCGATATCCTCATCAATATCCTCCTTCTTGGCCTTTGAGAGGACCCAGCTGAAACAGGAGAAGCAAATTGACTTGAATCAAGTAAACAGGGTAGCACCTGGACACCAGAGGGACAGCCCCTGGGGGAATGACCTTGGGGCTGGGTTCGTATTTAGGTCAAAATGGCAGCTGGTCCTATAGTGAGCACTCAAACAGCAGTGTGGCATATGAAGAGAAGACAATAAATGCAGTTTATAACACCCATGTTATTTCGGAAAAGCATATTTGAATATATCTTCCTTGATGTAGATGTAATTTGCATTACAAATGACTGTATATAATAATGCCTGTGTTTAACAGCACTGTTTCAAAGTTTAATGAGTTCTCACCTGTCTAGGGTCCCCCTGTCAAAGGACTCGGCGAAGAAGTGTTCCCCCATGGGCTCGGGAGCTTTGTAGGTCACCTAGAGAGGAGCGGAGAGCAGAGGGGTCAGTGGGTCAGCTCGTCTACTGCCCAGTGTGCCAACCAGGACACGTGTGTGTGTGTGTCCTATGCAAGAGCAAAGGGAGGACGTAGGTCAGTCAGATAGCAAACCTTCAAGTCACATTGCTAGTCAATGTATCACCTCAAGAGTTTATTTTAAATGCCTCCCTACCTCTACTGAAGTTAGGCTAGTCAGAGATATTCACCACTGGAAACGTCTCATGACTCTGGCGTTAGCCATATCCTTTATGTAGAAACAGGGTCTAAAATGAACACCCGCCACCTGCAGGTAGGTTTTGGCATTGGCGGGTAAGATGTCTATTTCACCAGCCACGGTGGCTGGTGTTCAGGGCTTCAGTGAGCCTTTCACTCACATGTGTGAATAAAAATAGTAAAGCATGATCAAATTTATAGTAAAATAAATAATGCAGAAGCTGTCGTTTTGTAAGTATTTCTGCCATTTTGTTAGCTGGTAATTTAATTGTACCAAGTTAAAGAACTACAAATCCAATAGAGACTATTCCACCTTGCGCTGCAGCACTGCCTGGCTGGGGGCTGTGCGTATGTATAGAGCTGAGTGAAAGATTCATTTTTAGAAGCTCTGTGCACAAGCATAAAAGTTAGTCTAATTTAATTTAAACTAAAGTCTACTGAAGTGAGACTTTGTCCTTGTGTTTCTTGGCTATTTACATTGTTCTGTTCACAAGCTAGGTTGTTTTTCTATGTTTGAGTTTCAACTACTAGGGAAGAGAAGACAACACTTCTAGTAGTCAGACTCAATCTCACAGGCACAAACATGACTGTAGTTGCACAACCACGGTAACCTCCCACCCTTAAAGTGGCAGGTGAACAATTTGTCTCATCTGTGATATTTTGGTTAAGACTCTACAGCCCATTCACAGTGGACATTTGACTAGTGAAAATGGGTCGGTTGGTATGTATGTGTGTACAAGTGAGACACTCCCTTTGAGTCGATGCAGAGTATATCCAAGCAGTAAACTAAATTATGATCCATTTATCCTTGAGAGGAACAGTGAGCAGCCATGTTGGCATAACCTCTCCTCCTTGGCTGTCACAATGTGGGTGTGCTGGAGGGAAAGACAGGAGCTACACTATCTAACCACTAAAACTCTAACTTCATACACACTGGTCTAGGTCAATAGGATACTTACTTTAGGGGCTGGAGGCGGTCCCGGTGGTGTGTCTGCATCCTCTGGCTCCACCTCCCCGTCCAGAAGCTCCTCCCCAAGGCCCAGGTCCTCCAGCTCGTCCTCCACGCCCATGTCTTCCGCCAGCTCCATGATAGGCTCCTCCTCCTCCTGGTGGGCGGCCACTGTGGTCAGTAGCAGCGTGGAGCACAGGCCCACGGCCAGCAGCACAACACACCTCACATTCAACTCCATTGTCTAGGGGAGAGGAGAGAGATCAATTCATAAACTAGGATAAAATGTGAGCGGTTGCCTCAGCTGTCCATAAGTGCTTTAATAATAAGAAGTATGGCAGATAACAGTGATAGTCTTGCTGACTCGAGCCTACTAATTACTTTGGCTAATTAACAGATCCTCCACTTCCTGTTTGCATCTACATTCAGATTCCCAATGTTTCACCATAGGATTTTTTTTTCCTGCAGTGGCGGCAAGACCCCTGAAACTCAACTCTGGACCGCCAAGTCAGTTCCACTGCATTTTTCATTGTTCACCTATCATCACAGACTGATTTAGACCTGGGACACCAGGTGGGTGCAATTAATCATCAGATAGAACAGAAAACTAGCAGGCTTCAGACCTTGTAGGGTAAGAGCTGAATGCCTCTAACAGATGATCCATTTAAAAGCACACCTTGGCAGAAATACATTTTTTTTTAAATGACATACCGGTAATGAATATGGGGGAAAACACTGATTCCTATTGAATTCCTTCCTTAGCCATTTCAGATTGCTAGCCACCTTACCTTGAGGGCTAGGGAGGAGGAGCGGAGTTACAGTATTATTGCTTAGTTACACCCATCCGTTCCTTTCACATCAAAATGACTAAGAGTAAAGGCTGATTTCAAACAGTGGAAGCTATGGGTAGGGAAAGAAAGATGGTGGAAGGGATGTGATGGAGAAAGGGAAATGACAGCAGAGAAAATGCAGCCATTAAATAAAGAGTAAATAAGGGGACAAACAAGATTTTTTTTAAAGGAAGGAAACAGGGGAGGAAGAATATGTGAGAGACTGGACTACATGAGACACCAGAAATATGTGGGCGAGTGACAATGCAAGTCAACATATCGTTGAGCTGGAGAAAAAAAGGTTACTCCCAGAGCAGGTGGCCATTGTGTCAAATTACATAGAGCTTTTTATCCTATTAGAACATAAAAAGCCTAGCGGAATAGGTGGTCCATGCAGGAATCAAACCGACATCCCCGGTCTTATAAGGACTAAAATTGAAAGTTCCTGGAACCAAAATGGTCCATTAACACTACTAGGTTCCCTCCCAAGGTTTTAAAGGTTTATCCTTTCCATGCCTGCAGAACGCACACACCCCCTGACCGTTTCCAGGCATATGGTCACCATGCCGTTACCCAGAGCCTCCCTGGCACCCATTGCCATAGCGACGAGAGGGGTGCCTGAGGGATATGCAGCCTTAGCCTTTCCCCTAATGCGATCAGTCCCAATGAGATTACACTAGCAGGCCATATAACACCCACTGAGTTTATACACGACACATATTTAACTTTCATATTATTCACAGGCAATTTACTCAACACAATACAAATAATTTAGGACAGACTGTGTGGACACAGACATATGTTCCTCCGACACAGTCCCAAATCAACCCTTAGCCTTCCCTACCACCCATCTACTGGAGTGGACTACATAAGTGTAAGCAATGTGGCAAATATTCTGACGAATTATCAGATTGTAATAATAATGTTTCTTAAGGCTAGCACATGTCGCACTGAATGTGGATCTAGCTTGTGTCTGCCAATCGCCTTTTAGGGACCATCCGCAGTAGACTGCCAACTTTTTTCAAATAATCCTGCATGTAAAATCAGTGTGCATTCGTTTCAAATTGCATTCAGAGGTTCTAAGTACTCTCGGCCAGGAAACGCTATTGCTGTGTCTGAGCCCTTATACCTATCCAATCCTCTCAGATCTTCGCTAGTACCTAGGGGGAAAGGATTGATTCGGGATTGGGTTGTCTTCTCTAATCGGATAAAGCCAATGAGATTACAATTTGTGCCCTCATAAATCCCCCCTACTCTCACCCCTCAGCATGTTCTGATACCATTAGCCGAATAAGTGGGGCTGGTCAAAGAGAGAGTGAGTATGTAAGAGTACTATTAGGTCCACATTACCATATGCAGTATACAACTGATATACACTGCTCAAAAAAATAAAGGGATCACTAAAATAACACATCCTAGATCTGAATGAATGAAATATTCTTATTAAATACTTTTTTCTTTACATAGTTGAAATCACACAAAAATGATCAATGGAAATCAAATTTATCAACCCATGGAGGTATGGATTTGGAGTCACACTCAAAATTAAAGTGGAAAACCACACTACAGGCTGATCCAACTTTGATGTAATGTCCTTAAAACAAGTCAAAATGAGGCTCAGTAGTGTGTGTGGTCTCCACGTGCCTGTATGACCTCCCTACAACGCCTGGGCATGCTCCTGATGAGGTGGTCTCCTGAGAGATCTCCTCCCAGACCTGGACTAAAGCATCCGCCAACTCCTGGACAGTCTGTGGTGCAATGTGGCATTGGTGGATGGAGCGAGACATGATGTCCCAGATGTGCTCAATTGGATTCAGGTCTGGGGAATGGGCGGGCCAGTCCATAGCATCAATGCCTTCCTCTTGCAGGAACTGCTGACACACTCCAGCCACATGAGGTCTAGCATTGTCTTGCATTAGGAGGAACCCAGGGCCAACCGCACCAGCATATGGTCTCACAAGGGGTCTGAGGATCTCATCTCGGTACCTAATGGCAGTCAGGCTACCTCTGGCGAGCACATGGAGGGCTGTGCGGCCCCCCCCAAAGAAATGCCACCCCACACCATGACTGACCCACCACCAAACCATGCTGGAGGATGTTGCAGGCAGCAGAATGTTCTCCACGGCGTCTCCAGACTATCACGTCTGTCACATGTGCTCAGTGTGAACCTGCTTTTATCTGTGAAGAGCACAGGGCGCCAGTGGCGAATTTGCCAATCTTGGTGTTCTCTGGCAAATGAAAAACGTCCTGCACGGTGTTGGGCTGTAAGCACAACCCCCACCTGTGGACGTCGGGCCCTCATACCACCCTCATGGAGTCTGTTTCTGACCGTTTGAGCAGACACATGCACATTTGTGGCCTGCTGGAGGTCATTTTGCAGGGCTCTGGCAGTGCTCCTCCTGCTCCTCCTTGCACAAAGGCGGAGGTAGCGGTCCTGCTGCTGGGTTGTTGCCCTCCTACACGTCTCCTGATGTACTGGCCTGTCTCCTGGTAGCGCCTCCATGCTCTGGACACTACGCTGACAGACACAGCAAACCTTCTTGCCACAGCTCGCATTGATGTGCCATCCTGGATGAGCTGCACTACCCGAGCCACTTGTGTGGGTTGTAGACTCCTTCTCATGCTACCACTAGAGTGAAATCACCGCCAGCATTCAAAAGTGACCAAAACATCAGCCAGGAAGCATAGGAACTGAGAAGTGGTCTGTGGTCCCCACCTGCAGAACCACTCCTTTATTGCTAATTGCCTATAATTTCCACCTGTTGTCTATTCCATTTGCACAACAGCATGTGAAATGTATTATCAATCAGTGTTGCTTCCTAAGTGGACAGTTTGATTTCACAGAAGTGTGATTGACTTGGAGTTACATTGTGTTGTTTAAGTGTTCCCTTTATTTGTTTGAGCAGTGCATGTTCTTCAACCATAATTTAATCTAAAATCAAGTCATAATATAGAGGGATCTAACCAAAGTCCATTAACACACAAACCAAAGTTACCAATTGTCTTTTTGTCGGGAGATTACCAGCGCCTACACGCTAGAATGCAATCGCACACTATACGTACCATGTACATAGCTTAACCCCACATGGTATTAGCATCAGTAGCACCACCGGCTAGCACTTCCCATGGAACAGCAGTAATGGTGGTAACTAGCCCAGACAGTCTAAACAAAATGGTTATTAGGTCAAGATACCATATATGGACAACTGTCCATATATGGTATGAAGATTAATACTCCAGTACTACCGTTCTCATCACTACTCCTATTCAGTATCTCTATTGAGCTTGTTCTGCAGGTCATATGTGCATTCTAAAGGCTCGCACACATTGCACCGAATGTGGACCTAGCGTTGGTACGGCGATCGTTCAGTGCACCGTTTTTACAGCCGGCTGTAGACTTGACTGCCGACATTATTCACCCGATTATACATGTGAAAAGAAAATCACTGGAGTAGCTGGACAAAAATCCTTGAAGGTGGGTGAGAGCTATACTCCCATCCCCCCCAGTCAACTCCCATCTGTCCAGATAACTAGCCCCCCCCCCCCCCCAAGGGACACATCAACTCTACAACCATATCCCTTAAGGAGTGTCCTGAGGGGACAAATCAGGGGAGCTGCGAACACAGCCTGTATGTGTGTGCGCGCGCGCGAAATGTACAAATCGTTGGGAGGTACTAAAATCCTGACTTATTGCAGAGAAGAAACCGTTGGTGGACATCTACTATGATATGCTCCTCCCAATATCACCATACCGAATATAATCGTTTTGTGCCGTTAATGACAACGCTAAGTACAATTTTTTTTGCTTATTTACAATATTAGTCGCATTCTCATTAAATAATCTTCATGCGGTTAAAAAAATAAGGCTTAGTTAATTAATTTAAACATGCTGATAAAACTGCACAGTTTAGGATTTGTACATTTTAAATGGAGTATAGTCTTGCTGCAACATATACCATCAACGTCAGATATCACAATAGTCGATTGAATCATAAATCGGCACTAGCGTGTAGCAAGGGGTTTGGGTAGCCAGGCAACAGCCACGCAGGGTGGTTGTCACTAGTTCGCACAGCCACAAAGAGAAAATTTGCCATATCGTAAACATTTTGGAAAACAAAAACATTTGTAGAAATAGGCGGTGTTAGGCATAATTATGAATTTGTGGCTGTGTTAACTAGTGATGACCACGCAGTGCCTATAGAGAAATTAATCTCAACTTTCCCTTCACAGCTTTTCATACATAGAAGAAACACTGTCACCACTTTGCTTTCACTAGCCAAGAGGGACACCTTCAGGCCCGGTGATGGTCCTGGCGGTGTCTGTCTATGCGACAGCTGGTGTGTTCTCTAACAGAGGGCACTGCCATGCGTCTGTTTGTAAACTGTGACTAGGGTGTTTCCATGCAACAAGTCAGGCTGCCAACAGAGAGGGGATAACCAGAGGGAAGCTCACCACCAAAGCACCATGCATGTATCTTCTTGATGACCAAGTGAGGGGTTAAGATACAATACTTTTGGGAGTGGGTGAGGCAAAGGGGTTGTAGTTGACTTGCAAGGCCCACAGTTCGGCTTGGGCAATATCACTGATCTGGCTTTCAAGTCTATGAAAATGCCCTTTGTTACAAATTTAATCAGAACCATGCATAATGCACATTAGGCTATAGAAAATTAACAGGTCTCATCAACAATCTCTCAAGCCCACGTGATAGTGATTGGCCAGCTAATCTTTACATTTCAAGTTTAGCCAACTTGGATCTATTTGCTAGCCAACAAGGTTGAAGTTGTCTCTGTTTGAAAAGCATGTTAGCCTGTCCACTTTGTTCAGATGTTGAAATCAAGTAACCTAGACATATATACACAAAAGTATGTGGACACCCCTTCAAATTTGTGGATTCAGCTTTTTTAGCCATACCCGTTGCTGACAGGTGAATAAAATTGAGCACACAGCCATGAAATATCTATAGACAAACATTGGCAGTAGAATGGACTTACTGAAGAGCTCAGTGACTTTCAATGTGGCACCAACATAGGATGCCACCTTCCATCAAATTTCTGCCCTGCTAGAGTTTCCCTGGTCAACTGTAAGTGCGGTTATTGTGAAGTGGAAAGGTCTAGGAGCAACAACGGCTCAGCCGCGAAGTGGTAGGCCACACAAGCTCACAGAACCGCAGAGTGCTGAGGAATGTAGCGCATTAAAATTGTCTGTCCTCAGTTGCAACTCTCACTACCGAGTTGCAAACTGCCCCTGGAAGCAACATCTGCACATCAACAGTTTGTCGGGAGCTTCATGAAATGGGTTTCCGTGGCCGAGCAGCCGCATACAAGCCTAAGATCACCATGCGCAATGCAAGTGTCAGCTGGAGCGGTGTAAAGCTCACTGCCATTGGACTCTGGAGCAGTGAAAACATGTTCTCTGGAGTGATGAGTCATGCTTCACCATCTGGCAGTCCAACAGACAACCTACCCGAATGCATAGCACCAACTGTAAAGTATGGTGGAGGAGGAATACTGGTATGTGGCTGTTTTTCATGGTTCGGCCTAAATCCCTTAGTTGCAGTGAAGGTAAATGTTACCGCTACAGCATACAATGACATTCTAGATGATTCTGTGCTTCCAACCTTGTGGCAACAGTTCAGAAGGCCTTTTCCGGTTTCAGCATGACAATGCCCCCTTGCACAAAGCGCAGTCCATACAGAAATGGTTTGTTGAGATCGGTGTGAAAGAACTTGACTGGCCTGCACAGAGCCCTGACCTCAATCCCATTTAATACCTTTGCGATGAATTGTAACGCCAACTGCGAGCCAAGCCTAATCGCCCAACATCAGTACCTGACCTCACTAATGCTGGTGGCTGAATGGAAGCAAGTCCCCACAGCAATGTTGCAACATCTAATGGAAAGCCTTCCCAGAAGAGTAAAAGTAGTTATAGCAGCAAATGGGGGACCAACTCCATATGAATGCCGATGACTTTTGGTCATGTAGGGTACTTTACTTCTCAGAATGAGTTGCCAATTCCTTATATGATTGTATTTTATGCTTATTGCATATTTAGAAAAACACATACTAGACAGCTAGTATAACAGTCTTTGGCTAAAATGCTGCTACCGGTACCCCTAATGCTGCGAGCGACAAACTGAACATTGATTTTCCAGAGCCTGTTTGGAAGATGTATAAGTCTGGTGTCAGGACAATTACAGTACTTTAATAAATTCCACCATCAATTCATTATAGTAGTAGTGCAGAACATGTGGAACGAGAGGGGTTGTCATATTGATACTCTCGTTTTAGTAGTGTCTGCTCTGAGCATAATTTGACCAGTTCAGACATAACGGGTATTGTTAGAAAAGTTACTCTATCACAGTAGAATAATATCTCAATGTGTTTTGGTGTCCATATGACCCATTCTGTTTAACCAAACCTCAAATAGCAAGTTGAAACCACTTGTCAGAGAGAAGGATGTGATCTCTTAACTTGTTTGACGTGAGAGGCAGGGGAAAGGGCCTGGTTTGTAAACCATTAAAATCTGTCCAAAATAAGGCCAATGTGTTTCTATAGGCTGATTTTGGATCTAAGCTTTTCGCCTGCCTTCCCACCTTTGGGACAATGAATCCCAAAATACAACATGAGAACAAGCAGACAAACCAAACTCATAAAATCAGAAAATAACCTTGATTCTTGCAATACAAGAATTTGGAATATCGCACAAAAACAAATTCTAATTCATTCGATATATCGCCCAGCCCTAACCACAGTCGCTCTGTTTGGGGGACACAGGAGCTTGAAGGGTGCTTGGAGCCTAGGACAGGTGCGGGGCGTTTTGTGGGCCAGGGGTGGGAGGGACAGAAGGATAAATGTGAGAGTAGTGCCAAATGTAACTTTTTCAACAAAGGCTGGAGACGTCATGCGGGCAAACAAAACACCACACACACAGGAGGGGAGACCCTAGTTGTGCTGCCAAGTGGACAGCCTTCCCCCATTCACATCATGCCTCAGGGGTCACATGTTCTTGAGAGCAGAGCAGATAGAAGGAGGGGAGGTGACTGTAGACTAATCAATCAGTGCTCAAGCAACACAGCAAGGAGTGTTATCTGTCAGCCAGTCTTCTGAATTCATTCCATCCAGTTCACGCTGTACTTGGGGAAAACAGTGCTGTCTTCTAATGCTGAGGTCATATGGTTCTCTCAGTGTATACCATCTAAGTAGGAGACATCTTGTGCAAGATGTCGAACTGTGCTTTCACAGAGTGTCCTCTCATGGATAAGAAACATGCAGCATCTGATACTGGAAAGCCAACTCTGTGCTGTGAAGCCTTGTCTAGGTCATACTGTAAGGATCTGGGAAGGGGTGCACCCTGGGTTAAAGCAGATAAGATAAGGACCCAAAGCCTTGACCATCTCAAAAAAGATAATGCAAGATGTAAGAAGATTATGTAAAAGCTAATATTATATTTTAAAGCATGTGTATCAGTCTATTGTGCCATTCAACATTAGTTACTAAATTGAGTGGATTTAAAATGCAATTATCTTCTTAATGTCCAATCTTAAAACATAACAGATCTGTTTTAAATATTACCCACCAGAGAACTGAGAAGTTATTATTTAACAAGGTTAAACAACAAATGTCCAACTTCCTATGCCCATTCAGATAAATTATTTATATAGAATACCAACTACATTTCTCACAATAGCTAACCATTCAATAAGACACACCAATTCTAGCTTTGGGAAACATCGGGAGTCTGTATTGGTTGGACACCCTGAGTTCTGCATCCTTCTGGTGGGTGGCGACGGAAAATAACCCTATCACAATATAGCCGGCTTCACCCCCCAAAAACTTTTCCTGTCAATAAAGGCATACGTAAAATCTCTAGGAACTCGATTTACCAGATATAAAGTGAAGTGTTCCTCGCTATCAAATAAGCGCCCGAATCCAATTGTTCTCCGAACTGCACCATATTCCTGCAATTAGACCAAGCACTACACACACACAGCAGGAATATGGTGCAGTTCAGACAAAAGTTGGATTCAGACATTTATTTCATAGCGAGGTTAACATTTCACTTTACATCTTGTAAATCCAGTTCCTAGAAATTATACATGTGCCTTGGTGGCAGAAAATAAATTGGGGGGGGGGGGGGGAAGCTGGCCATGTTGTGATATGGTTATTTTTGGTCGCCAGCCACCAGATCTATGCACAACTCAGGGAGTCCAACCAATACAAAGACTTCTGATGTGTCCCAAAGCTAACCAATTCCGTTAGATAAGCAAACTGTAAAGCCACATTTCCAAGAGGGCGCTGTATGACCTCTATCTAGCCGTTGCACTTTCTGGTTTCATTCAGTGGCGGAAGTGGGTTTGTAAAACTGGTCAGACTTCTAAGTGCTTTGCCAGTAATACCCGTTTCCATGGTAGAACAGGGGTAACAAGGTTTTCCTATAAAACACGGAGCAATTCCTATAAGCAGGCTTCATGTAGCTCCCAAGGAAAATTATTTCATATAATATTATCTGTAGCTAGCTATAGTACTCATCTTGATAACCCCCTTTTGAAGGGAGTATGCTAATGTTACCCACTATATCCAACACAGGAAACGCGATTACAATGACCACACGAAAAAGGACATAGCTACATAGTTAGGGCAGAATGCTTATCATGAGTCCATTCATTTACTTGTGTACGATATTTAAATAGCCATATATTGGTTTCGCACCATGACACACACTGCTGCATCATCACCACTTTTTTTTACTGATTTATAGTGTTAGTCAACTACAATATAGTTTGTGAAAATGTCGGAACGTTATTGTAACAAAGAGGCAATATTTGTCCATTTTCCTTGCTTTAACTCGAGGCTGGTATCGCTTGCTATCCACGTTCGATGCCTCCCATGTAGCCAAGTTAGGTAACGTTAGCCTGTCCAACTTGTCTTACACAAAATGTCTGCAAAATGAACACACGAGCAAAGTGTGCAACTGACGATGTTACATGACAATAAACGGAACAATTACATTAATGTGTTATCTTAATTGCTAACTAGGCTAAATTAGCTTGCTAACTGGACGTCAGCTAGCCAGTCTATGCTAAGACCACGCATGGGTTCTTGATCTTATTCAGTATTGCAATTAAACGATACTGGCCTGTATGTAAACAGCTGAACATCCTATATCAATTTAGACTGACATTATAATTTAGCGACTTATGTTTGTAAGAAGTGATATTTGTTCGTCATTACTTACCTCCTGATTCCGATGTGACCACTTGGAACTACAGCCGGATCACGTGTGGCTTTGGGGCATGCATACTGGATTAGTAGCTCCACCTTCTCCACTTGCTGATTGGTTGCCAACATGAAAATGTTGATATTTTCCGGGAATTATAGGAATTTGATTGCTTGTACTACACGCTCATCACAATGAATGGTCTCCGCCCCCAATCTCAACCTCGTGGACGGCGATGATTTGTCCAGCTCTAAGAGGAAATGCATGCCGATTGGTTATAGTCAGACAAGGCTCAAATATAAATTTGCAGCAGCGAAAATGATTGATGATTGTTGTAGTTTATGATCAATTAATGATTTATGTACTTTGTGAAGTTCGAATAAAATAGTAAAACTCTTTACATATTAATTTATCAACTAAAGCGCCGATGTGATCATTCTGAATGTGAGGTTTATTGAATATGGTGTAGGTTCATTCAATAATGTACAATATAATTACATCCCTGTTGATAGATGCATTCATTTGGATATAGTTATTTTTTTCTGATCATAAACAACAACAAATGCTAATTTACATGCCCCCATCCTGGTCAAATTTGGGGGTGTTTGAACCCCATTATAATGGACTTGATTTATGTAGTGCTTTTACATGTGCTCAAAGCGCTTTATGTTGTATGGATGATCATGTTTGAAAATGAATGCTGTGTTCTATACATCCTATTTTCTGAAGTGCCCTGACTGTATGCTGCTAAATGAAAATATCAAATAGCCTACCCTACAATATTATCACAAAACCTTATGGCCTAGAGATGCATTCAATCCGACCTGCGGAAGGAACTATAGCTCAATGGACATTTCTAAAAGTACTTTCCGATTGAGCCGACATAGTTCATGCAACGTTTACAGTAAATGTAGACATTGGCTTTCAAAGTTGAATTGCAGAAAACGGGCACTCCAATTCTATCTAGCCCAAATGTCATAGCTACACATAGGCCTACTCACTTGCATTCTACCGAGCACCAAAGCCTATGGTGTCAAAATATCAATGGGACTTTGCAGTCACATGGTCCATTAATGAAATATTCAAGGAATGTGACCCATGTACATGTGATTTGGTACCAGAAAAGTAGCGTAGCCTACCTTTCACAAAAGCAGACTAATTCACACGAGATTACTCAGATTTTTATTGAATTGACCAGAGCAAATAACTTGAAACAAAAACAAACCCATGTCAATTGAAATTCCGTCTTTATTACAATTCACAGAATGGATAGATAACATCATTAAATATAGTTTATCTAAATTATACAAAATACAACATATAATAGCAATGCATTCCAGTGCACCTTACAAGAAAAGAAAACTCTTTCTCCTCCTTAGCTCATTGGGTACAGTTCAGATTTTTCTATCCGTAGCCCTACGTTGACTTAATGCACCCATGCACCTGCTACTGTATAGTGGCCATACCGATAGCAACGAAGGGGCTCCTAAAACAGCTTGTTTACTGGAGTGCACACCCCAATAAATGGAAAACAAGTTTAGGTCAGTTGTTGCTGAGAAACTGTGTTAACATTGATCAGAATCAGAATCAATGTTGCATTCTGTATTCGATAGAAAAGCGGCTTCGCTTCTGAGTTAAGTCCCCAAGTTGAATTTCTCTTTCAGTACACTTGTATTGGCTGAAATCCCATATTCCTGTTCTGTGCCGACAACTCTTCAGATTTCGATCAAGGGCTTTCAATGGTTTTTCAGTTGGGCTCTGATAAAGGAATGTTTTTTGGATCCAAGTATGCAAAAGCAAATGAATGTGTCCCTTTAACTGCAAAATACTTTGCATCTAGCAATACATAGAACTTTGGCCCTTGCCGTCACAGAGCCTGTTTGGAAGATGTATAAGTCTGGTGTCACGACAATTACAGTACTTTAATAAATTCCACCATCAATTCATTATAGTAGTAGTGCAGAACATGTGGAATGAGAGGGGTTGTCATATTGGACAGTTGCACTCTCTCATGAGACCTCACTTGAGGGCATTCCGTGACTTCTTCATGGTCATTATGAGAAACATAGATTCTACTGAGAAGTAAAGATGATTCTTCATGCATTGATTAGAGCTACATATTTCTCTTACTTCCGAATAGTCCAGACAATTACTCCACGTGTGTATCTGATATGTGGCTCCTTGGATTACAACTAACCCTGTGTATCTGATATGTGGCAGACATAGAAAATCCAACAGATATGTTTCCTGTAAATCAGAAATGTTTCCTGTATTATTGAGGCCGCTGTCTTTTCCAGTTCCCTAGCTAATGCAATTGAGTAGCTTGTGTCTGGCCTTGCCTTACATTGATTTATCCCCACAACCTGGTTAACTTCATGTCACATTAAGGCAAATTGATAGGCGGAGAAGGGGAAAAAACAATGTTAGGGAAGATGGTTCATGAAATAAATCTCAAACAGATGTTGGAACCATAATCATAATGTGCCTACATTGACTTCTGGCTTTAGAATTGACCATATAAAGATATTTTATTCAAACATTAGACATGTGTACTTTCTGGCTAAAGTTCTATTTCCATCTACACTGTATAGGCCTAGGCTACTTTTCTGACTGACTTTTGTGGACACTCACTGTAAATACATATCAACACACATAATAGAGATCATTCATATGATTGTGTTACATAAATATGCATATTAGGCCTATATCCACATACATAGGTATTTTCTGAATACATTTGATCGACTGCCCGAAAGCTCAGCCACAATTAAATACATTTTTGTGTGTGGAGACTGTTTCCTGCTTCTCCAGTTTTGCATTTTGCCTCCAGCACCTTCACAAATCAGCTATGAGTGTGCGGTAGATTCTGCCTACTGGGAATACATTTGGGTAAAACCAGTAACATTTGTCAAACATGATTATCAGTTATTGAAGTTGCACAATTCAGACATACCTGTATCTTGGTAACGTTGTAGGCCAAGTCTTTGATTCCGAAGCAGCAACATTTCATTGTCATAATGTCATCAAAAGGAGCTAAACAATCTTGCGAGCTATTTGACAATTACCAGTGTAATTACAATTGTTTAAAACATAAACCTTTATGTACACATAAATACAGTTTCCTAAATACAGCGTCGTCTTTGTGTCGTTCACGCAGGGCGCGTTCTCCGATTACACGTGTCTGGGAAGATCTTCCCACACGGTCTGTCAACCTTGGATTGAGTTGACAGTCTCAGAAGGACCCTGCGATGGCAAGATCTCGCCAACAGATGGCGCACTCCGACTACGCTCGAGAAACTAATTGCCAAAAGCCAGGGAATGAGTATAGCTTTCAAAGGCTCTGTTCCTCTGTCGAACGGTCGAACGGATGGATGACTGAGGTATTGCTGCGGGGTGTTGACATTCACTCTGCTTTCTTGATGAATATCTGAAGTGCAAGAGGAATAGCATTTGAGACAAAATCATATTCTGTCTGTTTGAGGTATATATTCTACTTTACATTAGACCACTTTGAAGCCTGAAAACATCTGACCATTTTAGATTTTTCAGTGAACCAACACTTTAAGTTGCCTAAAATACAAGGGATTCTTTATAAGACAAGGCTTCCAAGGCTCTGTGGTGAGCGGGCGATGGCAGGGGTGGCTTACCTCGCTCAGGATGACCCAGACGGGGCAGTCTGTGATCACAGAGAGACGAAGGGCTTCCAGGGGCCCGAATGTGGGATCCACCTCTCCCTCGGCGATCCCATTATGGAACACTCCTAGAGGTCAGAGAGAGAGAGAGAGAGAGAGAGGATCGATGTATCAGACCAACATAACCAATAGACTGTGTCTGGACATCTATAGAACCATTTCTGTGTTTACAAACATTGTCGCACGAGGGCGACGCGTGCAAGCTGGTGGCAGAACAAGGGGGAGTTCTTATAGAATGCCAGCAACTGGCCAAAAAAGCCTCCATTTACATGTTGTTTATGGATTGTAATTGGATTATAATTGGATTTTAAAGATTGTTTGAATGTCTTGCTTAATGTAATGTTTGTGTCATCATCGCAAATCAGCTGCATTATACTTAAAAAACACTTAAACTTCAGCCAGTAAAGTGGCTCGTTGGCTAGCTTTTGCTACAGGCTACAGTATGTCAATGAGCGTTAGCATTCTAGCTAACAACTGATGCATCCAAAATAGTTATTTTGCAAAGATCACAACCAAACAGAATCTTAGTGACTGTTCAAGCAAGAATCAAAACATAACTGTCAGCGTACGAGAATCGGCAAAAGTTATTTTGTTTAGAAGTAATAACAACGTAAATCTAGGCTATGTTAAATGGGCGCAGATGGCGATGGCTTGCTTACTGCAGCCAAGAGTCGCACGCATCTGTGCGTCGTGTACTGAAAAAAGGGTCTATTGACTTTGTCAGTAAACACTGTAGTCATGATGAAGCATTGTAGTTCATTTGTACCTCAATAAATACTGCATGTGCTCCTAAATTCTAACAGAGAGCACATTAGATACAAGATATGTTGTGTTGACATTTCAATTGGTTCAAGGCAAGGCGCTGGTATCAAATATGACCATACCATGCATTCAGCTTGCTATGCTTTCTTTGTTGATCTACTACTGAAATGCTAACTATACACAATTCATTCTCTCTCGTATCAATCTTACACAGTGATAGAGTGACACAGTGATAGAGTGAGTTCTATGGTTTAGGTTACACTACGCCTGAAAGTAGAGCTGGAGGGAGAAGAACCTGGTGAACATTTGATAGCAATATCGCACAATTAATTGACTACTGTGCCAGATTGATATTGATTCCCCCTTGAAATATTTATGAATGAGCAGGAGCGCTTGTAGTAATTTATATGCTGTCAGAAGGAGTACCTCTTTCAAGGGGATGAAAGCCTGTCTCTGTGTTACGGACAGTAATCACTGGCCTGGGGACGTGTTTGACTACTCAGAACACGCATCCTCACTCGCTGTCTACTTCCTTCCTTCCTTCCTTCCTTCCTTCCTTCCTTCCTTCCTTCCTTCCTTCCTTCCTTCCTTCCTTCCTTCCTTCCTTCCTTCCTTCCTTCCTTCCTTCCTTCCTTCAATTAATCAACCATCTGTATGTCATTGGATAGATAATAGTGTACATGAAAGCAAGGTCTCTGCCCTATTGCATAACAAATCCACTCCTCGGATCTCTAATGAAGGAAGGAACGATGGTGTATCTAACACTGCCACTGATTCAGTTGTAATGGAATTGAGCTCAAACCCTTATTTCTACCTCATGTTAACTACATTTTACCCATCCTGCTTTTTCAATATGATATAAAACACTGTAGTGTCATTAAATCCAATTATTTTCAATGAGTACCATGCTATCGTTTTAAAGCGCACCGGTGCAACACTTGTCTTGCACTTCACGCAATTTCAGAAAGAGCACCTAAGGTCCTCTAAAAACTGTGCAGGCAGTCCTTATCTACTCCTCCCGTCCTCCTGTGAAAGTCCTAGACGGTGCAGCAGCTAATCATGTGTTGGAGCGCTCAGTAATTGAGTGAGATGGATTTGTCAGGGGCCTGTGTATGAGCGTATGTGTGTGTGTGTTTGTGTTTGTGCGTGTGTAATTTGTCAGGGCCTGTTAGTCCATGTGAACTATTCCTGTTTGCCAGTACCGGTTAGAATTTGTTAGATGAAGGGGACTGACGAATGGATGGATGAAAACAAAAGGGAAAGAATTTTGGAGGGATATTTTGGCAGGGAGTACAGTGTTGGATTCTCTAAAAAGATGACATCATTTTTATGACAGTGGAGTCCTTTGTTTGGCTTTGGGTGATTCTTTCTACAGTACTAGTTCTTAACACTTCTGGTAAATACATCCCCAGTACTAATAACCACCTATTGAAACATGTCCATGGTAGCACGGCGCTAATCTAATTCTGGGTCATTTTCATTAGAGGGTACAGTAACAATATTTTTGCTACGGAAAGCAAAATACTCACCTATTCTGATAAAGCCGTCCTCTGTTCTGTGGTACTTTGGTGTTTTCTCTCTCCCCTCTTTCAAGGCCTCTTTTTCTGATTGGATATTCTGTAGGAGAAAGAGAGAGAGGTGTGTGAGGAACACAACACAGGAACACATATACGCTTGCAAGCTTGCCGAATGCACACACACACACACACACACACACACACACACACACACACACACACACACACACACACACACAAGATCAATGCAGGCAGAAATCCTGTTTGATCTGCACTCAGATCACAGCTAAAATCTACTGTATACATCATCAACCAACGCATTGACAACAGCAAACTCCTTGCTACTGACCTCCTTTAATCTCCAAATTCAGTTAGTAAATCATACACACACACACACACACACACGCGCGCGCGCGCACACACACACACACACCTCACGGCACTAGTCGTGAACTCAGATCAACCTAACTTTGACCTCGTCTTACAACATAAAAGTGAGAAAGATATCAATGGGTCATCATAGTTAATACAGCGGGACTCTTTAGTGTTGCTGCTGGGTCATAGCAATTGATACTGTTGGAGAAATATCTGTTTGACTCGCTTATCTAAAGCAATGAAGGAGAAAGGACAGGAGGGAAAACAAGCTGACCTTTTGTGGCAGGATTTTCCCTTTCTGTTGGTCCTCTAAATAGAAATCAATGCATGCCCAATCACACAAGTAATTACAGATGTAGGATCTTAATTTGACCTATATTGTCACAGCAAAATAATCCTGCAGCAACAAGATTTGAACGTTTAGTGCATAATGTTGCTTGATCGGTGGTTAGGCTATTTGCTACATAAAGTAAGCTCCATAAAAAGTGCAATACTGTTAGTATAACCGTGTGTTAGAGTAGGTTTTCAGTGAATTTATGTAAATCCCAAAGCTCATCTGTACTCTCAGTAATACAACAGTGATCAAATTAAGATCCTACTGTACATCTGTACGCTACACTGTAAAAATCTGACATTTCCCGCCGTTTAACTGCACCTGACAGCGTCTCTCTCTCTCTCTCTCGCATCATCTTCTTGTTTTCTTATCTTTCCTCATCTTTATTCTCTCTCTCTGTCTTTCCTTTCTTTCCTCAATCTTTTCTTCTCCATTCTAAGACCAGCATAACTTGTTATGACTCTAAAGACATGTAACACTTCTACTCATCATCAACACTTCTACTCATATTCTTCCCATAGGAGGAACAACAACAACAACAACAAAAACAGAAACACCTCCACCCTCTTGCAGCATTACAGGGTCTCAATGACAGTCATGTGTAGGGAGAGATTGAATGAGTGAAGGAGGGAAAATAAATTATAAAATAGAGATAGACAGAGAGGGAGGAGAGAGAGGGGGAAAAAAATCCAGCTATTAATCTGTCAAGGCGAGCGTCAGTTTGCGGAACCTAATCTGAAATCCCCACCTCGTCTAGCCACCCTGCCGGGTGAAATATTCTTTAAGGCGAAAGCTCTCAAACCGTGGCCGGCGGGAGACTGATTTGATTACCACGGCCCGGGAGTCCTCTTTTTCTGTTTCTTTCTCCACAATATCTCTCTCGTACTCTCTTTTTTTTTGAGAGAGAGAGAACCTCACTCTGTCTTGAGTCATTTCTCATCTCTTCTCTGTGTCCTCTGGGGCTTAACACTGTGGGTGCTCGCCCTTAAACATGGCATATGTGCTTCTATGTCAACCAGATGGAAGCTGACTTCACATGTCTTTCCACTTGAGAGAATTATATATCTTTCCACTTGAGGAAGAGTGATGTATCCAGTGTGGCTTTCCATGAGATGGGCTGTATCTCAATAGAAATAACACAAAAGAATAGAGATCTCCTGAAAGTATATGATCTTGAGACCCTGTATGTAACAGTACATCCCTGTAGAACGCTTTCGACACCTTGCAGAGTCCATAGCCCAACAAATAGAGGCTGTTCTGAGGGCAAAGGGGGTGTTCCTAGTGTTTGGTATACTCGGTATATGTACGGGATATTGAACAATACGGAAGGTGTGTTCCACGAGGCGTTAGCGGACTTTCCACGGAGTTGCATTATTTTCCAGAGAACGCATAGAGCCCCGAGTTGACTGTCCCTTTCATACCATGGTTATAATTTAACACGTTTTCCACTAGAACTTTGATCATTTGCTGATAGAAATGTGTTCAGCATCCACTGAAGTATCTAGCAAGTTTACTAGATTGCTACAGTAGTTGCCTTGGTAACTAAACAAACAGACTTGCTAGTTTAGCTAACCAAACCATCAGTCCTAGCTGGCTATTATGAAAATCGAATTCAACAAATACCAATGCTGTTTTCAATTCGACTTTTGCTTTCAAAAGCAGCTCAAACAAAACATGTAAAAATTAACTATAGCCGTTGAATTCTATCATGCAAATATTCTGTGCGTTTCAAGGTAATAATGCACGCTCTAGAGTGCCCTTCAAGCCAATCAGAAAGTAGTATTCAACAATGCCATGGTATAATTAAGTGATAATGCCCGAGAAGCTGGTGTTATATTGGCACAGGTGTTGTTAGGCCCGAGACTAAGTTGAGTGCCGGCAAACCGTGCCAATATATGCTCCAAACATCAGCTTCGAAGGCATTATCACTTTTATACAACGGGTTACCAACATATTCAAATAATGGTTGACATATTTTCATTAAAAATGTTATTTTGATGAATTTATTCATGCTATTTCATACTTCCGCAAGATATAGTCCCAACACAAATCTAGGGTTGCTACTCAAGCCGGCTGGTCATTCGTTCTATCGGTTCAGTTGCCAGAGACCCGACCCAGTCGTTTGTTCGTTCTAAATGTTCCATTGCCATACTGGCTGGCAACGTTCTTATCCCTTGCTTGCTAGCTAGTTAACTATGGTAACTTACGGTCAAGTCAAACAGTACAGACAGAATAATAACAAAGTATCTGCATTTGCATTAGTTTAAGATGTTTCTTAGTGAAATTTATTTGGATACATAACAATGAGGCACGATTTAGCCTGGCACAGAAAATGGACTCTCTCATCAGGACACTGTTGTTCAGAGGAGCTAGCCAACAGTACAGCTAACACAATCACTTCAAACCAAAGCTGGAAAGGCTGCAAACTAGCTGTACTTCGTTTTGTTTGACCTTTTTTCAACTGACATTTCTTTGTATATATCCATGAAAATGATTCCAGCTGTTTCATGATTTCAACTGACTGAGAAAAGCTGCATGCCTGCTTATCTGTCTCGTTCCAATTCCTGATACGTTCATTACTATGGGACAGCTGGAGATCGAATTTGAATATTGAAATAATGTTGCAAATGTCGGAGAGACAGACAGCAAGGTTTATACAAATCTCCACTGTTGAAAACTAAATGTTAATCTATAAGAAATGTTAGATAATGTCTAGATGCTTTTTTATAGCGGAGATCACGTTCATATATTGCCAGGCTGGGCTGAGAGACAGTGGATTGCGCAGTCAGATGGAACAGAGTACATAGGCATTTTAGCGGTGGTAACTTGTGGAATAGACACCGGCTGGAATGCTCAATCAGCTTTCAGGATTATATCCACCCGTTGTATAAATCACTGTAATTACATATATTTCCAGTGATATTACTATAGTAAAGGTCTATGTACTGACAATCCTGGGACAGGATGAATCAGGCTTATAGTGGCGAGCCTCATATTGCAAGATAATATATGGTAAAGGTTATGTAATGGTAATAATGTGCTGGGATTGAATCGGGTTAATAGTGGTGAGACTCACGTCAAAAGGCAGCACCTCCACAGTGGTGTTGAACAGCTTGTCCCCTGGGTGCTCAATGTTCCCGCTACGGAAGAAATACCTTGAAAGAGAGAGAGAGAGAGAGAGAGAGAGAGAGAGAGAGAGAGAGAGAGAGAGAGAGAGAGAGAGAGAGAGAGAGAGAGAGAGAGAGAGAGAGAGAGAGAGAGAGAGAGAGAGAGAGAGAGAGAGAGAGAGAGAGAGAGAGAGAGAGAGAGAGAGAGAGAGAGAGAGAGAGAGAGAGAGAGAGAGAGAGAGAGAGAGAGAGAGAGAGAGAGAGAAAGCGAGAGAGATAGAGGTAGAGGTAGAGGTAGAGATAGAGATAGAGATATATATAGAGATATATATATAGATAGAGATATATATAGAGATAGAGATATATATAGAGATAGAGATAGAGATATATATAGAGATAGAGATATATATAGAGATAGAGATATATATAGAGATAGAGATAGAGATATATATAGAGATAGAGATAGGGAGAGAGAGAATAACAAATGGGGAGATGTCAATTTGATATTCAACACAAATTGATCCACCACGATCATCATCATCATTATGGGTGCACACTTTTCTTCAGACATGGACTTTTTTTTTGGTGCCATGAAAATGTTTAAAATGAACTAGTCTCAGTAGCATACATATTTGATGCAAAGACTAGAAATGGCTTGTTTGTTCAATATTACTTACCAAGTCAAGCAGAGCTGTTTGTTTTATAGAAATACATATTATCCTGTGCTTTTTCATTTGGCACATAGGCACATAAAGACAGCCTGGCTCCATATGTAACCGCAAAGCGTCCACGATGTGCTTGCAAATGGGCTCACCCAGAACTGTTACTGAATGAATGAATGAATGTTACTGAATGAAAACATGTGAACTATTTGACTTAACTGATTGATGTTGGGAAAAGAAATGTGACAAAATGCAGAATGGGGGCGGGGGGGTTATTTCACAGATTGAATCATGATATATTAGCCCTAGTGATTATTTCTCAATTGCAAGCTACTCATTGATAGGCCTCGAGCTACAGCACTTGATGTTTTCTGCTAAGGTGCAACCTTTGGTAGACTGATGGAAGGCTACTCAGAGTCAGAGTCTATGATACATGGTTGTAACAGGCAAAGTCAAACGATACAATGAATTTGCTCATGGTGCACGGAACTCAAAAGATATGGAACAACACCATTGAATCAACACCATCGGACATGAAACAACGATATGCATGTAACAACAGCACAGCAGGTGGCTTTTCATTTTATACACCAGTGGAGCAACTAGTGCTTTCTAACTGCACTGAACCAACACAGTGGCGCGTGTGAGTGAATCAAAACTGTCCAGTGGTCAAAACCATTCATCTTGAGGCAACGGGGGACAGGGTTTTAAAAGCATTCTGTTAATGATTATAAAATGGCCATATCTATTTGAATATATACTAGATCAAAACACTACTAATCATTGAACATGATAAATTACCCAATGGATCATAATCATTTTCAAGATGAAAAAAATGGGGGTGCACCCCTATTTTGAAAGTGGGGATACAGCTGGTCCGTTTTCTCCATTGCTCAGGCTCATATGATCATCATCATCATCAGCCAGCCAGCCAGCCAGCCAGTCACCCAGTTCAAAATCCCTCTACATTTTGCTTTGTCCAAATGCATGTTCCACCAAGTACGGCAGTCTGGACCACACCCACCAAAAGAGCTACTGAGGTGACCACAGAGCGACAGCGTCAACATTAGAAGACACTGGTGACCACAGAGCGACAGCGTCAACATTAGAAGAGACTGGTGACCACAGAGCCACAGCGTCACCATTAGAAGACACTGGTGACCACAAAGCCACAGCGTCACCATTAGAAGACACTGGTGACCACAGAGCCACAGCGTCACCGTTAGAAGACACTGGTGACCACAGAGACACAGCGTCACCACTAGAAGACACTGGTGACCAGAGAGACACAGCGTCACAACTAGAAGACAGTGGTGACCACAGAGCCACAGCATCACCATTAGAAGACACTGGTGACCACAGAGACACAGCGTCACCATTAGAAGACAGTGGGGACCACAGAGACACAGCGTCACCATTAGAAGACAGTGGTGACCACAGAGCCACAGCGTCACCACTAGAGGACAGTGGTGACCACAGAGACACAGCGTCACCACTAGAAGACAGTGGTGACCACAGAGACACAGCGTCACCACTAGAAGACACTGGTGACCACAGAAACACAGAGTCACCACTAGAAGACAGTGGTGACCACAGAGACACAGCGTTACCACTAGAAGACAGTGGTGACCACAGAGCCACAGCGTCACCATTAGAAGACAGTGGTGACCACAGAGCCTCAGCGTCACCACTAGAAGACAGTGGTGTCTACAGAGGCATTATCAGTTTGAGGGATCCAGAAGCAGATAGACCCTCTGCCCTGACAGTAATGGGAAGACATGGAGGAACAGCGTGGTTGTTCTGATCTGTGACAGGGCCCCTCTGCCTATTGAAAAAGTCATTTACATTCGTGTTTAAATACTGTATGTATTTTTATGTCATGCGTATGCAGATTATTCACATGGGACTAGGGGAGAGCGAGAGGGAAAGGAGGAGAGAGAGGGGAGAGCAAGAGGGAGAGAGAGAGGGAGGAGCGAGAGGGAAAGGGGGAGAGAGAGGGGAGAGTGAGAGGGAAAGGGGGAGAGAGAGGGGAGAGCAAGAGGGAGAGAGAGAGGGGAGAGTGAGAGGGAAAGGGGGAGAGAGAGGGAGAGCAAGAGGGAGAGAGAGAGGGGAAAGCGAGAGGGAAAGGGGGAGAGAAGGGAGAGCGAGAGGGAAAGGGGGTGAGAGAGGGGAGAGCAAGAGGGAGAGAGAGGGTGTGAGAGAGGGGAGAGCGAGAGGGAAAGGAGGAGAGAGAGGGGAGAGTGAGAGGGAAAGTGGGAGAGAGAGGGGAGAGCAAGAGGGAAAGGGGGAGAGAGAGGGGAGAGCGAGAGGGAAAGGGGGAGAGAGAGGGGAGAGCAAGCGGGAGAGAGAGAGGGGAGAGCGAGAGGGAAAGGGGGAGAGAGAGGGAGAGCGAGAGGGAGAGAGAGAGAGAGGGGAGAGCGAGAGGGAAAGGGGGAGCGAGAGGGGAGAGCGAGAGGGAAAGGGGGAGAGAAAGGGGAGAGCAAGAGGGAGAGAGAGAGGGGAGATCGAGAGGGAAAGGGGGAGAGAGAGGGGAGAGCGAGAGGGAAAGGGGGAGAGAGAGGGGAGAGCGAGAGGGAAAGGAGGAGAGAGAGGGGAGAGCGAGAGGGAAAGGGGGAGAGAGAGGGGAGAGCAAGAGGGAGAGCGAGAGGGAGAGAGAGAGGGGAGAGCGAGAAGGAAAGGGGGAGAGAGAGGGGAGAGCGAGAGGGAAAGGGGGAGAGAGAGGGAGAGCAAGAGGGAGAGAGAGAGGGAAGAGCGAGAGGGAAATGGGAAGAGAGAGGGGAGAGCAAGAGGGAGAGAGAGAGGGGAGAGCGAGAGGGAAAGGGGGAGAGAGAGGGGAGAGCGAGAGGGAAAGGGGGAGAGAGGGGAGAGCAAGAGGGAGAGAGAGAGGGGAGAGCAAGAGGGAGAGAGAGAGGGGAGAGCGAGAGGGAAAGGGGGAGAGAGGGGGGAGAGCAAGAGGGAGAGAGAGAGGGAGAGAGAGAGGGGAGAGCGAGAGGGAAAGGAGGAGAGAGAGGGGAGAGCAAGAGGGAGAGAGAGGGAGAGAGGGAGAGAGAGGGGGGAGAGCGAGAGGGAAAGGGGGAGAGAGGGGGGAGAGCAAGAGGGAGAGAGAGAGGGAGAGAGAGAGGGGAGAGCGAGAGGGAAAGGAGGAGAGAGAGGGGAGAGCAAGAGGGAGAGAGAGGGAGAGAGGGAGAGAGAGGGGGGAGAGCGAGAGGGAAAGGGGGAGAGAGAGGGGAGAGCGAGAGGGAAAGGGGGAGAGAGAGGGGAGAGCAAGAGGGAGAGAGAGGGAGAGAGGGAGAGAGAGGGGGGAGAGCGAGAGGGAAAGGAGGAGTGAGAGGGGAGAGCAAGAGGGAGAGAGAGAGGGGAGAGCGAGAGCGACAGTCTGGGACATGTGTGGAGATCTGTGTGGAGATCGTCTTTGTCCACTAGCACAGTGTATGTGTGTTTGTGCATGTGTGTGGGTCCATGTATTTTTGTGTATTCAAGCATGCCATGTACAGTTGAAGTCGGAAGTTTACATACACTTAGGTTGGAGTCATTAAAACTTGGCTTTCAACCACTCCACAAATTTCTTGTTAACAAACTATTGCTTTGGAAAGTCAGTTAGGACATCTAATTAATTTTTCCTACAATTGTTTACAGACAGATTATTTCACTTATAATTCACTGTATCACAATTCCAATAAATCAGAAGTTTACACACACTAAGTTGACTGTGCCTTTAAACAGCTCGGAATTCCATAAATTCCATTAAATGATGTCATGGCTTTATAAGATTCTGATAGGCTAATTGGCATTATTTGAGTCAATTGGAGGTGTACCTTTGGATGTATTTCAAGGCCTACCTTCAAACTCAGTGCCTCTTTGCATGACATCATGGGAAAATCTAAAGAAATCAGCCAAGACGGTACCACGTTCATCTGTACAAACAATAGTACGCAAGTATAAACACCATGGTACCATGCAGCCGTCATACCGCTCAGGAAGGAGACGCGTTCTGTCTCCTAGAGATGAATGTACTTTGGTGCAAAAATTGCAAATCAATCCCAGAACAACAGCAAAGGACCTTGTGAAGATGCTGTAGGAAACAGGTACAAAAGTATCTATACAGTGCCTTGCAAAAGTATTCGGCCCCCTTGAACTTTGCGACCTTTTGCCACATTTCAGGCTTCAAACATAAAGATATAAAACTGTATTTTTTTGTGAAGAATCAACAACAAGTGGGACACAATCATGAAGTGGAACGACATTTATTGGATATTTCAAACTTTTTTAACAAATCAAAAACTGAAAAATTGGGCGTGCAAAATTATTCAGCCCCTTTACTTTCAGTGCAGCAAACTCTCTCCAGAAGTTCAGTGAGGATCTCTGAATGATTCAATGTTGACCTAAATGACTAATGAGGATAAATACAATCCACCTGTGTGTAATCAAGTCTCCGTATAAATGCACATGCACTGTGATAGTCTCAGAGGTCCGTTAAAAGCGCAGAGAGCATCATGAAGAACAAGGAACACACCAGGCAGGTCCGAGATACTGTTGTGAAGAAGTGTAAAGCCGGATTTGGATACAAAAATATTTCCCAAGCTTTAAACATCCCAAGGAGCACTGTGCAAGCGAAAATATTGAAATGGAAGGAGTATCAGACCACTGCAAATCTACCAAGACCTGGCCGTCCCTCTAAACTTTCAGCTCATACAAGGAGAAGACTGATCAGAGATGCAGCCAAGAGGCCCATGATCACTCTGGATGAACTGCAGAGATCTACAGCTGAGGTGGGAGACTCTGTCCATAGGACAACAATCAGTCAGATATTGCACAAATCTGGCCTTTATGGAAGAGTGGCAAGAAGAAAGCCATTTCTTAAAGCTATCCATAAAAAGTGTCGTTTAAAGTTTGCCACAAGCCACCTGGGAGACACACCAAACATGTGGAAGAAGGTGCTCTGGTCAGATGAAACCAAAATTGAACTTTTTGGCAACAATGCAAAACGTTATGTTTGGCGTAAAAGCAACACAGCTGAACACACCATCCCCACTGTCAAACATGGTGGTGGCAGCATCATGGTTGGGCCTGCTTTTCTTCAGCAGGGACAGGGAAGATGGTTAAAATTGATGGGAAGATGGATGGAGCCAAATACAGGACCATTCTGGAAGAAAACATGATGGAGTCTGCAAAAGACCTGAGACTGGGATGGAGATTTTTCTTCCAACAAGACAATGATCCAAAACATAAAGCAAAATCTACAATGGAATGGTTCAAAAATAAACATATCCGGGTGTTAGAATGGCCAAGTCAAAGTCCAGACCTGAATCCAATCGAGAATCTGTGGAAAGAACTGAAAACTACTGTTCACAAATGCTCTCCATCCAACCTCACTGAGCTCGAGCTGTTTTGCAAGGAGGAATGGGAAAAAATTTCAGTCTCTCGATGTGCAAAACTGATAGAGACATACCCCAAGCGACTTACAGCTGTAATCGCAGCAAAAGGTGGCGCTACAAAGTATTAACTTAAGGGGGCTGAATAATTTTGCACGCCCAATTTTTGAGTTTTTGATTTGTTAAAAAAGTTTGAAATATCCAATAAATGTCGTTCCACTTCATGATTGTGTCCCACTTGTTGTTGATTCTTCACAAAAAAATACAGTTTTATATCTTTATGTTTGAAGCCTGAAATGTGGCAAAAGGTCGCAAAGTTCAAGGGGGCCGAATACTTTCGCAAGGCACTGTATCTACAGTAAAACGAGTCCTATATCACCATAACCTGAAAGCAAGGAAGAAGCCACTGCTCCAAAAAAGCCATAAAAAAGCCAGACTATGGTTTGCAACTGCACATGGGGACAAAGATCGTACTCTTTGGAGAAATGTCCTCTGGTCTGATAAAACAAAAATAGGACTGTTTGGCTATAATGACCATCGTTATGTTTGGAGGAAAAAGAAGGAGTCTTGCAAGCCAAAGAACACCATCTCAACCGTGAAGCACGCGGGTGGCAGCATCATGTTGTGGGGGTGCTTTGCTACAAGAGGGACTGGTGCACTTCACAAAATAGATGGCATCATGAGGTAGGAAAATGATGTGGATATATTGAATCAACATCTCAAGACATCAGTCAGGAAGTTAAAGCTTGGTCGCAAAAGGGTCTTCTAAATGGACAATGACCACAAGCATACTTCCAAAGTTGTGGCAAAATGGCTTATGGACAACAAAGTCAAGGTTTTGGAGTGGCCATCACAAAGCCCTGACATCAATCCTATAGAACATTTGTGGGCAGAACTGAATTGTGAAAAACTGAGTTTAAATATATTTGGCTAAGGTGTACGTAAACTTCCGAATTTAACTGTATGTGTGTGTATCCATTTATGTGAGCACACACACACACACCTTTCGATGCGGACGGGCGTGAAGAAGCGGATGCGGATGAAGTCCCCAGCCACAGGGGTGAAGGCCCAGAAGAAGTCCTCTCCCAGGTAGGCCTTCTCCAGGGTGAAGTGCTGGTACGTCTTCAGGCTGGTGGTCACCTCCGCCAGCGGGTTGGCGTGGCCCTTGTGCAGGGTCTGCTTGCCAAAGTCCTTGTCCTGGAATGAATAATTAGACCCAAAGAGGAGGGTTTAGCGAGAAGACATGAGGGTGTTTCTAGATATCGTTCTCATATTGACTTTGAGGGTGCAGTTCTAAAGACAGGGATGAATTCTGAATTGAGATCTGGAAGTCTGACTTAAATGTTCATTTAAATCCTTTAACTATTCCATTTACACGATTTACTTGAAAATGAATGTGAGTCATACTCTCTCATCTCTCCTCCAAGTGGCTTTGGGGTTGAGAGTAACTACATTACTGTTGGCCAAAATGATGAAATTCCACATGGAGAATGTGCAATTTCATGATAAAAGAGAATAGTATATTTCTAGCACCAGATAATGTCACAACAAATCTCTGAGAGACGACGTGTAGCATTGTAAAACATTTTCAGCTTGCTTATAGGCCTTTGCAACTGTAAGTCAAATTCCTACGATAATGATGATGGTGACAGTGCATCCAATTCATCCCATTCTAGCTGAATGTGTCATAGTTCTAATTGTACCTATCCCCATTCAAATAAACAATTGAATATAATAAATGAAATACTCTTCTTTAAATACGAGTATTTGCTAAATACATGTAAGCATTAATGTATAGAGAGTGGTGAGCTGGTCTGCTTTGTAAAGAATCTCTGAATTGAGAAAGCCTTGGTCCAGGACGAGCGGATCAATAGTGAATTGATTGGGTTAGACCAGGTTTTCCCAAACTCGGTCCTGGGGATATTTAAAGTTGAGTTGGATATTTAAATCAGCTGTGTAGTGCTAGGGCAAAAACCAAAACATGCACCCAGCACCGAGTTTGGAGAACCCTGGGTTAGACTACAGTAGCAGTATTCAGGCTGATATCCATTGCTCTTAATAACACAGTAATCAGAGACATTAAACAAAGTCTTTACATCTGGAGTCTGTATGGTGACTTGGAATGCATTCCAGTACTGCAGGGCTCAGAGACTTGAAAACGAATATTTGAACATACACAGACTTTAGTAGATAATATGACACATGCACAGTGAGTGGATGCTAGTAAGCCCCATGTACGCGCGCACACACACACACACACACACACACACACACACACACACACACACACACACACACACACACACACACACACACACACACACACACACACACACACACACACACACACACACACACACACACACACACACACACACACACACACACACACACACCTTGAGTTTCTGGATCTTTCCGGCCAGGGAAGAGTGGGTGCCCACATGCTGGAAGAGAGAGGGCTTGAAGCGAATTCTCAGGTTGGCCTTCTGCCTGTCGCAGTGTTTCTGTGTGTGACAGGCAGGGGAGAGGTGGGAAAGAGGAGGAGGGAGAGAGAAAGAGAGTGTGACAGGCAGGGGAGAGTTGGGAAAGAGGAGGTGGGAGAGAGAAAGAGAGTATGAGTGTGTGACAGGCAGGGGAGAGGTGGGAAAGAGAAGGAGGGAGAGAGAAAGAGAGTATGAGTGTGTGACAGGCAGGGGAGAGGTGGGAAAGAGGAGGAGGGAGAGAGAAAGAGAGTATGAGTGGGTGACAGCCATTGGAGAGGTGGGAAAGAGGAGGAGGGAGAGAGAAAGAGAGTATGAGTGTGTGACAGGCAAGGGAGAGGTGGGAAAGAGGAGGAGGGAGAGAGAAAGAGAGTATGAGTGTGTGGGAGTTGCACCCTTTTCTGAGACTAAGACCAGTTTGGAAAGTCACAGTATTTACATGTAACTCCCTGCTGGGATACTCTGTAACAGATCTGTATTTTCTCTCTCCCTTGAAGTAATCACTGATCTAACATGACTGGGTCTGAAGGACAGCTTGTACCAGGACAGTGGTTACCACAACATATAAGGAAAGGTTTACTTCCAACTGGGCCTAGGTTTACCATGGGGGAGGTTGAACTTACCGCGTCCTTCTCTGGGTTGCACACCTTAACCCACATGATGTGATCCAGCAACCAATCAATTGGCTTGTCCTTGTAGAACATTAGCATAAACTCAACGATCAGCGACAGGTCCACGGACTTGAACATCTTACCTGAGAAGAGACGATATACAACTTAGTTACAATGCTTGACATCATCAAATAGCACCAAAGGTTGTTCAGCTAGTACCTTGTTTCATCATATCTTGAGCCTATGAAACACTACTTCCCAATTGTAAAGCGTCCCTTAGCTCCTATCCCAAGGCCCTTTGTGAAAATCTGAAAGGTCTGAAGGGATTGGACAGGTTTTTGAAATATGGTTATAACTACATTGCCCTCTGCTAGTTGGACAATTCTATCCTTTCAGATGTATTAGAAGGGGGGCCTTTTGGAATTGGTGAAAAGTAGAAAGTAGAGTGTAACAAGGACCTAGAACAGAGGCTAAACTTAGCCAATGTGCTCTGAAATGAAATCTGAAAGAAACAGAATTGCACACGGACCCTTGAGCACTGAATTTAATGTAATGTAATTTAATTGTCAGATTAATACTGATTAATGCATTAGAGGCAATTTCATAAAGTCACCAAGTGGGTTAGAAGAGGAAATCGTTTTTGGTCAAAATGAGGACGTTTGCAGTATGTTGTTTAAAGGAATTGGATTATTTTACAGGTGTTTAATTGTAATGCTTTGAAGCTCTTTCCACTATAATGTTTTCCAGCTATTATAGTCATTACAAAGACAGATGATTCAGTTTAGCCAATTACAAGAACAGAAATACCTAATTTTTGTTTGTCCTCATATCAAACATAATCCAACAAAATACACATGCACTCAGCCACCCACCTGTGCACACTGAATTAAAAAAGTATTCTCCTCTCCTCTCCACATGCCTCTCCCCCCAGTCTCTCTTTATACCTCCCTACCCCTCTGTACATGAAACCACTTCTCTCTTCTCGCTCTCCTCCATCCCTTTCTCTCTGGTTACAACATCTCTACTGAGGTCAACACTCTTTCCCTGGTTGAGCTGTAGCATTCACCCTCCTATTGCAAGGTTTACGATGCCACAGCATTATGGGTTTATGAGAGAGAGAGTGGCAGAGAGAGAGAGAGTGAGAGAGAGAGGAGAGGAGAGAGTGGAGAGAGAGAGGGGGGGTAAAGCGCTTGTGTAAGGGAAGGAGTTACAACTCATTAGAATCCCACAGAGAGGTTGAGGGAAAGAAGGATGGAAGGAAGGGAGGAGAAAGACAGAAAGGGGTGGATGGAGCAAGAGATGGGTAGAAACAGAGAGGGTGAAAGGTCAGGTGGTCAAGTGAGAGGAGTTCAGCTAACAGTCATTATAGAACCTGATGGGGAAGGGGGAGTGTAGGAGTGGAGATATGGACTGTAAGATAGGTAAAGAGGGAGACAGACATAGTGAGGGAAAGTGGGGCGAACATTCATTACAGGCCTGCTGACAGGGAGAGATTAGGGAGGTGGCTGCAGGAAGGAAGGTGTGTGTGTGGAAGGGTGAGAGAGACTCATCTCTTCAGTAGGTCCTATGATTGAGTGTAGTCTGGCCCAGGGGTGTGAATGTGAACGGAAAGGCTCTGGAGCGACAAACCACCCTTGCTGACTCTGCCCGGCTGGTTCCCCTCTCTCCACTGGGATTCTCTGCCTCTAACCCTGGTGCTCTCCAATGCCATCCCTAGGAAGGGTGCGTCACCTGAGTGGGTCGAGTCTCTGAAGTGATCTTTCTGTCCGGGTTGGCGCCCCCCTCGGGTTTGTGCCGTGTGGGAGATCTTCGTGGGCTATACTCAGCCTTGTCTCAGGGTAGTGAGATGGTGGTTGAGTTGGTGGTTGAAGATATCCCTCTAGTGGTGTGGGGGCTGTGCTTTGGCAAAGTGGGTGAGGTTATATCCTGCCTGGTTGGCCCTGTCCGGTGGTATAGGCGGACGAGGACACAGTGTCTCCCAACCCCTCCTTTCTCAGCCTCCAGTAATTATGCTGCAATAGTTTGTGTTGGGGGGCTAGGGTCAGTCTGTTATATCTGGAGTATTTCTCCTGTCTTATTCGGTGTCCTGTGTGAATTTAAATATGCTTCCTCTAATTCTCTCTCTCTTTCTCTTTCTCTTCTCTTTGAGAACCGGAGCCCTAGGACCATGCCTCAGGACTACCTGGCCTGATGACTCCTTGCTGTCCCCAGTCCAACTGATTGTGCTGCTGCTCCAGTTTCAACTGTTCTGCCTGCGGCTATGGAACACTGACCTGTTCACTGGACGTGCTACCTAGTCCCGGACCTGCTGTTTTCGACCCTCTCTCTCTACTGCACCTGCTGTCTCTAACTCTGAATGATCGGCTATGAAAAGCCAACTGACATTTACTCCTGTTGTACCCTCTAAAACCACTGTGATTATTATTATTTGACCCTGCTGGTCATCTATGAACGTTTGAACATCTTGGCTATGTACTGTTATAATCTCCACCCGGCACAGCCAGAAGAGTGGCCACCCCTCAGAGCCTGGTTCCTCTCTAGGTTTCTTCCTTGGTTCTGGCCTTTCATGAGGAAGCCGACGGGCTTCCTCATCTGCATTGCTTGCTGGTGTGTGGCTGGGTTTCTGTACAGCACTTTGTGACATCGGCTGATGTAAAAAGGGCTTTATAAATACATTTGATTGATTGATTAATTGATTGAGAGAGAGGGGAGGTGGGATGCTGGAAGGAAGGTGTGTGTGTGCATGTGTGTGAGTTAGTGGAAGGGGGTGAGAGTGAGTGAATGAGTATAGAAGGATTACAGAATGAAAGTGTGCCCGCATGTGTGTGTGTTCGTGGGTATGTGCATAATAGCGAGGGTTCTGTGATTGTGTGCTGTCTCTGATGTGGAATTCTGCTTTCATCAGGCAGGTGTGTGATCTCCTGAGTCAGTCACTACATCAGGCAGTAGAGTCCGTTTCAGTGAATCACCGACTCACAGAATAAGTAGGCTCACTGAACCCCGGATCTGAGACCCAGTATAACCCAGTGACTCACTTAGACTGACTCTACTGATTGTTCTCAGAACAGGGCAGCTTACCAATTTAAGAATTTCCTCACACTGACCTATGTTGTCTAGGGGAAAAATATAAGCTAAGTGACGAAGGCATTAAAAGGTCAACACGTACACACCCGCAAACACCTTTGGATAACCTCTATGGGCAGCCACACACCTGGGGATAACCTCTATAGGCAGCCACACACCTGGGGATAACCTCTATAGGCAGCCGCACACCTGGGGATAACCTCTATAGGCAGCCACACACCTTGGGATAACCTCTATAGGCAGCCACACACCGGGGTATAACCTCTATAGGCAGCCACACACCTGGGTATAACCTCTATAGGCAGCCACACACCTGGCGATAACCTCTATAGGCAGCCGCACACCTGGGAATAACCTATGTAGGCAGCCACACACCTGGGGATAACCTCTATAGGCAGCCACACACCTGGGGATAACCTCTATATGCAGCCACACACCTGGGGATAACCTCTATAGGCAGCCACACACCTGGGGATAACCTCTATAGGCAGCTACACACCTGGGGATAACCTCTATAGGCAGCCACACACCTGGGTATAACCTCTATAGGCAGCCACACACCTGGGGATAACCTCTATAGGCAGCCACACACCTGTAATTAACCTCTATAGGCAGCCACACACCTGGGTATAACCTATATAGGCAGCCACACACCTGGGGATAACCTCAATAGGCAGCCACACACCTGGGGATAACCTCTATAGGCAGCCACACACCATAAATTCAATGCTGAGTTATACAAAACAGCCTTTGAATGCGGTCTTATAACAAAATGCTCAGGTTAAATGTCAAAAGCATAACATTCCATTTTCATCTGTATTTTATGGAGAGCCATTTAACTATCTGTCATCTTTCCATTTTCTACAATGTTGGCTTCAATTTGAGGTCTAATGTGACTGTATCCATGAATAAACACCTCTCTCTCTAACAATCCACTCTTTCCTTGCACTCGTATGCACAGCCATACACGCAGATGGCTGCCACCTGATTCTCCCTGATTGTGCCGGCTGCTAGCCCTGTCACGCTGGTTAGCTGCGGAATGCTAATGAGAGCAGAGGGGAGAGAAAGGAGCAGTCGCTAACCACTAGCTAGGGCTCCTAAAAACACCTGAGAGAGCCCCATCGGAGCACAACCCATCAGATTACTGCTCACAAATCCTCCTGTCGCCTAGCCGGAATGATGTATTTAGCGCTGCATGGCTTATCCTGTGAGGGGAATATTGTTATGGTGTGTCTCGGATCATTATCGTCACAGTAACGGCTAATTATCTTATGTAATTGTGTTTTGAGGCAGTCAAACACTGACTGCACTAAGCCTAAAACAGAGGCTGTGTCGCTCTATGGCCGGGTAATGATGCATGATGAGTATGGGAGATTGGATACATGTGCACAAACCAGGCAAACCTTCTTCTCAAGATTAATTTCTCCATCTTTAGGGAATAAGAAGCAAAAAGGTAAGAGTATCATTACTCAACCCTCTAGCTATTCCTCCTTTTAACTAACTCTTATGTTTAAAATCTCTAAAAGGTGACGACCTTGAACTCGGTAAGCCTAAATCTTGACATGAGATTTCAAATCAGTCTATTCCCTTCCCTACTCCCTCAGAAAAGAGGAACGGAGAACTGAGGTTGGTGTCTTTTCCATGACCAATGTTGTTGACAGCCCGGCGGCCATGATTCAGCGAGCTGCTCGTTGTGACGGTCGGGAGAAGCGAGCCTGTCGGCTTATCAAAACTCTGGGGCGAGTGTGCCTCAGAGCGGCATTCAGTCACGGTTGTCGAACTGGGCCCGCTGTCCCGGGCTACCCGTGAGGACCATGCTCTCCAATTAAATGTGAGTGGAGAGGGGGATAGAGAGAGAGAAAGAGAAAGAGAGGGGGAGAGAAAGAAAGAGGAGATAATGAGAGAGAGAGAGAGATACGGGGGAGACAGGGAGAGAGAGATGGGAAGGAGCGCGAGAGAATGACAGAAAGAGGGGGAAAGAGAACGAGACGCCTCACCTCAATTTCCTCCAAGGGAAGCCCGGGTATGAATCTACAGACTAAACTGACAGGCAGACTTTACACGCTTAGCTAAGCACAGCAAGTAACAGCAACGGATATGGCATCCGTCAGAAGCTTATTTGACACGCTTTCGCTTTATGTTTGATAAGTGGAATAGGAGAAGGCCCACGCCAAGCAATCTCAGTCTGCAATTTCTACTCAATTGAAAGTGAATAGCAATCTGAGCTTTGTTAACCCCCCGTTGTGTTCAGTAATATGGTGTCGTAGCTCAGTTGAGAATTGAATACTGTTGCTTTAAGAATGTATCAGGCACGTTGTGCGTGTACAGAGGTGTGAGGATTGGATGAGTGAGGTTTGTACGAGTTGTTAACATGTTGATCTGAAGTAAAGACGTTCAGTTTAATTGCACAACAAGCCTCCGTGCATTAGTAACACCCCCCATGACAATAGGCCTCGGAGACAACCTTTAGTCCAGTAGCAACATATTCCATAGACATCTATAATTTTATTAGTCAATTGGCTTCCAATAAACTATTCCCAATAGGTAGAAGTTGCCTGTGGGCAGAGATCTCAGATCAGCTTGCCCTCTCCTAATCTACCCTTAACCATTAGGGGGAGCAATTCGACTGAACTTAGGTCAGCGCCTACTCCCCAGTCCTTATATATCCTACTCCTTAGTCCCTATACATCCTACTCCTTAGTCCCTATACATCCTACCCCCTAGTCCCTATACATCCTACCCCCTAGTCCCTATACATCCTACCCCCTAGTCCGTATACATCCTACTCCTTAGTCCATATACATCATACCCCCTAGTCCCTGTACATCCTACCTCCTAGTCCATATACATCCTACCCCCTAGTCCCTATACATCCTACCCCCTAGTCCCTATACATCCTACCCCCTAGTCCCTATACATCCTAACCCCTAGTCCATATACATCCTACCCCCTAGTCCCTATACATCCTACCCCCTAGTCCCTATACATCCTACCCCCCAGTCCTTATACATCCTACTCCTTAGACACTATACATCCTACTCCTTAGTCTCCCTTGTCCCTATACATCCTACCCCTTAGTCCCTATACATCCTACCCCCTAGTCCCTATACATCCTACTCCTTAGACACTATACATCCTACCCCTTAGTCCCTATACATCCTACCCCCTAGTCCCTATACATCCTACCCCTTAGTCCCTATACATCCTACCCCCTAGTCCCTATACATCCGACTCCTTAGACACTATACATCCTACTCCCTAGTCCCTATACATCCTACTCCCTAGTACCTATACATCCTACTCCTTAGTCTCTATTCATCCTACTCCTTAGTCGCTACCCATCCTACTCCCTAGTCCCTACCCATCCTACTCTCTAGTCCCAACCATACTACTCCTTAGTCCTTATACATCCTACTCCCTAGTCCCTACCCATCCTACTCTCTAGTCCCTATAATCCTACTCTCTAGTCCCAACTATACTACTCCTTAGTCACTATACATCCTACTCCCTAGTCCCTACCCATCCTACTCTCTAGTCCCAACCATACTACTCCTTAGTCCCTATACATCCTACTCCCTAGTCCCTACCCATCCTACTCTCTAGTCCCTATACATCCTACTCTCAAGTCCCAACCATACTACTCCTTAGTCTCTATACATCCTACTCCCTAGTCCCTACCCATCCTACTCTCTAGTCCCTATAATCCTACTCTCTAGTCCCTGTATATCCTACTCCTTAGTCCCTTTACATCCTGCTGGTCCTATAGCTGGGAGGTCTTTGCTGGGGGAGATGGGGCTGGAGGGATGGTGTGGAGAGAGCAGAGTGGACATCAATCACTGGTTAAGCTGGGCCCCGAACAGCACTCTGGGACTTATTAGAGTAAAGTGGAGCAGCAGAGGCTCATGGGAAAGAGTGTGGCACATGCAGTGTAACTGTGTGTACGTGAGACTGTGTGTGTGTGTGTGTGTGTGTGTGTGTGTGTGTGTGTGTGTGTGTGTGTGTGTGTGGGGGGGGGATTCTCCATGTGTGTGTGTCAGAGAGAGAAAGGGAGAGAAAGAAGTCTTGTGAATCATGGAGGAGAGAGGGACTATGTCAGAGTGGAAAACGTTGAATAGTCCCCTATTTGGTGAAACACAGTGGTTCTCTCATAGACAATATAATATATTATAAACTCAGCAAAAAAAGAAACATCCTCTCACTGTCAACTGCGTTTATTTTCAGCAAACGTAACATATTTGTATGAACATAAGATTCAACAACTGAAGAAGTTCCACAGACATGTGACTAACAGAAATGGAATAATGTGTAACTGAACAGAGGGGGGGAGGGGTCAAAATCAAAAGTAACAGTCAGTATCTGGTGTGGCCACCAGCTGCATTAAGAACTGCAGTGCATCTTCTCATGGACTTCACCAGATTTGGCAGTTCTTGCTGTGAGATGTTACCCCACTCTTCCACCAAGGCACCTTCAAGTTCCCGGACATTTCTGGGAGGAATGGCCCTAGCCCTCACCCTCCATCCGGGCTCTTCGCTGGCCATGGCAGAACACTGACATTCCTGTCTTGCAGGAAATCACGCACAGAATGAGCAGTATGGCTGGTGGCATTGTCATGCTGGAGGGTCATGTCAGGATGAGCCTGCAGGAAGGGTACCACATGAGGGAGGAGGTGGTCTTCCCTGTAACGCACAGCGTTGAGCTTGCCCGCAATGACAACAAGCTCAGTCCAATGATGCTGTGACACACCGCTCCAGACCATGAGGGACCCTCCACCTCCAAATTGATCCCGCTCCAGAGTACAGACCTCAGTGTAACGCTCATTCCTTCGACGATAAACGCAAATCCGACCATCACCCCTGGTGAGACAAAACAGTGACTCGTCAGTGAAGAGCACTTTTTGCCTGTCCTGTCTGGTCCAGCGACGGTGGGTTTGTGCCCATAGACGACGTTGTTGCCGATGTTGTCTGGTGCACAACTGAGCAAGAGGACAAGTACATTAGAGTGTCTAGTTTGAGAAACAGACATCTCACAGGTCCTTAACTGGCAGCTTCATTAAATAGCACCCGTAAAACACCAGTCTCAACATCAACAGCGAAGAGGCGACTACAGGATGCTGGCCTTCTAGGCAGAGTTCCTCTGTCCAGTGACTGTGTTCTTTTGCCCATCTTAATCTTTTATTTTTATTGGCCAGTCTGATATATGGCTTTTTCTTTGCAACTGTGCCTAGATGGCCAGCATCCCGGAGTCGCCTCTTCACTGTTGATGTTGAGACAGGTGTTTTGCAGGTACAATTTAATGAAGCTGCAAGTTGAGGACTTGTGAGGCGTCTGATTCTCAAACTAGACACTCTAATGTACTTGCTCAGTTGTGCACCGTTTGCACTGTTCTGTGAAGGGAGTAGTAGTGCACAGTTTCTCTTCAGTTTCTTGACAATTTCTCACATGGAATAGCCTTCTCAGAACAAGAATAGACTGACGAGTTTCAGAAGAAAGTTATTTGTTTCTGGCCATTTTGAGCCTGTAATCAAACCCACAAATGCTGATGCTCCAGATATTCAACTAGTCTACAAAAAGACAGTTTTATTGCTTCTTTAATCAGAACAAGAGTTTCCAGCTGTGCTAACATAATTGCAAAAGGGTTTTCTAATGATCAATTAGCCTTTTAAATGATAAACTTGGATTAGCTAACACAAGGTGCCATTGGAACACAGGAGTGATGGTTGCTGATAATAAGCCTCTGTACGCCTATGTAGATATTCCATTAAAAGTCAGCCGTTTCCAGCTACAATAGTAATTTACAACATAACAATGTCTACACGGTATTTCTGATCAATTTGATGTTATGTTAATGAACAAAAAATTAGCTTTTCTTTCAAAAACAAGGACATTTCTAAGTGACCCCAAACTTTTGAACGGTAGTGTATGTGTTGTGATAATTGCGTTGTTTGCTCTATAACCTGTTAGTTCATATGCCTTGCCACCGTGATATATAGGCCGAGGCAATAAGAAGACATAGTGGAAGAATGAATTCAACCACACATTTGTTTCATTACAAAACCGGAGAGCAACATCTTTCCGGTGAAGTCCACAAAACATATTGCATGTAAACAAACAGTTACACGACCTACAGCATGGTCAAGACTACTAAACTATTGATTTAGAACCAAGGAGTGTTACCACAAGTCACAAAGAAAACAGGAGCTGCCGCCAATATTCTTGCACCATTTCAACATCATAAAATCACCTATGCTTAGTCTAATACAGTGACAACTAAAAGATACCAAAAACTATTTAGTCCAATCAACGTAAGCTAAATATGATGTGGCTGTCCATGTTAATGGTGTGTGTGTGTGTGTGTGTGTGGTGTGTGTGTGCGTGCGTGTGTGGTGTGTGCGTGCATGCAAGTAGAAAAAACTTGTCGACTCACTCTACTTGTAGAGAAACACCAATCCCATACTCCGCTCTTTGATGTTGCCTAAACGTTCTATCATACAATACACACTTTTAGATTTTGTTGACCTTGGCTACCTAGCTAAAAAGCTTCCTCGCTTGCCTAACTTCCTTTTATGGGCAATGATGTGCCAGGCCAGCTAGTTAACGTTAGCATACTACATCTAGCTACATGTTGAACTTCCATCCTCTCAGGCCAGGGGCACAATGTAGGAACTTATGGTTGGATCAGAATCGCTGTTATAATTATCGGCCAGCACGGAGAACTAAGTAAAACCACAAGACCAAATCCCTATCTTCATTGCTAATTTAGGAGAGGGACGATTTTAGCTAGCTTGCTAGCCAGCCACCCATGTGGTCTGTCTGTGTCTGGCACCTGTCAAACCCTGCCATAATGGGATTCTTTGGTTCAGTTTACCTTGGGACACAACGAGATACAACAATAAATAAATAAAAATCTGTCAATAATGACATTTGGCTTGTGATGTGATTGGTCTGAAGCCAAATCCAAACTGGCTTCCCTTGACACTTTTTTGGGGTGCGTCAGGAGCATTCACAGCTGAGCTCACTCAGTTTAGCACAACATTGATTGGCCATTATTTGATTTATTTTTTATCAAGGGAGGCCAAATTCTTTCTGGCTTCCCTTGCACTTAAATGCTACTACGGGAGGCAACAATGTCATACTCTTTCTGACCAGAAAGCATCAGATAGATACGCTACACATACTGAGACAGATGGGTGATGTTCCGTTCCCTCGGATGCTTTCTCCAGTGAGATACATTCAGACTATTGCGAATTGAAGGACATTTATGAAACACAGAGACGAAAGATAAAGTATTTTGTATGTTTTTTTCTTGGTACATTTTTTGAGGAAGCCTGGCTTCCCTTGGCATTCATAAATACACGCCACTGCAATACTCGTCTTTCACATTTATCAGAGAACAAAACAAAAGCACACAGTGGTGGCCTCTTGGGGGCTTTTCAGTGGATTCGGTAATTTGTTTTTTACTGATCAGCAGAGAGTCACAAGACACCATACCCCTCTTAAGCTCTGAATGGAAATGTTTGAAATGTCAAAGGCCACAGTCATAAAGTGGAATTCAGCTTCAGCCAGACTATTAGGAGTCCCATGACAAAAACAGACCATCAGAGAAGGGTTTATTTGGGTATTTTACGCTCATCATTTCAAATCAATCTGCACCATGTTTTTATTTCAGTCATAGATGAGTTCTGGGGGGTAAGGATAATGTATATCACTATTCATTTTCATCAGAAGACACAATTGACTCTGATACTGAGTTAGTGGGTGTAGTTAGACAGCTGATAGACCCCATGGGGTCTGTGTGTGTCCGGCACGTGTCAAACCCTGCGGAAGAACGGCTAGGGGATTCTTTGGTTCCGTTTACCTTGGGACCTGGTCCTGTGCTGGCTGTCAAAACCTCTTTACTTTGGGTCGGAAACAACTAGCTCTGCACGAGCCCCCAAAAACACACCACATGTGTTCCCCATTTTCTCACCAAAGATAACACAACCACTGAAAAGTTTTGGCTGCATTTAAAAAATGTTCCCCTTCAGTTCACTTTAATTGGAAGTTGGAACTGCTCTCACTAACCGAGACTGTGGCCTTGCCTCTAAAATCAATTCAATTTCCTTCAGCTCCAGTCAACAGAGCACTGTATTTTCACATGCCAGCTACCCCACACTGAAAGATTCCGGAAGATATAAGTAATTGATTACTTTCTGCAGTATAATTAGAGCAGAGATCAAATGCAGGTTAAAGCTTCAATTAATTTCGCCGGCTTTAATTCAAAGTGGGTTCTTTGAAATGTAGTTCTGACAAGTTGGAGGGAGCTTAGAAACAACTTTCCTGCCAAGCTGTAGATTTGATTATAACCTTCTGACTAAAATAGCTTACCTTTGCCATTGGTCAGCATTATTCGTATGAATAACCAAGTGGCTTTCGAGGCAATTGTTCAAGTATCAGTGTCCTACTTGTGGGTTCATAGGAAGTCCCTTTTTTGGGGGCTGCCTAGGTGAGAATCTTAAGTCAGAAATGTTTAACGTTCAGTATTAGAGCACCTGGCTAGTTCTTCTGGCTAGGATTGCAAAAATACGGTAACTTTCCCCAAATTCCCTGGTTTTCCAAAAAAACAGGTTGGAAGATGCCTGGAATCAGGAGGGAATAAGCAAGAAATCAACCAGGATTTCTGGAAAACCTAGATATCGTAGATGTACAGGCACTCAACAGTAACGTGGTAGGGCTAGCTCTTTAGGCTGTAGTAACACTGCTTTGGTGACACTGAGGGTGTTTTCATATATAGTCCTCTTTAAAGTGTACTATGCGGTAAAAAGTCAAAAGAACCCCGTTCTCTTTGTATTCACAGTGACCTTGCCTTTGAATGAGGACTCAACTATTTTGCCAGTTCACTTAAACTATTTTGTGAACCGAGTCCTCTTTGCATTTACTTTGGTATGTTTAGAAAGAAACCAAGATCTTTTTCCAAGTGCAGGACAAGCCATTCAATCAGAATGTGTTATCGGACAGCTAGATATACAGTACCAGTCAAAAGTTTGGACACATCTACTCGTTTAAAGCTTTGCACACACTTGGCATTTTCTCAACCAGCTTCATGGGGTAGTCACCTGGAATGTATTTCAATTAACAGGTTTGCCTTGTTAAAAGTGAATTTGTCGAATTTCTTTACTTCTTGATCGGTTTGAGCCGATCATTTGTGTTGTGACAAGGCAGGGTTGGTATGCAGAAGATAGCCCTATTTGGTAAAAGACCAAGTCCATATTGTGGCAAGAACAGCTCAAATAAGCAAAGAGAAACAACAGTCCATCAATACTTTAAGACATGAAGGTCAGTCAAATTTCAAGAACTTTGAAAGTTTCTTTGAGTGCAGTCGCAAAAACCATCAAGCGCTATGATGAAACTGGCTCTCACGAGGAGAGTCATGGAGTGCTGCATCAGATGACCTGGCCTCCACAATCACCCAACCTCAACCCAATTCAGATGGTTTGAGATGAGTTGGACCACAGAGTGAAGGAAAAGCAGCCAACAAGTGCTCAGCATATGTGGGAACTCCTTCAAGACTGTTGGAAAAGCATTCCAGATTAACCTAGTTGAGAGAATTCCAAGAGTGTGCAAAGCTGTCATCATGGCAAAGGGTAGCTACTTCGAAGAATCTCAAATATAAAATATACTTTGATTTGTATAACACTTTTTTTGGTTACTACATGATTTCATATGTGTTATTTCATAGTTTTGATGTCTTCACTATTATTCTACAATGTAGAAAACAGTAAAAATAAAGAAAAACCCTTGAATGAGTAGGTGTGTTCCAACTTTTGACTGGTACTGTACCTACTTACATTTTGGAAGCTAATAGATTGCATTTAGTTAAAATATGAGACATAATAATTGTATTCAGAAGACACTATTAACATGTGCATTTTATTGGTAGAATAATAAATTGCAATAGAATAAATGCAGAATAAATAATGATGTAATTGAATATTGTACACCCAAGGTATGCTGCTGTACTGCCCCTTTAAGAACTAGAAACTATTTTGTAATATATGTTGTGATTCTCACCAAATTGCTTGTCTTCTCACACTTTCAAACCCCACAATCAATAAACAGCTTATGAAGGTATCTTAGCCAATAGATCACATACTGCAAACAAATAATCTAAACTAAAACCTAATTTAGGAATTTCTGTGCGTCCTTAACAATCGCTAATCAATATCCAAAAACAGGACACATTTTTTCTGCCGAACCTGCATATTATCATCGTCTCTCTTTTGTGGCACCAATGTGAGGGGTTATGGCAAGGGAAACGTTGTTGCAGTAGTCTAGTGTGTGGTGGGGGGAAAAGAACAAGCAAACTTGTTGAGCTTAGCGTTCACATGGTCCTAAAAAAGGGAACCGGACCACGGAATTCAAGCAAACTGCCCTCAGACCACCTCTCGAGATAGTTTCAGCTCGGTTCACTTCGGGGGCTCTTTTGAGGGGTCTGAGTTCCTTTGAAGTGTTCACACTGCACAAAAATTAAGTGAACCAAAACAATTGTCTGAAAGGGACCAAATGTGAAAACACCCTGAGTCGTTGCTCTTTAACTCACACTATCAACAATAGCGCTAGGCTAGCTCTTTTGGCACAGGCTGAGGCTTACCGATGAAGCCCAGCTGGGAGAACTCCAAGATCATCCACTCCTCAGAAGGCTGCTGCAGGGCAAAGTTCTTCATCGTGGTGAAGTAATTTGGACGCGCAACAATGTCATCCTCCAGCTGAGGGAGAGAAAAGGGGAGGAAAAGAGTTAAACATTTATTTCCTTTATTAAGGGGAATTAACGTTACAATTCCCAGTCATTACATTTGATTAAATACTAATAGATGTAATTTGTAGCAATGGCTTTTTGTGATTGCAAACATATGGCCTGTACTTCTGAATAATTGAAAACTCCGGAAGGGGTCAAAAGCATTACAGAAAATAGATGACAGCGTGAAATGATGTAATACACATTGTATGGTTCAGCGTACAGTATACAGTACCAGTCAAAAGTTTGGACACACCTACTCATTCAAAAATATATATATATTTAAAAAAAAAAAACTATTTTCTACATTGTAGAATAATTGTGAAGACATCAAAACTATGGAATAAAATTATATGGAATCATGAGGTAACCAAAAAAAGTATAAAACAAATCAAAATATATTTTATATTTGAGATTCTTCAAAGTAGCCAACTATTGCCTTGATGGCAGCTTTGCACACTCTTGGCATTTTCTCAACCAGCTTCATGAGGTAGTCACCTGGAATGCATTTCAATTAACAGGTGTGTCTTGTTAAAAGTTCATTTGTGGAATGTATTTACTTCTTAACGAGTGTGAGCCAATCAGTTGTTTTGTGACAAGGTAGGGTTGGTATACAGAAGATAGCCCTATTTGGTAAAAGACCAATTCCATATTATTTCAAGAACAGCTCAAATAAGCAAAGAGAAACGACAGTCCATCTTCAAGACACTCTTCAAGTGCAGTCGCAAAAACCATCAATTGCTATGATGAAACTGACTCTCATGAAGACCGACACAGGAAAAAAGACCCAGAGTTACCTCTGCTACAGAGGATACGTTCATTAGAGTTGCCAGCCTCAGAAAGTGCAGTCCAAATAAATGCTTCTCAGAGTTCAAATTACAGACACATCTCAACATCAACTGTTCAGAGGAGACTGCATGAATCAGGCCTTTATGCTCAAATCGCTGCAACAAAAAAAACACTCCTAAAGGACACCAATAAGAGAGAAACATGAGCAATGGACATTAGACAGGTGGAAATCTGTCCTTTGGTCTGATGAGAACAAATCAGAGATTTTTGGTTCCAACTGCCGTGTGTTTGTGAGACACATAGGTGAACAGATGATCTCTGCATGTGTGGTTACCACTGTGAAGCATGGAGGAGGAGGTGTTATGGTGTGGGGGTGCTTTGCTGGAGACAATGTCAGTGATTTATTTAGAAGGCACACTTAACCAACAGGACAATGACCCAACACACCTCCAGGCTGTGTACGGGCTATTTAACCAAGAAGGAGAGTCATGGAGTGCTGCATCAGATGACCTGGCCTCCACAATCACCTGATCTCAACCAAATTGAGATGGTTTGGGGTGAGTTGCCAGCAAGTGCTCAGCATATATGTGAACTCCTTCAAGAATGTTGGAAAAGCATTCCAGGTGAAGCTGGTTGAGAGAATGCCAAGAGTGTGCAAATCAAGGCAAGGCAAACTTTTTTGGTTACTACATGATTCCATATATGTTATTCCATAGTTTTGATGTCTTCAGTATTAGTATACAATGTAGAAAATAGCAAAAATAAAGAAAAACCTTTGAATAAGTAGGTGTGTCCAAACTTTTGACTGGTACTGTATTTCCAATTAAAATTACTTAATTGCTTCATTTGTATACTCTAAACCAATAAAAACTGTCCTTTATCCTCTTACAAAAAAGCTTTAAAATTAGCTTTAAATGAGTCAGTAGACTTAAACAGGAGATGAAACGCACAACTACCAAAGACCTCCCAGTCAACTGCAACTAATTAACATGAATAAAAATAAATAAAATAAATAAAAAAGACATCTGGACAGCCTGCCGTGGTGAGAGGAGTGACAGCTGCTCTGTGTGTCACAAAACAGATGAGGTGATTCTGAAGAAATAAACTGTCACATGCGCTCCTCTCCTCTCCTTTCTGAGGCGAGGCTCCAAAACTGGTCCCACGCAACTCCTGCCACTTCCCATCTCACCCTGCTTCCCTCTCACCCCCTCTTCTCCCGCCGTGAGTGGGGACCGAGGTGGAGACAGCCCGGATACATGTTTTGTGAGTCGCATGCCACGCCAGGGTGATACATTGGGCTGCAACAGATGGCCGTTACCCTATCCCCAGCCGGTGGCGGAATAAACATGGCTGTTTCCATCAGTTTCTATCCCAGTGGCTAAAGTCTGCCCGGTAATGAGGAGCGGCAGTTTGTTCAAGCAGCCGTTACATGTGTTGATTTAAACCTGTGTTTGAACCAGTCTGTTTTAATATATTCTACACTGTCAATTTCAATGAATATGGAACATCTAGGTTTTAAAAGTAGACAAGGGACGTTGAAAGGTGAGTAGTGCCTGATTTTACTGCTATTTTAACATGGTCTCCTGTTTTCTCTAAGGAGTACAAAGGCACATTGTGAATGAGATCAGAACACATCTCTCCAGGGGACAGGAGTCATTCAGACAATATGTCAGAGCAACACAGAACCAAATGTTTCTGTGCTCTCATCAAAGCACACAATGTCACATGGAACAAGCATTGGTGCCTGAGCCATATGCTACACATGCGTTGCATTCCCTCAGTCTCGGCTTCAATGGATACAGATTGTCTTCTTGTTCCGAAGACGCTTCGATGGAGGCCTAGTGGTGTGTCAACATATCCTCCTACATTATGGGTAGGAATGAGAGACGGATGATGTTTTACAGCAACAGAAAGACGGTAACCAAATCCCAACCTAATCACAACGCTCCCTCCTAATCTGCATCTGCCTAACAGAGTTTGCATCTTTCCACTTCCTTCCCCGGCTGGGAAATAACGTGGAAGTAATTACCCTTCCCTTCACCAGAGGAGAACCTCCTTGAAGTTCAGAGCAAGTAGCGCTGTCAAAATACACAACCGCATCGGGTGTTAATGTCAAAACGCAAGCGTTCGTCGGGTCTCACGAATGCAGCCCCGACTGTGGGAGACGACTGAGGCTAATTTATGGCATGTCACCCTCACGATAGGTCTTGCGTGGAAAATGAAGTGAAGTGGAGTGCCACCTGCTCGAAGGTTATGTGCAATGGCTGCCCTGTGAGCAACGTAGTTCCAAGCACGGACAACTATTATTCCCAGAACAAACAGTTCATAGTGTTTACACACTTCCAGATTCTCATTTTACACTGCAGAATGTACTCATTTCCTAAAACAGTAAACAGATGCATATTGGAAGATTGAGGTTTCGTACCTGCACATAGTAGGTCCCTTTAGACTGGGCGTACATCATGAGAAAGCAGTAATCCAAATTCTGCTTTGTCCGCCATCTGGAGAGGAAGAGGAGAGTGACGGGGGTGCGGTTAGATTCACAAACCCAAACATACACACACACATACAACCACACGCACAAATTCACGTACGCGGATGCACAAAGGCACTGCACACACACACACACACACACACACACACACACACACACACACGCACACACACACACAATCCACATTCAAACCAGAGCCTATTCTTCTTGACATCACACAGTGGGAATTCAAACAACGTACACATATTTCATTGACATTCAGGCCTGAGTACAGCCAGTAAAGACACATTGTATCACTCTAGCATAACTCGGACACATGTTCTGCATCTGAATTCATAACGTAGGAACTCTATTGTCATTTGAGTCAGTATATACGGAAACCATAACCTTCTCTTCTAAGCGGGGCAGTAACCCAGTTCCTCTGTCCTCTCGTAAGAGGAGCAGCTGGAGGTGGATTAGTGGCTCCTGATTCAGATTAGGAGAAGAACATGAGGTTGTCTTTGTCACTGGATATCAATGAGATGTTGAAAGACAGACAGACAGACAGACAGACAGACAGACAGACAGACAGACAGGCAGGCAGGCAGGCAGGCAGGCAGGCAGGCAGGCAGGCAGGCAGGCAGGCAGGCAGGCAGGCAGGCAGGCAGGCAGGCAGGCAGGCAGGCAGGCAAGTAATATGAGCCCACAGCCTACACACAACACATCACCACACAGGAAAAATAACAACACACTGACTAGAGCAGCCATACAGCAGGCAGCAACTACTACACCAGGAGAACAATGCCCCTGAACTCAACGCACTTCTCATCGTTTCATCCAATAAAAGACGGGCCTCCGGCAGCACAAGTCCTAAGATCTGTTTGCCCATTCAAATCTTACAATAACACCACGTGCAATGGATTCAGAAAGATACATAGTCTTTCGTTAGACTGAAATAGTCACCTAAGTAATTTACATTGTGACTAATTTACATTGTGACTCAGCTATTGCTCGAGGTGAACAAGTTAGCCAATGATGTCCACAATGTACTCTGAGAACACATTGAAATCTATGCTTATAAAAGAAAACAATTGGGGTTGATTAGGGTCAAATTCTGCCAAATTGAGATATGCAAAAATCGTTGCCATTGAACGCTGTGTTAACATTCAAATCCAATAGCTGCCGTCTTTCTAATTGGTTGATAAGCTTTATGAATCTCAGCTGTGCCCGGGAGATAGGCTTGATGACGCACCACATCACATGTGGTTATGTTATACCACAATTAACATTATGTGGTTCTTTCCCCTAGTGCTAAACCCCTTTTTCCCCATCTGGTAAATGGACGGTACACGTACCATGGGGAGGCCCGTGATAAGACACAAAGAGATCCATTCTTACCCTACCACCCCTTAAGCTATCGGTTTCACTGGATTTCAACAAACAGTAAAGTGTTTTCCCCTAATGTGCCATTAAGATGTGGAAGGTCAGTTTAGAGATGAATGATAATGGTATAGCACTTTAATTCCATCTCAAAGTGATTACTATTATCTGGGGAGTTACTAATCCCTTCCTCATTGCATGTTTTAATAAAGTGACATTACACTTATGAATGAAAATGTGTCCAATTATTTTTAACCTCAAAAGTGGACTCATGCCAAGATGAAACCACGTCCCATCACATTGGTTGTGTAGATCCAGCTATGTGCCTCTACCCCAAATGAATGGAAAAGATTAGCACCATCTTTCCTGCTTTTAATTTGTGTTTACCTTTTTTATTTTTGGGGGGGTAGAGGCATATAGCTAGATCTACACAACCAATGTCATGGGACATCTTAACATTAGACATCTGACAAACTGTGATCTGAAAGTGTAATGTTCCCTGAGGTCCATGTGGATAAGGAACACAAGTCTGTACTGTTCTGTGCCTCTGTAGCCCTGCCTAGGATCACTGTACGACGGCGGACCACCCTGTACAACACTAGACTGTGTTAGACTCGACAGGCAGCAGCTACAAGCTTCCGTACATCCTAAACATACCACAGTGACAAACTGTCAGATGTAACACACACGAAAACACAGACCCTCGGAAATGTTACCAAAGAACTGTACAACTTTCTCAGATCTCCTCTGATGCTCCCAGATGTGTGGGTTAACAGTGAAGCCTGCACGCACGCACGCACGCACACACACACACACATACACACACACACACACACACACACACACACACACACACACACACACAAAAAAAATAATTGGGGGAGCATGCCCAAAAACATACAACATACACATGGTCACACCTAAGCACATGCACACACAGGACACAGAACACACACACCCTGCTCAGGGCTAAACCTCATTATTCCATTTCAACAGCTAACCCTCCCTAAATATCACCCAGGGAGATAGAGTTTTGACAATTAATAAAAAGCTTCTAACCACAAACTTAACTACCCCAATTTAATAACAATATCAATCTGCAACGCCTGTCACATGGTTAGTTGACAAAGGGAGTTACTCGGTAGTATTTAGCTTGAATTCATTTTATTTTACTTTTTGAGAAGCAAGCAGGTGGTCCATTTTTACAAGTGCACCCTAGTGCGTCCCCGACAGATGAGCACTTAAAATGCAGGGTCACGTTCCTAGGTGCTTGTTTTACATCGACACCGAGAGAGAGCATTAGGGAAGTTGTCATGGTAGTGCAGTCTGCAGAGGGTAAATATTTGTATTTATTGTTATTGTTTAACAGTGTTTGAGTATTTATTTAAACTATATTTTGACAGAGAGTTATGCTGAGACCAAGGTCTATTTTACAGATGAGCCCTGTATACACACCAATACACATCAACACAAGAACAATACAACAACACCAATACACATCAACACAACACCAATACAACACCAATACAACACCAATACAACATCAATACAACACCAATACACATCAACACAACACCAATACAACACCAATACAACACCAATACAACATCAATACAACACCAATACAACACCAATACACATCAACACAACACCAATACAACACCAATACAACACCAATACACATCAACACAACACCAATACAACACCAATACAACACCAATACAACATCAATACAACACCAATACAACATCAATACAATACCAATACAACATCAATACAACACCAATACAACATCAATACAACACCAATACAACATCAATACAACACCAATACAACATCAATACAATACCAATACAACATCAATACAACACCAATACAACATCAATACAACACCAATACAACATCAATACAACACCAATACAACATCAATACAACACCAATACAACATCAATACAACACCAATACAACATCAATACAACATCAATACAACACCAATACAACATCAATACACATCAATACAACACCAATACACATCAACACAAGAACAATACAACATCAACACAACACCAATACAACATCAACACAACACCAATACAACATCAATACAACACCAATACAACATCAACACAACACCAATACAACATCAACACAACACCAATACAACATCAATACAACACCAACACAACACCAATACAACACCAATACAACATCAATACAACATCAATACAACACCAATACAACATCAATACAACATCAATACAACACCAATACACATCAACACAAGAACAATGCAACATCAACACAACACCAATACAACACCAATACAACACCAATACAACATCAATACAACATCAATACAACATCAATACAACACCAATACACATCAACACAACACCAATACACATCAACACAAGAACAATACAACATCAACACAACACCAATACAACACCAATACAACATCAATACAACACCAATACAACATCAATACAACACCAATACAACAAAAAATACAACACCAATACAACATCAATACAACATCAATACAACACCAATACACATCAACACAACACCAATACACATCAACACAAGAACAATACAACATCAACACAACACCAATACACATCAACACAACACCAATACAACATCAACACAACACCAATACAACACCAATACAACATCAATACAACACCAATACAACATCAATACAACATCAATACAACACCAATACAACATCAATACAACATCAATACAACACCAATACACATCAACACCAGAACAATGCAACATCAACACAACACCAATACAACACCAATACAACATCAATACAACACCAATACAACATCAATACAACACCAATACAACACCAATACAACACCAATACAACACCAATACAACATCAATACAACACCAATACAACATCAATACAACATCAATACAACACCAATACACATCAACACAAGAACAATACAACATCAACACAACACCAATACACATCAACACAACACCAATACAACATCAACACAACACCAATACAACATCAATACAACACCAATACAATACCAATACAACATCAATACAACATCAATACAACACCAATACAACACCAATACAAGACCAATACACATCAACACAAGAACAATACAACATCAACACAACACCAATACAACACAAATACACATCAACACAAGAACAATATAACATCAATACAAGAACAATACAACATCAACACAAGAACAATATAACATCAATAAAATAACAATATAACATCAATAAAATAACAATATAACATCAATACAAGAACAATATAACATCAATACAAGAACAATATAACATCAATACAAGAACAATACAACATCAACACAAGAACAATATAACATCAATAAAATAACAATATAACATCAATAAAATAACAATATAACATCAATACAAGAACAATATAACATCAATACAAGAACAATACAACATCAACACAAGAACAATACAACATCAACACAAGAACAATATAACATCAATACAAGGACAATATAACATCAACACAAAAACAATACACCATCAATACAACATCAACACACACCAATACAACATCAATGCAAATATCAGATCCAATTCTATACACTGAATACTTTTCTACTGTATGTATCTGTGTTACAATTCGATGTTAACATGTTTTTCTATACCTTTACTTTAAGCATTCATTTGCATGCTATGTATATACCACAAGTATTCATTAAGCCACATAAATATGATTCTCCAAGTGCTTCCCAATTCTTGCTCAACCTGTCTTCCTGCCTCCTCCTCTCTCTCTCTGTCTTTCCACACTATCTTGTATCAGCCCATTTGATGTGAGGGATGTGTGCCTGCTCCGCCCGTCCTGTCCTCCTCATGCATTATGAAACAGTGTCTCAGCACAGCCTGTCTACATGTCACAAACAAGCAACCTATATTGAATACGGACCTGGTTTCCTCTGCTTCTCTCAGAATACAGGCCAAGGAGCAAGATTGCAAATGCAGTCTGTTTTGTCCTGAATTTGAGTTGACACACATAGACAACACATTTGCACTTAGTGATGAAACAGTTCAGTACAGAATGTCTACACACAAACCCAAACCCACCCACCCACCACACACCACACACACACCCTATAGGCAGCCTATCCATCCTGCAGTCCCCTCCTGGTACAGGACCACTTGGTTAATCGATAGGGAACATTGTCTCATTCTCCTTGGCCAGGGCTGCAATTCTCCAACAATGATAGAGGGAGGAGAGATGACAGAGAGAGGAGAGAGGGAAGAGGAGAGAGAGGATGAGGGGTGAGTAAGACATGGCTCCCGGAGCAAATCGATCGAGGGGCTCTGATTGAGCAGGCCGGACAGACAGCCTTTAATCTCAATAGACTGGTTGTGTCATCAGACCACTTCTTCTATTGTGCTGCTAAGCCCCCAGCCCAGTGCTGCGGCAGCTACAAAGTCACACTGATGACTTTAGAGTGCTAACGTTATGAAATTCATCCAATCAACAAATTGCATCACATCAATGTCTCCCTGAGAACATGACACCAAAGCAAAGCACAGACCTTCATATAAGATACATGATCCTCAGGGATGCACAAACCAATTAAACCCTGTTACACACTAATCAGATGAAATATACACCCTACACAAAGAAAATACTATATGACTAAATTAAATGTAATAGGCCTACCATCTCATCTTACAGACAGAGAGACAGATTGTTTGCGTGACAATAATAGTTTCGAGTATCTGGGCTGATTTGATATTGATTCGTCATCTCTCTGTCCGTCTGTCTGCCTGATGCGGGATTGATTCGTCTGCCTGGTTGATCTGCCATTGCTTTACTTGGTCAGGATGATCTGGGAACAATTAGTCCATTAGCCTGATCTGCCATGAGTTTGTCTTTAGGGGGAAACCTTGTACTCTGTTCGAAAATACTAACTTCCAGCTTTATAGTATTGAGTTAAGACTGTAAAGAGAAGAAATAAGATCCATGTTGCATTCTGAAGCTAATGGACAGTGATGAAATAAGATCTGTGTTGCATTCTGAAGCTAATGAACAGTGATTAAATAATATCTGTGTTTCATTCTGAAGCTAATGAACAGTGATGAAATAAGATCCGTGTTGCATTCTGAAGCTAATGAACAGTGATGAAATAAGATCAGTGTTTCATTCTGAAGCTAATGAACAGTGCTGAAATAAGATCCGTGTTGCATTCTGAAGCTAATGAACAGTGCTGAAATAAGATCCGTGTTGCATTCTGAAGCTAATGAACAGTGCTGAAATAAGATCCCTGTTGCATTCTGATGGTAATGGACAGTGTGTAAGAATCAAATGGAAAACATCTCAGCACAACATACGGTCAGATGAAGCAGATGCTAAGCTACAGGACTGTTTTGCTAGCACAGACTGGAATATGTTCCGGGATTCTTCCGATGGCATTGAGGAGTACACCACATCAGTCACTGGCTTCATCAATAAGTGCATCGATGATGTCGTCCCCACATTGACTGTACATACATACCCCAACCAGAAGCCAAGGATCACAGGCAACATCTGCACTGAGCTAAAGGATAGAGCTGCAACTTTCAAGGAGCGGGACTCTAACCCGGAAGCCCTCCGACGAACCATCAAACAGGCAAAGCGTCAATACAGGACTAAGATCAAATCGTACTACACCGGCTCCGACGCTCGGATGTGGTAGGGCTTGTAAACTATTACAGACTACAAAGGGAATCACAGCCGAGAGCTTCCCAGTGACACGAGCCTACCAGACGAGCTAAATAACTTCTATGCTCGCTTCGAGGCAAGTAACACTGAAACATGCATGAGAGCATCAGCTGCTACAGACTGTGTGATCACGCTCTCTGCAGCCGATGTGAGTAAGACCTTTAAACAGGTCAACATTCCCAAGGCCGCAGGGCCAGACGGATTACCAGGACATGCACTCCGAACATGTGCTGACCAACTGGCAAGTGTCTTCACTGACATTTTCAACCTCTCTCTGTCTGAGTCTATAATAACAACATGTTTCAAGCAGACCACCATAGTCCCTGTGCCCAAGAACACTAAGGTAACCTGCCTAAATTACTACTGACCCGTAGCACTCACATATGTAGCCATAAAATGCATTGAAAGGCTGGTCATGGTTCACAACACCATTATCCCAGAAACCCTAGAAACCCTAGACACACTCAAATTTGCATCCCGCCCCAAAAGATCCACAGATGATGCAATCTTTATTGCACTCCACACTGCCCTTTCACATCAGGTACAAAAGGAACACCTATGTGAGAATGCTATTCATTGACTACAGCTCAGCGTTCAACACCATAGTGCCCTCAAAGCTCATCACTAAGCTAAGGACCCTGGGACTGAACACCTCCCTCTGCAACTGGATCCTGGACTTCCTGACGGGCCGCCCCCAGGTGGTAAGGGTAGGTAAAAACACATCCGCCACGCTGATCCTCAACACGGGGGCACCTCAGGGGTGCGTGCTCAGTCCCCTCCTGTACTCCCTGTTCACCCATGACTGCACGGCCAGGCACAACTCCAACACCATCATTAAGTTTGCAGATGACACAACAGTGCTAGGCCTGATCACTGACAATGACGAGACAGCCTATAGGGAGGAGGTCCGAGACCTGACCATGTGGTGCAAGAACAACAATTGTGGACTACAGGAAAAGGAGAACAGAGCACACTCCTATTCTCATCGATGGGGCTGTAGTGGAGTAGGTTGAGAGCTTCAAGTTCCTTGGTGTTCACATCACCAACAAACTAACAGGGTCCAAGCACACCAAGACAGTCGTGAAGAAGGCACGACAAAACCTATTCCCCTCAGGAGACTGAAAAGATTTGGCATGGTTCCTCAGAGTCTCAAAAGGTTCTACAGCTGCACCATCGAGAGCATCCTGATGGGTTGCATCACTGCCTGGTAAGGCACTACAGAGGGTAATGTGTATGGCCCAGTACATCATCGGGTCCAAGCTTCCTGCCATTCAGGACCTCTATACCAGGCAGTGTCAAAGGAAGGCCCTCAAAGACTCCAGCCACCCTAGTCATAGACTGTTCTCTCTGCTACGGCATGGCAAGCGGTACCAGAGCGCCAAGTCCAGGTCCAAGAGGCTTCTAAACAGCTTCTACCCCAAAGCCATAAGACTCCTGAATATCTAATCAAATGTCTACCCAGACTATTTGCACTGCCCCTCCCCCTCCTTTATGCTGCTGCTACTCTCTGTTATTTTCTATGTATAGTTACTTTAATAACTCCACCTACATGTACTGTACATATTACATCAATTATCTTGACTAACCGGTGCCTCCGCACATTGACTCTGTACCGGTACCCCCTGTACATAGCCTCGCTATTGTTATTTTACTGCTGCTCTTTAATTATTTGTTACTTTTATTTATTTTTTGCGGGGTATTTTTCTTAAAACTGCATTGTTGGTTAAGGGTTTGTAAGTAAGCATTTCAATGTAAGGTCTATGTATTCGGTGCATGTGACAAATGGAAATGTATTTTATTTTGATTTGTATTAAGGATGTGTATTAAGGATGTGTATTAAGGATTAAGGATCGGACCCTTTTTTTTCAATTTTCACCTAAAATGACATACCCAAATCTAACTGCCTGTAGCTCAGGCCCTGAAGCCAGGATAGGCATTTTCTGAAAGGAAACACTTTGAAGTTTGTGTAAATGTGAATGGTATGTAGGAGAATATAACACAATAGATCTGTTAAAAGACAATACAAAGAAAAACCAACCATTTTTTTTGTACCATCATCTTTGAAATGCAAGAGAAAGGCCATAATGTATTTTTTATTTATTTTATTTGACCTTTGTTTAACCAGGTAGGCAAGTTGAGAACAAGTTCTCATTTACAACTGTGACCTGGCCAAGATAAAGCATAGCAGTTCGACACATACAACAACACAGAGTTACACATGGAGTAAAACAAACATACAGTCAATAATACAGTACAAAAACAAGTCTATATACAATGTGAGCAAATGAGGTGAGAAGGGAGGTAAAGGCAATGAAAAGGCCACGGTGGCGAAGTAAATACAATATAGCAATTAAAAACACTGTAATTGTAGTTTTGCAGTAGGTAATGTGCAAAGTAGAAATACTGGGGTGCAAGGGAGCAAAAATAAATAAATACAGTAGGGGATGAGGTCATTGTTTGGGCTATTTATAGATGGGCTATGTACAAGTGCAGTGATCTGTGAGCTGCTCTGACAGCTGGTGCTTAAAGCTGGTGAGGGAGATAAGTGTTTCCAGTTTCAGAGATTTTTGTAGTTGGTGACAAAACGGATGGCACTGTGATAGACTGCATCCAATTTGTTGAGTAGGGTGTTGGAGGCTATTTTGTAAATGACATCGCCGAAGTCGAGAATCGGTAGGATGGTCAGTTTCACAAGGGTATGTTTGGCAGTATGAGTGAAGGATACTTTGGTGCAAAATAGGATGCCAATTCTAGATTTAACTTTGGATTGGAGATGTTTGATGTGAGTCTGGAAGGATAGTTTGCAGACTAACCAGACACCTAGGTATTTGTAGTTGTACACATATTCTAAGTCAGAACCTTCCATAGCAGTGATAATGGGTGAACGGGCAGATGTAGGCAGCGATCGGTTAAAGAGCATGCATTTAGTTTTACTTGTATTTAAGAGCAGTTGGAGGTCACGGAAGGAGAGTTGTATGGCATTGAAGCTTGTCTGGAGGGTTGTTAACACAGTGTCCAAAGAAGGGCCAGAGGTATACAGAATGGTGTCGTCTGCGTAGAGGTGGATCAGAGACTCACCAGCAGCAAGAGCGACATCATTGATGTATACAGAGAAAAGAGTTGGCCCAATAATTGAACCCTGTGGCACCCCCATAGAGACTGCCAGAGGCCCGGACAACAGGCCCTCCGATTTGACACACTGAACTCTATCGGAAAAGTAGTTGGTGAACCAGGCGAGGCAATCATTTGAGAAACCGAGGCAGTTGAGTCTGCTGATGAGGATGTGGTGATTGACATAGTCAAAAGCAGCACAGTATTGTTTCTTATTGATTGCGGTTAAGATATTGTTTAGTACCTTGAGCGTGGCTGATGTGCACCCATGACCAGCTCTGCAACCAGATTGCATAGCGGAGAAGGTGCGGTGTGATTCGAAATGATCGGTAATCTGATGTTGACTTGGATTTTAAAGACTTTAGAAAGGCAGGGTAGGATAGATATAGGTCTGTAGCAGTTTGGGTCAAGAGTGTCCCCCCCCCTTTGAAGAGGGGGATGACCGCAGCTGCTTTCCAATCTTTGGGAATCTCAGACGACACGAAAGAGAGGTTAAACAGGCTAGTAATAGGGGTTGCAACAATTTCAACAGATAATTTTAGAAAGAAAGGGTCCAGATTGTCTAGCCCGGCTGATTTGTAGGGGTCCAGATTTTGCAGCTCTTTCAGAACATCAGCTGACTGGATTTGGGAGAAAGAGAAATGGGGAAGGCTTGGGCGAGTTGCTGTGGAAAGCATGGCCAGCCGTAGAAAAATGCTTATTGAAATTCTTAATTATACTGGATTTATCGGTGGTGACAGAGTTTCCTATCCTCAGTGCAGTGAGCAGCTGGGAGGAGGTGCTTTTATTATTAGCATTATTCTAGCACAAGTGCAATAAAAATGTTGGCCACTAGATGGCAGCATATATATGCAAAGTTTTAGGTGATCCAATGAACCATTGCATTTCTGTTCAAAATGTTGCGTCAAGCCCGCCCTTTCTTGTTACTTACAACCTCATTCTAATAGCACTGGCCTATGTTAGCTTAACCATCCTGCAGGGGACCCACCGATCCTGAAGAAGAGTGTTACAGTGTGTGTGTGTGTGTGTCCACATTTAACTCCCCTACCTACTCATTTCATTAATCTCCTCCCATCTCCTCTACATCTATCTCCATCCATCCATCCACCCACCAATCCAACTCTCTTCCTCCCTCCATCCCCCTCACCACATCAGCACAGGCTGACTGCGGTTGCAACGTGATCCTCGTATGCGGTTGATATTTCATCAGTCACGGTTCATCTCCCAGGGCCTTATGATTGGACTGACTCCATCAAAGAGAGAGGGATAGAGGGAGGAGAGGAAGGAGGGTAAGACAAAGGGGGCATCGAGGGCCCCATCAGCTTTGACACACAGATCAAGCCTGGCACTGTCCTGATGGAGCCATTACTGGAACGGAAAGAGAAAGAGGAGAGGAAGATGGAAAGAGATCTTGCCAATGAATGAATTAACACACGGACTCTCTCTCTCACTGTCTCTTCTACTTTCTCCCTCCATCTCCATCTCGGTCCCAGCGTCCCAGATACTACCACACACAGAGCAGAACACATGCACATGCAAACTCACACGCACTCCATTCCTCCTTAAATGTCTCTCATTCTGCATCTCTCTCTCTCTCCCTCTCTCTCTCTCTCTCAAGATTAAGTTAATTAACTTTGAATGGAATATCTGCACAGCTGCTGGCTGCAGCCTTAACACATCCACTGCATTTAGATTTTATTCTGGGGATTTAGCTTACCACTGCATTTTAACTTTACAACATAAAATATAACCAATAATATTACGTACATTACAGTATATCACTGGTGACAAGAATGAAATTCAACTAAACACCGCAACAGACTATAGGGGAAAATTAGACCTTACCAGTAAAACAAAATAACTTTGGTCAGTGTGGTGTGTGTGTGTAACCTTTATTTAAACAGACAAGTCAGTTAAGAACAAATTCTTATTTACAATTATGGCTTACCCCGGGTGACGATGGGCCAATTGTGCACTGCCCTATGAGACTCCCAATCACGGCCGGATGTGACACAGCCTGGATTCGAACCAGGGACTGTAGTGACACCTCTTGCACTGAAATGCAGTGCCTTACACCGCTGTGTCTATGTGTGTGTGTTAACTATTTAACTGTACTAGAATGCTTAAAAGGCCCCTAAAATTTGAAATATCGGTTATTGTTATCAGGGTTTTTGGCAAGGAAAGTATCGGATATCGGTATCGGCCAAAAATGTCATCTCGGTGCATCACTAGATACAATAATTCCATCCCGCCTGGTCGCAAAACGTGTATGGATCCGGGGCAATAGGTCTTAGGTCTTAGGTCTTAGCTGAGCATCCACTAGTGTGGACATTGGACCAGAGCCAGAGCTACATTGCATGACAAAACAGAACTATCACTAAGACAACACTAGCGGCAGATGGGAATGGGCAGCTGATGATCTGTGTGTGTGACATCGCCCCATTCGGCGTGGTGAACTGAGAGCGACACCCTGTCCTGGTTGTCTTAGTGCTGATGCTCCACTTCTAGTCCAGATCACCGGTAAGTCATCTGGAAGACATGACGGTGATGACAGTTGGTCTGAGACACACTCTTTCTCTCTCTCTCTCTTCCTCTTCATCATTGTCTCTCTCCCTCTTCCTCGTCTCTCTCCTTCTTCCTCTTCATCATCCCTCCTTCTTCCTCTTCATCATCGTCTCTCTTCCTCTTCGTCCCTCTCCCTCTTTATCATCGTCTCTCTTCCTTTTCATCATCGTCTCTCTTCCTCTTCATCATCATTGTTACGAGTCTTTCTCCTTCCTCTTCATCATCGTCTCTGTCCCTCTTCCACTTCCTTATCGTCTCTCACACTCTTTTTCTTCATCATCGTCTCTCACGCTTCCTCTTCATCATCGTCTCACACTCTTCCTTATTGTCTCTCTCCCTCTTCTTCTTCATTATCGTCCCTCTTCCTCTTCATCATCATCTCTCTCCCTCTTCATCATCGTCTCTCCCTCTTCCCCTTCCTCTTCATGATCGTCAATCTCCCTTTTCCTCTTCATCATCGTATCCCTTCCTCTTCGTCCCTCTCCCTCTTCATCATCGTCTCTTCCTCTTCATCATCATCTCTCTTCCTCATCATTGTTACGGGTCTAGTCTCGCTCCTTCCTCTTTATCATCGTCACTCTCCCTCTTCCTCATTGTCTCTCTCCCTCTTCCGCTTCCTCATCGTCACTCTCCCTCTTCATCACCATCTCTCACTCGTTCTCTTCATCACCGTCTCTCCCTCTCTCACACTCTTCCTTATCGTCTCTCTCCCTCTTCATCATCGTCCCTCTTATTCCCCTTCATCATCATCTCTCTCCCACTCCCTCTTCATCGCTCTCCCTCCTCATCGTCTCTCTCTCTCTTCCTCTTCATCATCGTCTATCTCCCGCTTCCTCATAGTCTTTCGCCCTCTCCCCGTCATCTCACTCCCTCTTCCTCTACATCATCGTCTCTCTCCCTCTTCATCATCTTCTTTCTCACTCTTCTTCTTCCTCATCGTCTCTCTCCCTCTTCGTTATTGTCTCTCACCCTCTTCATCGTCTCTCACACCCTTCCTCTTCATCATCGTCTCTCTCCCTCTTCATCATCGTCTCTCTCCTTCCTCTTCATCATAGTCTCTCTCACTCTTGCTCTTCATCATCATCTCTCTCCCTCTTCCTCATCATCGTCTCTCTCCCTCTCCCCGTCATCTCACTCCCTCTTCCTCTACATCATCGTCTCTCTCCCTCTTCATCATCTTCTTTCTCACTCTTCTTCATCCTCATCGTCTCTCTCCCTCTTCGTTATTGTCTCTCACCCTCTTCATCGTCTCTCACACCCTTCCTCTTCATCATCGTCTCTCTCCCTCTTCATCATCGTCTCTCTCCTTCCTCTTCATCATAGTCTCTCTCACTCTTGCTCTTCATCATCGTCTCTCTCCCTCTTCCTCATCATCGTCTCTCTCCCTCTTCCTCTACATCACCGTTTCACTCCCTCTTCATCTTCATCTCTCTCCTTCTTCCTCTTTATCATCGTTTCTCTCCCTCTCTCCCTATCATTCTTTATAATTTTCTATCTGAAAAACTCTCACTCTGTCACTTTCTCTCCTTCTCTGGAAGACATGGCAATCTCTCGCTCTCTCTCACACACATTCTATCTCGCTCACTTTATTTTCAATCTTAACCACTCTTTTTCTCTGAAATGTTCCCTTTCCTTTATCCATTCCTTCTTATTGTGATTCCATCACACATCCTAACTGTCTCTCTCGCTTTAGCTCTGGTTAATTGCCACATCTTTGCTTTTGCTGTTCCCATATATATTCTCTGTCATGTGTATTTGGTGTGTTTCTCCTCCCAGACAGAGATCTGTCCTGTCAATCAGCAGTGATGGAAAAGGCACTCAATTGTCATACTTGAGGAAAAGTAAAGATACCTTAATAGAAAATGACTCAAGTAAAAGTGAAAGTCACCCAGTGACTTTTAAAAGACTAAAAGTATTTGGTTTTAAATATGTTTAAGTATCAAAGTAAATGGAATTGCTCAAATGTACTTACAGTTGAAGTCAGAAGTTTACATACACTTTATCCAAATACATTTAAACTCAGTTTTTCCACAATTCCTTACATTTGATCTTAGTAAAAAATCCCTGTCTCAGGTCAATTAGGATCCACCACTTTATTTTCAGAATGTGAAATGTCAGAATGATTGTAGAGAGAATAATTTATTTCAGCTTTTATTCCTTCTATCACCTTCCCAGTGGGTCAGAAGTTTACATACACTCAATTAGTATTTGGTAGCATTGCCTTTAAATTGTTTAACTTGAGTCAAATGTTTCGGGTAGCCTACCACAAGCGTCCCATAATAAGTTGGGTGAATTTTGGCCCATTCCACCTGACAGAGCTGGTGTAACTGAGGCAGGTTTCTAGGCCTCCTTGCTCGCACGTGCTTTTTCAGTTCTGCCCACACATTTTCTATAGGATTGAGGTCAGGGCTTTGTGATGGCCACCCCAATACCTTGACTTTGTTGTCCTTAAGCCATTTTGCCACAACTTTAGAAGTATGCTTGGGGTCATTGTCCATTTCGAAGACCCATTTACGACAAAGCTGTAACTTCCTGACTGATGTCTTGAGATGTTGATTCAATATACCCACATTATTTTCCTCCCTCATGATGCCATCTATTTTGTGATGTGCACCAGTCCCTCCTGCAGCAAAGCCCGCCCACAACATGATGCTACCACCCCTGTGCTTCATGGTTGGGATGGTGTTATTTGGCTTGCAAGCCTCCCCCTTTTTCCTCCAAACATAACGATGGTCATTATGGCCAAAGAGTTATATTTTTGTTTCATCAGACCAGAGGACATTTCTCCAAAAAGTACGATCTTTGTCCACATGTGCAGTTGTAAACCGTAGTCTGGCTTTTTTATGGCGGTTTTGGAGCAGTGGCTTCTTCTTTGCTGAGCGGCCTTTCAGGTTATGTCGATATAGGACTGGTTTTACTGTGGATATAGATACTTTTGTACCTGTTTCCTCCAACATCTTCACACGGTCCTTTACTGTTGTTCTGGGATTGATTTGCACTTTTCGCACCAAAGCATGTTAATCTCTATGAGACAGAACGCGTCTCCTTCCTGAGCGGTATGGCGGCTGAGTGGTCCCATGGTGTTTATACTTGCATACTATTGTTTGTACAGATGACCGTGGCACCTTCAGGTGTTTGGAAATTGCTTCCAAGGATGAACCAGACTTGTGGAGGACCACAATTGTTTTCTGAAGTCTTGGCTGATTTCTTTTGATTTTCCCATGATGTCAAGCAAAGAGGCACTGAGTTTGAAGGTAGGCCTTGAAATACATCCAGAGGTACACTTCCAATTGACTCAACTGATGTCAATTAGCCTATCAGAAGCTTCTAAAGCCATGACATGGAAAAATGACTTGTGTCATTGTAATGTTATTTGTCTTCGGAAGATGAGGAATCATCGGACCAAAGCGCAGCGTGGTAAGTGTTCATGCTTGTTTTATTAAAACTGAACACTAATAACAAAATAACCAAGGGAATCACTGAAACAGTCCTGAAAGGTGCAAACCACTAAACAGAAATGAACTACCCACAAAAACCCTGTGGGAAAAAGCTACCTAACGATAGACAGCTGTCCCTGATTGAGAACCATTTCCGGCCAAAACAAAGAAATACAAAAACATAGAAAAAGGAACATAGAATGCCCACCCAAATCACACCCTGACCAAACCAAAATGGAGACATAAACAGCTCTAAGGTCACGGCGTGACAGTCATGCACAAAGTAGATGTCCTAACGGACTTGCCAAAACTATAGTTTGTTAGCAAGACATTTGTGGAGTGGTTGAAAAACAAGTTTTAATGACTCCAACCTAACTGTACGTAAACTTCCGACTTCAAACTATAAGTATCAAAAGTAAAAGTATAAACCACTTCAAATTCCTTATATTAAGCGAACCAGATGGCACAATTATTTTTTTTGACAGATAGCCAGGGTCACACTCCAACACTCAGACATAATTTACAAATTTGTGAATCTGCCAGACCAGAGGCAGTAGGGATGACCAGGGATGTTCTTTTGATAAGTGTGTGAATTGGACCATTTTCCTGTCAAAATGTAACGAGTACTTTTGGGTGTCAGGGAAAATGTATGGAGTAAGAAGTACATTCTTTACTTTAGGAATGTAGTGAAGTAAAAGTAACAGTTGGCAAAAATATAAATAGTGAAGTAAAATCCATATACCCAAAACAACTACTTAAGTAGTACTTTAAAGTAGTTTTACTTAACTACTTTACACCACTGCCAATCTGTGAGTTTGTGAGTGTGTGTTCGTGTGTGCCTGTCTGTGTGTAGTGCATGTGTGTGTGTGTGTGTGTGTGTGTGTGTGTGTGTGTGTGTGTTTGTGTGTGTGTGTGGCTAGTTAAATACCTAAGCAAGTAGGCCTCCCGAGTGATGCAGTGATCTAAGACACTGCATCACAGTGCTAGCTGTGCCACTAGAGATTCTGGGTTCGAGCTGTGACCGGGAGCCCCATGGGGCGGCGCACAATTGGCTCAGCATTGCCCGGGTTAGAGGAGGGTTTGGTCGGCAGGGATGTCCTTGTCCCAACGCGCACTAGCGACTTCTGTGGCGGGCCGGGCGCAGTGCCCGCTGACACAGTCGCCAGGTGCATGGTATTTCGGCTTCCGGCTTATGTTGGCATTGTGTCAGTAAGCAGTGCGGCTTGGCTTGGCTTCGTTGGGTTATGTTTCAGAGGACACACGGCTCTCAAACTTTCGCCTCCCCCGAGTCTGTACGGGAGTTGCAGCGATGAGACAAGACTAACTACCAATTAGATACCACGAAATTAGGGAGGACAATAAATAAATAATATCTCAGCGAGGCACGGGCCCCTGTCTTAAGTGGGCCTCATGAATTAGCCATGGCAGTGGCTTGCAGCAGGCACCATTCCCAATGCTCACACTCATTACTGCAGCACCTATTGTGCATTTGGAAAGTATTCAGACCCTTTCCCTTCTACACATTTTGTTATGTTACAGCCTCAATCAAAAATGGATTTTAAAAAACACAATACCCCATAATGAAAAAGCAAAAACAGGTTTTTAGAAATTATTGCAAATTTATATATATATATATATAAAAAAAAAAACAGAAATATTACATTTACATAAGTATTCAGACCCTTTGCTATGAGACTCGATATTGAGCTCAGGTACATCCTGTTTTCAATGATCATCCTTGAGATGTTTCTACAACTTGATTGGAGTCCACCTGTGGTAAATTCAAATGATTGGACATGACTTGGAAAGGCACAAACCTATATCAGGTCCCACTGTTGACAGTGCATGTCAGAGCAAAAACCAAGCCATGAGGTCGAAGGAATTGTCCGTAGAGCTCCGAGACAGGATTGTGTCGAGGCATAGATCTGGGGAAGGTTACCAAAACAATTCTGCAGCATTGACGGTCCCCAATAACACATTGGCCTCAATCATTCTTAAATGGAAGTTTGGACTGTGAGACTAGTCAGGATCGAGACAAAGAAGAACGGAGCAAAGTATAGAGAGATCCGTGATGAAAACCTGCTCCAGGATACTCAGGACCTCAGACTGGGGAGAAGGTTCACCTTCCAACAGGACCCTAAGAACACAGCCAAGACAACGCAGGAGTGACTTTGGGACAAGTCTCTGAATGTCCTTGAGTATCCCAGCCAGAGCACGGACTTGAACCCGATCAAACACCTCTGGGGAGACCTGAAAATAGCTGTGCAGCGGGGCTCCCCATCCAACCTGACAGAGCTTGAAAGGATCGGCAGAGAAGAATGGGAGAAACTCCCCAAATACAGGTTTGCCAAGCTTGTAGTGTCATACCAAAGAAGACTTAAGACTGCCAAAGGTGTTTCAACAAAGTACTGAGAAAAGGGTCTGAACACTTATGTAAATGTAATATTTCAGTTTTTTTTATTTATTTTCAATACATTACAATGCAACAATGTCTAGAATAAGGCTGTAATGGAAAAAGTCAAGGGGTCTGAATACTGGTCTAGAATCACTACCAGTCTTCAGTAAAGTACCTCTCCTCTCATCTCTGATCTATAATCACTACCAGTCTTCAGTAAAGTACCTCTCAACTCTGATCTATAATCACTATCAGTCTTCAGTAAAGTACCTCTCCTCTCATCTCTGATCTATAATCACTACCAGTTTTCAGTAAAGTACCTCTCCTCTCATCTCTGATCTATAATCACTACCAGTCTTCTGTAAAGTACCTCTCTTCTCATCTCTGATCTATAATCACTACTAGTCTTCAGTAAAGTACCTCTCCTCTCATCTCTGATCTAAAATCACTACCAGTCTTCAGTAAAGTACCTCTCCTCTCATCTCTGATCTATAATCACTACCAGTCTTCAGTAAAGTACCTCTCCTCTAATCTCTGATCTATAATCACTACCAGTCTTCAGTAAAGTACCTCTCCTCTCTGATCTATAATCACTACCAGTCTTCAGTAAAGTACCTCTCCTCTCATCTCTGATCTATAATCACTACCAGTTTTCAGTAAAGTACCTCTCCTCTCCTCTCATCTCTGATCTATAATCACTACCAGTCTTCTGTAAAGTACCTCTCTTCTCTGATCTATAATCACTACCAGTCTTCAGTAAAATACCTATCTTCTCTGATCTGTAATTTTATTTTTTTATTTTACCTTTATTTAACTAGGCAAGTCAGTTAAGAACCAATTCTTATTTTCACTACCAGTCATTACCAGTCTTCAGTAAAGTACCTCTCCCCTCCTCGCCACATCATTTGTTATTATTTTTTCTCTTACTCTTTCCCTTCCACTTATTTTTCATTCATTCATTCATTATCTCCTCTCTCTCATTTGTGTGTGTGAGTGTAGGGATGAATGTGTGTTTCTGGCAGGATTTAGGATTGACAAGAGTGCCCTCCCATTCCCAAACTAGTAATCCTGTCAGAGTGAACCTGTTAAGAGCCTCTAATCTGAACAAATCTCCCTGGATTACACACACGGGTGAGATGGAGCGCCTGGCACACCCACGGAAAGCAGAGGGGAGGTTGAGGAGAATGGAAGAAGTTGAGGAGGGGAACTTCAGATTTACTACATCTTTGCACAGCTTGATATCATTCTTCTGTGTTTCTATGATAAAGCATATGTTCAAGTAGCCAAAGTAGTTAGGTACCCAGTCAGTTTATTATATCGCCACTATTCTATTCTAGAGTTTCAGTGGTGCAAGAGCTAAAGTGAGTCTACGGATTCCTTTGCCTTGGTAATTAAATAACAATGGCTGAGTTAGGAATAGAAGAGCTATGAACAGTAGCACAGACACACAGACACACGACTGACTTGACTTCACTCAGCCAGCCTCCTTCAGCTAGCCTGTTCTTCATCAAAACCACGCATCGCAGCCAAGCACTAAATAAAACAAAAGAACAGACTGACTGCACACAGAAATTAGAAATTAAGTCTCAGACAGTCAGACACAGACACGAATAAACAAATGAAGGCCCACAAACGTCGGCATATAAAACCCTCACACACACTCAAACACAGTGTTAAGAAAGTATTCAAACCCCTTGACTTTTTCCACATTTCGTTGTGTTACAGCCTGAATTTCAAATGGATTACATTGAGATTGTGTGTCACTGGCTTACACACAATACACCATCATGTCAAAGTGGAATGATGTTTTTAGAGATGTTTACAAATTCATAAAAAATGAAAAGTCAATACGTTTTCAATCCCTTCGTTGTGGCAAGCATAATTAAGTTCAGCAGTAAAAATGTGCTTAACAAGTCACATAACAAGTTGCACGGACTCACTCTGTGTGCAATAATAGTGTTCAACGTGATTTTAAATGCTTACCTCATCTCTGTACCCCACACATACAATTATCTGTAAGGTCTCTCAGTCGAGCAGTGACTTTTAAACAATGATTCAACTACAAAGACCAGGGAGGTTTTCTAATGCCTCGCAAAGAAGGGCACCTATTGGTAGAATTGTAGAAAAAAAATGCAAAGATTGAATATCACTTTGAGCATGGTGAAGTTATTAATTACACTTTGGGCGGTGTATCAATAAACCCATTCGCTATTTAAGATACAGGCATCCTTCCTAACTCAGTTGACTGGAGAGGAAGGAAAGCGTTCAGGGATTTCACCATGAGGCCAATGGTGACTTTAAAACAGTTACAGAGTTTAATGGCTGTGATAGGAGAAAACTGAGGATGGATCAACAGCATTGTAGTTACTCCACAATAGTAACCTAAATGAAAGAGTGAAAAGAAGGAAGCCTGTACAGAATACAAATATTCCAAAACATGCATCCTGTTTGCAATAAGGAACTAAAGTACAAGTGCAACAAATGTGGCAAAGAAATTAACTTTATATCCTGAATACAAAGTGTTATTTTGGGGGCAAATCCAACTCAAGACATCACTGAGTACCACTCGCCACATTTTCAAGCATATTGGTGGCTGCATCATGTTACGAGAATGCTTGTCATAGAGCTAAAGCACATGCACAATCCTAGAGGAAAACCTGGTTCAGTCTGCTTTCAGACTGAACCAGACACTGGGAGACAAATTCACCTTTCAGCAGGACAATAACTTAAAACACAAGGCCAAATCTACATTAGTGTTGCTTACCAAGTCTACATTTGTATTGCCATTTTTAAGGATCACCATTTGCAGCAGCAACTCTTACTGGGGTAAAGCAAAATGAAGTTAGTTATACAATTTTAAAAACATTACAATATATTTACAATAGATTTCAACACATTAAGTATGTGCCCTCAGGTCCCTACTCTACTACGACATATCAACAACACAAAATCTATGTGTACGTGTGTGTATAGTGCGTATGTTATCGTGTGTGTGTATGCATGTGTCTGTGCCTAGGTTTGTCTTGCTTCACAGTCCCTAGCGTTCCATGAGGTGTATTTTTTTAATCAGTTTTTAAATCAAAATTTTACTGCTTGCATGAGTTACTTGATGTAGAATAGAGTTCCATGTAGTCATGGCTTTATGTAGTACTGTGCGACTCCCATAGTCTGTTCCGGACTTGGGGAGCGTGAAGAGACCTCTGGTGGCATGTCTTGTGGGGTATGGATGGGTGTCCGAGCTGTGTGCCAGTGGTTGAGAAAGACAGCTTGGTGCATTCAACATGTCAATATTCTAAATTACAATGCTTGTCTTTCATAATTTGGTTAGATCTACTTGGATGTGTATTGTTAGCATTTGTTGATGGCATGTCATGCCTAAGTTTGATAATCTTGCCAATGAACATTTCATTCAAGTAGTTGGCAATATCAGTGGTTTAAGTGATGAATGAGCAATCTGATTCAATGAATGTTGGAGCTGAGTTTGCCTTTTTGCACAAAATGTAAATTACGGGGCTCCAAAGCTTTTTACTATCATTTTTCATGTCATTTTTCTTTGTTTCATAGTGTAGTTTCTTCTTTTTATTCAGTTTAGTCACATGATTTCTCAATTTGCAGTACGTCTGCAAAGTAAACGTACAGTGCCTTGCGAAAGTATTCGGCCCCCTTGAACTTTGCGACCTTTTGCCAAATTTCAGGCTTCAAACATAAAGATATAAAACTGTATTTTTTTGTGAAGAATCAACAACAAGTGGGACACAATCATGAAGTGGAACGACATTTATTGGATATTTCAAACTTTTTAACAAATCAAAAACGGAAAAATTGGGCGTGCAAAATTATTCAGCCCCCTTAAGTTAATACTTTGTAGCACCACCTTTTGCTGCGATTACAGCTGTAAGTCGCTTGGGGTATGTCTCTATCAGTTTTGCACATCGAGAGACTGACATTTTTTCCCATTCCTCCTGGCAAAACAGCTCGAGCTCAGTGAGGTTGGATGGAGAGCATTTGTGAACAGCAGTTTTCAGTTCTTTCCACAGATTCTCGATTGGATTCAGGTCTGGACTTTGACTTGGCCATTCTAACACCTGGATATGTTTATTTTTGAACCATTCCATTTGTGCAATATACGACTGATTGTTGTCCTATGGACAGAGTCTCCCACCTCAGCTGTAGATCTCTGCAGTTCATCCAGAGTGATCATGGGCCTCTTGGCTGCATCTCTGATCAGTCTTCTCCTTGTATGAGCTGAAAGTTTAGAGGGACGGCCAGGTCTTGGTAGATTTGCAGTGGTCTGATACTCCTTCCATTTCAATATTATCGCTTGCACAGTGCTCCTTGGGATGTTTAAAGCTTGGGAAATCTTTTTGTATCCAAATCCGGCTTTAAACTTCTTCACAACAGTATCTCGGACCTGCCTGGTGTGTTCCTTGTTCTTCATGATGCTCTCTGCGCTTTTGACGGACCTCTGAGACTATCACAGTGCAGGTGCATTTATACGGAGACTTGATTACACACAGGTGGATTGTATTTATCATCATTAGTCATTTAGGTCAACATTGGATCATTCAGAGATCCTCACTGAACTTCTGGAGAGAGTTTGCTGCACTGAAAGTAAAGGGGCTGTAATCGCAGCAAAAGGTGGCGCTACAAAGTATTAACTTAAGGGGGCTGAATAATTTTGCACACCCAATTTTTCAGTTTTTGATTTGTTAAAAAAGTTTGAAATATCCAATAAATGTTGTTCCACTACATGATTGTGTCCCACTTGTTGTTGATTCTTCACAAAAAAATACAGTTTTATATCTTTATGTTTGAAGCCTGAAATGTGGCAAAAGGTCGCAAAGTTCAAGGGGGCGAATACTTTCGCAAGGCACTGTATTTGTCATTCCTTTTGCCTCGTCCCTCTCAACGAATCATCAATCCACTACAATTTAAGTGTTTATACAACCATTTTCTTAATGGGTGCATGATTATTAGTAAATGAGATAAGCAATTTCATACAGTTGAAGTCGGAAGTTTACATACACTTAGGTTGGAGTAATCAAAACTCGTTTTTCAACTACTTCACAAATTTCTTGTTAACAAACTGTAGTTTTGGCAAGTTGGTTAAGACATCTACTTTGTGAATGACAAGTAATTTTTCCAACAATTGTTATCAGACAGATTATTTCACTTATACTGTAATTCACTGTATCACAATTCCAGTGGGTCAGAAGTTTACATACACTAAGTTGACTGTGCCTTTTAAACAGCTTGGAATTGACACAATTTGAGTCAATTGGAAGTGTACCTGTGGATGTATTTCAAGGCCTACCTTCAAACTCAGTGCCTTTTTGACATCATGAGAAAATCAAAAGAAATCAGCCAAGAACTCAGAAAAAAATTGTAGACCTCCACAAGTCTGGTTCATCCTTGGGAGCAATTTCCAAATGCCTGAAGGTACCACGTTCATCTGTACAAACAATAGTACGCAAGTATAAACACCATGGGACCACTCAGCCGCCATACCGCTCAGGAATGAGACATACTTTGGTGCGAAAAGTGCAAATCAATCCCAGAACAACAGCAAAGGACCTTGTGAAGATGCTGGAGGAAACAGGTACAAAATTATCTATATCCACAGTAAAACCAGTCCTATATTGACATAACCTGAAAGGTCGCTCAGCAAGGAAGAAATGACTGCTCCAAAACTGCCATAAAAAAAGCCAGACTACGGTTTACAACTGCACATGTGGACAAAGATCGTAATTTTCGGAGAAATGCCCTATTGTCTGATGAAACAAAAATAGAACTGGTTGGCCATAATGACCATTGTTATGTTTGGAGGAAAAAGGGGGTGGCTTTCAAGCCAAAGAACACCATCCCAACCGTGAAGCACGGGGGTGGCAGCATCATGTTATGGGGGTGCTTTGCTGCAAGAGGGACTGGTGCACTTCTCAAACTAGATGGCATCATGAGGGAGGAAAATGATGTGGATATATTGAATCAACATCTCAAGACATCAGTCAGGAAGTTAAAGCTTGGTCACAAATGAGTCTTCCAAATGGACAATGACCCCAAGCATACTTCCAAAGTTGTGGCAAATGGCTTAAGGACAACAAAGTCAAGGTATTGGAGTGGCCATTACAAAGCCCTGACTTCAACCCCATAGAAATTTTGTGGGCAGAACTGAAAAAGCACGTGCGAGCAAGGAGGCCTACAAACCTGACTCAGTTTCACCTGCTATGTCAGGTGGAAATGTCCAACATTCACCCAACTTATTGTTGGAAGCTTTTGGAAGGCTACCCAAAACGTTTGACTCAAGTTAAACAATTTAAAGGCAATGTTACCAAATACTAATTGAGTGTATGTAAACTTCTGACCCACTGGGAATGTGATAGAAGAAATAAAAGCTGAAATTACTATTATTCTGACATTTCACAGTCTTAAAATAAAGTATTGATCCTAACTGACCTAAGACAGGGAATTTTTACGAGGACTAAATGTCAGGAATGATGAAAAACCGAGTTTAACTGTATTTGGCTAAGGTGTATGTAAATTTCCTACTTCAACTGTAAATGTGTCAAGTGCAGCGTCTGATTGCTCATCATTACACTCCACGGACCAACAAATATTCTTTACATCAACAACATAGGAATCACTACAAAACGTATTGTATGACATCTTATACACTATTTTAGGCCCAGCCTTTGGAACTTTGGTTTTCCTAGATATGGCTACTATATTGTGATCACTACATCCAATGGATTTGGATACTGCTTTAAAGCAAATTTCTGCAGCATTAGTAAAGTTGTGGTTAATACATGTTGATGATTTAATTCCTGTGCTGTTTGTAACTACCCTGGTAGGTTGACTGATAACCTGAACCAGGTTACAGGCGCTAGTTACAGTTTGAAGCTTTCTGTTGAGTTGGCAGCCTGATGAAAGCCAGTCAATATTTAAATCACCCAGAAATTATATCTCTCTGTTGATATCACATGCATCATCAAGCACTTCACACATGTTATTCAGATACTGACTGTTAGCACTTGACGGTCTATAGCAGCTTTCAACCAGAATGTGCTTTAGGTGAAGCAGATGAACGTGAAGCCATTTGACCTCAACATTATTTCACATGAGATCCTCTCTAAGCTTTACAGGAATGTGGTTCTGAATATAAACGGCCACCTTTGGCATTTCTGACCTTCTGTAGATCTTATAACCATGTATTGCTACCACTGTATCATCAAAGGTGTTATCTAAGTGAGTTTCAGAGATGGTCAGAATATGAATATCATCTGTTACTAGCAAATGATTGATTTCATGAACCTTGTTTCTTAAGCTACATATGTTAACGTGGGCTATTTGTAGAACTTTTCTGCAATGCTTGGTTGTTTTTATTGCTTTACCGGGAAGGTAGACATGCTCATGTTATTTATGTTAGTGCAAGGTGGTACACAGTGCACTTCCTACTAGGGCACACCGCCTCAGCGCTAACATAGGCACATCAGTACTGCAAGCAATAGCTGTGGGATCAGGTCAGGTTACTTACATTGTGTCTTCCAACGCCCCTGGGATAATGTAAATTTGCTGAAGCATTATGACAACTCAGTGACACAATGGTAGGGATTAAATTAGCTGGGCTTGGGTCATTGTGAAGTCATTGTCTCAACGCAGCCGTACAATGCTGTGAAAGGATCCAGGAACCCAAATGATTTGGGTGGATCCCATCCAACTGAAAATATGAGCTTTGTTTCCAGAAGCTATCAAAATGGTCAATAAATGTGACACCCACAAAGCTGCAATAGTCTCGTAGCCAGTTATGGAGGGCGAAAAGTCTACTGAACCTTTCAATGCCACGATTTAGAGAGGGCAGGGGGCCAGATATTATGGGGCGTTAGTAGGTGTCAAGTAGTGACCCAATCCGTTCTTTAAAATCCATCTTCAGCTGTTCTGAGCTGCCCTTCATAATGTCATTAAATCCCACATGAACTTTGACAGACTAAATGTCCTGATGCTGGTTTAAAAATGTTTGGGAGCAGCTTATTGATGTCCTGTACTTGTGCTCCTGGAAAGCACAATGTTTTTGCTCCAAGGACGGAGACATTTCTCACCATTGAATGTTCCTCCAATTGGGGGAGGGGGTGGTAAGGAAAATATATTTTAAAAAGATGTGTGTGAATGTGTGTATATATATGTATATATGTAGAGTATATGTATGTATATTAATATATATGTGGGAATGTATGTATATATATATATATATATATATATATATATATATATGTGTGTGAATGTGTGTATATATATATATATATATATATGTGTATTTATATGTACATATGTAGAGTATATGTATGTATATTAATATATATGTGGGAATGTATGTATATGCCTTCAGAAAGTACTCAGATTGTTTTACTTTTTCCACATTTGTGTTACAGCTATATTCTAAAATTGATTAAATTGTTTTTTCCCCCTCACAATATGCCATAATGACAAAGCAATAACTGTTTTATTTTAACAAATGTTGAAAATAAAAAAAACATTTACATAAGTATTCAGACCCTTTACTCAGTACTTTGTTGAAGCACCTTTGGCAGTGATTACAGCCTTGAGTCTTCTTGGGTATGACGCTACAAGCTTGGCAAACCTGTATTTGGGGAGGATCTAAGGACTATTCCTTCGACCTCATGGCTTGGTTTTTCTCTGACATGCACTGTCAACTGTGGGACCTTATATAGACAGGTGTGTGCCTTTCCAAATCATGTCAATGAGGATTTTCTGGATTTTTGTTTAAGATTCCGTCTCTCACAGTTGAAGTGTACCTATGATAAAAATGACAGACCTCTCTACATGCTTTGTAAGTAGGAAAACCTGCAAAATCGGCAGTGTATCAGAAATACAACACCATAGTACCCTCCAAGCTCGTCATCAAGCTCGAGACCCTGGGTCTCGACCCCGCCCTGTGCAACTGGGTACTGGACTTCCTGACGGGCCGCCCCCAGGTGGTGAGGGTAGGCAACAAATCTCCTCCCCGCTGATCCTCAACACTGGGGCCCCACAAGGGTGCGTTCTGAGCCCTCTCCTGTACTCCCTGTTCACCCACGACTGCGTGGCCATGCACGCCTCCAACTCAATCATCAAGTTTGCGGACGACACAACAGTGGTAGGCTTGATTACCAACAACGACGAGACGGCCTACAGGGAGGAGGTGAGGGCCCTCGGAGTGTGGTGTCAGGAAAATAACCTCACACTCAACGTCAACAAAACTAAGGAGATGATTGTGGACTTCAGGAAACAGCAGAGGGAACACCCCCCTATCCACATCGATGGAACAGTAGTGGAGAGGGTAGCAAGTTTTAAGTTCCTCGGCATACACATCACAGACAAACTGAATTGGTCCACTCACACAGACAGCATTGTGAAGAAGGCGCAGCAGTGCCTCTTCAACCTCAGGAGGCTGAAGAAATTCGGCTTGTCACCAAAAGCACTCACAAACTTCTACAGATGCACAATCGAGAGCATCCTGGCGGGCTGTATCACCGCCTGGTACGGCAACTGCACCGCCCTCAACCGTAAGGCTCTCCAGAGGGTAGTGAGGTCTGCACAACGCATCACCGGGGGCAAACTACCTGCCCTCCAGGACACCTACACCACCCGATGTCACAGGAAGGCCATAAAGATCATCAAGGACATCAACCACCCGAGCCACTGCCTGTTCACCCCGCTATCATCCAGAAGGCGAGGTCAGTACAGGTGCATCAAAGCTGGGACCGAGAGACTGAAAAACAGCTTCTATCTCAAGGCCATCAGACTGTTAAACAGCCACCACTAACACTGAGTGGCTGCTGCCAACACACTGACACTGACTCAACTCCAGCCACTTTAATAATGGGAATTGATGGGAAATGATGTAAATATATCACTAGCCACTTTAAACAATGCTACCTTATATAATGTTACTTACCCTACATTATTCATCTCATATGCATACGTATATACTGTACTCTATATCATCTACTGCATCCTTATGTAATACATGTATCACTAGCCACTTTAAACTATGCCACTTTGTTTACATACTCATCTCATTTGTACATACTGTACTCGATACCATCTACTGTATCTTGCCTATGCTGCTCTGTACCATCACTCATTCATATATCCTTATGTACATATTCTTTATCCCCTTACACTGTGTACAAGACAGTAGTTTTGGAATTGTTAGTTAGATTACTTGTTATTACTGCATTGTCGGAACTAGAAGCACAAGCATTTCGCTACACTCGCATTAACATCTGCTAACCATGTGTATGTGACAAATAACATTTGATTTGATTTGATTTGATACTTGTTCTCCCCACTGTACATACGTGTTTTCTATTTTTTACACGTTAGAATTTTTCTTCCACTTTGACATTACTGAGTATTTTATGTAGATCGTTTACAAAAAAAGGACTAATCCATTTTAATCCCACCAAAATGTAGAAAAAGTCAAGTGGTGTGAATACTTTCTGAAAGCACTGTTCATACATAGACAGTCAGAAAAACAAACAGACAGGCAGACAGACACAGAGGCTAATGCATGCACAGTTATGCACATTACATATTCACACACGCATGCACGTGCGCGCACACACACGCACACACACACACACACACACACACACACACACACACACACACACACACACACACACACACACACACACACACAGCAGGGTGCTAAGTAAGTGAAGGGAGATGTGGTGACACTGAAGTGATGTCATCAAGTCACACAAGGACAGAGCAGTGGAGAGCTTCCTCATGTCAGACTCAACAAGACAGCACACACATACACGCACACGCACACACACACACACGCACGCACGCACACACACACACACACACACACTCAGTTCAGTGGAGGCTGCTGAGGGGAGCACGGCTCATAATAATGGCTGGAACAGAGCAAATGAAATGACATCAAACACATGGAAACCATGTTTGATGTATTTGATACCATTCCACTGACTCTGCTCCAGCCATTACCACAAGCCCATCCTACCCTAATTAGTTGCCACCAATCTCCTGTGGCACCGTTTCATTTGAACAAATTGTCTTGGATCCTCTAACCAAACAATGGGCTTCAAGACATGAGTTACATTTCAACTTGTCTCCTGAAATTAACTGCAGTTGAACCCTCAAACAATTGTGAAAACTGCTGAGAAGGCTGCAGTCTTACCTGACCCTCTCCTTGGGGTCTCCGAAGGACTCTTTGAGGCGGGAGAAGTCGGGGTAGAAGTGGACAGACGGAGATATGACTTCCAGAAGACCTGACTGGATCTCCACTGGAAACCTGACAGAGAGAGGAGAGAGTGTTGGCGATGGGGAGAGAGAGGGGAAGAGAAAGAGTTGAACAATCCCAACTACTACTATCTACAACTATCACATAGACACAGTTATGATAGATACAGGCAGACAGACCGACAGCCAGACAGGCACACAGGCAGACACAAACACGCAGATAGACAGGCAGACAGACAGACACAACAGTATGTGGGTCCCTGCCACCCTTTCCACAAACACTATTGACTTCCTCTCTGGTCAGGTGGTTGATAGGTGGTAACCAGGGGAGATGGAGACAGGATCACGCACACAGACACACACGCGCACACGCGCACACACACACACACACACACACACACACACACACACACACACACCACCCCTGTTGTAACATCTCCGTGGGAGGAAGGTGTCAGATTACAATGTATGAAGACAGAGAGACGAGCCATTCAGGAGAGAGACAGGGGTCAGGTGTCAAGTGTGTAATCACTAACCCTGTCAATCAGCCAGGACAGGAGAGGTGTGTGTGCCTGAGGAACCATACACTCACACACACAAACTCACAATAGTGCACACACACACACACACAAACACACACAACCAATCCCTCTCTCCTGGGTCTTCAATCTCCCTGAGAGAATGTCGAGGTGACAGGGGGGACATTCAACCTCCCTCCTCCCCTCTTCACTTCCCCCTTCCCTCCCATAGCCATCTCCAGCCTCGATCCCAAATTACACCCTATTCCCTATGTAGTACACTACTTTTTCCGATGGCCCATCTGGTTCTGGTAGTGCTGAGCGATTAATATAAATGTAAGTTAATTTTCGGTTTCTAAACAACTTAACCGACCGACGTCGGTTAAATTATTTGAATTCCTCAACGCACAGTTTCTTTAGAGTTGTAGCTTCCAAAAGGCCAATATTCTGCATAGTTTAGTGCAGAAAACGTGGTAATTAACTACAATGACCATAATCCATTGCGCACCTACTTCTCCGGTTTGTGTGTTTCTTTTACACCAGCTACATTAGTTAAGTTAATGTGGGACAGACACAGATAGGGAGAAGTGAGAAGAATGCACAATCTTGAGGGATAGAGAGCAGTTGCTTCGCGAGGCTTCTCTATCTGAAAATACATGATCTAAGTGATTGATAGTTGGTATTCAGCAATCATAAAAATATGCCTTATTTACTTTAAGGAACTACTAAAATGGTGATTTCCTCAGACAGCATAGGCAGCAGCTCTATAGAGATGAGATGACTTGGAATGAAATAATAAAGTCTTCAAATAAAGCAAATGTAATATACACAACAACTTAAATATTTTATTTGAGTAATTTTAATAAATTATGGTTAATAAGTGATTAGCATTAATGTCAGTCACTACCATCATGGGACTTGTATTTATTGTTTTATTCTGTGTTGTTACAGCATTCAACCTACATAATGCATTTAATATTTTGTTAAAATTATTGAAACTGAAATCCTTGATTATTTTTTAATAATTGAACCGAAACAACCTCCAAAAGCACTAAGCACTAGTCTTTGATCAGAAGTAGTGCACTATATAGGGAATAGGGTGTCATTTGGAATGCAGGACCTCTCGTGAGGTGAGGTGACCCCCTTAGCGGACGTAGGGAGTGAAAGCAATGAAGTGACCACTGGTATCATCTTGGGTCAAAATGGCCACCTCGGCAGGAAAAGACAAACAGGAGTCTAAAACAGCAGGCTCTAAAACCTGCACCGTGGGCATGTTGTGAGGAGGATTCTGTATGTTTAGATAAGGTGCTAGGAGGAAATTAATAACAGGATGGAAAGTGGTGTTTGTGTGTGTAAGAGTGTGTTTGTGTCTGTGAGAGACACAAAGATAGAGAGAGAGAGAGAGAGTGAGAGAGAGTGAGTGAGTGAGTGAGTGAGTGAGTGAGTGAGTGAGTGAGTGAGTGAGTGAGTGAGTGAGTGAGTGAGTGAGTGAGTGAGTGAGTGAGTGAGTGAGTGGGTGAGTGAGTGAGTGAGTGAGTGAGTGAGTGAGTGAGTGAGTGAGTGAGTGAGTGAGTGAGTGAGTGAGTGAGTGAGAGAGAGAGAGAGAGAGAGAGAGAGAGAGAGAGAGAGAGAGAGAGAGAGAGAGAGAGAGAGAGAGAGAGAGAAAGAAAGAAAGAAAGAAAGAAAGAAAGAAAGAAAGAAAGAAAGAAAGAAAGAAAGAAAGAAAGAAAGAAAGAGAGGGGAAGAGAGAGAGACAAAGAGAAATAAAGAAAGAGAGAAATAAAATGGGACAGATCTGTTTCTGTCTCTCTCCAGAGATCAGACAAAGCCACTAAACAGAAAAGCATGTGTCTGTATGCATGTGTTTATTTAATATGAAACTGTTGTTCATTTACTCTCTAGTGCTGGTGTGAATGCAAATAGGATTACTTATCAGCCAGTATTTTATGTTTATTCCCCTCACTATTTTATAAGAAAGACATTAGGTATTTTAACATTTTGAATGCACACTATCATTAATCTGTATCCTTTTGTGTTTAGAAAGTACATATTCTCACTCATACGTCAAAACATCAATAGTCTGACTAAATATCTCACTGTGTATTAACATTACCTATATCCACATAGTTGTAGAGCAATGTAGAGCAAACAAGTGCCTCAAGCAATGTGTAGTCAAAGTAAAGTAGGAGAACCCCCATGGATTCTGAAGGCACTCAGATTTACACTACAGCCCTAAGGGTAAACAGACAGGAACCGTGTTAAAACACAAAGGCATTCCCAAGGAGACCTGTTTCTCTGTTGTTGAGTCCTTTGTGGTTGTAACTTCTATTTAGGTTGCTTATTTTGTACTCTGTGTGTCTGTGTGTGTGTGTGTGTGTGTGTGTGTGTGTGTGTGATGGAATGTAAACAGGATATATTCAATTGCACACACACACACACACATACACAAACGTACATTCAAATAGACACATGCACACACAAAGAAGACAGGAGTGCACACGTGTCGAATAGATCAAGGACTTACACACTCAAGCAGAGATCAAGCATGACATATGCACACAAGTAAACTCGGCAAAAAAAGAAACGTCCCTTTTGCAGTCTTTCAAAGATAATTTGTAAAAATCTAAATAACTTCATAGATCTTCATTGTAAAGAGCTTATACACTGTTTCCCATGCTTTTAATGAACATGCACCTGTGGAACGGTCGTTAAGACACTAACAGCTTACAGATGGTAGGACAATAATGTCACAGTTATGAAAACTTAGGACACTAAAGACCAGGTCCAGAGTACAGCATCATCAGACTGAGCTTGTAGTCATTGCAGGCAATCTCAACGCTGTGAGTTACAGGGAAGACATCCTCCTCCCTCATGTGGTACCCTTCCTGCAGGCTCATCCTGACATGACCCTCCAGCATGACAATGCCACCAGCCATACTGCTCATTCTGTGCGTGATTTCCTGCAAGACAGGAATGTCAGTGTTCTGCCATGGCCAGCGAAGAGCCCGGATCTCAATCCCATTGAGTACGTCTGAGACCTGTTGGATCGGAGGTTGAGGGCTAGGGCCATTCCCCCCAGAAATGTCTAGGAACTTGTAGGGTGCCTTGGTGGAAGAGTGGGGTAACATCTCACAGCAAGAACTGCCAAATCTGGTGCAGTCCATGAAGAGGAGATGCACGGCAGTTCTTAATGCAGCTGGTGGCCACACCAGATACTGACTGTTACTTCTGATTTTGACCCCCCATTGTTCAGGGACACATTATTCAATTTCTGTTAGTCACATGTCTGTGGAACCTATTGAGTCTATGTCTCAGTTGTTGAATCTTATGTTCATACAAATATTTACACATTTTAAGTTTGCTGAAAATGAACACAGTTGACAGTGAGAGGACCTTTCTTTTTTTGCTGAGTTTATAACAAATACAGCAGTTACTCACCCACACACACTCACATTTGCACATGAACATGCAAACATTAAACACAGGTAGCAAACACACACACAATAACTAGTCATGTAAAAAACACACACACACACACACACACACACAAACACTCCCTCTTCCACACCCTGAGCCCCCTGAGCCCAAATAGGCAGGTCTCCATGGAAACACCATCCCATCATGCCACGGTACTTACAGGCGCTTGAGGTTGTCAGCCACGCTGTTGGCGTACTGTTGGTCCGTCTGCAAAACATGAGAAAACCCCCCTAAATAAAACCAAATGTTCATGCCTTTGTTGTGCCATTAACAGATAGTATGGCTACAGAAAGGTATTGTCATAGTATACATTCTGTTACTATGTGCACTGCAATACTGTACACACATCATGTTTTGCCTAAAATAATGTTGCCTTTGTCAGCTACAATCTTCCCTGGATACAATATGGAATAAAAATCACTAAATGCTTTTTTATCACAACAACAACGTTACAATAATTGCGCAACGGTTCAATAGTGTTCCAAGATGGCCACCATGGGGCTTGTGGGCTGTTCCAGTTTCTTCCCAAGTGGAATCAGCCGCTTGATGGTGTAATTATCTGGCTCAGTATGAATCTAGCATCCAGAGCTGTGATGAGGTCAGGGAGAGGATAACATGTACACACATGTATTCATCCACCGACCAGGTTTGAGCTGGGACTACTTCTGCTTGATTACTTCCATATAGATCCATAATCAAACCCCAAAACATTGTGCTTGTTCAAGAGGATATGCCTCAGCAAAGTAATGCACAGTAACATCATGCAATACCAACTAATATTGTATAACTAACAGCTAATGCCATCTTTGTTTGGCTGTTGCCCTGCCTATCAAATCTGGAGGACCAACTCCAAAAATGTATCGGAAATGTATCGGTCATTAAACAGCAAATTATTACAAATTCCCTGACTATGAATCTCCATTCTGAAAGGTTTATGGGTAGAGGGAAGGATGGAGGGAGCATCGGAAGTGGAGAGACAGGCGCAAGAGATCAGATGGCCAACAGGAAACACCTGGGATCACTTTGACCGCATCCTCTGCTTCCCAAATTAACTGTCCGAGAGAGGAATAGAGGGATGCAGGGAGGGAGGGAAGAGGAATTATCACAATGAAAACAATATATCCGGTCACATTTGAATAAAACATTTTGTCCTGTTTTTGTCCAAACATTCTCTTGAAAAACAAGAGAAACCATATATCCCTTTTTCTGGTTTCCTATGTTAGCGGAAATGGTTTTGGGGCCTTTTAGCAGACAGACAGTCTTGCCCAATTCCAAATCAATCCCTAAACCCTAGCCCTAGGTACTTTGTGTAGATCTGAAAAGATTTTGAATAGGTATGAGGAATATACTGTGAAAATTCCAACTAGCCTATGTGAAACTAAGACCTATCCAATCATTTCAAATCTATATGAAATGTGTAGGGGTGGACTGTAGGGTATAGAGGCGGAATTGGACATTTGAAACCGTGACTGTAAACAGTGTGCACTAGCCTGAATGCTTTCTCAGAGCTAGTCCACCAGGAAGGATATTAGGAGGGAGGGAGGCAGAGAAAGGGGGATTTGTTTAAGCATTACTTAATCTCCCATGTCAAAGACGAAGCAAGGACTAGGGAAAGAAGGGGAGAAGTGTGTGTGTGTGTGTGTGTGTGTGTGTGTGTGTGTGTGTGTGTGTGTGTGTGTGTGTGTGTGTGTGAGAGTGTGTGTGTGTGTGTGTGTGTCTGTGTGAGTGAGTGAGTGTGTGAGAGAGAGAGAGAGAGAGAGAGAGAAGTTGACAGAAAAAAGCTGAAACACCCGACTGTTTTCATCTCTCCAAGAGGCTGGCGTGTGCTATAGACTGGCGTGTGCTACCAGACCCCCCCCCTTCCTCAGGTGTGAGACACTCCATTGGTGGATTATACAATGAGTGGGTCTAATCCTGAATGGTGATTGGTTAAAAGTGCATTCCAGCCTGTGTCTTTTCCACAAGTTACCACTGGCTAAATCTTTGACCTTAAAATGCCTATTTACTTTGTTCCATCTGACTGTGCAATCCACTGTCTCATCAGCCCAGGCAGTGAAGTTATGAACTTGATCTCCGCTATAAAAAGCATCTAAACATTATCTCACATTACTTTTAGACTAACATTTACTTTTCAACAGCGGAGGTTTGTATAAACATTGCTGTCTGTCTCGCCGACATTTGCAACATTGTTTCAATATTAATTTGATATCCAACTATCCCATAGTAATGAACGTGTAGGGGTCGGGAGTCGGGACGAGAGAGAGAGAGGCAGGCAGTGTTTTTCAGCCACTCATGAATCAGCTGGCATCATTTTTATGGATATATACAAAGAAATGTCAGTCGAAAAAAGGTTAAATGAAAGGAAGTGCATCTACTTTGCAGTCTTACCAGCTTCAGTTTGAAGTGATTGTGTTAGCTGTGTTGTTGGCTAGCTCCTCTGAACAACAGTGTCCTAACGAGAGAGCACATTCTCTATGCCAGGCGAAATCGTGCCTCATTAGCTCCTTGTTATGGATGTATCCAAATAAATGTCACTAGAAAACAGCTTAAACAAATGCAGCGACTGTTGTTATTCTGTCTGCACTGTTTGATGTAGTTTGCTCGCTAGCAAGCAAAGGATAAGAATGTTGCCAGCCAGTATGACAATGGAACATTAAGAACAAACGACTGGGTCGCGTCCATAGATTCAGAACAAAAAGACTGAACAACTGGGTCGCTGGCAGCCGAACCAATAGAACGAACGACCAGCCGGCTTGGGTAGCAACCCTAGATTTGTGTCGGGACTATATCTTGTGGAAGGATTAAATAGTACAAATAAATTAATCAAAATATATATTTTTAATGAAAATATGTCAATCATTATTTGAATATGTTGGTAACCCATTGCATAAAAGTGATTATGCCCTCGAAACCGGTGTTTGGAGGATATATTGGCACGGTTTGCCAGCCCTCGACTTCGTCTCTGGCCAAACAACACCCGTGCCAATATACTGTATAGTGCCAATATATACTCCAAACACTGGCTTCTCTGGCATTATCACTTAAATGTACCACATCCAGAGAGGTGAGAAACATGACCTCAGATTATTCATTGAGGTTGACAACTGTTGGCTGACAGCGTGTGCTCAGCCAGTGGGACGTGTCTAGCTTAATGCACAGTTAATATACAGCACCATACTGTAGCCATACTTAATTGAATGGCTACAGTATAGTAGCCGTAGATCCACTGCCCAGCCATGCAGTGGATCTGCATGATAAAAAGCTCATAACACATGAACTCGATGGTATTATTGCTTTTACACAACGAGTTACCAGCATTGAAATGCAAGATTATTTCACAAAACGTGATGCTACATTCACTAACACTGGTAGTCAAGTGCAATGTAAGGCATTCTCTGGTCGCTAGTTCTATTCGTATGATATGATATGTCTTTGTATATATCCATTAAAATGATGCTGATGAATGATTTCAACTAGCTGAGAAAAGCTGCCTGTCTGTCTTGTCCCGACACGCTCATTACTATGGGACAGCTTGAGATCAAATTTCAATATTGAAACAATGTTGGAGATAATGTTTAGATGCTTTTTTACAGTGGAGAACAAGATTATAAATTGCATGGCTGGGCAGATGAGACAGTAGATATGTGGTGGTGGTGGTAGTGGTGGTAGTGGTTGTACGTTGTTAGGTAATGACGTAAACAATGTCACTTTTTATGAACGTGGCCATGTGTATGTTGTCGAGTATACCATGGGCAGGATAGACAATGGGAATTGTATAATTGCATAACGTTGTATAATTAAGAAATAAGGCCCGAGGGGGTGTGGTATACAGCTAGGATACAGCCGTGTTATATTGGCTGTATACCACAAACCTCGGAGGTGCTTTATTGATATTATACACTGGTTACTAAGTAATTTTGTGTCATACCCGTGGTATTTGGTCTGATATACTTTACCAGGGCTTTCAGCCAATCAGCATTCAGGGCTCGAACAACCCGGTTTATAATGTGCAACAGTCAAGTAGAATCCTATCTAGTACAGTGATAGCCAGCTAGCCAGACGACCAAGGCCATACTGTAGTAGCCCAACTCAGTCAGCAAGTTCAACTAACCCACCGCAAGACAATGGAACAAAATGGTATGCATTATATTTGTTTAGTTCTGTGTGTTATTACTGTAGTTGAGCAAATGTAACTGCTTAGAATATGGTCACACACTGACAGCAGGGGAGAGCAATGTACTGGGAAGGGCGCGCGCGCACACGCGCACACACACACACACACACACACACACACACACACACACACACACACACACACACACACACACACACACACCCATCTCAACAGGGCTCCTTCTAGTAATGTGTCCTTTGGACTTAAACAACCCTTTTACATGATTAGGGTTTCTTCATAATGAACTCCAGTGAACACACATAGGCCTATCTGTGAGGCTAGCCTGTTCGCTTCCGCTAATTACCTTAGCATCGGTCATATGGGAATGATAGCTTTAGGGTTATAGGAGTTAGCGATGATTAGTGTCTAGACTATTAGGGAATCAAGAGGGGATGTGTGTGTGGTAGAGGCAGTAGCCTGGGGTAACGTCATTCATTAGCTCTTCAGATCCCTGTCCTTTATAGATACATACAGACACACACATGAATGCGTGCGCATGCAGTCAAATATCCAAGCACACATTGGGTGGGAATGGGTGGATTTCTCAATTTCCTTCTCAGGCCGTTGTATTGGGCAGTTCAATGGTGAGAAATGTCTCAGTCCCTGGAGCAAAAACTTTACATGACATCAATAAGCTGCGGCCAAACATTTTAAACCAGCATCACGAAATTTAGTCTTTCATACTTCAAGTGGGATTCAATGACATTATGAAGGGCAGCTCAGAACAGTTGAAGATGGATTTTAAAGAACAGATTGGGTCACTACTTGACACCAACAAACGCCCCATAATATCTGGCCCTCTGCCCTCTCTAAATCGTGGCATTGAACGGTTCAGTAGACTTTTCGACCCCCATAACTGGCTACGAGACTATTGCAGCTTTGTGGGTGTCACATTTATTGACAATTTTGATAGCTTCTGGAAACAAAGCTCATATTTTGAGTTGGATGGGATCCACCCAAATCATTTGGGTTCCTGGATCCTTTCACAAAATTGTAAGGATGAGACAATGACTTCACAATGACCCAAGCCCAGCTAATTTAATCCCTACCATTGTGTCACTGAGTTGTAAGGTAATGCTTCAGCAAATGTACATTATCCCAGGGGCGTTGGAAGACACAATGTAAGTAACCTAATTTATGTCCCTCTTACTGCCCTGAATGCCTCTGCTGATCCCACAGCTATTGCATGCAGTAATCATGCAATCGCGCAAAACTGAACCCGTGAACCACAGCTTTTAATCAGGACAAGGTGACCGGAAACATGACCGAATACAAACAGTGTAGCTATTCCCTCTGCAAGGCAATCAAACAAGCTAAGCGTCAGTAGAGAGACAAAGTGAAGTCGCAATTCAATGGCTCAGACACGAGAGGTATGTGGCAGGATCTACAGTCAATCACGGACTACAAAAGAAAAACCAGCCCCGTCGCGGATCACGATGCCTTGCTCCCAGACAAACTAAATAACTTTTTTGCTCGCTTGGAGGACAATACAATGCCACTGACACGGCCCGCTACCAAAACTTGCGGGCTCTCCTTCACTGTAGCCAACGTGAGTAAAACATTTAAACGTGTTAACCCTCGCAAGGCTGCAGGCCCAGACGGCATCCCTGGCCGCGTCCTCAGAGCATGCACAGACCAGCTGGCTGGTGTGTTTACAGACATATTCAATCAATCCTTATCCCGTCTGCTGTCCCCACATGCTTCAACAGGGCTACCATTGTTCCTGTCCCAAGAAAGCTAAAGTAACTGAGCTAAATGACTACCGCCCTGTAGCACACACGTCTGTCATCATGAAGTACTTTGAGAGACTAGTCAAGGACCATATCACCTCCACCCTCCCTGACACCCTAGACCCACTCCAATTTGCTTACCGCCCCAATAGGTCCACAGACGACGCAATCGCCATCACACTGCACACTGCCCTAACCCATCTGGACAAGAGGAATACCTATGTAAGAATGCTGTTCATCGATTACAGCTCAGCATTTAACACCATAGTACCCTCCAAACTCGTCATCAAGCTCAAGACCCTGGGTCTCGACCCCGCCCTGTGCAACTGGGTCCTGGACTTTGATGGGCCGCCCACAGGTGGCCCAACTCTGTGTTGTCTGTTCAAACTGCTATGCTTTATCTTGGCCAGGTCGCAGTTGCAAATGAGAACTTGTTCTCAACTAGCCTACCTGGTTAAATAAAGGTGAAATAAAAAAAAATAAAGGTGGTGAGGGTAGGTAACAACATCTCCACCCAGCTGACCTTCAACACTGGGTCCCCACAAGGGTGCATTCTCAGCCCTCTCCTGTTCACCCACGACTGCGTGGCCATGTACGCCTCCAACTCAATCATCAAGTTTGCGGACGACACAACAGTGGTAGGCTTGATTACCAACAACGACGAGACGGCCTACAGGGAGGAGGTGAGGGCCCTCGTAGTGTAGTGTCAGGAAAATAACCTCACACTCAATGTCAACAAAACAAAGGAGATGATCGTGGACTTCAGGAAACAGCAGAGGGAGCAGCCCCCTATCTACATTGACGGGACAGTAGTGGAGAGAGTTTTAAGTTCCTTGGCGTACACATCACGGACAAGCTGAAATGGTCCACCCACACAGACAGCATGGTGAAGAAGGCGCAACAGCGCCTCTTCAACCTCAGGAGGCTGAAGAAATTTGGGTTGTCACCAAAAACACTCACAAACTTCTACAGATGCACAATCGAGAGCATCCTGTTGGGCTGTATTACCGCCTGGTACGGCAGCTGCTCCACCCATAACCGGAAGGCTCTCCAGAGGGTGGTGAGGTCTGCACAACGCATCACCGGGTGCAAACTACCTGCCCTCCAGGACACCTACACCACCCGATGTCACAGGAAGGCCAAAAAGATCATCAACGACAACAACCACCCGAGCCACTGCCTGTTCACCCCACTATCATCCAGAAGGCGAGGTAAGTACAGGTGCATCAAAGCTGGGACCGAGAGACTGAAAAACAGCTTCTATCTCAAGGCCATCAGACTGTTAAACAACCATCACTAACATTGAATGGCTGCTGCCAACATACTGACTCAACTCCAGCCACTTTAATCATGGAAAAATGTATGTAATCAATTTATCACTAGTCCCTTTATACTATATAATGTTTACAAAGCCTACATTACTCATTTCAAATGTATATATTGTACACTATACCATCTACTGCATCTTGCCATCTTGATGTAATGTATCACTAACCACTTTAAACAATGCCACTTTATATAATGTTCTCATACCCTACATTACTCATACCCTACATTACTCATCTCATATGTATAAACTGTACTCTATACCATCTACTGCATCTTGCCTATGCCGTTCAGCCATCACTCATTTATATATTTTTATGTACATATTCATATTCATTCCTTTACACTTGTGTGTATAAGGTAGTTGTTGTGAAATTGTTAGGTTATATTACTTGTTAGATATTACTGCATGGTCGGAACTAGAAGCACAAGCATTTAACATCTGCTAACCATGTGTATGTGACAAATACATTTGATTTGATTTTATGAACCAGAGTGATACTGTTAGCACTGAGGCGGTGTGCCCTAGTAGGAAGCCCACTGTGTACAGCTCACCCTGCACTAACATAAATAACATGAGCATGTCTACCTTCCCAGTAAAGCAATAAAAACAACTAAGCATCCCAGAAAAGTGCTACAAATAGCCCACGTTAACATATGCAGCTTAAGAAACAAGGTTCATGAAATCAGTAGTTTGCTGGTAACAGATGATATTCCTATTCTGACAATCTCTGCAACTCACTTAGATAACACCTTTGATGATACAGTGGTAGCAATACATGGTTATAAGATCTACAGAAGGACAAAAATGCCAAAGGTGGTCGTTTATATTCAGAACCACATTCCTGTAAAGCCTAGAGAGGATCTCATGTTAAATAATGTTGAAGTAATATAGCTACAGGTTCATCGGCCTCACCTAAAGCCCATTCTGGTGGGAAGATGCTATAGACCACCAAGTGATGTCAACAGAGAGGTATATTTTTGGGGTGATTTAATATTGACCGGCTTTCAGCAGGCCCATCAGGCCCACTCAAGAGAAAGCTTCAAACTGTAACTAGTGCCTGCAACCTGGTTCAGGTTATCAGTCAACCTACCAGGGTAGTTACAAACAGCACAGGAATGAAATCATCAACATGTATTAACCACAACTTTACTAATGCTGCAGAAATTTGCTTTAAAGCAGTATCCAAATCCATTGGATGTAGTGATCACAATATAGTAGCCATATCTAGGAAAACCAAAGTTCCAAAGGCTGGGCCTAAAATAGTGTATAAGATGTCATACAATACGTTTTGTAGTGATTCCTATGTTGTTGAATATTTGCAGAATATTTGAATGGTCTGGTGTGTAATGAGGAGCAACCAGACGCTGCATTTGACACATATTGATTCAACAGAAGCTAAGAAGGGGAGAAGTTTGTCCATAACAAATTGCTGCTCTGCCTTTGTAACAGCACTATCAACAAGGCAGGTCCTACAGGCCCTAGTTTTGTCACACCTGGACTATTGTTCAGTCGTGTGGTCAGGTGCAACAAAGAGGGACTTAGGAAAATTGCAATTGGCTCAGAACGGGGCAGCATGGCTGTGGCCAAAAGTTTTGAGAATGACACAAATATAAATGTTCAGTTAATGCCTCAGTTTGTATGATGGCAATTTGCATATACTCCAGAATGTTATGAAGAGTGATCAGATGAATTGTAATTCATTGCAAAGTCCCTCTTTGCCATGCAAAGGAACTGAATCCCCCCAAAACATTCCCACTGCATTTCAGCCCTGCCACAAAAGGACCACCTGACATCATGTCAGTGATTCTCTCGTTAACACAGGTGTGAGTGTTGACGAGGACAAGGCCGGAGATCACTCTGTCATGCTGTTTGAGTTCGAATAACCAATAACCAACTGAAGCTAGGAGGGTGGTGCTTGGAATCATTGTTCTTCCTCTGTCAACCATGGTTACCTGCAAGGAAACACGTTCCGTCATCATTGCTTTGCACAAAAAGGGCTTCATAGGCAAGGATATTGCTGCCAGTAAGATTGCACCTAAATCAACCATTTATCGGATCATCAAGAACTTCAAGGAGAGCGGTTCGATTGTTGTGAAGAAAGATTCAGGGCGCCCAAGAAAGTCCAGCAAGCGCCAGAACCGTCTCCTAAAGTTGATTCAGCTGTGGGATCGGGGCACCACCAGTAAAGAGCTTGCTCAGGAATGGCAGTAGGCAGGTGTGAGTGCATCTGCATGCACAGTGAGGTGAATACTTTTGGAGGATGGCCTGGTGTCAATAAGGGCAGCAAAGAAGCCACTTCTCTCCAGGAAAAACATCAGGAACAGACTGATATTCTGCAAAAGGTACAGGGATTGGACTGCTGAGGACTGGGGTAAAGTCATTTTCTCTGATGAATCCCCTTTCCGATTGTTTGGGGCATCCGGAAAAAAGCTTGTCCGGAGAAAACAAGGTGAGCGCTACCATCAGTCCTGTGTCATTCCAACAGTAAAGCATCCTGAGACCATTCATGTGTGGGGTTGCTTCTCAGCCAAGGGAGTGGGCTCACTCACAATTTTTCTTAAGAACACAGCCATGAATAAAGAATGGTACCAACACATCCTGCGAGAGCAACTTCTCCCAACCATCCAGAAACAGTTTGGTGATGAACAATGCCTTTTCCAGCATGGTGGAGCACCTTGCCATATGGCAAAAGTGATAACTAAGTGGCATGGGGAACAAAACATTGATATTTTGGGTCCATGGCCAGGAAACTCCCCAGATCTTAATCCCATTGAGAACTTGTGGTCAATCCTCAAGAGGCGGGTGGACAAACAAAAACCCACAAATTCTGACAAACTCCAAGCATTGCTTATGCAAAAATGGGCTGCAAGTAGAGGTCTTGAAAAAGAAGGGTCAACACTGCAAATATTGACTCTTTGCATCAACTTCATGTAATTGTCAATAAAAGCCTTTGACACTTATGAAATGTTTTTAATTATACTTCAGAATTCCATAGTAACATCTGAGAAAAATATCTAAAGACACTGAAGCAGCAAACTTCATGGAAATTCATATTTGTGTCATTCTCAAAACTTTTGGCCATGATTGTACACAGAAATCAATAATATGCTAACATTAATAATAAGCATGTCATTCTCTCCTGTTTCACAGTGTAGAAGAGATTGACTTCATCACTACTTGCATTTGTGGGAAGTATTGACATGTTGAATGCACCGAGCTGTCTGGCACACCGAGCTGTCTGGCACACGATAACATACGCACAATACACACACGTACACATGGATTTGTGTTGCAGTTATGTGGTAGTGGAGTAGGGGCCTGAGGGCACACACTTTATCTGTTGTGAAATCAGTTGTGAATGTATTGTAATGTTTCTAATATTGTATAACTGCCTTTATTTTGCTGGACCCCAGGAAGAACAGCTAACGGGGATCCTTAATAAATACATGTGGAAATACACACACACACACACACACACACACACACACACACACACACACACACACACACACACACACACACACACACACACACACACACACACACACACACAGACACACACACACACACACACACACACACAGACAGACAGACAGACAGAGTTCACTGAATAACATCAAAAGCTTGTGGAGGGACTACAGAGGGCAGAGACATCATAGCAGAACACAAACATGTCTGGTTTTATCTCACCTCAGCTATGAAGACCACAATGACACAGTCCTCCTTCTCTGCCGCACTGAGCTCTGTCATCAGAGAGCTGAGGGTGTCCGTCAGGTACGAGTGGACCTCCCTCTTCACACTGGGCACGCCCATCACGATCGACACTGTGACAGACACACACACAGATCGATCACAGTCAGTACAGGGAGGGAAGGAACCAATGATGTGCTAGATTGGGTGGAATGAGCCAGTCAGTATATATTTCACAACAACACTTGTTTTCTGAAGAGAGGGGGAAGAAGAGAGGGTGAGAAAGAAAGCTAACTAGACGAGGAGAGAGAGAAATGAGAATAGGGCTGGAAGGAGTATGGGTAGGGGAGAGTAGTTGAAGGACTTACAAGCACAATAGTACAATAGTACAATGTTGTCAACACATTCTGCACATGAAAAATAACAATGCCCTGCAATGACTGATCAAATGCAAGAGGCCGAACTACAATTCAGGTATTTTTGACCAACTTCCCATTCTCTTAGGGAGGAAGTCCAAATCAATAGCCATGTTTGTGCAGCAACAGTTGATTCTACAACCCTGTACTCTTCCTCACCCTCCCCTCCTCTCCCATTGTGAACTAACATAAGTAGACCCTAGTGGCCATCTTCTCCATTTATTACACCCATAAAACGTACTGCAATTACTAGAGGGGAGCTAGCGGTAAAGTCCTGGCTCGCGCTCTACAAGGTACCCTCATGGACGTGGCCCGCGTAATCCATTTAGATGGGCTTTGGTGGCCTAAACGTAAATCACACACACACACACACACACACACACACACACACACACACACACACACACACACACACACACACACATTATTGGCCCCTTTGAGAGTCTAGCTGGCTGTCTGGAGAGTTTGGACGGCCTCTCCAGGGGAGTGGAGGTTTATGGGGTGGGGTGGGGGGTGGGGGGTTAGGAGGCTCGCTCTCCAGGGAGGGGGAAGTCTAACTGGGCTACTGGTACAGCCACAGTGGGGCAGAGAGCCAGAGAGGGAGGTGATGAAGGGAGAAATAACCAATGCTGGACAGAGAGCCAGAGAGGGAGGTGATGAAAGGAGAAATAACCAATGCAGGACAGAGCACACTGGTACTGTTGTCAGAGGAAGGGTGGGAAGAGGTGAAACTAGAAAAGGATGGGGATGAACGTGTATGTGTGTGTGTACTGACCCCCGGTGCGTCCCTGGCCCACGTGCACAGCAGGCTGCAGGCTGCTCTCCTTCGCAAGGAGATGGGGCAGGTGATGGAAGATACTGGGCAGCTGGAGCACATTCTTACTGGTCGTCACGTTCCACAGCTTCAGCTTGGTCTCATCTATCACACACACGGACGAATGAACGCACACAGACGCGGAGCGCACACACACATTTTTTTTTATACACACGAATGCACGCACAAACACACAGGGGTCGGAATGGGGTCAAAATGCAAAAATCTGATTTGTTCGGACTGGTTCTGACAAGCTCTGACTACCTCCAACTGGTTCTGAATAGCGCTGGCTGGTTTTGACTGGTTCTGATTAACTCTTACTGCTTCTGACTGGTTCAAATTAGTATCTCCTCTTACCAGATAGGCTGGCCCAGGTGCGATTGATGTCCCTAAGGGCCTGCTTTTCAGCGATGGCCCTCTTGATCTCGTCCAGCACCAGGTTGAGCTCCTTGGATCGCTTCAGGTTCTCCTGCTCGGCAGAGTGCAGACGCTCTCTCAGGGCCAGAAACTCCCGCTGGTAAATGTCCACCACATCACCTAGAGAGAGAGGAGGGACAGTGGTTTGTTAAATAAAAGTGTTAGAGTTCTCTTGAATCTTATTAACTTTCTTCTGTGATTTGCAATTGTGCATAATATTTTGTGCATAAAGGTTTCGACTCCTTGAAGGCCAATACATTCACTGCTCATAAAGCATACGAATAACATACCACATATATTTAACGACAAGGATATTCTGTGAACAACAGAGTATGATATAAATCTGCTATGGACAGCCTCAAAAGTAATGGACTACACAGGGTGACATTTTGGGAAGCAGAGCAGGTGTTTCCAGGTCACAGACCTCCCTCTCTAAGCTGCTCTCACTCATATTCCTTCCCTCCTCTATTCCACCTTCCTTTTTCTCATTATTCCACTTCCCGTTGCTCTCTAATAAAAGAGAACAGGGTTATACTGCTGCTGCTCACTACTCTATGCTAGATGCCCTCTCTCTGAACTGAACACACACACACACACAAACACACACACACACACACACACACACACACACACACACACGCAAGCACATGCCCACGCATGGTTACGCACAGCACTAGATATGCATACACACACCTTGGGATGGACACACACACACACACAGGACACGTACAGCTCTGCAGATCGCGTCAAATTGAAGCGGTGGGAGAGAGACAGAGCAGAAAAAAGCAAAATCTCAGGGAACATGGGACTCGTGTTTCACTAATGCTATCTGAGCCTAAACCCCGGCGTAATCCCTGACATCACCTAGCCCTGATGCACACCTCGTTAACCGTACAGCAACCCAGGCTTGAGATGGGACAGCAGGGACTTTAAGTGGAAAGGTACAAAGACAATCCAATATATTGTACACACCTACTGAGAGGCAGTCAACAATCAAGCAATATTACATCATCAAAAAAGGGGTGGAATAGCCGTCTATGCTGACAGCTATGGTGGAACTTGTTTTTGAGACAAAGTTATTTCGCTCTCGGGAATTTTGTCAGGCCTATACACTTCTTGCGGAAATTAGGGAGGAAAGTAGGGAGGAAATTAGAGAGGAAATTAGGGAAGAAAGTAGAGAAGAGAGTGGGGAGGAAAGTGCCAGGGGAGAGATGAAAGTGTAGAAGAGAGATAGAGTGTCTAATAGCATGAAGCTGGGGAAACAAAAATCCCGCTGTGGCCACAGATATGATGACACACAGGCTCAACACCTGAGTTTGGCTCTCTAAAGCATTGATAGTATTAGGGACTGCTAGGGGACGATGTCGACATATTGCAACACTGTGTTAAGATTATTTCTCCTTTTCCCCTCTCTATCGGTGGTTCTCACTCCCTCTCTTCTGCTCTCCATCAGTCTTGCTCTCCCAGTCTGTCTTGCTCTCCCAGTCTGTCTTGCTCTTGCCGTCTGTCTTGCTCTCTCAGGTCCATCTCTCATGTTTTCTCGAGTGTGGCAAAATCCCAAAGAGACAACACGAGCAATCACTCAGAGAATGCCTTGCCAAAATGTGGTATGGTGAAGAAGATTGTGTGTGTCTATGTTTGTGTGTGTGTGAGTATGTTACCATACTCTGAGGTTGTGTGTGATCTGTGGACCCCAGGAAGAGTAGCTGCTACGGACGTCAGGAGATGACATGGGAACCGAAACGTTTGAGAAACATGGATGAACGTCTAATTTTGGCATGAGACCGTGAGAGCTAGTTGCAAAATCTAGTCACACACATACACACACACACACACACACACTTTCCCCATCCTAATGTGGAGTTTTAATTATCATTCTGCATAATTATTTATCTCCTGTATCTTAATGATGTTAATCACTGGACGGTTGTGTATTAAGTGATTACAGAGCCCATCTAGATGGGTGGCAGCATGCTGCATCGCTGCAAAACAATAAGGAACATAATGCATAATGCATGGCTCTGGAATATATTACACTATGCAAAGGACTAACCTCATCATGACCTGCTTCTGGTGTGTGTGTGTGTGTGTGTGTGTGTGTGTGAGAGAGAGCGAGAGCGAGAGCGAGAGAGAGAGAGAGAGAATGTGTGTAATGCACAGTGTGTGTTATTTTGTAGGGGTGTGTGTGCGTTATGTTACTCTTATTTTCTGATTGTATACATGTATGTACACAGACACAGACCAGTGATGTACAGTGCAATCGTAAAGTATTCAGACATCTTGACTTTTTACACATTTTGGTAGGTTACAGTCTTATTCTAAAATGTATCAAACAAAACATTTTCCTCATCAATCTGCACACAATATCCCATAATGATGAACTGAAAACAGTTTTGTAGAATTTTTTGCAAACGTATTAAAAAAACAAACAGAAATACCTTCATTACGTAAGTGTTCAGACCTGTTGCTATGAGACTCGAAATTGAGCTCAGATGCATCTTGTTTCCATTGATCATACTTGACAAGTTTACACAACTTGACTGGAGTCCACCTGTGGTAAATTCAATTGATTGGACATGATTTGGAAAGGCACACACCTCTCTCTCTACATACAGTTGAAGTCGGAAGTTTACATTCACTTAGGTTGGAGTCATTAAAACTTGTTTTTCAACCACTCCAAACATTTCTTGTTAACAAACTATATTTTTAGTAAGTCAGTTAGGACATCTACCTTGTGCATGACATATATCGACATAACCTGAAAGGCCGCTCCGCAAGGAAGAAGCCACTGCTCCAAAACCGTCATAAAAAAGCCAGACTACGGTTTACAACTGCACATAGGGACAAAGATCGTACTTTTGGAGAAATGTCCTCTGGTCTGATGAAACAAAAATAGAACTGTTTGACCATAATGACTATCGTTATGTTTGGAGGAAAAATGGGGGGGGGGGGGGGGGGGGGGGCTTGCAAGCCGAAGAACACCATCCCAACTGTGAAGCACGGGGGTGGTAGCATCATGTTGTGGGCGTGCTTTGCTGCAGGAGGGACTGGTGCACTTCATTTCAGATCAAGTTTATTTTTCACGTGCGCCGAATACAACAGGTGTAGGTAGACCTTACAGTGAAATGCTTACTTACAGGCTCTAACCAATAGTGCAAAAAAGGTATTAGGTGAACAATAGGTAGGTAAAGAAATAAAACCACAGTAAAAAGAGGCTATATACAGTAGCGAGGCTATAAATGTAGCGAGGCTATAAAAGTAGCGAGGCTACATACAGACACCGGTTAGTCAGGCTGATTGAGGTAGTATGCACCTCAATCAAATGGTACCAAAACATTTCTGCAGCATTGAAGGTCCCCAAGAACACAGTGGCCTCCATCATTCTTAAATGGAAGAAGTTTGGAACCACCAAAACTCTTCCTAGAGCTGGCCACCCAGCCAAACTGAGCAATCTGGGGAGAAGGGCCTTGGTCAGTGAGGTGGCCAAGAACCAGATGGTCACTATGACAGAGCTCTAGAGTTCCTCTATGGAGATGGGAGAACCTTCCAGAAGGGCAACCATCTCTGCAGCACTCCACCGATCAGACCTTTATGGTAGAGTGGCCAGATGGAAGCCACTCCTCAGTAAAAGGCATGACAGTCCGCTTTGATTTTCCCAAAAGGCACCTAAAGACTCTCAGACCATGAGAAACTAGATTCTCTGGTCTGATGAAACCAAGATTGAACTCTCTGGCCTGAATGCCAAACTTCACGTCTGGAGGAAACCTGGCACCATCCCAACAGGTATGGTGGTGGCAGCATCATGCTGTGGGGATGTTTTTCAGTTTCTGATGTCCTTGCGTGGACCAGCCAGAGCCCGGACATGAACCAGATCGAACGTCGCTGGAGAGACCTGAAAAGAGTTGTTCAGCAACGCTCCCCATCCAACCTGACAGAGCTTGAGAGAATCTGCAGAGAAGAATGGGAGAAACTCCCCAAATACAGGTGTGCCAATGTTGTAGTGTCACACCCAAGAAGACTCAAGGCTGTAATCACTGCCAAAGGTGCTTCAACTGAGTAAAGGGTCTGAATACTTATGTAAATGTCATATTTCAGGTTTTTATTTTTTATAAATTAGCAAACATTCCTAAAAAACAGTTTTTGCTTTGTCATTATGGGGTATTGTGTGTAGATTGATTCAATCCGTTTTAGAGTAAGGCTGTAACGTAACAAAATGTGGAAAAAGTCAAGGGGTCTGAATACTTCCTGAAAGCACTGTATAAGCTAGTGATAGCTAGTGAATGTAAGTCAATCAAGCAAATATGATTCTCATTGGATGGTTCTTCAGGTCTGGGGCCTTAGAGGATCATGGGAAATAGAAACCAGTCTTCAATCTGTCTTAACCTTTGACCTATAGCTGTGTTTGTGTGGTTGTGTGTGCCCGTGGTTGTTTGTGTGTTTGTGATTGCGCACACCTGTGCATGCATCACCTAGGATTTAAAGACCTTTCCAAAATCCCTCCACAATAGGACCCAATCAGCTAATATGCATCTTGCATTCTTTAACAAATAGACAATCATCAAAATGATATCATTACCTAGTGATTGACGTCAGCATCCACAACAGGTCAAATCTACACAGGGGATTATCAAGACCTGACTGAAGACCTGTTTCTCTCTCTATTCAACAGATCAGGCCGATGCAATATTCACCGAATACAAGGGGATTCATCAAGACTGAAGACCTGTTTCTCTCTCTATTCAACAGATCAGGCCGATGCAATATTCACCGAATACAAGGGGATTCATCAAGACTGAAGACCTGTTTCTCTCTCTATTCAACAGATCAGGCCGATGCAATATTCACCGAATAAAAGGGGATTCATCAATACTGAAGACCTGTTTCTCTCTCTATTCAACAGATCAGGCCGATGCAATATTCACCGAATACAAGGGGATTCATCAAGACTGAAGACCTGTTTCTCTCTCTATTCAACAGATCAGGCCGATGCAGTATTCACCGAATACAAGGGGATTCATCAAGACTGAAGACCTGTTTCTCTCTCTATTCAACAGATCAGGCCTATGCAATATTCACCGAATACAAGGGGATTCATCAAGACTGAAGACCTGTTTCTCTCTCTGTTCAACAGATCAGGCCGATGCAATATTCACCGAATACAAGGGAATTCATCAAGACTGAAGACATGTTTCTCTCTCTGTTCAACAGATCAGGCCGATGCAATATTCACCGAATACAAGGGGATTCATCAAGACTGAAGACCTGTTTCTCTCTCCATTCAACAGATCAGGCCGATGCAATATTCACCGAATACAAGGGGATTCATCAAGACTGAAGACCTGTTTCTCTCTCTATTCAACAGATCAGGCCGATGCAATATTCACCGAATACAAGGGGATTCATCAAGACTGAAGACCTGTTTCTCTCTCTATTCAACAGATCAGGCCGATGCAATATTCACCGAATACAAGGGGATTCATCAAGACTGAAGACCTGTTTCTCTCTCTGTTCAACAGATCAGGCCGATGCAATATTCACCGAATACAAGGGGATTCATCAAGACTGAAGACCTGTTTCTCTCTCTATTCAACAGATCAGGCCGATGCAATATTCACCGAATACAAGGGGATTCATCAAGACTGAAGACCTGTTTCTCTCTCTATTCAACAGATCAGGCCGATGCAATATTCACCGAATACAAGGGGATTCATCAAGACTGAAGACCTGTTTCTCTCTCTATTCAACAGATCAGGCCGATGCAATATTCACCGAATACAAGGGGATTCATCAAGACTGAAGACCTGTTTCTCTCTCTATTCAACAGATCAGGCCGATGCAATATTCACCGAATACAAGGGGATTCATCAAGACTGAAGACCTGTTTCTCTCTCTATTCAACAGATCAGGCCGATGCAATATTCACCGAATACAAGGGGATTCATCAAGACTGAAGACCTGTTTCTCTCTCTATTCAACAGATCAGGCCGATGCAATATTCACCGAATACAAGGGGATTCATCAATACTGAAGACCTGTTTCTCTCTCTATTCAACAGATCAGGCCGATGCAATATTCACCGAATACAAGGGGATTCATCAAGACTGAAGACCTGTTTCTCTCTCTATTCAACAGATCAGGCCGATGCAGTATTCACCGAATACAAGGGGATTCATCAAGACTGAAGACCTGTTTCTCTCTCTATTCAACAGATCAGGCCTATGCAATATTCACCGAATACAAGGGGATTCATCAAGACTGAAGACCTGTTTCTCTCTCTGTTCAACAGATCAGGCCGATGCAATATTCACCGAATACAAGGGAATTCATCAAGACTGAAGACATGTTTCTCTCTCTGTTCAACAGATCAGGCCGATGCAATATTCACCGAATACAAGGGGATTCATCAAGACTGAAGACCTGTTTCTCTCTCCATTCAACAGATCAGGCCGATGCAATATTCACCGAATACAAGGGGATTCATCAAGACTGAAGACCTGTTTCTCTCTCTATTCAACAGATCAGGCCGATGCAATATTCACCGAATACAAGGGGATTCATCAAGACTGAAGACCTGTTTCTCTCTCTATTCAACAGATCAGGCCGATGCAATATTCACCGAATACAAGGGGATTCATCAAGACTGAAGACCTGTTTCTCTCTCTATTCAACAGATCAGGCCGATGCAATATTCACCGAATACAAGGGGATTCATCAAGACTGAAGACCTGTTTCTCTCTCTATTCAACAGATCAGGCCGATGCAATATTCACCGAATACAAGGGGATTCATCAAGACTGAAGACCTGTTTCTCTCTCTATTCAACAGATCAGGCCGATGCAATATTCACCGAATACAAGGGGATTCATCAAGACTGAAGACCTGTTTCTCTCTCTGTTCAACAGATCAGGCCGATGCAATATTCACCGAATACAAGGGAATTCATCAAGACTGAAGACCTGTTTCTCTCTCTGTTCAACAGATCAGGCCGATGCAATATTCACCGAATACAAGGGGATTCATCAAGACTGAAGACCTGTTTCTCTCTCTATTCAACAGATCAGGCCGATGCAATATTCACCGAATACAAGGGGATTCATCAAGACTGAAGACCTGTTTCTCTCTCTGTTCAACAGATCAGTCCGATGCAATATTCACTGAATACAAGGGGATTCATCAAGACTGAAGACCTGTTTCTCTCTCTATTCAACAGATCAGGCCGATGCAATATTCACTGAATACAAGGGGATTCATCAAGACTGAATACCTGTTTCTCTCTCCATTCAACAGATCAGGCCGATGCAATATTCACTGAATACAAGGGGATTCATCAAGACTGAAGACCTGTTTCTCTCTCTATTCAACAGATCAGGCCGATGCAATATTCACCGAATACAAGGGGATTCATCAAGACTGAAGACCTGTTTCTCTCTCTATTCAACAGATCAGGCCGATGCAATATTCACCGAATACAAGGGGATTCATCAAGACTGAAGACCTGTTTCTCTCTCTATTCAACAGATCAGGCCGATGCAATATTCACCGAATACAAGGGTATTCATCAATACTGAAGACCTGTTTCTCTCTCTATTCAACAGATCAGGCCGATGCAATATTCACCGAATACAAGGGGATTCATCAAGACTGAAGACCTGTTTCTCTCTCTATTCAACAGATCAGGCCGATGCAATATTCACCGAATACAAGGGGATTCATCAAGACTGAAGACCTGTTTCTCTCTCTATTCAACAGATCAGGCCGATGCAATATTCACCGAATACAAGGGGATTCATCAAGACTGAAGAGCTGTTTCTTTCTCTATTCAACAGATCAGGCCGATGCAATATTCATTGAATACAAGGGGATTCATCAAGACTGAAGACCTGTTTCTCTCTCTATTCAACAGATCAGGCCGATGCAATATTCACTGAATACAAGGGAATTCATCAAGACTGAAGACCTGTTTCTCTCTCTATTCAACAGATCAGGCCGATGCAGTATTCACCGAATACAAGGGGATTCATCAAGACTGAAGACCTGTTTCTCTCTCTATTCAACAGATCAGGCCTATGCAATATTCACCGAATACAAGGGGATTCATCAAGACTGAAGACCTGTTTCTCTCTCTGTTCAACAGATCAGGCCGATGCAATATTCACCGAATACAAGGGAATTCATCAAGACTGAAGACATGTTTCTCTCTCTGTTCAACAGATCAGGCCGATACAATATTCACCGAATACAAGGGGATTCATCAAGACTGAAGACCTGTTTCTCTCTCCATTCAACAGATCAGGCCGATGCAATATTCACTGAATACAAGGGGATTCATCAAGACTGAAGACCTGTTTCTCTCTCTATTCAACAGATCAGGCCGATGCAATATTCACCGAATACAAGGGGATTCATCAAGACTGAAGACCTGTTTCTCTCTCTATTCAACAGATCAGGCCGATGCAATATTCACCGAATACAAGGGGATTCATCAAGACTGAAGACCTGTTTCTCTCTCTATTCAACAGATCAGGCCGATGCAATATTCACCGAATACAAGGGGATTCATCAAGACTGAAGACCTGTTTCTCTCTCTATTCAACAGATCAGGCCGATGCAATATTCACCGAATACAAGGGGATTCATCAAGACTGAAGACCTGTTTCTCTCTCTATTCAACAGATCAGGCCGATGCAATATTCACCGAATACAAGGGGATTCATCAAGACTGAAGACCTGTTTCTCTCTCTGTTCAACAGATCAGGCCGATGCAATATTCACCGAATACAAGGGAATTCATCAAGACTGAAGACCTGTTTCTCTCTCTGTTCAACAGATCAGGCCGATGCAATATTCACCGAATACAAGGGGATTCATCAAGACTGAAGACCTGTTTCTCTCTCTATTCAACAGATCAGGCCGATGCAATATTCACCGAATACAAGGGGATTCATCAAGACTGAAGACCTGTTTCTCTCTCTGTTCAACAGATCAGTCCGATGCAATATTCACTGAATACAAGGGGATTCATCAAGACTGAAGACCTGTTTCTCTCTCTATTCAACAGATCAGGCCGATGCAATATTCACTGAATACAAGGGGATTCATCAAGACTGAAGACCTGTTTCTCTCTCTATTCAACAGATCAGGCCGATGCAATATTCACCGAATACAAGGGGATTCATCAAGACTGAAGACCTGTTTCTCTCTCTATTCAACAGACCAGGCCGATGCAATATTCACCGAATACAAGGGGATTCATCAAGACTGAAGACCTGTTTCTCTCTCTATTCAACAGATCAGGCCGATGCAATATTCACTGAATACAAGGGGATTCATCAAGACTGAAGACCTGTTTCTCTCTCTATTCAACAGATCAGGCCGATGCAATATTCACCGAATACAAGGGGATTCATCAAGACTGAAGACCTGTTTCTCTCTCTATTCAACATATCAGGCCGATGCAATATTCACTGAATACAAGGGAATTCATCAAGACTGAAGACCTGTTTCTCTCTCTGTTCAACAGATCAGGCCGATGCAATATTCACCGAATACAAGGGGATTCATCAAGACTGAATACCTGTTTCTCTCTCTATTCAACAGATCAGGCCGATGCAATATTCACTGAATACAAGGGGATTCATCAAGACTGAAGACCTGTTTCTCTCTCCGTTCAACAGATCAGGCCGATGCAATATTCACTGAATACAAGGGGATTCATCAAGACTGAAGACCTGTTTCTCTCTCTGTTCAACAGATCAGGCCGATGCAATATTCACCGAATACAAGGGGATTCATCAAGACTGAAGACCTGTTTCTCTCTCTATTCAACAGATCAGGCCGATGCAATATTCACCGAATACAAGGGGATTCATCAAGACTGAAGACCTGTTTCTCTCTCTATTCAACAGATCAGGCCGATGCAATATTCACTGAATACAAGGGGATTCATCAAGACTGAAGACCTGTTTCTCTCTCTATTCAACAGATCAGGCCGATGCAATATTCACCGAATACAAGGGGATTCATCAAGACTGAAGACCTGTTTCTCTCTCTATTCAACAGATCAGGCCGATGCAATATTCACTGAATACAAGGGGATTCATCAAGACTGAAGACCTGTTTCTCTCTCTATTCAACAGATCAGGCCGATGCAATATTCACCGAATACAAGGGGATTCATCAAGACTGAAGACCTGTTTCTCTCTCTATTCAACAGATCAGGCCGATGCAATATTCACCGAATACAAGGGAATTCATCAAGACTGAAGACCTGTTTCTCTCTCTGTTCAACAGATCAGGCCGATGCAATATTCACCGAATACAAGGGGATTCATCAAGACTGAAGACCTGTTTCTCTCTCTATTCAACAGACCAGGCCGATGCAATATTCACTGAATACAAGGGGATTCATCAAGACTGAATACCTGTTTCTCTCTCCATTCAACAGATCAGGCCGATGCAATATTCACGGAATACAAGGGGATTCATCAAGACTGAAGACCTGTTTCTCTCTCTATTCAACAGATCAGGCCGATGCAATATTCACCGAATACAAGGGGATTCATCAAGACTGAAGACCTGTTTCTCTCTCTATTCAACAGATCAGGCCGATGCAATATTCACCGAATACAAGGGGATTCATCAAGACTGAAGACCTGTTTCTCTCTCTATTCAACAGATCAGGCCGATGCAATATTCACTGAATACAAGGGGATTCATCAAGACTGAAGACCTGTTTCTCTCTCTATTCAACAGATCAGGCCGATGCAATATTCACCGAATACAAGGGGATTCATCAAGACTGAAGACCTGTTTCTCTCTCTATTCAACAGATCAGGCCGATGCAATATTCACTGAATACAAGGGGATTCATCAAGACTGAAGACCTGTTTCTCTCTCTATTCAACAGATCAGGCCGATGCAATATTCACCGAATACAAGGGGATTCATCAAGACTGAAGACCTGTTTCTCTCTCTATTCAACAGATCAGGCCGATGCAATATTCACCGAATACAAGGGGATTCATCAAGACTGAAGACCTGTTTCTCTCTCTATTCAACAGATCAGGCCGATGCAATATTCACCGAATACAAGGGGATTCATCAAGACTGAAGACCTGTTTCTCTCTCTATTCAACAGATCAGGCCGATGCAATATTCACCGAATACAAGGGGATTCATCAAGACTGAAGACCTGTTTCTCTCTCTATTCAACAGATCAGGCCGATGCAATATTCACCGAATACAAGGGGATTCATCAAGACTGAAGACCTGTTTCTCTCTCTATTCAACAGATCAGGCCGATGCAATATTCACCGAATACAAGGGGATTCATCAAGACTGAAGACCTGTTTCTCTCTCTATTCAACAGATCAGGCCGATGCAATATTCACCGAATACAAGGGGATTCATCAAGACTGAAGACCTGTTTCTCTCTCTATTCAACAGATCAGGCCGATGCAATATTCACTGAATACAAGGGGATTCATCAAGACTGAAGACCTGTTTCTCTCTCTATTCAACAGATCAGGCCGATGCAATATTCACCGAATACAAGGGGATTCATCAAGACTGAAGACCTGTTTCTCTCTCTATTCAACAGATCAGGCCGATGCAATATTCACCGAATACAAGGGGATTCATCAAGACTGAAGACCTGTTTCTCTCTCTATTCAACAGATCAGGCCGATGCAATATTCACCGAATACAAGGGGATTCATCAAGACTGAAGACCTGTTTCTCTCTCTATTCAACAGATCAGGCCGATGCAATATTCACTGAATACAAGGGGATTCATCAAGACTGAAGACCTGTTTCTCTCTCTATTCAACAGATCAGGCCGATGCAATATTCACTGAATACAAGGGGATTCATCAAGACTTCAGATGGTTTTCCCGCCTCTTTTTCCATTTGTCTCTAAAACCCTCTGAATTAATATGAGGATGGGGTCAACATTTATGTTATTTAGACATTGTGCTTCAGCTGTATCTCGGAAAGAGAAACCCTTTTAAAGACAAGTACCAAAAGCAGTATTAAAACTAGGAAAGACTGAAACCAAACTACTCACACTACTAAGTTACTCACACTAGGAGTACACATGTACACATCCAGCCAAGGTATTGAGAGAGTCACAGTTCAGCACATGGAATGTATATGTCTAACAGTAACATGAGCCTGGTGGTGTTGATGGTTGGTGAGATCATCATTCTAGATGCTCCATCGGCCTTTCCTGTTCCTGTTGTTTACTTCTTAGAGGTAAACGGATAGTTACTTTTACACAAAGGCCTATAACTGATGATTTGAAAATACATCAATAAATAGTCATAACACGGCGAAAGATCTAACTCATCTGAGAGGTTTGCTATTGACACACAAAAACCAACAAAGCGATAAACTAATTCACTGTACTCAGCCTGAAACAGACTAATACACAGTAATCCTAGATTAGTGGTCCATCAAACACACGTATCAACAAAGACTGAGGTCATTTAATCCACTCTGCATTCCCACTGTCCTCAATAGCAACACTTCTGACACACACTTAAAACTGAAACACACCAACCCACTCAACTTACACATTGACACACACACACACACACACACACACACACACGCACAAACACACACACACACACACGAGCACACACACACACACGAACACGCACACATACACACACACACATACACATACACACACACACACACACACTACTAAAACACCCCAACCCACTCAAACACGTTCACTTCCACTGGGGTGGGTTTAAGTCCATAGTAAATCAGTCTGTCTCTCTCCTGTAGTCTATTGAAGACCACCAGAGGGCCCAGAGCCAAGAAAGGCACCCAAACTTAATCCCAGTTTAGTCAATGACTAAAAGAGCAGCCATATCGCTTACACACACACACACACATTCTAACACAACAAAATCCGCTGCCTGACCGCGAGCCCCGTCACACACACAGATTGTCACAGTGAAAATTCCTTTGTCTCTGGAAAATTCTATCCGTAGGGACATGCGGAAAGAAGAGGATTGGAAATGCCTGAGTTGTGTGACCGCGATGGACGTGTCTGGGTGTGAATGTACGTGACGCCAATGCATGTGTGTGTGTGATACGCTGTCGCCCCCGCCACTGGTGGGAGAGGGAATGTGAATAATGACAGTGTTGGATCGTGGCCCACCAATCTTCCCTGATCAAAGCATTCATCATCATCCTCCTCTTCCTCCTCACTTGAGAGAAAGAGTCTTGTGAAGTCTGCCCCCTGAGCTTTACAGATGTGTGGTGTCAGTAGGTGGTGTCAGTGTATGGTGTCAGTAGGTGGTGTCAGCGTGTGTCTGGTTGTGGTGTCACTCTGTGTCAGTGTTTGTGTCAGTGTGTGTATCCGTGTGTGTGTCAGTGTGTGTCAGTGTGTGTGTCAGGATGTGGTGTCGGTTGCGGTGTCACTGTGTGCGCGTGTCCGGCTGTGGTGTCAGTGTATGTGCCTCCGTGTGTGTATCCGTGTGTCTGTCACTGTGTCTGTCCGTGTATCTGTCACTGTGTGTGTCACCGTGTGTGTGTGTGTGTGTGTGTGTGTGTGTGTCAGTGTATCAGTGTTTGTGTCAGGTTGTGGTGTCCGTGTGTGGTGTCCGTGTGTGGTGTCCTTGTCACCGTGTGTGTCAGTGTCTGTGTCAGTGTCAGTGTGTCTGTCACTGTGTCTGTCAGTGTGTCTGTTTGTGTATCTGTCACCGTGTGTGTCACTGTGTGTGTGTGTGTGTGTGTGTGTGTGTGTGTGTGTGTGTGTGTGTGTGTGTGTGTGTGTGTGTGTGTGTGTCAGGTTGTGGTGTCAGTGTGTGGGTAAGTGTGTGTGTCAGTGTGTGTGTGTGTCAGGTTGTGGTGTCAGTGTGTGGGTCAGTATCTGTGTCAGTGTGTGTGTCATTGTGTGTGTCAGTGTGTGTGTCAAATTGTGTCAGTGTGTGTGTCAGTGTCACTGTGTGTGTCAGTGTCTGTGTCAGGTTGTGGTGTCAGGCTGTGGTGTCAGTGTCCATGTGTGTGTCGGTGTGTGTGGCAGGTTGTGGTGTCACCGTGTGTGTCAGTGTCTGTGTCAGTGTGTGTGTGTCAGTGTGTGTGTCAAATTGTGTCAGCGTGTGTGTCAGTATCACTGTGTGTGTCAGTGTCTGTGTCAGGTTGTGGTGTCAGTGTCTGGTGTCAGGGTGCAGTGTCAGGGCTTGGTGTCAGTGTGTGTGTCAGATTGTGGTGTCAGTGTCTGTGTCAGTGTCAGTGTGTCTGTCTGTGTATATGTCACTGTGTGTGTAACTGTGTGTGTGTGTGTGTGTGTGTGTGTGTGTGTGTGTGTGTGTGTCAGGTTGTGGTGTCAGTGTGTACTGTCAGTGTGTGGATGTGTCAGGTTGTGGGGTCAGTGTCAGTGTGTGTGTCAGTGTGTGTGTCAATAAGTGGTGTCAGGTTGTGGTGTCACCGTTTGGTGTCAGTGTATGTATCAAATTGTGTCAGGTTGTGGTGTCACTGTGTGCTGTCAGTGTGTGGTGTCAGTGTGTGGTGTCAGGTTGTGGTGTCAGCAGGTGCGTCAGTGTGTGTTGAGTGACTGGCAGGTTGAGATCCATTAGGAATGTGTTTGTGTGTGTGCCATCCATAAAGAGTACAGAGCACCAAGCACCAAGGAGCACACACACACACACACACACACACACACTCTCCCCTCACTCCAATTGGCTTTGGGATTGCAATGCAGCCATCTGTGGTGTGGTGATGTTCCCGGGCCTGACTCGTTGTAAGAGAATACTGTGTGTGTGCGTGCCTGTGTCTGTGTGTGTGTGTGTGAACATGATACAGCACACACTCAGAGCAGACTAAAACTCTAACTGGAAAACACCAGACACTGATGCTATTACACACCACTCTCACAGTCTGCAGCCTGTCTGGCCACATGTGCACTCACTCACAACTCACGGACACAATCTGCCACTAACATACAATTAACCTGAGCTGTATCAATATTCATATGAAGATTAACACACGCCGTGCTCTAACATCCACATGCTTAGTGACACCCTGAGTTAGGCTCACTCAACACAAAACAACTAAAAGTCAGTCTCAGTAGTGTGGATGTGGTTAGTGTGTGTGTGTGTGTGTGTGTGTGTGTGTGTGTGTGTGTGTGCGTGCGTGCGTGCGTGCGTGTGTGCGTGCGTGGTGGGCAGAGGGGCCAAGGTGGCTCCTGAATAATACCATTAGACCTGTTATCCTCACATCACATTTCTGCACAGGCATCCTGGATGGGGGAGATCAATACCTTTCCCTGGAGGGAGGGGAGGGAAGGATGGATGGCTAGAGGGATGGAGGGGAGTGAGTGATAGAGGGATGAGGGCAGGGAGGGCTAGAGGGATGGAGAGGAGGGATAGAGGGATGGATGAGAGGGATAGAGGGATGAGGAGAGGATGGGAGGGATGGATGAGGGGAGGGAAGAATAAAGGGAGGGAGGGAGAGATGGAGGGGAGGGATAGAGTGAGATGGAGGGATGGAGGGGAGGGAGGAATAGAGGGATGGAGGAATAGAGGGAGGGAGGGATGGAGGAGAGGGATAGAGGGATGGAGAGTAGGGAGGAAAAGAGGGATGGAGGGGGGGTGGAGGAGTAGAGGGATGGAGGGGAGGGAGGAAAAGAGGGATGGAGGGGGGGTGGAGGAATAGAGGGATGGATGGGAGGGAGAGATAAAGGGATGGAGGAATAGAGGGATGGATGAATAGATGGATGGAGGGGAGGGATAGAGGGATGGAGGGGAGGGAGGTTGGAAGAGGGGAATCAGATTATCCTAGGGCAGACTGATAGAGTACACTGATAAGAGAAGGAAAGAGAACACACACACACACACACATGCACAAGCACACATGTCACACATTCACATGTCACACACTCATATCATAAACACACACACGCCCACCATTTCCATCCCCATGGCTCTGGTTCCTCACATGGTCACGCTTGGTCACAGATTGGCCTGGCTAGCTGGCTGTCCCAAACAAGTGTACCCCTAACTAGTAACCCTTATAAGGCCAATGGCAGATGGTGCTCCCTCAGAGTCTCGGTCCCTCTGCCTCTCTCCATTTGTTCAGCTGCTAGGGGGTCTCCTTGAAACAGGGTCAGGGACGACATGAGAGTTTGTGTGAGAGCGAGAGCGAGAGAGAGAGAGAGAGAGAGACCGAGAGAGAAAGAGAGAGAGAGACAGAGAGCGAGAGACGGAGAGAGATTGAGAGAAAGCGAGAGACAGAGAGAGAGACAGAGAGAGGAAGAGAGAGAGAGAGACAGAGAGCGAGAGACGGAGAGAGAGCGAGAGAGAGAGAGAGACAGAGAGCGAGGGGGGGTGCTGAGAGAGAGGGGGAGAGATATTGTGTGTGTGTGTGTGTGTGTACGTGTGCACGCATGAAAGAGAATGGGAGAGAAAAATAGAGAGAGAGAAAGAAGGTTCAAGAGGAGAGTCGGAGAGAGGGAACGAGAGAAAGGGGGAGAAACGATAAAAAAATGAAGAGCGAAAGAGAGAAAGATCTACTGTACCCCAGACAGAGGCTGATCAAGACTAGACTAGATAACCATCCACCACCACTACCTCAAGCAGTAGGGTCAGCTAGATAGCTAACTAATAGGTGGTAATATTGTTGCTGTGAGGGCCCATATAGTGGGGCTGAAAGGTTGTTACTGTCAACACAGTTGCTGATGCAATGTATTCTCCTGTAAAGCAGGAACAATGTAGAGGTGTAAAGTACAGTAGGTGGAGACTGGGCCAGAAAACATTGCAATAACAAGATGGTATTTGCAGTTGTGGAGTAAAGAAGAGGAGATGAGAGGAAGTTAGCTGAGTCAACGAGTCATGTCTGGAACACAAGGAGCAGGAGGGGTTACTGTAGGGCAGGAGTGTACACACACACACACACACACACACACACACACACACACACACACACACACACACACACACACACACACACACACACACACACACACACACACACACACACACACACACACACACACACACACACACATGCCAGAGAGATAAAGTAGGTTCTTTCCAACAAAGAGGATATCAGCAAAATTGAGGTGCATTGTCCCATGACATGTTGGTTTGTGGAAATGTGTTTGTGGTGACTAATAGTTTTGTTTTCCACAATAGGGAAGTTGAAGCTGAAAAGTGAATGTGCTTTTTGAGGTGGTGAGGGTATGAGTAATGGAATGAGTGTGCATCTTTATGTTTATGAGTGGATATGTGGGTGTGGTGCATATATGCACAAGCGTGTTTACGTTTGCGAGAGATAAAATGGCTCAGTGTTGGCTCAGTGTGTGTGTGTGTGTGTGTGTGCGCCATCCCCCGCCTACCCACCAGAACAGAGCAGTAATTATCCGGATCCTAGTCTCTGAGTGTGTCTGGACTGGTCCCAGCTGTTCCTTCGGTGCCAGGCCAGTGGTGCCAGTTGGGTGCCAACCGAGGGCACAGGAGGCCTGGGCATCCCATTACTGCAGCCACGAGCTAATCTCCGTATTAACCAGAAATCATATCTTTATAAACCAGAGCACATATCCTGCAACAACCACAGTTCATCAAAACATCCTCATACACAGCCATATTGGGTTGGTGGGGTTTACAGTGTAGACGTTGATGGCTAAAAGACAATTCATGGAATTAGTGGAAACTCATGAAGTCTGTTCACTATCATTGCTCAAGAAGGACAGGAGACAAGGAGAGGAAGTCACTTTAGCCCAAGACTGCAACAAGGAAAAATAATACATTCATATGGAGTTAGGTCAAGATATCCCAACCTCCTATCGCCCAATCAGTCTACTGTTGACATCAAAATCCACCCGAAAAGCTACAGTAGGTTTAGATATGTTTTCCTAGGTAGACTTCTCTAATGGCAGATTTCCCAAAGACTCATTATGGGTGAGTCTGTGTGTTTGCGCCCCTTTGTACATGCATGTGTGTGCGTAGGAACCATAGGGATCTATGGCTCAAGGCTAGCCTCTCCTCTGTGCTGTGAGAATCCCCACTCCTAGCAACCCCCAAGGCTAGCCTCTCCTCTGTGCTGTGAGAATCCCCATTACTAGCAGCCCTCAAGGCTAGCCTCTCCTCTGTGCTGTGAGAATCCCCATTCCTAACAACCCCCAAGACTACCTCTCCTCTGTGCTGTGAGAATCCCCACTCCTAACAACCCCCAAGGCTAGCCTCTCCTCTGTGCTGTGAGAATCCCCATTCCTAACAACCCCCAAGACTAGCCTCTCCTCTGTGCTGTGAGAATCCCCACTCCTAACAACCCCCAAGGCTAGCCTCTCCTCTGTGCTGTGAGAATCCCCATTCCTAACAACCCCCAAGACTAGCCTCTCCTCTGTGCTGTGATAATCCCCACTCCTAACAACCTTCAAGACTAGCCTCTCCTCTGTGCTGTGAGAAATCCCCATGCCTAGCAACCCCCAAGGCTAGCCTCTCCTCTGTGCTGTGAGAATCCCCACTACTAACAACCCCCAAGACTAGCCTCTCCTCTGTGCTGTGAGAATCCCCATTCCTAGAAACCCCCAAGGCTAGCCTCTCCTCTGTACTGTGAGAATCCCCACTCCTAGCAGGCCCCAAGACTAGTCTCTCCTCTGTCCTGTGGGAGATCACTACTCCAGCAACCCCCAAGACTAGCCTCTCCTCTGTACTGTGAGAATCCCCACTCCTAGCAGCCCTCAAGGCTAGCCTCTCCTCTGTCTTGTGAGAATCACCACTCCTAACAACCCTCAAGACTAGCCTCTCCTCTGTCCTGTGAGAATCCCCACTCCTAACTGCCCTCAAGACTAGCCTCTCCTCTGTCCTGTGAGAATCACCACTCCGAGCAGCCCTCAAGGCTAGCCTCTCCTCTGTCCTGTGAGAATCACCACTCCTAGCAGCCCTCAAGGCTAGCCTCTCCTCTGTCCTGTGAGAATCCCCACTCCTAGCAGCCCCCAAGTCTGGCCTCTCCTCTGTCCTGTGAGAATCACCACTCCTAGCAGCCCTCAAGGCTAGCCTCTCCTCTGTCCTATGAGAATCACCACTCCTAGCAGCCCTCAAGGCTAGCCTCTCCTCTGTCCTGTGAGAATCCCCACTCCTAGCAGCCCCCAGGCTAGCCTCTCCTCTGTCCTGTGAGAATCACCACTCCTAGCAGCCCTCAAGGCTAGCCTCTCCTCTGTCCTGTGAGAATCCCCACTCCTAGCAGCCCTCAAGGCCAAGTCCTCCTGAGGGTCCATTAGAACATCATGCCCATTGATCTTGATGCCAGTCCTATGAGAAGCCTTTAGCTCAGCGCTCGCTAGTGGCTACTAGGGCACAGAAAATACATAGCTATGGAAGGCCAACTGTAAAAGGCTAGCTCTGTGTGCGTGTGCGTGCGAGTGTGTGTGCGCGTGTGCATGTGTGTATGTGTGTGTGTGTGTGTGCGAGCGTGCATGCGTGCCTATTAAGTAGAGAAAAATAAAGAACAAGAGGGAGAGAAGGAGCGACGGAGAGAGGGACAGAGGGGGAGATAGAGGAAGGGCGAGGCACATGCCAGAGAAAGACAGAGAAAGAGAGAGGAAAAGAGAAGACATGACTTGCACTGTGAGAGTGTGAAGGTGTGTTAAGTGCTCCATGCTGGGAGCCGGGCAATGCTAAATTAGTCCACTGGGAATTTCACACGCCATCTGTGCACATGAGAAAAAGAAGAGGAGTTGAAGTGGAGAATGCTAGCAAGAGAGGAGGAAGGAACAGTACAAGAAGATATATGGAAGTTAGATGGAGAGAGAGTGAGGTGAGAAGAGAGGGTGTCACAATATACTGAAGAGGAGCCAGCTACCAAAATCACTTTTTGGTTGAATAATAGTTGAATGCAGTTGAATTGAAACAGATAGTCTATGAATAATAAGCTGTACATCAAGTCATGCAAGAAAACATAATTATTTTTATTGAATCTAACGGTGGACTATCCAAATAAAGTCTTTATTTACTCATGCAGCACCTGAGAATTAGGCCAAAGGTATTTGAGTCACAGCACGGCATGACTTTGACACAAACACACTCATCAACGTCTCCCCTCCTCCCCTTTCCTCATCCCTCCTTCACCTCTCTCTTGCTCTCTCTCTCTCTGTAGCCTGAGGGCAGCTCCATAGCTTTAAAATGAACAGTGTAACGCACTTATAAGGCGTAGACAGACAGGAGCTACAACTGAATGTCTGCTGCCTGCTGAGAAATATATATGTCATAACTACATAACTAACTAGGTACAGTATCACATACAAACCAATACACACATATTTATACAGACACACATGTTTATACAGACACAGGCACACAGACAGAGACACATATAGACAGACAGACAGACAGACAGACAGACAGACAGACAGACAGACAGACAGACAGACAGACAGACAGACAGGCAGGCAGGCAGGCAGGCAGGCAGGCAGACAGACAGTGGAAGACAGACAGACAGACAGACAGACAGACAGACAGACAGACAGACAGACAGACAGACAGACAGACAGACAGACAGTGGAAGACAGACAGACAGTGGAAGACAGACAGACAGACAGACAGACAGACAGACAGACAGACAGACAGACAGACAGACAGGCAGGCAGGCAGGCAGGCAGGCAGACAGACAGTGGAAGACAGACAGACAGACAGACAGACAGACAGACAGACAGAAAATGGAAAGGAGACAGACAGACAGACAGACAGACAGACAGACAGACAGACAGACAGACAGACAGACAGACAGACAGACAGACAGACAGTGGAAGACAGACAGACAGACAGACAGACAGACAGACAGACAGACAGACAGACAGACAGACAGAAAATGGAAAGGAGACAGACAGACAGACAGACAGACAGACAGACAGACAGACAGACAGACAGACAGACAGACAGACAGACAGACAGACAGACAGACAGACAGAAAATGGAAAGGAGACAGAAAGACATACAAAAGAAGGAGAAGGAAATCGTTTTTTTTAAAGAACAGAAACAGAGGTAAAGAAAGAGCAAACCAAAGAAACAGAAGAGAAGAAGGCATCCCTCTCTCTCCCATCTCACTTATGGTACCAGGGCAGATATTCTGTAGTGTGGATTGTTGCATTGTTACTGTAATTAAAGATCTGGGCTCCCTCTCTTCCTGCGGCAGTAAAGCCTGAACTACAGTGAACCGTTACTCGCTGGCATTCACGCTGGGACTCCCCACTGTTTTCAGGCTAACGCTGCCTTAGAAGCCTTAACTCAACAACACATATTAAAAAGTCCTTTATTGTTAACAACCCATTGGAGAAATACACAGAAAACACAGACTCTATGGCAGCACCGCAAGCCACTAGACTGAAACGAGATGGAGGGGACAAACGGCCGAACAAAATGAAGAATAAATGTAAAACGACTATAGCACTGAATGAGAAAAACACCAAGGGCCATTCCTCATTCTTTCGAAGTCTATGAGATCACATATCTAGAGTCTGTTAGGGACATTAACAGATTGCCTTCCAGACAGACAGAGACAGACAGAGACAGACAGACAACATGAAAAGCGTGTTGAGAATAGTGCTTGGGGACAGGAGTTGGGCAGAGTCCATTAACTAGGAAATTGTAATGGAAAATGCAATGGCAGATTTTTCCAATCTCTAACAATGGTTGGGCCCTCCATTTCTCAGTGTCTGTGAGTGCCCATTTAATGTAACTCAAATGGGCTCAAAAACGTCAATGTAATATCCTATAGTAGAAACTATAGTAACTTTGGTGATAGTAGTAAGCTGTCTACTGAGAGAGAGCGAGCGAGAGAGAGAGAGAGAGAGAGAGAGAGAGAGAGAGAGAGAGAGAGAGAGAGGGAGACAGACAGACAGACAGACAGACAGACAGACAGACAGACAGACAGACAGACAGACAGACAGACAGACAGACAGACAGACAGACAGACAGAGGAAAAGAAAGTCACAATCAGTCATCTGTTGAAAACAAAGCAATAAAGGTTTTTCAATCTTTCTAAATACAGAATACAGACTACAGGATTGGCATGATAAAACAGGAAATAACATGATAAGACCAGGTAGAGCTGAAAGAGAGGAGGGGAGAAAAAAAGAGAAATGGACAGAACAAGACATGAAGAGGTCGAATGAGAGAGAAAGGTCGACAAAGCAGTGAGAGACAGATGAAGAAGAGAGAAAGCAAGAGGAAGATGGACAAAGAGCAAAGAGACGGATGGAAAGCAGAGAAATAGAAGCAAAAAAAAAAGAAAGATAATGTTCTGTGCTAAATTGCAACATAGTGACGAACCCAACACCAGTGTAGTGACCTATAATAGTAGGAGTTATCAGCTTCCTATTTAATAAAAGTTAATGGGGAACCAGGGGGCAAAACACCAACTCCCGGCTGCTTTAACAAGCTGAGAGTTTTGGTCTGTTCTCTCTAATGACCTACGCTGGGGGAAAGCTTAGCAGCACTTCAACCCTCCCTCGGTCCTTTAGACGAGTGCCAAACGGAAGGAGGGAGAGAGATGGAAATGGAGAGGGCTTAGGAAACATGTTTATTTCACTTTTCTAAGATAGAATATACATAGTAAAAATAATTCTCTCTCTATGTATAATATTTTACTATGTATAATATTGCAAAATGTATCCCTTAAATCTTCAAAGTACGCTTTGGCAATATGTACATTGTTACATCATGTCAATAAAGCAAATTGAATTGAATCGAGAGAGAGAAAGAGAGAGAGAGGAGAGAGGTTGAGAGTATACCCCTGAGAAAGGGTTTTAGAAAGGCCAAAACGCTCATTAAAAACCACCCATTATCTGGTATTAAAACCGAGGGGAAACTACTGTAACGTGTAGGCCTGGACATTTGAATAAATGGGCTGGATATTGTTCTTCCTACATTAGTACATTTTACAAGGTTGGGAATAGCCTTATTTAAGATCCAAAATGTCAGACTCAGATTGTTTGGGTTGCTGAGGTGTTGTGTTCTGCTTTTGGAGGACTCCTCCATAGACGTGTTGTTATTACATGGATTCCTCAGGTGGATTTGGGACAAGGCTAGTGTCTTAGTGCTCTGAAAATCTTGTCAACCAGCAATTGTTTTTGCCTGCCTGTGTTTTTTTACACTCCCTTTGCTTACTTATACGTATCGGTTGTGACAAGGACATATTGACAGTTAGCGAGATGTGAAAATTCGACAATGTCCCTGAGTAGTGTGTGTGGGTGTGTGTGTGTGGGTGTGTGTGTTCTGTCAGCTTGGCCGAGCAGCTATAAAGGTCCAGTTTCCCTGGAAACAAGACCTGGGTCAAATGTTCATTGAACAGACTTGAGTATGTTCAACTGCTGTCATCTACAAAACACTATCACTTGATGAAATACATACAAAACTCAACTCAACTACAAATATTGATTTTTCCAGTGAGGGAATTTCTCGGTAAAAGCATAAATTAGGTCCATACACGGGACATCGGGCGTCATTTTCGTTTCTAATGAACTCACAGTGTCTGTCATCACAAGTGCTGTAGCATAACTGAATTCATTTCAGTCTGCAATGTTCCAACAGCTAGTACAGACAGTATCTCTACTGTCCTAGCAGGTCTCTGGGGCCTACAGTAGGGTTCCTCTAGTCTGGCTCCAGGAAAGGGCAACACGCTGGAGGTGCTATACCTCCAAGACCACAAGCTCCCTCCTCTCCAGTCTACCAGTCAGGACTGCTCACCTCTCACACACACACACACACACACACACACACACACACACACACCGAACACTGCCTCAACTGAATGGAGAAAGAGGGATAGAAAGGGAAAAGAAGGGAACCAGAGGGGATAGTGAAGAGGGAGAGAAAAAGAGAGGGCGAAAGAGAGATGTTGAGAGAGAGGAGCACTTGTCTGCTCAGAAGCAGAGTTTATAAAAAGCTGTCCTTCCTTGTTCACGGGCCATCAGTCACAAAGGCCTGGTGGCAGTAGGGTGGAGTTGTCCGTACACACTGATCCAAGGCCAGCTTAGTATGTTCACTCCCTTTTGGTCACGTCTAGGATATGGGGAGAGTAATCTGACCCTAGATCTGTGCCTAAGGACAAATTCTAACCCAAGCCCCATGGTGTGGAGGAAATCCACAGCTATTGGCCAGAATGACAGAGAGGAAGGAAATGGGGTGTTCTGATTGGAGTGAGAGTGATCCAGCTGCATCAACACATCAGCTCGCAGTCACACAGTCAATTTGGGTGCTTGTTTTCCTTCTCCCGCTCTCCTCTTGAACCTTCCCTCCTCTCAACTGCACATAGCAACACAATCCCCACTCTGTCTGAAACTCTCTCTCTCTGACTATCCTCTTGAACCTTCTCTCTCTCCTTCATCCTCTATTCCCATGAATCCCATGAACCAGCGTCATTTCGCCTGGGTATATCCATTTGAATTCAATCACTTTTTGACAGCACCTGTTTTGATTTTAACGAAACCTTCCATACTTATTTGTACCTTGTAGAAGTGCTCAAAACATGGCTTTTTGGACCTGCATGCCAAAGCATTCAAGAGATAAAGGTGCTCACATTTGACCTATTTTGCATACCCCAACATACCTCGAGACAACCATGTTGTCTAACTGTTTTATAATATATATATATACATATATTTTAAAATCATTACAATGTGATTTTTTTCACATCAAACCTCAATTATCAAAAAATGTGAAATCTCCGATTTTTTCTTATTCACATATGTAGTAGTTTAGACCCCATTTTACATCTGAGGTGCTTGTGTTGTGACCGCCATCTGTTGAGACACACCATGCTCTTGAATGGTGGGTGTAATGTGATGGTTGATAGATGTACTAAAATGGGAAAACAAAATGAAATTTCTACTTTCAAATGGTACCACAAAGATGATTGGAGGTCCACACTTCAGAGAATGTTGACTTGAATGGGAACATCTGTTGTTTTAAATGATACTGTCAATCCTCCATAGGAAACCTATTGAAATCATAGAGCTATAGATAACACAACAGACCATTCAAGTTGGGATAAAGCAATTTGAATTCAATCACTTTTTGACAGTCTGTTTTGCTTTAACCTTTTTAATCCCATCAGTCACAATAGTGACTGTAAAAAACGGTTTCAGTTATAAGGCTCTAAACATTTTACTGAATGATGTATCAATGCATTCACAGCAAGTATTGAAATAATAAAGGGTCTCAATGAAATTTGTGCAGTGTCACATGTTTAGTGTAATTTGTCACATGACCAGAGCTGTTTACTTCCTGGTTGCACCATGAGAAAACGATGGCTGCATCAAAGCTCCCAAACAAAAGGTTAGTAAAGTATGTTAACATAAAGATGGGACAATGATTTTTGGTACACATCATCTTTAAAGTGTCTAGTATTGATATATGGATTTGCAATTACTCAACTTTGTTCAGTGTGGTCATAGAATGTGTAAACATGTTGACGGCAACAATAGTGACCGGTGGGATAACAGTGCATCTAGGTATACACATAATAGTTCTTGTTCTACCTAACTTTCTACTCTGTTCTTTCTTTTAGTTTCACTTTGAGGCAAGTTCTGGATATGTTGGATCTAGGTGACTGCCCAGACAAGGCATGCAAACATTGCAGTTATCCCTCATAATGAGAAAGATGCTGTCCTCCGTGATTGTGATGGGTATGGACTATGGACAGGCCATTTGCCAGCCAGGCTGTTGAATGCATATGCTGATCCTATGCAAACAGATCATGACAGGAACAACGTTATCAGTGATGATGACCCCCCCCCCCCCATTTTTGATAATGAAGAGCCAAGGGCCTCTACCTGACCGGGGGGTCAGCCAGAAGATCCAAGGGAAAATAAAGATTGAGTGTTCAAACGAGGCCTGCCACCGCTGTGATTCCAAAACACATTGTATACAGCCCAAATGCTGCAAAATGTAGTATACAGCCCAAATGCTGCAGAATGTAGTATACAGCCCAAATGCTGCAGAATGTAGTATACAGCCCAAATGCTGCAGAATTCACCCACCCTAAGAGAGATCACCATTGAAACATCCAACCTCTACTCCACCCAGACCAAGGACAAGCAACTGTATCTGAGTATGGATGAGCTCCTTACATTCGATGAGATCCTTATCACATCTGGTACAGCTCTGTTCCAAGAAGACACATGTACTGGTCACTTGACAGTGATGTACACAATGAAAGCATTTCAGATGCAATGCGGAGAAATCACTCTGATTAAATGATGGCCTCAGTTCCTTCGTGACAACCTCTTCACTTCGCTTGCACTCCTCGATGAAATGACAAAAAGAGGATATAACGATGAGGCAATAATCGTCTGTTTGATGTCCCATTCAAGCCACAGAAGGACTTCATGAAGTTACCTGGGGAACCTCTGCGGTTCTGACCCAAGGAGACAAGGTGCTGGTCCGTTAGAAAGACAATAACATTGTCACAGTGGAAACAAACATGGAGGAGAAATACAGTGAGACCTCTGTCAAGAGATGGAACAAGGAGCGACGTGCCTTTGACAAAGTCCCACAACCAAAATGCATCAACCGATACAACGAACACATGGGTGGTGTTGACCTTCACGACCTACAGGTTTCAAGATACCATATCTCCATCAGTTCTAAGAAGTGGTGGTGGCCCCGCTTTGCATGGTCTCTCAACAGTGCACTCGTAAACAGTCATTTCTTTTACAGAGACGTTATGGGAGGGACCATCGGCCTGCTCACCTTCTCACGGATAGTAGCACAGTCACTGAGCCACAGACGGAGATCTCTACTGACTGCTACTGTTGAAGATCAGGCAAGATATGACAACACTTCTCACTGGCCAATCATTATATATATATATCATTTTATTTTGTTCAGTGTAGGCCTCTACTTGAATGCATACTCTACAGGCTACCTCTATCCTAAATGTTACCTTTATGTTCAATGTGAATGAATCACACGACTGCTATACAGTTGTTAGTGAATGTTGCACTAAAATGTCACAATGACAATGTTAAAATGACTATTGCACTAAAGTACAAGTGCAAATGTTACAATAAAGTTACAATATTAATGTCTCAATACATGTTACACTAAAGTAACAATGTTGAAATACGTTGACGGTTGTTTTTTTTCTTTGTCTTTGCTCTCAGTATTCATATCGGTGTTGTATAAGGGTTTTTGATGGGGTTTTTGTATAAGGGTTTTTGATAGAATGTGATGGGGAATTCTAGTGGCTATATTGGGGACTGCCAGTGACAGAGTTGTACATGTGTTAATAACTGGGCTGGGATATATACGAATTTTTATGACAGCATAGGAGAAATATGTTAATTCAGGACACATCACATTATCCCACCGGCCATAAAACACACTTTTTTCACCCACTTTTTTCCATGAAAATTAAAAAAATATAATGATGGATTATTTCAAAAGGTTACTAATGACACATTGGGGATTCAATGGATTAAACATATCTTTCCATACATGTTTGCCCATGTAGAGATGCTGTCCAATTTTATTCATATGGCTGTACCCTCCTTTTGAAGACTCTCTCTCTTTCTCTCAACACCCCTCTCCACTTTGTAGTGCTCTGCCGCAGGGGGATTTTTCCATTCCTTATAGAGCAGTCAAGCCACACTGTGTGTGTGAGTGTGTGTGAGAGAGAGAGTGTGTACGTTAGCCAAATCCAGAGACCACTACACACCTCACTGAATACTGGGACCATTATCATCAGTCAGAGCAGAGGACAACTGTAGTCGTAGTTCTACTAAACCGCACGCACGCACACACACATGGCTTGCCTCTGATGCTAAGCAGGGTTGGTCCTGGTTGGTCCCTGGATGGGAGACCAGATGCTGCTGGCAGTGGCGTTCGAGGGCCAGTAAGAGGCACTCTTTCCTCTGGTCTAAATTTTTTTATCCCAAAGCCACAGGGCAGTGATTGGGGACATTGTCTTTCGGATGGGACGTTAAATGGGTAAATCCTGACACTGTGGTCACTAAAGATCCCATGGCACTTACTGTAAGAGTGGGGGTGTTAACCCCGGTGTCCTGGCAAAGTCCCAATCTGGCCCTCATACCATCATGGCCACCTAATCATCCCCAGATTCCAATTGGCTCATCCATCCCCTCTCCTCTCCCCTTGAACTATTCCCCAAGTTGCTGCTGTAAATGAGAATGTGTTCTTCTCAGTCAAGCTACGTGGTAAAATAAAAAAAGTTAAAACACACACCACTTTCACCTCCCAGCAAAGAACAGTATGTAAAGGATGACATATAACAGCCCACACAGTTGCTTGAAATAACTTGATGTCTGGTTTAAAAAGGCCAGCTCAGCTTATTTCTTATTTCTTATTTCTTGAGCCCTGGTTTAAAAGCCTAGACAGGCAGTTCAGACTAATAGAGAGAAAGAGAGAGAGAGAGAGAGAGAGAGAGATATGCAGAGAGAGAGAGAGAGAGAGAGAGAGAGAGAGAGAGAGAGAGAGAGAGAGAGAGAGAGAGAGAGAGAGAGAGAGAGAGAGAGATATGCAGAGAGAGATATATATGCAGAGAGAGAGAGAGAGAGAGAGAGAGAGAGAGAGAGAGAGAGAGAGAGAGAGAGGGGTCTATCCTCAGGGCTTCAACCCCATTAACTACTCTGTCTATGGTAATCAAAATAAACGTTCTTCTACAGCAGCCATGTTATTTTTGGGAAGCATATTTGATTCTGAGTTTGGACATACAGTATAAAGTTTGTATGTAAAAACTACTTCTAAGACGCCTACATTTAGGATGTTACAAACTCTGCTAGCACATGTGCAGATCAAAGACACCGCTGGAACACAGATTAAGGTGTTTACATGTCCTAATAATTTGAAAGAAAGATTTGATCAGAAAGCCCGTTTTTTTCCCACCAATTTTGACCTTACGCCGATTAATATAAGCAGAGTTGGTTGTTTACATGACTAATGCCATACTGCGCTTACTGCCAGAATCAGTTTTATATGTAAGTATTTTAGTGTGCATGTTCGTTGTTTATTAGGCTCGACAGACAGACAGACAGACGGACAGACGGACGGACGGACAGACAGGACAGACAGGACAGACAGGACAGGACAGGACAGACTTCTGTCTATAGACTATTCTCAATGTTTACTACCAATTTATACAGACCAGAATATAATATAGGATTTCCCACAAATGTCTTGAAATTGATTTTGAATAGTGTGGTGTACAGAGAATGGTGTCACCATACCATTGACAGTAAGCTCTCAATAATATTTCTACTAGTTTTAATTAGCCTGTATACACACACACTGACTCTCTCTCTATCTCCATATAACTGCAAGTGGCAAGCCAACGCATGTCCTTATTCCCCCCTGCTATCTCCCCTGGTCCCCGCCACACTCCCAGATAAAACACTGCAGCACTACGCTCCACAGGAGATATACCTCGTAAACTGAGATGAACATGACCATTACTTTGCAGCCCTCGCCACAACCTAACTCTGTTATTAACACAGTGGGACACAAATACATTACGTTACACTATACACTGATCTTGGGTCAGGTTTCTAGTTAGCCTACTAATGGTTAAGATCATGATTGGGAGAGGGGAAGCTGATCCTAGACCTGTGATTACCATATCGTCCCACTCTGGATTTCAATGAGAAAGTGGTGTAGGTTGGGAGTAATAAGGTTACAGGATCATATATATTCTAGTTTTGGAAGTATTCAATGGAAAGGATATACTGTAGGCTCAGGGTTCAAAGGTAAACATGATTAATAACTGTAGGTTCAGGGTTCAAAGGTTAACATTAATAGCTGTAGGTTCAAGGGTTAACATTATTCATAGCTGTTGGCTCAGAGTTCAAAGGTTAACATGATTAATAGCTGTAGGGGCTCATGGTTCAAAGGTTAACATTATTCATAGCTGTAGGCTCGGGGTTTAAAGGTTAACATGATTAATAGCTAAAGAGGCCACTGAATCTAACTACATGTAGATAGGCCTGCGGATCTGACCTTTCTCTTCTCTTTTTCCCAGGACTAAAGGTTCCGAAGCTTCTGCACATGTGCAATCACATTCTGCATGTGTATCTTTACCTCTACTTTAAGCACACATTACTGTGTGCCACCTTCCAGGGCATAAAATGAACACCCGCCACCTGCGGGTAAGAATGTCTATCACCGTTGGAGGGTGTTCAATTTGCAGGTCTCTACATTGCGAGTATTACGTTCGTATTTGCGGATGTATTTATTTTTAAGTCAAGTATGAGAACATGTGCGAGTTGCGATTCATAGCAGAAAAAATATGTTTTGTTTCATAGCTGCTAATCACACAAAGAAACACGAATCCTATATCCCACCTCACGCAGCAACACTGCCTGGCAGGTGAGCTGTGCACACTGAGTGATGTGATGACGGATTAATTTTTGGCCTAATTTACTCAATTCTACAAAGAGAGACTTTGTCCTCCTGTTTTATGGCTATTTACATTGTTTTGTTCACAAGCACGGTTGTTTTTCAATTTTACTTTGAGTCTGCTGCTTCAACTGATTGAGAAGAGATGCCATCTGCTTCCAGTCACACCCCAAATATCACACACAGACACACTGACATGACTTGAGTGGCCCTGTTACCACGGTAACCTCCCGCCCTTAAAGGGGCAGCTAAACCTATTTGTCTCAACTGATATTTTGGTTAAAATGTAATGAAATGTAGCAATATCCAACATTACTTGTTACTAATACATTTCTTGTGTAAGAAACATTACAAAGGGGGGTCATCAGTTTGTGTTTTGTGTATGTAATTATTTTGCCAACCATTTCAACTCAATCAGTTTCATGGGGATATGCATTTACAGCCTCTTGAGTTGTAAAGTGTTGTTTCCAAGTAGCCAACAGTGCTGCTTTGAATGATGTACTGTGAGTGCATTTTAGAGCAGATGGTGATATCTGCAGCATTGCCTCTGTATTTAGCCTTCTGGCCACACGAGAGAAAAATACAGTGGTGTTTTAGTCTTACAGTAATGTTATGTTATGCTATTATATTCGGTTCTGTTATGTAGAATACTATCATTGTGTGACCTTGCAGACTTTGATCTAACTTTATTAAACAATCACCATTCACCAGAGCAGCCTGTTCTCTATGTGGAGAGCAGAGACTGTGCGCATGTAGAGAATAAACACATGCGCAGAACGTGATCCGCGATACGCACATTTGCAGAAGCTTTGGGCTATTTCGTCTGGGGAAAAGTCGGATCCACAGCCACTCCGATGTAAGATTGCTATGAGCTATCAATAACAGCTCTCGTTGGCTCACAGATTTAGTTTATGGGTCCCTGATTGGCAGTTCATGATACTTCAGCCAATCGCAGGGTTCAAAATTGTAATTTCCTCCATCAGTGCTTATAGGTAAAGCAGGACATGCCAAGTGTGTGCAAAGCTTTCATCAAGGCAAAGGGTGGCAATTTGAAGAATCTCAAATATAAAATATATTTTTATTTGCTTAACACTTTTTTGGTTACTACATGATTCCATATGTGTCACGACTTCTACCGAAGTTGGTCCCTCTCCTTGTTCGGGCGGCGAGTTCGGCGGTCGACGTCACCGGTTTTCTAGCCGCCACCGATCCACTTTTCATTTTCCATTTGTTTTGTCTTCATTGTACACACCTGGTTTCTATCCCCATAATTATATGTTCCTTATTTAACCCTCTGTGTCCCCCATGGTTTTGTATGTGTTTGTTCATTGTAAGTTGGTGTCGTATGTGAGCTTGATTATGTTCCTTCTTGGAATATTTGTTTTTTTGAGTAAAGTTACGTTTATTACTCATCTCTGTGTCCTGCGCCTGACACTGCCTTACCTGCTACACCTAGACACCTTACAATGTGTTATTTCATAGTTTTGATAGTACAAATTAAAAATACCCTTGAATGAGTAGGTGTTCTAGAACTTTTGACCAGTAGTGCAATTTGCACTGTAAATTGATTAATTGGTTGATAAAACATGTTAATCAAAGTCAATTGTAGCTGGTGGGAGTGCTCCATATTTCACTGTCCCTTTATTCCCACATAAGGCCAATATTCTGAAGGGCAGGAGATGACATGGGCATATGCCCATCACCGGGAATGGAGCCATGGGAGCAGTGTGGTGCATGCAGGGATGCGCACACGCACACACACACACACACACACACACACACACTAGTATACTAGCAATAAATCTGAGCACACACACACACACACACACACACACACACACACACACACACACACACTAGTATACTAGCAATACATCTGAGCACACACACACACACACATGACCACGAGCACAGGCACACACTAGTATACTAGCAATAAATCTGAGCACACACACACACACGACATAATGACTTTAGAGAAACTACTGCTAAAAGGTCCAATACATCATAACCAGGAAGAGAGAAAGAAAGACAGGAAGCGATGGGGTGAGACACAGAGAAATAGAGCGAGTGTAGCCTGTGTCACTACCTGAGACTCCAGGTAAGTTATGTCTCTCATTTTAATTTTTGGACTTCTGTTAATGGAGTTAGACTCTCGTTAGGGTGACTCTGTATCAGCCTTGTGACTGCGTTCGTTAACTCTGCTTTACAAACGTCCCATTGAGAATGACCTGGGCCTCACATCTTGCACTTATTAGACATTAAAGTAATTCCTTTAGAATTATCTACAGATGTTCAACTAACACATCCTTTCATTTGGATGTCAACTGCAACAACTACATTTGTAGTTTTGTAGCTAAAGATTGTCGATTACATAATTCATGATTAGTAAGCATGTTAATGCACGTCAACAGAGTGAGTTAACCATTGACAAATCACATGGGCTGTCTGTTGGTAGTCTGGGAATGTGTGAAACATCCGTAGAGGACAACCCAGAAACAGTAATACCCCGTTATTTAACTCAAACTGGGTTTATGCGGAACAAATATTTGTTTCCTTAAGTGTGAGGCTATACGCCTCTGTTCAAACTGCCCTTGACCCAATATCTTCAAGTTAATAAATCACCTGTACAGTATAACGCAAACAAGTCACAGATATGCCCGGATCTAAAGAAACAAGACTAACAATGTTGTACTCCTTTTTCAGAAAACAAATGACATGAATGTGGAACTGCTCTAGGAAATATATATCTAGATATGATCTAAGCCAGTGCAAACAACGGGACTCTGTCAATGCACTCAACTGTGGTTTATGGAAAAAGGGAAAGAGGGAGGGGGACGGTTGGAGAGGGGCAACAATCTAGCTTTGTGCAGTGTAATGACTCTCGGTTCTTCTTTCAAATCATTAGTCTCCTTCCCTGTTGTCGCTCCCCTGAACCGAATGAAGGAGAAATGAAAGGATGTAAATGGATTATTAGAGTCCCTTTACGAGGCAGTCAACTACGAGGCAGTCAGGGGAGAATGTGTTGACACCGCTGGCTAAATAAATCCTATTCTCTAGATAGGGTCATGAAGGGAACCTATTGCCTACAGCAAATGGTGTCTTACTGGTTAGTTAACAGCTTTTGATTGATATAGCTTGGAACAAAGTAAACAAGCAACATAACATTTGTCTTACTAACGATATGGCAACTTTAAGGTCAAACAGACTGATCTCAATAGAATACAGACAGCTGTCACATAGGGACTATACAGCAACATAGGTAGAAATGTAGTTGAGACATTAAAGGTAGTCTAGGAGCTCTGTTCTTTCCTCTCCTGTCCTCAGAACAGTTGGTCTCTAATGTACAACTCAAGTGCTGTTCCCTCCAGGCCATGAGAGAATGAAAACAATGTTGACTTGGTCAATGACAGGTCCAGATTGTTCAGGGTCAAAGGTCCAAATAATGCTTTCTGTCTCTATAGACATGACAAACAGCACGTTGTTATTACGAAGGATTTGTGAGCGGCCAAGACTGTATGTGTGTGAGCGAGAGAGATAGAACGAGAAACAGAGAGCGAGAGAGATAGAAAGAGAGAGTAATAGTGTGCGGGAACCACAGATGGCCGGTGGCAGGAAGCGCTGCGCTTCCCTGCACACGGCAGTAGGCAGGTAGCAAAAACCCAGTTCCCCCATTGCCTCGTGGGAGTTGATCTGTGTTCTGTGGGACCCGTCTGGCGTGGGGCCTGGATGTAGTGTAGCATTACCGCGGTGAAACACCATTTCAATACCACAGCTTAATTACCAACATACCACCTTAGCACCCCCCTCCCGTCCCAACCTTTTTCATTTCCTTCTTTTCTACTTCGGCATAGGGCCGATGTTTTGTCCTTTTCAAGTATTCCTGAGAGAGAGAGCAACAGAGACACAGAGACAGGCAGAAAAAATAAGGGAGGGCAGAGAAAAATGCTGGTTATTTTTCCGGCTCATTGCCTAGGAACGGCTGAGTAGGATTCTGCCTAGTGACTCACGGTAGAAAAATATTGAGGGATTGCGGTCTGATTTCTGTCTCGGAGGACTAAGCCTTCCCAGACTGCTTTGCTTTTTTTACTACTGTTCAGGGGCCTGTTGTGAGGGAGATTGGTAGGACATTGTTGCTCCCAGACGCTGATCTAAGGACAGTTTTGTGTTTTACCCCATAATGGTTAAGGTACAAACTTTGGGAGGGTACTGATCCTAGATCTGTGTGTAATGACTGACTAGAGTGGGAGGGGCTGGAAGGGTTTTGTGGGGTCTTACAACCCTCCACTCCATCCCCCTACCCCTTCATCCCTCTGTCCCCCACACAGACCATGGAAAACCCATTTAGAAACCAAATCTCATAATCAGGCATTCCCTCCCTCCTTTCCTTCCTTCCTCCCTCCCTCACTCACTCTCTCCCCTTCTTTCTCCCTTTCCCCCCACTTTTCACTCCCTCATCCCTCCATACCCGTCTGTAATCAATCCAATCTCTCATTTTTCTCCTCTTCTCTCAATCACTTCTGTTCTTCCTGTTAACTATTGGTCCCTCCCTCAGTTAAATGAGATGAAATGTAATTTCCTTTAGGGGCCAGGGCTAATACACGCTTACGGGCGCGACCCATCGACACAAATTAGAGAAGACAGAGGCAGGCTGCACTACATAAAAAGTAGACAGTTAACAAGGTTATTGGAGCAGCAATTAGAGCTTCAATAAGCAGAAGGGCTTTGACAATGGCCTGTCTCTTCAGCTGTGGAAGATCCTACTTGTGGTTGGACAAAACGAGGAGTGAGTTTGCTAGCTATCTTCCTCGGGTTTTGAGTAGCACTCTTTCCCTCCCTCTCTCTGTCTCTCTTCCTCCCTCTCACTCGCTCTCCTCCTCTCCCTCTCACTCCCTCTCCTCCTCTCCCTCTCTCAAATTGCTTTAATGGCATGAAATACAATTTGTAGATATTGCCAAAGCAGTATAGTGTTACAGCATTTCAGTAAATACAGTACAATGCAATGAGGATAATGAAATCCAGTTCATTTCAGTAGTAATAATAATAATGGTACATATAATCATGTATACAGGTACAACACTACTGCTGTTGTATTGTGTAATCTTCAGTCGATACATTTAATTACATAAAAATAAGATCCTAAAAATAGGAATAAATAATGGCTAATAAATAAACAACAACATGTACATGGATGATGGTTCCACTATGTATTACTGTCAGTTATATACAATGTAAATGTTTCAGAGCATGAATAGTCATGTGATGTCCCTCAGGCTATGGCAATCATACACATATCGGGTAGTAATATTTAGGCTGTCTCCCTCATTAGTAAATGCACAGAAGTTTGGAGTTGATTGATCTTCTTGAAAAAAAAAAGATCTTATTTGGGAGTATTTCTCACAGTAGAGGTCTTTATCTCCCCTGTCGTGCAGTGACCACATAGACACTCCTCTTTGGGTAGCCATGTCTTTTTGTGTCTCCTCTTTTCTATAGCCAATTGATGGTCTCTGAGCATGTATTTGGTCAGGATCAATCTCTGTTTTGTATTTCTGACAGAGTAGAGATATTCTGCCATTTTTTTTACTCTCTTTTGAGGGCCAAATAGCAATTTAGTTTGTTATGTGTTTTTGTTTAATTTTCCCAATTTGTCAAATATGAGGTTTTAATTTCTGTAACAATTCCATTGATTTCCCTGTGTGTTTCGGGTAATAGGGTTGTGTAGTGTTTTTAACAGCTGACATAGGGGACTCTTTTCAGCGTTCCGCTCTTGGGTTTCCAGTGTTTTGAATTGTAAGGATGTTTTGGTGATTGATTTCAAAATGGTGCCAACATTTTAGTGTCCTTTATTAAATATTTACAATTAAAGGGAGTCTGCCAAGTTCTGTCTGCATGCATTATTTGGTACTTTCTTTCGGATATTTAGGATAATTCTTCAGAATTCTGTATGTAGATCTTCTATTGGGGTTTTCTCCCAATGTTTATAATTGTAATTACAGGTTGGACCTCAAACCTCGCTTCGAAATAGTGCATTCACTGCCAGACCAAATCCACCAGAGGCACTGATTTTTTTTTGTCCCAGGTAGTAGTACCATTTACCACGGTATTTCCACATTTGAAGGAGTGTCTGCTGCTCTGATTCCTGGCCTTTTTCTGGAAAATCACAACTTTGGTTTTCTGAGAGTTGATGTTGTTTGCTCAGGTGATGCTAAAGAATGTGAAGTTGTTCCTGTAGACCTTACTCCGTTGGTGACAATAGGACCAGGTCACCGGTGTAGAGCAGGAATCTGACCTCATATTTGAGGGTGAGTCCAGCGGCTGCAGATCGGTCCAACACCACTTCTAGTTCGTTGATGTAGAAATTGAACAGGGTTGGACTCAAACTGCACCCTTCTCACCCCTCACCCTTGTGCAAAAAAAACTATTTTATTGTTCAGTTTAATACTATATGTTTTGTTTGAGTAAATAGATTTTATGATGCCGTATACCCCCAACGCTACGACATCATTCCATATAGAATCAAAATAATTCTTAAAATCAACAAAACATGCAAATACTTCTCCTCTGCTATTCTGATGAACATGCTGGTTTGTTAGTAATGTGTGTATGCGGGCTGTTGCTCTGTGTTTGGTTAGAAAGTCAATTCATTTTTTGCTGAAAGCCTTATGTTGTCAGGGGAAGGTCTGTATTTGTTCATTGAGAATACAGCAGAACAGTTTCCCCATGTTTCTGGTGACAAATATTCCCCTATAATTGTTAAGGTCTAATTTTCTCTTTCTCTCTCTCTGTCCCTCACTTCTGCAATGCTCTGCCTCTCAGCTGGCTCTACCAAGTGGTCAGACGGTGAGAAGGAGCAGGCGGTGGTTAGAGCTACCTCTCTCTTCCCCCCCTCTCCCTCTTTCTTTCCCTCTTCCTCTCTCTTCATTTCAGAGAGATGACAGAGGCAGTTAACTATGAGAGGAAGGAGTTCTCGTGAAGAGTCCCCTCTAGACACTAACTGGACACTAGAATGAGTGAGGGAGGGCGGGACAGAGAGAGAGAATGACAGAGAGATGTGGACAGAGGGAGAGAGAGAGAGAGATTAAGGAGAGAGATAAAGAGAGGGGATAAGAGTATTACGTGGAGAAGAAGTAAAAAGGATGGGTGATTGATGAAAAAGGAAACAGAGGAGAATAAAGGACAGTATGTATTCAGCTGTCACAAAGTCCCCAAAAATCAGGCTACTACACACTATAGGAAGTGAGAATAAACAAGGACATGAAATATTGACTGCCTTATTCCCTATTGTGTGTGTGTGTGTGTGTGTGTGTGTGTGTGTGTGTGTGTGTGTGTGTGTGTGTGTGTGTGTGTGTGTGTGTGTGCGTGCGCCATTATTGTTCTCGGTTCATTAACCAAGCAAGAGCTTAGCAGGGATTGGTGGAGACTTTGATAAGATTATCAGACTAAAGCTGTGGCGATTAGATTAGGGTACAGTACAGTTCACAGGTTAAATGCTCTCACTTCAATTAACCTGGACCTGCATAAACCCTACATGACACCTACAAAACCATACATACAGCCTACATAAACCCTACATGACACCTACAAAACCATACATACAGCCTACATAAACCCTACATGACACCTACAAAACCATACATACAGCTTACATAAACCCTACATGACACCTACAAAACCATACATACAGCCTACATGACACCTACAAAACCATACATTCAGCCTACATGACACCTACAAAACCATACATACAGCCTACATAAACCCTACATGACACCTACAAAACCATACATACAGCCTACATAAACCCTACATGACACCTACAAAACCATACATACAGCTTACATAAACCCTACATGACACCTACAAAACCATACATACAGCCTACATGACACCTACAAAACCATACATTCAGCCTACATAAACCCTACATGACACCTACAAAACCATACATACAGCCTACATAAACCCTACATGATACCTACAAAACCATACATAAACCCTACATGACACCTACAAAACCACACATACAGCCTACATAAACCCTACATGACACCTACAAAACCATACATACAGCCTACATAAACCCTACATACAGCCTACATGACACCTACAAAACCATACATACAGCCTACATAAACCCTACATGACACCTACAAAACCATACATACAGCCTACATAAACCCTACATACAGCCTACATGACACCTACAAAACCATACATTCAGCCTACATAAACCCTACATGACACCTACAAAACCATACATAAACCCTACATGACACCTACAAAACCATACATACAGCCTACATAAACCCTACATGACACCTACAAAATCATACATACAGCCTACATAAACCCTACATGACACCTACAAAACCATACATACAGCCTGCATAAACGCCACATGACACCTACAAAACTATACATACAGCCTACATAAACCCTACATGACACCTACAAAACCATACATACAGTCTACATGACACCTACAAAACCATACATTCAGCCTACATAAACCCTACATGACACCTACAAAACCATACATAAACCCTACATGATACCTACAAAACCATACATACAGCCTACATGACACCTACAAAACCATACATACAGCCTACATAAACCCTACATGACACCTACAAAATCATACATACAGCCTACATAAACCCTACATGACACCTACAAAACCATACATACAGCTTACATAAACCCTACATGACACCTACAAAACCATACATACAGCCTACATAAACCCTACATGACACCTACAAAATCATACATACAGCCTACATAAACCCTACATGACACCTACAAAATCATACATACAGCCTACATAAACCCTACATGACACCTACAAAACCATACATACAGCCTACATAAACCCTACATGACACCTACAAAATCATACATACAGCCTACATAAACCCTACATGACACCTACAAAACCATACATACAGCCTACATAAACCCTACATGACACCTACAAAATCATACATACAGCCTACATAAACCCTACATGACACCTACAAAACCATACATACAGCCTACATAAACCCTACATGACACCTACAAAATCATACATACAGCCTGCATAAACGCCACATGACACCTACAAAATCATACATACAGCCTACATAAACCCTACATGACACCTACAAAACCATACATACAGCCTACATAAACCCTACATGACACCTACAAAACCATACGTACAGCCTACGTAACCTGTAGTTAGTTGCCTGTTCCTCCATACCAAAGTCTGACCCAAAGCTATGAACCCTTCCAACCCTGATCCTTGAGGTCTACAGTGTGTTGTGGTGGCAGAATTTGGGGTAATCTGTTGTCGCTTCTCAAGGTTTACGCTCTGTGCTGTGTTGAACTGTGATGAACTGCATTTCATACACTCCCAGCACTAACATACCTAATCATAGAGATTTGTCCAAACAGGAAACCACAGACATACACTATTGTGGAAGACACCAATGAAGTAAGTGTGCCCTGCACCAAAAATAACTGGACACAGCAGTAGATTGCATATCAAGTAGTGGACACAGAAATGTCAAGGGTAATTGTCAACCTATTTTCAGCACGGTGAGAAACTCACCAAGCCACATGCTGGTATTTTGTGGCGATTTTACATTTGAAGACTTTTTGCTGGCTCCGTATACTCCTCCTCTGTAATAAAATGTACTTCGTAATTTCATTATACCTATGCTGCCATCTTTAATAGCATTCTTAAGTGCCAAGCGATTGGCTACCTTTCTTGTATCCCCGTAACCCCCTGTGAGTGTAGCATTGCAGCCAAACTTGAGTCTAAAATTGGCAACACATAACCAAGTCCAAAACTCTATCGTTGTCTCTTTCTGTCATCACCCCCACACAGTGGCTTTGTGGTACGACCGCAGTGCCCCATCCCACACTTTCGAATAGGACCTATCCATCCCACATATTTACATAGAGGGGGTCAACCAAGCATGACAGCTACATATTTTAATGGGAGCAGGCCGGTTTTACATGCTGGTTGCAGGTGACATTGGCTCGACTGGCACCGAAGCTCTCTCGATACCCACCTGCTACTCTGGCAAACAACAGCGCGACTCTACGAACCGGAGACAGAGAGGGCGCGCTTCCAAAATGGAAATGCCTGGAACCTGATCTAATGGTGATGGGGTATCTCTTAACAGCTCGGTGGCGGCCACAGCAGCTCCAAGGAGACATGTTTTAAATACACTCAATTACAGTTGTTGATAGAGCAATAGGGGTGGAATTAGGGTTCAGTGCCCCATAATGGGCCTGGTTATCATGTCAGTCATTGCACTGATTGTTTTAACCTAACGGAAGGCCTTTGAGGTAAAGGTTGAAAGGCGTTGCATTGGGTGGCATGGGGTAACATGAGGCAATAGCTGAAAGAGACTGACAATCCCACCCATAAAGGGGTCACCAAACCCTGTTTCCCCATCACATCACCACATGTATCACCGTAATACAACAGGGACTTGCAGCATATAAGGAAGAAAGAATTAGCCTTTATTTAGCTTAGAAAGGCTTTATTTAGCTTAGAAAGGCTTTATTTAGCTTAGAAAGGCTTTATTTAGCTTAGAAAGGCTTTATTTAGCTTAGAAAGCCTTTATTTTTACAGTCCGCTTCGATACAATCAATAAACGAACCACAAATTAGCGGTTCCAAATGTCAACTTACAGCACAACAGGAAATGCTCAAATATCACAGGTGCATTGTTTCCCGCCCAATCTGAGTCCATCGGAGTCAAACTAAATCCACTCGGAGTGATAAGCAGCGACTGCCTGGCAGCTCAAGACAAACTCCATCTTCCTCCAATGAGGACCCACCACTGGCTTCCTAAAGTGGTGTCTGTCATTCCCTCAAACTGTCAGCGCTCCTTAGGCCTGGCATCAACCAGACATAACGAATGGGTGAAAGTCTCCTCCTTATATTGTAGATAGAATATACAACTGAACATAAAGAAAAGCTATTTTCCCAAATTCAACAACTGTACCTTACCTGATCTTACCTCACTGTACACATTCAACAACTGTACCTTACCTGATCTTACCTTACTGTACACATTCAACAACTGTACCTTACCTGATCTTACCTTACTGTACACATTCAACAACTGTACCTTACCTGATCTTACCTTACTGTACACATTCAACAACTGTACCTTACCTGATCTTACCTTACTGTACACATTCCACAACTGTACCTTACCTGATCTTACCTTACTGTACAAATTCTTGAAGTTACCGACTCTAAAGGTCTTTGCATTTAGCTTCCTCTACCCATTCCATTAACCAAAATACTCCCATGACAGCTTAAGTGTATCATTTGCCCTTTTGAAAAATGGGTGTTTACGTGTACATCCCATTCATTAGCTTACTTTTGACCCCTCTCGTTTGTGATTAATAAACTCTTTCCATTGCTTTTCCCTAAGCAGTAAAGACTTGCTCATTACACCTTTCCCATTCCATAATTAGTCCACCATTTTGAATTTAATCTACAGGGAGCGGTAACGTAAACATACACAGTCTATAAGTGGTGCTAATCGACCAAAGAGGACGAGAGAGATGGAGGAAAATACATTAGGGAGGATGTCAAACTCAATTTCCCAGAATTCCCACAGGGAGCCACAGGGGCAGATGATTGGGCCTGGGCTTATAGGTCTACTTTCTGTTTACTGTTTGTTGTTTGTACTCTCCTCAGAGACAGAATAAACAAACCAAGCAGTGTGAATATAGTGTAAGACGAATGCATGCTCAGACAAACGCTAAAAAGGAAAATAGTTTTTATTTTCAAAAAGGTGAGTAAGCTAGATCTGCTTGTTTCGGGCAGTGTGTTGTCTTTGAAGAAATCCATCGCTGTGTTGTTTTGTATCAAAGGGGTTTGTTGATGTCTTAATTACGACTAATGTGTGTTTTCCTTTCTGACCCATTATGTTAAATGGAGCTTGAAAAGGCCTGACAAGGCAGTTTGTTCTGTTCTTTTTCACTTCCGGAGGTCAGAGAGTTTGTTGGGCATACCCTGGGACAGTACATTTAGTTGGGCTGCTGTGACACAGAGAAGGAAACTACACTTCCCTTTTGACGGGATGCCATTGTCATAAGCTCTCACTGCAGGGACTGACTGACAGACAGACAGCACCCGTTTTCACCAGCTAGAGCGTGCAAGGCTGTGGGCTGACCATGCGTGAAGGACCATACAGCTTCACACAAACGACTGTGACTGTGTGTGTGTGTGTGTGTGTGTGTGTCTGTGTGTGTGTGTGTGTGAGGCCGAAGTTTTATTTATACAACCTTGACAGACAGAGGGATCAGACAGGGAGGCTGGGAATTGATGTTGATGCAAGAAATCCGTATTCTCTATAGTGTGATGATTGTTTCTTGAATTGATGACGTGAGCTCTCTCCCTCTCTCTCCCTCTCCACTTAAACATAGTGTCAAGAGGGTGTGTGGACACACAGATAAGCACAATTAGGAGCACAGCCAACACTGCCGTAGTAGCAGCCAGCATCCCCCATTCATTATAAGGTTGATATTCAATCAAACTCTGGAACCACATTCCGGGGATATCATCATTGTTGCGCCAGAATAATGAACATTTAGATTCCTTCTCTCCGCCAAACAAAGGTTTAACAATATATGTAAAAAACACACACAACAACAAAAAACTTGTTTTGCATTGAGTATTCAGTCAGTCAACACCAGGGGGGCAGTCAAGCACAGTCCCAAGCCGTATTCTCTGTGTGACTGGATGGTGTAATACCTCCTACTGCTCTGCAGACCAAAGGACCAACCATTAACCAGGGCAACAACATTATAGGTCGATCCCAACCGTCTCTTAAGCCCTGTTTATGGCCCATAATCTCTTTATCTATGGTTGGAACCACAGATACTGACAGAGAGATGGGCAGAGAGAGAGAGAGAGAGAGAGAGAGAGAGAGAGAGAGAGAGAGAGCACCAGAGAGAGTGAGAGAGAGAGACAGACAGAGAGAGAGAGAGAGACAGAGAGAGAGAGAGAGAGGTGGGCAGAGAGAGAGAGAGAGAGAGAGATGGGCAGAGAGAGAGAGAGAGAGAGAGGGGCAGAGAGAGAGAGCCCATTAGCCACTCTTCTCCAGGAAAATCCCTTTGTCCTCCCCTTTGGCCCCCCCTTTGTCCCCCTCTCATCCCTCGTATTGGAAAAGCTAGCGAGTCATTTGCTCCCTGTTCCTGCCGCTTTCGGACCACTCTGGCAACAGATGTGTCTGTAACCCGCCGATTAAGAGCACAGTGCTGGTTGTGAGAGAGAGAAAAAAGAAGGTCAACATTGGGCAGGAAAAGATTTACGGGCTATTAGTATGGACTTACACACACACAAACTCAGCAGGGGAAAGGGCTCATAACAAAGTGGCAAAAACATGATGGGATAAACAACTGGGCCAATACCAGTAGCATAAGTACATCAATCCCCAGACCTCTAATGGTCAGTACGTCATAGAAACTGGGCCATTGAGCCACAAGACCTTTGACCCACATCAGGCACCCCTAATTGATGACTTCCTAATATGGATTCCATACAAGAAAACAACTGTGTCGTAGTTAAGATATAAAAACATAAATCAAACTATTTGGACATCTCGCTGCTCAGAACCCATATGGATTGTGATCCAATAACTCAGAACTGTTGTGTATCTCAATAAGCTACTGTATGTCTGTATGTTTGGTATGGGGAACCACAATCAACTGAGATAAGCAGTCCACCCAGTCTGGGTCACACCCTTCCCGGTACAGATACGGACTGTGACTCCCAGCAACCACCAGACATGTTTACTGAGGGCCCACTCTAGAGGGCATTCACATTGGTCAATATATTCCAGTCATTACAGTTGAGGTCATTTACAGGCCAAACTATAGGGGAACGATAGCAGTAAGTCAATGGTGAGGGACTGTTATATTGTCCATGTTATTCTGCTGTGATGAAGTCTCTGTGTGTGGTGTTTTTTTAATAGATGTGTGTGGTGTGTTGTAATAGATGTGTGTGGTGTGTCGTAATAGATGTGTGTGGTGTATTGTAATAGATGTGTGTGGTGTGTGGTAATATGTGTGTGTGGTGTGTCGTAATAGATGTGTGTGGTGTGTCGTAATAGATGTGTGTGGTGTGTCGTAATAGATGTGTGTGGTGTGTCATAATAGAAGTGTGTGGTGTGTCGTAATAGATGTGTGTGGTGTGTCGTAATAGATGTGTGTGGTGTGTCGTAATAGATGTGTGTGGTGTGTCATAATAGAAGTGTGTGGTGTGTCGTAATAGATGTGTGCGGTGTGTCGTAATAGATGTGTGTGGTGTGTCATAATAGAAGTGTGTGGTGTGTCGTAATAGATGTGTGTGGTGTGTCGTAATAGATGTGTGTGGTGTGTCGTAATAGATGTGTGTGGTGTGTCGTATTAGAAGTGTGTGGTGTGTCATAATAGAAGTGTGTGGTGTGTCGTAATAGATGTGTGTGGTGTGTCGTAATAGATGTGTGTGGTGTGTCATAATAGAAGTGTGTGGTGTGTCGTAATAGATGTGTGTGGTGTGTCGTAATAGATGTGTGTGGTGTGTCGTAATAGATGTGTGTGGTGTGTCATAATAGAAGTGTGTGGTGTGTCATAATAGATGTGTGTGGTGTGTCGTAATAGATGTGTGTGGTGTGTCGTAATAGATGTGTGTGGTGTGTCATAATAGATGTGTGTGGTGTGTCGTAATAGATGTGTGTGGTGTGTCGTAATAGATGTGTGTGGTGTGCCGTAATAGATGTGTGTGGTGTGTCGTAATAGATGTGTGTGGCGTGTTGTAATAGATGTGTGTGGCGTGTCGTAATAGATGTGTGTGGTGTGTCGTAATAGATGTGTGTGGCGTGTTGTAATAGACGTGTGTGGCGTGTTGTAATAGATGTGTGTGGCGTGTTGTAATAGACGTGTGTGGCGTGTTGTAATAGATGTGTGTGGTGTGTTGTAATAGATGTGTGTGGTGTGTTGTAATAGATGTGTGCGGTGTGTCGTAATAGACGTGTGTGGTGTGTCGTAATATATGTGTGTGGTGTGTTTTCTGAAGAGCCTGAGTCTTTTTAATGATAGCTTATTTATTTATAGTCTGTTTAGGGCTATCAGCCAATCTGTTGTTCAATCACTGTTGATCCAATCCCTATACCACAATATCAAAACAGACTTGCATTTAGGATGTCTATCCAACCTTGGACATATTAACATTTTATTTACTGAATGAGATAGTTATATCAAACGAAACTTCAAAACGCTCACAAAGGAGCTTTTGGTGTGCTTTTATGAGTCTGAGAAGAGAACGCCATCTGCCTGGAACCTTAGTCTTGTGTGGCTCAGTGTGAAAGTGAACTCAGAGTTTCAAAAGAGTTTGAACAAAGTTTGAACAGAGTTGGTTGTGTGTGCTCAGGGGGTCCTATGAAGTCAGCCTCTCTAAACAGGACGTAAATCAAGCCTTTCAGCAGACCAGTCCTCATCACCAAATATGCACGAATTACACAATGTAAACACGCCAGCCGGCGAGGGCAGAGCTAGTATTGGAGTTGCGTTCTCTTTTTGGCTATTATCAAAAACAACTCCAGCTGACATTTCCCGTCAAACAAAATGGGCAGGAGCTCTCTAAACAGAGGTGAAAAGCACTATCTCTACTATCTCCGACAGCTTGCCGTCAACCTGTGGGTCATTCCGTCTTGTTTGTCACACAGCTTCTTCCGGCTCCTCCCGAGTGTCCTCATGGTATAGCCCGTCATTGTCAAGTCCATTCACATGTCCGTCCGGCCTTATCGTTGAACCGTTTCCTCTAATCCCAGCGCTGACACCACTGCCCATGGCTGACATCTCCAGTTGGGAAGCTGAGGGTGCTGAAAGGGAACCATACTGCACGGCTTGTTTGTCAAGGCAGAGGCAACGGAGCAGTTCTGAGCTGCCAATCAAAGTGATGTCACCAGCGGCATAGCATTTCCTTCAGACGTCATCTGACACCAGGGAAGATCAGACAGTGGTCCAACACCCGTGCATGTACATCTCCAAGCTTCTTATTGCATTGTTACCCATTTCTGCTAGTCACATTGAGTTATTTACACAGCGAACGGGATTTTGGTTGTGTAAAAGTGTGCTGTGTTTGTGCGTGTTTGTCTCTGTGAAATGCTTGAGAGCCCTTAGATCTTTTATAAAACACACAAGCCGATTGTTAAGAGGAAAAGCATGTTGGCACTTTACGACCAGGACAGGGGTCTCAGACAGACTCACCCACAACAAACAGCCATTACGGAGACCCAGTGGAACCAATCAGAGCCTTAGCAACGGGACCAATAAGAGTGCAGATGACAGGCCATCAGTGCCAAACCACTGAGTCAACAGCAAATGATGGATGGAGGAAAAGAAAGAGGGAATAAAGAGGAACAGAGAGAAATACCCCAGTTGATGTAGGACAATGGAAAGGTGAACTTGAGTTGAGGCCAGAAGTGTGTCATTTCACCATCTAATACCAACTAGAGCAACCCTTAGTTTTGCAGTTCACCAGGGAAGAGAGATATTATTCACTTTCAGAGAGTAGAGTTCAGCTAAATACAATTTGCCAACTCGACAGTATCTAAACAATGATGGGTTAACACCTCTGCGTTATCTACCCACACACATCCTCATACCATTCATGAAGTGAAGCGCGAACCGTTAGGCCTTTAGTTCACTCCTTAACCACTCATTTAAAGGAACACTACCTGTCGCCAGCTACTGCACAATGTGGGGGATAGATGACAGAACCAAAATCCAATAAGAAAACCACTGTCAATCAGAGAGGCTATACCGCCTACTTTACACACACGCACACGGGCTTATATTGCTTGAATCTTAATTGTTCAGGCAGTGTGTTCATGCCAGCAGAGAAATGAATTGCCATGGCAGAAAATAGAAGAAAAAGGGGTGAAGACGGAGAAAAGAGTGACAGAACGGAGAGGGAGAATGCTTGGGGCACCAAGACGGAAGTGAGCGAAAGAGAGAAAGTGAGAGAAATGGCGACAGAGAGAGAAAGAGAGAGAGACATTGGAAAGAATCAACAACAACAAAACAGAGCCAACTAGAATGCTATTTGGCCCTAAACAGAGTACACAGTGGCAGGATACCTGACCACTGCGACTGACCCAAACTTAAGGCAAGCTTTGACTATGTACAGACTCAGTGAGCATAGTCTTGGGATTGAGAAAGGCTGCCGCAGGCAGGCCTGGCTCTCAAGAGAAGACAGGCTATGTGCCTGCACTTCCTAACCTCCTGCCCAACGTGTGACCATATTAGAGACACATATTTCCCTCAGATTACACAGACCCACAAAGAATTCGAAAACAAACCCAATGTTGGTAAATTCCCATATCCATTGGGTGAAATACCACAGTGTGCAATCACAGCAGCAAGATTTGTGACCTGTTGCCACAAGAAAAGGCCAACCAGTGAAGAACACACACCATAGTATTTTTATTTATTTTCCCTTTTGTACTTTAACTACAGTATTTGCAGATCATTACAACACTGTATATAGACATATGCCGTTTGAAATGTCTTTATTCTTTTGGAACTTTTAGAAGTGTAATGTTTACTGTAATTTTGTATTGTTTATTTCACTTTGGTTTATTATCTATTTCACTTGCTTTGGCAATGTAAACATGTTTCCCATGCAAATAAAGCCCCTTACATTGAAATTGAATTGAGAGAGAGAGAAGGGAGAATCGCAAGAGACGACCACAGTGAGAAACAGAGCGAGGGACAGAAAACAAGTGAGAGAGAGGAAGGGAGAATCACGAAGCGGAGGAGAAGGCATAGACAGACAGACCAAGTGTGAGTGTGAGACAGACACAGAAAAATAATTGGTGAGACAGAGAGCAAGAGAGACAAGAAGAGAGCTGAGAGACGGCGCTGGCAGTCTGGTGGGGAGAAGGCTGCTCCCGGATGATGGGGTCAGGGTTCACATCTTGTGGTTTGTCAGAGCTCAGAACCAATTGACCCTGCCGGGGACCGCGGACGCTGGATGGTCAATACAAAGCAGACCCAGAGTGCTGCGGTTGCCTGAGTGGACTCTTTTCACCCCATCCTACCCATCCCTCTCTTCTGAGCCTGGAGACCACATTCCCATAATGATATAACAACTGCAGAGGGGCCGTTCACATACATCTGCCATGCTGATAACAGGGGACAGTAGTGTGAGAAGGACATGTGTCATGCTGATGTCAGGGGACAGTAGTGTCAGAGGGACATGTGTCATGCTGATGACAGGGGACAGTAGTGTCAGAGGGACATGTGTCATGCTGATGACAGGGGACAGTAGTGTCAGAGGGACAGGTGTCAATGGGAAACAATTTACCATGACAGGGGTTTACTGTCATACTGTCACTACGTAGGGATGGAAGGAGGGACATACTTTTACATGGCAGTTACAGTGTACTATTAAAGCTTTCTCTGGTACATTTATGTTCAATCTCAACAAATCATTCATTGATTTTGGCAATCCTAATAACGAGGAGCATAACACCTGTTGAATAGAATGGAAAGGAATAGAACTGAATAAGAGAGAAGATGAGACGGGTGAGAGAAAAAAGGAAGTAATGTTGCTGACTGTAGTTTAGTCAGTACTCACAGCAGAGGAAACAGTAAGACAGAGTGATACAGCTAGCCTAGTGGCTAGAGCGTTGGGCCAGTAACCGAAATGGTTGCTAGATCAAGTCCCGAGCTGACAAGGTATAAATCTGTCGTTCTGCCCCTGAACAAGGCGGTTAACCCACTGTTCCTAGGCCGTCATTGTAAATAAGAACTTGTTCTTAACTGGCTTGCCTGGTTAAAATGAACACATCAGTTACATGGTTGACAGACTGTAACAGTGGTTCCCTGGGATAGCGCTCTATACCATTTCCCTCTCCTGTAGTGGCAATCAGTCAGCAGGCACCCTTAGAGGTTAGATCTTTCCATCACTGTACAACCGCAGAGAGCATCGTGGGAAAACGCCATGACAGGAAATGAGGAGAGAGGGGTCTTATGACCTAAAAATAACCTAGCTTAGACCCTTGAACATTCTGAAAAAGGAGGCTCTTTCTATTTCCAAGAACACTCAAGAGCCTAGGAAATGACTCAAAATTGATGAATGGCAATTTGCTGTTGTTTAGGATCTTTGCTGATAAGTTACACATTTTTCTCCTTACTTGGTGTGTCAGAATAGAAGCTTGACAAACACTGTCAGAGAGAAAGCGAGAGTGTGTGTGTGTATGACCTTTTGCAACCCGCTATTGCATACACACCCACACATACCCTTCACCCCCTGACCTTGTGGGCTGTCCAGTGGACTAGTATATACAGAATGTATATGCTGGTACACCTGGGGAATAGCCAGATTAGAGCTCCAGCCTGGACTTTAACTGGATGGTCGGTTCACACTGAACCAACAGAGCAGGGCTTTCTCCTTCAACAACACCAAGACTGTACCATCTATACCAGATATGGGCAACTGGTGGCCCCTTTTGTAGAATAGTAGAACACACAGGGTGCAATTTGGAAATGTGGTTGTGCATCAGCAGTTTTTCTCCTGTTCTCACTCAATTAGCCCATGTCAGCGAACATTTTTTTAGATAGCTGGCTGGACTAACTTAACTATCTAAACTTGTAGTAATCATGATCGAATTACCGACCGGGGGCCCCCATTTATTTTGTTAGTCACTCTTACTCAGATATCATATTAAAAACTGCAAACATTTCTCTCCACACTATGGCAAAATGTGTAGAATTGCTGGAAAATTGCTATAAAGCTGTGGCCCATCCCTGTGTGTGTGTGTGTGTGTATTAGCGAATGTGGCAGAACACATTTGGGAGTATGTTTATGTATTCACAGTGAGTGTGTGTATAATGGTATACTGTACTGTGTATGCACGTGAGCTTGTGCGACAATGTAAACATAGTGTGTGTTTGTGTCTCTGTAGGTGGGCTCGCCTCTGTCCACTACAGGGGCCCCATCTCCCTCTCTTTCCATCTGGCCTCCCTGCAATTATTAATCTCACTAATGGACCGGTACTTGCGTTCCCACAAGGTAGCTAGTTGTACCCCCTTTCATCTCCTCCCCGTCCCCCTTTCCTTCCCAGTAGTTAGTATAGCGAATAAAGAACGACTGGTTTTCCTCTTTCCAGGTCAATCTATCCACCTCCTTCTGACAGCTCTATCCTGTGCTTCTCTCTCTGTTTCTCTCTCTATATACAGTATAGGTAGATTTTCTCCATAGATATTTTGTTCTTTCTCTTTTTCATAGAGAAGGGTGTGTGAGGGAGATTTCTTGCCGTGTCTTATAGTCTTCAGCTAACTACACACATTCCTGCCCCACATAAATTAAAGATGAGTTAACTCCTCTTCTTTCTCTCACCCTTTCACTTTAATGACAGTTGTAAAACGCTTGGAGAACGCTCTAACAACGCTGCAGTAACACTGCTGACCCTGTGAGGGTTAAGTGGCGTACTGCAGTTACGCTGGGTCCCCCCGCAAGGTCTGTGCCCTGGTTATTTTAACTTCCTTCTCAACCCTATCCTGTTGCCCTCAAATTCAAGAGGAAGCCTAACCAGCTGATTTCCAGTTAACATGATAATATCTCTATGTTATGCTGGGTTGAGAGCCTCTATGTCGAATGTCAATTTGCAGCGGGTAGGTAGGAGTCAGGCGCAGGACACAGAACTGAGTAAATAATGTACTTTACTCGAATAAACAAACAAAAAATTCCATGCAGGGAAAATACTCCAGCTCACAGATAATAGTGAATACTTCACAATGAACAAACACACACAAAACCATGTGGGAACCAAAGGGTTAAATCGGGGAGAAAAAAAGATTAATGTAATGGAAACCAGGTGTGTACAATAAAAACAGAACAAATGGACAATGAAACATAGATCGGTGGTGGCTAGAAAACCAGTGACGTCGACCACCGTCCAAACAAGGAGAGGCACCAACTTCGGCGGAAGTCGTGATAGTACCCCCCCCTTGACACGCGGCACCAACAGCGTGCCGACACCGGCCTCGGGGACGACCCAGAGGACGAGGCGCAGGACGATCCGGGTGGAGACGGTGAAATTCCTGCAGTAACGAAGGGTCCAGGATGTCCTCCACCGGCACCCAGCATCTCTCCTCCGGACCATACCCCTCCCACTCCACGAGGTACTGAAGGCCCCTCGCCCGACGCCTTGAGTCCATGATGGATCGAACAGTATACGCCGGGGCCCCCTTGATGTCCAGAGGGGGCGGAGGAACCTCCTGCACCTCAGACTGCTGAAGCGGACCAGCCACCACCGGCCTGAGGAGAGACACATGGAACAAGGGGTTAATATGGTAATCAGGGGGAGCTGTAACCTATAACAAACCTTGTTCAGTCTCCTCAGGACTTTAAATGGCCCCACAAACCGCGGACCCAGCTTCTGGCAGGGCAGGCGAAGGGGCAGGTTTCAGGTCGAGAGCTAGACCCGGTCCCCCGGTGCATACACTGGTGCTCGCCTTCTGCCGCCTGATGGCCCGTTGCAGGTGCACATGGGCAGCGTCCCATGTCTCATCCGAGCGCCGAAACCATTCATCCACCACAGGTGCCTCGATCTGGCTCTGATGCCACGGTGCCAGGACCGGCTGTTATCGCCTTTTCAATGTGTACTAGGTTAATGGAGTGGTGGAGGAAGTTTTGGGCCATCTCTGCCCATGGGATGAAGGCCGCCCACTCCCACGGCCGGTCCTGGCAATAGGACCGCAGAAACCTACCCACATCCTGGTTAACTCTCTCCACCTGCCCGTTACTCTCGGGGTGAAAACCTGATGTGAGGCTGACCGAGACCCACAGACGTTCCATAAACGCCCTCCAGACCCTAGACGTGAACTGGGGAGCCCGATCAGAAACTATATCCTCAGGCACACCGTAGTGCTGGAAGACGTGGATGAACAGGGCCTCTGCAGTCTGTATAGCCATTGGGAGACCGGGCAAAGGAAGGACATGGCAGGACAACCAGGATGGTGGTGTTTCCCTGTGACGGAGGAAGATCCATCACGAAATCCACAGATAGGTGTGACCACGGCCGTTGTGGAACGGGTAGGGGTTGTAATTTCCCTCTGGGCAGGTGTCTAGGTGCCTTGCACTGGGCGCACACAGAGCAAGAGGAAACATAAACCCTCAAGTCCTTAGCTAAAGTGGGCCACCAGTACTTCCCACTAAGACAGCGCACCGTCCTACCGATGCCAGGGTGACGTGTGGACCCAATATAGAAAACGGTCGTGGACAGCAGACGGAACGTACAGTCGCCCAGCTGGACACTGGGTGGGAGTGGACTCTGTACATAACGCCCGCTCGATGTTCACGTCCAGCTCCCACACCACTGGTGCCACCAGCCAAGAAGCTGGAAGTATGGGAGTGGGATCCATGGTCAGCTCCTCTGTGTCATACATCCGGGACAGTGAGTCTACCTTCGCGTTCTGGGAACCTGGTCTGTAGGATAGGGTGAAAACAAAACGGGTGAAATACATGGCCCACCTTGCCTGGCGAGGGTTCAGTCTCCTCGCCGCCCGGATGTACTCCAGATTGCGGGGGTCAGTCCGGATGAGGAAAGGGTGTTTAGCCCCCTCAAGCCAATGCCTCCACGCTTTCAGAGCCTTTACGACAGCCAGTAGTTCCCGGTCCCCCACATCATAGTTACGCTCCGCCAAGCTGAGCTTCTTCGAAAAGCACAGGGGCGGCGTTTGGGTGGTGTACCCGAGCGCTGAGACAGCACAGCACCTATCCCAGCCTCAGACGAGTCCACCTCCACTATAAATGCCAAGGAGGGATCGGGATGAGCCAGCACGGGAGCCTGGGTGAACAGAGCCTTCAGGTGACCAAAAGCCCTTTCCGCCCCAGCCGACCACTGCAGTCGCACCGGGCCCCCCTTCAGCAGTGGGGTAATGGGAGCCGCTACCTGACCAAAGCCCCAGATAAACCTCCGGCAGTAGTTGGAAAACCCTAAGAACCGCTGCACCTCCTTTACCGTGGTTGGAGTCGGTCAATTACGCACGGCTGAAATGCGGTCACTTTCCATCTCCACCCCTGACATGGAAAGGTGGTACCCTAGGACTGTTGAAAGAACAGACATTTCTCAGCCTTCACGTACAGGTCATGCTCCAACAATCGACCAAGCACCTTGCACACCAGGGACACGTGCTCGGCGTGTGTAGCGGAGTATATCAGAATGTCGATATACACCACTACACCCTGCCCGTGCAGGTCCCGGTAAATCTTGTCTACAAATGATTGGAAGACTGATGGAGCATTCATCAACCCGTACAGCATGACGAGGTACTCATAGTGCCCAGAGGTGGTACTAAATGTCATCTTCCACTCATCCCCCTCCTGGATACGCACCAGATTGTACGCGCTCCTGAGATCTAATTTTGTGAAGAAGCGTGCCCCGTGCATTGACTCGATCGCACTGGCTATGAGAGGCAGTGGGTAACTGTCCCTCACAGTGATCTGATTGATACCTCGATAGTCAATACACAGGCGTAAACCATGATCCTTCTTCTTCACAAAAAAAGAAACTTGAGGAGGCAGGTGAAGTGGAAGGCTGAATGTATCCCTGTTCCAGAGATTCGGAGACATATGTTTCCATAGCAGCCGCCTCCTCCTGTGACAGAGGATACACGTGACTCCTGGGAAGTGCTGCATCTACCAGGAGATTTATCGCACAATCCCCCCATCGATGGGGTGGTAGTTGAGTCGCCTTCTTCTTACAGAGGGCGAGAGCCAAATCAGCATATTCAGAGGAGGTGTGCACGGTGGAGACCTGGTCTGGACTCGCCACCTTAGTAGCACTGATGGAAACACCTACACGCCTCCCTAAGCACTTACGTGACGATCCCTTGAGAGCCCTCTGTTGCCACGAAATAGTGGGGTCATGATAGGCCAACCAGGGAAGGCCCAACACCACGGGAAACACAGGAGAATCAATCAGGAAGAGACTAATTCTCTCCTCATGACCCTCCTGCGTTATCATACATAGTGGAGCAGTGGCCTCCCTAATCAGCCCCGGCCCTAAAGGACGACTATCTAAGGCGTGTATAGGGAAGGGCACATCAACAGGAACAATAGGGATCCCTAATCTAAGTGCAAATGAACAGTCAATAAAGTTCCCAGCTGCACCTGAATCTACTAGCACCTTATGCTGGGAATGTGGGGAAAACTATACACAGACACATGCGCAACAGGGAGCTCTGGGGAAGTCGGGTGCCAATTCACCTGGGATGATCCACCAGTGCCCTGCCTGCTGCCTCGACTCCCTGGGGAACCTCCCCAGCACCGACCAGCAGTGTGCCCTCTGCGGCCACATGTGGTGCAGGAACTGGCCCCCCCTCCGGTCACCCTCAGAGCAGCAGCTCCAAGTTCCATAGGTGTAGGATCGGAGGTGCTTCGGGATGGAATGGTCAGGTCCCGATCTGGACGTCCGTGGGTGGCCAACAGGTTATCCAGCCGGATGGATAAATCCACCAGCTGGTCGAGGGTAAGGGTGGTGTCCCTGCATGCCAGCTCCCGACGAACGTCCTCACGTAGACTGCACCGGTAATGGTCGATCAGGGCCCTTTCATTCCACCCAGGACTTTGCACTGAAGTCCAGTGCAAAGTCCTGTGCGCTCCTCATCCCCTGTCTAAGATGGAACAAACGTTCCCCCGCCGGTCTCCCCTCAGGTGGATGATCGAAGACCGCCCAGAAGTGGCGGGTGAAGTCCTTATAGATGACCAACGCTGCACCTTCTCTCCCCCATACGGTGTTGATCCAAGTGCTCTCCCCGATAAACAGGAGATGAGGGCGGACACGCGCTCGTGTCCCGAGGGAGCCGGGTGGACGGTCGCCAGGTAGAGCTCCAACTGGAGCAGGAACCCCTGGCACCAGGCAGCCGTCCCATCATATGCCCTCGGGAGCGAGAGCCGAATCCCACTGTGTCCAGGTGACGGAGGGGTGGACAGCGGTGTGGGTTGGGGTGAAATTGAGGGGGGTGTGGGAACCCCCCCCCCCCCTCCAATCGCTCCATGGTGTGCAGAGATTTTGGAGCATTGTCGCGTGCTGCTGGACACGCTCCTCCACCAGCAACGGAGGACTGGGTGCACCTGCTGACTCCATATATTTGGTGCGTGTTTCTGTCAAGTGTCAATGTGCAGCGGGTAGGAAGGAGTCAGACGCAGGACACAGAACTGAGTAAATAACATACTTTACTCGAATAAACAAAATACTCCAGCTCACAGAAAATAGCAAACACTTCACAACGAACAAACACGCACAAAACCATGTGGGAACCAGAGGGTTAAATAGGGAAATAAATAATAATGTAATGGAAACCAGGTGTGTACAATAAAGACAAAGAACACACTTGTGCACTTTTGATATGCTTCCTTTGAATACTTTCCCGAACTATAGGCTATTATAAGGGCTATGATTACTGATTGGTGCATGTATTTGTCTTTCATGTACACTTGTGTTGGCTCTGACAGCATTTGCAGACATTGAGTCCAGAGGCCGGGTGTCCAAGCTTCTGCATATGGAAAAGGCAACTAAAGTGACAGTGAGCCCAACAGGACACACATCAGACTTGGACTGAGTCAAGTTCCTGCAGATAACCTGAACTGCCTAGATTGGATAGTGAAGGAGGCTAGAGACAAGGTGCTATCAATGTCTCCCACACTTATTTACTGCCAATCACTAAAGGCATTAGGAAAGGTGCAAGCAATTTGCATATTTTCAGAGATTAACAAGTACATAATACATATTTGAATAATCTCGTTTCAAACCATAAAAGACAGAAAATAGTGTCCTAGGGTAGGGGGGAGTTGGGCTCTGGTTGGATTTAAGGTTTATCATGACGTGATAATCTCAGTCTCCCCAGACAGAGTTAGGATTTTCTTATTTTCTTGTTGAGGACATACATTTTCCGGTGGGTTAAATTAAGCACTGCAAGTTGAAGGTCAATAACTAGGCCCACCTATCTGCTAGGTCATTTAAATATTTTGTTTAAATTCTTTGCAGCCAACATTAAATACAACCCAGTCTCCTCTTAGTAGACTCCAGTCTCGCGTTGCCATACCTCCAAAATCAAATTGTCACTGGAGAATATTGTATCGCAAAAACGCTTCGTTTGTCTATTACTTGGCAAGAGCCATCATCCATACGCCCGTTGAAGGGGGTGGTACGTGATATGTTCGTCACTGTTTTCCGACCGGGTAGGACACATTTTGTATAAAGTTGTTCTGTTCTGTTAGCTAGTTTGAAGAAAAGGTGGAGGAAATGCTTCTGTTTAGTCAGAATGTGTTCTATGAAGACATTACAACTCCTCTGCTTGAAAACTCTACTAAAGAAAACAGATGTTTCGGTGGGTCTACCTAAAGGCCATGGTAAAAGTTTAGTGTTGCAGACAGTCTGCGATTTATTGAAATTAGAGAAATCGATGGTAATATTTGTTCCTCCTCTGATGTCAGTAATCAAGGATCAGGTTTGTGTGCTGATCTCACAAGGAATCACCGCCACATAAGCGGGTTAAAGTGAGATGGAGGACGAGAAAATTGCCAACGGTGTTCGAGACTTCTGAAACTTTTGTTGGCTCAGAGAAATGGCAATGACTACGTCAAACGTCATTCCTCCGCAAGCGTGTCATTGGAATGGCTGTCGATGAGGTCAACACCGTGGTTCAATTGGGAGATATATGTGTGTTGCTAAAATGTATTTTGAGCATAATTTTGGCTAAGTTGACTAAAACTGTCAGAGAGATATTGGGGGGGGGGGGGGGGGGTGTTGGTACGGCTATGTGGGGAGGAGGGGAGAGGGGGGGGGTTTATTGCCATGTGTGTACATGTTAATTGACCTTCTATGATTAGATATGCCCTGGTATTATCTGACTTGTGTCTGATGCATGAAACCTAATTCTTTGATCAGTTGTGTTTGTGTTTTAGTATACTGTATATCACTTTTAAAAAATGATGTTGGAACTTATCTTAAAATTACACTTCTTTAAATTAACACAAAGGCCACACTCTTCCTTCAACATGACAAGAATGTCATTGAACCAGTATTGCACTTGTATTTGTCCCATTCCCTATAAAGGGGAAAGGCACAGGGGAAAAGAGGCTGCTTTTCCGGAAGTGGTGTGGAATGGTTGGCGAGCTGCGGTCACTCCTACCCAGTCCAGATCCTGTATTGGCCGTCACAGCTACAGCTTCCAAGGAAGCAAGGAAGAACATAATGAAGCACCTGGGAAGCACCGTGTTGAGGTGATGAAAAGTCCTGACAGGGACAACATCAAACTGGCAGTGAAGAAGGCGTCGTCTGACACTGTAGAGACGTTTTCATGGTTGCTCACAGAGTTGAAGTCAAAAAGGGCCTGAGACCCCAAGGACTGTCGTATACTGTAAAAGAATTGAAGACTGTGCTTTGCTGTATCACCAGGTTTTTCAGTATTTCCTTGGGGAGAAGTGTGTGCATCCAACGGGAGCAGAGGGCAGACTGGAAAAAAGGCTTTTCAACATGTACCACTCAGAGACTCCCGAGCACATAAAACTGCACATGATCGCAGCCTTGAAAGATGAGTTATCTAATCTCAGAGTTGTGATGGCTACTTCACCACTGGGAAAGAGGGTAGACTTGAAGAGTGCCCGTCATGTAGTCAACTATGGGCCACCTCAAGACCTTGAGTCCTACATGCAGGCATATGGAAGAGCAGGGGGGGGGATGGCACAAGCTCACACTCACTTATCCTGTATCATGGAAGACAGCTTGTTGGAGTTTCAGATAAGATGACACCGTATGTCAAACTGTACCAGCTGCACGTGGGTGAAACTATTACAGCTCTTTGATGACGAGGTCACATAACCAATATCACCCAAACGTGACTTCTGTGACAATTGTGCTACCTCATGCAACTGCAAGGACGTATGTGAGGGCAATTCAAGCCCTTTTGAGAGGCATGCAGGGCAGCAATTACAATCAAGACATAGGCTGGTCAATGACGGTCATAGGCAATACCTGAGAGATAAATTACATTACCTTGTGGCCTTGTGGAACACACAGGTGTTCATGGGAGTTTTTTTGTTTATTGCACATCAGCCAATGAGTATAACCCATACAAAATCGTCGACATTCTGACGCGCAATTCCCTTACCTTTCGCAATTGAGGAATTGTTTTCTGCTCTGCCCATTACCGACATGAGACATGCAATAGTCCTACTGTCTATCATCCCTGAGGTTTTAGGGAATGATTAACTCAGCTATAACAGTTGTTACTGCTCTAACATGGTGTACAGGTTTTAGGGAATGATTAACTCAGCTATAACAGTTGTTACTGCTCTAACATGGTGTACACATCACAGCCCATGAAACATTTTCCTACATAAAGTTTCAGACTGCAACAACAGGAAGAATGTTAACAGTACATAACATTGTAAGTAAAAGTAAGTTAAAATAATTACCCAAATAAATGCAACAGAATGGAACGTTCTAAAAGTAAATACACATTTTGTGAGTTTACATTGTCATTGGTTTCAGTACCATGTATTTTTTCCTATTTCTTACATTATTTCTCTAACTGTGGAATTTAATAGAACAATTCCCATTCTAGGGTCTCAGTAGAAGTCCACAAGAGCCGTCAGGAAGCCTTTCACTTTGTCTATTGGTTCAAGGGCTTTTTTCAAATGTCCAATTGCTGCATCTGCATTTTGTTTTGTCAACTTGATCACCTGTTAATGTCAACTGATCACAAGGGTTAATGTCAACGGATCACCTGATAATGTCAATGGATCACCTGGTAATGTCAATCGATCACCTGGTAATGTCAACTGATCACCTGATAATGTCAACGGATCACCTGATAATGTCAACTGATCGCCTGATAATGTCAACGGATCACCTGATAATGTCAACGGATCACCTGATAATGTCAACAGATCACCTGATAATGTCAACGGATGACCTGATAATGTCAACGGGTCACCTGATTATGTCAACTGATCACCTGATAATGTCAACAGATCACCTGATAATGTCAACGAATCACCTGAAAATGTCAACGGATCACCTGTTAATGTCCACGGATCGCCTGATAATGTCAACAGATCACCTGATATTGGCAACGGATCACCTGATAATGTCAACGGATAACCTGTTAATGTCAACGGGTCACCTGATAATGCCAACGGATCACCTGTGAATGTCAACGGGTCACCTGATTATGTCAACTGATCACCTGGTAATGTCAACGGATCACCTGATAATGTCAACGAATCACCTGGTCATGTCAACAGATCACCTGATAATGTCAATGGATCACCTGTTAATGTCAACGGGTCACCTGATAATGCCAACGGATCACCGGGTTATGTCAAGTTCCCAAGCGGGATCTGAGCAGTATTGCCATCTACTTCTATGGAAGAATATGGGACATAACGTTCATTAAGTAGTTTGATAACCCTCATCTTGTCTTTTTACTGTCTTTCATCTTCATCCAGTAGCCATAAAGGAATTATATCCGATGTCCTTGCCATTACATCTGAGTATTTGTGAGGTAAGTGCCATTTAACATTAGACTTGTAGTGCTCAAATTGCGGCAACTGTCTCACAACAAGAAGTCCCACAAGCTCTTTGAATTCATTCCTGGGGTATTGTTTGTCTTCAGTGTTTGGCAAAAATTTGGATATAGGAACTTCAAGGACTGATCTGGAGATCTGTTGTGGGAGGTGATCTGCACCAACAAATCAAATCAAATTTTATTTGTCACATACACATGGTTAGCAGATGTTAATGCGAGTGTAGCGAAATGCTTGTGCTTCTTGTTCCGACCAACACGTTCCTGAGATGTAACCATTATGAGCCAATGGTAGGGGCCAATAGGATAGTTCATGATTTTGGATGTTATTTAATTCATACCATTTGATTATTGTTCAGTTGAGAGGGTCTCTCCTCGGATTCAGGAGATGGGCTGTCAGGAACAGCTTCGATCCCTGACATTAGGTGCCTGGCCACTGTCAAGTGGGCCCTGGTGATTGCAGACAGTGGCAAAGAGATCCAAAACAGTTATCAGTGATTAAATGAATGCAGCAAACATAGAGAGAAATGTTGCTGTTTTAAAGCAAATTTCATGCAATTCTACATATATTGCCATGGGGCAGAGAAAATGTTGCTTTTTTTTATAGCTAATCTCATGTTATTCTACACATTTTGCAATGAGGCTGAGAGAATTTTGCATTTTTAAAGCCAATTTCCAGCAATTCTACACATAATGCCATGGGCCAGCTAATTTTTGTCTCTGTCGTTTAATAGCTAATCTCATGCTATTCTAAACATTTTTTCCATGGTTTATGACCTGTTCATATGCTATCTGGGGAGGGGGCTGCGGGGTTGTGTGGTACACCAGTGGTGTGTGTGTGGGGGTTGGGGGTACAGTACACATCATACCCTAGTGAGAGGCCACTAGACTGGTTTAAAGCTTCAACTTGATCCCAACCAGTCTTGTTCTAGCTATAAGGACAGCCAATGTGAGTCTTGGGGAAATAGTTACATATGAAACCTAGAGTATTGAGCCTATAAGAAAAGTAAACATTGAGATGACACTGTGGATGGAGTAAAACATGAATTAAATGAATACAGAGTCTGATATACACACTCCACTTTAGCAGTGTATACGCACACACACACACACACACACACACACACTTCTCAGACAGTCTTTGAAGCTATTTCAAGGGCGAGGGGACAGGGGAGTCATTGTTTCCGTGGGAACCCACATTTGACAGACAGGACACTCAATGGTCGAGACGGCGACCAGAGCTCAGAGAGATGCTTATCTCTATGAACCAATCAGTGCTTTGTTGGGGAGTATCAGTATGCCAGGACCTCTAGGAAATGCTCAACTCCCTCACTCCCCCCCCCCTGTTTAGTCTCCCATTGGTAAAGATCTTAAATTTAACCATTAGGAAAAACGAAAACCTCTACTTACATCAGTGTTAAGCGGCAAATTCACCCCCCCCCCCCCCCCCCGCTCTTTCTCTCTATCCCTCCCCCATCTGAGACCAAGGTGAGGGTGCTCAAATAACAGTTACCTTTCGTGAATGGGGGGAATTGTGTAATACTTCCTTCCCCTTTTCTCTCCTCCCCCTCTCCTGCCTCAGCCACGCCCTTTTCCAGGAAGTTTCTGGTGTTGACATGACACAAAGCGTTCATTTAAGACTGAGGCCAGGTCTGGAGGGCCACTTAAATAGCAACCTATTTAACCAGCTCCACCTTGGACAAGGAGAGCGGGAGGAACTGTACACAATGGTGACATTTTGATTTGGACGAGGGTGGTATTCATAAGTCACTAAACGGAACAGACTGAATGAAATAGGGAGGGACTGTCTGATCTTTCCCATAAGAAGCGGTTTGTAAAACTGTATGTACAGCCTTCACATAGCGATTCAAGAGAAACAAGTGTGTGGTGGTGGTGTCGTTACTACTACAGCCGTGGCCAAAAGTTTTGAGAAATACACAAATATTAATTTTCACAAAGTCTGCTGCCTCAGTTTGTATTGATAGCAATTTACATATACTCCAGAATGTTATGAAGAGTGATGAGATGAATTGCAATTAATTTCAAAGTCCCTCTTTGCCATGCAAATTAACTGAATCCCCCAAAAACATTTCCACTGCATTTCAGCCCTGCCACAAAAGGACCAGCTGACATCATGTCAGTGATTCTCTCGTTAACACAGGTGTGAGTGTTGACGAGGACAAGGCTGGAGATCACTCTGTCATGCTGATTGAATTCGAATAACAGACTGGAAGCTTCAAAAGGAGGGTGGTGCTTGGAATCACTGTTCTTCCTCTGTCAATCATGGTTACCTGCAAGGAAACACGTGCCGTCATCATTGCATTGCACAAAAAGTAATTCATAGGCAAGGATATTGCTGCCAGTAAGATTGCACCTAAATCAACCATTTATCGGATCATCAAGAACTTCAAGGAGAGCGGTTCAATTGTTGTGAAGAAGGCTTCAGGGCACCCAAGAAAGTCCAGCAAGCACCAGGACCATCTCCTAAAGTTGATTCAGCTGCGGGATCGAGGCACCACCAGTACAGAGCTTGCTCAGGAATGGCAGCAGTGCATCTGCACACACAGTGAGGTGAAGACTTTTGGAGGATGGCCTGGTGTCAAGAAGGGCAGCAAAGAAGCCACTTCTCTCCAGGAAAAACATCAGGGAGACTGATATTCTGCAAAAGGTACAGGGATTGGACTGCTGAGGACTGGGGTAAAGTCATTTTTTCTGATGAATCCCTCTTCCGATTGTTTGGGGCATCAGGAAAAAAGCTTGTCCGGAAAAGACAAGGTGAGCGCTACCATCAATCCTGTGTCATGCCAACAGCAAAGCATCCTGAGACCATTCATGTGTGGGGTTGCTTCTCAGCCAAGGGAGTGGGCTCACTCACAATTTTTCCTAAGAACACAGCCATGAATAAAGAATGGTACCAACACATCCTCCGAGAGCAACTTCTCCCAACCATCCAGGAACAGTTTGGTGACAAACAATGCCTTTTCCAGCATGATGGAGCACCTTGGAAAAAGGAAAAAGTGATAACTAAGTGGCCCGGGGAACAAAACATTGATATTTTGGGTCCATGGCCAGGAAACTCCCCAGACCTTAATCCCATTGAGAACTTGTGGTCAATCCTCAAGAGGTGGGTGGATAAACAAAAACTCACAAATTCTGACAAACTCCCAGCATTGACTATGCAAGAATGGGCTGCCATCAGTCAGGATGTGGCCCAGAAGTTAATTGACAGCATGCCAGGGCGGATTGCAGAGGTCTTGAAAAAGAAGGGTCAACACTGCAAATATTGACTATTTGCATCAACTTCATGTAATTGTCAATAAAAGCCTTTGACACTTATGAAATGCTTGTAATTATACTTCAGCATTCCATAGTAACATCTGACAAAAATATCTAAAGACACTGAAGCAGCAAACTTTGTGAAAATGTATATTGTGTCATTCTCAAAACTTTTGGCCAAGACTGTAGTCCAATGAATGCAATTTCAGTTATCAAGACAGTCCAGACTATTCCAGCCTGCTCTGACTGTAGTTGCTATGGTGAGCTCTATAAAAAAACATTCCGTTATTATGTACCTTGACTCCCTCGAAAACACAGATGTATCACAAACAAGCACACACACACGCACAGCCAATAAACACAGTCATACCATAACAATGGGTTTACTATAAAACACAATGAGAGAAAGAGAGCGGTAGATGGAGGAACAGGGTCTCAGAGCCAGTAGAGTAGTGTGGAAGTTAGGTGGGTTGTGTTTCTACATATAGAGTGTGTCTGAGGAACCCAAGGGGTCTGGCCTATGGAGCTGTGCTCACACACACACGGAGTAATGAGGTCCCAAGAGCTGGCTGGACACGCCACAAACACATAGGGTGCACACACGTGAACTCACACCCACATGAACAACTCACACCCACATGAACAACTCACACCCACATGAACAACTCACACACACACGAACAACACACGAACACACACGAACACACACACACACACACACACACACACACACACACACACACACACACACACACACACACACACACACACACACACACACTCCAAAACCAGTAAACAAATTTGTGTTCCTCATAGCCCCTCATAAACAGCTTTAACACACACTAAACATGGCGCTGACCGTCTAAAAACTGTTATTAAAACTAAAACACAACCAAGCATCCATCCCTGAGAGAGACTCAGTAATAAGGGCCGTCTTCTAGTCCAGACATGATCAAACATTTCGTCATCCTCAAACGTCTGTGTCATGTTGAGCTAATAACAGTAATTTGCATTCGACCAAAGGTCAGCGACTTAGCGGTTAGACACTTAGCTAGCAGGATCTGTTAAAACTGATAAGAACAGATTTGAGGTGGAACCAAAAAGAGGGTGGGGTGAGAGTAGCGCTGACCTTGACAAGAGACGGTGACAAGGGGAACTGACTGAAGAGAAACACACTCTGCCATCCTCTGTTTCACAATAAGCAGGTCATTGCGGCTAAATTGTGATAGAACAGATAATGTGCGGGAAACAGGTGCTGCAGCACCAAATGAGACAGTATCTGGAAGACATGCACCGCAGCTGCTAAATTATGTTTTTGTGTATATATATATATATATATATATATATATATATATATATATATATATATATATATATATATATATATATATATATATATATATATATATATATATATATATATATATATATATATGAGGTCGACCGATTATGATTTTTCAACACCGATACCGATACTGATTATTGGAGGACCAAAAAAAGCCAATACCGATGAATTGGACAATTTCTTTCTTTCTTTCTTTGTAATAATGACAATTACAACAATACTGAATGAACACTTATTTTAACTTAATATAATACATCAATAGAAATCAATTTAGCCTCAAATAAATAATGAAACTTGTTCAATTTGGTTTAAATAATGCAAAAACAAAGTGTTGGAGAAGAAAGCAAAAGTGCAATATGTAAAAAGTGCAATATGTAAAAAAGCTCACGTTTAAGTTCCTTGCTCAGAACATGAGAACATATGAAAGCTGATGGTTCCTTTTAACATGAGACTTCAATATTCCAAGGTAAGAGGTTTTAGGTGGTAGTTAATATAGTATTTATAGGACTATTTCTCTCTATACGATTTGTATTTCATATACCTTTGACTATTGGATGTTCTTATAGGCACTTTAGTATTGCCAGTGTAACAGTATAGCTTCCGTCCCTCTCCTCGCCCCTGCCTGGGCTCAAACTTGCAGAGCAAGGGAAACAACTACTCAAAGTCTCAGAGCGAGTGACGTTTGAAACGCTATTAGCGCGCAGCCTGCTAAGTAGCTAGCCATTTCACATCAGTTACACCAGCCTAATCTCGGGAGTTGATTGGCTTGAAGTCATAAACAGCTCAATGCTTCAAGCGTTGCGAAGAGCTGCTGGCAAAACGCACAAAAGTGCTGTTTGAATGAATGCTTACAAGCCCGCTGCTGCCTACCATCGCTCAGTCAGACTGTTCTATCAAATATCAAATCATAGATTTAATTAGAACATAATAGCACACAGAAATTTGAGCCTTTGGTCATTAATATGGTCGAATCCGGAAACTATAATTTCGAAAACAAAACGTTTATTATTTCAGTGAAATATGGAACCGTTCCGTATTTTATCTAACGGGTGGCATCCCTAAGTCTAAATATTGCTGTTACATTGTACAACCTTCAATGTTATGTCATAATTACATACAATTCTGGCAAATTAGTTCGCAACGAGCCAGGCGGCCCAAACTGTTGCATATACCCTGACTCTGCGTGCAATGAGCGCAAAAGAAGTGCCACAATTTCACCTGGTTAATATTGCCTGCTAACCTGGATTTCTTTCAGCTAAATATGCAGGTTTAAAATATATACCTCTCTGTATTGATTTTAAGAAAGGCATTGATGTTTATGGTTAGGTACACGTTGGAGCAATGTCAGTCCTTTTTCTCGAATGTGCACCGCATCAATTATATGCAACGCAGGACACGTTAGATTAACTAGTGATTATGATTGATTGATTGTTTTTTACAAGATAGGTTTAATGCTAGCTAGCAACCTATCTTGGCTTCTTACTGCATTCGCGTAACAGGCAGGCTCCTCATGGAGTGCTATGAGAGGCAGGTGGTTAGAGCGTTGGACTAGTTAACTGCAAGGTTGCAAGATTGAATCCCCGAGCTGACTTGCCTAGTTCAATAAAGGTGTGAAAAAAATAATAATAATAATAATAATTTTTTTAAATCGGCCAAATCGGTGTCCAAAAATACTGATTTCCGATTGTTATGAAAAATTGAAATCGGCCCTAATTAATTGACCATTCCTATTGATCGGTCGACCTCATGTGTGTGTGTATATATATATATATATATATATATATATATACAGTGCCTTGCGAAAGTATTCGGCCCCCTTGAACTTTGCGACCTTTTGCCACATTTCAGGCTTCAAACATAAAGATATAAAACTGTATTTTTTTGTGAAGAATCAACAACAAGTGGGACACAATCATGAAGTGGAATGACATTTATTGGATATTTAAAACTTTTTTAACAAATCAAAAACTGAAAAATTGGGCGTGCAAAATTATTCAGCCCTCTTAAGTTAATACTTTGTAGCGCCACCTTTTGCTGCGATTACAGCTGTAAGTCACTTGGGGTATGTCTCTATCAGTTTTGCACATCGAGAGACTGAATTTTTTTCCCCATTCCTCCTTGCAAAACAGCTCGAGCTCAGTGAGGTTGGATGGAGAGCATTTGTGAACAGCAGTTTTCAGTTCTTTCCACAGATTCTCGATTGGATTCAGGTCTGGACTTTGACTTGGCCATTCTAACACCTGGATATGTATATTTTTGAACCATTCCATTGTAGATTTTGCTTTATGTTTTGGATCATTGTCTTGTTGGAAGACAAATCTCCATCCCAGTCTCAGGTCTTTTGCAGACTCCATCAGGTTTTCTTCCAGAATGGTCCTGTATTTGGCTCCATCCATCTTCCCATCAATTTTAACCATCTTCCCTGTCCCTGCTGAAGAAAAGCAGGCCCAAACCATGATGCTGCCACCACCATGTTTGACAGTGGGGATGGTGTGTTCAGCTGTGTTGCTTTTACGCCAAACATAACGTTTTGCATTGTTGCCAAAAAGTTCAATTTTGGTTTCATCTGACCAGAGCACCTTCTTCCACATGTTTGGTGTGTCTCCCAGGTGGCTTGTGGCAAACTTTAAACAACACTTTTTATGGATATCTTTAAGAAATGGCTTTCTTCTTGCCACTCTCCCATAAAGGCCAGATTTGTGCAATATACGACTGATTGTTGTCCTATGGACAGAGTCTCCCACCTCAGCTGTAGATCTCTGCAGTTCATCCAGAGTGATCATGGGCCTCTTGGCTGCATCTCTGATCAGTCTTCTCCTTGTATGAGCTGAAAGTATAGAGGGACGGCCAGGTCTTGGTAGATTTGCAGTGGTCTGATACTCCTTCCATTTCAATATTATCGCTTGCACAGTGCTCCTTGGGATGTTTAAAGCTTGGGAAATATTTTTGTATCCAAATCCGGCTTTAAACTTCTTCACAACAGTATCTCGGACCTGCCTGGTGTGTTCCTTGTTCTTCATGATGCTCTCTGCGCTTTTAACGGACCTCTGAGACTATCACAGTGCAGGTGCATTTATACGGAGACTTGATTACACACAGGTGGATTGTATTTATCATCATTAGTCATTTAGGTCAACATTGGATCATTCAGAGATCCTCACTGAACTTCTGGAGAGAGTTTGCTGCACTGAAAGTAAAGGGGCTGAATAATTTTGCACGCCCAATTTTTCAGTTTTTGATTTGTTAAAAAAGTTTGAAATATCCAATAAATGTCGGTCCACTTCATGATTGTGTCCCACTTGTTGTTGATTCTTCACAAAAAAATACAGTTTTATATATTTATGTTTGAAGCCTGAAATATGAGAAAAGGTCGCAAAGTTCAAGGGGGCCGAATACTTTCGCAAGGCACTGTATTTAATGAAGCTGCCAAATGAGGACTTGTCAGGCGTCTGTTTCTCAAACTAGACACTAATGTACTTGTCCTCAGTTGTGCACCGGGGCCTCCCACTCCTCTTTCTATTCTGGTTAGAGCCAGTCTTACAGACTCCCATCTCTCCCTCTCTCGCTCCTTCTCACTGGTTCCCTATCATTCCCCTTTTTCTTTCTCGACCTCCCTGCTGCTCTCTTTAACCTTCTCTCCCTCCCCACCATAATGTCCCGTTGTTCTTCTATCGCTCCTTTATATCCCTTTCCCCCCTCCCTCTCTCCCTTTCATTTAGGGAGTTTGGGAAGAGCTGTTAGTGACTCAGACCTTATTACCGGGGCTCGTGATTGGCCGAGGTTTCATTAACATACCTGTCATCTCGCTGCTAAAGAGAAGAGAGCCATCACTCTCACCTCTAACACAGAGCAATCCAGTCATCTTGGAGCCTATATTAGCCCTCAGACAACTTGGAGGATAGATTGCATCAGCGAGCCCAGAATATGAGGAAAAGAAACTCCATCTAAGGGAGTTGTATGAGTAGCAGTGGACTTTGAATTCGGCCATTTTGGGTCGAGGTATCGCTCAGTTACAAACGTAAGCAGGGGAATTGATTGGAGTAGTACACGTTGGAAACATAATACAGACAAAGGGATATGATTATTTAGAGTAACAAATCAATTTGTGATTGAGACAGACTGCTTGATCACATGCATTGGGGGAGTGTGCTAGATATCTCTTTATATATCACTACTATAAATCGTCTAAAATGTTTGACAGTTTCCCCCTTGATAGATGTATCCCGCTTGTAGAGACTGGTGGGTCTATGCTGCACCTGCTCTCGGCTGATGCCCACCTGCTCTCAGCTGATGCCCAATTGTTTCACAATTGCTGTTAAAATCAGCAAGTTGGCACTAAGCCACTGGAGGTGTCAATGAAGAAGCCATTTTGGCTCACCATGTCACTACATAGAGTACATAGAGTACTTGTTAAAGTTTAGCCATGTCGCTTTAGGTCAGTCATGATTGTACCGAAAGTCTCTTGTATTGTCCTTTTTGGCTCTGATGCAGGTAATCTAGGCTGGCTGTGCCAGGTAGATGAGGAAGGCATCAATTTTTGCTCACTTGCACTGGTTAGCCTGGTTCCGAGTCAATGGGGTTATATGAGTGTGGGGTCCATGTTGGCGACATTACACTGCATCTATAGACTGGCTCTAAGTCAACGGGGTTATATGAGTATGGCATCAATTTTTGCTCTTTTGCTCTAGTCTTTAGCCTAACTAGGCTGGCTTTGAGTCAGTAGGCAGGTTTCCATTGACCCAGGTTTATTTGACAAAAGCAATGTCACAAAAAAAGATTTGCGACATGTGCAATGGAACGGCAGATATAGAAGAAATGTTCCTAAAGATCGACAACATTTTCATTAGTTCGACAGGAGTGGATTTCTCTTTTGTTTTTTTGCGACAAATGAAAATTGAAACAGTATTTTTCAAATAAATGATGATTGCCATATCATTTTGAAGTTATCTGTGGTACGTGATTTCATCACATAAAGCCCCACTCCACATTAAATTCTAAAAGCCTGGCCTCCCGGGTGTCGCAGTCGCAGTGCCACCGGAGACTCTGGGTTTGAGCCCAGGTTCTGTCACAGCCGGCTGCGACAGGGAGGTCCATGGGGCGCCGCACAATTGGCTTGGTTGGGTTGTGTTTCAGAGGCTCTCAACCTTTGTCTCTCCCGAGCCCATACAGGAGTTGTAGCGACCAGACAGTAACTACTAATAATTGGATACCATAAAAAGGGGGTAAAAAAAATAAAAGCCTATGCTTGTTCAACTACAGTATCTTGCAGAAGAATTCATCCCAGTTTTTGTTTTTCCTATTTTGTTGCATTACAACCTCTAATGGATTTTTATTTGGATTTCATGTAATGGACAAATTACTCCAAATTCGTGAAGTGAAAAAAAACAAATAGTTTCAAAAATGTATACAATATAAAAAAACGGAAAAGTGGTGCGTGTTTATGTATTCACCCCTTTGCTATGGAGCCACTAAATAAGATCTGGTGCAACCAATTACCTTCCGAAGTGTCACAATTGGTTAAATAAAGTCCACCTGTGTGCAATCTAAGTGTCACATGATCTGTCACATGATCTCAGTAAATTTACACCTGTTCTGAAAGGCCCCAGAGTCTGCAACACCGAGAAGCAAGGGGCACCACCAAGACAGCGGCAGCATGAAGACCGAGGAGCCCTCCAAACAGGTCAGGGACAAAGTTGTGGAGAAGTACAGATCAGGGTTGGGTTATAAAAAACATATCCGAAACCTTGAGCATCAGACGGAACACCATTAAATTCATTATTAATGCCCTCCAGGCAAGGAGGGCATTAATCAGAAAGCCAACAGAGAGACCAAAGATAACCCTGAATGAGCTGCAAAGCTCCACAGTGGGGATTGGTGTATCTGTCCATAGGACCACTTTAAGCACAGAGCTGGGCTTTATGGAAGTGGCCAGAAAAAAAGCCATTGCTTAAAGGTGTTTGCCAAAAGGCATGTGGGAGACTCCCCAAACACATGGAAGAAGGTACTCTGGTCAGATGAGACTAAAATTGAGCTTTTGGGCCATCAAGGAAAACGCTATGTCTGCGCAAGCCCAACACCTCTCATCACCCGACATGCTGTGGGGAGGTTTTTCAGCGGCAGGGACTCGGAAACTGGTCAGAATTGAAGGATGGCGCTAAATACAGGGAAATTCTTGAGGGAAACCTGTTTTAGTCTTCCAGAGATTTGAGACTGGGACGGAGGTTCACCTTCCAGCAGGACAATGGCCCTAAGCATACTTCTAAAGCAACACGTGGTTTAAGGGGAAACTTTTCAATGTCTTGGGATGGCCTAGTCAAAGCCCAGACCTCAATCCAATTGAGAATCTGTGGTATGACTTAAAGATTGCTGTACACCAGCGGAACCCATCCAACTTGAAGGAGCTGGAGCAGTTTTGCCTTGAAGAATGTGCAAAAATCCCAGTGGCTAGATGTGTCAAGCGTATAGAGACATACCCCAAGAGACTTGCAGCTGTAATTGCTGCAAAAGGTGGCTCTACAAAGTATGGACTTTGGGGGGGTGAATAGTTATGCACGCTCAAGTTCTGTTTTTTGTCTTATTTCTTGTTTATTTCACAATAACAAATATTTTTCATCTTCAAAGTGGTAGGCATGTTGTGTAAATCAAATAATACAAACCCCCCCAAAATAAATTTTAATTCCAGGTTATAAGGCAACAAAATAGGAAAACCGCCAAGGGGGGTGAATACTTTCGCAAGCCATTGTATAAAAATGATGTTTCTTTACAGGACAAGGATTGTCCTGACTTTCAAGATTGTCTGTAGGGCTTCACCTTTCTTTTTCTGGTTGGCTGGCAAGTTTCACCATGTTCTGTACTAAGATGGCTGTTGACTGCTGTTGCAGTGTCATAGCCTTTCGCGGGCTACCTGAGACATGAAACAGGTGTGAGGGCATACAGGCTGTTTATTCATGAGCAGTTTGCCTAAATGGGTAATGGAAACACTTCAACCACTACATTTTTAAATCGACAGTGTAGCTTTTTGCGAAAAAGGTTTTGTTTTTAGGTGTGACGTCATTACGTCCAGCTGTTTTGATCGGCACAAGGTCGTTAAATGGAAATGCACTCTAGCAGGAATATGTTGCATCCATCGACAAAAAAAAGAACACGTCACAATGGAATGGAAATGGAAACATAGCTAGTAATGGTGTCCGTGTTGGCTGAGTTGAACTGTTTCTAAGCTGGCGCAGAGTCAAATAGGTTGTATGAGCATGGGGATGACACGGGCTGAGTGCCCCTAACATGCGTTGATTACACACAGGAGACAGGGCGATATAATACCTCTGGCACAGGCTTGTTTAGACTCGTCTAAGATGTCACTGTCCCTCCCAGGACTAAAGAATCAAAGCACAGAACAGCATAACATAACTAAGCCTGTTACAAGTACCCGTGTCTTCATGGTTGGAGTGGTGCGTGTGTGTGTCTGACAGTGCGTCACAAATGCCATATTGTATAAGTGGGCGTCTAGCCCAGAATGCATTTCATGCTCACATGACTGAACATGACAGGTCCTCTTTGCTGATCGTGCCCATAATGACTACCTATACACAACCATGCGGTGCACCATTCAACAACACACACACACACACACACACAGTAGCACACACACAATATTCCCTACTAACTAAGAGAGTGTCAGTGTGGGGAAACAGCAGTAACTGAGGCTCACAAACCCAGAAGATAGGAGAGAACAAACGAGAGAACGAGAGAGAGAGAGAGAACAGGAGAGAGAACAGGAGATGGAGCAGGAGATTGTGTGCGAGAGAGAGAGAACGAGCGAGAAAGCAAGAGGGGGAAAGAGCGACAGAAAGCTAGCAAGCAGGAGAAACCATGTTTTTCCTCAGTTACACAAAAGCTAACCATTTCCAGTTATGGATCAAGGCTCTTTGTGAGAGAGCGGATCACACAGGAGGATAACGAGGAAGTCTCGCCTCCTCTCACTCTAACAAGCTAACTCCTCTACGGTGTAGGAGGTGGTGGAGAGGAAAATGACACAGTATTGGAAATAAGAGTGCTTTTATGGCAAAGAGACATAGCAAGGAAAATACTATATGTCATTTGTTTAGAGCAGCAGCTACAGTATGTACGCAAACGATAAATAAGTACTGTAAACCTTCCCAGATATCCACAAACACACACACAGCCAAACTATCCCAAAACTCCCAAAATGCCATAAAAGGCCCAGCACAAGACAGACAAGTTGAGCCAACCGATAGCAATCTCTGAGTGCCATAGGCAATTACACACCCATCACTACCTCAGTCTGTCACTCCCTCAGACACTCATCCTTGACTCTCCTCTAAATGTCAGAGTGGAACAACAGTGTTCCAACAACAGATGGCTAAAACAGTGAGGGGAACCAGGCGTAATTGTATCTCTGCACCACTGGTCTGATCCAGCCCATTCTCTACCCTGACAAAATCTGTCAATTCTGTCACCACTGCAAAGATAAACCAAACAAACACTGATATGACAAGACAAAACTGATGAGGGACTTTGTTCTGGTGCGCAGATTTGTCACTGGTCATTTGTACAAATCACAATGTTGCAAGTGCTCAAATATCGGGGAAGGGACATTTGGCCCATAGACTTTCCCATAACTTGCAAAGAGGGAGAGAGAGAACGAGAGGGGGCGGGGGGGGGGGGGGGGGGGGGAGACGTTTAACAAGTCTCCCTCATAACCTAATCGATTATCTGACACAATTACTTACGTTTTTAGTTCTGGGTGTCCGAGTTTAGGATCCATGAAACATGTGTAGACAGAGGGTGACCGTGTGAGGAGTCTATCTAATCATATTAATTTGATATCAGGCTGAATAGGATCGATGTGTGTGTGTATATATATATATATATATGTGTATCATTTCTATAGTCTCTCATCCTCTTTACCAAACTGCAGACAACAGACACACCGCTCTACCGGCTCTCACAGTCTCACATCAGAATTAAACGTTCATCCATGTTTCTCAAATGTCAAATTTCAAAGAGTTTAAGGTTAAGTTAAGGCGTTAACTCTGCATGTTTAAGGTAGGGTTAAGTTCAGGCATTAACTACGAATTGTGAAGGCAAGGGATATGTTTAAAACAAAAATATGGTGGATTCGAATTTACAACATTTGGAATTGGAGGCAGATGCATGCCATCGGCCATCCCGTCCACAATGCCCGAGAAAAACCTACTTGAAGCTAACAGCACTCACTGCTGCCCCTAGTGGCTGATTTCCATGTTATCTCCCAAAGTCCTCAAGACATGGATGAACGTCAAATACTGACTTGAATCATGGGTGACTTGGCTGCACCACACACTGGTACACATTTTGACTTAGTCTTCTGTATTTGTTCTAACTGTCATATGCATCATCCTTCATGAGTGCCAACAGTGCTGTGGTTGGTGCTTGGAGCTGAAGGAGAGAGGAAGCCATTGCGTGTCAGTGATAGGAAGGAACACAGTTTCCAGAAAGAACTACTGGGAGAGTATGCCCTCTGGGTAAACGTGTCTCTCCCCCTACTAGACCTTTGGGACAAGGAGATACACACACAGAGAGACAGAGAGACAGAGAGAGAGAGAGAGAGAAATGCAGAGAGAGAGAGAGAAATGATAGATTCTTCACATGCTGTCCTCCTGACATCACTGGCAGCAAGCTGTATTGTGACCACACACACACTGAGGGATAGTAGGCCTGCCATGTTGTAGGCTGGCAGTGTGCTAGACCACACACTGAGGGATAGTAGGCCTGCCATGTTGTAGGCTGGCAGTGTTCTAGACCACACACTGGACACCTCGTGCTTGGATGAGACACCTGCACCTTCACTAGCCTGATTAACAATGTTTAATCACAATATAGTAAAGAGATAGAGAATCACACAATCACCCATAAATAGACTTAGTTCCAGGTTTATTACTCATAGCAAATTAGCATACAGCTTCACAGACACAAAATTTCCCCGTTACTATTTCTGTGTGTGTGTGTGTTGGGGTGCACACACACACACACACACACACACACACATACTTTTCTCCATATGGATATCAAGGGCGAGACAGCGGCCTCTTTAATTATCAATGAACACCACCTGCACATGCCCAATCTGTTTGAGGAGTGTTTATTTTATGATGTAAGCGTGCTTGTGTGTGTGTGTGTGTGTGTGTCTTCAATAATATGGCCTTTGGCCACGTGCCAGCTGGTGTAATGAGTGACAAACACGGCGGATCAGATGATGCACAACATTGTTGCAAATTAGAAGGGACAAGTCAGTTCCTGCATTGGGAGCCTTGCCCCCCTAACCAACTAGGAAAGAAAGTCACCTGGGTGGAAAGTAACTCCGGCCACTTGTACTTCCTGTGTGTAGATCGTGTCAAACCTGTTTGTCTTGTCAAGAAGAAACCCTGACGAAAACTTTGAATCAACGTTACAGCAATGTTGGCTTGTGACATAATAAATCATAGTGCCGGCGTATAAGAGAGCAACTCGATTCTTTCCTTCTTAATTTCTTTAGCTAGATCTCGTACCACCAAATGACCCACATGACACCCTTCAAAGTATTAATATGTCTTCCCAAGTATTATTGGGCATGCTGCTGTGCTAGACATGTTCGTTTTTAGTCGAGCACCAGATGTGTCATCCGAGTGAGTCGGATGTTCCAAAAATCAAGATTGTTCCAGCTGCACCAGTCAAAAGTTTGGACACACCTACTCATTCACGGATTTTCTTTATTTCTACATTGAAGAATAATAGTGAAGACATCAGAACTATGAACTAACACATATCATGTAGTAACCAAAAAAGTATAAAACAAATCAAAATATATTTTATATTTGAGATTCTTCAAAGTAGCCACCTATTGCCTTGATGATAGCTTTGCACACTCTTGGCATTCTCTCAACCAGCTTCATGAGGTAGTCACCTGGAATGCATTTCAATTAACAGGTGTGCCTTCTTAAAAGTTAATGTGTGGAATTTATGTTCTTCTTAATGTGTTTGAGACAATCAGTTGTGTTGTGACAAGGTAGGGGTGGTGTACAGAAGATAACCCTATTTGGTAAAAGACCAAGTCCATATTATGGCAAGAACAGCTCAAATAACCAAAGAGAAATGAGAGTCCATCATTACTTTAAGACATGAAGGTCAGTCAATCTGGAAAATGTCAAGAACTTTGAAAGTTTCTTCATATGCAGTCACAAAAACCATCAAGCGGAATGATGAAACTGACTCTCATGAGGACTGCCATAGGAAACCCAGTTACCTCTGCTGCAGAGGATAAGTTCATTAGAGTTACCAGCCTCAGAAATTACAGCCCAAATAATTGCTTCAGAGTTCAAGTAACAGACGCATCTCAACATCTACTGTTCAGAGGAGACTGTGTGAACCGGGCCTTCATGGTCGAATTGCTGCAAAGAAACCACTACTAAAGGACACCAATAAGACCAAGAGACTTGCTTTGGCCAAGAAACACAAGCAATGGACATTAAACTGGTGGAAATTTGTCCTTTGGTCTGATGAGTACAAATTTGAAATTTTTGGTTCCACCCGCCGTGTCTTTGTGAGACGCAGAGTAGGTGAACAGATTATCTCCACATGTGTGGTTCCCACTGTGAAGCATGGAGGAGGAGGTGTGATGGTGTGGTGGTGCTTTGCTGGTGACACTGTCCGTGATTTATTTAGAATTCAAGGCACACTTAACCAGCATGGCTACCACAGCATTCTGCAGCGATACGCCATCCCATCTGGTTTGCGCTTAGTGGGACTATAATTAGTTTTTCAACAGGATAATGACGCAACACACCTCCAGGCTGTGTAAGGGCTATTTGACCAAGAAGGAGAGTGATGGCGTGCTACATCAGATGACCTGGTCTCCACAATCACCCGACCTCAACCCAATTAAGATGGTTTGGGATGAGTTGGACCGCAGAGTGAAGCAAAAGCGGCCAACAATTGCTCAGCATATGTGGGAACTCCTTCAAGACTGTTGAAAAAGCATTCCAGGTGAAGCTGATTGAGAAAATGCCAAGAGTGTGTAAAGCTGTCATCAAGGCAAAGAGTGGCTACTTTGAAGAATCAAAAATATATTGATTTGTTTAACACTTTTTTGGTTACTACATTATTCCATGTGTGTTATTTCATAGTTTTGATGTCTTCACTATTATTCTACAATGTAGAAAATAGTAAAAACAAAGAAAAATCAGTGAAAATCCCTGAATGGTTGCCTGTTATGCAAATAGATCGGCCTCTGACCGCAAGGCATTACAGAGGGTAGTGCGTACGGCCCAGTACATCACTGGGGCCAAGCTTCCTGCCATACAGGACCTCTATACCAGGCAGTGTCAGAGGAAGGCCCTAAAAATTGTCAAAGACTCCTGCCACCATAGTCATAGACTGTTGTCTCTGCTACTGCACAGCAAGCAGTACAGGAGTGCCAAGTCTAGGTCAAAAAAGCTTCTTAACACCTTCTACCCCCAAACCATAAGACCGCCCACCCCCTCTTTTACGATGCTGCTACTCTCTGGTTACCATCAATGCATAGTCACTGTAACTCTACCTACATGTACAGATTACTTCAACTAACCTGTGCCCCTGCACATTGACTCTGTACCAGTACCCCCTGTATATAGCCTCGCTACTGTTATTTTACTGCTGCTCTCCAACTATGTTATTTTTAACCTATTTTTATTTTTTTACTTAACACTTATTTTTCTTAAAACTGCATTGTTGGTTAAGGGCTTGTAAGTAAGCATTCACTGTTCACATTCACCGGTTGTACTTGGCGCATGTGACAAATAACATTTGATTTAATTTAATTTGAATGAGTAGGTGTGTCCAAACTTTTGACTAGTACTGTATGTAAATTAATATTTTATTTTCAATAAATTAGCAAACATTTCTAAACACGTTTTCACTTTGTCATTATGGGGTATTGTGTGTAGAAGGGAGAGAAAAAATACATGATTTAATAAATGTTTTATTTAGACTTAACAAAACGTGGAATACGTTAATGGACATGAATACTTTCTAAAGGCACTGTACTTTCCATTTACCCTGGTCGGAAATCTCCCCTTGATGCATGGCCGGAAATAAGACAGTTTAGTCTTATACACAAAGTAAACATAGATACAATTAATGCACAAAGGAAATGCTCAGTAGATGTAATCTTCAGATAAATACTCAGACAAAACATAAACCATTTCCTCTTACTTGGTTCCCCCCCTCTTACTCTGCACTGCGTGTAGTTTAAACCCACTCATAGGGCATGCTTTTATGGCTAGCCTCATGACAACGGCCCCCAGCGTCAGACTCTCTCTCTGTGTGTGTGTGTGTGTGTGTGTGTGTGTGTGTGTGTGTGTATATAGGGCCACCCACCCCCGCAAGGCGAGAGTTATTGTCAAGGTTACCACAGTCTGCATACAAGTCAGGGATTGGGGACATGGATGGCTGACACACACACACACACACACATGCCTTTGGGCTGTTTGACAGGGGAAGAGCAACTGTGAGTGTGGCAGTGTGTGGCAAAACCAAAACCTGGACAACCTACCAAAGAGTAGAATTCACTCTAACCTGCTTCTAAGTCAAAACAGTAAGATCTACAACACATGGGACAGCATTCTACTTCCAAGTCAATACAGTAAGATATACAACTCTTGGGACAGCAATATTCACAGTCAAGCTGCCTAGTGTGAATTTTAGCACGCTCACTAGAGGTAGTGGAACTAAATGAGGCATGGACTGACATGAGGGTGATACTAGCCATTCAGTACACACACACATACATTTTGTATACAGTTCCCTCCCCCCCTTGTCTGGCTCTCTGTGCCCTGCTGTGGGCAGGCTGTGGATTAGGGGCAGGGCAGAGGGCATGCTGGTTGTGCCAGCTGCTGCCAACTACATCCTTGCCAGCGTTGTCAGTAAATAATGGCACTTATGTGTGGTAAGCCAAACACAGACAAAGTGTAAGACGTGTTTGTGATTGAGTGTGTAAGATCATTGCAGGTCGTTATGAAGGAGATAGAAAGTTGTACATTTACACCGTATGCTAGAACCCACAAGATCAACCTTCACGTGACACCTAGACTAGAGAACACAAAGCCTACCTCACCAGTATCTGTTCTCTCACCAAACATGCAACAGAAAATGCAGTTCTACCCCTTATTGTAAAGACCTGTGGTTGGTCTCCTTGGAGACCAGGTGGGAAGAGAACAGACCATGTCATTAGTCATGTTTGGCAATAGTCATCATCTCACCTTTGCATTATATTTAACCATTTACAACTGCTTCCCGACACGCATTTATTGAAACATTTAACCTGATCCACCATCCACTGATTTGCGTGTTCACCTTAACATCCCACACAAAAGAACAGTCTAGTTCTCCTCCACAACAGGTGTTTTTTTCCTCTCTTTTCATTCAATCATTATTTTTCTTCAAAGAACTTCTAACAAAAGAAACCACACTGAATACTTGAAAGATAGGATGCTGTATCAAAGGCATGTGAATGTTAATGATAAAGTATTTTTATTTGGAAGCTCGCTAACACACACACACACACACACACACACCTCTTTAGCAAGCCGTTGTCCCAGTATTGATGAAACTGACCGACATCCTTGGGTTACCCAGTTTCCCAAAAGAAGACCCCGGTCTCTCCCTGCTGGTGGTGTTTGTGTCCACACACACAGGCTCATGTTTCCCCTCATATCTAGCCATGGTCTCGGTGTGGGACTTCTGAACGCAGTGGAGGACTATCAATGTTTCCTCAGACGTACAGAGCAACATGATACCTGCCCCTACGCATCCCACTGGAACGAGGGAGAGAAAGAGTAGAGGACAAAAGAACAAAGGATCAATCCAAAGTTCCAATGCTCTCAGAATCACCACTCTTCTTTGTGTACTGAAGCGTGGACAAAGACAAGTATGAATATCCACAGAGCACACATTATGGGTGTACTACAGCTTGGAAAACGACACTGACTAGTGAGCTACCTGATAAGACCAGTCTCTGTTTTCTACAACATTCTGTTTGGAGACCACATTAGAATAGCCTATACAAAACCACAACAAAAGCTCAATCAAAAGTGAAACAGAGCATGAGAGAGCAAAAAAAAAGGTCTAGCAGGCAGCGAGCATTTGTCCCTACACACCACACCACAATTAAGGTTAGAATTAGTGTTAGGATTAGAATTAAGTTAAGGGTTAGGAGCTAGGGTTGGTTTTAGGGTTAAGGTATGGGTTAGGGAAAATAGGATTTTGAATGGGACTGAATTGTGTGTCCCCACAAGGTTAGTTGTACAAGACTGTGTGTTTGTGTGTGTGTGGTGGCCTATCAGTGACAAACCAACTTTCACATCTCCCAAGAGTCATCGTGCTCCAGGGAATTCCATAGGCCAAGTCGCATCAGAGAGAAAGTCACTTTGAGGAACTAAACAGAGAATTAGTGTTTCAAAAAGAAAAGGCTTAAGATAAAGGTCTGTTCATGAGAATTCAGATGTACTGAATTAGTTTAGGGTTGTATATAGAGAAACCTGTGGCTTCATGTTCAGTCATTCTTCCACCCATTACATACGTTGTTCACTTACTCACTGACCTGCATTTGTGTATCAATAATTGTAATCAATAATAATTTCTTATTCAATCCAGTCATTCATTCCTGGGAAACATTGACTTATCTGACACTGTTGATATTAAATTGATATCTGACGAGTGGCAAGGTTCAGTGCAGTGTTAATCGGCAAGCACAGATAGATTGAAACAGCCCTCAGCGGAATAAATGTATCAAACAAGCTTCTGAAATCATGTTTAGCTGTTTGCTTGACTGAATTAATTTGCCCAAGTGCTGGCTGGCTCGGAGGGGCGCATCGAGACACTTACTGACACACACAGCGGTGCAATCTCTCCCTGTTTCGCTCCCAAGTTAATTGCCATCAGTCCAGGAGTCAATTTCAGTCACATACCCCAGTCAACAACACATGACTGTAGACAGGATGCACGAGACATAAATATGGCCTTCCACAGGAAACCATGGTGATAATGAGGAGCATGATATCTTGACAGGAAACATGGGGGGGGGGGGGGGGGGGGGCAGAGAGGAAGGGAGGAGACGCAGTTTCTCCACAATTAACTCATAATATAAGGCATGTTAACAGTCTTAATAAGCTACACTGCACACACAACCTTCCCACTCCTTGCCTGCCCCTTGTGATCGAAGATTTGTTGGGGAAGGTATGTCATTATTTTGATATGACACAGGGAATTTGTTGGAGTTGATTGATTTCAGAATGCATCTTTCATCACATTATAGTCTATGCTTCACTCTCTGTGCCCAACATATCCTCTCTGTAGCACAACCTAAACATAGCAATCAGGAAAGTGTAAAGACCCCCAGGATCAATTATCTAACTGTTATATTAGGACTGCTATTATTAGATAATAACTGGCAATTTGGGAAGGTAAATGTGCAGTGTGTCTAGAAACATTCCCCAAAGTATGTGCTTGGCATGAAAACATTCATCTTTGTGTGGAGGGCTCTAGCAGAATGAAAAATGAACCTACATCCAGCTAGAGCTCTGGTGTAAACTACACACACCCAACACAGTGCAGGTGCACTTCCACTATGGTGCTAATGTTGTGTTAGCTCCCGAGAAGCATCATCTCAAGCTTTTTAAAGGGTTGATTCCATTGGAGGGAAACCAACTAGAAATAGACATGAGTCATTACCCTATCAGGTTTCTCTGAAATGTGGCACCAACGTCCAGGGAATTTTGCCACTGCACTATAACAGGGAGAAACGGCTGGATTTCAGATCTATTGTACTAATCTTATGGGAATTGGCCTCATGACATGTTTTCTTTTTCTTCAACATTTTTATAAGATATTTTTCATCATTACAAAAATAGATAATCATGACATCATACATTAAAGTTCCCAACAACATTGTGAGAGACAGTGGCTTTCACGTCCCTATTTAGTTGAACAGACTTTATCAAGGTACTTCTATGCAGAGTTCGATGACTAATAATCGCTGAAGAGGAATGCATACATAGTTGTGATTTTGTTTGTTATAGCCTCTCAGTGTAGAGAACATTTGGCAGGGACCAAAGGGGAGTGTAAGGCTGTCAAAGCCATGGGGGGTCCATGAAAGACATGTGTGTGAACTGTCAATAACTATAACAGCCAGCACTTTGATGGAAGTATCAACCTAGGAAGGTCAGGTCCTCTTGCACAACAACTTCAAAGCCCACAAAGCTCTATAAAATGTACAAACAAAGGGGAAAAAAATCCATCCATGCATGCACAATCCACAGCCACCTTGCAGGTTGCAGAGGTAGAATTTTGCAAGTTCAACCACCAGTCAATTCGATTCCAGAACGTTAGATGCTGAAGTGGCCGAATGTTGCAAACGTCTGCAGGGAGAACCCTTTCTAAAAGCCAGAGCTACACAGAAACATTGGATCAGCATGAATAATCTACAGCTACTTTGTTTCAATCTTGATGCCTGAGATGCGCGCTTTGCGCAATCGGATTCATAATGTCAACGCTGTGTTTATACAGTGGACAATATACCAGATATCACTCTGCAAGCGCAGGCTGATGAATATAAAAACGCTTGTCCTGGGGGCCTTTAGAATTATGTATTTATCAACATAACCTGCTCAATGTAAGCAAAAGCTGCAAGGAAAATGCTTGACAAAGGTAGAGGGTCTGACCGTACCACCCGGTGAAAACTCTATCCTATTCTTCACGGTCGAAGGATAACAACATGCCAATATCACACACCAACACCAGCAGCTTATTTCCAAACACACAAACGCAAGTGAACGCTACACGATATCAGACCGATATATTGTGTAGGCTCGGGTCTCCGATAGCAGACGCCTCAACCCACCCCCGCCGCGTGGTGCGTTATAGCGGCTACCTTACCTTTGGAATTGCTGAATGCCGTGTACCAGGAGAGCGAAATGAGTCCGCATAGACCAAACAATACGACCGTTAGGAAGGTGCCATTTCGGAGCCTCATCTCCGGATCCCCGGGCTCATGTCCGAACCGAGTGCGGGGTATCTGGGCTCTCTCTGCTCGTTTGCGGTGCTTCCAGGAGATAAATGCCTCTTTACGCCTGGCAGTCGGAGCGGAGGACTGGGTTTGTTATTGCGCGGCGCTCTGCTCTCGGGTAGACTACTCAGTCGCAAAAGCATGCAATGCTCACCAGGAAGGGTTGCCAGAAAAGGGGGGGATATTTTTTCTCTCTCTCCTCGAGTCAGAGCGGAGTGGTTAAAGAGATACCATACAGTGTTGCAAGTGGGCGTTGGGAAATGTGAAAGGCAGCAGCTCCAGGTTGATGTTCATGTTCATATTCCGCTCATTTAATTTAATGACGTAGGCCTAAATGCCCGAGGTAGCCTACAAGTGCTTCTTCATCCATTCGGATACTGAGCCTGGCATGCAAGTGGATTGCAAGTGCAGCACCAAGAGGCAAGAATGAAATAGCCTCACTTGGCTGAAACATTTGACAGTGCTTTAAATTTAATTTTACTTCTGCTATAACGTGGAAAGGCAAACCATGTGCCCAAATCCATATGGGTTATTTAGCCTACCTAGAAGCGGGTATCAATTAAACACATTTTCGTTGAAAAATAAACCTAATTCAAATTTTGGGTCCGAATGAGCAGTGCATTGCTCTCCACATCTGGCCGGAACACACATGTTTTATAGGCTGCACTAATTAGCCAAATTAACAAACCATTGCGCAAACTGTTTACAGATGTCAGTCGCTCTGCAAACAAGCTGCAAACATACTCACTACTACTGTCGAATTGAAAAACAATAAAAACAGGTAGTATATTTTACCAAAATATTTTTTTCTTAAAGAAAACATATTTTTCAAATTATTTTTACTTAACTAGGCAAGTCAGATAAGAACAAATTCTTATTTTCAATGACAGCCTAGAAACAGTGGGTTTAACTTCCTTGTTCAGGGGCAGAACGCCAGATGTTTACCTTGTCAGCTTTCGGTCCAACTCTCTAACCGCTAGGCTACCTGCCGCCCCTATCCAACAAGACACTTTCTTGTCAGTCAACTTTTTTTTGTTTTGATAAATGCGCCATAAAATGTATCATAATACAGGAATAATGTCAGCAAATGAAATTATATCCATAGAGGTTATTCCAATGAAAATGGCCCCGTGTGCCTCAGTTGGTAGAGCGTGGAGTTTGCAACACCAATGTTGTGGTTGAGATTAACCCAAGGGACCAGTACGGAAAATGTATGCACTAACTACTATGTACTGTAAATCGCTCTGGATACTATGGATACTATGTACTGTAAATCGCTCTGGATAAGAGGGTCTCCTAAATTTAAAAAAATTAAGTGACAGACAATACCATTTTTAACATAAATAATTTGCCAGGAAAAGAAGGCAAAACTGCAACAAGATGTGCAGGAACTTCTCAGCATTATCTTCACATGTTAATAGGTCCCCTGCCTTGCACCATGTAGTAAACTAGGCACATGGTTCGTGGAGAAATGCTATCACCTAGCGGTGAAAGAAAAACTTTACACGTGGCTCATTTACAACTTTACGTACATCTTGGTTTTGACTAGACGGATTACATTTTTTGTTTGATTTGACTTTTCGTAGCAGCAGGGTTGGAGAATTTACACAGAAGGTTAGAATAATTAACGTAGCAGGTTAGGAGAATCCCTTATAGCCATGACCTTACGCCTTTTCCCTACCATTATTGCTAAAGTGACAATTACTCATCAAGATAACCATGGGATAACCTTAAATTAGCCTATGAACATGGTCATTCAAGCTTTATGGCAACAATGATAGATTAATTGGACACAGAGTAACAACAATAATTTATAAAAGCACAACAAAAAATGTATTCAGTCATAATCCAGAGATTTGACGGTTGAGATCCACGAATTATTATGACAACGTAGTAATACACCCACAAACACATTTGATCTAGTTTATAAAAAACATGTTTCTAGAAGCATCGTGCGCGTTCTACGGATTACCAAACTCGCCGGGGAAAAAAATATACTGTTTGATAAAGCGGTCATGGGACCTATGCGTCAGAATCAGGTGACGGAGCACCACTAAGAGGCAGTAAAGCAGGATGAGACGAAAAGTAACGCTATTTCACACAGCTTTCATCAGACGCTTCACGTTGGTTGCATATTTTCTGATTGAGGTTGCATCGAACATTGCCTAATGCAAAGGTGTAATGATCAAATGTCATAATTTTCGTATAGGCAAGGCTACTGCACAATAATGAATAACAAACGAATACAATTGTGTGTAACCGATTGGTAGATACAGTACCAGTCAAAAGTTTGGACACACCTACTCATTCAAGGGTTTTTCTTCATTTTTTACTATTTTCTAAATTGTAAAATAATAGTGAAGACATAATAGTGAAGACAAAAGTATGAAATAACACATATGGAATCATGTAGTAACCAAAAAAAAGTGTTAAACAAATCTAAAAATATTTGAGATTTTAGAGTCTTCAAAGTAGCCACTGTTTGCCTTGATGACATCTTTGCACTCTCCTGGCATTCTCTCAACCAGCTTCACCTGGAATGCTTTTCCAACAGTCTTGAAGGAGTTCCCACATATGCTGAGCACTTGTTGGCTGCTTTTGCTTCACTCTGTGGTCCAACTCATCTCAAACCATCTCAATTGGATTGAGGTCGGGTGATTGTGGAGGCCAGGTCATCTGATGCAGCACTCCATCACTCTCCTTGGTCAAATAGCTTGTATACAGCCTGAAGGTGTGTTGGGTCATTGTCCTGTTGAAAAACAAATGATAGTCCCACTAAGCGCAAACCAGATGGGATGGCGTATCACTGCAGAATGCTGTGGTAGCCATGCTGGTTAAGGGTGCCTTGAATTCTAAATAAAGCACTGACAGTGCCACCAGCAAAGCACCACCACACCTCCATGCTTCATGGTGGGAACAACACATGCGGAGATCATCCGTTCGCCTACTATACGTCTCACAAAGACATGGCCCAAGCAAGTCATTTCTTCTTATTGGTGTCCTTTATTAGTGTTTTTTGTTGTTGCAGCAATTGAACCATGAAGGCCTGATTCACTCCGTCTACTCTGAATAGTTGATGTTGAGATGTGTCTGTTACTTGAACTCTGTGAAGCATTTATTTGGGCTGCAATTTCTGAGGCTGGTAACTCTAATGAACTTAACCTCTGCAGCAGCGGTAACTCTGGCTCTTACTTTCCTGTTGCAGAACTCGTGAGAGCCAGTTTCATCATACCGCTTGATGGTTTTTGCGACCGAACTTGAAGAAGCTTTCAAAGTTGTTGAAATTTTCCGGATTGACTGACCTTCATGTTTTAAAGTAATGATGGACTGTTGTTTGTCTTTGCTTATTTGAGCTGTTCTTGCAATAATGTGGACTTGGTATTTTACCAAATAGGGCTATCCTTTATATACCACCCCTACTCTGTCACAACACAACTGATGGGCCCAAACGCATTAAGAAGGAAAGAAAATCCACAAATTAACTTTTAACAAGGCACACCTGTTTATTGAAATGCATTCCAGGTGACTACCTCATGAAGCTGGTTGAGAGAATGCCAAGAGTGTGCAAAGCTGTCATCAAGGCAAAGGGTGGCTACTTTGAAGAATCTCAAATATAAAATATATTTTGATTCGCTTAACACTTTTTTTGGTTACTACATGATTCCATATGTGTTATTTCATAGTTTTGATGTCTTCACTATTATTCTACAATGTAGAATAATAGTAAAACATAAAGAAAAACCCTTTCATGAGTAGGTGTGTCCAAACTTTTGACTGGTACTGTATATTGAAAAATAATAAATAAAGTGACCTATTATGAAACATATTGTATCTCATGTCTTGTTTAAGGCCATGGAACCAACATGTTTCACTCATGATGACTGCAAGAATGCTTAGTCAAAGTAGACCAACAAGGCTAGGACACAGTCTTTCGTATATGTCTATAGGCACTAAAACAAGGTGCATGGTGATGTAGGTGTATTATGGACTTTGTATTAGCCTATACCCCTATAACTTAGAATTCTGCTATACAGAAGTAGGTAACTCGTGAACTAATGGAATCTGTCCCTCTCACTACTATAGGCCTAGTGCTATTAAGACTAATAATAAAATAGTAATAGAATAGATCGAGGCTATGGGGATTTTTTTATCGAGAAAATCAGGCTTCAATACAAGCCCCTCTTCAAATATCACAGTCATCGAGGTCAATGTGTATTTTTTATTTGATTTAACTAGGCAAGTCAAGGTCAATGTTTGAAGTGACTGAAACAGTTCGAGCTAGTGTCGATCAACACTGATCTCACGCGGGGAATTCCGGTACGGAAAGTGCCTTGTCATACCTCGGCCTCTTAACTTCATTCAACCTTTAGCGTCCCACCCATTTGTTTCAATTAGCTTGGAAGCCTTTTGCGCACAACAACAGAAGGAGCAGAGCGTTGTCATTTAGTTAGTGCTATCCGGTATCCTTGTGACATCCCTACCCTAAACCCAACCCTAACCTTAAATCGAGAATCAGCAGTAGAAACAGTAACAAAGCATTTTCCCTTCCCCTGTTTCGCTAAAAAGCTTATGGATAGGGCTTGAGAAATTTAACCACTTACAAATTCATAGACATAGCTTTGGATGCAAGGACTGACCATCCATGATATCAAAATCATAGCCTCAAAACATGGTTAAAACGATGTAGTTTTTGTTTACGTTTACTTTGTATAAAACCAGTTAATTTGGGGTTTTGATGGGGACGGTTGAACTACGGCATTTATTTATAAGTTATATCTTTCAAAATCAATGTGTACATATAATTCATTTAAAAGTCAAAAAGTGGATGGAGCAACTTCTGATTACCCATTTAATCCCTACCCGTACAGTAACCCTTACATTTCTACTTTAATGGAGGGTATGGACGTCCCATTGAGCAAAAATACCACGTACCTTCGCCATTTAGAAACGGTGGACTTCCCCATGAAGCCGCTCCAAGCCCTCGTGATTGGCTAGACAGCTGCATAAATATTACACGTGACGACATATAAGGTTTATAAACGGAACTGTACCCAGAAAAGCACGACGCACTGACAGCGATCGAGTTTGCAGTGGAACGGGCCTTCAACATTTTAACTGCGCAACAAATATTTCGGAGCGAGTATAGGGCTGAAATTGTGAAAAGAATCAACCATGTCCATGACCGTCAAAGCCTATCTCCTTGGGAAGGAGGATGCGCCGAAAGAAATTCGTCGCATTGCTGTGGACCAAGATGTTTCAACGAGTTTTGAGTATCTGAAAAAAAAGGTTGAGGATGTTTTCTCAACCCTGCGAAATGTCACCTATCAAATGTTTTACAAAGGTAAGCCTATACTAGTGAACCATTTATAGGAATCCACTGTAGTGTCTTCGATTGCGTTTATTATGTTGTCATATCTGAATATTGCTGTTGGGCTGTAATCTTCCATAATATTATCCGCCGCGCGCAGCGCAGTGCGCACTGAACAAACTAGACTACTGATAAATGTCGAAGCATAGACCAGCGTGTCAAAATTGCAATACATTCAATAATCTCCCGACCAAAATAGAGCTCAACAAGACAATTTGTCTTTATGCACCATATTGCACTATATAAATCGGATAGAGTTGGTACACAGAGCATTTTTACAGGCCTACATTTAACATAGCATTTCATGGTGAATGTCAGAGAAATTGAGTGAGCAGGCCCTGTTTCATTTGTCATACATGCGATGTGGTAAATTTAAATCGGTTACCAATTATAGTCTTCATCCTTCAACAGGTGAAGGTTGTTATACTACATTTCTCTAAACTAGCCCTGCCTAAACACCTGGCAGTTCAGTGGACAAAACATCCATTAATTTTAACATGGGATACAGTGAAGGGGGCACTTTTTTTTTATATGCCAATGTTTAGGCTTTTAGGATTGCTAAATGAAGTCTCTTGCCGTAACTTAGCAACACAGTTAATACCAATTTAGCAACACAGGTTAATACCAACTCTATTAGCGCTCTACTCCCAATAAGCCTCCTCAACCCAAGGGAATCAGAGGTGACCTTATTTCATACAGTAATAATATTGACTGGTACCACAACATTTACGTTTTCCATATTGGGCATCAGGGTTGGGGTCAATTAAATTCCAACAGTCACACCAGGTAGTGAATTATACTATTCAATATTAATTGATAAGACTGCATTGATAAAAAAAAAAAATGGGGCATTTTCCAAAAAACTAACTTGGAATATGACAATCCTGTTGGTCTTAGCACAACACCTTTTGTATGAACAATATTCCCTAAACTAACCATTGTTCTTCAAATAAAAAAGCTAGTGAGGATAAACTGTGGACAGTTGTCCTTACTTGTGAACTCTGGCAGCTATTATGTAATTATCTGGGTGAGATGTGACCTCTTTATTTTCTACCCAGATGAAGACGGTGACATGATCGCCTTCTCCACTGATGATGAGCTCATCATGGGCCTCACCTGCATCAAGGACTACACCTTCCGCCTCTTCATCAAGGGTGAGTCTTGTGATCAAATGAATAGAATTGCTACTAATGTGTAATGTATGAAGTTAACATTACTGGAATAACTTAGCATTCTCATTGTTACTGACACATTTTAGTTCATAAGTACACCCGCTAGACCCATTGCTGACAGGTGTATAAAATTGAGCACAGTCATGCAATCTCAACAGACAAACAATGGCAGGAGAATGACCATACTGAATAGCTCAGTGACTCAATGTGGCACTGTCATAGGATGCCACCTTTCCAACAAGTCAGTATATCAAATATCTGCCCTGCTAGAGCTGCACAGGTCAATTAAGTGGTGTTATTGTGAAGTGGAAATGTCTAGGAGCAACAACGGCTCAGCAGCAAAGTGGTATGCCACACAAGCTCACAGAACAGGACCGCGGAATGCTGAAGCACATAAGTCGTCTGTCCTCTGCAACATACTGCCGAGTTTCAAACTGCCTTTGGTAGCAATGTCAGCACAAGAACTGTTTGCCGGGAGCTTCATTAAATTGGTTTCCATGGCCGAGCAGCCGCATACAAGCCTAAGATCACCATGCGCGATACCAAGCGTCGACTGGAGTGGTGTAAAGCTCACCGCGATTGGGACTCTGGAGCAGTATAATTTTTTTTCTCTAGAGTGATGAATCACCCTTCACTTTCTAGCAATCTGACCGATGAATCTTGGTTTGGCAGATGCCAGGAGAACACTACCTGCCCGACTGCATAATGCCAATTGTAAAGTTTGGTGGAAGAGAAATAATGGTCTGTTGCTGTTTTTCATGGTTCAAGCTAGGCACCTTAGTTCCAGTGAAGGGAAATGTTAACTCTACAGCATAATAATGACATTCTAGATGATTCTGTGCTTCCAACTTTGTGGTACAGTTTGGGGAAGGCCCTTTCCTATTTCAGCATGACAATGCCCCCATGCACAGTGAGGTCCATACAGAAATGGTTTGTTGAGATCGGTGTGGAAGAACTTGACTGGCCTGCACAGAGCTCTGACCTCAACCCCATCAAATATCTTTGGGATAAATTGGAACACTGACTTTGAGCCAGGCCTAATCACCCAACAGCAGTGCCCGACCTCACTAATGATCGTGGCTGAATGGAAGCAAGTCCCCGCAGCAATGTTCCAATATGTAGTGCAGGGATCCTCAACTAGATTCAGCCGTGGGCCGATTTAGTTTTCCTGGGCGGATGGCCAGGGGGCCGAAAATATAACATAATTTGTAGCCTGCAACTTGACCGCAAGAAGCCCAAACAGATATGTTTGAATAAAACAATTTCAATCCTTGCTTTACATTTGTATACGGTCGTGTCTCTTATGCCTGGGAATACTTGGAACAGAGATATATATATACACACACAGTGCCTTGCGAAAGTATTCGGCCCCCTTGAACTTTGCGACCTTTTGCCACATTTCAGGCTTCAAACATAAAGATATAAAACTGTATTTTTTTGTGAAGAATCAACAACAAGTGGGACACAATCATGAAGTGGAACGACATTTATTGGATATTTCAAAATTTTTTAACAAATCAAAAACTGAAAAATTGGGCGTGCCCCCTTAAGTTAATACTTTGTAGCGCCACCTTTTGCTGCGATTACAGCTGTAAGTCACTTGGGGTATGTCTCTATCACTTTTGCACATCGAGAGACTGACATTTTTTTCCCATTCCTCCTTGCAAAACAGCTCGAGCTCAGTGAGGTTGGATGGAGAGCATTTGTGAACAGCAGTTTTCAGTTCTTTCCACAGATTCTCAATTGGATTCAGGTCTGGACTTTGACTTGGCCATTCTAACACCTGGATATGTTTCTTTTTGAACCATTCCATTGTAGATTTTGCTTTATGTTTTGGATCATTGTCTTGTTGGAAGACAAATCTCCGTCCCAGTCTCAGGTCTTTTGCAGACTCCATCAGGTTTTCTTCCAGAATGGTCCTGTATTTGGCTCCATCCATCTTCCCATCAATTTTAACCATCTTCCCTGTCCCTGCTGAAGAAAAGCAGGCCCAAACCATGATGCTGCCACCACCATGTTTGACAGTGGGGATCGTGTGTTCAGTGTGATGAGCTGTGTTGCTTTTACGCCAAACATAACGTTTTGCATTGTTGCCAAAAAGTTCAATTTTGGTTTCATCTGACCAGGGCACCTTCTTCCACATGTTTGGTGTGTCTCCCAGGTGGCTTGTGGCAAACTTTAAACAACACTTTTTATGGATATCTTTAAGAAATGGCTTTCTTCTTGCCACTCTTCCATAAAGGCCAAATTTGTGCAATATACGACTGATTGTTGTCCTATGGACAGAGTCTCCCACCTCAGCTGTAGATCTCTGCAGTTCATCCAGAGTGATCATGGGCCTCTTGGCTGCATCTCTGATCAGTCTTCTCCTTGTTTGAGCTGAAAGTTGAGGGACGGCCAGGTCTTGGTAGATTTGCAGTGGTCTGATACTCCTTCCATTTCAATATTATCGCTTGCACAGTGCTCCTTGGGATGTTTAAAGCTTGGGAAATATTTTTGTATCCAAATCCGGCTTTAAACTTCTTCACAACAGTATCTCGGACCTGCCTGGTGTGTTCCTTGTTCTTCATGATGCTCTCTGCGCTTTTAACGGACCTCTGAGACTATCACAGTGCAGGTGCATTTATACGGAGACTTGATTACACACAGGTGGATTGTATTTATCATCATTAGTCATTTAGGTCAACATTGGATCATTCAGAGATCCTCACTGAACTTCTGGAGAGTTTGCTGCACTGAAACTAAAGGGGCTGAATAATTTTGCATGCCCAATTTTTCCGTTTTTGATTTGTTAAAAAAGTTTGAAATATCCAATAAATGTTGTTCCACTTCATGATTGTGTCCCACTTGTTGTTTATTCTTCACAAAAAAATACAGTTTTATATCTTTATGTTTGAAGCCTGAAATGTGGCAAAAGGTCGCAAAGTTCAAGGGGGCCGAATACTTTCGCAAGGCACTGTATATAATTTTTTTTACATCCAACAATGTAAATTCCCCTTCCCAGAAACTACTTTTTATATTCTTTTGCTCAGAACTTGGGGGGCCAAATAAAAACCCCTGCGGTCCAAATTCGGGTCGCCAGTTGGGTAACCCTGATGTAGTGGAAAGCCTTCCAAGAAGAGTGTGGGGTGGGGGGAAACTTCATATTAATGACTATGATTTTGGAATGAGATGTTCGAGTAGGTATCTACATACTTTTGGTTATGTAGTGAACTTTCTTTTCTTTACAGAGAAGAAGGAGCATAGGCGTGAATTCCCTGCTTTTGCCTTCCCCGGGGGTGTCCCCCCTTTCGCCTTCACCCCTCCCCCTGGAACACCTCATATGGGACATCCCCCACCTCACGGCCACCATGGTCATGGCCACCATGGTCATGGGCCCCCCATGGTGCACCCCAATGTGACCTGTGACGAATGTGAGGGCTCGGTGGTGGGGACCCGCTTCAAGTGCACAGTGTGCCCTGACTATGACCTGTGCTCCACGTGCCAAGCCAAGGGGCTACACAAGGAGCACGTCCTCCTGCCCATCTGGCACCCCTTCAACAACGCATTTGAGGTGAGACCCATATGTTATGTGTTTATGCCTTTTTTTCCCTAAGTGGATATACTTGCATATCTGAGTCATTTAAAACGCTATTTAAAAAAAATTTTTAGTCCAGGAACAAAATGTATGTGTGGTTAGGGGAGAAATGGCTTCTATAATTGTTCTTCTACTCAGTGGTTCCCTCGTGGGAAGTGGATGAGGAAGATGAGGCACTGCACGTGGGCTCAGGCCCAAAGCCAGGCCCAGCCTGGTCCCTCTGGGTCCCAGCCAGGCCAGGTAGCCCCAGGGGACAGACAGCCCTCTGATGCCTCATCTGCTGCCTCCCAGCAGTCCCAAGCCAATATGGATTACCTGAAGAACATTGGAGAAGGGGTGGCAGCCATGCTTAGCCCACTGGGTAAGACCAACAGAAAAGCTCCATATAATAGTTTTATTATTATCAATCCATTATTTGAAATGTACTGACCACTCTACATGTAAATGCACTGAAATGGCTTACTTACACTATGTTGCCTGCAGGTATCGATGTGGATATTGATGTGGAGCTGGAGGCAAAGAGGACCAAGGTGATGACCCCCAATCCGTCCCCACCTGGGTCAGGAGGCCCCCCCAGTGCTAGGAGCAACAACGGGACAGGGGTGTCCGAGGGAGATGGGACTAAAGAGGGGGACATGGAGGTGGATGGGCTTAGCAGCCTAGGGAGCGCAAGTGATTTAGCTACGGTATGATGCACACGAGAAATGTAATTCTAATTTAACATTGTGATTTAATCAAAAGTAATGGTGAAGAATAAAATACATTGGTCTCTCTGAGATGGTATATATTGTTGAACTCTATGTAACTTTCTGTGTAGGGTGGTAAAGACCCAGGGGGCAGTGGTGACGATGAGTGGACCCACCTGACCTCCAAGGAGGTGGATCCCTCTACAGGTGAGCTCCAGTCTCTCAGGGTAGGCGAGGAGGGCTCTCTGGAAGCCCCGGGGTCCCCTGTCCCCCAGGGTCCCTCACAGGAACCACAGAAGTCCCTCACTCTCGCTGAGGCCGCAGCCTACCCCCACCTTCCTCAAGGTAAGATGGAGGATATGAGTTCTCTTATCTATCACAAGTAGCAGTTGCTGTGGTATCCTTATCCTCACTACTAGTAGTAGTAGTGACTTCAGTCAATGGTAGTTATATCCCCATTTAGTAGTAGGCATCATGGTTACTATGATATCCCTGATTACTAGTAGAATTGCCTACGCCAGAGACCGACCCTTCACTGTGTCGTGTCTGTCTAGATGCCGACCCACGCTTGGTGGAGTCCCTGTCCCAGATGCTGGCCATGGGCTTCACAGATGAGGGTGGCTGGCTCACCCGCCTCCTCCACACTAAGGACTGCGATGTCGGGGCCGCCCTGGACACCATCCACTACTCCAAACCCGCCAAGAAGTAACGGGGCCCCAACACCGTACCCTGAGGGACACCTACATCCCCCTATGATAGCCACTTCACCAATACTGCCTTCTCTTCCGTCCCTCATTCACACCTCTGGCACTTGCAGTTACTCACACAATAAGTCTATTAGATCTGAATATAATTATTGCGATTTTAAATGTTATGGTTGTACCGACATTTAATTACAGTATAAAGGGTTTACTAGTCAATATTTATCCAAATGGAAATGTATATTTCTATAACCTTTTAAACTCTTTTCAATGGGATGTCATTTAACTGAAAGTGTGAGTTAACATACATGGGTTCATGTTAAATTGGATTGATAAAAGCAGTAAAACAGTTAAGATTAACTAACATATATAATTTCAGTGTTCACTCAATAGCAAGTATCATCTATTGAGTTTGATTAATCAAGTAACTGTTCTAACACGTATCATGTAGAGTTAATACCAGATGTAATACATGTTCATTACCAGTGTCAACAGAACCAGGTGAAAGGTGTGAATAATGATTGTCTAACATTGAAAACATTTCTCCCCTTTCAAAACCAAATAAAACACTTCTGCAAAGAAACTGGTGTCATTCTCCTGTCTCATTAAATACATAGTTGAATAATTAAATGTATTGCCAACATTAAGATTACAAATAATAGTTTGACGGAATCTAGGGATTAAACATTTTGGTCCGCCGTGTCAGTGAAATTATTCATCAGCGGAAACCATTATCAAATTTCAAGCAATTGAATGAGAACTAAATGTTTAAAATGACAACATTCAGTGTTTACAGAAGAATACTAGGCCACTTAGTATTTAGATGCACTCGGCATCTACTGAAAAAGGAGCAACCATTACGTGATTTTTCAAATGTCACAGTAATCTGTGTAGAACAGGTGGAGGGCAGTGCATGGTCACTTGGTGTGCGGGGGCTGATGACAGACAGGTGCTTTGCTCTCAGGTAAGGACATATAGGCGGGACCTCTGCTATTGGCTGCCTCCCCAAACCCACAATGGGTGATAGTGAACCGATCAAATGTCTTCCCCAGAAAACCACAACCCCCACCAATATGGAAATACACCCACAGCCAGGTTGTTGTATAGGGGCCTTCGTATGGTACTGGTCCTTGAGCATCACATTGGAAACTTTTAGAACCAGTGGTATGGAATTCATCCATATGCATTGCACCACTCCAGTTGGTCTCCTCTTCCTCAGGAGGGGCAGAAGTTAGGATCTGGGCCCATTTGGAGGTCTGTGTGACTGCAGTACCCCAGGATCAAGGTCCTGGCTGTGCAGTTGAAGAGTTTGTTGTTGAGGGTGGTGCAGTTACATTAGGGGGTTTGTGGTAGACTGGTGGTCTGCAGGGAGCTGATGGTTTGGGAGACCATTCTACAGGGGCAAATGAGCTGGGGTGTCTGACTTAGCTTTGGTAAATACAAACCACATTAGTTTTGTACATACGAGACAGCTTATGTATGAATTAGCTGCCGACTTGTGTTGGAGGCATGCTGCCCTCTTCTACAATGATATGCACTCCCCCCATTCTCTTTTCTATGTTGGGCCGCATTAATCCATGCTGTCACAAATACCTATGCTCAATCTAAACACAGATGGGCATAGTATATAATGAGTGGTGCTGGTTTTGGATCAATGTTTTATAATGGTGGCCAGTTGATCCTCCTGTTCCATGACACTGGTGTTATTAAGAATCAGGATTGTGTAGACAACAGTGGGGGATGACGTTTAGGCACAAACATGGAACATAAAAGGCCACTTTAAAATGTGCAGTTTTGTCACAACACCACAGATGCCTCAAGTTTTGAGGGAGAATGCAATTGGCATGCTGACTACAGGAATGTCCACCAGAGCTGTTGCCAGAGAATAGAATGTCAATTTCTCTACCGTAAGCCGCCTCCAACGTAATTTGAGAATTTGGCAGTATGTCCAACCGGCCTCACAACCGCAGACCACATGTAACCACGCCAGCCCAGGACCTCCACATCAGTCTTCTTCAACTGAGGGATCGTCTGAGACCAGCCCCCCAGACAGCTGATGAAAATTGTCTAATAAAGCCCTTTTGTGGGGAAAAAAAACATTCTGATTGGCTGGGCCATGCCCTCCTAGGTCCATCCATGGCTGTGCCCCTGGCCAGTGATGTGAAATCCATAGATTAGGCCTTAGTTTATATAAGGAAATCAGTCAATTGAAATAAATTAACTCAGTAAAATGGTTGAAATTGTTGCATGCTGCGTCTATATTTTTGTTCAGTATAATTAACTTGGCATGAGTCATCAGCTGTGTTCGAATACTCATTCTAACCATACTATTTGTGATGTGAATTGAGTATATAGTATGCATATTGGTCATAGTATGGATATAGTTAGTATGCCAAAAGTTCCCGCCCGGATGACTTACTAAATTTGCCAAAATGTTAAGTATACATGCAGAGGACACTATTTCCGTACTTTAGGGCCCATAATGCAATTCTTCAGAAAATGGGCTTCACATAGTCTTCAGATTTTAAGAAAATTGTGGAAAATATGCAGCCGAAGTACAAAGAGAGCAAATACAAATTCAGTATGACAAAATGTTAAGACAATGTTGAGCAACGTAATAAAGTAATGACTTTTCAAATAAGTTACCTTACACATTGTTGGCTGATAATTTGTTAGCTATGCTGCCCTTACGAACCACATAGCATATCATTACAGCAGTACCAGTGTGTTGTTAGCTACCTACCTAACGTTAGTTGACTACTTATACATACAACTTGCCAGTATATTACCTATTACCTGGTGTCAGCAAACATCGGCAAAAAAGCGTAATTCAATTGTTGCCAGCAGTAAAGTCACCAACGCTCTGGATAACATGAAAACCACCTAACCAGCTCTGCTAGTGGAGTAAAATGGCCAAGAGTGGTCTCATGTGCCTGGAAGTAGCTAACAAGCTAGCCAACATCAGCTTGGGTGCTTGACTGCCATTGGAAGACCAGAATGCTCAAATCAATCCTACTCCTCGGCCTGAGCATCCAGTGCGCTCCGAGAGCAAAACACCATAAATTTACAAAACGGACAATGCTGTGAATTTACGAGCTCACTCTGGCACTCCAGGTTGAATTTAGAACCCACCCGAAGTGGTAAAATGTGTAACTAGTAATTTGTTATGCTAACTAGGTAGCAAGAGGTTGCATAGCAAAAGCATCAACTTCCGTTAGATTGGCAAAGAGCTAGTACGCTCAATCAACTGAAAGGATACAGTTAGTTTACAGTATACTAAAATTAACTAATAGTATACTATATACTCATTAAGTATGTAGTATACAGTATGTTAGTATGGGTATTCGAACACAGCTATGGACATACCTGACATTTCTGTTGCCTTAGAGAGGGTTCCTGTCTTTGTAAACATTCTCTTCCTCAACCTCTTCTCTGCAGGTATTTACTCCTGAGACTCCCATTAGCCTCTTCTGCCTACAGGAATACAGTCATTTTGAACTGTAAATGTTTTCTTATGGCTACTACCCTAAACTAAGCATGAGAATGCAAGACAAGTTCAGGCCTAGCGCTATAATCCTTTGTGCTCGACAGCCTGTGCCTACGTTCAATTGACTGGGACGTGTCAAAAACATGCGTTTGATGAACAATAACAATGGTGTGAACTCACATTCTGGTCATTACACTCCTGAGTTTTGTCAACCAGCTCTTACTGAGCCACTTCCACCTCCTCCCTAGCACAAATAATAAACAGACACAGCATACAGCGATATCATCTTGGAAAACATTTTTCGCCGCACCTGGAAATTAAACTAGGGAAGACACTGACACATACAGGTCACGTGTGTCCAAGTCATCTGACATATTTCCCTCCAACAATTGTATAACAGAAGAGCGTTCTCTCTCCGCCTGGCATTGAGCTTCTGAACATGACGTCTACAATCCACTCCAGAGCTACGTCCAAACTCCTGGAAAGGTTACACAAAAATAATTTACAACATGTTTGCCAACTGTGTGGTCTGAATAAATCATTAGCTAGCTGGTTTACCTTGATGACCGACTGCTTTTCCCCACACAGCTTGCCAGCCTAAGCTTGCATTTGTTTTGCTCATTTTAACCCGAAATCAATGGAGCAAATATTTACACATGCAACGCATACAAGCTAGCTAGTAGCAACTTAAACTTTTGTTACCTGTTGCACTTGGTAGATTTGGCATAAACAGCATCTTCGGACATTACATTCCTGAACCATGTTCTTTGTTTTAGTTGTAGTAGTTAAACGACAAGCTTGAGATGCTGTTATTTTCCCGGGAATGTTTTTCAAAACTGTCGAAAGAGGAAGTTGTTCAATTTTAAGTTATTACGGCCCTTATACATGTGTTCTTATTCATTTTCAATGGAAGGGAAGCGGAGTGGCGGCGCAAACGTGGCGTGGGAGGCTATGGAAATGTTTAGCACCTCCAATAGTATGCAACTGAGTGGTTCCCATGATGAATTTGATGCTCAGAAATGCAATAGTGTCCAACTGCAGCCCACAATTCCGGGTGTTCCTGCATGTGGGCATCCCATTTGGATCCTTTATGAACAAACCCCCTTGAGTATCCCATTGGTTCCTGCATTGGTTCCTCAATGAACCCCACACACACCTATTAGCCAATAACAACACATTGAATAACAGACTTACTGCATGGAACAGATAGTCCAAAACAAAATCAAAAGGATGTTTGTTCTGAAGTGTCAGAGATAAGAAAGATCAGGAAGAAAATAGATATTTATTTTTGCATGTATTTATCCCCTTATTTTAGGCACTAAACTATCCTATATATACTTCCATAATTGTTTTTTTCTGAAGGTACTGGTACCAATTGAGTCTTGTGAGGCAAAACGGAGAACACCATTGAGTTTGTTCGTGTCTCAGCATTCAATAGACTGGTCATAGTTTGTAGGCCAAACCGTTTGGACGCTACAGACGTTTTCGTGAGAACACCAATTTTCGGGATGTCTCATGGTCTGACAAACACTGCTCTAGCTCTTCCACCAAAGATGTGGAAGGGCAATATCGGCGGATGTCGTAATTGAGATGCAGCCCATGCAAAAAACACATCTCTAGTTTAAAACAGACAGATTTTGATGGGGATTTCTACAATGATTTTAATTAGATTTCTGCAGGGGTATGACCATTGTAGGCCAAGGGTTAAACGTTAAGAAACACAATCTGGGTTTTTACCGCTACTCTGTCCACCCCTAAATAGACACGCCCCTTTCTCTGGAAAGGACCAGAAGGGTGCATTTGCAACAGCAATTCGGGGTGGTCCTACATGTGGGCTTTAACCCCCCCCCCCCCCCGACTATCCCATTGGTTCCTAAATGAACATCCGCTTTTTATACTTCTATTGGTATTTTCTTTTAGTTACGACAGGCAGGGGTGAACCAGTAGAGTAGGTGGCATTAATGCACAATAACGTTGGATGCCACAGTATAAGCCCGGTGTGGGCAACCGTAGCTATCTAGCCGTACACCGGTAGACGGTGTCCTTCGTCTTTCCCTGTCAGGAACTGTTTTCCCGTAGTTCTGTTAGCGTTCAGGGCAGGTGTTCGGCAGGCGGGAGCGTTGGACACTTTGTGCTAACTTAACCAGCTAGTCCCCTAAAACTCTGGTACACAGCAGGCGGGAGTTTTGGAAATGACAGAATGTGGTCTGTCATGCATAGAAGAGAAAATGTGCCAGGCAAATACCTAGGGATAAGCACAGGAATGGCGATAGGTAGGAAACTGATTCAGTGTGGTGGATTGAGGAGAGGGCATGCCTTATATTATAAAGTCAATGGGACATATCGTGTATGACAAATGGGCAATCGGAGTTGTCCATGATAAGGTTACAGTCAGCTTAAATCTGACACTAGAGTCTACATGCAGTTGAACTGTATGTATGTGTATGTGTTGAGCTGTCAGGCATTGGCCAATTAAGAGTAAGTCTGTATTCATATTTCTTCTAACTTACACTACTACACACTACACTTATCAGTTCCTATGCATCCTGGCTGATGTTTTGGTCACTTTTGAATGCTGGCGGTGCTTTCACTCTAGTGGTAGCATGAGACGGAGTCTACAACCCACACAAGTGGCTCAGGTAGTGCAGCTCATCCAGGATGGCACATCAATGCGAGCTGTGGCAAGAAGGTTTGCTGTGTCTGTCAGCGTAGTGTCCAGAGCATGGAGGCGCTACCAGGAGACAGGCCAGTACATCAGGAGACATGGAGAAGGCGGTCAGAAACAGTCAGAAACAGACTCCATGAGGGTGGTATGAGGGCCCGACGTCCACAGGTGGGGGTTGTGCTTACAGCCCAACACCGTGCAGGACGTTTGGCATTTGCAAGAGAACACCAAGATTGGCAAATTCGCCACTGGCGCCCTGTGGTCTTCACAGATGAAAGCAGGTTCACACTGAGCACGTGACAGACGTGACAGTCTGGAGACGCCGTGGAGAATGTTCTGCTGCCTGCAACATCCTCCAGCATGACCGGTTTGGCGGTGGGTCAGTCATGGTGTGGGGTGGCATTTCTTTGGGGGGCCGCACAGCCCTCCATGTGCTCGCCAGAGGTAGCCTGACTGCCATTAGGTACCAAGATGAGATCCTCAGACCCCTTGTGAGACCATATGCAAGTGCGGTTGGCCCTGGGTTCCTCCTAATGCAAGACAATGCTAGACCTCATGTGGCTGGAGTGTGTCAGCAGTTCCTGCAAGAGGAAGGCATTGATGCTATGGACTGGCCCGCCCATTCCCCAGACCTGAATCCAATTGAGCACATCTGGGACACCATGTCTCGCTCCATCCACCAACGCCACGTTGCACCACAGACTGTCCAGGAGTTGGCGGAAGCTTTAGTCCAGGTCTGGGAGGAGATCCCTCAGGAGACCATCTGCCACCTCATCCGGAGCATGCCCAGGCGTTGTAGGGAGGTCATACAGGCACGTGGAGGCCACACACACTACTGAGCCTCATTTGGACTTGTTAAAAGGACATTACATCAAAGTTGGATCAGCCTGTAGTGTGGTTTTCCACTTTGAGTGTGACTCCAAATCCATACCTCCATGGGTTGATACATTTGATTTCCATTGATAATTTTTGTGTGATTTTGTTGTCAGCACATTCAACTATGTAAAGAAAAAAGTATTTAATAAGAACTAAATTACTGTTCCTTGGCAATATACACTGCTCAAAAAAATAAAGGGAACACTAAAATAACACATCCTAGATCTGAATGAATATTTTATTCATTCAGATCTAGGATGTGTTATTTTAGTGTTCCCTTTATTTTTTTGAGCAGTGTATATTGCCAAGGAACAGTAATTTAGTTTCATTGGTCCACAGAACATTTCCCCCAGGATTTACGTATATTTAGTTGGGGTTTTAAGAAGTTAAAATCAGGCTTTCTTGTCTCCTTCAGCAGTGGGGTATTCCTACGCTTACCAATGACAGTGACTGTGTTGCCAGTGACCCCTCCAAACTTCCATCCTACTTTTGTCTTTACACGCAGACCTGAACCTTGCCCAGATGGGGAGATAGCAGCATGTACGTCTGCTCTGTGGAGTCCTCTCAGGATCTGACAGAGAACAGCAAGGACTACACTGAGCTCTTAGTGCTGAGTGAGTGGCTCTTATCCTCTCAGGTCCTCCATTGATCCCCCTCACCTGCCTGCATTTTGCACCACCACCCATCCATCCTATGACAAAACAAACAAACAAGTTAGTCCATTCACTATTTGTATTTAGTACACAACATAGCACAGTACTGATCAAAGAATTTAAAATGCAAGTTTGTGAATAAATAAATCTGCTACATGAATACAGTGATGACATTATAGCTATATGTGGATAAACAGACTTGCAACGGCCACATAGGCTATCCTAGAACCAAAAAGGATCCCAAACTGCTTCCTCAGTCTTTGTTTTCACATTTAGAAAGTAGTCTGCAAGGTAAACAAGTACAATTAGTCATTTTCATTATATATCAGAAACATAGGCAAGTGCAAAGCAAATAATATACAAAGAGTGAGACAGGGTTTGTGTGCAAAAAAAAATAGAAAAACAACATACAATTGAATGAAATGGTACTTTGGTGTTTTAGGCCAAATAACACTGTGATAAATTTACCTTGGGGTATAAAACAATTATCTTACAAAGTGACGATAAACTTGGTATGTAATGCTACAAACAACGCCGGACTGTTGTGTTTCGTTATGCACAATGGGCCAGCCAGACAACCTTTTACTACAGTCTGGTTTTAGTGTTACAGAAGAACATTTCTGAGATTAGAATTGAGCAGCGGCAGCACATTTCTCAGCTGATAACCAGACCTGTCTGGATAGCCATAGGGGAAACAAACTGTGAGGAGCCAATAGCCTTGTCTAACAATCCCTAACTCCTATTTACTACTCTAGTGTCTGAAGTAACTAGATAGGTGTGAGCAATATTCCAGACAATCCCCAAACCTCATCCGGACTGGAGCCATTGTTTACATCTGTCCAGTCCCTTCCGAAGTAGGGGAGCTGAATGCTTTAAAAGGGGTTGTTAAAAGATACTTTTTTCTGGTAAAACATTAACGATAGCTGTTGACGAAAGCGGGCATTAAGCATTCTGTAGAATTGCCTGTGTAAAATATCTGTTTGTGACCATTGTGGGTTTGTAGTAAATTAAAATACTGCGTACAAAGCATCTCTTTTTTACATTTACAAGCTTTGAACAACAGAAGATACTACGAATATGATATGCAGCAATTTACAGGTTGACACCTACAGGCGTGATGGATAATCCAACAAAAAGCCTTACATGACATTAAGCAAATATTTCTAGACTGAAATGTAATTGCAAATCAGTAAAAAATAGTAGTTGCTTGTTTTCAGTAAACCATCAGGAAGTGTTTCCTTACTGCTATTCTGAAACGACAGAAGTGCATTGCAGGGGTATCCATCGAACACTTACTTACAGGTGTTCAATTTACCTCGGCCCGAATACATAGATAAAACTGACAGTTAGGCCTAGTAACTGTAATGGTATTAGTATTTCTGTAATGGTTATAGTATTTCTGTTGGTAAAACAATACTTGAGGTAATTTGATGAATGAACAGTCTAATCAGGCCCTAGTAAGTTACGAGTGGCAGGCAAGTCACCCAATGAGAGAAGCTCCATGCTTATCTGAAGGCTGCAGATTCATTGACGGTTAGTTAAGACTGCTGAATTGGGACTAATAAAACAAGTACTGGCCAGAGAACCGACTGGTAACGCCAACGTTCTTCCTAAGAAAAAACTACATAAAACAAAAACAAGCTCTTTCCAAAAAAATCTAACATCCAGTTTAGTCTCTTTTTTTTTTTAAGGCAAGGCTTTCTTTCTTTAGTTTGAGACAGCTGTGGATTTCACAGACACACAAAGGTATACATGTCTCATATACAGGTCTTATATTTAAAGGCATTTATCCACAGCTTTGATTGTGGTCCGCAGAGTGCAGAGAAGCAACAGAAAGGGCACAGGGATAGATACAATAATACAGTTGAGTACCAACATCCTACCCTTGGATTAGCCACTACGCTCCAAGGCCTGGTTTCCCAGATCAATATTAAAGCTTAGTCCTGGAATAGAAAGCATGATCAATGGAGACTCTATATTTTGAATGTGCTTTTTAGTCTAGTCACAGGCTTAGGTGGAATGCGGTTCTGGGAAACCAGCCCTAAATGTTTTGGGTCATGTGGCTTTTATCAAAATGTAGGATCCGTTGGGCAGACTCTGGAGTATTTTGTTTCAATAGATATATTTCCTATATACACACACATCTGGTTCTGTATAAGGATGACAATCACAACAGAGATACAGGTCTAGAGCTCCCTATGAAATGGTAGTGAGGCAAGGAGCAACAGTAACTTGAGTAGGACAGTGATGGGTTTCCCCTACGGATGAGAAGTGAGGTGAGTCAGGTTGAGAGCTGGGCCAATTCGTGGTCGCTTGACAAGCTCACCTGCCTTTCCACCTTCCTTTGCATCTTACAGATAGCCATCCTTGCCTGAATGTCTCCCTTCTTCTCAAAGTAGTCCACCAGGGGCGGCTCGGTGAGCATCGACGCCAGCACCTGCTCAAAGGTAATGGACCAATCGCCGTCCAATATGCTTCCCCGCCGCTGCTGGTCGCCGGCGCAGCCAATCAGGACTGTGTCATCGGCGATGTCCTCACACTGCAGAGAACCTGTGCTCACCATGGAGTAGGACGAGACCGACGTGTCATCCTTCACTTCTTCGTCCGACGTCTGCTGAGGCGGCGTTTCCAGCTGGGCCTCCGCCAAGGCCCTGCAGACCAGGGACTGCCCTGAGCTGCTCTCCCCGTTCGGCTCCTCTTTTTCAGGTTGGAGCAATTCAGCAGCGGGGGCGGGAGCCTGGGCGTTGGTGGTGTCGGTTGGTTTGTTGGCGCCGTTGTTGGTGAACTTCTTGCCCACCTCTCCGATGCGCAGCAGCAGGCTGGCCACAGTGGCGATGGCGTGGTAGAGCTCCTGCTCCAGTGGGTCCTCGCTGAACATGTTGTACAGGGTCTTACACAGCTCTATGAACTGCTCCTGTAGGACACACACACAGGGGATCAGGCAGAAATGGCTTCTCTAAGTGTGTATGAGTGGTCAAGTTATGGTCATCTCTCAGTAATGTGGCATGTACCTGGTTCATCCTGCGAAGGTCTTTAATGGTCTCCTTCTTGGGCTCATTCTCCATGGCCCACATCCGCAGATAGTACTTATAGTCCTTCACCTCTGAAACAGATATCACAATATTACACTGGATGCAGTGCCTTCAGAAAGTATTCATACCCCTTGACTTATTCCATATTTTGTTGTGTTACATACAGCCTGAATTTAAAAATGATGAAATAGATTTCTCACCCATCTAAACACAATATTCCATAATAACAAAGTGAAAACATCTTTAAAAATGACTGCAAATGTATTGAAAATGAAATACAGAAATATATCATTCACAAGTATTCACACCCGAGAATACTTTGGAAAAGCACCTTCGGCGGCGATTACAGCTTTGAGTCGTCTTTGGTATGTCTGTATCAGCTTTACACATCTGGATTTTGGGATTTTCTCACATTCTTCCTCAGATTTTCTCAGGCTCTGTTAGTTTAGATGGGGAGCGGCAGTGAACAGCAATCTTCAAGTCTTTCCACAGATTTTTAATGGGATTCGTCTGAGCTTTGGCTGGGCCACTCAATGGCTTTCAAATTCTTGTTCTGAAGCCATTCCAGCATTGCTTTGGCTGTAAATCTTCACTGTTGTCCTTCTTGCAGGTTCTCCCATCTCAGCCAAGGAACTCTGTAGTTCTGTCCTTCTTGCACGGTTGCTCAGTTTGGTCAGATGGCGAGCTCTAGGTAGGCTGGGTAGTTCCATATCTCCCAATGATGGAGTTCACTATGCTCTTGGAAACTTTCAACACTCTAGAAATTGTTTTATCCTCTTCCCCAGATGTAGGCCTCATCACAATTGTCGGAGATCTACGAACAGTTCCTTGGACTTCAAGCTATAGTTTCCGGTCTGACATGAACTGTCAAATTTGGGACCTTATATAGACAGGCGTGTTTCTTTCTAAATCATGTCCAAACAATTTAATTGGCCACAGACTCCAATCAAGTTGTAGTGACATCTCAAGGATGATCAAAGAAAATTGGAGCTCCGGAGCTCAATTTAGAGCATCATAGCAAAGAGGTGTGAATCCTTATGTAAATAATTTTCAACAAATTTGCAAACATTTCTAAAAACATGTTTTACTTTGTCATTATGGGGTATTGCGTGTGGATGGGTAAGAAAAACAAATGTAATACAGTGGCACGAAAAAGTATGTGAACCATTTGGAATTGGTCCTAAAATCACACCAATAGACAAACACAGTGTGCTTATCTAATAACACACAAATTATTGTATTTTTCTTGTCTATATTGAATACATCATTTAAACATTCACAGTGTAGGAAAAAGTATGTGAACCCTTAGGCTAATGACCTCTCCAAAAGCTTATTGGACTCAGGAGTCAGCTAACCTGGAGTCCAATCAATGAAACGAGATTAGAGATGTTGGTTAGAGCTGCCCTGCCCTATAAAAATAAAATAAACTCACAAAATTTGAGTTTGCTATTCACAAGAAGCATTGTCTGATGTGAACCATGCCTTGAACAAAATAGATATCAGAAGACCTAAGAATGGTTGACTTTCATAAAGCTGGAAAGGGTTACAAAAGTATCTCTAAAAGCCTTGATGTTCATCAGTCCACGGTAAGACAAATTGTCTATAAATGGAGAAAGTTCAGCACTGTTGCTACTCTCCCTAGGAGTGGCCGTCCTGCAAAGATGACTACAAGAGCACAGTGCAGAATGCTCATTGAGGTTAAGACGAATCCTAGAGTGGCAGCTTAAGACTTACAGTAATCTCTGGAACATGATAACATCTCTGACGAGTCTACAATACGTGAAACACTAAGCAAGAATGGTGTTCATGGGAGAACACCACAGAAGAAGCCACTGCTGTCCAAAGAAAACATTGCTGCACGTCTGAAGTTTGCAAAAGAGCACCCGGATGTTCCACAGTGCTACTGGAAAAATATTCTGTGGACAGATAAAACTAAAGTTGAGTTATTTGGGAGGAACACACAACACTGTGGAAAAAAACAGTAAAACCTCATCCTCACTGTAAAGTATGGTGGAGGGAGAATCATGGTTTTGGCTGCCTCGGGGTCTGGACAGCTTGCTATCATTGACGGGAAAATAAATAGGCTATCTGTCCGCCAATCGAAGCTCAACAGAAGTTGGGTGATGCAACAGGACAACGACCCAAAATACAAGTAAACCAACAACAGAATGGCTTCAAAAGAAGAAAATCCTGATCTCAACCTGTTTTGAGATCCTGTGGCATGACCTAAAGAGCGCGGTTCACACAACATCCCAAGAATATTGCTGAACTGAAACAGTTTTGAAAACAAGAATGGTCCAAAATTCCTCCTGACCGTTGTGCAGGTCTGATCCGCAACTACAAAAAATGTTTGGTTGAGGTTATTGCTGCAAAAAGGAGGGACAACCAGTTATTAAATCAAAGGGTTCACATACTTTTCACATCCACACTAAGTTCAATAAAGACATGAAAATGTATAATTGTTTGTGTGTTAGTGTAAGCAGACTGTGTTTATCTATTGTTATGACAAGTTCATGCAGAAATCCAGGTAATTCCATAGGGCTTACATACTTTTTCTTGCCACTGTACATTTTGAATTCAGGCTATTACACAACAAAATGTAAGTCAAGGGGTATGAATGCTTTCTGAAGGCACTGTATGCATAGCAATACCGTTTGAATCCTGCAGAGGGCAGGACAAGGAAGAAGACCAGTACTGTAGAAAGGTCATTAATATTGGCAGGGGAGTGAGGCTCACCTATCTTCTCCTCTGCATCTCCGCTTCCCAATGCGTCCTCAGCCTCTTTCACCTCCTCTCCTGCAGACAGAGTAAACCACCACCATCACCATGCCCACAAAGCCACTAATCAGACCATCCACACCAGTGTACACCCTACACATTGACAAGTAGGAAAGTGGGTTATCTAGACAGGGGTTGGGAGGAGGGGGGTCTTTCCAGTGGAAGATGATTGTGCTAGTGAGTGAGACATCCACCTAACAGAAGATGAGGTGAATCAACTAGCCCCCAGATGCTAGGAGGGTAACAGGCAGGAAAGTGAGTCAACTAGCTCCCATATGCTAGGAGGGTAACAGGCAGGGAAGTGAGTCAACTAGCCCCCAGATGCTAGGAGGGTAACAGGCAGGGAAGTGAGTCAACTAGCTCACAGATGCTAGGAGGGTAACAGGCAGGGAAGTGAGTCAACTAGCTCACAGATGCTAGGTGGGTAACAGGCAGGGAAGTGAGTCAACTAGCCCCCAGATGCTAGGAGGGTAACAGGCAGGGAAGTGAGTCAACTAGCCCCCAGATGCCAGGAGGGTAACAGGCAAGGATGGAAGATACGGATACCACAGCAGATTATACAGGGGGAAAGCGGTGCGATGTCATTCACACCTGGACCGGAACTTACCAAAGAGAGCCCAGAGTGGACTGTACCAAGTGGACAGGGAGAGTAAATTAAAGAGGGGGGGAAGAGTACTACAAAGAGCATTTTGATCAAGGGTCTCCACTCTGTATAAAGATAGTTGTGTAATCTGCTGGTATGATGTCACTGAGTGGGCTATACCACATGGGGGGGGGGGGGGGGGATATTAACAGGTTAGAGAGATGTCCTCTATGAACTACAACTAATCATTGTTTCACAAGTTTGCAGATTATTCAAACATGAGATTGACTATTCCCCCTGAATACAGTGTGGCCACCATTTTGTTGATCAAAAGTGTCTTTGTGACAAAGAGATTTACAGAGAGACAAACCTGATGTCACTTCCTGCACCAGGAAGTCCAGATCAGACAGGAAGGGAGGTTCTGGAGCAGTGAAAAGGAAACGGAACCAGATGGAGAGAGGACAAACATGAGAGAAAGAATTAAAGAGAGAGAGAGAGATAGATAAAGAGCAAGATGAGGAGATTAAGACAAAGTGAGTAGGGAGGAAGGTGAGACGGAGGAAAGAGAGGGCGGGTGGAGAAAGAGGGAGGCAGGGAGGAGAGGATCAAACGATATGTGTATTCTCATCTTCCTTCGGTCAGTTAAGTCAGTAGTAGGAATCAGTTTTCAATGCACAGACACATGCAAGGGACCAGGACCACTCATTGCCTCAAGCAAAAAAAACTAAAATCGAACCAACATGTCAAATATCACATGGAAATTGTGAGCAAACTACAGAATGAAAGATGGTTTACACGTGTGTGTGTTCCCTCCTGAGGGATTATGTTACGTTTATGTCAACAGCAATGTGTGTGTGTGTACCCTGTGGAGTGTCATCAGTGAAGAACTGTGTAGCTTCCAGTGCCGACTCAGCCTCCTCTGGACACAATGCTGTAAGAGAGACAAGAAGTATGTTCGCCCCAGTATGTATTATCCTTACACACACACACACACACACACACACAAATCATACCCACAAGCACGCACACATACTTTATTCAAAACTGCTCAATTGTTCCCATTCTATAACATTATAGTAACACACCCACAGACACCAACACAGTTCTTCCGTCACGCATATACATGGTGCCTGTCCCTTTAAAAAAAAACACACCACCCAAAGCACAGGGCCACAAGACCGTGCTGATTCACTACAACTGTGTTTGAGGGAAAAACATGTGTGTGAAGCTAATTAGTGAGACTGGGAGTGTGAATGTCCTGCAGTGAGTTGATCAGGCTGTTATTGGACCCGCAGAGTTGTGTTTTCCCCTGCTTACCTGGCGGCAGGTGAAGATTGTACAGTAACTTGAGTTTCTCTGTCATGTCTCCGTGGTACATCCCACCTTTTGGGAGACACGTGGTAGGTCAGTGGGATCCATGCTGACTAATCGTAAAATCACTACCAGCCAATTAAGCAGTGAGATTTATCCTGCTACAAACTAGCACATAACTTATCTCGAAAATATCTCAGAACACCAGCTACACAACCCCGACCCCTCCTCCCGACACATCCATGTTTAATATAGAAATCAGTTCATATTTTCAACGGAAAGTTGAGATTCTCTACTTCTTCAAACTCACTCAGACCCGTGACAAACTCCTTGAAGTTGATGAGGCCGTCCTTGTTCATGTCCAGCAGGCGGAAGAGGCGTGTGGCCAGCGTGGCGGTGTGCGTCCCACAGAGCCAGGTTCCCAGGGCCCCGAACAGCTGGCAGAATTGTCCCAGGTCAATGCGGTACTGCTCCAGGTAGGGCAGGCTGGGGTCGTGGCGCTCCGCCGCTGTGGTGCTGGCCCCCCAGTAGCAGCTCATTATGTGCTTGGCCTGCCATGGGGAAGGGGAGTGGGATGCAGCTCAGAGGTGGTACTGGCTGATTGAGACATTGAATGGAGAGTGCAATGGTGCTTGACAGTTGAGACATTTGACCTATTGACAATGGCTTGATAATGATGGTTTTGTTGCCAGCTTTCATTTAAAAAAAAAAAAAAATGTTTTGTCACATATACTGGATAGGTGCAGTGAAATGTGTTGTCTTACACTTGTTTGGGGCATGAGCCACAACTTGTTTTGTTCTCAGTCTATTGATAATGCTTACAAAACACATACCGTGTGACAGCTGTGTGACTTGTCATCACAACCATGACCAGCATCACACAACAAACAACTTATTTACCACCCACCACACTAAGTTGACACGCCTGAGTTAAGAACAACATTGCTAACAGAGAAAACTAAAATGTTCAAAACCACTGCTGGGTAATGATGTAAAAAGCTGTAGGAACGATAATAACGATGATTTGTTACCTTGAAGTGAACATAGAGTTCCTCTAGCTCCTCGATACTGAAGGCTGAGTCTGTCATGATAGCTCTTACCTGTGGATAGACACACAGCTCTACATCAGACAGAGAAACACCTCTGGCTACAGCATATTAAGTGGGCACTGTATGACTTCAGTATGCACATGTTTTTGTTCCAACCTTAACATAACCTATTCGATACATCTCATATCCACAACTGATCACTATTAAAGGGATTATTTGGGATTTTGGCAAAGAGGCCCTTTATTTACTTCCCCAGAGTCAGATGAACTTGTGGAATTTCTCTCTCTCCGTGTCCAGTATTAAGGAAGTTAGTGGTAGTTTCGCGAGGTACTGCTAACTAGCGTTAGCCCAATTACTGGAAGTTTATGGGTGTCTGCTAGCATTTTGGCCTCATTGCCAAAATCTCAAAGTATCCATTAAATGTAATTTTTTTTTTTACTTTAACCTTTATTCAACTAGGCAAGTCAGTTAAGAACACATTCCTATTTACAATGACGACCCACCGGGGAACAGGTAACTAACCAAATAATTAACTGCCTTGTTCAGGGGCAGAACGACAGATTTTTATCTTGTCAGCTCGGGGAGTTAATCCAGCAACCGTACGGTTACTGGCCCAACGCTCTAACCACTAGGCTACCTGCCGGCCCATGGGACTCCCAATAACGTCCGGTTGAGATACAGCCTGAATTCGAACCAGGGTGTCTGTAAATCAAATAAAAATGTATTTGTCACATACACATGGTTAGCAGATGTTAATGCGAGTGTAGCGAAATGCTTGTGCTTCTAGTTCCGACAATGCAGTAATAACCAATGAGTAATCTAACCTAACAATTCCACAACTACTACCTTATACACACAAGTGTAAAGGGATAAAGAATATGTACATAAAGATATACAGTGGGGCAAAAAAGTATTTAGTCAGCCACCAATTGTGCAAGTTCTCCCACTTAAAAAGATGAGAGAGGCCTGTAATTTTCATCATAGGTACACTTCAACTAGGACAGACAAAATGAGAAAAATGCTCTCTAGCAAACTTCAGACGGACCTGGACATGTACTGGCTTAAGCAGGGGGATACGTCTGGCACTGCAGGATTTGAGTCCCTGGCGGCGAAGTGTGTTACTGATGGTAGGCTTTGTTACTTTGGTCCCAGCTCTCTGCAGGTAATTCACTAGGTCCCCCCCGTGTGGTTCTGGGATTTTTGCTCACTGTTCTTGTGATCATTTTGACCCCACGGGGTGAGATCTTGCATTGAGCCCCAGATCAAGGGAGATTATCAGTGGTCTTGTATGTCTTCCATTTCCTAATAATTGCTCCCACAGTTGATTTCTTCAAACCAAGCTGCTTACCTATTGCAGATTCAGTCTTCCCAGCCTGGTGCAGGTCTACAATTTTGTTTCTGGTGTCCTTTGACATCTCTTTGGTCTTGGCCATAGTGGAGTTTGGAGTGTGACTGTTTGAGGTTGTGGACAGGTGTCTTTTATACTGATAAGTTCAAACAGGTGACATTAATACAGGTAACGAGTGGAGGACAGAGGAGCCTCTTAAAGAAGAAGTTACAGGTCTGTGAGAGCCAGAAATCTTGCTTGTTTGTAGGTGACCAAATACTTAGTTTGTGAGTGCTTTTGGTGACCAGACAAATTTCTTCTGCCTCCTGAGGCGCTGCTGCGCCTTCTTCACAACGCTGTCTGTGTGGGTGGACCAATTCAGTTTGTTCGTGATGTGTACGCCGAGGAACTTAAAACTTACTACACCCTCTCCACTACTGTCCCGTCGATGTGTTTCCTGAAGTCCACAATCATCTCCTTTGTTTTGTTGACGTTGAGTGTGAGGTTATTTTCCTGACACCACACTCTGAGGGCCCTCACCTCCGCGCTGTAGGCCGTCTCATCCTTGTTGGTAATCAAGCCTACCACTGTAGTGTCGTCCGCAAACTTGATGATCGAGTTGGAGGCGTGCATGGCCATGCAGTCGTGGGTGAACAGGGAGTACAGGAGAGGGCTCAGAACGCACCCTTGTGGGGCCCAGGGTCTCGAGCTTGATGACGAGTTTGGAGGGTACTATGGTGTTAAATGCTGAGCTGTAGTCGATGAACAGCATTCTCACATAGGTATTCCTCTTGTCCAGATGAGTTAGGGCAGTGTGCAGTGTGGTTGCGATTGCGTCGTCTGTGGACCTATTGAGGCGGCAAGCAAATTGGAGTGGGTCTAGGGTGTCAGGTAGAGTGGAGGTGATATGGTCCTTGACTAGTCTCTCAAAGTACTTAATGATGACAGAAGTGAGTGCTACGGGGCGGTAGTGACGCCTCTAGCACTGAGATGCAGTGCCTTAGACTGCTGCGCCTTCTCGTGAGCCCCCTTAAAGGTTGGAATGAATAACCTAATCCAGAGATATTTACACAGAGCATACCAAACATTAGGAACACCTTCCTAATATTGAGATGCACCCCCTTTTGCCCTCAGAACAGCCTCAATTTGGTCAGGGCATGGACTCTCCAAGGTGCCGAAAGCGTTCCACTGGGTTGCTGGCCCATGTTGACGCCAATGCTTCCCACAGTTGTGTCAAGTTGGCTGGATGTCCTTTTGGTGGTGGACCATTCTTGATACTCACCGGAAACTATTGAGCGTTGCAGTTCTTGACACAAAACGGTGCGCCTGGCACCTACTACCATACCCCATTCAAAGGCACTTAAATATTTTGTCCTGCCCATTCACCCTCAATGGCACACATACACAATCCAAGTCTCAATTGTCCCAAGGCTTAAAAATCCTTCTGTAACCACTTACACTGATTGAAGTGGATTTAATAAGCGACATCAAATAAGTGATTTTAAGCTTTCACCTGGATTCACCTGGTCAGTCTCTCATGGAAAGAGAGGGTGTTCCCTCAGTGTTTGGAGAGTTGGGCCAAGGTGGTTTCTGTCTGAACGTTCCAAGAGCACCACTTTCTCCTCCATAACCATTGCTAAGTGATAATTGACACGTCTGCGTTATGCTGTTTATTTCTGAACGTTTTTAAAACATATGAAGATGTCCAGTGAAAGCAGATACAGTTGAAGTTGGAAGTTTACCTTAGCCAAATACATTTAAACTCAGTGTTTCACAATTCCTGACATTTAATCGTAGTAAAAATTCCCTGTCTTAGGTCAGTTAGGATCACCACTTTATTTTAAGAATGTGAAATGTCAGAATAATAATAGAGAGAATGATTTATTTCAGCTTTGATTTCTTTCATCACATTCCCAGTGGGTCAGACGTTTACATACACTCAATTAGTATTTGGTAACATTTGCCATTCAATTGTTTAACTTGGGTCAAACGTTTCAGGTAGCATTCCACAATAAGTTGGGTGAATTTTGGTCCATTCTTCCTGACAGAGCTGGTGTAACTGAGTCAGGTTTGTAGGCCTCCTTGCTCATACAAGCTTTTTTGGTTCTGCCCACACATTTTCTATAGGATTGAGGTCAGGGCTTTGTGACGGCCACTCCAATACCTTGACTTTGTTGTCCTTAAGCCATTTTGCCACAACTTTGGAAGTACGCTTGGGGTCATTGTTAATTTGGAAGACCTATTTGCGACCAAGCTTTAACTTCCTGATTGATGTCTTGAGATGTTGCTTCAATATATCCACAATTGTCCTCCCTCATGATGCCATCTATTTTGTGAAGTGCACCAGTCCCTCCTGCAGCAAAGCACCCCCACAACATGATGCTATAGTCCTATAATAACTACAACCTAAAACTTCTTGCCTGGGAATATTGAAGACTCCTGTTAAAAGGAACTACCAGCTTTCATATGTCCTCATGTTCTGAGCAAGGAACTTAAACGTTAGCTTTCTTACATAGCACATATTGCCCTTTTACTTTCTTCTCCAACACTTTGTTTTTTCATTATTTAATCCAAATTGAACATGTTTCATTATTTATTTGAGGCTAAATTGATTTTATTTATGTATTATATTAAGTTAAAATAAGTGTTCATTCAGTATTGTTGTAATTGTAATTATTACAAATACATTTAAAACAAATCGTCCGATTAAAATCGGTATCAGCATTTTTTTTGGTCCTCCAATAATCGGTATCGGCATTAAAATCATAATCGGTCGACTCCTACTTCAGGCGTTTGGAAATTGCTCCCAAGGATGAACCTTGTGGACTTGTGGAGGTCTACAATTTGTTTTCTGAGGTCTTGGCTGATTTATTTTGATTTTCTCATGATGTCAAGCAAAGAGGCACTGAGTTTGAAGGTAGACCTTGAAATACATCCACAGGTACACCTCCAATGGACTCAAATTATGTCAATTAGCCTTTCAGAAGCTTCTAAAGCCATGACATCATTTTCTGGAATTTTCCAAGCTGTTCAAAGGCACAGTCAACTTAGTGTATGTAAACTTCTGACCCACTGGAATTGTGATACAGTGAATTATAAGTGAAATAATCTGTCTAAACAATTGTAGGACAAATTACTCGTGTCATGCACAGTCCTAACCGACTTGCCAAAACTATAGTTTGTTGACAAGAAATGTTTGGAGTGGTTGAAAAACAAGTTTTAATGACTCCAACCTAAGTGTATGTAAACTTCCGACTTCAACTGTATGCAACACAAGTACAGACTTGGATAAACATTATCCCACTGCTCTGTTTTGCTTGTTTGCAGAGGGTCATTTCATAGGGAATGGTCAGAGGTGAGGTCACCAAGCGCTTCATTCATGGTCACATCTTTGCAGTAATGGAAAAAGTACTCAATTGTCACACGGACAGCTAGGGGCACACTCCAACATAATTTACAAAAGCAGTATTTGTGTTTAGTGAGTCCGCCAGATCAGAGGCGGTAGGGATGACAACGGTTATATTGATAGGTGAGTGTATTGGAGCATATTGCTGTCCTGCCTGTACTTTTGGGTGAAAATGTATGGAATAAAAAGTACATATTTTCCTTAGGAATGTAGTGGAGTAAAAGTAAATGTATAAACAGTGAAGTAAAGTACAGATGCCCCCCAAAACGACTTAAGTACTGTAGTATTTCAAAGTATTTTTAATTAGTTACTTTACACCACTGCTTCTTTGATGTATGAACTCACCACGCTCCTCTTGGCGGTGTCCTCCAGCGATTGGATGACCTTTAACCTCTGATGGAACCTCATCTGCTCGATGACATCAGCACGCAAACTACCAAACTTCTGCTCAGAGACACAGACAGAGGGAAAAGGCAGTGAAGTCACTTATATGTGGAATCGAATTCAATCTCTCCCTGTGCTATGTGATTGACTTAAGTGAGTTGTGTGAAAAAGTCACGTGGTTCTACTAGTCATGTCTTACCTCACAGGATGACTTGATGAGCTGGAAAATGTCAATCTGAGGCGGCGGCTCATCGCCACTGGTCAACAGGGCGTGGAGGTGGGGAATGGGCGGAGACACGGTCTGCTTGTTGACAACATTGTCCAGATACCTGTGAGTGAGTGAGAGAGATAATCCAATATTTCTCACTCCGAGTAATATGGCTATAGCTTCTTCAGTCTAGAGCAGTACTGCCATCATTCATAAATAGAAGGAGAAAAAAAACAAGTAAACCTTTCTGTATAGTTACACTATAGTTACTATTCCAATTAAACATTTTGGCTGTGCAATGTGTATTGGTGTCAATTACATGGAAGTCAGTTCAGTCAAGTGAATTAGGGAAGAAGCACTTGAGAAATTGTTCCTTCCGTCCCTTCTATTCCCCCACTCACCGTCCAAGGATGGTCATGGCCTCTCCCTCGTCATTGCAGTCCAGTAGGGTGTCCATGTTGGCGTGCAGCACGGCCAGTGCCACTTGGAAGATGACCTTGATGCCCTCGTAGAAGAAGCAGTCAACCAGAAGCACGGCGCTGTCGAAGGGCATGACGCTGAGGAACAGGGTGAGGAACCAGGAGAGGGAGATGGTGGAGATGACTCCCAGCTCCTGCATGTGCTCGTAGAGGAAAGGGAGGCAAGCGCGAGTCAGCTCCTCAAACACACCCTGGTCAACGAGAGCACCTGAGAGAAAGAGAGAGAGACTATTTAGAACGTACTGTTTAGTAAAAAGGTATGCAATAATCAACAAATATCAACATACCTCTCATCCATACTGAGAAGCAATGTTCCCTCCCCAAATTTTTTTTTATCCAGTTTACTGTGAACACTAATGCTATACCCACTTTAAGATAGTTTTCAGACAGTGGTCAAGTAGGCTACTGTGGCAATTTGATCATAATGCAGGCCTACCAGAGTGACCTACCATCATAAACAACGGAGAAAATGCATCCCATAACATTTTAACATGGAAATAGCTGTTCTATCATTCAGCCTACAGTAGCAGCCAATGTGCGGTGTTCAATGTAGGCCTACATTCCATGAGACTTTTGAAACAAACATGCAGGGCTTGACATTAACCCGTTTATCCACTTGTCCTTCAGACAAGGAGGTGACTGAAGATGGTGGTATGTTGTTTGATGCAAGAAACCACTTTACAAAATACAATGCATTATTATTCCCATGCCATTATTACAGAGAATAAGACAAATGATGCTATCCTCTGCCTACTTAGCTTATTCAAGCCGGTCTCAAAATACAATACTGCCCTTTGAAGACACAAAAAAAAAGCTATTGATTTAACTACTCACTTTTTAAAGATGTCTAAAAATGTACACGTTTTGTCCACTTGCAGGAAGCAATCACTGACTCCAAATGATCTGTAACTGGGCGAGTGACTCAATAAATAGCAAAGGATATGAACAAAATGTGCACGTGGCTACATGCAGCTCTCGCTTTGAGAGCTTTGAGAGTTCAAAGTGAACGGAACAGGTCCATATACAGTGTCTTCGGAAAGTATTCAGACTCCTAGACTTTTTACACATTTTGTTACATTACAGCCTCATTCTAAAAATAATTAAATAAAAACAATTCCTCAGCAATATACACAGAATACCCCATAATGACATAGCTAAAACAGGTTTTTAGAAATGTTTGCAAATGTATTAAAAGTAAAATACAGAAATACCTTATTTACATAAGTATTAAGACGCTTCGTTATGAGACTCGAAATTGAGCTCAGGAGCATCCTGTTTCCATTGTTCGTCCTTGAAGTTTCTATAACTTGATTGGAGTCCACCTGTGGTAAATTCAATTGATTTGACATGATTTGGAAAAGGCACACACCTGTCCATACAAGGTCCCACAGTGCAAGTCAGAGCAAAAACCAAGCCCCGAGGTCAAAGGAATTGTCGTAGAGCTACGAGACAGGATTGTGTCGAGGCACAGATCTGAGGAAGGGGAAAAAAACATTTCTGCAGCATTGAAGGTCCCCAAGAACAAAGTTGGCTCCATCATTCTTAAAATGGAAGGGAGGTGACCAAGAACCCACTGGTCACTCTGACAGAGCTCTAGAGTTCCTCTGTGGAGATGGGAGAACCTTCCAGAAGGACAACCAGCTCTCGGCAGCACTCCACCTATCAGGCCTTTAAGGTAGAGTGGCCAGACGGAAGCCACTCCTCAGTAAAAGGCACATGAGAGCCCGCTTGGAGTTTGCCAAAAGGCACCCAAAGACTCTCAGACCATGACAAACAAGATTCTCTGGTCTGATGAAACCAAGATTGAACTATTTGGCATGAATGCCAAGTGTCTCGTCTGGAAGAAACCTGGCACTATCCCTATGGTGAAGCATGGTGGTGGCAGCATCATGCTGTGGGGATGTTTTTCAGAGACTGGGAACTAGTCCGGGTTAGGGTTGCAAAGGGTCGGAAACTTTCCAGGAAATTGCCGGAAATTTTCCAATGGAAGTTAAGCCCGGGAATTTTGCTTAAATTAATCAAAAAATGTTAGCTTATAACAGTGAACCTTTTCTGTGAGGATACACACAAGGCAATTCTAGGTCTTGTGGCATATTTTGGTTAAACTATCCCCAATTCAATGGAATTGCAACCCTCTGCATGCACAGTGCATTTTTCCATCACATGTACTGCTGATTCTCAAGATCTTGAACACTAATGAGATGCTATTGAGCCAACACTACTACACTGTCTGAGCCAAGGACTACATACTTTTGATTACAATACTGGGTGGGGTGAATATATTTTATGACATACATAATTTTTGGTTAACTAGTGAATAGTAGCCTACAGCAAAGTGTGTTTAAATAATTTCTAACTTGTTTACAATTTCTGCAAGTTAGTTTTTGCTACGATGTGGGTTTTATCTTGCTTGAGCCTGCTAACTGAGGAGTGTTAATTCACCTGTTTCCAAACATGTTTAATTTTAAAACATTAATCTGGACAAGTCCATAAAGTCCCCTCCATGCTCACAAAAGTTCCTCTACCTCTATTCAAGGTGAAAATGATGAATCAGACACCTTATTGATAGCAACAGCTCATGATCCTCCTTCAACCAGAAGTTTTTTTGACTAAATGGGAGGAACGTAGTCAGAGATGCTGATGAATGTCTTGCTCGAGCTGTGTATGTAACTGGTTCACCTCTAATGCTCACATGCAATGTGTATTGGAAGAGATTTCTGAATGTTCTTCACAAAGCATACACCCCTCCAACCAGACATGCTTTATCTACTCATTTGCTGGATGCAGAGTTCAGAGTTCAAGTGAAGGTCAAGCAAATCATAGAGAAAGCAGACTGTATAGCAATCATCTCTGATGGGTGGTTGAATGTTTGTGGGCAAGGAATAATTAACCACGTAATCTCCAACCCTCAACCAGTATTCTACAAGAGCACAGACACAAGGGACAACAGACACACTGGTCTCTACATTTCAGATGAGCTGAAGGCAGTCATCAACGACCTTGGACCACAGAAGGTATTTGCACTGGTGACAGACAATGCTGCGAACATGAAGGCTGCTTGGTCTAAAGTGGAGGAGTCCTACCCTCACATCACACACATTGGTTGTGCTGCTCATGCATTGAATCTGCTCCTCAAGGACATCATGGCACTGAAAACAATGGATACACTCTACAAGAAAGCCAAGGAAATGGTTAGGTATGTGAAGGGTCATCAAATTATAGCAGCAATCTACCTCACCAAGCAAAGTGAGAAGAATAAGAGCACCACATTGAAGCTGCCCAACAACACCCGTTGGGGTGGTGTTATCATGTTTGACAGTCTCCTGGAGGGGAAGGAGTCTCTCCAAGAAACGGCCATATCACAGTATGCAGATATGGGCAGGCCCATCAAGAGGATCCTCCTGGATTATGTATTTTGGGAGAGAGTTGTAAGCAGCCTGAAACCTATAGTAGTAGCCATTGCACGGATTGAGGGAGACAATGCCATCCTGTCTGATGTTCAGACTCTGCTTGCAGATCTAAGAAGAAATCCGTTCTGCCCTGCCCACTTCACTGTTGCTCCATGCAGAGCAAATTGCAGTTCTGAAATACATCAAAAAGCATGAAGACTTCTACCTGAAGCCCATACACACCGCAGCGTACATGTTGGACCCCAAGTATGCTGGCAAGAGCATCCTGTCTGGTGCAGAGATCAACAAGGCCTATGGTGTCATCACTACCGTGTCTTTCCACCTTGGCCTGGATGAGGGCAAGGTTCTTGGCAGTCTGGCGAAGTACACTTCCAAGCAAGGGCTTTGGGATGGAGATGCAATATGGCAATCGTGCAAACATATATCATCAGCCACCTGGTGGAAGGGACTTTGTGGATCTGAGGCTCTTTCCCTGTTGCCTCCATCATCCTCCAAATCCCACCAACATCAGCCGCCTCAGAGCGCAACTGGTCCTTGTTTGGGAACTGATAAGGGAATTTATGTTTAAAGTCTCTTAAACTCTTCCCCTACTGTATTTATTTATTTAGCTCCTTTGCACCCCAGTATTTCTAATTTGCATACTCATCTACTGTCAAATCTACCATTCCAGTGTTTTAATTTCTATATTTTGATTTACTTCGCCATCATGGCCTATTTATTGCCTTTACCTCCCTTATCTCACCTCATTTGCTCACATTGTAAATAGACTTATTTTTCTACTGTATTATTGACTTGTTTTGTTTTTTTACTCCATTTGTAACTCTGTGTTGTTATACGTGTCAAACTGCTTTGCATTATCTTGGCCAGGTCGCAGTTGTAAATGTTCTCAACTTGCCTACCTGGTTAAATAAAGGTGAAATAAAAAAATAAAAAAATAAAAAAATAAAGTAATGACTAAAGAATTCCACCCTGAAACGTATTTAACGGTGTGAAATGTATTAGAATTATAAGACTATAATCCAATAATGTATGTGTGAGACAAGTTAAGGGTGAGAAATGTATGGTTGAGAAAACAAAGGACATTTGAACTACGCATGAAAACTGACAACAGGAAAGAGGGCCCTTCCAAGGCCTCTCTAATCTAAGGAGGAGGGGAACGGCGAGAAATTGCCAAGGCTGGTAGAAAAGTGATAAAACTGTGTGTGTGTGTGTAAGTAGGTGGGGGTGGGAGTTATAAAATTACTGTTTTTGCATTTTTGACTTCAGAGCTCTCTGAATAAAGAATGAACCTTTTGCAGTATCTGAGACTTTGCCTAATTCTTATTTTGAACCCGGGATTTACAACCTTGGGTGAATTGGTCAAAGCTATAAAATAGTTTGGTTAGAACATTGGGAGAAAATTCTCGTGACAGGAACACACATACCAAAGCACGCAACAGGCTGACCAATACAAGGGTTGAAAAATTGGTGGCCATCCGGGCAAATTTGAGGCTTTTTGAGCCTGACAATGAGCCATCCTCAACGAGATCGGAACGTGACAGTGAAGATGAGGCCCCAGAGTCTGATGTTCAAGAGGTGGACATTGAGAAGTTCCAGGGAGAAGACATGGAAGCCTGAGAGAAAGACAACCAAAGCCTTAGTTTCTAGACTATAATTTTACAGATGTATGTTGAAAACGTTTTGGGAAGATGCGATGGATCATTGGGGATCATTCAATATTCCCTTTCTTTTGTTGTTCAGTGAAATCATCCCATGTGAAGAGTTGACTCATTTAATTAAAGTTCAATTTGTAACAAATGTATTTATTTTTCTATTGGAAAGATTTAATCATTTGCAATTATGTCTACTTGTTTATGTTATGGTAAATATATCCAATGCAAAAAACATTACATTTAAATGGTATTAATATTAATTTGCAGATATTTCCATTAATTCCCATATATTCCCACGGAAAGTTTCCACCTCTGAATATTCCCCAAAATGTGCAACCCTAGTCAGGATGAAGGAAAAGATGAATGGAGCAAAGTATTGAGAGATCCTTGATGAAAACCTGCTCCATAGTGCTCAGGACTTCAGACTGGGGTTCACCTTCCAACAGGACAACGACCCTAAGCACACAGCCAAGACAACGCAGGAGTGGCTTCGGGACAAGTCTCTGAATGTCCTTGAGTGGCCCAGTCAGGGCCCGGACTTGAACCCGATCGAACATATCTGGAGAGACCTGAAAATAGCTGTGCAGCGACACTCCCCATCCAACCTGATAGAGCTTGGGAGGATCTACAGAGAATGGGAGACCCTCCCCAAATACAGATGTGCCAAGTTTGTAGCGTCATACCCAAGAAGACTCAAGACTGTAATCGCTGCCAAAAGGTGCTTCAACAAAGTACTGAGTAAAGGGTCTGAATACTTATGTAAAAAAAATATGTTTTTGCTTTGTCATTCTCAGGTATTGTGTGTAGATTGATGAGAATAAAAAAAACAATTTGATACATTTTAGAATAAGGCTGTAAAGTAACAAAATGTGAGAAAAAAAAGTCAAGGGGTCTGAATACTTCTGAAGGCACTCTATAGCATTGGTCTATTTGCATATAGGCCTAATGCAGCTCTGATTGGTTATGCCTCACTGGTCTGTGTAGAGTATGGGCTGAGTCGTGAGTGTTAATGCAATAGAATCATACTCCGATGCGTTCTGCCCACAACAAAATCTCTTGCATAGTTTGTTTTGTTTAGGTATGTTGCATTGCATTAATATTGCGTTGATTCGATCACAATTCCCACAGTAAAGGGAAACGTTGATAGTGTTTAACTAAGGGGGAAAACTTCACTCAACTTTCTAGAGTTCAAACTCGTGCTTCTGTGTGGGCTGATATTTCTTCATGGCGGCAGTCCAATGGGAGCTGCGTGCAATTTAGAGGGAACATTGCTGAGAAGGTGTCATCTTAGATGTGCAATCGTGCTTGTTCCAAAGAAACATTTGTTCAAATTTGTAGAACACGTCCCCTATTCTGATTATCAACTATTGTCAAACATGTGTGGAAAGACAATTCTCTTCCTCAATAGTGTGCAGGGAATTCTACTAGATGAAAAGATTAAATGAGTATGACATCCTGGCATTTAAAGCATTCTCAATTTTAAAAAATTTCACATACTATAGAACATTCTATTTTTCCATACCCAAATAGTCTACTAATTTAGAGCACAAGCATAGGTATTGGGACACAGTCACTGTGTGACCACTGTAAATTTAATTTAAGTGACGGCTATTTGAAGGGCAGTGAACGAAGAATGGGCTTGTCTACCCTATAAAACACTCTGAAATGAGGGGATTTGGAGGAATCTTAACAGAGGATTCTTTCCTAGGCATGTAGCGAGCGACAAAACAAAGACATAACCCAATGGAATTAAACACAAGTGTGTGTCTATGAGAGGTTGTGTCAGTCACTCACCCACCACCCTGGTGTTGTAGTAGTCAGGCAGCATCCTCTCACACAGAGCCACCAAAAGCCAGAAGGCCTCCTCCTCCGTACAGTACAGCAGCAGTACCGACGTCACAATGTTCATCGCCTGGAGAGAGAGAGAACGGTTCAGTGATAGATACAGAGGTTTATAACAACAGAAACAGACAGGTACATTAACCCTATTACAGGGGCTGAGTCTCTGGCTTACTGATGCTCTTCCATGCCGTCTCTAGGAGGGGTGCGTCACCTGACGTGGTCTTCCTGTCTGGGTTGGCGCCCCCCCTTGGGTTGTGCCGAAATTTGAGGAGTGGTTGACAAACAAGTTTTAATGACTCCAACCTAAGTGTATGTAAACTTCCCACTTCAACTGTAATTCACGACATGGTCAAATTTCTCTGTTGGCTCTTTAATGGTGTACATATTTTTGTTTTTCATGTATTTCAGGGGTTTGACCAGCTGACGGCAATGACAAAGCTGGCCTCGCAGTTTGATGAGTCGGGCTGTCTACTCCTGCCTTAACCAGCTGGCATGCAAATGCACCGGCAATACCAGTTACAATTAACAGAAGGCAGAGGGTGTAGGAACATTTAAATGTGAAAGTAGATCCCCTTTGTCCCTCTCCTTTCTCTTATTATTCTTTCTGTTATTGCAGGTCAAAACAGACTTGAGGAATAGACTGCAGGGAGAGCATCTCGCCTCCTGCATGCCCCCCCCCCCATCAAGGAGTTCAATTACAAATATTTTTCCAAAAGCCCAGAAGAATAAAGTGCTCTGACAAGCTGTAAACTATGTCAGAACTAGGTTTTTGTCAGAACCTGGAAAGAGATTTCCAACGCCCTCCTTTTGTAATGAACATGACTTAGTGGGCTCTAATTCATATTCAGTCAAATGTTCCTCTGTTAATTTTGTCAAGATAAACATTTTTATTTCAGAAAGAAGGTCTCTGTTGTGTTTCTTTGGATAGCTGCAGCACTCAACCTTAAATTGCATCCTGTATACTATAATAACTTGACCAATATGTAATTGAGCTCATTTCTGGGGGAGGAAATTATTTTTTAGACAGTGAGTTTTTTCCTTCTAAAAAGTCACCAGAACTATGTCAACAGAACCAAGACCCGAAACACCCCCAAAATGGGGGATCCCTTAAACCCCCCCACCCCCAATTACTTTCCCCCCACAGCTAACACATTTTCCAGAGGAAACACTGCTTTACAGTAATGAATAAACAGTTTATGGGTCAATGAAAAGCCTCCCGGATACGAGTAGTCACCCTGACAGAATAATTTACAGTCAAAGAACCTAGTTAAAATATCATGATTATGTTTCATGAAAACATTCACGCTTTGTTTTAGATGACATTTTCCTGGTATTTTCTAATTATAGCTATAGGCACATTCTACTACTTCAAAACATTCAACTCAATTGGCCAGTATCAGGAATCAAATGGTTAATTACAGTTAAATAAACCACACAAGCTCACAGAACGGGACCGCAGAGTGCTGAAGCGCATAGCGCGTCTGTCCTCGGTTGCAACACTCACTGCCAAATTCCAAACTGCCTCTGGAAGCAACATCAGCACAAGAACTGTTTGCCGGGAGCTTCATGAAATGGGTTTCCATGGTCGAGCATCCGTATGCAAGCATAAGATCACCATGCGCAATGCCAAGCATAGGCTGGAGTGGTGTAAAGCTCGCCACCTTGTAGCAGTGGAAACACGTTCACTCACGCTTCACCATCTGTCAGTCTGACGGACAAATCTGTGTTTGGCGGATGCCATGAGAACGCTACCTGCCCGAATGCAGTGCCAACTGTAAAGTTTGGTGGAGAAGGAATAATGGGCTGGGGCTGTTTTTCATGGTTCGGGCTAGGCCCCTTAGTTCCAGCATACAATGACATTCTAGATGATTCTGTGCTTCCAACTTTGTGGCAACAGTTTGAGGAAAGACCATTCCTGTTTCAGCATGACAATGCCCTGTGCACAAAGCGAGGTCCATACAGAAATGGTTTGTCGAGATCGGTGTGGAAAAACTTGACTGGCCTGCACCTCAACCCTATCGAACACCTTTGGGATGAATTGGAACGGCGACTGCGAGCCAGGCCTAATCGTCCAACATCATTGGCCGACCTCACTTGTGGCTGAATGGAAGTCCCCGCAGCAGTGTTCCAACATCTAGTGGAAAGCTTTCCTAGAAGAATGGAGGCTATTATAGCAGCAAAGGGGGGACCAACTCCATATTAATGCCCGTGATTTTATAATGAGATGTTCGACGAGCAGGTGTCCACATACTTTTGGTTATGTAGTGTAAGTAAGAAATTGTAATATAAAGTCTAAGTCAGTGTTGATAATGTGGCCCTGCGATAGACTAGCGTCCTGTCCAGGGAGTGTACTTGTGCATCACACTACAAAAACGTGATGTTTCTGATGTGTGGACAAGGCTACATAACTGATGTGTGGACAATGTTGACCACCTGCATAGTTTTAAACAATGCGGTACAACCCCCCCCCCGACTAGTCGGCATACCTGGCAGTATCCTATGCCAGGGTTGCGGCAGGCGTAGGCGGTGAGGACCCTGCGGAGGGCCGCGATGCCCATCTCATTCTGGAAGGCGTGGTGCTCAGGCATGGAGCGGTGCAGGTCCCTCTCGATTTCCTCCGTGGCCAGGGTACAGCGGCCCATGGCCTGCTCCACCCGCTCAGCGTAGTAGCCAGGGTGGGTGTCCATCTCATTCTGAGCTCCTGGAGAGGGGATGGATTGATTGATGGATGGATGGGGGTAAGTGGTTAACTCAATAGATTATAAGACAGACACAGACAATATGGGTTTGTCAGTGGGCAAATTATTTAATGTTTAGATCCTTTTGATTCTAACCATTGTAAAATTTTAAAAAAAAAATAGAGGTCAGATTCAGACAACTGGTAGTTTCTTTGTTGTACCATCAAAAACGTGGTTAAGCTTTACATATTTGCTAGAAAACACTAATTCGAGGGATTCCTGAAAACAGAATTTAGACTTGTCATTAACTCTCACTCCAGATATCATTGCATGACACAATCCTGTTCATTTAGCCCCGTTTATTAAGTGCTACCATTTTAACATAGTATGACACATCCACATAGCAACACAACCTATGGGCTCAGTTTCGTAACAGTTACTTAGCTAGGCCATATGACTCCGGAGTCCAGGGAGTCAGTTGATCTCAGATTAGTCAGACGTTGCACCACTAGGTAACAACAACACTTCCCTAATAACCACAGCAACAGAGAGACAAACACACACTACCTTCAGGTCACAAGGTAGGAGTGACTGCTGTCCTTGATACTAACCGAATTCTGATGTGGATGTAGTCTTGACACACACAATGCTTGCTTGCACACACAGACTCACTTATTCATAATGAGTATTGTTCACTGTGTTGCTAACATGGTGGCAACACAGTAAACAACGATATGAAGAACATAGAGCGGGCGGGTTATACACTATCGGCAAGAGAGAAAAACAGCCTCTGGTAAGACACGGGCCGGGGGCCTATGCATTTATGTAAACAACAGTTGGTGCACGATATCTAAGGAAGTCTCAAAGTTGTGCTCGCCTGAGGTGGAGTATCTTATGATAAGCTGCAGACCTCACTGTTTGCCCAGAGAGTTTTCATCTGTTATTTTCGTAACTGTCTATATACCACCACAGAGCGAGGTTAGAACTAAAACCGCACTAAATGAGCTGTATTCTGCCATAAGCAAACAGGAAAACACTCAGAGGCGGCGCTCCTAGTGGCCGGTGAATTTAATGCAGGGAAACTTAAATCAGTTTTACAGAATTTCTATCAGCATGTTAAATGTGCAACCAGAGGGAAAACAATTCTAGACCACCTCTACTCCACATACTGCGACGCGTACAAAGCTCTCCCTCGCCCTCCATTTGGCAAATCTGACCATAACTCTATCCTCCTGAGTCCCGCTTACAATAAAAAATTAAAGCAGGAAGCACCAGTGACTCGGTTTATTAAAAAAAGTGGTCAGATGAAGCAGATGCTAAGCTACAGGACTGTTTTGCTAGCACAGACTGGAATATGTTCCGGGATTCTTCTGATGGCATTGAGGAGTACACCACATCAGTCACTGGCTTTATCAAGAAGTGCATAGAGGACGTCATCCCCACAGTGACTGTACGTACATACTAGAGGTCGACCGATTAATCGGAATGGCCGATTAATTAGGGCCGATTTCAAGTTTTCATAAAAATTTGCCAATTTTTTTTCCATTTTTTTTTCTCACACCTTTATTTAATCTTTATTTAACTAGGCAAGTCAGTTAAGAACACGTTCTTATTTTCAATGACGTTCAGGGGCAGAAAAACAGATTTTCACCTTGTCAGCTTGGGGGATCCAATCTTGCAACCTTACAGTCAACGAGTCCAATGCAATAACGACCTGCCTCTCTCTCGTTGCACTCCACAATGAGACTGCCTGTTACGCAAATGCAGTAAGCCAAGGTAAGTTGCTAGCTAGCATTAAACTTATCTTATAAAAAACAATCAATCATATCACTAGTTAACTACACATGGTTGATGATATTACTAGATATTATCTAGCGTTTCCTGTGTTGCATATAATCTGACTGAGCATACAAGCATACAAGTATCTAAGTATCTGACTGAGCGGTGGTAGGCAGAAGCAGGCGCGTAACATTCATTCAAACAGCACTTTCGTGCCTTTTGCAAGCAGCTCTTCGTTGTGCGTCAAGCATTGCGCTGTTTATGACTTCAAACCTATCAACTCCCGAGATGAGGCTGGTGTGACCGAAGTGAAATGGCTGGCTAGTTAGCGCTCGCTAATAGCGTTTCAAACTTCACTCGCTCTGAGCCTTGGGGTGGTTGTTTCCCTTGCTCTGCATGGGGTAACGCTTCGATGTGTTGCTGGTTCGAGCCCAGGGAGGAGCGAGGAGAGGGACGGAAGCTATACTGTTACACTGGCAATACTAAAGTGCCTATAAGAACATCCAATAGGTTAATGAAATACAAATGGTATAGAGGGAAATAGTCCTATAATAACTACAACCTAAAACTTCTTACCTGGGAATATTGAAGACTCATGTTAAAAAGGAACCACCAGCTTTCATATGTTCTCATGTTCTGAGCAAGGAACTGAAAGTTAGCTTTCTTACGTAGCACATATTTCACTTTTACGTTCTTCTCCAACACTTTGTTTTTGCATTATTTAAACCAAATTGAACGTTGAATTGAATGTTTCATTATCTACATGAGGCTACATTTGCATACCACACCACCAGATCCACAGATGACGCAATCTCTATTGCACTCCACACTGCCCTTTCCCACCTGGACTAAAGGAACACCTATGTGAAATGCTATTCATTGACTACAGCTCAGCGTTCAACACCATAGTGCCCTCAAAACTCAACACTAAGCTAAGGACCCTGGGACTTAACAACTCCCTCTGCAACTGGATCCTAGACTTCCTGACGGGCCGCCCCCAGGTGGTAAGGGTAGGTAACAAAACATCCGCCACGCTGATCCTCAACACGTGGGCCCCTCAGGGGTGCGTGCTCAGTCCCCTCCTGCACTCCCTGCCTGTTCACTCATGATTGCACGGCCAGGCACAACTCCAACATCATCATTAAGTTTGCTGATGACACAACAGTGGTAGGCCTGATCACTGAAAACGATGAGACAGCCTATAGGGAGGAGGTCAGGGAGGAGGCCAGAGACCTGAGAGACCTGACCATGTTGTACAAGGACAACAACCTCTCCCTCAATGTGATCAAGACAAAGGAGATGATTGTGGACTACAGGAAAAAGAGGACCGAGCACGCCCCCATTCTCATCGACGGGGCTGTCGTGGAGCAGGTTGAGAGTTTCAAGTTCCTTGGGTAGTGCGTACGGCCCAGTACATCACCGGGGCCAAGCTTCCTGCCATCCAGGTCCTCTACACCAGGCGGTGTCAGCGGAAGGCCCTAAAAATCATCAAAGACTCCAGCCACCCTAGTCATAGACTGATCGCTCTGCTACCGCATAGAAAGCGGTACCGGAGCGCCAAGTCTAGGTCCAAGAGGCTTCTAGACAGCTTCTTCCCCCAAGCCATAAGACTCCTGAACAGCTAATCAAATGGCTACCCAGACTATTTGCCCTCCCTCCCCTGCTATTACTCTGTTATCTATGCATAGCCACTTAAACAACCCTACCTGCATGTACATAATTATCTCAATTACCGCAACACCGGTGCCCCCACACATTGACTCTGTACAGGTACCCCCTGTATATAGCCCCGCTATTGTTATTCACTGCTGCTCTTTAATTATTTGTTTTTCTTATCTCTTACAGAGGGTAGTGCGTACCTCCCAGTACATCACTGGGGCCAAGCATCCTGCCAACCAGGACCTATATAATAGGCGGTGTCAGAGGAAAGCCCATAAAATTGTCAGAGACTCCAGTCTCCCAAGTCATAGACTGTTTTCTCTGCTACCGCATGGCAAGCGGTACCGGAGCTCCAAGTCTAGGACCAAAAGGCTCCTTAACAGCTTCTACCCCCCAATCCATAAGACTGCTGAACAATTAATCAAACGGCCACCGGACTATTTATATTGACACCGCCTCCCTTCCATTTGTTTTGTACACTGCTCCTACTCGCTGTTTATTATCTATGCATAGTCACATCACTCTTACCTACATGTACAAATTACCTCAACTAACCTGTACACCCGCACACTGACTCGGTACCGGTACCCCCTGTATATAGCCTCGTTATTGTGTTATTTTTAATAATTTTTTAAATTTAGTTTATTTGGTAAATATTCTCTTAACTCTTCTTGAACTGCACTGTTGGTTAAGGGATTGTAGTAAGTAAGCATTTCACGTTAAGGTCTACACTTGTTGTATTCGGTGCATGTGACAAATAAAGTTTGATTTGTACATTGGGAAAAAATACCTGCTCCATTTCAGACATCAAAAAATTGTTTTAGGGCTACGTGGGTTAGGATAATCCATTAACCCAAACCCTGCAAGAAGGGTTATTTTGGGGGGATATAAGCTGAGAAGCGCTTTGTGACAATTAACCATTTATAAAAGAAAAAGTGCTTGAAATGAAATTGTTGGACAAAATGTCAACCTGAGAAGAGCAGCCACAGCTCCCCCCGGAGGCTCTCAGGGATCCCATTGAGCACCAGCTCTCTGGTCTTGGAGGTACGGTACATACACACACCCCTGCCAAACTCAAGGAAGTGGATGTTCCACGACTCCTCCTTCATCTTCTCCTTTGTCTGAGGAGAAAGAAAAGGGGGGAGTCAGTATATCAGTATGACCTAACAAAAATGTAATTGAGCTAAAGGGGTGTTTTAACGATATAACGACCAGAATGATGTACGGCCACGGTGGCTATGCTCCTTTGGCACCATGAGAAAAGCAAACAAAGACGTATTACTAAAAGTCAGTGATCCAACAATCCCTTGAGTTTGGGAACCTAAAGCTGAGCTAGATAGCTGAGCTAGATGAATGAACAGATGATGGCCTTCAAGCTTGCCTAACATTTGGTTAAGATAGTATTTCCTCTAGTGTAATGTTAACCCTGAGGACCAGAACCATAGACACAGCATACATTAGCCTACACTATAAAGCATCCAAATGTCTACATCATTAGGTAGGGACAATAAAATACTGTTTAGAAAGGATCACTTCAGATTAAAAACAGATGACCACACTGAAGCAATAAAACACTATAGAAAGCGTGTAGGATATTCTAAAAGCATAAGACAGTCCAAGCCGTTGACGTGGGTCTGGGGTTGAACTCACAGCTTTGGGTCCGTGTTCCTCTGGGGCGTCCTTCTGGTAGATGCGGAGCAGGCTCTGAGTGGCTGTTGGCAGGCTGGGGCTGTAGTGGCGCCTCTGGGACGGTTCCCCTGCTGCACCAGTGGGTGTGGGGAGGCTGGAGGAGAGAGGGGTGGTACTAGGGCTGGGAGAACCCTGGGGAGAAGGAGGAGATCGGGGATTTAAAGGGGTGTTAGGAGATAAAGAATACAAGGATATTTTGATATGTGTAACCAACTAATGCATTCAGAGAAATCATTCTGCCAAAAGCATGAGCACAAATGAGTGATTACAACATATTATTGTTATGTAGAAAGTAGCATAGAAATCACTGTATACATCAAAAAGCCCAATTATCCATCACAATTGCGATCTCGTTCACGACAGAACGTGACTGACAGTTCAAAGTAGGCTTGAGCGGTATACCGTTTATACCCTGATTATACCCTGATGAAGACAGCTTGGCTGTCGAAACGTTGGTAATTACATTTTTGCATCGGAGCTCCTAGAGTGTGCGGCTCTCTTTTATTTTCAAGTTTTCTACTCCGCTAGCCAGCACCTCGTCTTAATAGGTGTGCGTTTCTTTTTCTTCTAGGTGTACCGTTTATAACATATACCGGGTTATTTGGAAAAAGACACAGGATGGTTTTTAAATACCGTTGAAACTATTTATTTGAAGTTTTTCAATAAATGTGAATATTTGTAGCTACTTTTTAAGTAAATACCTGCAGTCAACCTGTACAATAGGTTAGGAGATAAAAAACATTGCGTTTTTCGTGTCACCTGTCACATTATTATGAAGGTTACGGTTGTCCCCAGTCACGCGGTGTTTGTTTACAAGCGCGCAACAACAAGAGACCGGAGCTTTTTGAGTCACTCACTGTTGTGCAGCACACGCCAGGTGATCTAGTTACAGTATGGAACTCACAACTAAATGTTTGTCAGCTAGATATCTTATAACTATTCAATTAACCGTCTAGCATGTGCTACATGCTCTGCAGTTGTACATATGGTTTGCTAATTTAGTAGCTAGTTTAGTAACTATCTATTCTTGCAAAATCAAGCATTCACTTGGTAACAGCAGAAAATCCTCTCCTGGACCAAGAGCCTTGCTGGCTAATATTTGTTTTGTGCGTGCAGAAAACTGTGAGTAGCATTTTTTTGTTACTTGTATAGTTTAGGTCAGAAACTGTACAAAATGTTCGCAATGTGCTCGTTCACATTTAGGTAGCATTCTCTATGGGCTTTAACATGTACTTGTTAGCATTAGGTTTGAAAACAGCGCCTCTTGTGCATTACCAAACATATGTCACAAAGTTGGCATAAAGATAAAGCCTAGCCTAAGCCTAGCTCAAAGGGTAGACCCAAACAGCACACCTCCCCTCTGATTGGCTCACCGAATGGCCACTTTCAGGGGTGCGCTGCAGGAAGTCGGAGATGCGCTGGACCAGGAAGTCGCGGTCCTTGAGGTTGGCGAAGAGGAAGGTCATCTTGTTCTTGGTGCTGATGGACACGGGGCAGGGCAAGACGCTGCTGCTGTCTGCCTTCTCCACAATGGACACCTAGAGAGCAGGATGGAGGGAAGGGAGGAGAGTCAGAGAAGGGTAGAAGAGAGATGGGGTGGAAGGAGGAGAGAGAAGAGATAAACAGAGGGGCGTGAGAGAGGGAGGGGAACAGAGCGAGAGAGCCAAGGAAAGATAGTTGTACATTAGTTAAGAACATTAGGCACATCAAACAATGAGGGTATGTCCCCCATGAAAAACAAAAATACAGATACAGGGTAAGAAAGTGAGAGTGAAAGAGAAAATTAAAATGAGAGAATAGGAAAGAGGGATGCAGGATATATGGAAAAGAGGGGGAAAGAGAAAGAAAGGAGGCAGGAAACAAAAGAAATAGAGGGCTCGTGCTTTGCGTTGGGTTGTGTGTATAGGCACCTCTCTGAGGGGGATGATGAGCTGACAGAGGTCCTCCTCACGGCTGCAGAAGCAGATGTAGTTGTTGGAGACAAACAGCTGGCCCACGATGTGCATCTTGGCAAAGGGAGTCCACAGCGTGCAGTCTGTGTGTCCGTCCAGGCGCTCGTCCTGGGTCAGGCGGAACAGCGCCCGGTAACGTTCGTTCTTGGCCCGTGCGTCCAGGTCCCTGTAGTTGACATCCAGTAGTGAGTGGAAGAGAGTAAATTAGCAAAACGAAGAAAGACTACAGATACAGTAAATATATACACACTAAAAATATGAATACTGTCTAGAACTATATCCCCAAAAGTGATGTATTGGTGAGATGCAGAAACGGACCACTACATTGAGGACCTTTATTAGCTAAATCTGGTGTGTTGGTACCTGTATGGTCTACACCTGTTCTCTAGAGGGTTAAAAGACACGTTCTTGGAAGTACCACTTCACTTCAGTGAAAACAGTTGTTTGAAATACCACATTTTTTTAATGGTCAGAAAAAAACAGGACATTCCTTACTCTTGAACCCTCCTACCTCTTCAGTGCCGAGACATTCTTGAGCGTCTTGCAGGCCTTGGGCAGCGAGTGGTCGGCGGCGAAGCCCTCGTTGTCCAGCAGCTGGCGCATGGCGATGGTGGCCAGCTGCTCCATGAGCTTGAAGGTGTCGTTAACGTTGAGGAACATGGAGAAGTAGTGCTCCGTGTGCCGGGTGCTCACCCGCACACTCTCTGGGAACAGCAGCGTGGCGTTCTTCTCTAGACGGGTGACCTCCGTCCACTGCACCACCAGGGTCACTGTAAGGGGAGGAGTGGGGGAGATCACTTAGCAGACGCTTTCACAGAAATATTTTACTTCAACCAGAAAAGAGGGTGAGAGACAGAGGGAGATAAAGCATAGAAAAAGAGAGATAAAGACAGGAAGAGAAGAGAGCGAGAGAGTAAAGGAAGGAGTCCTTTGGGTCAGGGAGCAGGGAGAGATAGAAGGTGTTCAGTAGAGGGGCAGAAACAGTAGGAGGAAGAAAGAGGTAGATTTCATAGAATGCTATCTTAGAGGTTTGAATTAGTACAGAATTGTGTTGGGGGTTGGTGCTGCAACATTGAAGTGGGGCTATTCACTATGAGTCAATCACATTCCTCAATATACACACTAACACACACTCTCTAAGCCTCATTCTCTTCTTCTGTAATCTCATAAGATCACTGCCCACATACAGTGCATTGCTTTCATTCTCAGACCCACATGCATGCACACATCAGGGTTTCCGTTAGGATTTTAATTGACCAGACATCCATATGAATTGGGTGTGTAACGCATTAGGGCGTCCACCTACAGTGCTCAAAATCACATTATATTATTGTAATTCATCTTAACAGCATAGAAATGAGCCTGTAATGTTCTTATACCAACATGACAGATTTTATTGAAAAGCAAAACATTTTGCTTGTTGCTTCTTCTTCCCTGCTATAAATCGTAAAATAATAATAATGTTTTGCTTAGATGCCTACATAGTAATACATTTGTAAACATGTCCTATAGGCTATTTGTATGGACATTTTAATTAATAAAAACACAGCTGTTTTCAAATACAATCTAGGCTTCTCTAATTTAATTTAGCCTAGACATGAACATTTTAATTAGACCTAATAAATAAAACATGGCTGTTTACGAACACCAGGGCCGGTCATGGCTAGAAGGGATCCAGCAGTCAGATGTGACTTTTCGTAGCAGGTCAGAATTAACATACAGGTTAGGAAAATTAGGTTAAGAAAATGGTTAGCTACATTTGACAAAAGCTGGATCTCTTCTTGCCATGACTGGCCCGGCCCACCCAACTCCCGCTGCGATTTAGCATTGATAACAACTCGGTTTCCTACTATAGGCAGTTGGCTGCCTAGTGATTGCAACATTGTAACAGTCCGATGTGAAAAGTTGGCAATGATGTTTCATTTCCAAGTGCTACTGAATAATCTGAACTGAAATGCACCAATTGTGCATGATACACATCATTACTCTACTCTATTATTATTATTATTGTATGCACACTGGAAACGGGTATAATCAACAGAATCTTCACAAATTTTGCCCAGTCATTGTACACCTGGCTGAAGTCCCTTATTCAAGGGACTTCAATTGCATCTTTTGCCTGAGTATTTTTTTTTCTTTCTAAAGGCACACACCCAACACTAATTTCCAAGCAGCTTAAGGATTTATTATCCTACGAAGTATATTTGCCTATGAAGTTGGAGCACATCGTCTGGTATTTCCACCAATTAATACAAAGCATTATTTAGCAATGGATTTTTTTGTTGTTGATAATTTGGCTGGCAACAATTTTAACACACACATATTACACACACATGTTTGGGGTCACTTAGAAATGTCCTTGTTTTTGAAAGAAAAGCACATTTTTGGTCCATTAAAATAACGTCAAATTAATCAGAAATACAGTGTAGACATTTTTAATGTTGTAAATGACTATTGTAGCTGGAGATGGCAGATTTTTTAGGGAATATCTTCATAGGCCGTTATCGGCAACCATCACTCCTGTGTTCCAATGGCACATTGTATTAGCTAATCCAAGTTTATAATTTTAAAAAGGCTAATTGATCATTAGAAAACACTTTTGCAATTATGTTAGCACAACTGAAAACTGTTGTTCTGATTAAAGAAACAATAGAACTGGCCTTCTTTAGACGAGTTGAGTAACTGGAGCATCAGCATTTGTGGGTTCGATTACAGGCTCAAAATGGCCACAAACAAAGAACTTTCTTCTGAAACTCGTCAGTCTATTTGTGTGTATGTATGTATGAATGAATGAATGAATGAATGTATTTTTTTTTACCCAGCATTTACAGCTAACGGAAACCCTGCTCCACACCAACCTTCTTTCCCCAGGAGGAGAGAGTAGAAGCAGAGGTGGTTGACGCTGAGGTAGACCCATCCCTGCCGGGGCACACGGCCCTTCCAGTAGCTACAGGAGTAGTAGTTGACCAGCTTCTCCTCGCCGGGCATGCCAAACAGCTTCCTCATCTTCAGTTCAGCCTCACGGAACTTGCCAGAGTCCTCATCCTCCAGGGCAGCCTTGCTCTTGTTCTCCTCGGCGATGATGCCCTAGATAGAAAAAGTGGAGGAAGGAGTTAGGTTCTGTTACAATATATATAGACAGAGAGAAATTGTATAATTTATGCTGCTGCTCTTGTTTTTCACGAGTGGCGCACGTGTAGCTTGTTGTTGGCCAATCATAAGTCATCAAAGCAGCAAAAGGCCTCCATGTATGGCAAAAGTTAGGAGATATCTGATCAATGGAAGTTTGAATTAAAATTATGGAATTAAAAGTTAGAGGAAAAGAATAGGCTACAAACTGTTCAACTGTTCTGCCTGCGGCTATGGAACCCTGACCTGTTCACCGGACGTGCTACCTGTCCCAGACCTGCTGTTTTTAACTCTCTAGAGACAGCAGGAGCGGTAGAGATACTCCTAATGATCGGCTATGAAAAGCCAACTGACATTTACTCCTGAGGTGCTGACTTGCTGCACCCTCGACAACTACTGTGATTATTATTAATTGACCATGCTGGTCATTTATGAACATTTGAACATCTTGGCCATGTTCTGTTGTAATCTCCACCCGGCACAGCCAGAAGAGGACTGGTCACCCCTCATATCCTGGTTCCTCTCTAGGTTTCTTCCTAGGTTTTGGCCTTTCTAGGGAGTTTTTCTTGGCCACTGTGCTTCTACACCTGTATTGCTTGCTGTTTGGGGTTTTAGGCTGGGTTTCTGTACAGCACTGAGATATCAGCTGATGTAAGAAGGGCTATATAATTAAATGTGATTTGATTTGAACGAACAAGAGCCAACAGGTAGGCTGCTACTTTATATTTTGAATGGGGTTGTTGTTGTTGTTTGTAACTGTGTGGAACAAGAAAGCACATGCAGCCTCAATTAGCCTACATGGCTAGCTTAACTAACTTCTCCCGGTTTGAGGCAGTCAAGAGGAGGTACTATGTAATCATTTTGGATGATAAATAATCTAGCTATGGCAGTTTTCAGTCTACTGTAGGGAAAGTCAGCTTGGTTGGTTGCTGTCTCTCCCTCCCTCCCTCCCTGTTGCTGTGTCACTCGCTCACACTCACAGCAGCCTACACACACAGCACGGTCCCTACTAGAGCATTACCTCTCTCTACCTCCTCTCCCTTGTGCTTTATCAGCTACGGTTAACAAAGTAGCTAAGAATGGACTTTTCTGCTGCTTCCCTCACTTGGATCGGACCAGGACTGGACCAGGTCTATCCAGAACGGGTCTAGTTGTCGTCAGGTCAATTCGGAATGGGTCTCTATATTTAAATTAAAAATGTCCGTATGGGTGCGGATGGAAAAGACCCAGGTTCATTTTGGAACGGGTCCAACTTTTCAGACCTGTGAAGGCCTCTAGTTCAGATTGAAGTGACAATGATGCATAAATCTGCATTTAGTGGAGGAACTGAGTCAGTATCTTAAAGATGGAGCAACAATTAGCTAGGACATAACAGGGTATGATAATTGAATTCAAATTTGTTCTAATTCTATGAGGTTGAACTATACTTTGTGGCAGCAGTGCCTACCGAGATCTTCCCCTTGACGAAGGTGGTGATATCTTCGTTGTTGTCAAAAATGGAGAGCGTCTGGAGCAGGTTGGTCTCCAGCCACTCCCAATGCTCTGTGATCTCCTTCCGGGAGGAGCCTGGGAAAACACAGTATTTACCCACATCAACACCAAGGTAAAAATCGGGTACGGGTGTGCTTTAAAGGGTACAGGTGTGCTTTAGAGAGTATACAGCGCACTTCCCCAAACCATGACGACGCTGGGCCAATTGTGCACCGCCCTATGGGACTCCCGATCACGGCCCGTTGTGATACAGCCCGGGATCGAACCAGGGTCTGTAGTGACGCCTATAGCACTGAGATGCAGTGCCTTAGACCACTGCGTCACTCGGTAGCCCTAAATATTATTCATCACCACAAATTCTACTCGATAGCATTTCACTACTTATTTACTAAATACATAAATGCTCTCAGCTACTTTTTTGTAATCGACCCACTGATATTTGAGTAGTTATTTGCAGAGTGAAAACTAAAGGGAGACCTGTCAGAACCTGACTATGGGATGCAGGGGGGGAGTGCGAGGGTAGAGCAAGATGAAAATTCAAAGACAGACTACTTTTCTAATCACAATGAGAGACAAATAGCTACACTGCTGTGCTATTAAACTCAATACTATTGTTTTCAATTTCGTGAAGAAGTTTCTGTTTCTTAACCAGGCAAAGCTAAATAGCAGGCTGGTGACTGGTGGTTACGGGGAAGCAAGAGAGTGGCTTGTGCGATGTGTAGCCTATGATCGGAGGCGGAGCCGGCGCGGAGCCTGCCTGCCCACACTCATCGCTTGCTCCTCCTAATTCCCACTGCTAGAGAACAGAACCCTCGCTGCTCTGCTCATCCAGCACTGCTAATATTCTGCTCATCATAGTAGCCTATCCAGTCCAAGTGCAAATACAAGTCACGTGGGGCCAGTCCGAGTCACTAATGGTCTAGATGGCGAGTGCGAGTCCTCAATGGTTGAGTGCAAGTCGAGTTAAAAGTCATGAAAATCGGGACTTGAGTAATACAACTCTGTTCTAAAGTGTGTTCCTCTCCTTGTCACTTTAACATTCTTGGCACAGATGTGAATAAACCAGTCCCCCGGTGTCCGGTCTGGAGCTTGAAGTCACAAGCTCTTTGGCTGGAGAGTGGAGCGGATTTTTAAAAAATGGGGAGCGTCGGCCTTCTCTCGCACTCCAATTTCACTCAGGTACCGCTCAGCCATGAGTTCTGGGGTGAGAGGATGTGAGCGGAGTGGAGCGAGGAGCGCGTGTAATATGACTGGAGTGTGGAGCGGATATCATTTTTGGGGGATCGTCTGCCTTCTCTCTCGCTCCGGTACCCCTCAGCCACAAGCTCTGGAACTAGAGGTGCCAAAAGCCCTGGTCTCCACTGTGAATTATTTAAAAGTTTGGTACAAATGTAGATATTTAATTAAATAGCGATCCATTCTGACTACTACATTTGTCGTCACACAGGACCACGTGCTGAAACAGACCAAACACAGGCCGGCAGGCTACAAGGAGGTTCGCGCCCTCATGCCATAGACATTAAGGTTGACTGTCTCAGGCAGGATGAAAATGACTACTTCAACCATGATCCTTAGCGTTTTTGGTGCCATCCAGCCCCATTCAGCAACATGGCGCGCTTGAAATTGAAATACTTCCGGCTTCATGCTCCATCGGGAGTTTTCCATAGGAATACGTGGATGACGTCAGAGCTATCACTATCTACTGGTTGTAATATCTATGGGATAAATCTAGAACATTGCAGATCAAGGAGAGGTCTCTTAATTAACACCTGATGATAATGGATCACATTTATATATGCCTATCGCTTTTATTCAGTTTTAATTAAATAGGCTAGCTTCAAAGAAAGTTGGTCTGTCCCAGAATATTCAGAGGTGTCATGGCATGGTTTTGCACCCACCACATGCGATGCTGCAGAAGATCTGTGAGTCCCCTGTCTGGTGCAGGATCCTATAGGGAGCCACTCTGGCACTGGAGTCCAGGACAACATCCATGGTGCCCACCAACAAGCCTGAAGAAAAGCAGCACAACAAGTCAGGATACTATTTCATGTATGCCCCCTATTACAACACGATTTACATTTGAGTAATTTAGCAGACGTTCTTATCCAATATCCAGAACGACTTACAATAGCAATTAGGGCTAAATGCCTTTGCTCAAGGGCACAGACAGATTTTTCATCAAGTCGTCTCGGGATTTGAACCAGCGACCTTCAGGTTACTGGCCCAATGCTCTTAACCGCTAGGCTACCCATACGAATGCAGTATCTCACTATAATGTTTCAACCGACTAGTTGAGATAATAGGCCTACAGGAATCCCAATAGGTGACAACAGGTCAATCAGGAATCCCAATAGGTGACTACAGGGTCAATCATCCAAAATATTGTATTGCTGGCTGGAGGAGTCCTTACTTTGCATGGATGATTTTAAGCTGGGTAAACAAAGGTTATTTGGCTATGATCTAAACTGACAATCCGTTTGTTAAGCTTGAGGAAGTCTGTTCGCCTGCTGGCCCAGAGCCAGACATTCAAACTCACGTGTGTGCAAGCACACGCACCACACATACACCTCACACATTTCTACATGATTTACAATTTCATAGCCTACATTTTACGGTCTTCATGCGACTGGTGTACTGTAGGCTAGTATAAGACTTATGTTCCTAGAACTGTTCCGCAAAACAGTGGCAGTGACGCTGTGGCTAATAGAGACAGGGACTTGGGGAACAACATCTACATCAAAGGGAAATGTCAAACTCTTGTGAATAAAGACAACTTATGTTGAGCAACGTTAAAGAGCGACTGCCTTTAAAAAGCAACACATCCCTTTGAAAACGGCCCATGTGGCATCGACATGAGTCAGAAACAGTTATTCTAGTGTCAAAATGGAATACAAAGTGTAAATAGGATCATTTTGGTCATAAAGTCAGTCTCATCTAAAACTGAGTTTTGATTTGACGATGTACATTTGCCCACTAACGTGGTGTGAACAGCTGCAGTGGTTGCTCTCTATCAAATAGCATAGACAGCAACAGACATGCACAGCACCCCGACTTTGTTTACATAACATCTCACTTTTTTTTTACTTGAGAAACACCAAACATCTTAGATGTAAAACTGCGCAACTAAAACATCCTAGGCAAAAACATAAAAATTAATTACAGATTTATTGAATTGTCTTAGATTCATTCTGAGGATTTGGAGGAAGTGAAATAGGCTTCCCCATCTACAATGTCTCATGGGGGATAAACATTATCAACCAAATGCGGAATCGGTCAGGAAACGCACCTCCAAAACTGAATTTATAATAAGAAACAGAAAGAAACACATGCCAATCGGCTCGTTCTTCGGCTCTTTAAAATTAGACTTGACGACGTCTGGGTAGTCTTTCAGATGGGGGAGATTTGGTCTAATTTAGTAATAATCTAATTAAATCATAACTGTTGAAGTAGCTAGCTACCTAACCTAAAGTTTCTAAAGAGCTCTTTAATATGAAATAGTTTTTTTATTACATGACATTGTTATTCCCTTAGTTACTAGAATAACTGGAGATACCTATATCTGATGTTTTATGATAGCATCCAAATTCAATATGGGAGGCTCATCCAACTTCCATTGTTTTGGTCATATGACAGGGCTAGCTAGACTCATGTTGGTTGAGAAGGGTGCAATTGCGGTCCGCAATTCAGGGAGTTCCTGCATGTGGGCATTATTGCATCTGCAGTAACTAGTGATGGGAAGTTCAGCTCTGTTTACTGACTGATCTTTTCAACTCGTTCTTTTGACTGAACAAATATTGACTAATTTCGTTCATTTGAATCAGTAATGCCAAGAGCACAAATGACCCCCTCCTGGCTAACGATGAACTGGAAACTCAAAAGAGTCACGATTCTACGGGCCTTCCAGTCACATCGTTCACCATAGGGGGCTTATTGGAGTGGTCATTTATGACTGAGGCTTGTAAAAATGTGCTTTATACCAGGGAATCTCAACTGGGGGGGGATTTTAAGGGGACGTGTGCAATATAGAAAATGTAATAAAAAATATTAAAGGTAACCGCCACACCAAACCTTTCATTTTGAAAGGATACGGCCTCACCGCATATTGTTGCTGAATTTCACAATGTTCCCGCTACACACAGGCGTGCGTGCGCTGCACAGCTTACTGTTGCTGACTTTACACATGTAGCGCGTCGGCAGTGGTGAAATGGCTACGTTCGGACTTGGAGAGTTTTCGCGATGCACACACTCACTGACCAATACAATAACGTTCTCGCACCCCCCCCCCCCCCTAGTGTAGTTAACTAGTGATTATGATTGATTGTTTTTTATAAGATAAGTTTAATGCTAGCTAGCAACTTACCTTGGCTTACTGCATTCGCGTAACAGGCAGTCTCCTTGTGGAGTGCAACGAGAGAGAGGCAGGTCGTTATTGCGTTGGACTAGTTAACTGTAAGGTTGCAAGATTGGTTCCCCGAGCTGACAAGGTGAAAATCTGTCGTTCTGCCCCTGAACGAGGCAGTTAACCCACATTCTAGGCCGTAATTGAAAATGAGAATGTGTTCGTAACTGACTTGCCTAGTTAAATAAAGGTATAAAAAATACAAAATAAAATATTTAATTAAAAAAATAAAATATTGATTTTTTTTTTGGGGGGGGGGGGGGGGGGCAAATCGGAGCCCAAAAATACCGATTTCCGATTGTTTTGAAAACTTGAAATCGGCCCTAATTAATTGGCCATTCCAATTAATCGGTCGACCTCTAATCTGGACACCAATTTCTCTCTTCTCTCTTCACCTTTATTTAACCTGTAGAGACGCCCAGCCCGTGAACGGGACCGTTATCATCATCTGACACTAATTAGCATAACGCAACGGACATAAATCTTCCTAGAAAATATTCCTATTCATGAAAATCACAAGTGAAATATATTGGAACACAGCTTAGCCTTTTGTTAATCACCCTGTCATCTCAGATTTTCAAAATATGCTTTACAGCCAACGCTAGACAAGCATATGTGCAAATGTATCATAGCCTAGCATAGCATTATGCCTTGCTAGCAGCAGGCAAACTTGTCACGATAATCAGAAGAGCAATCAAATTAAATTGTTTACCTACCTTTGATGAACTTCGGATGTTTTCACTCACGAGACTCCCAGGTAGACAGCCAAAGTTAATTTTTTCCCAAAATAGGCGAAATAGCTCCGTTTGTTCTTCACGTTTGGCTGAGAAATCGCCCGGAAATTGCGGTCACCACAACGCCGAAAAATATTCAAAATTATCTCCATAATATCGACAGAAACATGGCAAACATTGTTTAGTATCCATCCTCAAGGTTTTTTTCTAATATCTATTCGATAATATATCCGTCGGGACAATTCCTTTTTCTCTAGGACCGATTGGAGTAATGGCTACCTCTGCACTTTACGCGAGAATCTCTCTCGGAGCCACCATGTGACCACTTACGCAATGTGCCCCCATACGGCTATTCTTCAACAGAAATGCGTAAAACTACGTCACAATGCTGTAGACACCTTGGGGAATACGTAGAAAGCGTAAGCTCGTTGATGGTACATTCAGAGCCATATAGGGAGTCATTGGAACGCAGCGCTTTCAAAACCTGGGGCACTTCCGGATTGGATTTTTCTTCGCCTGCAACATCAGGCTTTCGCCTGCAACATCAGTTCTGCTATACTCACAGATTTCTATGCAAATCTGTCAATTATATGCATATTCTAGCATCTTTTCCTGACAAAATATCCCGTTTAAAACGTGAACGTTTTTTTTCCAAAAATGAAAATACTGCCCCCTAACACCAAGAGGTTAATAACCAGGCAGGCAAGTTGAGAACAAGTTCTCATTTGCAACTGCGACCTGGCCAAGACAAAGCAAAGCAGTTCAACACATACAACAACACAGAGCTACACATGAAATAAACAAACATACAATCAATAATACAGTAGAAAAATCTGTAAAAAGCATGTGCAAATGAAGTAGGATAAGAGAGTTAACAACTCATTAACCTGTTTATTTATTGCGTGTCTGTCTGTGTGTGTGCGCACGTATGGCCTATCAGTGGTAAAGCTGGAGGTGTTTCTTCAGTTTGATAAGTTTATTGAAGCCTGGGGTGATGGTTGACAGGGAAACTGAGGTATTGCTGGCTGTCAAGTTTGTTTCTGCTTTTAGTTTTCGCAGCAATCTCTGCTTGAAGCTCATAAAAGCGACCCAACACTTTATCCCTAGAAAGCTTTTTGCGGAACTCTTTTTGATATAGTTGACACACTTGATCACATCCAGGGAGAGTGACGTGGAGCTCAGGCACCATGTCCTTCGCTGCCAATGCCTCCCTGTGTAGGAAGCAGTGGTTCCATGTCGCACTTGGTGCTCTCTCCAGGATCTGCTTTATTACCCCGGAGTGCTTTCTCGTTATGGCAGCTGCCCCATCAGTGGTCACACCGACGCACCCATCCCAGGCCAGTCCCACGGAGCTCAGGTGCATATCCATTGTGTTAAAGACCGCCTCTGCGGTGGTGGTGGGCAAATCAGCACTAAAATGGAACTGCTCCTCGAAGTTAGTATCCGACACGTGTCTGACATAGACCATTAGAATTGTATGGTTAGCCACATCTTTGGCTTCATCAAGCTGCTGTGCGTAATGGCCATTTTCACTGATGCACTCTGATGTCTGGCGCGTTATGTCCTCAGACATGTCCTTGATTCTCCTCCTCATGGTGTCATTTGATAGGGGTATAGTTTTAAGTTTGTTGGGGGCTGACTCTCCCAAGAATTCAGTGCACATATCAATCGCAGTAGGGAGTATGAAATCCTCTGCGCTGGTGTGGGCTTTTTTTGCACTTAGCAATGTGCTGGGGTACAAGGTATGATGCGCGAAGTGCATTTTCTTGTACCGTGCATACGTTCTTCAATGGGTCTTGAGGACACCAGGTAGCGACATCTTCTTTAAAAAAACGTCAGCTGTCTTATCGTTGTGACTTGGATGCTTGGTGGACCCCTACAAATCAGCCGGGCTAGACAATCTGGGCCCTCTCTTACTGAAATTATCTGCAGAAATTGTTGCAACCCCTATTACAAACCTGTTCAACCCCTCTTTCGTATCGTCTGAGATTCCCATAGATTGGAAAGCTGCCGCGGTCATCCCCCTCTACAAAGGGGGAGACACTCTAGACCCAAACGGCTACAGACCGATGTCTATTCTACCCTGCCTTTCTAAGGTCTTTGAAAGAAAAGTTAACAAACAGATTACCGACCATTTCGAATCTCACCGTACCTTCTCCGCTATGCAATCTGGTTTCAGAGCTGGTCATGGATGCACCTCAGCCACGCTCAAGGTCCTAAACAATATCATAACCTCCATCGATAAGAGACATTACTGTGCAGCCGTATTCATCGACCTGGCTAAGGGTTTCGACTCTGTCAATCACCACATTCTTTTTGGCAGACTCAACAGCCTTGGTTTCTCAAATGATTACCTCGCTTGGTTCACCAAAGACTTCTCCGATAGAGTTCAGCGTGTCAAATCGGAGGGCCTGTTGTCCAGACCTCTTGCAGTCTCTTTGGGGGTGCCACAGGGTTCAATTCTCGGGCTGACTCTCTTCTCTGTATACATCAATGATGTCGCTCTCGCTGCTGGTGATTCATTGAGCCACTTCTACGCATACGATACCATTCTGTATACCTCTGGCCCTTCTTTGGACACTGTGTTAACTAACCTTCAGATGAGCTTCAATGCCATACAACTCTAATTCCGTGGCCTCCAACTGCTCTTAAATGCAAGTAAAACTAAATGCATGCTCTTCAACTGTTCGCTGCCCACACCTGCCGCCCGTCCAGCATCACTACTCTGGACGGTTCTGACTTAGAATATGTGGACAACTACAAATACCTAGGTGTCTGGTTAGACTGCAAACTATCCTTCCAGACTCACATTAAACATCTCCAATCCAAAATTAAATCTAGATTTGGCTTCCTATTTTGCAACAAAGCATGATTCACTCTTGCTGCCAAACATACCCTTGTAAAACTGACCATCCTACCGATCCTCGGCGATGTCATTTACAAAATAGCATCCAACACTCTACTCAACAAATTGGATGCAGTCTATCACAGTGCCATCCGTTTTGTCACCAGAGCCCCATATACTACCCACCACTGCGACCTGTATGCTCTCGTTGGCTGTCCCTCGCTTCATACTCGTCGCCAAACCCACTGGCTCCAAGTCATCTACAAGTCTGCTAGGTAAAGCCCCGCCTTATCTCAGCTCAATGGTCACCATAGCAGCACCCACCCGTAGCACGCGCTCCAGCAGGTATATCTCACTGGTCACGCCCAAAGCCAATTCTTCCTTTGGCTGCCTCTCCTTCCAGTTCTCTGCTGCCAATGACTGGAACGAACTGCAAAAATCTCTGAAGCTGGAGACTCTTACCTCCCTCACTAGCTTTAAGCACCAGCTGTCAGAGCAGCTCACGGATCACTGCACCTGCACATAGCTTATCTGTAAATAGCCCATCCAATCTACCTCATCCCCATACTTTATTTATTTATTTATCTTGCACCTTTGCACCCCAGTATCTCTACTTGCACATTCATCTTCTGCACACCCTACCATTCCAGTGTTTAATTGCTATATTGTAATTACTTTGCCACCATGGCCTATTTATTGCCTTAAGTATAATTGTTCATTAATACTGACATTCATATTACATTTTATTAAACTGGTTAAAAACATACACCTTTAAAAAAAACGTTAAGGTTGTGAAACTATTCACAAGGTAATTGATGATTAAGAATTCCTAATGATTGCTGTTTTTTTTATTTATTTTAAAAACGTTTGTGTTACTGTTCATTAACATTATTGAACTGGTTTTGATGTCATGTTCCGAGTCTGATAATGTATTACACCCCACTCCTGAACTGGTCTCCTAATTAAAATGGCTTATTCTTGAATTCATAATAAATGTTCTCTCAGTTAATATGGCTGTGTAATGACTTTAATACTATAAGAGTAGACCGTGATTTTGCAAGTGAAGCCTGCCCAATTAAGGCAGCAGCAATACAACATTCCAAAATGGGATTATCAACAGTCCATAATATTGCGTCGCGACTCAATTGTCATTGTCAAATGTGGGTCCCCAAGCAAAACCAGTTGAGAACCACTGCTTTAAACAATGTACATCTGTTGATTGCTAAGCATTCAAATAAGATCATTTATTGATACATTTGAAACGACCTCTGGCTGTGGCCACTACAGGACTAGATTGTAAACAACTATTTGCGGATTGCATTGCTTGACTGCCATAACGGTCGGTACAGTAGGTACCATAACGTTGGATGCCAACCGGCGATAAAACCCACAGAAGAAGAATAGTCGAGGGCGACAACAGTAGACAGTGTCCTTTAGCAGGTGGGAGTGGAGGACTAACGTTAGCTAGCTTGTCCTTGGGGTCTCCGATACACAATAGGCGGGAGCGACACCTTGTGCTCACATGGCCTGCTCTGTACCAGAGGAACTAGAGGGAACGACGCAGGTTGACAGACAGTGGCCTTCGCCCCCCTGCGGTGCACTGTTTTACGGCAATTCTGTTGATGACAGCGAGCGAAGGTTTTCGTTCATGCAGGAACCAATGGGATGTTCGGGAGATGGGGTCGTTTATGATGGACCTAATTGTATGCTGGAGGGGACGTTCCTAAAATGCAAGAACGCCCCGAATTGCGGTCCGCAATCAAACAGTATTGGGTTGGTTAGGCTGACATAGTTTACTAGCTATATGTACTGTTTAGTAGTGCATGTGAGAAAATGCACATACTTCCAGCAAATAAAACATATCAACGATGTTAGTTAGTAGTAGCTGCAGACGAAGAAAAAACAACGCGCTAGCTTGGGATCCAGCTCCACTTTACACGTCAACATCGAGCCTGCGCGCTAGCTAACGTTACCTTGCTAAAACACCAAGCTTTCTAGCTAACGTTAGCTAAATCCCCCATTACATTAGCCAACGCAAATTACATTTTTCATAAACATGAGAGCAATTGTAAACCAAATAATGTTATTGTATAGTTAGTTACCAGTGATGCCCCCTCCTTTGCCATGGCCCTTTCTCCTCTGGAGAATGAAGAAGGGGTTCGCCCTTTCGCTCACCCACAGAGCGTTGGCAAGCAACACCTCCTCTGGAGTTATCCACATTTTGAATAAGCTTTTTCCAAATTACACACTTATTGTTGGATATTATGGTGCAAAGTGTACGGTAAGCGACTTCACACAAGCATGTTTTGCAGACGTGTTGCCTGCTGTTTTGAGTTCATGTCCGTCTGTGCAGCTGGTTGCTCTGCTGTTGTCTACTCGAAAACGGTTTCCACTAGTTACCACAGCCACAAAGTCCAAAGAGTATATCGTAAAAATTCATGGAAACAAAACTTTAGGGCTAGCAGTGGTGTGATTAAGGTCAGGTTTAACATTCAATTTTAAGAAGAGTAATTGTAGAAATAAGCTGGGATAACTAACCCTCGAAACGGGTCGCTTTCTACTTTTACGTAAACACGTCCACTTAACGTTCATATCATAGTGTACATCGCTGCTTGACGCACTGTATTAATTTAACCTATTTAATCCAATCGTGACCGTAAAAAACGTTTTCAGTTATAAGGCTCTAAAATGTTTATGTATCAATGCATTCACAGCAAGTATTGAAATAATAAAGGGTCTCAATGAAATATGTGCAGTGTCACATGTTAATGTAATTTGTCACATGACCAGAGCTGTTTACTTCCTGGTTGCACCATGAGAAGACGATGTCTGCACCAAAGCTTCCAAACAAAAGGTTAGTAAAGTATGTTAACATAAAGATGGGACAAGGATTTTTGGTACACATCATCTTTAAAGTGTCTAGTATTGATATATGGATTTGCAATTATTCAACTTTGTTCAGTGTGGTCATAGAATGTGTAAACATGTTGACGGCAACAATAGTGACCGGTGAGATAACAGTGCATCTAGGTATACACATAATAGTTCTTGTTCTACCTAACTTTCTACTCTGTTCTTTCTTTTAGTTTCACTTTGAGGCAAGTTATGGATATGTTGGATCTAGGTGACTGCCCAGACAAGGCATGCAAACATTGCAGTTATCCCTCATAATGAGAAAGATGCTGTCCTCCGTGATTGTGATGGGTCAGATATGGACTATGGACAGGCCATTTGCCAGCCAGGCTGTTGAATGCATATGCTGATCCTATGCAAACAGATCATGACAGGAACAACATTATCAGTGATGATGACCTATCCACCCCCCATTGTTGATAATGAAGAGCCAAGGGCCTCTACCTGACCGAGGGGTCAGCCAGAAGAGCCAAGGGAAAAGCTGCAAGTGGTCAAAAATAAAGATTGAGTGTTCAAACGATCAAAGATGCCTGCCACCGATGTGATTCCAAACCACATAGTATACAGCCCAAATGTGCAAAAGTTTGGCACGAAACCACTGAGCCACGGAAGGAGATCTTTACTGGCTGTTACTGTTGAAGATCAGGCAAGATATGACACAGCTTCTTACTGGCCAATCAACATGATGCACCGGTTCCAGAGATGTCGTCATTGTGACAAACGCACTACCTATGCATGTGAGAAATGCAAAGTGCCACTGTACATTGAGTGCTTCAAGATATACCATGGACAGTAGAAAACGAGATAAGAGTGAATGAAAGAGGGCCGAAAAAGAAAAATAGAAAAGTGGATGAAGGGTGGGGAGAAGCAGTACAACAGACTCTTGGAAGAAAATAAAAGTAGACGAAAAAGACAATATGACTGAATTGTTTTTTGGAAAAGGTCAATTCGACATACTGTATGACAGGTCTGACTGATCGTAGTTCTGAAGCCTACCTCTATGATATATATATATGCACTCAATGTGGCGCTTTTTATGTGTGTCATATATATATATATAATTTTGTTTAGCATAGGCCTCTACTTGAATGCTTATTCTACAGGCTACCTCTATCCTAAATGTTACCTTTATGTTCAGTGGAAATTAATCACACAACTGCTATACAGTTGTTAGTGAGTGTTGCACTAAAATGTCACAATGACAATGTTAAAATGACTATTGCACTAAAGTACAAGTTAAAATGTTAAAGTAACAATATTAATATCTCAATACATGTTACACTAAAGTAACAATGTTGAAATACGTTGATGGTTGTTGTTTTTTGTCTTTGCTCTCAGTATTCATATCGGTGTTGTATAAGGGTTTTTGATATGTAAAATAATCACACTAGAATGTGATGGGGCATTCTAGTGGCAATATTGGGGACTGCCAGTGACAGAGTTTTAAATGTGTTAACTGGGCTGGGATATATAAGAATTTTGATGACTGCATGGGATAAATGTTAATTCAGTATACATAACATTATCCCAACGGTCTCAACACACTTTCACCTACTTTTACATGAAAATGTAAAAAAAAATAATGATTGATTATTTCAAAGGGTAACTATGACACTTGATTCGGATATTTTCATGTCTGGGAAAAATTCGGGATTAAATGGGTTAAGTGAAAATGTAATCACAAACCACTTTCCCTGCACAGTTTTTATGTTCTGGACTTTGAGTTCAGAACTTGAAAAAGTGAAACTAAAAGAAATATAAAACAAATGACAGCTCTGATGGTAGTTTCGGTACAATTGTATAAATGCCGACTGATCATTTGTTTGTTCGACATGGTGTGATATTTTTGCATCTGTGTAATTAATTATGTGACAAATGGTGGCGGAAATGCCTTTATGCGCAAATATTTATATTAGGAGTCACGCAATCATATGGTGTGTGATCCTCCAACTATGACTTATGAAACAATGCAGTTTATTCAGCCTGGCCTCAGACTAGACGTAAGCTAGTATACTGAACAAAAATATAAACGCAATATCCAACAATTTAAAAGATTTGACTGAGTTACAGTTCATAAGAGGAAATCAGTCAATTGAAATAAATAAATTAGGCCCTAATCTATGGATTTGACATGACTGGGCAGGGGCACAACCATGGATGGGCCTGGGAACGGCATAGGCCCAGCGACTTGGGAGCCAGGCCCACCCACTGGCGAGCCTGGCCCAGCCACTTGGGGAGCCAGGCTCAGTCAATCAGAATGAGTTTTTCCCAAAGAAAGGGCTATATTACAGGCAGAAATATTCCTCAATTCATCAGCTCTCCAGGTAGTTGGTTTCAGATGATTCCACAGGTGAAGAAGCTGGATGTGGAAGGCCTGGGCTGGAAGGGTTACACATCGTCTGCAGTTGTGAAGCCGGTTGGACATACTGCCAAATTCTCTAAAACGATGTTGGAGGCATCTTGTGATAGAGGAATGAACATTCAATTATCTGGCAACAGCTCTGGTGGACATTCCGGCAGTCAGCATGCCAATTGCAAGCTGTGGCATTGTGTTGTGTGACAAAACTGCACATTTTAGAGTGCCCATTTGTCCCCAGCACAAGGTGCACATGTGTAATGATCATACTGTTCAATCATCTTCTTGATATGCCACACCAGTGGATTATCTTGGCAAAGGAAAAATGCTCACTAACATGGATGTAAACACATTTGTGCACAACATTTTAGAGAAACCTTTAGTGCGTTTGGACATTTCTGGGATCTTTTATTTCAGCTCAAGAAACATGAGACTAACACTTTTACATGTTGCATTTATATTTTTGTTCAGTATATTTTTTAAAGATAATCTTTGAGAACTAATAATTACCAATACAAATTAGACAAAGATTCTAAAATTCCAAAAATGTTATGGCATTTGATTTAATGCCAAATCATGCCCCAAATTCATTATGCCAATGAACGCTCCCTATAGCTAGGTTTCCATCTACTTGGCAACAGATTTTCATGCAAATATTCAACAGTGGCGTATTTCCACCAAACGGTTTTGTTGCGGATAAAAGTCAATGTGTGATGACGTAGTGCACACAAAATGTACTTTTTTGTTTAAGTTTTCATGTACCGAATAAAAATCTATCACGTTCTCAACAACCGATAGTTGTAACAAACTGATGCATTAAATAGCATATGTACCTACTCTGGTCTTGGCATCTGCGCTCTAGCAAACAGCTTGCAGATACAGTGCAGGTAGGCTTGTCTACATTAGATTACTATGTATATTTATATTTTGTCAAATGGCAATCAAGTACTGACCATCAAGCCACTACACCCTCTATTTATTGGAAAGGAGCATCAAGCTCATCACCATACACTTTCACCACACTGTGAAGTTAATCATTTATTTAATCTGAATAGATAAATAGAATCTTCTCCAAACTCCAGCTGAAATGTTAATAACATTGGGCTGTGTTTCATGAAGAAGCGGCACACATCGGAATGGGCATCAACTGGACATAGGCAATAATTACACTTTTAATGCTGAGGCAGTGCTGTATGTAACACAGTGACCTGAAACTGACACACTCCCCTCCCCGCGTTACATCATCGCAAATATCAGATAAAGATAACACAAGGGGACAACAAGAACAGAGGACAAACACTTCCACCCAATTCGCTTGTACAAGATTGTGAAAGGAAAACAAACAGTACTTCAAGAGGCCGGTTTAGAGATATAATGTATATAGATTGTACATACTGTGTGTGTGTGTGTGTGTGTGTGTATATACATACATTACATACATACACAGTACCAGTCAAAAGTTTGGACACTTATTCAAGGGTTTTAATTTTTACTATTTTCTACATTGTAGAATAATAGTGAAAACATCAAAACTATGAAATAACACATGTAACCAAAAAAAGGTGTTAAACAAATCAAAATCTGTTATATTTCAGATTCTTCAATGTAGCCACCCTTTGCCTTGACAGCTTTGCACATTATTGGCATTTCTCAAACAGCGTCATGAGGTCACCTGTAATGCATTTCAATTAACAGGTGTGTCTTGTTAAAAGTTAATTAGTGGAATTTCTTTCCTTCCTAATGCTTTTGAGCTGATCAGCTGTGTTGCCACATGGTAGGGGGGGTATACAGATGGTCTTTTACCAAATAGGGCTGAGTCCATTATATGGCAAGAACAGCTCAAATAAGCAAAGAGAAACGACAGTTGATCGTTACTTTAAGACATGAAGCTCAGTTAATACAGAACATTTCAAGAACTTTGAAAGTTTCTTCAAGTGCATTTTCAAAAACCAAGTGCTATGATGAAACTGGCTCTCATGAGGAATGCCACAGGAAAGGAAGACCCAGAGTTACCTCTGCTGCAGAGGATACGTTCATTCGAGTTAAGTGCACCACAGATTGCAGCACAAATAAATGCTTCAGTTCAAGTAACAGACACATCTCAACATCAACTGTTGGAAACTGTGTGGATCAGGCCTTCATGGTCAAATTGCTGCAAAGAAACCACTACTAAAGGACACCAATAAGAATAAGAGAGACTTGCTTGGGCCAAGAAACACAAGCATGAGTCCAAATTAGAGATTTTTGGTGTGGGGGTGCTTTGCTAGCGACACTGCCAGTGATTTATTTAGAATGAGGCACATCTAACCAGCATGGCTACCACAGCAATAAGCCATTCCATCTAGTTTGCACTTAGAGGGAGTATCATTTGTTTTTCAACAATAGAATGACCCAAAACACACCTCCAGGCTGTGTAAGGGCTATTTGACCAAGAAGGAGAGTGATGGAGTGCTGTATCAGATGACCTGGCCTCACAATCATCCGACCTCAACCCTTCTGAGATGGTTCGGGATGAGTTGGACCGCAGAGTGAAGGAAAAGCAGCCAACAAGTGCTCAGCATATGTGGGAACTCCTTCAAGACTGTTGGAAAAGCATTCCAGGTGAAGCTGGTTGAGAGAATAACAATGGTGTGCAAAGCTGTCATCAAGGCAAAGGGTGGCTACTTTGAAGACTCTCAAATATAATATAGTTGATTTGTTTAACATGTTTTTTTGGTTACTACATGATTCCATGTGTTATTTCATAGTTGACGTCTTCACTATCATTCTAAAATGTAGAAAATAGTAAAAAATAAAGAAAAACCTTAGGTGTGGCCAAACTTTTGACTGGTACTGTGCACACACACACACACACACAGGGGTTGATTAATACACGATCTGGGTATTTCATAGGCTTTAAGTACACGTTAAAATGTATTTTTTTTTCTTCAAATTTGTATACAGAGACATTGGTTTTGCTATAGGGAAGTAATACTGCTTTTCACAGAGTTCAGAATGTTGCATCACTGCATGTCCATTGTTCCACTGGTCTTATTCTTGAACCCAGTCACCGTGGTGGGTGCATTACACCTGTCACTTGAGGCATGGCCATATAGAGGGGGAGAGACTAGGCATGTCTGGACATGTCCCACCAGTCAAAATATCCTCTCCACTGTAGTTTAGGCAGCATAGTAAATACAACAGAGCCAACTGGTCCACCACGGAAGAAAGAGACCTTTCTTACTGCATTAGAGCCAAAGGAAGCAAAATGAAATGACTGTTTGCTAATCATATATACAGATTTATTGTAGGCTGCACTAACAAGTGGTTTATTATTTCTAGCACACTTGAAATGTACGATACGCCGAGATCCTGCAAAGTAAGAATAGAAAGGGCAAATTCCCCACTACCGCATCTAGAAACAGATGTCAGAGTCAGTTGTTGAAATGAAAGTGTCAAGGAAGGACTTTACTGAATATCTAACCAGGGGGAGAATAGAGGACGATAATCCCCCCTCTTCTTTTTGACAGGCAATAATAGTACATTCTGCACTGGTAGAAAATATCTGATGTCATCATGTCATTGCTCCACAGGTTAGTCAAGGCTGTCATCTAGGTTGTTGTGCCGGGGGGTCGAAACCATGGCGACGACCCTCACGACTTGTCATCATAGCGGTCGAGTGATGCCTGGGTGTCAGGTAGCTCCATCTCACAGACCAAACTGAGTGGGGACAGGGAGTTCCGGTTGAAGAAGTGGCCACCTGCAAAGAAACATGGGAAGATGTCATGTTTCTTGGTGTCACTGACATTGACATCTGTCAGTAAGATTCCTAACTAGAAAGTGATTCCGCTGATTTCTATTGTATGTAAAGAATCCAAACAGTACATCTCTCCACAATAGTGTAAAATCTTCATAAATGTGTTCAATTATAAACCTACTGATGTCTTGCCACAGTTTTCTTACATGCATACAATGCCAAAAAAGATGCACAACTGTTTCTGGGTGGTCATTACAAAAGGAGCAATTTGAGTAGATGTTTTCCTTAAACTTCTTCATATAGTGGTTGGCAGGATAATATTTATAAGCGGAATCATTTTTATGTAATTAATTTCATTATTCTTTTGGCCAAATTTCATATACACAAATGTAAATTTACAAACAGAAAACCACATTTTCGTACCCTACAAAAAGAAATTGAACTGTATTTTAAGACAGTTAAATGCTCTACTAACAAAAAAGCTGTTAGAATTGTAAGTATATGCATGTCCCTTAAGGTCCTTGTGTAATTGTAATGTGATATTGTACCCCCTAGCTCGATTGTCTATTGTTTGTAATCTATGTATGCTTGTGTTCCCTCATGTGCTTTATGTATTGATTTGAAATTAATTTTTAAAAAAAAGATTCCTAACTAGAAAAGCTGATGCTAGCACCATAAACAAAGGTATTATTCTTACGTAATCATTTTTTCTTGGCATCTGTAAACATTATTGCAGGAGACACTGGTATTGGATACCATGATCGACATTTACAGTTGAGTAATAATGTGAGGGTGGGTGAGGTCAAACTGAACAGTGACATTAAGGCAATTCCACAGTAACAGAAAGATGCTGTGACTCCGAAGATGCTGTGACTCCGAACAAACCATGAAGCAAACTGTGAACAAGGACTACTTTTAACAATTTCCACTGAAAATTTGACGCCAAGTTTGGTAATAGAATGATGGTTTGTGCCATCATTCTGTTACCAAACCTTGCATCTGCACTGTTCTTCAAGTAAATGTTTATTTATTGGGAAAATGTCTAAAAAGTCATCCTTGTGCATGGAGTTGTATGGTTTGTTTAACTTTGCAATCATTGGTTTTTGTTTGGCATACATTTTAAAGTGGAAAATCTGAGTCTCTGCATCATTCCCTAACCGTGGAATTGCCCATTGTGAATCTTCAAAGATCCTCAACATGCTATACAACCTCAAGTCAAGAGAGTGATACATGGAAGATGACCCAGACCGCCCTTTGATTCACACTAATCATCAATATCATTCAGGCCAGCCTGAACAAGAGCTAAGCAGAGATATGTGGAAGTTGTGACCTGATACGATTCTGATGTGGGAGGATAGACCTCTACTGTAATCGCTAAGAAAGTGCCACCAACTGGGGATAATGCTGCATTACAGCCAAATACACAGAGTATACCAAACATTAGGAACACCTTCCTAATATTGAGTTGCAATATTACTACCATACCCCATTCAAAGGCACTTAAATATTTTGTCTTGCCCATTCACCCTCAATGTCACACATGCACAATCCATTTCTCAATTGTCCTCAAGGCATAATCAATTCTTTAAGCTGTTTCCTCCCCTTCCTCTATACTGATTGAAGTGGATTTAACAAGTGACATCAATAAAGGATCATAGCATTCACCTGGTCAGTCATAGTGTATTTTCAAGTCAAGGTCATGAATGAGCAAAGAAGAACATGAAATGTCAACCTTTAATAGCGAGGTGTGTCTGGTTCGGAAGCACAAGAGTGATGGGTGTCTTTCATTAAATATAGAAATACACACACACACACACACACACACACACACACGGAAAGTATTGATTCCGAAAGAGAATATAACAAGTCAAAAGGAGGGAAGATTTAATGTCTCAAAGCGCTTTGCCCTATTACGACCACTAAAAACAATTACAGCCAGGCTCAGTCAGTACAGTAGTACAAGATTACAAAATACAATACAGAAACATATGGCAGAAGAAGGCAACATTGCCATGAGGCTGCGCCAGAGAAAGGATCGAGAGGGGCAATAAGGCGATCATCTTCACTTCTCCCACTCCAGGCTGAAAGAGAAGGAAGAGGAAATGAACAATGTTAGAAAAGGTAGCAGAAGAAAGAGAGCATTAAAGACACGTAGGAACAGAGAAGGGGAATGTAATTGATCGGGGAAAAAAATACTTTTAATCTTCTTTTAAACAATGATTTTCTCGTGTTAAGGCACTTAGCTCTAATACTTTTGAAGTTTGTCTGAGAGGGGATGGATGGAGCCTTCCGTGTTACTTTATACAGTATCCTTGTTAGTTCAAGTGGAAACATTCACAATCCAATATTTAATTACTTTTCAAACTCTCTCTGTATCAGATACATGCCAGTACCCATGTCAACTGTACTTAACTTTAGTACACATATATTGTACAGTATGAAACAATTGTGCTGTTAAAGTATTTCGATTTATGTTAGCTGCGATCCAAGTTGAGTAAATTCATGGAAATAGAAGTTCGCCACATTTGAATATTCGTCTGACTGTTTTGCATCTGTCTGGACAATATCCAAACTCCATTGTCTTGACAATGGTTCAAAGTAGCCTGAGTATAGCCCTGGATACGGGCTTAGTTAAGCAGACATTAAATAGACAACAATAATCTATGACTCAAGCTTAATCAATAGGCTTGATTGAAATGTAATTAAGGAGTAGACATATTGACTGTATTGAATTCTGGAAGTGTATGGTGGTACTCACTCAGGGCTGGAGAAGCTGGCTGTGGCCTTGATGATCATAAAGCACAGAGTGAGAGTGCTGAGAAGGCCGAAGCTGGCGATTATAAACCACTCCTCTGTCAATAAAAGGAAAGGGGGGGGGGGGGGTCATTGCAGCCCAACATGCATTGGGTTAAAAACCGACGAGGCCAAACAGGAAAACACAACAAAAGATCTTTCCTCTTTGAAAACCAGCAGTAAAGTCAGGAAAACTAAGAGATAAAGAAAAGACGTCCTTAAGATCCAGAGGAGAGCGACACGGAGAGAGGCAGGAGAAAGGAGACATTCACCAGGACAAGCTTGAAGATCGAAGAGAAAGACCTGGAAGCATGGGCATAGCGTAAAGACCGTTATGTACACACATCCACACCGCAAGCCATCCACACATGCATCCACACTGCAGACGTATCCAACGACGACAAAAAGAGACACCGAGGCACATCTAGGTCCATCTACACTGCATGTTACTAACGTAATGTGCAGTCTCTTTAAATTGAGAAAAGTCAGGTAAAACTGTCCACATTGAAAGAGAACAGGCATAACTTTCACTATAGGAGCCCTTTGAGGTTTACCAGAAATGAGAGAAACCTGGGTCACATTATCCAACAGCAGAAATTGGGTGGATTTATATAAGACTGTCTTCAATGAATTTATGAAAGTAGGCCTATCCTGAAACAGGTTTAGGTATTAAGAGTTATCTAACAAATCTTATTCACTATTATTCAGATTATGAACTACTCACAGGATCAGCCATTCATTCAAATTTATGTTTTATTTGATTTATTTAACCTTTATTTTAACTAGGCAGGTCAGTTGAGAACAAATTCTTATTTACAATGATGGCCTACCAAAAGGCAAAAGGCCTCCTGCGGGGACGGGGGCCTGGGATATAAAAAAATCTAGGACAAAACACACATCACAACAAGAGAGGCAACACGACATAAAGAGAGACCTAAGACAACAACATAGCAAGACAGCAACACATGACACACAGCATGGTAGCAACACAGCATAACAACATGGTAGCAACACCGTATGCATTACTGAATTATTATTACTAGCTATAAGTGAAAGAATGATAAACAAGGAGTACTGCAGTAATAAACAAGTCGTAGTACTGCAATAACTGCAGTGCATGCTCTTATTTTTTTGGTGCAGTGCTGTGAAATCACATCTTCCCCTCCTTCATAAATAGTTATGCACAGTAAAACAGACTGTGGTTCAAGAGGTCATCTTAGGTCAGTTGTGCATTTTGCCTTCTCATGGTTGGGGTTAGGATCAGTTGGATAGGGATTATGGATTAAACAGACAGCGGCAGCGGGGAGTCAGAGGAGGGTGCAGGGAGCAATGTGACCTACAAGAGACAAGTCTCTGGGGGGGGGGGGGGGGGTCTGTGTCCAAGGGAAAGAGTGAAAGGAGACTGAAATCTAAATGAGTCAAAGACAAAGAGATACAGAGAGAAAGAGACAGAGAGCAGGAGAGGATCCAGAGGTTGTCGTGTAAATCCTTTTAAAAGTGGTTGTCTTTTTGCTGACAAAACAGAACACCACTAATCTCACTTTTAGTGAAGGGAGGGATTTAGGATCTATCTTTTGAGTTTGTGTGTGTGTGTGTGTGTGTGTGCAAGTGGTTTAGAATTATCATTTTGCCTTTAGTTTAACCTAATATAAATTGCATAACAAGATATATATAATATATAAATAAATATTTCATTTTTCAGAGGCTAATGCCTTCACTAAGTTTGTGAACTATGAAAAGGCTACATTTTATTTATTCCTATGTTACGCTTACATAATAATTATATACATTTGGTGGATGTTTATATTTGTCCCTCTTTACACAGATACAAGTGTGCATTATACGCATGTGTGAATTGGAAATGTTTTTTTTTTTGTTTTTTTTTGCATATCCCAACTCTCCCTGAGACACACTCGGAGAGTGGGGTCACAGCCAGGGTAGGGTCTGCCATTATCAACAATGACCCTGGAGCAATTAGGGTTAAGTGCCTTGCTCAAGGGCACATCAACAAATGTTCCACCTTGCCAGCTCAGGTATTTGAACTAGCGACCTTTCAGTTACTGGCCCAATGCTCTAACCGTTAAGCTACCTGCCGCCCTGATTTGCAAGGATCAAATAAAACTGTGAGAAACTTGAAGTAGGTGCATGGGTCACAGTGTGTTCTGATTTTATAATGCTGAATGTAACCTTTCATATCAATAAAGTCATTTGAAATAAAATCTAAACTTGAGTTGAAGACTAGAATGGTTGTCCAGGGCGGAAGCTGCTTACTGGTGACGGCGATGTTGATCTCTCCGGTGCGGGGGGTGAGCTCTCCGCTCTCTGAGGGGATCTGGGGTCCAGTGCCGGGGTGGCCTTGCTGCAGGGGCTCCAGGCTGATGGATGTCTCACTGGACAGGTCCACCAGGGCTGTCCGCTGGCTGGCTATCGTCTGGCTGCGTCCTATCCTGTGGTCCATGTCGAAGCCGACGTTGTCCACGCACGGCAGGTTGGGCTAAAGGGGGTAGGGGAGTAAACACAAGGGTTAGAGGAATGTTATGGCTAGTGGTTAAACAACGGTTAGAGGAATGTTATGGCTAGTGGTAAACACAACGGTTAGAGGAATGTTATGGCTAGTGGTTAAACACAACGGTTAGAGGAATGTTATTGTTAGTGGTTAAACACAACGGTTAGAGGAAAGTCTCATTTGTGTCATATTAACTTGTTAGGTCATGCTGATCGCTAACCCTGATTTTGACCATGACCTTAACATGAACACTTAACTTCAGAGAAATTAGCTCTTGTAGCAGCAGCTCATCAGATGTGATGATACCACTTTAGTCCTGGTTTGACTAGTTTCTGACGTCTGAGCAATAGTTCCATAACTTACCAGCAGGGGGAATACTAGGACTACGGATGAGATCACACACAGCTGGCATAAACAGATGGTTACGCAATTGCCTGGGCCATGTTCAGTCGCCAAACATTCTCAAACGTTGCAGATAGAAATTCCATGAATAAAGCTGATGTGACTCCTTATGCTACATGTCAGAGAGGCATGTTTGTTCTACATTGCCTATTTCTGTCTGAACGTTCCAAAACGTTGCATCGTACTGAGCGCGCCAAAGGATGAACATGGTCTGTCACAATGACGGGAGTAGCAGCATGTGAAGGGCAACCTGGGGAAATAGCGCCTTAATCTACAACACAACACAGGTTGTGTTGTATTCTACTGTTAATTAACATAACCATTTAATTGAGATAATGACAATATATTAAGGCAATCTTTTTCCTCATTATTTGGGTCAAGAGTCGTTTGTGACGTTGATCACATTATTTATTTTTCAAATGAGTACTGGCATTGCCAACATTTGTATACTGACTTCTAACACATTTCTACTGATAAGGAATTGAGATACTGACTATACTAATACTCACCATGATGCCCAGAGCTTTGAGGATGTTCAGTTTACACATGGGACACGTACAGTGCTCATTCAGCCAGGGGTCCACACACAGCTTATGGAAGACATGTCTGTGCAGAGAGACACAGAAGCAAAGAACACGGTTGAAGAGCAGGAAACCACCTTCACAAACAAGCCCCACAACAGCCTACATGCGACTCTTCAAAGTCAGACATGGCCGTCTTTACGTCCTGCGATTGCACAATGACCGCTCTGTTTGAGCTGACAAGGAGGGCCTAGAGTATGAACGAGCAAATGTAACACTTTAAGGTCCTGCAATAAACCATTTATTAACAGGTTTACATACTATTTCTGAATCATTACTCCTACATTTGTAAATGTCAATAAGCAATCTCTAAAGAGTCATTGATGCATTTATAAGCACTATTTTAACTGAACTGCCTTTCTCGTCAGCACGCTAGGCTTGCTAATGCTAAGCTAGCATGCTGATGAAGAAGGCAGTTTACTTAAAATAGTATTTATAAATATAATGTATAAATGTGGACCCCAGGAAGGGTAAATGCTGCTTCAGCAACAGCTAATGGGGATCCTAAAATAAAAAATAACAAAACAAGACTTAAGAGATTGCTTAAATGGTAAGTCAACTCTCTACAACCTGTTTATTATAAATGGTTTATTAAGGGACCTTATTATAAAGTGTCACCGAAACGAGTCACGCTTTAAAGACACAGTGATCACTGTGGCGCAACTTGGACACAAAGTTGACATTGTCTGTCCGTCATGACACAAGACAGCCATTGTGGATCTGAGAGAAACGTCATGTTTGAGATAGCGGTCTGCTCCTTATTTTGATATGATGCCGGACGGCCAGTTTCAATGCACTTCAAAAGGACCATTAGGACCAGAATTACTGTAGCTTGTCTTGCCTACCTCATAATATAATCACTAACCTTAACAGCTTAATGGCTTTATCAAAAGCATGGTGCATAGATTATTATTACAACATTAAAGATCCTCATGATGAGCATCCATAAAACAATACAAGGCCCCATTACATCATCGCTAAAGAACAAATCCTTAAGTGCCAGTACCAACCATGCATAATAGAAAATACTTAACCGCCGATTCCTAAGGACAAACATAAAAGTGCACGTTGATTCTGTTAAGTGCCTGTCTAACATGGCCGGGCATTTCCTGGGCATGTTCTGTTCCTTATCGAAGCCACTTGCAGCGGCCCTCTACCAATGCTTTACTTTCTTTCAAGGGGGGCACAGAAAACAAGGACTCCATGCATTAATGATGAGTCCGTTTACCATACAATGGCTTGGGGAGAAAGTCAGTGGGCAGTAAGAAGCAGTCCTGCAAGAGAGAGACTTTTGGATAAGCTGTGGTTGTAGTGAGACTTGGATACGCGTGTGTGTGTGTCGATAAGCTTTGATTATGTGTGTGTGTGTGTGTGTGTGTGTGTGTGCATGTCTATTTATATAACCAGTGTGATAGTGTTTGGGAATGTGTCAAAAGGGTGAGCTTGTGTAGTAGTTTGTGTGATTGTTTGACAGTGTAAATGTGTGTGTGACTGATGTAAAGTCAGTCTGTCTGTATGTGTATGCTGTAAGTGAGACACTCCAGCCAGGAAAATATTCCGCTCACAGTCTGTGCCTGCATCCCAGAAGGCCCATTGGGCTCTGGTCAAATGTAGCGTACTATATAGGGAATAGGGTACCATAGCAAACACACTCTTTCTTAGAGCAGAGTAAAAACAGAGAAAAAAAATGACAGTCGGACAGACGGGTAGATACCTATTAGATACTATAACAGATGCCACCACAGAACAACAACAAACCAAGATACTTATGTTTGTTGTTCCTGTCTTGGTTGGTATGTTTGGTTTATCCAGATGACATGTTACGGCATTTAAAATATTTGTCCGCTTGCCTACCTGCCTGGCTGTCTTCCCGTCTGACTGCCTGCCAGCCAGCCTGCCTGTCTTCCCGTCTGTCTGCTTGCCTACCTGCCTGGCTGTCTTCCCGTCTGACTGCCTGCAAGCCAGCCTGCCAGTCTGTCTTCCCGTCTGACTGCCTGCCTGCCAGCCAGCCTGCCTGTCTGTCTGTCTTCCCGCTTGCCTACCTGCCTGCCTGTCTTCCCGTCGGACTGCCTGCCAGCCAGCCTGCCTGTCTGTCTTCCCATCTGACTGCCTGCCAGCCTGCCTGGCTGTCTTCCCGTCTGACTGCCTGCCAGCCAGCCTGCCTGTCAGTCCATTCAAGTCTGACCAGAAAAATCATCCCTCTATTGACAAGACATTGTCCTATAGACTGATATTAAATGTACAGAGACAAATTGAATGGCTGATGGCAGGTCAAGTGTACTCCCTTACTTCAATGCTTTTAGTTATTGATTGGGCATAGCAGCATGTACTTAAGGGAGGCACCAGAGGGATTGGTGTTCAGAGATACAGTATGAACACAGAGGATGCAGCAGTATGCACACACGTGATAAGGACCGATAAACTCCACATAAACAGCTCTCTCTCTCTCTCTCTCTCTCTCTTACAAAACACTACAAGGTTGCCAATAAAATAAAATAAAATAGTTATCCATCTTGGTAGCATTGCAGTGTGCCCTAAAACCACAAGGGCACAAATCAAAAAGGTACATTTTGGTACTACTAACATGACCAGTAAACTGCACAGGTTACTCCAAATCTGTAATTAAAACTGTTTCGGTTGTTTTGCATTTTAGTGTTCAGTTTCGAATAAACAATATGAACACGTACCACGCTGCACCTTGGTCCTCACCTTCTTCCACCAACGGCCATTACATGCAGTAGTTCAGACATAATGATTATTGTGCATTGCATTGTGTGTCTTTCACCTAATTAAATAATAGCAGGTTGAGGCCTGAGGCAAAAAAAACACTGTTTAAAATCAGTTGCAACGATGTCAAATCAAATCATTTTATTGGTCGCGTACACATATTTCGCTTAAGTCATCGCAGATGCAACGAAATGCTTATGTTTCTAGCTCTAACAGTGCAGTAATAACAAACAATACAAAACAACACAAATTAAAATATTCTAATGAAGAAATATCAGAACGAGCAATGTCAGGGTCTGGAATACAGGTCTATCTGTATTTGATAGTGTGTATAGACATTATGGACAATATATGATTAGAAAAGGTGTGTACAGCAGTAGTTATATAGGATGAGCATTGACTAGAATGCAGTATATACATGTAAAGTGGGTGAAACAGTAGAGTACAGGGTGGTAGCCAGCTAGTAACAGTGACTAGGTTCAGGGCAGGGTATTGGGTGGAGGCCGGCTAGTGATGACTGTTTAACAGTCTGATGGCCTGGTTATCAGTCTCTCGGTCTCAGCTTTGATGAACCTGTACGGTCTCTGCCTTCTAGATGGTAGTGGGGTAAACAGGCCATAGCTCGGGTGGCTGTCGTCCTTGATGATCTTATTGGCCTTTCGTGTGACACCGGGTGCTGCAGATGTCCTGGAGGGAAGGGGGTCTGGAGAGCCCTGCTCAAACACTTTCAACTTCCTTTAATGCTAGCTATCGATTTTGAAACATGCCTGACTATCAGCACGTCCACACCTTCTGTGAGGACGAGGACATACTGTATATGAAGTCTTGCCCTTTTTTCCTCATAGGAAGGACCTGTGTTCTTCACTTCCCCTTCTCCCAGCCCCTCTGATTGCTCCTTTTTGACAGAAACTGGATAAGCAGGATGGATGGAGAGCATTAAATGGTAGACGGCCCGTTTACATTTCTGATATCTGATCTGGACTGAACTGTTCTGAAGAAGGAGTGGGTACATCGTCCTTGTGTCAGTTGGGCCAAACTAAACATTTACATTCGAGTCATTTAGCAGACCCTCTTATCCAGAGTGACTTACAGTTAGTGCATTCATCTTAAGATAGCTAGGGCTTCCCGAGTGGCGCAGCGGTCTAAGGCGTCACTACAGACCCTGGGTACGATCCCAGGCTGTGTCACCTCCGGCCGTGACCGGGAGACCCATGAGGCGGAGCACAATTGGCCCAGCATCATCCGGGTTAGGGGAGGGTTCGGCAGGCCGGGATATCCTTGTCCCATCGCGCTTTAGCGACTCCTTGTGGCGGGCCGGGCACCTGCACGCTGACTTTGGTCGGCAGCTGGATGCGGTTTCCTCCGACACATTGGTGCGGCTGGCTTCTGTGTTAAACGAACATTGTGTCAAGAAGCAGTGTGGCTTGGCAGGATTGTGAATCGGAGGACCCACGGCCTTCGCCTCTCCCGTGTCCTTAGAGGAATTGCAGCGATGGGACAAGACTAACTACCAATTGGATATCACAAAATATCCAATTGGAGAAAAAGGGGTAAAAGTACAAAAAAATATATATACACAAAGAAAAAAAAAACGATAGCTAGGTGGGACAACGTCATTGTAAGTACATTTTCCCTCAATAAAGTAGCTATTAGCAGAGCTAGTAGGTTGTAACCCCTTAACCATAGCCCCAATGTGACTACACATAGATTAGACTGCTAATTTGGCTGCAACTGAAGAGCAACAGTGCATCTCCTAAGTCTAGGAACACCCATCTTCTCTCCATCTGAACTGATCTACAGATTCAAAATAGAGGTGGTCGGAAGTCTACTGGGAATCAGCTTTCAGCTGTCTAGTTCTTTCACATTAGTGCAGATGAAGGAGATGAAGTAGAGGAGGCAAGTAGAGGAGTGCACTCTGGATGTTCTGACATCCACAAGGCCAGAGAAGACACAGCAGATGGTGTCCAAGAACAAGACTGCCAGACAAGGGCGCGGTGGTGTGTGTGAGACAGAAAAATAGAGAAAGTTTGTGTCCGCTGCTGAGTGCTTATGTGTGCACGCATGTTGCGGAGTATATACAGTGGGGAGAACAAGTATTTGATAACCTGAAAAATCGGCAGTGTTTCCGACTTACAAAGCAGCTAGAGATCTGTGATTTTTAATCATAGGTACACTTCAACTGTGAGAGACGGAATCTAAAGCAAAAATCCTGAAAATTACATTGTATGATTTTTAATTAATTAATTTACATTTTATTTTTAAGTATTTGATACATCAGAAAAGCAGAGCTTAATATTTGGTACAGAAACCTTTGTTTGCAATTACAGAGATCATACGTTTCCTGTAGTTCTTGACCAGGTTTGCACACACTGCAGCAGGGATTTTGGGCCACTCCTCCATACAGACCTTCTTCAGATCCTTCAGGTTTCGGGGCTGTAGCTGGGCAATACGGACTTTCAGCTCCCTCCAAATATTTTCTACTGGGTTCAGGTCTGGAGACTGGCTAGGCCATTCCAGGCCCTTGAGATGCTTCTTATGGCACCACTCCTTAGTTGCCCTGGCTGTTTGTTTCGGGTTGTTGTCATGCTGGAAGACCCAGCCACGACCCATCTTCAATGCTCTTACTGAGGGAAGGAGGTTGTTGGCCAAGATCTTGCGATACATCCTCCCCTCAATACGGTGCAGTCGTCCTGTCCCCTTTGCAGAAAAGCATACCCAAAGAATGATGTTTCCAACTCCATGCTTCACGGTTGGGATGGTGTTCTTGGGGTTGTACTCATCCTTCTTCTTCTTCCTCCAAACACGGCGAGTGGAGTTTAGACAAAAAAGCTCTATTTTTGTCTCATCAGACCACATGATCTTCTCCCATTCCTCCTCTGGATCGTCCAGATGGTCATTGGCAAACTTCAGACGGGCCTGGACATGCGCTGGCTTGAGCAGGGAGACCTTGCGTGCGCTGCAGGATTTTAATCCATGACGGCGTAGTGTGTTACTAACGGTTTTCTTTGAGACTGTGGTCCCAGCTCTCTTCAGGTCATTGACCAGGTCCTGCCGTGTAGTTCTGGGCTGATCCCTCACCGTCCTCATGATCATTGATGCCCAACGAGGTGAGATCTTGCATGGAGCCCCAGACCGAGGGTGATTGACGTCATCTTGAACTTCTTACATTTTCGAATAATTGCACCAACAGTTGTTGCCTTCTCACCAAGCTGCTTGCCGATTGTCCTGTAGCCCATCCCAGCCTTGTGCAGGTCTACAATTTTACCCCTGATGTCCTTACACAGCTCTCTGGTCTTGGCCATTGTGGAGAGGTTAGAGTCTGTTTGATTGAGTGTGTGGACAGGTGTCTTTTATACAGGTTCAAAGAGAACAGGAGGGCTTCTTAAAGAAAAACTAACAGGTCTGTGAGAGCCGGAACTCGGTTGGTGGTAGGTTGGTAGGTGATCAAATACTTATGTCATGCAATAAAATGCAAATTAATTATTTAAAAATCATACAATGTGATTTTCTGGATTTTTGTTTTAGATTCCGTCTCTCACTGTTGAAGTGCACCTATGATAAAAATTAGACCTCTATATGCTTTGTAAGTAGGAAAACCTGCAAAAATCGGCAGTGTATCAAATACTTGTTCTCCCCACTGTATATATACAGTTGAGTCGAAAGTTTAGATACACCTTAGCCAATTACATTTAAACTCAGTTTTTCACAATTCCTGACTTATTCCTAGTAAAAATTCCCTGTCTTAGGTCAGTTAGGATCACCACTTTATTTTAAGAATGTGAAATGTCAGAATAATAGTAGAGAGAATGATTTATTTCAGCTTTTATTTCTTTCATCACATTCCCAGTGGATCAGAAGTTTACATGCAACCAAATACTAATTGAGTGTATTGCTGTTAAATTGTTTAACTTGGGTCAAACATTTTGGGTAGCCTTCCACAAGCTTCCCACAATAAGTTGGGTGAATTTTGTCCCATTCCTCCTGACAGAGCTGGTGTAACGAAGTCAGGTTTGTAGGCCTCCTTGCTCGCACACGCTTTTTCAGTTCTGCCCACAAATCTTCTATAGGATTGAGGTCAGGGCTTTGTGATGACCACTCCAATACCTTGACTTTGTTGTCCTTAAGCAATTTTGCCACAACTTTGGAAGTACGCTTGGGGTCATTGTTCTTTGGGAGACCCATTTGTGACCAAGCTTTAACTTCCTAATTGATGTCTTGAGATGTTTCGTCTATATATCCACATGCTTTTCCTCCCTCATGATGCCATCTATTTTGTGAAGTGCACCAGTTCCTTCTGCAGCAAAGCACCCCCACAACATGATGCTGCCACCCCCGTGCTTCACGGCTAGGATGATGTTCTTCGGCTTGCAAGCCTACCCCTTATTCCTTCAAACATAACGACGGTCATTATTGCCAAACAGTTCTATTTTTGTTTCATCAGACCGGAGGACATTTCTCCAAAAAGTAAGATCTTTGTCCCCATGTGCAGTTGCAAACCATAGTCTGGCTTTTTTTATGCCGGTTTTGGAGCATTGGCTTCTTCCTTGCTGAGCGGCCTTTCAGGTTATGTCAATATACGACTCGTTTTACTGTGGATATAGATACTTTTGTACCCGTATCCTCCAGTATCTTCACAAGGTCCTTTGCTGTTGTTCTGGGATTGATTTGCACTTTTCGCACCAAAGTACGTTAATCTCTAGGAGACAGAACGTGTCTCCTTCTTGAGCGGTATGATGGCTGCAGGGTCCCATGGTGTTTATACTTGCGTACTATTGTTTGTACAGATGAACGTGGTACCTTCAGGCATTTGGAAATTGCTCCCAAGGATGAACCAGACTTGTGGAGGTCTACAATTGTTTTTCTGAGGTTCTGATTTCTTTAGATTTTACAATGATGTCAAGCAAAGAGGCACTGAGTTTGAAGGTAGGCCTTGAAATACATCCACAGGTACACCTCCAATTGACTCAAATTATGTTAATTAGCCTGTCAGAAGCTTCTAAAGCCATAACATCATTTTCTGGAATTTTGAAAGGTTGTTAAGAAGCAGAGTCAACTAAGTGTATGTAAACTTCTGACCCGCTGGAATTGTGGTACAGTGAATTATAAGTGAAATAATGTGTCATGCACAAAGTAGATGTCCTAACCGACTTGCCAAAACTATAGTTTGTTAACAAGAAATTTGTGGAGTGGTTGAAAAGCGAGTGTATGTAAACCTCTGACTCCAACTGTATGTGTGTGTCGAAGGAAGAGGAAGTGTGTGTGTTTGTGGGTGCAAGTCATTTGGCAGCACTGGATCTAAATATAGCCGGAGCTACCTAGCAGGGGTTACGACTCACAGTGTGCAGCGAGACGAGATAGCCTTGATAGTGTCTGCATTTCCAAAACAGACCAGACTCCATTTAGCAAGAGAACAACTCCCTTTTCTCTAAGTTTGTCACGCTCTCTCACCTCCCCCCTCCTTCCCGTGCTCATTATAATTATTTTTTATCTTCTTCCAATACCTCCTCCGGTCTGTTACTTTCCGTAACTCCATCTTCTTTTCCCTCTCTCTTGCTCCTTTTTCCTGCAAGAGCTTAAATGTCATCTCTCACTGACATTACATTTTCCACTTCCTTTGTAAAGCATAGTGATCCACTAAACCAACACGCTCTATATGTGTGTCTTACAACTGATCCTAAATCAGACCCAAATGGTCAAACCAGAGGTGATTGACAGGTAGGAAAGACTCCTCCTATTGTATCAAGGTTTGTCACCTCACCTGCAGAAATACAGTATTAACTTTCTACCTTTGCTTATTGGTGGTGTGATACATCTTAATATGTGCAAATTAACTATGGCTGAACTGTGGGGAGGTGTGTCTCTGGTCTAGTCTGATGTGCGTCAGTGCAGTCGTCCCGCTGAGCAGATCAGCAGGAAAGGTGTGAGACGGATCAGATGGGGGGGGGGCACCATGTGATGGATGGGTGTGGAGATTGCCTCAGACAGGAGGAGAAACTTCAGGGAGGGGTAGAAACGCACGTCGGAGGAGGAAGGAGGGAAGGAGAGGAGGAGGGAGGGGATGTAAGTGGATGGTGTGACATTGAGAATGCGTGGATGGCGGACATGTTGTATTCCGAATCCGAGCGAGAGTTTGTTGCGTGTAAGAGCCACAAGGGGTGTCAGGCTGTCCCACACTCCTAGCTTAGGATGTATATAGGTACACACACAGTCAACCCACCAAACACACACACACACTCACTTGCAGGGCAGGATGCGGACCACGTCGTTGAGCTGGTATCCTTCGATGCACACAGCGCAGTGGTTGAAGTCCGGGTCTGTTTCCTGCAGCACAGAAGACAAACAGAACAGGCCAGTCAGTGTCAGACAGCTACAATGAACAGAAAGCCATCTATTACTGAGGAAGAACAGTGACAATCAATCAGACACTTTGCTTTTGACCATTCATATTCACTATCAACCAGATGATAAATAGCTGGTTTGTTCAACAGGCCGAGGTGCAGTGCCAAACATGTCCAGTGTTTCCTCTTGAATGTTTGTTTGGAGAGACATCAATACACTTTAGACATCCAGGAGGGCTGGGACTGAAAGTTTTATATTATTGTAGGCAGGTTGGCTGGCTTTGTAAAGGAACGTAATGGTAGGGGAAATATGTTCAGTATACAGAGTACAATTAAGTAGAGTACTCTTGTTGAATCAGCATGTCAGGGATGGAACTGATGGCCACGTTGCTGTGTCAACCACACCCATCACCGTGACAACGGCCATGGCAGCTGGCGGCACATCTGTGACTGACTGACTGCCCTGGCATGTCCATCACAAGGTGTCACGCTTAAGCGTGCCATATGAGGAAGAGAGAGAGGGGAAGGTGGGAAGAAAGGAGAGAAGAAGAGGTGTGAAACTTGCAAAGAGGTAAAGGGAGAGGGAGTGAAAGACAGCGATAGAGGGCGATGACACAAAGCATGACAAGAGAGGTGCAGAGAGCCAAGGAAAGAAAGAAGGAAAGAGGGGGTGATAGATTGAAAGAAAGATGGCAGAAACGTGTGAGAGAGAAAGAGAACAGTTTGATAAATATGTGAGAGAGAGAGACAGAGAGATGTAATCAATGCTGTGTTATTTATGGAGGGTGGCTAACCATCTCTGCTGACAGTAGAGAAGCTGCCACAGAGGTGCACAAGGACAGACTGGTGCCCAGCCCCGCCTGGCCGTGGACTGAATTAGCACGCGGTGCCGAGCGAACAGGGAGGGACCAATCAATACGCCAGGAAGAGCTAAGACAACACAGACCGGTCATCTCTCTAGTCATACCTGGGAACACTAGCCTAGTCCGACATGTATGCGCTGACTGTACACACACACACACACATACAACTTTTCAAAAGTTTGGGGTCACATAGAAATGTCTTTGTTTTTGAAAGAACAGACCATTTTTTTGTGCATTAAAATAACGTAACATTTATCAGAAATACAGTGTAGACATTGTTAATGTTGTAAATGACTAGCTGGAAACAGCTGATTTTTTATGGAAATTCTACATAGGCGTACATAGGCGCAATTCTACATAGGCCCATTATCAGCAACCATCACTCCTGTGTTCCAATGGCACGTTGTGTTAGCTAATCCAAGTTTATAATTTTAAAAGGCTAATTGATCATTAGAAAACCCTTTTGTAATTATGTTAGCACAGCTGAAAACTGTTGTTCTGATTAAAGAAGCAATAAAACTGGCCTTCTTTAGACTACTTGAGTATCTGGAGCATCAGCATTTGTGGGTTTGATTACAAAATGGCCAGATACAAAGACCTTTCTTCTGAAACTTATCAGTCTATTCTTGTTCTGAGAAATGAAGACTATTCCATGCGAGAAACTGCCAAGAAACTGACGATCTTGTACAACACTGTGTACTACTCCCTACACAGCACAGTGCAAACTGGCGCTAACCAGAATAGAGAGAGGAGAAAGTTTGAGAAACAGACGCCTCACAAGTCCTCAACTGACATCTTCTTTAAATAGTACGCGCAAAACACCGGTCTCAACGTCAACAGTGAGGAGGCGACTCCGGGATACTGGCCTTCTAGGCAGAGTTCCTCTGTCCAGTGTCTGTGTTCATTTGCCCATCTTAATATTTTATTTTTATTGGCCAGTCTGAAATATGTATTTTTCTTTGCAACTCTGCCTAGAAGGCCAGCATCCCAGAGTCACCTCTTCACTGTTGAGATATATAAATATATACACTGCTCAAAAAAAGAAAGGGAACACTAAAATAACAAATCCTAGATCTGAATGAATGAAATATTCTTATTAAATACTTTTTTCTTTACATAGTTGAATGTGCTGACAACAAAATCACACAGAAATTAACAATGGAAATCAAATTTATCAACCCATGGAGGTCTGGATTTGGAGTCACACTCAAAATTAAAGTGGAAAACCACACTACAGGCTGATCCAACTTTGATGTAATGTCCTTAAAACAAGTCAAAATGAGGCTCAGTAGTGTGTGTGGCCTCCACGTGCCTGTATGACCTCCCTACAACGCCTGGGCATGCTCCTGATGAGGTGGCGGATGGTCTCCTGAGGGATCTCCTCCCAGACCTGGACTAAAGCATCCGCCAACTCCTGGACAGTCTGTGGTGCAACGTGGCGTTGGTGGATGGAGCGAGACATGGTGTCCCAGATATGCTCAATTGGATTCAGGTCTGGGGAACGGGCGGGCCAGTCCATGGCATCAATGCCTTCCTCTTGCAGGAACTGCAGACACACTCCAGCCACGAGGTATAGCATTGTCTTGCATTAGGAGGAACCCAGGGCCAACCGCACTTGCATATGGTCTCACAAGGGGTCTGAGGATCTCATCTCGGTACCTAATGGCAGTCAGGCTACCTCTGGCGAGCACATGGAGGGCTGTGCGCCCCCCCAAAGAAATGCCACCCCACACCATGACTGACCCACCGCCAAACCGGTCATGCTGGAGGATGTTGCAGGCAGCAGAACATTCTCCACGGCGTCTCCAGACTGTCACGTCTGTCACGTGCTCAGTGTGAACCTGCTTTCATCTGTGAAGAGCATAGGGCGCCAGTGGCAAATTTGCCAATCTTGGTGTTCTCTGGCAAATGCCAAACGTCCTGCACGGTGTTGGGCTGAAAGCACAACCCCCACCTCTGGACGTCGGGCCCTCATACCACCCTCATGGAGTCTGTTTCTGACCGTTTGAGCAGACACATGCACATTTGTGGCCTGCTGGAGGTCATTTTGCAGGGCTCTGGCAGTGCTCCTCCTGCTCCTCCTTGCACAAAGGCGGAGGTAGCGGTCCTGCTGCTGGGTTGTTGCCCTCCTACGGCCTCCTCCACGTCTCCTGATGTACTGGCTTGTTTCCTGGTAGCGCCTCCATGCTCTGGACACTACACTGACAGACACAGCAAACCTTCTTGCCACAGCTCGCATTGATATGTCATCCTGGATGAGCTGTACTACCTGAGCCACTTGTGTGGGTTGTAGACTCCATCTCATGCTACCACTAGAGTGAAAGCACCGCCAGCATTCAAAAGTGACCAAAACATCAGCCAGGAAGCATAGGAACTGAGAAGTGGTCTGTGGTCCCCACCTGCAGAACCACTCCTTTATTGGGGGTGTCTTGCTAATTGCCTATAATTTCCACCTGTTGTCTATTCCATTTGCACAACAGCATGTGAAATTTATTGTCAATCAGTGTTGCTTCCTAAGTTGACAGTTTGATTTCACAGAAGTCTGATTGACTTGGAGTTACACTGTGTTGTTTAAGTGTTCCCTTTATTTTTTTGAGCAGTGTATATCACACAATATGTTAGAAATGTGTAAGTGCTTAAGATCCAGTTCTCTCTAACTTTGTTCCAACCAACTAAACCATTTAGAAAGGGTAATGCAAAATTGGAAGAGCATATGGGAGTTCTGCGTATGGGAGTTATGCGTATGGGAGTTCTGCGTATGGGAGTTCTGCTCAAGTCTGACAGGTTGTATAGAACAGATAGTTATCCGTACCAGGTCGCCATGCAAAGATATAGAGGACAAAAACATAGTACTGAGGCCCATCTGACCTAGTGGGGGAGGGGCAGTAGACCAGTTTTAAGACCCTGGGGAGTCTGCTCCATTTTCCCCCAACCCTGACCTCCTGTCACTGTGAGCGAAACAAGCTGCTGTAAATGGCTGCCTGATTAAATATGAATGTTGTCCTCTACAGAGGCTGCTGGCACAGAATGAGGCCAAGGCACACAGCACAGACCAGGCCGTGTGTGAAATAGGCTTCTGCTAAAATAAAGCAGATCTGTGTCACTAATGGCAGATTTTCATGATGGCAGAATCTGAGCTTTGTAGGGCCAGCGGATGACTGGGGTTGTGGAAGGGCAGAGAAGTGTCTCTCACCACCACAAGTCACTTTGGACTATGAGATGGAACTGATGGGTTATCAGTTGGCTACGGACGTGATGGAATAGTCCCTGACGCAGCCTGAATGTGTCCTATACGGACTGTGACACATGGGTTACAGAGCTGACCAGTTCACTATTGAATGTGGTGAAGTGGTCCCGGAGTTGACCAGCGTCAGTGTTGACTGAGATGGAGTTGACAGAGGCCTGGCCCATGTCCTAGGGACTGGTAAAATAGGTGACAGCGCTGACCTTTTAATGCTGGCACTGGTATTTCAATCAATTGAACAACAGCGCTTCCGTTTTGATTGAGCTGGACAATGGTGATATTGTTGGTCTATGAAGGAAATGGCCCTCCAGCTGAGCAATAATGTTTAATTAAACTAATGACCTTCATAGCATAACAGTCCATAGCAGCCGCAACATGTTAGAGATGCAGTGAATGCTGAACATGAATTTCTGATACACAGTAGAAGTGATGGCTCAATTGGTTGGAGCATGTTGCTCATAACTCCAGAGTTACAGCTTTGGTTCCCACATGGGTCCACAAATAGTGAATTTATGCGTTCGCTGTAATAACCATATAAAAGGTTGTATAGATAAGGGAAGGGCAGCCAAACATACTGGCTTAGAATGCTTCGTATTGTATCCCGGCAGTATCAGGTATAATGTAGTTAGCTCTCGACTGCAGCTTGTTACGCAAGCAGTCCTTTTCGGCTGTCGATGGTTATGGCAAGAGCTCGACATTGTGTTACAGCAGGGGAAGAGCTATCACAGGGTTGTCGCTGTTTCTCCCAAACCCTCCTTCCACTCAGTCATAAGGGCTCTTACGTCCAAAGCCATCAAGCATGTGCGAGGTTAACATAATTTACTGTCCAGAGGGACGTTGTGGCCTGAAACTGGTTGGTTATTTGTGACCAGTGACACTGTAGCCTGTTGTCATATCCGTCATCACTGTAACAGGCTGTATTATCTATCAAGAGCCTTGGCCCCTTAGTGCCTACCTTCTCCCCACTATACTTCTGCTCCCCAATATCCAAGCTCGACATTCGGCTCAGTGAGGTCAATCACTCCCGGCGGACTTCCTCCAGATGGGAGGTTTCAATTTCTGCAGCACACTCCAAGGCCCATGGTTTATTCATGAACAGAGACCTGTCTGACCTTGGCGAGGGCTCAGAGGAGAGGAGGGGCCGGACGGAGAGGACCAACCCGCTCTCCCCTCCTCCAAGCCCCGTCAGCCCTGACACTCGTCTTCACTGGAGACATTCTAAGAACCTCCGTTACACATCACTAGCATTTCACTTTTTCAGTCAGATTTCTACCATTTATGGCATGTATCAATGTAAGAAATTAATCTGGTGTTACTATAGGAGGATTTAGAAAGGATTTGAATCGTTCGTCTTCGTTTAGTCGTTCTGGTTACACACATTGACTACCAACCACATATTCTGGAATATTTGAATAATGAACCCAAGCAGTTTGTATTTAACATTCACAAGAGTGCAAGATCCCTCGATCAATAAATCAATCCTCTCCTTTGACACGTATGGCTGCAGCCAGCTCGTCTCCAATCACCTAAAAAGACAGCGTTTAAGCAGACACTTCCGTCCATCCATCCATACACTCATCCATCACCTTTGACAACCTCATTTGGAGCTCTTTTCGAGGTGAGAGGCAAAAATAAAGAAGAAAGCCTAATACGATAATAAACGTCCTTGTGTCAGATCCTAAAGGGCCAGCATTCCTGGAAGGACTTGATTAGCGAGAGAAACATGGCAGAAGCCATATTACTAATGGTGAACCTTCCACCAACCATTGGTCCGGAAGAGAAGAGCCAAGAAAGGACAGCGTGAATGGGTATTGGGAGGACTGTCTTGGTTTGTACAGGCAGAAATGTATTTATCATCTCTTCCTAACATTAGTTAGACAAGGCTGGATTATGGGCCAAGATCAACTAGACTGGATATTCTCAAATTCTGGAAAGGCTCAATCCCATATCTCTAGACAGCATGGACAAATGGCAATACATGGTTGAGAAAGTTACTAAGTTTGTGGACAGGGGGTGACATGGACAAGAAATAGTGCAGGCAGGTTTACCTTGTCCCCTTTCTTCACTGTCCTGGTTGTCAGCTTCCCTATGGCTTTCTTAGCTGCATCTCCAAGTCGACGCTGGCAGAGAGAGAGAAGGGATGAAGGGAGGGAGGGAGAGCAGGGGGAGGGAGGGAGATAATATTAAGGTGAATCTGGAGAGCAAATGTAGCCTGAGGGTTGAATTAACAATAGGAACGCAATATAACTTAGTCTGCAAAAAATACTCCTCTCAAACTAATTTCCCCAAACTCCATAGTGTAGCAGTAATTCAACATCCTTTTTGCTTTAAACATTTCAAACTATTGGGGAATTTGTGCAAAACAGTGCAGAAACATTGACTTCCTGTCCAGTCAAAGACATGATTGTTAAGGCGAGTTGTACTTTAAAAATTGATGAATAATTATATTATATTTGAATTCCCCGGCCTGTGAATTTTAGAACGTAATGTAGCTCACTCAAACCATCCCCAGATGGTGTCAGAGAAAATATGGGATCATATACGGTCTCCCCAAACTCCCAGTGTCCTCTGCTACCTTCCACCAGTAGGTTGCTAGGGATGTTGCTAGGGGGCAGGACATGTGACAGTCCTTCTGCCTGCTCAGGTCAGAGCCTCTTCATTCTCTCTCCAAGTGGACAAGAGAGATGGAGGGCATGGACAGTGAGGGATGTTACTGAAACTTGTGCTTTTACTATTGGTTAATGTTGCTAGTTGCTATGTTATACAGTCTTTTGCTTATGCCACCATCTCCTTATACAGAACATCTTGTTATTGTTCTATTACGCAATTCTCATGCTACGTTTATTATGTACAATATATTCATTCATATCTCTTCTCTGTACAGAACCACATCTATCTCATATGTCCTCTGGAAATAAAGTTCCCTATTTGTGCGTAAAGTCTCTGTGAGGTCGCCCAATTCTTCTGACCAGGAGAGGGGTCAGTGAATCACAGACCAGCCCAACTGGAGAGCCGCTCTCTTTCAGGAGTTGATCTTTGGTCATTTCAACCAAGGGCAGACTAAGGTGCCAACGAGCAAGGCTTCAATACATTGGGACAATGTCAAAGGACCTAGAGCCAGAATCATAAGCATTTTGCCCTAATGCAGCATTTTACACTAATAACAGGAAAATGTTCAATGAAAAGGTCACAAAGGGCACACGACACAAACCATTCTGTCATCTTTAAGGCATGGTTCTTCCCGTCTGGGAAAATAAGTGGCACAATCTTTGCAGAGATGCCAAAGACGTCTGGGTGAAGCTCTCCCTATGTAGCCACAGTGTGGAGAGAGCAGGGTCTAACTGTAGCTATGTAGTCACAGTGTGGAGAGAGCAGGGTCTAACTGTAGCTATGTAGTCACAGTGTGGAAAGAGCACAGGATCTAACTGTAGCTATGTAGTCACAGTGTGGAGAGAGCACAGGGTCTAACTGTAGCTATGTAGTCACAGTGTGGAGAGAGAACAGGGTCTAACTGTAGCTATGTAGTCACAGTGTGGAGAGAGCACAGGGTCTAACTGTAGCTATGTAGTCACAGTGTGGAGAGAGAACAGGGTCTAACTGTAGCTATGTAGTCACAGTGTGGAAAGAGCAGGGTCTGTTGTTGAAGGAAAAGCACTTGTTCATTGTCTTTCCACTGATGAAACAGGCTGGTGATTTGGTGATTTAGCAACAGTAGTGTAGACACAGTGAGAAAGATTGGGAGAGAGAGACAGCGATAGTGTTTATATTTGTCAGGGTTGTACAGAGCAACCAGTTTACTCGCATAGGCGCCTAAATATTTTGCTGTGCGACCGGGAATTTTTATGTAGGGGTACCAGTGCGCATAGAAAAATGAACTATTCTAGTTTCATTATCTCAAATGTTTTTCATTGTGCTCCTAATCTTTTTGGTGTGCCTAAATTGTTCAACTTAAAACGCACGCACGAACCTAAAAGGTCAGCGTGGAGACCTGTATGTGTGCGTGTAGTTGGAAAAGAGACAAAGGCTAGTGATGAAAATGAGTCTAGCAACTTGCTAAAGCCAGCCTGATGTGTTGATACAATATAACATTGTCCGTATGGATGGCTGTATAGTAACATCTCACAGGAGAGCCCCACCGTTGCCGTGGAAATCACCAGGACGGGATGTTCCCACAGAACCCTGGGGACACCGTCAGAGGTGTGAAGACTGATGAAAAGGATGTTACTGTTCATAAAGAGTTATGAATGTTATATCTCACTAGGAACACACTGGTTGTGGCAATGTTGTTTCCACATTTCAATGACATTACACTGAACATAAATATAAAACGCAGTATGTAAAGTGTTGGTTGGTCCCATGAGCTGAAATAAAAGATAACAGAAATGTTCCAAATGCACAAAAATATTATTTCTCTCAAATTTTGTGCACAAATGTGTGTCCATCCATGTTAGTGAGCATTAGTGTGAGCATCTTTGCCAAGATAATCCATCCACCTGACAGGTGTGGCATATTAAGAAGCTGATTAAAACGGCATGATCATTACACACCCTGTGCTGGGGATAATAAAAGGCCATTAAAATATGCAGTTTTGTCACACAACGCCACAGATCTTAAGTTGAGGGAGCGTGCAATTGGCATGCTGACTGCAGGAACATCCACCAGAGCTGTTGCCAGATAATTGAATGTTCATTTCTCTACCATAAGCCGCTTCCAACAGTGTTTTAGAGAATTTGGCAGAACGTCCAACTGGAGACACAACCGCAGACCAAATGTAACCACGCCAGCCCAGGACCTCCACATCCGACTTCTTCACCTGTGGAATCGTCTGAGACCAGTCACCTGGACAAATGATGAAACTGTGCACAAACTGTCAGAAAACGTCTCGGAGAAGCTCATCTGCGTGCTGGTCGTCCTCACCAGGGTCTTGACTGGACTGCAGTTCAGCACCGTAACCGCCTTCAGTGGGAAAATGCTCACCTTCAATGGGCACTGGCACGCTGGAGAAGTGTGCTCTTCACAGATGAATCCCAGTTTCAACTGTACTATGCAGATAGCAGACGTTGTGAACAGAGTGCCCCATGTGGCAGTGGGGTTATGGTAAGGGCAGGCATAAGCTACGGACAACGAACACAATTGCATTTTGGGGAATGCAATTTGAATGCACAGAGATACTGTGAAGAGATCCTGAGGTCCATTGTCATGCCATTCATACTCCACCATCACCTCATGTTTCAGCATGATAATGCACAGTCCCATGTCGCACTGTTCCTGGAAGCTGAAAATGTCCCAGTTTTTCCATGGCCTGCATACTCACCACACATTGAGCATATTTACGACAGTGTGTTCTAGTTCCCGCCAATATCCAGTAACTTCGCACAGCCATGGAAGAGGAGTGGGACAACATTCCACAGGCCACAATCAACAGCCTGATTAAATATGATGCGAAGGAGATATGTCGTGCTGCATGAGGCAAAATGTGGTCACTCCAGATACTGATAGGTTTTCAGATACTAGCCAAGCTTTTTTTTTTTTTTAATTTAAGGTGACCAACAGATGCAGATTTGTATTCCCAGTCAGGTGAAATCCATAGATTAGGGCTTAATGAATTTATTTCAATTGACTGATGTCCTTATATGAACTGTAACTCAGTAAAATCTTTGAAATAGTTTCATGTTGCGTTCATATAATTGATGTCTGTGCCCAGTGGGGTCTTACTGCATTGTATGTTTTCTGGTTGATGTATTTTGAAGTGACTGGATTGAAATTGAATGTTGGGTTGAATGATCAGGCATGTCTGGTCATCATTCCCATTGAGTTGATTAGTTTAAAAACTGGATTTGTTGTTCCTGCCTTTTGTTTTCACAAGCAAAGTGCACAGACATTTTTATTCAGGTTGGTGGTGCATTCCTGCTTGACTTCGCTCAAGCTCCTGTGTGTATCACACAATTTTTTCTTTTAGACATTATTCTGAACTGACAACATGTGTAACCACGTTAAATCTTATTTAGGTGATGGTCATTTACTCAATTTGGAACTGTAATCTACCTCAATTGGGCCGACCAACAAGTGCTCCCACACATTGGCTAACCGGGCTATCTGCATTGTGTCCCACCACCCGCCAACCCCTCTTTTATGCTACTGTTACTCTCTGTTCATCATAAATGCAGAGTCACTTTAACCATATTTACAGTACATGTACATACTACCTCAATCAGTGTCTGTATGTAGCCTTGCTACTTTTATAGCCTCGCTACTGTATATAGCCTGCCTTTTACTGTGGTTTTATTTCTTTACTTACCTATTGTTCACCTAATACCTTTTTTGCAATATTGGTTAGAGCAAACAAGAAACTCGAACAATGCAGACATGAAACTGAAACAATAACGCCTAGGGAAGGATCCAAAAGGGAGTGACATATATAGGGAAGGTCATCAGGGAGGTGATGGAGTCCAGGGGAGTCTGATGACACGCAGGTGCGCGTAACGGTGGTGACAGGTGTGCGCCATAATGAGCAGCCTGGTGACCTAGAGGCCGGAGAGGGAGCACATGTGACAGTAATGCATTTCATGTAATTGTTTAAGTGTCAGTTATTTAGTGACTAATAAATCCTATTAGTTGAATTGAGTAAATGCATTCCTTGCTTTACAGAGTAATTCGAAGATTGAATATGCGTTCATAATTTAGTAGGTATTTTGATAGTTAGTTATACTACACATATCATATGCTTGGGTACCACCTTGATATCCCTGATCTACTTGACTCAATAAACTAATGCTAGAACATTGGTCGCCAGGATTAGCTATTTGTATCTAGCCTCTTTCGTAACAGCTAAATGGGGATCCTAATAAAATACCAAATACCAATAATTGCAAGAAAGAGTTGGTGATGTAATGATGCACTATCTTGCTAGATCCTCCAGAGACAGACAGGGCGTGTTGCATTTATTCATATAATAATGGAGTCAGATTGATGACTGTAGTTAATTATTATTTAGTATAATTTCTACACATCTACATGCTTGTGTGTGTGTGAGAGAGAGACTCCCCCTATGATTAGAGGTAGTAGGTCTGGTCAGTCCCATTCACTACTACTAGGGATCCGTGTGTAGATTAGAGTGAACTTCTTTATAACTCACCTGATTAGTGGCTCTTCACTCATTAACACTGACCCCACTGATTTATACTGTGCCATAATGTGAAAGAATATACCTTGGGATCGCAAGAGAGGTGTGAGCTTTGGAAACACGCAGAAGCTGTTGACTGGGCAGTTGAGTGTGTTTGTTGGGTTACACTATCAACGTTCGTCACCTCTCGCCTCCTCAGAGAGCGAATGATAACTACAGTGTCATAGTGACCAGAGAATGCAATGACAAACATGGTGAGGGGTTGTTTCTGACAGATGACTTGAGAGAGAGGAGTCCCTCACTGGCAGATGCTACATTAGGAAACAATCTTAAAAAAATGTCTCCTTGTTTGGAATTCTTTCCTTTTCCACAGAAAGGACTGTGGGGCTAAAGGAAATGAGACTAAGATAATTGAGACAGGGCCACACTAACCTCTACTATCTTGGCTTAGATTGTCACAGTTCAGGTACTAAAGGTAGCGTCTTAGCACTAGACCAACAAAGGGTTGAGTGTGTATTTCAAAGATGCCGGACGCTCAGGAAGCAGCGTTTTACCACAACGATCCTCCATTAAGGATTCATAAGCGATTTATAGCATCAAAATTGCATGGCTGCTTCCTCTTGCTGGCTTCCCCACCCAACAGGAGAGCAAGCAAGAGGGAGCATAGGGCGGTCAACATGAGCCAGACTACAAACATCTGGAGGGCATGAAAGAGAGGACAACTGGCACTTGACCTGCTCTTCACTTCCTTTACCTGATATGAGTCATCCAATTCGTCTGAAAACTGAAAATCAGTGTGTCAAAGAGACATTGAGAGCATATGCCTCAACTAAAAGCGCCAAGCTTGGCAAAATGAGTCACCACTACTTCGCTCTAATGTAAAAAAAACATTTTTTTACATAAATCCATCTCTTTTTTTTATTTTTTTATTTTTAGCCTTGGTGTTAATATCAGGACCTCTGCCCTCCTACCCCAAAAAAAATCTAAAACAATGTGATATTATTACCTGACTGCAATACAACCATTCAAATGTGGTAAAGGGTTTTGAGCTACATGTGTGGATCTCAATTTTACAAAAAATTTGACCCTTAGTAAATAAACACCAAATAAATACCAGACAATAATAGAAAGAGTAACCATTAGCAAACATACTCTATATCCTACCTGGCTGCGGTCACGTGCGTTCGTAAAGCGGATCTTCTGGATGAAGTAGAAGATGAGCCAGGCAGAGGAGATGATCATGAGTACGATGAAGGAGATGGAGACGAAGACCAGGGAGCCACGGTTGATGTTCTTGGCCTGGCCGTGTTGGCCCACCACCACACTCACCAGCACCGTCAGGTTCCTCTCCAGCAGACCCAGGATCTCCTTGCCGTAAGACTCGGTGATCATCACTGCCACCGTGTCGCCAGTACCTAAGAGAGTAGAGGGGAGTCAATAGTAGCTAGGTTTTAGTGGTAATCCAACCAGAACTTTTCTTTGTGACACATCAAGCCAATGAAAAACCATGGCCAGTCAGTTCCAATCCATTGAGGTAGTCAGTCAGTCAGTTAGCATACACTTATTCATGTTCCCTCCACTATATGTATCTGCCAGCTTTTACACGTCAGATGCATAACACAATAATTGCATAGGCAATTTCTCTTCACTCACATTGACAGGATCCACAGAGCCAAGTCATTAACAAAATCTACAGATCTAGGAACAGTTCCCAGCTCTGGCAAAGTGCAACCAATCTCTTTAGCCACTATGAAAAGACTCAGAGCCAGTCAATAGACTCTCATTCCTAATTTATTAAACACAGGGTTCTAAACACCTGCTCAGCCAAAACAACTGTGTAGTGACGGAGGATTGAATGTCCCATGGACTGAGGAAATACATGTAGAGACTGGAGAAATGTATGTGTGAATATATTCATCATGTGAATAACATACCCTATGTGAACAAATCTGAACGATGATGTCCCTGGTCCAGGTCTATACACAGCAACAAAGTGGATGTGGTATACATGCAGAGCAATTCATTCACTGACAATGATCGCAATGACTAGCAGAGAGCATTAGATAGTGGAAAAATATGAATAGTTTATTTTAAAACTATACTGAGCAGTGGTAGAGCCACATGTGATCATCATCATCTTCATTTTAGTGAAATCCAGACAGCTGACTGCTACAGGCCAGGGGGAGTCATGTTACTGCTGGAGACGACTCCTCCCTGTCCCCCCGGGCTCTTTACCACAGCTTGCCTTGCCACTAATAGCAGCTGAAAGTGCACTTTGTGTGTCTGTGTGCGTGTACGCGTGTCTACTGTACATCAGTGTTTGTGTGTGTATGCCGGTGTGTGTCTGCGTGTGTGTGTGTGTTTAGACCAATAAAGTGATGTTTCAGAAGCAGCGGAGAGAGTGATGACCACCAGAGGAGTGCGGGGCAGTTTACCTTGCCCCATTATTGACGAATGGCCGACAGCACACTGATGTCACACACACACCAGGGACATTTGTCTCAATCCTCATGCGAGTAAGACCACCAGCACCACGGCTGCTCTGTGCTAAAAAAACGTTGCGCCTCCAACATTAAAACAACATTGTGATGAAAGAAGTAACAAGACATTCCCTGACAGCTCAATCATCTCCTTTTTAAATCACCAAACGCCCTTGAAAGTTTGACTTTGAATTATCAATAAACCATGGCTGCTTCTTATGAGATGGGAATTCCTCCAATACTTTTTTTTCTTGTAATTCAGAAGGCTGGGTATAATGACTCCCTGTCGTAGAGGCTGAAAGGCAACAGTTAAGTCATTACGCTATTGATCTCTACTTCTCTCCATCTCTATACCTTTCCCTCCCTCTCTCCTCTGTGGAAGCCCTCTCTTAAAGGTGCCCTTTAACCAAAAGCCGCCTGGCTCCTGACTCAGCTTTTTTGGGGAGCACGGGTGCCACAGGAGATGTGGCGATTGAGGCCACCTTTGCACTGAGCTACCTGACAAAGAGGAGGAGGAAGAGGAGAGAGGGAGGAAGGGATATGTTCACATTGGCTAAGGGGTTGGTTTTGTTTTGGTCATTCGGATTTGAAATCCCAAGGTTTGCGTGCACTTAAAAGGGATAGTTCACTCCACAATTACAGGGATAGTTCACTCCACAAGTACAGTTTTTCAGATGGTATCAATAGGGCTGTGACTAAAATGTAATAACCGTGTAACTGACGGTTATGGATGAAGACCATCATGAAAATAAAATAACCATCAAAACCGTTTAATTACCTTTAATGTCATGTAGATAAGCGATCTGTTAGACGGGGGGGTGGCTATGGCACTTCAGTACAAATATTGTTTGATGTGTGGACATTCTTTGACACAATGTACGTTTTCTTTGTTTGCTAGTAAACAAATAAATAAATAGGTATTTTATTTAAAAAGGTTGGATGTTCTGCATTCATTAAATATTCAACAGCAGTCGACAAGGTTGTACTGGCACTGAGGCCTACAATGCTCTAATGTTGTGTCAAATGGACAATGTGCCAATCCTCTTCAACCTGGCATGGTATAATTTGATACGGAAACTTTTCTTCATTTCTAGATGAATCAACGCTGATCAGGCCATGTCCTGACCGATATGGTGCACTAGGCGAGACCCCATTTTCTTTGTTGTCCTCCTATCCCCGCAATGTAGAATAATAGCTTAGGCTTCACAATGTCGGCCCATAATGTACTTATATGAATGCCCATGTTGTCACGTTCTGACCTTAGTTCTGTTGTTATGTCTTTGTTTTAGTATGGTCAGGGCGTGAGTTGGTTGGGTTGTCTATGTTCCTTTTTCTATGATTTGGGATTTCTGTGTTTGGCCTGGTATGGTTCTCAATCAGAGGCAGCCGTCAATCATTGTCTCTCGTGCTTAGCTGGGCTTCTCAGTCCTCTTTTGTTAACATCCATTCAAGTGATAATAGTTCCTCACAGTATTTGGATAATCTTTCCAACACTCCCCAGGCTGATAAATAGGTTATGGACATGTTGTATTTGTTTCCATTTTAATGATCTTATCTTCATACTATAGCATAGCTGTCCCCTTCACACTTTCATTGTCAATTCATTTACACTGCCATTTTAGTCACTTAGCAGATGCTCTTATTCAGAGTGAATTACAGTTCGTGCATTCATCTTAAGAAAGCTAGGTGGGGACAACCACATATCACAGTCATATTAAGTACATTTTTCCTCAACGTGGTGAGAGGGCCAAGAGACCAGAGGTGGCAGAATGGAGTGTTTGGGTTGTTGTGTAGGGTTTGAGCATAGCCTGAAGGTAGGGAGAGTCAGTTGAACACCAGGCAGGCTGCAGTATTCTGGATACGTTGCAGGGGTTTGATAGAACAAGCAGGGAGCCCAGCCAACAGAGTTGCAGTAGTCCAGACAGGAGAGGACAAGTGCCTGGATTAGGACCTGTGCTGCTTCCTGTGTGAGGCAGGGTCGTACTCTAATGATGTTGTAGAACAGGAACCTGCAGGAGCGATTCTCTGCTTTGATGTTTTGCAAAGAACGTCAAGGTGTTGACCAGGGTCACACCAAGGTTCTATACACTCTGGGAGGGGGTCAACGTGGAGTTGTCAACCATGATGGAGAGGTCTTTCAGTGGGCAGGCCTTCCACGGGAGGAACAGCAGCTCAGTCTTAATTCATCATCTTATAGCTGTTAGCAGTTGATGTTATTCTTCAATAACACAGACCCCATAACAAATCATATATGTTATGCTGAGAGGTAGATGTTCCTTCTTTCCTGTCCTCAGTTCTCTCCACAGAACAAAGATAAATTGCATAATGTATAACCCCCAACCCTAGCCTGGGGTTGACCAATTAGAATTCCTTGCAGTAAAATTGGGCCAATGACCAAATAACAAGTATCCTGTTTCAGGCTTAATGTAAAGACGATTCAGACCAATGATATCTTGTCACACGTAGCTATGAGTCCAAGACTGAAAGCCTTACACAGATTCTAAACAGATGTTGAACTGAAAAATAACTTTCCATTGATCGTTAATTCCCCTTTGACCTCTAGTCCTTTGCGTTGTGTATAATATTCTTACGTAGGCTTTCCTGAAAGTAGGCTACGGTAGGCATAGGTGTTTTTAATACATTTTAAGGAAGGAGAAATATTTGCTCGTGTCGGACATACACTGGTGGCTTTGATTGACGAGTGCTTTTACGGGGGTGTGTGTGTATGCGAGTTTGCTGATTGTCTCTATAGGCCTATATGTCCATTCAGAAAGTTTCCTAAAGCAGCCTGTCTGGATTCCATCTCTTTAATAAGATTCAAATGCTTCTGTTATGATTTAATCTTGTAAAAGGCCTGTTTAACCTACTATAAATATGAATTGCCCTCACTTCACCATCTAAACCAGGGAGGGGCAACTGGGGACCCGCATTTTGAAGGCCCTCTGATCAATTCCTTCCTGAGGAACTCAGTCAGGGTCTCAATTTACTGTTGAGAGTAGGAATAGTAGAATACACAAGGTGCAATTTCAACATTTGGTTGTGCATCAGTTTTTATCTAGTTAAGATAATCAATTAGCCCATGTCAGCTAACTTTTTTAAGATTAGTAAATTAGTTTAGCGGCCAAGTATTTAAACTTGTTATCGTGGTTGAATTACCGGCCAGGGGGCCCGCATTGATTTGTTAGTATCACTCCGATATAATTTTTAATTAATATTTTAATTAACTAGGCATACACTTGGCATTTGGGGTGGCAGGTAGCCTACCTGTTAGAGCGTTGGGCCAGTAACCGAAAGGTTGCTGGATCGAATCCCCGAGCTGACAAAGTAAAAATGTCATTCTACCCCTGAACAAGGCAGTTAACCCACTGTTCCCTGGTAGGCCATCATTGTAAATAATAATTTGTTCTTAACTGACTTGCCTAGTTAAATAAAAGGTAAAAATGAAAATAATAATTAAGAATAAATATTAAAACTGCAAACATTTTTCTCCACCTTATGGCAATATGTGTAACATTGCACAATTTTTATCTATATCCGATCTGCATCAACACAAAACGCGCACACTCTTGCCCTGGCCCTAACACACACACACGATCTGCACCACCTCTGCTTATCACAAAAGAAGTGCACCTGCCTTTATGATGCGCTCTATTAACTAGGGATCGATGGGAAAATCACGGCCAGTCAAAACAATGGGCCGTGCGCAGCGGGCCGCTACCATTAGATTTATGGGGCCACGCCAGTTCACCAAAGACCCAGCACTGGTTAGGCTAGGCCAGTTCACCATGGACCCAGCACTGGTTAGGCTAGGCCAGTTCACCATAGACCCAGCACTGGTTAGGCTAGGCCATTTCACCATAGACCCAGCACTGATTAGGCTAGGCCAGTTCACCATAGACCCAGCACTGGTTAGGCTAGGCCAGTTCACCATAGACCCAGCACTGGTTAGGCTAGGCCAGTTCACCATAGACCCAGCACTGGTTAGGCTAGGCCAGTTCACCATAGACCCAGCACTGGTTAGGCTAGGCCAGTTCACCATAGACCCAGCACTGATTAGGCTAGGCCATCACAGACCCAGCACAAGTGTGATACCATAACCCAGGGGCCAACCAGCCATGACGCAGCTTGACTTATTAACTCCAGTGACACATGCTAAAGGTCTGAATGTTAATATCTTTTAAAGTTAAGATGAACTAGTCTCATATCCTCCTACTCTGTAACCCTGAGCTAACAAGCTAACACAGAAAAAAGGAGCAATACTTTGGGTTGACCTTTGAGTTGCACTTAAATTGGATAAAAAGACTTCTGTGATTAAACTCAAACCGTTAATTTAAAAACAGAATGCAACTAAAGTGGTTCGCTTTCATCACAATTCAATAATTTGTCATTATCTACAGCTACTGATTACAGCTAAGTAATTAGATTGTAGTTGCCAAATGTAGTCGTGCAGTAAATACATGATGGTATAAGGGCAACAATGTTAAGTGTTGCTAAGTGTCTAAATTACTTTACACAGCGAGGAAGGATATATTAGGTAGCCTAGTGATTAGAGGTTTGGGCCAGTAACCGAAAAGTTGCTAGATCGAATCCCCAAGCTGACAAGGTAAAAATCTGTCGTTCTGCCACTGAACAAGGCAGTTAACCCACTGTTCCTAGGCCATCATTGTAAATAAGAATTTGTTTATAACTGACTTGCCTAGTTAAATAAAGGTTAAGTAAAAAAAATATATAAGTGTGTGTGTGCACTCTCTTCAGTGAGTGTGTGTTGCGTCTGAGAGGGCAGGGGCATAAGCCAACAGTCTTTTCTCTGATGACTCATGCAGTAGTCATCTGGTGTGTCTGTCCTGTCTGAGCGTCTACTGAGAGTAGAACTAGCAGGGGGAGCATTAACTAACCTTCACCTGTTTGTCACACAATGATAAAGCCAGGTCCTCAGCCTTGTGAATACCAGTCCCAGAGATGCTGACGCTCTGATAACATACGCACAAGCATGTAAGCACAGTTGCCTACAGGTAATTGGCTGATAACACAGCCAAAAACACAGTAAGACGCTGGGCTAGAATGAGACGGCAGGGACCACAAGAGCAGGCATAAACAAGATTCTCGCTCTCTCCCACAATGACTACCACCCTGTAGCACTCATATCTATAAATCGTGAAGCGCTTTGAGAGGCTGGTTATGGTACACATCAACTCCATCATCCCAGAGCCACTCCAATTTGCATACTGCCCAAAAAGATCCATAGACGACGCAATCTCAATTACACTCCACACTGCCCTTACCCGCCTAGAAAAGAGGTATACCTATGTGAGAATGCTTTTCACTGACTACAGCTCAGCGTTCAGCACAATTGTCCCCTCCAAGCTCATCACCAAGCTTAGGACCTTCTGCACCTGGATCATGGACATCCTGACGGGCAGACCGCAGGTGATGAGGGTAGGAATCCCCTCCGGGTAACATCTCCTCCGCCACGCTGACCCTCAACACGGGGGCCCCACAGGGGTGTGTGCTTAGTCTCCTCCTGTACTCCCTGTTCACCCAAAACTGTGTGGGCATGCTGACAACACGGTGGTAGGCCTGATCACCGGCGACAATGAGAGGGCCTACAGGGAGGAGGTCCAAGGAGCTGATTGTGGGACTACAGGAAACTGGAGGGCGAGCACTCCCCCATCCACATCAACGGGGCTGCAGTGAAGTAGGTCGAGATCTTCAAGTTCCTCAGTGTCCAAATCACTAAAGACTCAAAAATGGTCCACATACACACTCGCAGTCGTGAAGAAGGTGCGAAAGTGCCTCTTCCCCCTCAGGAGGTTGAAAAGGTTTGGCATGGGCCCTCAAATCCTCAAAAATGTCTACAGCTGTACAATTGAGAGCATCTCGACTGGCTAATTCATTGCTTGGTTTAGTTAAAAGCACCGCGCTCGATCGCATGATGCTACAGAGGGTGATGCGGACAGCTCCGTACATTACTGGGGCTGAGCTCCCTGCCATCCAGGACCTCTATATCAGTGTGAAAGGAAGGCCCGGAAAATCATTAAAGAATCCAGCCACCCAAGCTATAGACTGTTCTCTGTGCTTCCCGACAACAAACGTTACATTAAGTCTGACACCAACAGGCTCTTGAACAGCTTTTATCCAAGCAATAAGACCACTAAATAGCTAACAAAATGGCTACACAGACAGCGTTGACACTTGTATTTTATTTTGCACTCTCAGGGAACTACACACTCATGCAAACTGTCACTCCAACATACACACTAACACTCAATTCAGAATTTGCTTACACAAAAATAATATGCACATACAGAACCAGTCAAAAGTTTAGACACACCTACTCATTCAATGGTTTATCTATTGTAGAATAACAGTGAAGACATCAAAACTATACAATCACTTATGGAATCATGTAGCAACCAAAAAAGTATATATTTTAGATTCTTCAAAGTAGCCACCCCTTTGCCATGCTGATTGCCAAGAGTGTGTAAAGCTTCCTCTCAACCAGCTTCACCTGGAATGCTTTTCCAACAGTCTAGAAGGAGTTCCCACATAAGACAAGCAATTGTTTGATGCTTTTCCTTCACTCTGCATTCCAACTCCTCCCAAACCATCTCAAATTTGGTTGAGGTCAGGTGATTGTGGAGGCCAGGTCATCTGATGCAGCACTCCATCACTCTCCTTCTTGGTCAGATAGCCTTTACAGAAATACAGCCTGGGAGGTGTGTTTGGGGTAATTGTCCTGTTTAAAAACAAATTCTAGTCACACTAAGCACAAACCAGATGGGATGGCGTATCGCTGCAGAATGCTGTGGTAGCCATGTTGGTTAACTTCTTATGGCTGCAGGGGCAGTGTTGAGTAGCTTGGATGAAACGGTGCCCATTGTAAACGGCCCGCTCCTCAGTCTCAGCTGCTAATATATGTATATTATTATTAGTATTGGATAGAAAACACTAACGTTTCCAAAACTGTCAAAATATTGTCTGTGAGTATAAAATAACTGATATTGCAGGCGAAACCCTGAGGAATATCAAACCAGGAAGTGGCTTCTATTTTGAAAACTCCATGTTCCATAGCCTCCCTTTGCTGCATTTAAAGGGATTTCAACCAGATTCCTTTTCCTATCGCTTCCTCAAGGTGTCAACAGTCTTCAAACATAGTTTCAGGCTTTTATTTTGAAAAATGAGCCAGAACAATAACGTCGCATCAAGTGTTCGCATGAGTTGTTCGCATGAGTTTTGCTCGCGCAACAGAGTTTGGGTAGACATTGCCGTTCCCTCTCCTACTGAACAAGACCATTACGGTTGATATATTATCGATTATATATATTTTAAAAACAACCTGAGGATTGATTATAAAAACGTTTGACATGTTTCTGTGAATTTGTCTGCGTTGTCGTGACCGCTCTTTCCTGTGGATTTCTAAACATAACGCGCCAAACAAACGGAGGTATTTTGGATATAAAAATAATCTATGGAACAAAAGGAACTTTTATTGTGTAACTGGGAGTTTCGTGAGTGAAAACATCCGAAGATCAAAGGTAAACGATTAATTTGATTGCTTTTCTGATTTACGTGTCCGAGCTACTTGATGCTAAGTGTACTTAATGTTTTGTCAAGCGATCAATAAACTTACAAGCGTTTGTATTGCTTTCGCTGTAAAGCATAATTTCAAAATCTGACATGACAGGTGGATTAACAAAAGGCTAAGCTGTGCTTTCCTATATTGCACTTGTGCTTTCATTAATATAAATCTTTTTTTGTAATATTGTATGAATGTGGCACTATGCTATTCAGCGGTTGTTGATGATAATTATCCTGTTAACGGGATTGCAGCCATAACAAGTAAAGTATGCCTTGAATTCTAAATAAATCATAGACCGTGTCACCAGCAAAGAACCCCCACACCATCACACCTCCTCCATGCTAAACAGTGGGAACCACACATGCTGAGATCATCCGTTCACCTACTCTGCATCTCACAAAGACACGGCGGATGGGATCAAAAATCTCTAAATTTGGACTCATCAGACCAAAAAGGACAGAGTCCCACTAGTCTAATGTCCATTGCTCCTGTTTCTTGGCCCAAGCAAGTCTCTTCTTATTATTTGTGTCCTTTAGTAGTGGTTTCTTTGCAGCAATTCGACCATGAAGGCCCGATTCACAGTCGCCTCTGAACAGTTGATGTTGAGATGTGTCTGTTACTCGAACTCTGAAGCATTTATTTGGGCTGCAATTTCTGAGGCTGGTAACTCTAATGAACTTATCCTCTGCAGCAGAGCTAACTGGGTATTCCTTTCCTGTGACGGTCCTCATTAGAGCCAGTGTTATCATAGTGCTTGATGGTTTTTCAAAGTTCTTGAAATGTTCAGCATTGGCTGACCGTCATGTCTTAAAGTAATGATGGACTGTAGTTTCTCTTTGCTTATTTGAGCTGTTCTTGCCATAATATGGACTTGGTCTTCTACCAAATAGGGCTATCTTCTGTATACCACCCTACCTTGACACAACACAATTGATTGGCTCAAACGCATTAATGAAAGAAATTCCAAAATATCAAGGCACACCTATTAATTTAAATGCATTCCAGGGGATTACAACATGAAACTGGTTGAGAGAATGCCAAGAGTGTGCAAAGCTCTTATCAAGGCAAAGGGTGGGTACAATGAAGAATATCAAAAATTGTCACATGTGCTCCCTCTCCAGTTTCTAGCTCACCAGGCTGCTCGTTATGGCGCACACCTGTCACAATCGTTACACGCACCTGCGTCTCATCAGACTCCATTACTTCCATGATTATCTGACACACCACACACACACACACAGTTAAAGTAGGAAGTTTACAAAAACAGATTGGAGTCATTAAAACTAGTTTTTCAGCCACAACACACATTTCTTGTTAACAAACTATAGTTTTGGCAAGTCGGTTAGGACATCTACTTTGGGACAAGTATTTTTCCAACAATTGTTTACAGACAGTGAATTATAGGTGAAATAATCTATCACAATTCCAGTGGGTCAGAAGTTTACATACACTAAGTTGACTGTGCCTTTTAACAGCTTGGGAAATGCTGTCATGGCTTTAGAAGCTTATGATAGGATAATTGACATCATTTGAGTCAATTGGAGGTGTACCTGTGGACGTATTTCAAGGCCTACCTTTAAACTCAGTGCCTCTTTGCTTGACATCATGGGAAAATCAAAAGAAATCAGCCAAGACCTCAGAAAAAAAATGTAGACCTCCATATATCTGGCTCATCCTTGGGAACAACTTCCAAACGCCTGAAGGCGTCACTACTGGACACCCTGGTTCGAATCCAGCAAAATACCTTGTGAAGATGCTGGAGGAAACGGGTACAAAAGTATCTATATCCACAGTAAAAACGAGTTTGATATCGACATAACCTGAAAGGCCGCTCAGCAAGGAAGAAGCCACTGCTCCAAACCCGCCATAAAAAAAGCCAGACTACGGTTTGCAACTGCACATGGTGACAAAGATCGTACTTTTTTGAGGAATGTCCTCTGGTCTGATGAAACAAAAGGCTTGCAACCCGAAGAACACCATCCTTGCCGTGAAGCACGGGGGTGGCAGCATCATGTTGTGGGGGTGCTTTGCTGCAGGAGGAACTGGTGCACTTCACGAAATAGATGGCAACATGAGGGAGGAAAAGTATGTGAATATATTGAACGAACATCTCAAGACATCAGTCAGGAAGTTAAAGCTTGGTCGCAAATGGGTCTTCCAAATGGACAATGACCCCAAACATACTTCTAAAGTTTTGACAAAATTGCTTAAGGACAACACAGTCAAGGTATCGGAGTGGCCATCACAAAGCCTTGACATCAATCCTATAGAAAATGTGTGGGCAGAACTTTAAAAAAAGCATGTGTGAGCAAGGAGGCCTACAAACCTGCCTCAGTTACACCAGCTCTGTCAGGAGGAATGGGCCAAAATTCACCCAACTTATTGTGGGAAGCTTGTGGAAGGCTACCTGAAAGACAATGCTAATAAATACTAATTGAGTGTATGTAAACTTCTGACCCACTGGGGATGTGATGAAAGAAATAAAAGCTGAAAGAAAATCACTTACTATTATTCTGACATTTCACATTCTTAAAATGAAGTGGTGATCCTAACTGACCTAAGACATGGATTTTTACTAGGATTAAATGTCAGGAATTGTGAATAACTGAGTGTAAATGTATTTGGCTAAGGTGTATGTAAACTTCTGACTTCAACTGTATTTCACTTCCTTCGGTTCCTTCCCCAGGTGTCATTGTTTCTGTTCCAGTTTCACGTCTGTGTGTTGTTCGGGTTTCTTGTTTTGTATTATGTTTTCATTTATTTATTAAATGATTCACTCCCTGAACTTGCTTTCCGACTCCCAGCGCACGCACACGTTACAAATATAAAAATTTGTTGAACACTTTTTGGTTACTACATGATTCCATGTGTTATTTCATAGTTTGGATGTCTTCACTACTATTCTACAATGTAGAACATAATAAAAACTAAAACCTTGGAATGATTAAGTGTCCAAACTTTTGACTGGTGCTCTACATTTATACTGACGTTACACACACACAATCATCATATGCGCTGCTGCTACTCTGTTCATCACATATCCTTATGCCTAGTCACCTTTCCCTAAACATATCTACTTCTGTTACTCCAGTATCCCTGCACATTGTAAATATGGTACTGAGACTGACTAACCCTGGATATAGCTTACCTACTTCTGTTACTCCAGTATCCCTGCACATTGTAAATATGGTACTGAGACTGACTGACCCTGGATATAGCTTACCTACTTCTGTTACTCCAGTATCCCTGCACATTGTAAATATGGTACTGAGACTGACTGACCCTGGATATAGCTTACCTACTTCTGTTACTCCAGTATCCCTGCACATTGTAAATATGGTACTGAGACTGACTGACCCTGGATATAGCTTACCTACTTCTGTTACTCCAGTATCCCTGCACATTGTAAATATGGTACTGAGACTGACTGACCCTGGATATAGCTTACCTACTTCTGTTACTCCAGTATCCCTGCACATTGTAAATATGGTACTGAGACTGACTGACCCTGGATATAGCTTACCTACTTCTGTTACTCCAGTATCCCTGCACATTGTAAATATGGTACTGAGACTGACTGACCCTGGATATAGCTTACCTACTTCTGTTACTCCAGTATCCCTGCACATTGTAAATATGGTACTGAGACTGACTGACCCTGGATATAGCTTACCTACTTCTGCTACTCCAGTATCCCTGCACATTGTAAATATGGTACTGAGACTGACTGACGCTGGATATAGCTTACCTACTTCTGTTACTCCAGTATCCCTGCACATTGTAAATATGGTACTGAGACTGACTGACCCTGGATATAGCTTACCTACTTCTGTTACTCCAGTATCCCTGCACATTGTAAATATGGTACTGAGACTGACTGACCCTGGATATAGCTTACTTACTTCTTATTTCTCATGTGTTTTTGTTCTACCTTATGTTTCTTTTTTGTATTACATAGTTATATAGTTATTGATTACTGCACTGTTGGGTTTAGAGCTTGCAAGAAAGGCACGTTAATGTACTTGTGCACCCCCCCTCCTTCCCCTCACCTCTCTCTCCACCCTCCCTCTCCTCTTCCCCTTCCAGCTCTAAACAGTTATCTGTAAATCTCCACAGCTAAGTCTACAGACAGGCATTCACCACCGAGGAAAACAGAGAGAGAGAGAGAGCCGTGCAGGCACGTGCCCATTCATCACAGAAGAAAACAGAGAGAGCCAGGCACGCACGTGGCCAGGCATGTTTTCATGCCTCCCTCTCTGGCTTTGTTTTATAGGTGGCCCCTAAGGGCTGAACCTAGACCTGCTGTGATGGCTTGCTTCCAGATATTAATCCAAGGTCTGGATATTGTTTTTACCCCTAATGGTTAAGGGTATTACTTGGGTAAGGTAAGCTGTAACAGGGCTCCCGAGTGGTGCAGCGGTCTAAGGCACTGCATCTCAGTGATAGAGGTGTCACTACAGACACCCTGGGTCGAATCCAGGCTGTATCACAACCATCCATGATTGGGAGTCCCATAGGGCGGCGCACAATTGGCCCAACAGTCATTGTAAATAAGAATTTGCTCTTCACCGACTTGCCTAGTTCCATGGGACGGTTGAGCTAACGTAGGCAATTAGCATGAGGTTGTAATTAACAAGAACATTTCCCAGGACATAAACATATCTGATATTGGCAGAAAGCTTACATTCTTGTTAATCTAACTGCACTGTCAAATTTACAGTAGCTACTACAGTGAAATAATACCATGCTATTGTTTGAGGAGAGTGCCCAATTTTGAAGATGAAAAGTTATTAATAAACAAATTAGGCACATTTGGGCTGTCTTGATACAACAATTTGAACAGAAATGCAATGGTTCATTGCGTCAGTCTAAAAATGTGCACATACACCGCTGCCATCTAGTGGCCAAAATCCAATTTGCACCTGGGCTGGAATAATACATTATTGCCTTTCTCTTGCATTTCAAAGATGGTACAAAAAAAAGAATGCTTTTTTTTCCTCCTTTGTATTATCATTTACCAGATCTATTGTGTTATATTATCCTACATTCCTTTCACATTTCCATAAAAACAATGTTTCCTTTCAAATGGTACCAATAATATGCATATCCTTGCTTCAGGGCCTGAGCTACAGGCAGTTAGATTTGGGTATTTCATTTTAGGCGCAAATTGAAAAAAAGTGGCGGAACCTTAATAGGTTGTCAGTGTGCCTTCTTGTGCAAGGCTGATGTCTATCTCTGACCCATATCTCCACGTATCATCTCTGGTATGGCCTTATCCCTCTTGCACTGTATCAGTGCTGCTGCTGCACTAAAACACACACAAATATGTGCACAACACGCATACACCCCCCCACACACACGCCACAGCTGTGATTCTTCTACCTTCAAAGTCAAATCCATATACAGCATATTCCATGACATTAATAAATAAATTCCGACCCGTGATAAATTATGTGCTTTTCAGGCAAACAACAATCGATACTGTATAGTATGCGCTCGGGGGAACTATCAGCATTCCACCGTTCGTTCATGGTACAAAATGACCTTATAAATGAGTCATGGGACTCCTTCTATATTTATAAACAGCCCATCGATCCCACCCAGATAGTGTGGTCACACCTTTGACTCTTCTCTACCCCTCCCACTTCCTCCCCCCCTTTCCCTTGCTTCTCCTCCCACTGCGAGACTCAACCAGTCTGCATGGCTTACCTGGTCTATGGATGCTATACAATATTTCTCACTTTGTTTTCTTTCATCCCCTCTCTCGCTTCTTCTCAGTATTTTATTTTCTCGCTCCTCCCGTTTCCTGCCTTCTAACCACCAGTCTGCCTGGGCTCCCGAGTGGTGCAGCGGTCTAAGGCACTGCATCTCAGAGCAAGAGGTGTCACTACAGTCCCTGGTTCGAATCCAGGCTGTATCATATCCGGCTTTGATTGGGAGTCCCATAGGGCGGCGCACAATTGGCCCAGTGTCGTCCGGGTTTGGGTGGGGTAGGCCGTCATTGTAAATAAGAATTTGTTCCTAACTGACTTGGCTAGTTAAATAAAGGTTATACATTCCCAACGATCGGGTACTCAGTGCTATAGTGATTCTACACCAGCTCCCGCCCCCTCTCATTCTCTCTTCACTAGAATCCTTCTTTATCGTCTCATTCATGCAGGCTTTTCAACGCTAGCGTGAATTAGCTCAGGGTATCCCCTGGGGTGGGGTGACGCTAAGGTGACGTGCAAAACAGCTCTAGGCTAGCCGTCAGCTACTGTCAATCACTCACTCATACAGGAGACTCATTCAAGTATCTGGTTATATTGGATGTTGTTTTTAGACAAGCTTCATGGAAAAAGTTGTGATCAAAAGGTCAGAAAGTCTGACTTTACTCATACAACTTTACATTGTGGCCAAAATAAGCTGAGACAGACAGTGATGGTAGCAATGACAGAGAGTGAGTAGGAAGAAACACATGTGAAGCGAAGGAGAGAAAGAGACAGCTGTGACGAAATATGTTTGTGTGCCCGTGTTGGCCCACGTGTGTGTGTGTGTGTGTGTGTGTGTATCTGTGAGTGTTGCAGTGTGACAGTACACCGGCCATACCCAAGCCTGCTGGCTGTGTTGGTGTTTGGCTGTGATTGTGGCTGAGGTCCAGCACGCAGGAGTCAGTCTCCATGTCCTTCAGTCAGGACAGCCACACTGTCTGTCCCCTCTACTGTCCCCTGCAGCCACAAACAACAAACTGCCAGCAAACACACTGCACTATGACTGCTATATGCCCCCCCCCCCCCTATCAAATGACCCTTGGCAGGCAATACCATGCCATACACCCACCAACACAGCAGGTTAGCTGGCTATAACACCATATAACAAGAGCTAAATGCTAGCTTCAACACCAACACAGCAGGCTAGCTGGCAAGAACACCATATAACAAGAGCTAAATGTTAACTTCAACACAGCAGGCTAGCTGGCTATAAGAACCATATAAAAAGAGCTAAATGCTAACTTCACCACCAATACAGCAGGCTAGCTGGCTATAAGACCATATAACAAGAGCCAGACAAACAAGCCAGATGAATAGGATGTATAAACAATGAACCCATATAAATAGGCCAAGCCATACGTACCCATAAGAATATGACTACCTGTTCATGCATTAGCCATATGGATAATAACCCATATGAATACATCTAGACATTGTCCTCCATGGATTTGTTTTATATGAGTCAAATCAAAACCCATATACAAGCCATACATAGTCCTTAAGCCATATAACAATTCCAAGCCATAAAATTAATACATTTTAATTTGATGTTTTGTTGTCACATACACTGGATAGGTGCAGTGAAATGTGTTGTTTTACAGGGTCAGCCATAATAGTATGGCGCCGCTGGAGCAAATTAACAGTTAAGTGCCTTAACCGTATAAACAACCCATTTGAATGACACTATGTGACCTCACCTTCGTGGCCCATCTTGACGGTGTCCTCCTTGGAGTTGTTGTTGTAGATGAGCACGGCGGAGGCGTTGAAGGCCGAGGCCTTGAGGATCTTCTCCTTGAAGGTGCAGTTGCCGCGCTGCAGCAGGGCCACCCAGTGCCCCGTCCGGGGAGGCACCACGAAGCGAGTGTGGGGGTCGCAGCCCTGGCGGTCCACCACTGGAGAGGGGGGAGGGGTGAAGGGTTAGGAACCGTACCAGGCTGTATAAAATGGTGAGTGGTGTCAGTGTATTTGAAGGGATGTTGATAAACTACTTATGACTCTAAAAACAAAGTTTTTTTTTGCCCTTTAACAAATCCACAATCAGGAAATCCAGTGGCTTATAATGAATGGGTCACTACAGCAAAACAAATCACAACATCAAAGCTAAGTACTGCATGGAGTGACTGCCGAGAAGACAAAAGAAAAAAGGGTTACACATTAAGCAGAAAGCATGAGCCGTTTACAAAATGGCCAATTCTTCAGTAGTTACCGGTCACTCAGGTCAATGTTGTGTAGGGTTGCACATTTTGGGGAATATTCAGGAGGTGGAAATATTCCGTGGGAATTAACGGAAATATGCTAATTAATATTAATACCATTTAAATGTAGATGTTTTTTTTGCATTGGATATATTTACCATATTACAGTGGGGCAAAAAAGTATTTAGTATTCATCATAGGTACACTTCAACTATGACAGACAAAATGAGACAAAAAAAATCACATTGTAGGGGGATTTTTAATGAATTTATTTGCAAATGGTGGAAAATAAAATAATCCTTCCTATAGAATTTTTTTTTAAACAATTTAATTACGAATTGAACTTTAAAATGAGTTGACTCTTCACATGGGATGATTTCACTGAACAACAAAAGGGAATATTGAATGATCCATCGAATCTCCCCAAAACGTTTTCAGCCTTCCTCTGTCAAATGATAGTTTAGAAACTAATGCTTTGGTTGTCTTCCTCTCATGCTTCCATGTCTTCTCCCTGGACCTACTCAATGTCCATCTCTTGAACAGACTCCGAGCCCTCATTTTCACTGTCACGTTCCAACCTCGTTGAGAATGGCTGGTTGTCAGGTTCAAAAATCCTCAAATTTGCCAGGATGGCCACCAATTTTTCAACCCTTGTATTGGTCAACCTGATGCGTGCTTTGGTGTGTATGTGTGTGTGTGTGTGTGTGTGTGTGTGTGTGTTCCCAAACAAGGACTAGTTGCGCTCTGAGGCGGCTGATGTTGGTGGGATTTGGGTGCTTAGAAGTGTACTTCGCCAGACTGCCAAGAACCTTGCCCTCATTCAGGCCAAGTTGGCGAGACACGTTAGTGATAACACCATAGGCCTTGTTGATCTCTGCACCATTGAGTAAACAAAAGGAGGACCATGAGCTGTTGCTATCGATAAGGCATCAGATTCATAATTTTCACCTCGAATAGTATAGGGACTTTGAGGTTTCTTGTTGTGAGCATTGAGGGAACTTTATGCACTTGGCCAGATGATTCTGCATTATTGTTGCATTCTTCACATATGATTTGGCACAGCATTTGCAAATGTACACAGCTTTTCCTTCTACATTAGCAGCAGGGAAATGTATCCACACATCAGATAGTGCCCGTGGCATTTTCCTGTAAAGATATATATATATATATATCTTTACAGGAAAATGCCACGGGCACTATCTGATGTGTGGATACATTTCCCTGCTGCTAATGTAGAAGGAAAAGCTGTGTACATTTGCAAATGCTGTGCCAAATCATATGTGAAGAATGCAACAATAATGCAGAATCATCTGGCCAAGTGCATAAAGTTCCCTCAATGCTCACAACAAGAAACCTCAAAGTCCCTATACTATTCGAGGTGAAAATTATGAATCTGATGCCTTATCGATAGCAACAGCTCATGGTCCTCCTTTTGTTTACTCAATGGTGCAGAGATCAACAAGGCCTATGGTGTTATCACTAACGTGTCTCGCCAACTTGGCCTGAATGAGGGCAAGGTTCTTGGCAGTCTGGCGAAGTACACTTCTAAGCACCCAAATCCCACCAACATCAGCCGCCTCAGAGCGCAACTAGTCCTTGTTTGGGAACACACACACACACACACACACATATATATATATATTTTTTAAAACAAACAAATACAATTCCATGTAGAGATAAATAGTTAAGCAGTTAGATTAAACAACTCCTTTGTAAGATGAATGTTTTAAAATGAAACGTGTGGTAACAGGTGAATTATATTTATTATGGATCCCCATTAGCTGCAGCCAAAGCAGCAGCTTCTCTTCCTGGGGTCCAGCAAAATTAAGGCAGTTTATTCAATTTTAAAAATATTACAATACATTCACAATACACTGTGTGCCCTCAGGCCCCTACTCCAAAATTTCCACATATCTACAGTACTAAATCCATGTGTATGTATAGTGCGTATGTATGCATGTGTCTGTGCCAATGCTTGTGTTGCTTCACAGTCCCCACTGTTCCACAAGGTGCTTTTTTAAATCTGTTTTAATAAATCTAATTTTACTGCTTGCGTCAGTTACTTGATCTGGAATAGAGTTCCATGTAGTCATGGCTCTATTCTAGACTTGGGGAATGTGAAGAGACCTCGTGGCATGTCTTGTGGGGTATGCATGGGTGTCCGAGCTGTGTGCCAGTAGTTTAGTCAAACAGCTCGGTGCATTCAACACCTCTCATAAATAAAAATGATGAAGTGAGTATCACCTTCACTTTCAGCCAGGAGAGATTGACATGCATATTATTAAGATTAGCTCTCTGTGTGCATCCAATGCCCAGCCATGCTGTCCTGTTCTGAGCCAATTGTAATTTTCCTAAGTCCATTTTTGTAGCATCTGACCACACGACTGAACAGTAGTCCAGGTGCGACAAAACTAGGGCCTGTAGGACCTGCCTTGTTGATAGTGTTGTTAAGGCAGAGCACCGCTTCATTATAAAACAGACTTCTCCCCATCTTAGCTACTACTGCATCAATAAGTTTTGACCATGACAGTTTACAATCCAGGGCTAACTTAGTCATGGCCAAAAGTTGAGAATTACACAAATATTAATTTTCACAAAGTCTGCTGCCTCAGTTTGTATGATTTGAATATACTCCAGAATGTTATGAAGAGTGATCAGATGAATAGCAATTAATTGCAAAGTCCCTCTTTGCCATGCAAATGAAATGAATCGCCAAAACATATATTTCCACTGCATTTCAGCCCTGCCACAAAAGGACCAGCTGACATGTCAGTGATTCTCTCGTTAACACAGGTGTGAGTGTTGACGAGGACAATAATGGAGATAATTCTGTCATGCTGATTGAGTTCGGATAACAGACTGGAAGCTTCAAAAAGGAGGGTGGTGCTTGGAATCATTGTTATTCCTTTGTCAATCATGGTTACCTGCAAGGAAACATGTGCGGTCATCATTGCTTTGCACAACAAGGGCTTCACAGACAAGGATATTGCTGCCAGTAAAGATTGCACCTAAATCAACCATTTATCGGATCATCAAGAACTTCAAGGAGAGCGGTTCAATTGTTGCAAAGGCGGCTTCAGGGCACCTAAGAAAGTCCAGCAAGAGCCAGGACCGTCTCCTAAAGTTGATTCAGCTGCGGGATCGGGGCACCACCAGTACAGAGCTTGCTCAGGAATGGTAGTAGGCAGGTGTGAGTGCATCAGCATGCACAGTGAGGTGAAGACTTTTGGAGGATGGCCTGGTGTCAAGAAGGGCAGCAAAGAAGCCACTTCTCTCCAGGAAAAACATCAGGGTCAGACTGATATTCTGCAAAAGGTACAGGGATTGGACTGCTAAGGACTGGGGTAAAGTCATTTTTCTCTGATGAATCCCCTTTGTTTGGGGCATCCAGAAAAAAGCTTGTCCAGAGAAGACAAGGTGAGCGCTACCATCAGCCCTGTGTCATGCCAACAGTAAAGCATCCTGAGACCATTCATGTGTGGGGTTGCTTCTCAGCCAAGGGAGTGGGCTCACTCACCATTTTTCCTAAGAACACAGCCATGAATAAAGAATGGTACAAACACATCCTCCGAGAGAAACGTCTTCCAACCATCCAGGAACAGTTTGGTGATGAATAATGCCTTTTCCAGCACGATGGGGCACTTTGTCTTAAGGCAAAAGTGATAAACTAAGTGGCTCAGAAGAAAAACAAATATAGATCGAGATTTTGGGTCCATGGCCAGGAAACTCCCCAGACCTTAAACCCATTGAAACTTTGTGGTCAATCCTCAAGAGGCGGGTGGACAAACCCACAAATTCTGACACACTCCAAGCATTGATAATGCAAGAATGGGCTGCCATCAGTCAGGATGTGGCCCAGAACTTAATTGACAGCAAGCCAGGGCAGTTTTCAGAGGTCTTGAAAAAGAAGGGTCAACACTTCAAATATTGACTCTTTGCATCAACTTCCTGTAATTGTCAATAAAAGCCTGACACTTATGAAATGCTTGTAATTATACTTCAGTATTCCATAGTAACATCTGACAAAAATATCTAAAGACAATGAAGCAGCAAACTGTGGAAATTAATGTCATTCTCAAAACTTTTTGGCCACGACTGTATTCATTGACACCCACTCTGAAACTAACTGCAACTCTGAGTGTTGCAGTCATTTCAGTGGCTGTAGTAGCTGTCGTGTATAGTGTTGAGTCATCTGCATACATAGACACTCTGGCTTCACTCAAAGTCAGTGGCATGTCGTAATTGAAAAAGCAAAGGGCCTAAACAGCTACCCTGGGGAATTCCTGATTCTAACTGGACTATATTTGAGGCTTCCATTAAAAACCACCCTCTGTGTTCTGTTAGACAAGTAACTCTTTATCCACATTATAGCAGGGGGTATAAAGCCATAACACATACGTTTTTCCAGCAGCAGACTATGATCGATAATGTCAAAAGCTGCACTGAAGTCTAACAAGACAGCCCCCACAATAATTTTATCATCAATTTCTAATTTCTCTTAGAAGTTTACTAAGGGTTGGTAACAGGCTGATTGCTCTGCTATTTGAGCCAGTAAAGGGGGCTTTACTATTCTTGGGTAGCGGAATGACTTTAGCTTCTCTCCAGACCTGAGGACACACGCTCTCCAGTAGGCTTAAATAGAAGATGTGGCAAATAGGAGTGGCATTATCGTCTGCTATTATCCATCCAGATTGTCAGACCCCAGTGGCTTGTCATTGTTGATAGTCAGTTTGGAAGAAAAATTGTCTAACTTCTTTGTGACAGGGGGCAGTATTTTTACATCTGGATGAAAAGCATGTCCAAAGTAAACGGCCTGCTACTCAGACCCAGAAGCTAAGATATGCATATTATTAGTATTGGATAGAAAACACTCTGAAGTTTCTAAAACTGTTTGCATTATGTCTGCAAGTATAACATAACTTATTTGGCAGGCAAAACCCCAAGGAAAAACCTTTCAGATTTTTTTTTTTAGGTCACTCTTTTCAATGGGATTTCTAATAGACTTTCTTTCAGTTCCTATCGCTTCCACTGGATGTCAACAGCCTTTAGAAATTAGTTGAGGTTTTTCCTTTGAGAAATGAAGAAGTAACACTGTTCAGAATGAGGCTCGAGGGAAGAGTACTCTTCGTTAGAGGCGCGTGACCTGAAAGCACGCTCTCACGCTTTGTTATCCTCCGGTATTGAACACAGTATATCCCGTCTTCAATTGTATCGATTATTTCCGTAAAAAAAATACCTAGTTATATTACAAAAGTAGTTTGAAATGTTTGGACAATGCTTACAGGTAAATTGAGATATTATGTAGTCACATTGCACAATTTGGAACCAGTGTTTTTCTGGATCAAACGTATAGCGACGGAATTAATCGAACAAAAGGACCATTTGTGATGTTTATGGGACATATTGGAGTGCCAACAGAAGAAGCTCGTCAAAGGTAAGGCATGAATTATATTTTTATTTCTGCGTTTTGTGTCGTGCCTGCAGGGTTGAAATATGCTTTTCTCTCTTTGTTTACTGGGGTGCTATCCTCAGATAATAGCATTGTTTGCTTTCGCCGTAAAGCATTTTTGAAATCTGAGACGTTGTCTGGATTCACAACAAGTGTAGCTTTAATTTGATATATTGAATGTGTGATTTCATCAGTTTAATTTTTATAGTAATTTATTTGAATTTGGCGCTCTGCATTTTCACTGGATGTTGGCCAGGTGGGACGCTACAGTCCCACATATCCCAAAGAGGTTTTAAGGAATTCAAAATCACAATTCTTGTCTTTCATAATTTGGTCCGATATACTTGGATGTGTAGTGTCAGCATTTGTTGCTGGCATGTCATCCCTAAGTTTAATTACTTTTTCATTGGCAAGACAAGCAAAGAAGTTCTCAATTTCAGTGGGCTTTGTGATGAATGTGATCTGATCATCTGATTCAATACCCAAAAATGTAATTTAAGGTGACCCAAGGCTCAAGCAAGCTAAAACCCACATGGTAGCATAAACTAACTAGCAGAAATTGTTAACAAGTTAGAAATTATTTAAATACACTTTGCTGTAAGCTACTATTTACTAGTTAATAAAAAAATTGTCATAAAATATATTCACCTGACCCAGTATTGTAATCAAAACTTTCCAGAAAACATGTAGTCCTTGGCTCAGACAGTGTAGTGGTGTGGACTCAATAGCATCTCATTAGTGTTCGAGATCTTGAGAATCAGCTGTACATGTGATGGAAGAATGCACTGTGCATGCAGAGGGTTGCAATTCCATTGAATTGGGGATAGTTTAACCAAAATATGCCACATGACCTAGAATTGCCTTGTGTATATCCCACAAAAAAGGTTCACTGTTAAGCTAACTTTGATGAATTTAAGCAAAATTCCAAATTCCAAGGCTTAACTTCCCATAAAAAATTTCAGAAAAAATGCCTGAAATTTACTGGAAAGTTCCCGACCCTTTGCAGCACTAATGTTGTGTACAAGCCATGCCCTGCTAAACCAGTGGACTGCAAAGCTTTTCATTACGGCAGGAAACCCATAACAAAATATCTAAAATGGCACCCTTTTCCTTATAGAATTCACTACTTTTGACAGTGCCTTCAGAAAGTATTCACACCCCTTGACTTTTTCCACATTTTGTTGTGTTACAGCCTGAATTTAAAAATGATTAAATTGAGATTTCTGTCACTGGCCTACACAAAATACCACATCATGTCAAAGTGGAATTGCGTTTTATTTGTATTTTTACAAATTAATTAAAAATGAAAAGCTCAAATGTAGCATCAATAAGGATTCAACATATTTGTTATGTCAAGCCTAAATAAGTTCAGGAGTAAGAATTAGCTTAAGCCACACACGTTGCAGGGACTCACCAGTGTTACCAGTGTTTAACATGCTTTTTTTAATGACTACCTCATCTCTGTACCCCACACATACAATAATCTGTCAGGTTTTAGTCGAGCATTGAATTTCAAACACTGATTCAACCACAAAGACCAGAGAGGTTTTCCAATGCCTCACAAAGAAGGGTAGATGGATACAATTTTTTAAAGCAGACATTGAATATCCCTTTGAACATGGTGAAGTTAAGAATTACACTTTGGATGGTGTATCAATACAACCAGTCATCACAAAGAATACAGGCACACTTAACTCCGTACCGGAGAGGAAGGAAACCTCTAAGGGATTTCACCATGAAGCCAATGGTGACTAAAACAGTTAGACTTTAATGGCTGTGATAGGATAAAACGGAGGCTGGATCAACAACATTGAAGTTACTCCACAATACTAACCTTACTGACAGAGTGAAAAGAAGGATGTACAGAATGCAAATATTCCAAAACATGCATTCGGTTTGCCACAAGGCACTAAAGTAATACTGCACAAATGAGGCAAAGTAATTCACTTTTTGTCCAGAACACAATGTGTAATGTTGGATTTGCCTCAAACAACACTTTACTGAGTACCACTCTCCATATTTTCAAGCATAGTGGTGGCTGCATCATGGTATGGGTATGCTTGTAATCGTTAAGGACTGGGGACCTTTTCAGGACAAAAAAGACATGGAGCTAAGCACAGGCAAAATCCTAGAGGAAAACCTGATTCAGTCTGCTTTCCGCCAGACACTGAGAGATGAGTTTACCATTCAGCAGGACAATACCCTAAAACAAAGCCAAATCTGCACTTGAGTTGCTTTTCAAGAAGATAGAGAATGTTCCTGAGTGGCCAAGTTACAGCTTTGACAAAATATTCAGTACTTATTCAGTAATATTCAGCAGTAATTTGTCTAGCAATGACAACAATGAATTTTAGAGCTTTTTGAAAATAATAATAGGTAAATGTTGCACAATCCAGGTGGGGATGGCTGGGTACGTCTCTAAAAGCTAAGAAAATACCACCGGCCAAACCTTCTAACCCAGACGATGCTGGGCCAATTGTGTGCCGCCCCATGGGGCTCCCAGTCACGTCTGGCTGTGACACAGCCAGGAATCGAACCTAAACCACACAGACACTAATTTCACACATAACAACAAATGAAACGGTGAGGAGTGAACATTGTTGGTTAAGGGCTCGTGACTAAGCAATAAAAAGTGTCAGTATGATGGGGAAGAAAGGGGAAGATTGGGTGAGATAATGAGCGAGTGGAAGCGAACTAAGCATAATTATATAATCACCAATTGTGAATGAACAGTGTCCCATTCAATCATATTGATCTATTCTAATTATAATCTAAAAATACATTTAAAAAAACTGAATGATGCGCACTGAGCATGTGCCCGTGCCACCACCAAATTAAATGATGACAATGCTGGTGACAATGCTACGGGCTATTATCAGCACAAAATATCATCCCAAAGAGCTGGCCTTACATTCCAAGCATAAAACATCAGCAACCCCACTCCCCATCTTTCATTGTTTATGTGACATGGGCATGCTCCGATTGATGCCATTGCCTGAAGATGCACACCATTTAAGCACGAGCTGACAATAATTTACATTTTATGACTGCCGTCATACTGACACATTCATTATAATAATTGCTTCTGTGCTGATTTTCACTATTTATCAAGCACACTTGGTGCTTAAAGTGATGTTTAGGCTACTTATGTTGTCATCATTTGACCGTGCGTCATTATCAAAATATGCTCTTATCGCGTTCCAACACATGTTCTGTTTCATAGTTGTAATATGTTGTTTACATATAGCCGACAGTATTGTAATGTTACCTAAGACTTTCATAAACGCAACCAAATTATTAATTTCGCAATAGCATATATGAAATTAATTAATTACACAGTTAGAATGTTGCAGTCAGATAGACTGCTCATTAGCTTGAAGGGGGGGGGGGGGGGGGGGGGGGGAGGCCCAGCGGTTCTACTGTTAATAGCAGAGACCCAGCCCACAGAGGGCTGATAGAGGCTGGGCTGATACAATACAAGGTCAAAGACATTGATTGTGTTTCAGAAAGGCAGGGAAGGAGAAGCGAGTGTTTCTGCTTGTTTCAGCGTCCTTTCTTGTTCCCGTAAACACTCAAATCAGCGCTGATGGATCCATGCATTAAAATACTGTAATGTGAGCTTGTGTGAGTGAGGGTGTGTGTGTGTACTAGGGAGTGGTGATTGATAGTGTATTCTGTGAGTGAGGGTGTGTGTACTAGGGAGTGGTGATTGATAGTGTATTCTGTGAGTGAGGTTGTGTGTGTGTGTGTGTGTTTTTACCCCTCTTTCCCTCTGGTGCATGGTGGCGGCATGGTCCGTATCCTGTAGGTTCACCTTCCATGGACACACACTCAGGAGACCGACAGTGTAATATTCATCAGGCTGCAGTGTCAACACTAGGGAGCAGATTCTCACTGTCCCCGTAGGATTTACTCTACATGTGTGTGTGGCTCATTGAGTCAATCCTGGCATATGTCTATATCTGCATGCGTGTGTGTGTGCGTGCGTGCGTGCATGTATTATAGTTGAGCGCATAATGAGCAGTTCGTTTAAAAATCAGAGAATTTAAGAGAGACAACACAGAGCGCACTCTATCACGTACGTAACGTTATCATTAACTAAACATATTCACTAAATTAATCATACACAGGCCATCAAGACTTAACACACATGCACAAAACTAGCAACCCAAATGTGCCCCAAACACAAAAGAAGTGCATACTTCATACACAGCCTGGTAAAACGTGAGCAGCAGGTCAATAGCTCTTAGGAGAGACAAAAGGTTGAGCGGTACAGTACTTGACTGTTCACTGTAAAAAGGCCGCAGTCAGGATGACTTCTATTGACTTCACTCAATGCCATGAGAACCATGCCTGACGTTCATTTTAGCCTAATGAACAGGCACTCATTCAGGAAGGATGATTTAAAGTGGCAATCTGCAGTTCAAACAATAGCAAGTGCCACCCTGCCATTGATTTGGTAAAGAGCTGAGGGATGGGGCAATGTAACCTCAAACACAGACAGAGCTATGGATACAAGGACTGACTATCTACGATCTAACAATTCAAGTTAGAGGCTATACAGTGTTTGTTTACAAACAAATGAGTAAAATATATTCTTCAAAAATCAATGGGTATACAGTGGGGCAAAAAAGTATTTAGTCAGCCACCAATTGTGCAAGTTCTCCCACTATAAAAAGATGAGGCCTGTAATTTTCATCATAGGTACACTTCAACTATGACAGACAAAATGAGAAGAAAAAAAAATATCCAGAACATCACATTGTAGGATTTTTAATGAATTTATTTGCAAATTATGGTGGAAAATACATTTTTGGTCACCTACAAACAAGCAAGATTTCTGGCTCTCACAGACCTGTAACAACTTCTTTAAGAGGCTCCCCCTAGCAGCAGCAGGGGTAGTAGTAGTAGTAGCAGCAGGGGTAGCAGTAGCAGCGGTAGTAGTAGTAGGAGCAGCAGTAGTAGTAGTAGCAGGGGTAGCAGGTGCAGCGGTAGTAGGAGCAGTGGTGGTAGTAGTAGTAGCAGCAGCAGCGGTAGCAGTAGGAGCAGCGGTAGTAGTAGTAGTAGTAGTAGCAGCAGCAGCAGGGGTAGCAGTAGGAGCAGCGGTAGTAGTAGTAGTAGTAGCAGCAGCAGCAGGGGTAGCAGTATCAGCAGTAGTAGCAGGGGTGGCAGTAGCAGCAGTAGTAGTAGCAGCAGTAGGGGTAGCAGTAGCAGGGGTAGCAGTAGTAGTAGCAGGAGCAGCAGTAGTAGTAGAAGTAGTAGTAGTAGCAGCAGCAGCAGGGGTAGCAGTAGTAGCAGCAGTAGTAGTAGTAGCGGTGGCAGTGGTAGTAGCAGCAGCAGCGGTAGTAGTCGTAGAAGGGGTAGCAGTAGCAGTGGTAGTAGCGGTAGTAGCAGGGGTAGCAGTACCAGGGGTAGCAGTGGCAGTAGCGGTAGTAGTAGGGGTAGCAGTAGCAGCGGTAGTAGTAGCAGTAGTTGTAGCAGGGGTAGCAGTAGTAGTAGTATTAGCACGGGTAGCAGTAGCAGCGGTAGTAGTAGGGGTAGCAGTAGTAGTAGGGGTAGCAGTAGTAGTAGTAGTAGTAGCAGGGGTAGCAGTAGTAGTAGGGGTAGCAGTAGTAGTAGCAGGGGTAGCAGTAGTAGTAGTAGTAGTAGTAGGGGTAGCAGTAGCAGCGGTAGTAGTAGCAGTAGTAGTAGTAGCAGGGGTAGCAGCGGTAGTAGTAGCAGTAGTAGTAGCAGGGGTAGCAGTAGTCGCAACCCTTCCAGGGAAAAATGACTTTACCACATTGAAGTTTTTCTCAGCGCTCTAATCATTTGCACATATTGATTGGGCCGGGTTTTGGCAAAATGTGATATTTTTAAGCTACATTTGATGGTTTTAGCTGCATTTGATGGTTTTGGCGCTTAGTAGTGACAATTAAGGTCTGTCTTTGAGGAATTGGCAGTTGGGGCATGCGCACAGGACAAGCACAGACCCACCCACCCACAATGCTCCATACTGTATCAATGTCAGGGCTGACATTAGATGGCTAAGTCACCCTGACTGTGAAAATGATGAAGTTGGCCTACTGTTCAAAGAGATGGAGGGAGCACAGTATTCCATCCCATATGAAGTGATGGGATCAAATCAAAAGCTTGCATTATACCCCAGAAAAGTTGCAAGTAAATCACTGTGTACACGACACATACACACACAATATGACAAGCACAGGGCATAATGATGATTACCCAGAGTGCCTGAGGGTGAATGGTATCCCAGATGCCTACGCTGCCATCAATACTCATTAAATGGGTAGACAGTAATTAAGGGTCACAGAGTTTGTTTTAAACATCATTGGCATTCTAAATTTGGGACATTGGCTATAATGGAAAGATGTGAATTGAACACCCACAGGCACTCTGGGTAATCAATGAGCAGAGTATTGCTGCTTGAAATTATGAAGTACTCTTTATTCTTTTCACCCGAGGTAAGTTAATATGAAATGAGTTGACCAACATTTGAACTGGTAAGCCAATTGGCAATCAACTTACTAATAAGCTGACTCCATAAATATTCAACAACTGGAGGTGTGGCCTTGTTCTCAGGCTTAAAAACCCTACATGCATGTATGGTAATGTCTCAGCGGAAACAATAGAGCATTTGCACTAGCCCTTATCGCAAAGGGCCTTGAAAAACACAGACTGGAAAGCACCATTTATAGTGCACGTCACTACAAAGACAATGCTGAAGTTTTCAACAGGGTCATTTTCATTCCTACTAATATCTGAGCATTACTCTGCAATTCAGAATGTTGTTCCTGAAGCGCTTTCTTGGGTGAGATATTAAATCAGATGAAGAGTTGTGTGGGGTGACTCAGAGCAATGTTGCACTACGCAGTTGGAACAACAGGAAGCTTGAATCTGACCCGATAACACAGGAAAACTGCTGCTGGTATCGTGACGAGAATCAACAACACATGGTGCCAACCGTTTGCGAGATGTTGGTGGGGTTTGATGTCACGAAAGCACCTGTTCCTCTTTGACATCTAACTTCTATTTGCTCGGCATGATGGCGTATATACAGCGAGAGCGGCGTTTAGAGGAAGGACACCTGTGTACTGAACATCACAGCATTGCAAAGCTAACCTCAAAGTGAAACTGTCAAAACATGGGATGTTGTGAAATGCAGCGGTGTTAAACTGAAACCTAGTCTAGCGTTTTGCAGAAGTATCTCAACAGCCATTTCAGAGGTGTCTTAAGTAATGCCCAAGCACAAATCACCATATCTGTTGTTTTAGTCCTGCCCGAATCTGCCATGTTACTTTTTCAGCAAACTCCCAGCTCCTCTGATAATACGCATACCGTGTGAATCGTCATCCCTGTGATAATATGCATACCGTGTGAATCGTCATCCCTGTGATAATATGTATACCGTGTGAATCGTCATCCCTGTGATAATACGTATACCGTGTGAATCGTCATCCCTGTGATAATACGCATACCGTGTGAATCGTCATCCTTGTGATAATACGTATACCGTGTGAATCGTCATCCCTGTGATAATACGCATACCGTGTGAATCGTCATCCCTGTGATAGTACGTATACCGTGTGAATCGTCATCCCTGTGATAATACGTATACCGTGTGAATCGTCATCCCTGTGTTTTGAGGGATATTACAGAGTTTAAAACAGGTGCTGCATCCAGTTTGGGTAAGAAAATGGGAACAAATTGATGCTTAAAACAAAGTGCTATGCATGTAGCCTGCAGATGAAGGATCTGTTTGGTCATATCAACTTGCCATACTTCTCTTTTAAAAGAAGTATTGACATGCATTATTATTTTGACTTTCTCCAAACTGAAGAAAGGAGCCTCCAGGCTTCCGTAATAATTTTGAATGAGGGAAAACAAATATTTACAAGGACAGTTTGGGAAAACTCATCCCAATCGATCACTGCAAAACGGACATGCTGGGGTAATGATCACATAACGAACGTTCTATAGTAATCCTTGTCTCGTATGAATAGGGATATTAGTGAACATACTGTATCTTTACCAGATTAGTTTTTCAACCAAGAAAGCTCTAAAAAAACTGATGTGGGTTGGGCCATAAAAATAGTGCCACAGTGGCTCTGCGTGCCCACATCCATACAGAGCCCATCTTGCGACCTCAAACTGACATTTCTTTTCTCTATGTTGTCGAGTTCATTTCCTGCAATTTGACACATTTTTAGTCGCGTACGAATAGGGCTATTATTGAACATACTGTATCTTTACCAGAAGAGTTTTTCAACCAAGAAAGCTCAAAAACTTTGATGTAATACAGTGTTTCCCAACTCCAGTGCTTGAGTACCCCCAACAACTCCAACAAAAATGTGTGCTGTTGGGAGGTACTCGAGGACTGGTGCTGGGAAACATATTACATGAGCTCACCCGACTCACCTGGCTCACACAGGGAGCCTGCAAGACCGCTCTGAGGTAACAATCTCACACAGGAATTCTATAGACGCCCTCTTAAGGACAGGGTCAAGGGAAGGTTATTATAGCCTACTTATTCACTCAAATAACCTTATAATTCAAAATTCTGGATAGTAACAAAGATGCTGGTGAGTGAGTGAGTGGAATTCTGTCATGAATGTCAATCCCTCGGGCATCATCCTGTACAAGTAAATCCATGGTTTAAAAAATCAAAATAAAGTAACAGCTCAGGGCACAACACCTCTCCCCAATGTGACCTACCTGTTGTGTGTATGTACTGACATGTGCAACTGATAGATACGCGCACGCGCGCACACACACACACACACACTACATGTTCATGTTTTTAAAATGTACGTCAATTGTAAAGTCTTGTCTGTAATGCATTTTCCGTTATATGTCGAACCCCAGTAAGACTAGCTGTCGCCATTGGCGTTGGCTAATGGGGATCCAAATAAATCAAACAACAAAAGGCTAACAAACGTCTGAATTGTGCAGGGCACATGGCATCCACCCTACCACAGACAACCAAGTGGGACTTATTCAATATACCAACAATACCAAATGTACAGTACAGTAAAACCCCAGTAAAACTCCAGAGAGATGTCGTTATGACAGAGAGTGCCATGCTGCTGCCCTTTGTGCTCACATTCATCTTGTCTCTGTGGCTAGTCTGGTGGGGCCGAGGCCATTTAACGGCACATTTCTCTCCTTAATAAAGCGGATGGAGCGTTCTGTTCGACTCACCACCCTTCCGCCAATCAAAAACGTCCCATTCGTCACCATAAAAAGGGCTTAGGAGACTGATCTCTCCCTCAATCTGCTCCAGGGCTTCCCTCACTCACATTCACCGGGCCTTAGCTAGCAGCACACAATAGAAATAATACGCTGCAGTCTAATAGCAGAACACTGGATGGAACACCACCACCAAGGTTGTCAATGGTCACCACTGACCAGAGTGTATGGTATTACATGTTACCACCCAAATTCCTTTTGAATATTAATTGTGTGATTCAGTAGATACAGCAATACTGAGAGAAAGTTCACAAGGCATACAGTAGTACAGCTATAAGCAGGTCCTGGCTATTTTGCCGCCCAAGGTGAGACGAAAATATTGCTGCCCTGCAAAACTCAAATCTGTATTTTCCGGACGTTGATATCAGGTTCATTTTCAGTTCTGAATTAACAGAAATACATTTGAAAACATTGAGAATGCTTATTTTCTGGATGTTTAAATCAGGTTTGAATGAAATTTGAAAAGACGCCGTCATTTCTAAATCAAGGCCGGTCCAGAACAGACAAAATCTGAACCACACATAGACGTCTAGATTTGGGTCAAATCAAGGCTGGTCCAGACCAAACCAAAAACAAATGTTCATGGAAATCAATGCTGGTCTGGAATGCTCCAAACAAAGGCTACTGGTCAGGACAGGACAAAAAAAGACATCCGATAGACATTGGTCTGTCCTTACAATTATATTGCAGGCCTATATTCCAGTATGAATGCCCATCCATGTGTTAGGCCCACCATTTGTAAAACAGGCCATTGCATTGGCTTTACTAGTCCTGATTCCTGTGACTAATCATGTTGGCTACTTAAGCTCTGAATATCAGCTACCAATATTTGTCAAATAGAATTGTATTGGTCACATGCGCCGAATGAATGTACAGGGTTAGTCGAGGTAATATGTACATGTAGGTAGGGGTAAAGTGAGTAGGCATAGATAATAAAACAGAGTAGCAGCAGCGTACGTGAAGAGTGTGAAGGAATGTGAGTGTGTGTGTGTGTATGGTGTCAATATGCAAGTGTGTGTGTCCGTGTGTGTGTTGGAGTGTCAGTGTAGTATGTGTCAGTGTGTGGTTAGAGTCTAGTGAGTGTACATCGAGCCTGTGCAAAACAACAGTAATAAAATAAGAGGGCCAATACAAATTTTCCAGTTAGCCATTTGATTAGCTATTCAGCAGTCTTATGGCTTGGCGTAGAAGCTATTAAGGAGCCTTTTGGTCCCAGACTTGGTGGTCCGCTACCACTTTCCGTGAGGTAGCAGAGAGAACAAACAAACAAGTCTATGACTTGGGCGGCTGGAGTCTTTGACAATTTCTTGGGCCTTCCTCTGGAGTTAACCTGAGCCTATTTGTAATGTGTTTACATTGCATGTCCCGCTAAGTATTTTCTTTTTCGCTAAGATCAGCTAGTCAGAAATTTACATATTCAAACTTGAAACCACTGATCATGACAATTTAGCCAACAGAAAGAAACTCCTGGACAGCAGTTGTGAGTAGCCTGATTGTCCATTCCATATGGTCAATTCCATATGGTCCATTTTACTTTTAACTCTCCTGTTTTTAGTATATGTTTGTTAACATGTCAGCACATTTTTTTATTTGATTGGGTGCCATTTAGGTTAGACTATTTGATCGGAGAAACCTGCATGATGTAAAAAGTGTCTCTCATTACATTGTATCGCCAGCCTACAGGCTACAGAAAAGGCCACAGACAGGATATGGTAGAAAGAGTATCTGCTACATGGTTTATGTTAGATGATTTTTATGACGGCACATTGGTGGAGCGCCGCAGCGATGCGTCTCTACAACAGCACCCTGGAGAGGCACGCTGGGAATGGGTAAGTGAAATATTTTGTGCCCCTGTCTAACAGAATGAGCACTGCGTATCACAAGGCGGCAACAGCGCTCACCTAAAAAGCCCATAGGCCACCGGTTGAGAGAAATTGTCATTGTTTTTGGGCAGAATTATGTGAGGTTTTGTGTGTTGTTGGAGGCGTGTCTTGGTCAGTTTAGCTCAGAAAAGGTCACCCTCTTCAATCTGACTCCTAATCCTGCCTAATGAGTAGGCCGGCCTTGGCCATCAGTTGCTGTGCACAATTTCAAGTGTGGCAGCCTGTAAGGACAGTACAAATAACTGGGCAAGCCGACAGTTGTCCTTCCTTCTTCCCAGTAGCTAGGGAGAGTTGGTCGTCCGTGGCCTGGGATGAGGCTAATTAGCCAACATCCCTACAGAGCCACGCATTGCCAGGGTCATTTACCACCATGTGTGCCCACTCAAGCACCTCAAATCCCTGGGCTCGGCAACTATGCAATGGAATAATAGGGTTTCCATTGAAACATGGTCTTGTTGGCCAAGTATTTTTTACGACAGGCCTCTATCCATCTGTCAAGGCTGCTCTGTCTTAATTCTGATTGGGTGTTAGTGGGATGCTGAATGTCTTGATAGGTTGGCTAGTTTCTGGAATGATTTCTCATTGGCTGCTGAGTCACACCTGTGGTTAGGAGAGACTAGTCAAAGTAAATGGAGCATAGGAGAGAAGAAGCAAGGCAAGGATTCATCCGAGGGACTGCTCATCTTTATGGTTCGCTGAAGGGCTCAGAACAGCTTTGGTTCTGATCGTTTGATCTCCCCACCATATGTCTTCCGCCTCAGTCATACGGTTCCGCAGCCAGAGAGACAGAGAGCCATAGATGGAAAGGCAGGAAGTGCTAAATCAACTGGTTTATGTTCCAAGAGGCCCTGAATCTGGAGGAGGCTGTAAATCATGTTTTTACTTATCTCCTGAAGTACTACCGGTACTCACACTCGGTATAACAAACTATTTTTAATTAAGGGGATATAAAAAAGGTTATGTGAGAATGTTACAAGATATTAAAAACTTTCCTAATATAAAGAGAGACCTGAATTAAACGGATACGATTGGTTTGACACCTCACCTTGAGTAATTTGACACTAACAGACCAAAGACCGAGTTCAAGGTTCAAAATATCAGCAGAGCATAGTGCGAATTAAAATGTCCTAGGCACAACTAAGGGTCAAGGTTCAAAGGCTACAGACAAAGAAAGGTCAATGTGAAAAGAGTAGTTGTACATTATAGGTGCTCTGATTCTGCCAAGAATCCAGTCAGAGTTTGATGATGCCAGGATTTTGTTACCATTTCTATTCATGTCCTACAGAGAAGCGACAGCTGACAGCCACTGCAGCAGTATATTTGCCATTATTATGAAGTCCTTACAATATTGGGTCCTGGTGGAGAACGTGTTACATTTCTTATAATAGCAGTCGGAAAAATTTGAGCACAGTATTTGGAAGCCAAGGGCCTGCAATACACCTAGCACTAGTGACTCTGCAAAACAGGTGGATGGATTGTTGGATAGATAGAAGTGAAGGTGGGTGATCAAAGAGGCTTGATGCTGTAGTCTCATACTGAGGAACAGGCTACATTAGAATAAAATGTTACACGGGAAACTTCTACCTTATGCTAAGTAATTTTGTTTCTCATTTCCTCAGCTATACGAACACAAGTGTCAAATGGAATGCAGGTGAATGCCAAAGCAAGTTTTTTTTTTTTTTTTTTTCAGTCAACAGCCATGCGACATCCTTGAAATCAAATGGAATGCTGATGATAATTCCATCGAGTCAGGTACACGTGTGGTGCTAAGAGATTGATTTCTGTCAGACCTATTGAATTGAAGAAAGACCAGAAACAGGGTAGTGTGCCTGCTTGCCTATGTACAGACGCAATGGAGCAAGCAGAATAATGGACTCCTGTACAGCACTCGCAGAGTGCGGCCAGCGGGGAAACCAATTATTTCAGTCCAGTAACACCTTCAACAGAAGAACCTTATCATGACTAATAGAACTTCCCCGTTGGTGTGATACACAACAGGGATCTACCAAGTAACTATGGCCCAAGTCATACAAACTCAAGTCCATTTGTTACTTTGGTGATCATTAGTCCTTCCTTTGGTCATATGGTTGTTAACATACTGTTGGTGTTCCACTTTGCCTGACCGAGTTTGGGGTTGGCGGTTAGACTATCACCGGCAGGGTTGTAGCACAGGTCACACCACTCCCCCAAGGCCGAACTGCCACTACGGCACCAGCAGCAGACAAAGGAAACTAGGTGATTAGTCGTCAACCCGAGCGACACCAAAAACAAGGTAGAGTCAAGGACACAAGGCTAAATGACATTAAATCAGATTTCAACCAATTAAGTTCTTGATAAAACGTGTGGACTTTACAAGAACGGGAGAATTGTAACTACTTTAGGCTGCCCATACTGAAGTTTGATGATACACTTAGGACAAATCAAAAGGTGCCTTCTACCCACAACAGGGATGGCAACCGTAGTGCTGCATTTTCTGGCCACTTCAGTTTCCATAGCAACTACACACCTATCGTGTTCCATATCATCCTCCAAAGGGACGAGTAAAGCCTTTCAAAGGGCATCCTTTTGTTCTTTGTGAACAAGCAAGACAAAGAACTGTTCAGAACAAAGTCCTTATGCCAGGAACAAAAAGGTAGAAACATTTTTAATTATGTTTACTTGCTTCCTCTCTTTCTTCCTTTCACAGACGTAGAGGATCAGTGAAGATCGTAGGTTCACACCTACGACGGCAGAAAGATAATATGTCCCCCCCCCCCCCCCCCCCCCCCAATCGGTGGCATTATTGACATAGTACATCCCCATTGGCCTTTCGCTGCAATACACATGCAACACAGTCTAAGGACCAGGATGATTCAGCTAAAACGTTTAAGTTACCCACTATGTAATGTTCTACTACAGTAGCTTAGAGACCTGGTTAATGGTTGTTGGAGATTGGTGGAGAAGTGGACCAAAAGAGAATGCACAATGTTCATAGCTATAGGGTGAAATTATGCTCAGTAATGCAGTCACACACACACACACATTTAGTTATTTAGGGGATGCTGCTGTTTAGTGTTTACCGAAAGCTGAGGAGGGAGACACAGGACAGCTGTATCCAGTCTGTTTACCACAACCAGATTAACCCGAAGGCACTCAAACAAGCAGCTTAGGGAAATGGGGCAAATATGAGTTTGCACAGCAAGGAGAGCCAAAAAGCCCATGTGAGCTTACAGGTTCAAATTTGAACAGAGAAGTTACCACTGTTTGCACATCTTGAAAAGGCGGTAGTGCTCAGTTCAGAACAAAATAGAATGTGAATGAAAATCTCCAGGAAGTAGTCCATGTCAGAGATTTATTTTAATATTCTGAGGAATTAGTTTAGCTTCGCAGAAACATTGTCTATTTCCAACCCTTGGCCCCATAACCGGGGCGGGAGGGGAAATGCGACTACTGAAGAAAGAGTGTGATAATATTGCATTGTGAAATAACAGGAAAATATTGCCTAAACAATTGGGCATTTATTAATCCAGCAGCAGTTTGGTAGAAGGCCCTTCAAAAGGGTCTTTAACGTCACAGTAGTTTGTCACCGTGTGTCATTTGGTGAGGCACTGCATTTGTCTGGTTTACTGTGTGTGTCACTAGCAGAGTCAAATAGTTCAATGTTTTTATAGATAAAATTGCTTGACAAACTCTAACCTTGACCCATATTCTTTTAAATGAGTGTCATAAGATGTTAGAGGTTATAAAAGGCTTTTAGAAAATATAACAAAAAGGGTCTCTGTATGAAAATTATTTCTCTCTCATTCACACACTGATGTTGATGATTACACAGATGCAATGTCTGGAACTTGAACATTTTATGGGAACAGGTTTCACTTAGAAGCAAAGTGTGTGCGTATGTGGGTAGTATTATTAACACCTTGAGTACAAGGCAATTCCACAATATCACTCAAATACACTAACAGAGTACAAAAAGTAATGCATGCATTAATACCATACATTTTAACATGCATGCATGATGCATCACTGCCGGTAAAATATAGGCTACAATGGATGCGTTTACAGTCGGCCGAATTCTTATCACAGAGCTGATTGGTCAAAAGACCAATTAGTTCAAAAAAATATATTTGAATTGTCTGCATGTGTATAAGCAGCAAGTGTGGCACACTTGTGACAACCTACCTCCATGATTCGGTGCTGGTGCAATCACGATTCCTTTCGCGTCCACTTTCGGTGAATTCTGTCCGTACATGCCATCGTCCTTGGTTAGAATTTGTTTAGGATTGCCTTTTGAGTCAAGTACGGTGGCATTGACCGTAGCACTAACATGGTCTTCCTTGCTGATGGTTTTGTCGGCACGGATCGACAGTATACATCTGGGCAGAACGAGCACCAACAAGACGACCGGGAGATAGCTGCATGGCGTTGCTGTGGTCCACCTCTTGGGCATCTTCGGAATGTCTTACTGTAATGTCCCCTTTACATCCAAGCTGTTATTCAGGAAATCGAACCACGACAAACGATTCCCCCCACACAAAAAAATAAAAAAGACAGATGCTCGGCGTCTTCCGTGTGGCGTCCCGTCATAAAAACATGCTGTGTTCTTCACACAGTTGTCTTATTCCAATACATGTGTAGCCTACACTTCATTTGGAACGAAGCAATACATAATCATAAAAGCGCACATTAGATCTGTAGGGAGACGAGCTGAAATAATGACATTAAATGGCTTTGGGCAGATGACAATATCCTTATGTTCTACTTTTCTTATTTGCTGTCAATTGCTTAATATTACAAGACAATCCATTTAACCTTTAATCGCATGAAAACCTAAGGAGAGCCCTTTATTTGAATATCATAGGCTCTATATTAATGTCAACTATAATGCGCATGTATATCGTTCGAGTACTTAGCAGGCTATCCCGATAACAAATACATAGCCTATGCATTAAAATTAGAAGGTTATGAAAACCCAATAGACCGTATCGAGATTTTTAATAGCCGGCACGCTGTCTGAGTGGCAATGTCTTTCTAAAATATGCTAACGTTACAGCTGTGTATTATTGCCACAAGTGAACAGCTGTCATTACTGATGTGTTCACAAAAGCGTGCCAATGATTGCCAGCTACCTTTGCTCGTAGCCACTAATGTTCGATTTTTTTCGCATTGATTCACAGTTTCGAAATCTATGACGCGGTACCTACCTTCTCCATTTCCTCGAACCAAAACGATATTGATACAAAACCTCTTCACTTGCTTTATTATTATGAACGTTCAGTGGCCCTTGCCATCAAAACAACGATAATGCGATTCACTCTCTGGTCTTTTCCTTCTGGATCCACACAGCGCAAGCGCAGCGCGACTTAGAAGAGGACGACAGCTGCGCTTGTAGGCCTACCATCACGCCAACGTTCTCAATATCTGAAAAGACGGCCACCTGTAGATAGCCTTACAATCACCTCACCTGTCAACATTAATGGTACCGTTATTTAATCAATTATAGCCTACTGATAAAGCGTGGTTTGGTCACAGTGCCCCTCATATCCAATTGTAGGCAGTCAATTAGGTTAAACGTTTTCAAGACATGTTCTAAACTGGTAGGCTATAGTCTTATTGATTAGAGGAACCAATATGTCACTATCCATCAGTGACAGGTTTATGCTATCAAAACCAAACTAAGCTATAAAGATCTATTTATGTAGCCTAATCTTGTGAATTTTGAGATTGTATGACAGTGTTTTCACCAAGGCCAATTTCGGGGAAAAGGGAACAAAAGACATGACAATCATCCAGACAAGGAGCACCTGCTCAAAGATTATGGATCCCCTTTACACACAGTGTGTGTGTGTTACACTGTTCCAATCTGAACACAAAATGGCTTCCCTTGGTGTTCCACTACTTAGTCCATTTGCCACTATATCCTCTGGTCCCGCTCTATCCATTGTTGACAGGCTCTTGTATTTTCCCACCTGTGCTGTGCTCTGGACAAAAGCCAGTCGATTTAAAACGAACAGCCAACAGTAGACTCAGGATGAAGCGGGGGAGTTTGAGAGTCTCTCCAGTCCATGGCCAGTGTACAGACTTTCAGCCATTATTAAAATCATGACTAGGAGGAAGGACGTGGGAGAATGAGGGAGAGAGGGATTCTGGCAGAGGAGGATAGGAGAGGGGGACTGATGGGGAGGAGAGGGAGAGCGTGGCGGAGGAGGACAGGAGAGAGGGAGAGTGTGGTAGAGGAGGAGAGGGGGAGTCTGGCAACAGGAGAGGAGCGAGTAAATTGTCTCCCCTTAGACCAGGCAGGTGGCTACATTGAGGGATCGGCTTACCTTTGGCAAGAAGAGAGCCCGCGGCCACCCGGGGCTCAGTGACAAGCTAATTGATACATGTCGCTCGGGCTTCCTCCTGTCACTAAATCCTTGCGGCACTGGAGAGACCTGCTTAGGTGGAAAATGACTGAATGATATAAGATCTGATTCTCAATGGAGTCGTGCAGTAAAGATCAAAGAGGTGCAGTACAGACATTAGAGAGACGTCTGGGTTGCTGTTACAGTACATCAAACCTGGATACTGTTATGGATGGCTGGATGGCTGTGAACTAAATCACCGAAGCTTTGGTGGGCGTTTGAAGTTACAGTACATTAGGAACGATGGGCTGTTTAACTACAGCATCTTCGAGACGTCACTCCTGATATGACAGAAAAACTAAGGGGGCGACATGCTGTCTACTTTAATTGAAGTAAATAAAGGTGTCAGAGCTGTCTCTGATATAAAAGATCTGTTTTTGCCTAAGAAACATTGATTGTGCCTGTCATTTGTTTTTATGTAGGTATTCTTTCGCTTCCTCTGCCCTCTTATCAGTAGTGGAATTAGGTTTGAGATGTCCTATATTAATACATACCGCTGTTGCTGACGTTCTGATGAATCAGAGACTGCGTGCAGGGCTACAGGCAACGGAGTATTTTCCAAATTCCACCCACATATTTTCTCAGCTCAAGAAAACAGTTGCGCTTTATACTTTTGTTTGTCAAGACTGACCTCTGGTGGTTGAAGTAGGTAATAGGGAACAGTCTGGAAAATGCCAAACAGAACTCCACAACATTTTGTGTCTTGTAATTTCCTGTTTATTTAAATTAAATACGGACCAACGATACTCTATTAGGCAAAAGTGACTTCTAAGAAATGAATACTTTTGTTAAAAAAATCAAATCCATTCTCCATTCTCGTCTGTAGACTATTAAAACAATGAACTAGGTCAAATGAACTACAATGTAGTTCTGTCCAGTTTGCATGTGGGCAGTTCTATGTAAAAAGCCCCATTAACATTAACGTGAAGTTCATAGAAGCACAACACATTTGTGTCAAATGAAAGATAAGGGTCTATATTTGGTGAGAAAATAAGAGATATACACTGGGGTCCAAAATGATTAACACCCTTGTTAAATATTACCACTAATGTCTGTATAAAGTAAATTCTTCAAATAGTGAGCTATATTGTATGCTAAAAACAGGGGAAATTATATTAGGTTATACTAATACAGACCAACATGAAAGATATTTTGTTAAACAAATACACACTTTTTCTTTCAAAAGGTAGGGGCCAAACTTACTGACACCACTACAGATTCTTAAAAATAAAGTGAGTTTAGTATTTGGTCCCATATTCCTAGTCTGCAGTGACTAAATCAAGCTTGTGACTCTACAAACTTTTTGGATGCATTTGCAGTTCATTTTGGTTGTGTTTCAGATTATTTTGTGCCCAATGTAAATAAATGGTAAATAATGTATTGTGTCATTTTGGTGTCACTTTTATTGTAAATAAGAATAGAATATGTTTTGAAACACTTCTACATTATGCTACCATTATTACTGATAACCATGAATGAATCACGAATAACGATGAGTGAGAACGCTACAGAGAGTCAAATATCATAACCCCAAGACATGCTAACATTCCCTGTCATTGTAATGGTGAGGTAAGCATGTCTTGGGGGTATGATATTTGTGCCTTTGTAACGTTGTATTGGTCAATCAGTAGTTTTTGTTTGGTACTTTTAAAGTGTCTCAGCGTCATTCTGTTACCATGGAATTGACCGTGTGTGAGCTATGATCAAAGTCCAACCACACAACTGTCGTATGGTTAGGAATGGTATGGTTTGTTATGGTTAGGTATGGTATGGTTTGTTATGGTTAGGAATGGCATGGTTTGTTATGGTTTGCTATGGTATGGTCTGGAATGGTTCGGTATGTGTGCAGATTAAGGACTAACTGCACAAATATGTTCAGTTGGTGCCACAATCCTAAGGAGGAGCAATAAACGAAGCTATGTAAACAATAATCCAGGTCTCACATAAAAGCAATAGTTGGATTTTTCTCCATTCTGTCTTTGGGTGGAAAGCACATCCTCTATGCCCAGTGCATGATTATTGACACACTGTAAGCTTATTCCGAAGAACGACAGGAATGTCTTTCTCCTGGCATCAACACCTGAGGGGCTTTTTGTGGGTTGTGTTGTAAATGGTGTCTGAAGATGCACTACTGAGTCCAGTATGGATTAGAAAAATATTGCTAAAAGGGAGAGGATGGGGAGTGTGTCGGCGTTGCTTAGGACAGGATATTTCAATGAACGTCATTGCATGGAGCTCTTGAACACAATGACACTTACATATGAAGTATGTGTTTGTGTGTTTTTTAATGTGTTTGTGTGTGACTGCCACTGTAGAGACAGTCACTGCAATACAAGTGGACTTGGTAAGAAAAGAACCAGCTCTACACCGCCACTTCAGATTCAAATTCCAGACTGCATCTCCTTTCATCAAGTGGATTTGGATAAGAGTACTCACACAACTCCAGTCCGAGGCTAAAATATATTACTGAGCAGGTGGTAATAGGAGGAGAGGCTGTGTAACACAGAGAAGATAAAGGAAGGGAGAGGAGCGTGTGAGGCAGGTCTCTGCTTGCGGAAGTACCTCCTTGCCACAACTTACAGATCCTCTACTGAACCATGGCTCTCTCTGCCCCAGCTGGGACTCTTCTTTTGCTGTTCTTTCTCTCCTCTCTTCTACATGGCTGTTCCCCCTCTTCCACCACGGAGGAATGCACTGGCGTCCGTAAGTTGATGCATCTCTTCTTCATTCGAAACTCCTTTAGGTCTTTTTTCCATCAGGCAAACCATTAACCGAGGCTTTATCATAAAACATTCAAAATGTGTGTGATTTTTTTGTGTGTAGGTGTTCATGTTCAATCTTACTCATCTTGTTTTTTTTTGTTATGTTGAAGATACCAGCATGCAAGCTGAACATACCTCTTATCTACAGAGTAGGAATGCGTTCGCTGAAACGGGCCTGAGCTCTCTGGGAACTTTCACTATAGCCTGCCGCCTAGCTGTTATGGCTTAACAGCAGCAAGCATGAATTTTTTTGGCTGATTTGAGAAAATGTGTCCACAACACTGAGCCACTACCAGGGTTACAGGTTACATTTTGAAATGTATTCCGTTACAGTTGGAACTTGGTAAAAAAAAAAAACAATACACAATTGATTTGACCTAATATTACATTTGGTCATGAAGAGCACATGTTCAACTTGATACAAAAAAACATGTTTTCCCATCTCAAAAGGTGAAATAAAACGTATAATAAAAGTATTATAGTAAGAGCCTATTAAGTGCCCAAAAAAAGTAACAGGGTTGACCGTAACAGGGTTGACTATTTAATCTTAAATCAGCCATAAATACCCTTGTTACAGGGGGAATGTAAGCTTGTTGTGTGCAACAGAGTGGCAATTGAATCCAAGCTTCACCATTTTTTTCGAATAAATGTTCAAACAAGTCTAGCCTGACTATCTAGTGGGTAACACAGTTGACGTGCTATGCTCGACCCACACAGTATTCCACCACTAAACACCAGAAAATGGCCAAAAAGAGTAGAACCAACTCACCTGCTTTTACACTATGATTTGACTTTTAGACGTAAAATGTTTCTTTTGAAAGAAATATTTAAAAAGGAATAGATCCACCATATTAAAACAACAGTCTAGTTCACGAGAAAGTGTTGACCTTAAAATGAGGGACAGATGTAAATGAATCACTAATCACATGAAGTAAATAATCATCTTCAGAAATGACTGTCAAAGCAACAAAAATAACTAGGGCTTTACAATGATGGTGAAACTTGGAGACATTTTGGGGTTAAGTGGGTTAAAATCTTTCTAGAAGTCACAAAGGGTGCATGGAGGGGCATGACAAAATGATGAAGTTTCTCACATTAGTAAGTCTTTATTAATACAAAAAATCGGATTGATTTCTCTGTGTTAAAATCCAATCTTGTTGGACAATTTCTACTTAAAATATCAAAAGGGATGCAAAAGGCACTCATTTCGTGGATTGACACAGTTATTGGTAAACATTTTGGACAGGTAACTAAGTAACGGAACTTTGAAATGACACAAACTCCGTAACGTAATCTGATAACGTTCAGTTACTTTTGGATTCCTTTTCCCTTTAGAGGCATTAAGAAGAAGAAGACAAGAAAGATCCATCAAACACATATGGTGTGTCATCATAGTGGTCTGTGACTCGCTCAGGTGGACCAAACTTAAACTTTTTCAATGCTGAATTGAATGTCATTGAGAAAACGGCAAGGTGTCATAATGTTTTTTTTCTTCTCTCGCAAACATAATTTCTGATTTTAAAAGTAATCCAAGAAGTTAAGTTTTTCTAAAGTATCTGTAATCTGATTATAATATTTTATCTGGTAATGTAACTGTCACGCCCTGACCTTAGAGATCCTTTTATTTCTCTATTTGGTTAGGTCAGAGTGTGACTAGGGTGGCTGGGCATTCTAGTTTTTCATTTCTAGGTTGGCCTAGTATGGTTCCCAATCAGAGGCAGCTGTCTATCGTTGTCTCTGATTGGGGATCATGTTTAGGTAGCCTTTTTCCACCTGTTGTGTGTGTGAGATCTTGTTTTTGTATTGTAGACTTTTTGCATGTCAAAGCGGCACATTAGTTTAGTTAGTCTTTACTGTTTTGTTGCTGGTTCACATTAATAAACATGATGGGGGCCTCCCGGGTGGCGCAGTGGTTAAGGGCGCTGTACTGCAGCGCCAGCTGCGCCACCAGAGACTCTGGGTTCGCACGCAGGCTCTGTCGTAACCGGCCACGACCGGGAGGTCTGTGGGGCGACGCACAATTGGCCTAGCGTCGTCTGGGTTAGGGAGGGTTTGGCCGGTAGGGAAATCCTTGTCTCATCATGCACCAGCGACTCCTGTGGCGGGCCGGGCGCAGTGCGAGCTAACCAAGGCTGCCAGGTGCACGGTGTTTCCTCCGACACATTGGTGCGGTTGGATGCGCGCTGTGTTAAGAAGCAGTGCGGCTTGGTTGGGTTGTGTATCGGAGGACGCATGACTTTCAACCTTCGTCTCTCCCGAGCCTGTACGGGAGTTGTAGCGATGAGACAAGATAGTAGCTACTAAACAATTGGATACCACGAAAATTGGGGAGAAAAAGGGGTAAAAAAATACAAAAATAAACATGATGAACGCCTTCCACGCTGCACCTTGGTCCAATCCTTCCAACAACAATTGTTATAGTAACTGATTACAGTTAAGTATTTTGGGGGTAATCAGATGACATGTAACTCACTACATGCTCTACATGCTCAACTGTAGACCTATAACAGTGCTAAATCTGGATACCAAAATATGCATTTGCATTTTACCACAGTTAGTGCTGTTATTAGGTTAATGCACATTAACGCTCAACTTTCCAGCTCACATAGATTAATATTTATTAAGCATCCAGGTCTCAAAGGGGACATGTCGTCATTATGAGCTTTCAGCTGCAGAGTAAATGTCAATTACACAGTTAAGGGGTTATTTGTTCAGCGTCTAGAGGATCTGCTTTAGGATGTGATGAGTCAAGCTGACCTTTGGACACACCACAGACCACTTTAATGTTCTTGCTAGATCCCTCCCATGACCCTAGCGTCTTTTGAAGCTGATGAGACACATTTTTTCTTAATAACTAGGTTTCCATTGAAATTGGCCACAGATTTCATGTGAATATAAAGAAAACATGTGCATTTTCCCACCAGTGGTGTGTTTCCGCCAAACTAGTGTTGAGCAATTAGAGCTTTTTGAAGGTTGTTTTGGTTAGATTATAAAAAAAATGATCAAGGTTTTTGATTTCGGTTTTGATTATTTGAGTTGAATGCTGTAACAGAATAAAACAATAAATAAAAGTCCCATGATGGTAGTGACTGACATGAATGCTTTTCACTTATTAAGCATCATTTATTCACATTGCTTTAACACATGCTTTCACACAATGTTAAATTTGCTGAAAATTAACACAGTTGACAGTGAGAGGACGTTCCTGTTTTTGCTGAGTTTACAAACTGATATTTTGGCATACTGTTCTATTTCGTACTGTTCTTGATAGCTTTTTCATGTTCTCCATATTGTGGTTTAATATTTCAATGGAGTTTCAGAGTACTAGAGAAACTGCAATGTGCGCCTTGAGCTCACAGAAACAAACTGAACCAGATGGAATTCAAATACTCAACTTACATTGGTCAATGAGTATTTAAAAAACAAAATAACCTTAGTTTTGGTTAATCGCTCAGCACTACACCAAATGGACTTGTTGCAGATCAACATCACTGTGTGAAAACATACTGCACACAAATTGTACATTTTTTTGCTTAAGTTTTCATGTACAGAATAAAAATCTGAAGTTCAATGTGTTTCCATCACATTTTCAACTCACATTTCAACAAAAACTTAAATAGTAAATGTACCTACTCTAGTCTTTGCATGTGTGCTCTAGCCAACAGCTTGCAGATACAGTACAGGTAGTCTAGCATACATTATGCGCGAGAATATTTTTATGGCAGTCAAGCACTGATCATCATGTCACCAGACGGTATTTTGTGACACATTTTAAAGACCTTTTTTAGGCAAACTACTTCCATATATACTTTGATTCATTTTTCAAACTGGTACTGGGCTACCTTCAGACATGTCGTGTTCCTGAGTGTCATCTTACCGTAGAGGGGTCTGTAGTTTGTAGCCTAAACCTTTAGGATGCTACAGATGTTTTCCTGAGAAGACCGTTTCCATCACAGCTGTCATGAATTGTTTTTATATGATATGATATGATTTTTACTTGCATTAAAACTATGGATGGAAACGAGGTTAATGTGTTGAATCCTAGCTTGAGATCCTCTTGAGTAACTCAAATTTTCACCCAAATCTCCCTTTGACATCACGACATGATTTAAATACGTGAAAGTCTTGCAAGCTTAACAAAGTGGGCTGAATCCTAATTTGAGATATGCCCAGCTCAATTCACATATTCATGTTGATAGGAAATTTGAGTCTGAATGCTTGACTTGGCTGCAAAGTTTCTCCTGGATAAAACATCAGTACAGTATGTGTACGAACTGTTTATATCAAATTAAATATATTGACAAACTTGTAATGTAAGCCCACACTAAATCCTTGAATCAACATACAGTACATGAAATACAGTATACTGAGAATCCTTGTATAATGCTTGTAGCATGTATAATGTCTAATGAATCCTCAAATCTTCTGTGCCTTCTTGGACAGGGCTGCGCTCCTTTACACTGATGTCCAAGTGTAATTTCACCACCCTGAACGACAAGCAGATCAAGGAGGTGCAGGCTTCCACCACTGTGCTCTACGTACCCATCCTCTACATAATTGCCTTCACTCTGGGCCTCCCGGCTAACCTCCTGGCACTGTGGGTCCTTCTGTTCCGTACCAAGAAGCTGCCCTCCACCATCCTCCTCATCAACCTCACCGCCACCGACCTCATGATACTGATGGTGCTCCCTTTCCGCATTGTCTACCACTTACAGGGCAACAACTGGGCCTTCTGTGAGCCATTCTGCCGCGTGGTCACGGCGCTCTTCTACGGCAACATGTACGGCTCGGTGCTGTGTCTGGCATTCATCGCTGTGGACCGGTACGTGGCTTTGGTGCACCCGTTTGGTGCCAAGACCCTCCGCAGCCGCCGCACCTCTTTCTACATGAGCCTATGTGTGTGGGTGGTGGTGTTGGCTGCCATGCTGCCTCTCCTCATCTCGCGCCAGTCCTACACACTGGATGAGCCGCGCATCACCACCTGCCATGACTCACTGCCTGAGGAGGTGCACGAGAAATACTTCCTACCCTACTTCCTCACACTCTTTTTTCTCTGCTTCCTGCTCCCCCTTCTGGTTGTCCTCTACTGCTACATCTCTGTGATACGCACCCTGGTGGCAGGAGGGCAGCGCTACGCCCACGCCATGCGTGTCACCATGTTGGTCCTGGTGGTGTTTGTGGGCTGCCTGCTGCCCAGCAACGTCCTCCTCCTCCTGCACTACTCAGACTCCTATCTGGTGGACAATGGAGAGGATCTGTATGTGCCCTACATGGTTAGCCTAGCCGTTAGCACGTTGAATAGCTGCATCGACCCCTTCATCTTCTACTACATCTCCGACGACTTCAGGGACAAGGTCACAATGGTGCTGTGTTGCCGCGGCAACAATGGGAGAGACTCGTCCACGGGGAATCAGGTGGCCTATTCGTCCTCCTTAAAGGGGACACAAAAGTCAAAGGTCATACTGCTGTCCATGTCTAGTCAGAGGCTGGGGACATCAGAGGGGGAGGAAGCATGAGGCCAATAGGCAATAGAGGCCTAGACGTATAGACACCTAGATCAGACTCAGGCTCACTCCATTGTTGTGGCACGCAATGTTTTCCTATGGTATATGTGAGACATCTCATGTATACATTCAGTGACTCGGTATACACAGCTATACCAGATGTGAGGACTTGTCATAGACAACTCCAAATGGATGGTCTTCCTTTGCCATTTCCGTGCCATTCCCATAAACAAGTCAATGGAGGGAGGTGAAGGATTGAGTCTTTCGGAATCATCATCACGATACAGTTTTTGTCATGACAGAAGTAAGGGGTGAGGGCTAGTGGTTCTAGACAGGTGTGATATAGTTATGTTTGTATTTGTATGTTTTGTATTGTTTAGGAGAATATCCTACTATAGATTCTTTACTGACAAGAATATCTCAGAGTACCGAATCAGCAGTACAGTATTACAGCTATGTGGCAATTGTCTGCAGAATATAGACTGCATAGCTTGTAGCTGTGAGGTCACCAATAGCATATCACGTAAGTGATGCCACCATTTGTTTCTATTTAGACTTTTTGGCCAAATTCGGGCTTGCCCATGTAAAAATGGGCAGGCTTCTGGAATGCATTCAGTTTATACCAGGTGTGACTGACTGCTTATGTCTGGAACCAATTCAAGTTTTGGACATTTCCTTCATGAATTATAGATCCTAGAGTATGTTTTCAAGGTAAAGTATTTAGATACTAAAACATCATGTGGCTTTGTCAGAATGTGTACCGTTTATTTAGTAATTAAAAATGTACAACACCCAGTAAATGTTTCTGATTGAATATTTGAACTTGTATTGTTTCCACTGGTATTTGTTTACCAACATTTGCAATGAAAGTATGGGGTATTATGCTTACAAGATATCCACAGGTTAATTTCCTTTCCGTAAAGTTGTATTGACTTTTTTTTTTAAGTGATGGGACTTTTATTTGTGCTTCAGAATTTTATAGGATGTATCACCCCAAACATATTTTTCACACTCAAACTCCCTGTCATCACTTTAGTGGAAACCAAACGTGTCCTTTGTTAAACTGATGACAATGCTTTTGTTCAAAATCAAACACAGAGGGATGCTTCCTTGTCGACTCTGGAGCCAAGGCATACACAGTTCACAGGAAAACAGAGGGCAAAGAACAACAAGGCCAAGCGTTCGCTGTGGAACATTCAGACAGCAGCCATACATCAAAACCAGCTCACACCATCAGCATGTTAATAGTTCTGTTCATCGGTACTCTGAAACTCCATTGAAATATCAAACCACAATATGGAGAACATGAAAAAGCTATCAAGAACAGTACGAAATACAACAGTATGCCAAAATATAAGTTTGCAAAAAAAGGAACGTCCTCTCACTGTCAACTGTGTTAATTTTCAGCAAACTTAGCATGTGTAAATATTTGTATGAACATAACAAGATTCAACAACTGAGACATAAACTGAACAAGTTCCACAGACATGTGACTAACTGAAATGGAATAATGTGTCCCTGAACAAATGGGGGGTCAAAATAAAAAGTAACAGTCAGTAGCTGGTGTGGCCACCAGCTGCATTAAGTACTGCAGTGCATCTCCTCCTCATGGACTGCACCAGATTTGCCAGTTCTTGCTGTGAGATGTTACCCCACTCTTCCACCAAGGCACCTACAAGTTCCCGGACATTTCTTGTAATGGCCCTAGCCCTCACCCTTCGATCCAACAGGACCCAGACGTGCTCAATGGGATTGAGATCCGGGCTCTTTGCTGGTCATGGCAGAACACTGACATTCCTGTCTTGCAGGAAATCACACACAGAACAAGCAGTATGGCTGGTGGCATTGTCATGATTGTCAGGATGAGTCTGCAGGAAAGGTACCACATGAGGGAGGAGGACGTCTTCCCTGTAACGCACAGCGTTGAGATTGCCTGCAATGACAACAAGCTCAGTCCGATGATGCTGTGACACACCGCTCCAGACCATGACGTACCCTCCATCTCCAGATCGATCCCGCTACAGAGTACAGGCCTCAGTGTAACGTTCATTCCTTCGACAGTAAACGCGAATCCGACCATCACCCCTGGTGAGACAAAACCGAGACTCGTCAGTGAAGAGCACTTTTTGCCAGTCCTGTCTGGTCCAGCAATGGTGGGTTTGTGCCCATAGGCGACATTGTTGCCGGTGATGTCTGGTGAGGACCTGCCTTACAACAGGCCTACAAGCCCTCAGTCCAGCCTCTCTCAGCCTATTGCAACTTGCCTACCTGGTTAAATAAAGGTAAAATATTTTTTTTTAATTGTTTGTACAGATGAAGGTGGTACCTTCGGGCATTTGGAAATTGCTACCAAGGATAAATCAGACTTGTGGAGGTCTACAATATTTTTCCTGGCCTGAGGTCTTGGCTGATTTCTTTTGATTTTCCCATGATGTCAAGCAAAGAGGCACTGAGTTTGAAGGCAGGCCTTAAAATACATCCGCAGGTACACCTCCAATTGACTCAAATTTTCTGGAATTTTAGTGTATGTAAACTTCTGACCCACTGGAATTGTGAAACAGTGAAATAATATGTCTGTAAACAATTGTTGGAAGAATTACTTGTGTCATGTACAAAGTAGATGTCCTAACCAACTTGCCAAAACTATAGTTTGTTAACAAGAAATTTGTGGAGTGGTTGAAAAACAAGTTTTAATGACTCCAACCTAACTGTATGTAAACTTCCGACTTCAACTGTAGATAATAGAACGAAAATGACATTTTAAGAGATTGACTTTTAGTTTATAAATACTTTGGTACAATGACACACTTAGCTAGCTGCCCACCTCGTTCCTTTCTGTTAGCATGTGCACGTCATAAGTACACTTTCATACTTTCGGTATACCAGTCTTTTCAGATTCCACAATGATTCTTTAATTGTGGACACTACATCACCACACTCACGCTCTTGCTCTGGGTCCTCATCTTTAATGAATATGATGTCAGTTCGGTTGTCACCTGAGACATTCTCATCAATGATAAGATGACATAAACTCTACAGTGGAAAGTCTACACATCAGAGTTATCGGATTCACATGGAATTGTTGTTCTATTTAAATGTTTGAATATGAAATTATTCGTGATGGGATGAAATGTGATTTTAGCCTCTAAAATGTGAGATTTGGGGTTTTCATAAGATAGGGCTGCTCAATCAGTGGCCCGCTGTGAAGGGACATGGGCTGTAAAACTTTTCAAACACGCCCTCCTCTCCCTTCCTATATAAAGCCCTTGACGACAACATAACTTCCTGTTCCAATGATGTGAGGACGACAGTCCTATGTCAGAATGGTTCAGATAATAACTACAGAACGAAGCCAACATCAGCATGAGCTTTGGTTGCGAATGGTATGAACTTTTAACTCTTATTCACTACAGAAGTGATACCTCCTAGCCGTTGAGTTAGCAACAGCAGATACCAATGACGGTTAGGAAGGAACAGACAGAGTATCCCGTCTACCACACAACGACGTTACGACAACGTTTCCAATTGACAACCAGAGACATTCTTCAAAGGACTTGGTTGGTCAACACGGCCTTCCATCTACCACCAACCTACCGAAGCGCAGCTCAGAGTAAATATTTATTGCATTTTCCTTTTCCAAATGGGCGGTAATTTAGAATGCATAAGATACTGTATTTACGATAGCACAGCTTCTCCCTGTGTCCCTCAGTCTTCCCGCTCCTTTACTCAAACCCAGCCCCTTTTCTTTTGTGTAACTAGCTGTCATATCTGTTCTGCCCGCTAGGGACGTTTTCCTTTATGACGTAATTCGTAATCAAGTTATGATTTAATTATGTGTATGTGTAATTCTGTGTGATTAGTTAGGTATTTAGAAATATAAATAATTAAACCCAATTTTGTATTGCTGATTCAAATTGTTAGCCAGGGTTCGTGCAGATAACCAAGAATTTACAACTTTCAGATGAGACTGAAGTAAGATGACGATTGATATTTACTGCTATTGATGTAAAATATTACTAGGTCTTTAAGACTTTATTCGGAAGATACAGTGCCTTGCGAAAGTATTCTGCCCCCTTGAACTTTGCGACCTTTTGCCACATTCCAGGCTTCAAACATAAAGATATAAAACTGTATTTTTTTGTGAAGAATCAACAACAAGTGGGACACAATCATGAAGTGGAACGACATTTATTGGATATTTCAAACTTTTTTAACAAATCAAAAACTGAAAAATTGGGCGTGCAAAATTATTCAGCCCTTTACTTTCAGTGCAGCAAACTCTCTCCAGAAGTTCAGTGAGGATCTCTGAATGATCCAATGTTGACCTAAATAACTAATGATGATAAATACAATCCACCTGTGTGTAATCAAGTCTCCGTATAAATGCACCTGCACTGTGATGTCTCAGAGGTCCGTTAAAAGCGCAGAGAGCATCATGAAGAACAAGGAACACACCAGGCAGGTCCGAGATACTGTTGTGAAGAAGTTTAAAGCCGGATTTGGATACAAAAATATTTCCCAAGCTTTAAACATCCCAAGGAGCACTGTGCAAGCGATAATATTGAAATGGAAGGAGTATCAGACCACTGCAAATCTACCAAGACCTGGCCGTCCCTCTAAACTTTCAGCTCATACAAGGAGAAGACTGATCAGAGATGCAGCCAAGAGGCCCATGATCACTCTGCATGAACTGCAGAGATCTACAGCTGAGGTGGGAGACTGTCCATAGGACAACAATCAGTCGTATATTGCACAAATCTGGCCTTTATGGAAGAGTGGCAAGAAGAAAGCCATTTCTTAAAGATATCCATAAAAAGTGTCATTTAAAGTTTGCCACAAGCCACCTGGGAGACACACCAAACATGTGGAAGAAGGTGCTCTGGTCAGATGAAACCAAAATTGAACTTTTTGGCAACAATGCAAAACGTTATGTTTGGCGTAAAAGCAACACAGCTGAACACACCATCCCCACTGTCAAACATGGTGGTGGCAGCATCATGGTTTGGGCCTGCTTTTCTTCAGCAGGGACAGGGAAGATGGTTAGAATTGATGGGAAGATGGATGGAGCCAAATACAGGACCATTCTGGAAGAAAATCTGATGGAGTCTGAAAGAACTGAAAACTGCTGTTCACAAATGCTCTCCATCCAACCTCACTGAGCTCGAGCTGTTTTGCAAGTAGGAATGGGAAAAAATGTCAGTCTCTCGATGTGCAAAACTGATAGAGACATACCCCAAGCGACTTACAGCTGTAATCGCAGCAAAAGGTGGCGCTACAAAGTATTAACTTAAGGGGGCTGAATAATTTTGCACGCCCAATTTTTCAGTTTTTGATTTGTTAAAAAAGTTTGAAATATCCAATAAATGTCGTTCCACTTCATGATTGTGTCCCACTTGTTGTTGATTCTTCACAAAAAAATACAGTTTTATATCTTTATGTTTGAAGCCTGAAATGTCGCAAAGTTCAAGGGGGCCGAATACTTTCGCAAGGCACTGTAACAGCTCTATAAATATTATTTTGTGGTGCCCGACTCTCTAGTTAAGTACATTTACATGATTAGCTCAATCAGGTGATATTAATTACGGATAAATTATTTTATAGAATAGCATGTCATATCACTTAATCCGGCATAGCCAAAGACACGACAGTGGTATAAAAGATAAGTTATCATGCCACATGTAGGGTGATATGAAAGATAACTGTTATCATGCTATATGTAGGGTGATAAAAAAGATGACAGTTATCATGCTACACGTAGGGTGATTTAAAAGATAACAGTTATCATGCTACATGTAGGGTGATATAAAATATAGTCATCATGCTACATGTAGGGTGATATAAAATATAAGGTATCATGCTACATGTAGGGTGATGTAACATATAGTCATGCTACATGTAGGGGGAAATAAAATATAACAGTTATCATGCTACATGTAGGGTGACATAAAAGATAACCGTTATTATGTTACATGCTTAGGAAGACCACCAAAATCTCTGAAATCTCCGTCCCTAACTACAACATTTTCAGACAAGATAGAACGGCCAAAGGGGGCGGTCTTGCAATCTAATGCAGAGATAGTTCTGTCCTACTATCCAGGTCTGTACCCAAACAATTTGAAAGAATAAGAAAATAAGAATAAGAATAAGAAAAATCCAACTCTTTAAAAACAAGTCTCTCATCGTTGCCGCCTGCTATAGACCACACTCTGCCCCCACCTGTGCTCTGGACACCATCTGTGAACTGATTGCCCCCCATCTATCTTCAGAGCTCATGCTGCTAGGTGACCTAAACTGGAACATGCTTAATTCTTGACACACCCATCCCGTTAGCGGGATAATTTTCATCAACAGCCGCTGAATTGCAGAGCGCCAAATTCAAATTAAATTACTAAAAATATTAAATTTTCATGAAATCACAAGTGCAATATAGCAAAACACAGCTTAGCTTGTTGTTAATCCAATGTCAGATTTCAATAAAGCTTTTCGGCGAAAGCATAACAAGCGTTTATGTAAGAACATCTCTCTCAGTAGACAAAATATTGCAAACAGCTAGCAGCCAAGTAGATTGCCTTTCTGACTTTCGTGACCAATCAATTAAATCGCTTACCTATGATGATCTTCGGATGTTTGCACTCACGAGACTCCCAGTTACACAATAAATGTTCCTTTCGTTCCATAAAGATTATTTTTATATCCAAAATACCTCCATTTGTTTGGCGCGTTATGTTCAGAAATCCACAGGCTCGAGCGGTCACGAAAATTCCAAATAGTATCCGTAAAGTGCGTAGAAAAATGTCAAATATTTTTTATAATCAATCCTCAGGTTGTTTTTACAATATATAATCGATAATATGTCAACCGGAATGTAGCTTCTTCCATAGGGAGAGAGATAAAATGGCTATTGCGCATGAAAAACTCTGCTGGCACCCAGCCATCCACTGACGCGATGGGTTCTTTCTCACTCGTTTTTCAAAATAAAAGCCTGAAATTATGTCTAAAGACTGTTCACAGCTTGAGGAAGCCATAGGAAAAGGAATCTGGTTGATATCTCTTTATATGGAGGCAAGGCATCCAATGGAACAGAGAGCTTTCAGGAAAAACAGCACTTCCTTGTTGGATTTTCCTCATGTTTTCGCCTGCAATATCAGTTCTGTTATACTCACAGACAATATTTTGACAGTTTTGGAAACTTTAGAGTGTTTTCTATCCTAATCTGACAATTATATGCATATTCTAGTTTCTGGGCCTGAGAAATAGGAAGTTTCAAATGGGTACGTTTTTTTTGTTGCCAAAAACGAAAATACTGCCCCCTACAATCAAGAAGTTTTAACACCCCAGCCATCCTACAATCTAAGCTTGATGCCCTCAATCTCACACAAATTATCAATGAACCTACCAGGTACCACCCCAAAGCCGTAAACACGGGCACCCTCATAGATATCATCCTAACCAACTTGCCCTCCAAATACACCTCTGCTGTTCTCAACCAAGACCTCAGCGATCACTCCCTCATTGCCTGCATCTGTAACGGGTCTGCGGTCAAGCAACCTCCACTCATCACTGTCAAACACTCCCTGTAACACTTCAGTAAGCAGGCCTTTCTAATCGACCTGGCCTGGGTATCCTGGAAGGATACTGCCCTCATCCCGTCAGTAGAGGATGCCTGGTTATTTAAAAAAATGCCTTCCTCACCATCTTAAATAAGCATGCCCCATTAAAGAAATTTAGAACCAGGAAATTATATAGCCCTTGGTTCTCTCCAGACCTGACTGCCCTTAACCAACACAAAACATCCTATGGAATTCTGCATTAGCATCGAACAGCCCCCGTGATATGCAACTTTTCAGGGAAGTTAGCAACAAATACACACAGGCAGTTGGGAAAGCTGAGGCTAGCTTTCTCAAGCAGAAATTTGCATCCTGTAGCACAAACTCAAAAAGGTTCTGAGACACTGTAAAGTCCATGGAGAATAAGAACACCTCCTCCCAGCTGCCCAGTGCACTGAGGCTTGGAAACACTGTCACCACTGATAAATCCACTATAATTGAGAATTTCAATACGCATTTTTCTACTGTTGGCCATGCTTTCCACCTGGCTACCCTTACCCCGATCAACAGCCCTCCACCAGGTACAACCCCAAATCCGTAAACACGGGCACCCTCATAGATATGATCCTAACTAACTTGCTCTCCAAATACACCTCTGCTGTTTTCAACCAAGATCTCAGCGATCACTGCCTCATTGCCTGCATCCGTATTGGGTCTGCGGTCAAACGACCACCCCTCATCACTGTCAAACGCTCCCTGAAACACTTCAACGAGCAGGCCTTTCTAATCGACCAGGCCTGGGTATCCTGGAGGGATGTTGACCTCATCCCGTCAGCAGAGCATGCCTGGTTATTCTTTAAAAGTGCCTTCCTCACCATCTTAAATAAGCATGCCCCATTAAAAAAAATGTAGAACCAGGAACAGATATAGCCTTTGGTTATCTCCAGACCTAACTGCCCTTGACCAGCACAAAACATCCTGTGGCGTTCTGCATACCCCCGTGATATGCAACTTTTCAGAGAAGTTAGCAACAAATATACACAGGCAGTTAGGAAAGCTAAGGCTAGCTTTTTCAAGCAGAAATTTGCATCCTGTAGCACAAACTCAAAAAGGTTCTGAGACACTGTAAAGTCCATGGAGAATAAGAACACCTCCTCCCAGCTGCCCAGTGCACTGAGGCTTGGAAACACTGTCACCACTGATAAATCCACTATAATTGAGAATTTCAATGAGCATTTTTCTACAACTGACCATGCTTTCCACCTGGCTACCCCTACCCCGATCAACAGCCCTTCACCCCCCACAGCAACTTGCCCAAACCTCCCCCACTTCTCCTTCTCCCAAATCCAGTCAGCTGATGTTCTGATAGAGCTGCAACATCTGGACCCCTACAAATCAGCCGGGCTAGACAGTCTGGACCCTCCCTTTCTAAAATGATCTACCGAAACTGTTGCAACCCCTACTGCTAGCCTGTTCAACCTCTCTTTCGTATCATCTGAGATTTCCATAGATTGGAAAGCAGCCACGGTCATCCCCCTCTTCAAAGGGGGAGACACTCTAGACCCAAACCCGCTACAGACCTATATCTCTTCTACCCTGCCTTTCTAAGGTCTTTGAAAAGCCAAGTCAAACAGAATACCGACCATTTCGAATCCCACTGCACCTTCTCCGCTATGCAATCTGGTTTCAGAGCTGGTCATGGGTGAACCTCAGCCACCCTCAAGGTCCTAAACGATATCATAACCGCCATCGATAAGAGACATTACTGTACTGCCGTATTCATCGACCTGGCTCTGGCTTTTGACTCTGTCAATCCCAACATTATTTTTGGTAGACTCAACAGCCTTGGTTTCTCAAATGATTGCCTCGCCTGGTTCACCAACTACTTCTCTGATAGAGTTCAGTGTGTCAAATCGGAGGGCCTGTTGTCCCGACCTCTGGCGGTCTCTGTGGGGGTGCCACATTGTTCAATTCTTGGGCCGACTCTCTTCTCTGAATACATCAATGATGTCGCTCTTGCTGCTGGTGATTCTTTGATCCACCTCGACGCAGATGACACCATTCCGTATACCTCTGGCCCTTCTTTGGACACTGTGTTAACTAATCTCCAGACGAGCTTCAATGCCATACAACTCTCCTTCCCTGGCCTCCAACTGCTCTTAAATGCAAGTAAAACTAAATGCATGCTCTTCAACCGATCGCTGCCTGCACCTGCCCGCCCGTCCAGCAACACTACTCTGGACCACTCTGACTTAGAATATGTGGACAACTACAAATACCTAGGTGTCTGGTTAGACTGTAAACTCTCCTTCCAGACTCCCATTAAACATCTCCAATCCAAAATTAAATCTAGAATCGGCTTCCTATTTCGCAACAAAGCATCCTTCACTCATGCTGCCAAACATACCCTCGTAAAACTGACCATCCTACCGATTCTTGACTTCAACGACTCCAACACTCTACTCAACAAATTGGATGCAGTCTATAACAGTGCCATCCGTTTTGTCACCAAAGCCCCATATACTACCCACCACTGCGACCAATATGCTCTCGTTGGCTGGCCCTCGCTTCATACTCGACGCCAAACTCACTGGCTTCAGGTCATCTACACGTTTCTGCTAGGTAAAGCACCTGTCACGATTCATCAAAGTCGAACCCAGAAGCAGACCAGGACAAGGAGAGTAGGAAAAAGGTGAGTATTTATTTACAAGTGAATGGGTAGATATATCCAGGTGGTGTAGCGGGTAGCGGTGATGAGTTGATGGGAGTAAATAGGTGGATCCAATGGGGAAGCGGAATCTTCTGACGACCAGGCGGGAATGGGGTAAATGATCCGGGTGAGTAACTGAAGACAGAACAAACAGAGGTAAGTTCAAGGCAATCAATACGTAACAAACAACAAAACAAATTCTATCCAACTTGAGGCTGATACTCTGGCACAACATACTGTTCATGGCTAACGATCCGGCAGGGAATGGATGTCAGGTCCGGGCTTATGAAGAGGAGAGATGATGATCAGGACCAGGTGTGCAGATAGCTGATGGGATACAGGTGCGGGTAATCAGAAACCCCAACTGGCTACATTGCCCGGCAACCAGACAGGGTGCGTTCCAGGACGCCGGAAAAACTCTCCAGGACAGAACATAGGCAAAAAACAGACTCAGGAAACGGGATTCGTGACAGCACCGCCTTATCTCAGCTCACTGGTCACAATAGCAGCACCCACCCGTAGCACCCGTAGCATGCGCTCCAGCAGGTATATCTCACTGGTCACCCTCAAAGACAACTGGTCACCCACAAAGACAATTCTTTGGCTGCCTCTCCTTCCAGTTCTCTGCTGCCAACGACTGGAACGAACTGCAAAATCACTAAATCGGGAGACTCCAACCTCCCTCACTAGCTTTCAGCACCAACTGTCAGAGCAGCTCACAGATCGCTGCACCTGTATATAGCCCATCTGTAAATAGCCCATCCAATCTACCTCATCCCCATACTGTATTTATTTATCTTGCTCCGTCGCACCCCAGTATCTCTACTTGCACATCCATCTTCTGCACATCTATCACTCCAGGTTTCAATTGCTATATTGTAGTTACTGCACCACCATGGCCTATTTATTGCATTTCCGCTCTTATCCTACCTCACTTGCACATGCTGTATATAGATTTTTATACTGTATTATTGATTGTATGTTTGTTTATTCCATGTGTAGCTCTGTGTTGTTGTATGTGTCAAACTGCTTTGCTTTATCTTGGCCAGGTCGCAGTTGCAAATGAGAACTTGTTCTCAACTAGCCTATGGTATGGAAAAAAAAACAGGGAAAATGCAGCACGGCAAATTCAAATAATGATATAAAATCAAACATTCATTAAATCACACATGTATGATACTCAATTAAAGCTACACTCGTTGTGAATCCAGCCAACATGACAGATTTTAAAAAGCTTTTCGGCGAAAGCATAAGAAGCTATTATCTGATGATAGCATAATGTCAATAAAGATGGTAGCATATTTCAACCCTGTAGGTGCTACAAAAAACGCTGAAATAAAATATAAAACATGCATTACCTTTGACGAGCTTCTTTTGTTGGCACTCCAATATGTCCCATAAACATCACAATTGGTCCTTTTGCTCGATTAATTCCGTCCATATATACCCAAAATATCAATTTATAAAGCGCGTTTGATCCAGAAACAAATCAGCTTACAAAAACGCAACGTCACTACAAAACATTTCAAAAGTTGCCTATAAACTTTGCTAAAATATTTCAAACTACGTTTGTAATACAACTTTAGGTATTTTTAAACATTAATGATCGATCAAATTGTAGACAGGGCAATCTGCATTCAATACAGCAAGTAAACAAACCATGCTCCTTTTTACGTCTTGCGCAACTCTCAATAGTGTAACGTTGTTCCAGGATGTGCTTCTTCTTCGTTGCACAAATGAATAACCTCAACCAAATTCCAAAGACTGGTGACATCCAGTGGAAGTGGTTGGAACTGAAAAATGGTTCCTATCAAATATCCCTTGGCAAAGACAACTGAGGGTACAGTCCGAGGCAAAAAAAATAAATAAATTCTGAACAGTTAGTCCTCTGGGTTTTGCCTGCTACATAAGTTCTGTTATACTCACAGACATGATTCAAACAGTTTTAGAAACTTCAGAGTGTTTTCTATCCACATCTACTAATAATATGCATATCTTATATTCCTGGCATGAGTAGCAGGAAGTTGAAATTGGGCACGCTATTTATCCAAAAGTGAAAATGTTGCCCCCTATACCTTAAGAGGATATTATAAAGGTGAAATAAAATAAAAATTGTGGGAAACTATGGTTGCGTTTATACAGGAGACCAAATTATTGGCAAAGATATGCTTTGATTGGTCAAAAGATCTGTGCAAACACACCTAATGTCTAAACACCAAAAAATACATGGAATCTGATCTTTTGAGGTCTGATTCATATCACATTCGTATGTGGTTCTCAATCTTGATAGAATATTGGCTGTGTTTACACAGTCAGCCCAATTCTGGTCTTTTCCCACAAATGTCTATTTTAACCTATCAGATCAGCTCTTTTGACAATAATTGGGCAAAATATCATAACTGAACTGCCTGTTGATCTGCCATTACCATGACAACCACCAAAAAGTGCATGCTAAATCTGCATTATACTTCAAAGGCTACATCAGCGTAAATGTGCAAATCTGATATGGGTCACATAAAAGTAAGTGTGGACAGTCAGAAAAAAATATTGTATATAAAAAATATATAGAATTGGGTTCATAGGATGACTGTGTAAACACTGCCAAAGGTCACGCACACACTACTTGGCACCTTCTTGTAACAATTAATCTATGAATATAATGTAAACATAATTATTGCCAGAGACCGTTGTCTTGTAGACAGCTTTATAATCTCTCACGTGCCTCCAGTACTTCCCATAAAACAATAACAGCAGCATAAGGGGTTTGCTGCTTGATATCCTTGTATCAATCGTAAGACATCTGATATGTGTTTAATGTAGATAAACAAGGAAGTGAATAGGAGTGTATAACCAGTAACCCATATCAATTATACATGTCATGTTGAGCTCTTTGAAACTTCAACACGTTGTTTGTTGTGGGAGTATCACAAAGGTAAGTGGTCAGAATATGATCAATTCATGACGGGTGGACTATCCCTTTAAGCTATGTTTATACTCCAATACAGAATGAACGTAAAATGTACTTTCAGAAGTTTACAACATTTATGTATTTCATACAATAATAAAAAAGGATAAATAATTGTTTTCACACAGTAAGGCCTATCATTGTGATCATTTAGATGACGTGAGAAGTGATCCCTGGGTAGACACTCTGCATGGGGAGTAGGGTCCCAATCCTCTGGCCCTTCTTCACCACCCCAGAGTAACTGTCAGGCTTCACGTAGAACAGCTTAAAGCACAGACCTGCAAGAAAGAAAATCACAGTGTGAGTCACTCAATCAATCATTCAACCTGTCAATCAATGAATTTGCCATATATTCTTCCATTTCATTCTGCCATGACACGTTAGTTGCCGATGTGTACTCTACCTCAGTGAGACAGTAGTCATTATATTGGGATGCATTATTAAAATAGGCATAGCATTTACAGTATTATTGATCTCCTTCCAGGGAATTAAAACAAATAATTCAGGATAGACTATTGATCTCCTTCCAGGGTATTAAAATAAATGATTCAGGGTAGACACTGACCCTCCCCACTGAGGTTGATCCCATCGTTGATGGCTGCCTTCTTCGGGTTTGTGTACACTGTCACTTTGCCGCTGAGTTTCACGTCCAATGGAGCGTACACTGTGGCCCCGTCGTTACACACGATGTCAATGCCCTCATGCACATGGTCTGTTCTGGACATAGAGATTGGAAGGGGTTAATGCAGAAGAATTCACAAAGCATTCACAGTCTCTCAATCAGACCACTATGGTATGTTTTCACTTGTTGTTTTGTGAGTATTGTACTGTGTACAGTCAGAGCAGGGGTCTCAGATCAAATTGATATTATTATTATTGTACTATTTGGTTCTTAGAAATATTTATTATGTGGTTACCATCTTACCAACTAAATTATGACATAAATTGCGGACAGTCAAATAAAGCTAAACCAAACTGATACATTAACTTGCCATACCTGCTTGCTCCATACTGTCCTTGTCCCCAGTTGTCCTCTGTCCTCCTCCTGTTACTGGAATTTTCGCTACACAGTTGACCAAACTTGGCCATCTCACACTCTGGCAACACAGCTAGAGATTAAATGGACAACAGATAAGTTGACTGAGGAGGAAACCCTTTTATGCTGATATTCTTTTCCACTAAACTAACTAAAGGGCATTCATATTAAAGGGGCAGTGCTGTCAAAAAGGTGATTTCCTGTGTTTTATATACACTAGCGTTCAAAAGTTTGGGGTCACTTAGAAAACAATTTTTTTGGTAGCTGGAAACGGTTCCAATGGCACGTTGTGTTAGCTAATCCAAGTTTATCATTTTCAAAGGATAATTGATCAGTAGAAAACCATTTTGCAATTATGTTAGCACAGCTGAAACTGTTGTTCTGATTAAAAGAAGCAATAAAACTGGCCTTCTTTAGACGAGTTGAGTATCTGGAGAATCAGCATTTGTGGGTTCGATTATAGGTTCAAAATGGCCACAAATAAAGACCTTTCTTCTTGAACTCGTTACTCTATTCCTGTTCTGAGAAATGAAGGCTATTCCATGCGAGAAATTGCCAAGAAACTGAAGATCTCGTACGACGCCGTGTACTACTCCCTTCACAGAACAGTGCAAACTGGCTCTAACCAGAATAGAAAGAGGCGAAAGTTTGAGAAACAGTCCTCAACTGGCATCTTCATTAAATAGTACCCGCAAAACACCAGTCTCAACGTCAACAGTGAAAAGGTGACTCCGGGATGCTGGCCTTCTAGGCAGAGCACTGACCAGAATAGAAAGAGGACTGGGAGTCTGTAGTGTATATTGTATTTGAATGGTAGTGTATATATCTTTTAATGTATACGCCGGGAGTCAGAAAGCAGGTGCAGAAGGTGAGTTTTAATAATGAACAGATACAAAAGAACAAACATGGGACGCATACTGAACGTGAGCGAAAAAACAATAACACCTAAAGACTGATGACAAGAGAGGGCTAAATAAAGTACAATTTAAATACATTTTTTGATAAGTTAATAGACCAATAATAAAGAGTTTTCCCTCTCGGCCATTAACAGCTTGTTTTCAGGTTACACATTCCGCCCATCAAGCTCCTCCAAATAAGCCCCTCTCTCAGATTACTCCCAGACAGTACTAGCAAAATGTTTGCCTGTGTCACGCCCTGGTCTTATTATTTTGTGTTTTCTTTATTATTTTGGTCAGGCCAGGGTGTGACATGGGTTATTTATGTGGTGTGTTTTGTCTTGGGTTTTTTGTAGGTCATGGGATTGTGGTTTGTGGGGTTGTCTAGAATAGTCTATGGCTGCCTGGAGCGGTTCTCAATCAGAGGCAGGTGTTTATCGTTGTCTCTGATTGGGAACCATATTTAGGCAGCCATATCCTTTGAGTGTTTCGTGTGTGATTGTTCCTGTCTCAGTGTTTGTTTGCACCAGATAAGGCTGTTTAGGTTTTCACGTTTATTGTTTTGTATTGTTCGTGTTTATCATCTTCATTAAAGATGTATCGAAATAACCACGCTGCATTTTGGTCCGCCTCTCCTTCGACGGAAGAAAACCTTAACAGCCTGAGAAATTGCATTTAGTTAAGTTTGTTTTCAGTTAAAATGGTAATTATTAAAAAAAAAAATAACAATAAAGTGCTTAATTATTACCCAGGAATTATTTGATATTGAGATAAAAGAAAAACAGCATTGGACCTTTAAAATGCCCAAATAATATTGAACACCAACAGCACCCAGAACCAAATTGCATGTGTGAGCTGACCAGCTACTTGATTTGATATATTTAACCCATATGACAATGTGATAGCTATCGCAATGGATTGATCAAATAGTCTTACCTATGAGGACTACAGTAAGCAGAAGAATAGCTGTCTTCATGTTGAAGCCCAAGGGGATGCTTCACTCAAGGAGAAACTCTACAAGAAGGTCTTGCTCAGCTTCAGTCTATTTTTCTGACTGCACAAGGTCTGTGCTTTAAGTACCTCATAGTGAGAACTTTCCCACATTACACACCCTTGTAACAATTGCCACGCAATGAAAAACACAGGATTTGGAAATTCTTTGTTAAAATTGTGAAATCCAGAAAAAAATATTTGGTGTCCTCAAATGGTAGAACAAAATGGTAGACAGCAGGGTAAACAAATTGTGATATTAACCTAAACTCTGACCTTACCTGTTACTTGGCTAACAGGGTTAGTTTCCGTCTGGTGGCCAAAATCGAAATGACACCTACACTCCTATATTAATGTATGACCTTTCTCTTACATTTCATAGATGATGGGGGGAAAATGTGGAAACGCCTGTTTTGTTTGTATTATTTTTTTACCAGATCTAATGTGTTATTCGCCTACATTAATTTCATATTTCCACAAACTTCAAAGTGTTTTCTTTCAAATGGCTTGCTTCAGGTCCTGAGTTATAGGCAGTTAGATTTGGATATGTCATTTTAGGCGGAAATTGAAAGAAGTGTGCAATCCTTATTAAGTAGTGCTCACTTCAGGAGCTCAGGGCATGCCTGGCCCAGCATGCATTTGTAGTCTACCTATGTTCTGCTATAGCCCCTTGCTGTAGTCTACTTGTGTGCTGCTATAGCCTCTTGCTGTAGCTACTGTCATGGATTTCGAAAAATATTTTCATAAAGAAACTGATTGAAACACACAAGTGAAAAATCAAGGTGACTTAAGTACCACCGCATATATTCAATTCTTCAGATTACCAGAATATAGTTAATTTCCCCCCACCTACTGATGTTCCCAGAATCTCTATGTTAACCAAGGGTTTTGCAAATGTAACCTAAGTAGGGTAGAGTGTCACGTTCTGACCTTAGTTCTTTTGTTATGTCTTTGTTTTAGTATGGTCGGGGCTTGAGTTGGGTGCGTTGTCTATGTTAGGTTTTCTATGATTAGCTATTTCTGTGTTTGGCCTGGTATGCTTCTCAATCAGAGGCAGCTGTCAATCGTTGAGAACCATTTTTAGGTAGCCTGGTTTTACTTTTGAGTTGAGGGTGATTATCTTCCATGTTAGTGTTTGTTACCACACGGGACCGTTTCGTTTGTTTCACTTGGTTATTTTGTATGTTCAGTTTTTCTTATTAAAATGGACACATACAACGCTGCAAATTCGTCCGACCTCTCTTTCTCCTCATCAGAGGAAAACGACGAACGTTACAGAATCACCCACCACCAAAGGACCAAGCAGCGTGGTAAAGGGCAGCAGCAGCGATCTCAGGACTCCTGGACATGGGAGGAGATTCTGGATGGAAAGGGACCCTGGGCACAGGCTGGAGAATATCGCGGCCCCAAGGCTGAGCTGGAGGCAGCGAAAGCGGAGAGGCTGTGGTATGAGGAGGCAGCACGGCAGCACGGCTGGAAGCCCGAGAGGCAGCCCCAAAAATGTATTGGGGGGTGGCACACCGGGAATGTGGCGAAGTCAGGCAGGAGACCTGCGCCAACTCCCCGTGCTTACTGTGGAGAGAGAGGGACCAGGCACCGTGCGAAGACAGCCCAGTGCGATACATAGCAGCGCCTCGTATTGGCCGGGCTAGAGTGGTCATCGAGCCAGGTGCCATGAAGCCGGTTCAGCGCATCTGGTCTCCAGTGCGTCTCATCGGACCGGGGTACATGGCACCAGCCTTACGCATGGTGTCCCCGGTTCGCCAGCACAGGCCAGTGCGGGCTATTCCACCTCGCCGCACTGGCTACGGGGAGCATTCAACCAGGTAAGGTTGGGCAGGCTCGGTGCTCAAGAGCTCCAGTGCGCCTTCACGGTCCGGTCTATCCGGTGCCACCTCCACGCACCAGCCCTCCGGTGGCAGCCCCCCGCACCAGGCTGTCTCCTCCCTACAAGTTCTCCCGCCTGTCCAGTGCTGCCAGAGTCTTCCTCATGCCCAGCGCTGCCGGAGTCTCCCGTCTGTCCTGAGCTGCCGGAGTCTCCCGTCTGTCCTGAGCTGCCGGAGTCACCCGTCTGTCCGGAGCTGCCGGAGTCGCCTGTCCACCCGGAGCTGCCGGAATCTCTCGTCCATTCGGGACCCGTGGCTTGGGTCCCCAGTCCGAGGTCGGCGGCGAGGGTCGCAGCGTTAAAGAGGCCATGGAGGCGGGTAGAGAGGCGGAGAAGGACTATGGTGGAGTGGGGTCCACGTCCCGCGCCAGAGCCACCACAGCGGACAGACTCCCACCCAGACCCTCCCCTATAGGTTTAGGTTTTGCTACCGGAGTCCGCACCTTTGGGGGGGTACTATCACGTTCTGACCTTAGTTGTCTTTGTTTTAGTATGGTCAGGGCGTGAGTTGGGTGGGTTGTCTATGTTAGTTTTTCTATGATTTGCTATTTCTGTGGTTGGCCTGATATGGTTCTCAATCAAAGGCAGCTGTCAATGTCCCTGATTGAGAACCATACTTAGGTAGCCTGGTTTCACTTTTGAGTTGTGGGTGATTATCTTCCGTGTTAGTGTTTGTTACCACACGAGACAGTTTCGTTTGTTTCACTTTGTTATTTAGTATTTTTGTAGTGTTCAGTTTGCAAATTGGTCTGACCTCTCTTTCTCCTCATCAGAGGAAGATGAGGAATGTTACATAGAGAGAGGAAAAAAGGGGGGAAGAGGTATTTGACTGTCATAAACCTACCCCCCAGGCCCACGTCATGACACCACCCTACATTTAGCGTTATAAATGTTCTATTTTATATCACCCTACATGTAGCATTAAAACTGTTTATCTTTTATATCACCCTACATGTGGCATGATAACTGTTATATTTCATACCAACCTACATGTAGCATGATGACTATTTTATATCACCCCAAATGTAGTACTGTAACTGTTATCTTTAATATCACCCTACATGTAGCATGACGACTGCTATATTTTATTTCGCCCTGCATGTAGCATGATAACTGTTATCTGTTATATCACCCTAAATGTAGTGTGATAACAGTGATCTTTTACATCACTCTACATGTAGCATGATAACGGTTGTCTTTTATGTCACCCTACATGTAGCATGATAACTGTTATCTTTTATGTTTCACCCTACATGTAGCATGATAACTGTTATCTTTTCTATCACCCTATATGTAGCATGATGACTGCTTGTATATGATTGGTGAAATATTAATGTTTTGCATACAAGAAAATACTAAACAATGATGAATGTTTAAAAGGTAAACAAAGAAAACACGTGCAGGAGAAGTAAGAAACCCAGAGGGGCTTTTATTAATTTAACACCTTTTTAGAATCAAGGTTCCATGCTGTCAAAACAGTTCACACAACTTCAAAACAATTCTTTATGTGTGCTAAACTACCTTTTCTTATCTGTGCTCAGACAGTCATATGGGCCTCATGCAGGTGTTGACATTGTGTGTGATGATTGAAGTCCTTGCTCCATTCAACGTTTTTCCCCAGTGTACGCTGGAGAGGATAGCAGAAAGGAAGTCATCAATAAGGGGCTCAAACTCAGTGGCGAAGGTCTGTATCTGTCCAGGGGAGTCTGTTTGAACATTTGGTGTGTGATTAAGTGGGAGGTTAATGTATGTCTATTAATAATTCACCCTGTTTTGACTGTAATTAGACGCTACAGATGTAGGATCTTAATTTGATCACTTTTGTCGCTGAGAATTTTCCTGCAGGGCAGGAAATGCAAACTTGTAGCGCATGCGATGTTTAAAAGGCTCCTAAAGTTTGTAATTTTCACTTTAAAAATGTCAGACTTGATTTGCCCTAACAAAAATATGTATCAACCCCTATAAAAAATATCCATTAATTATAATCCACATAATAATTCACATTTCCTGTTGCTGCAGGATTATTTTCCTGCTGTAGCAAAACTGGCTCAAATGAAGATCCTACATCTGTATAATTTGTAGAGTAAAGCTATATAAAGGAACAATTAGGTCAAGGTTGATTGATTGCATGGATTGGTTGGGTAATGGTCTGGTTGTGCCCCTTTTGCCAGGTCTTTAAGCTGTTCTTTGTGGATTCAGACGTAAAGCGTGGAGATTGGGTATGGAAGGTGGAAATAATTTATACAATGATGCCAATGCATTATGTCAGAGCTCACAGAGGCATTACCTCTCATGTTTATGTCAAAATGACAGACCCAAGCATTGACCCCACCCTCAAAGGTGTCTTTTAGACTGTACATTAACAGTCAAAGAGACACCATCTAATCCAAATGTCAACCCAGTGTCACCTTTTACAGATTCATTTATATTTGTAACACATTTACTATGTATAACATTTTTTAAATATTTGAACTGTCACTGTCTTGAAGGGATAGTGTGAGATTTCGGCCAATAAGCCCTTTTTTACTTCCCCATATTCAGATGAAAATGTATGTCTCTGCGTGCAGCTTGAAGGAAGTTGAAGGTAGCTTCACAAGCCATTGCTAACTAGCATCAGTGCAATGACTGTTCCTATAGACTTCCAGTTATGTAGCAATTATGTTAACGCTAATTAGAAAGTTCCTTCAAACTGCATGCAGAGACTTAACAATGGTAACCATGAGTTCATCTGACTCTTAGAAAATAGAAAAAGGGCTTGATTGCCAAAATCTCGCTCTATCCCTTTAAGAACCATTAACATAGCATCTAGTGTGGAATTACAAATCAAATGTTCCTTAGCTCCACAATGGCAATTAGAAATGGGAAATTAAATGTGATGCTTTGCTCTACCTAAAGCAGCAGATGGCAGCAATGTATTACTTTATTTCAAGGATGAAATGGACAAATTAGAATTGATAGACTGCATCTACAGTTGAAGTCGGATGTTTACATACACTTAGGTTGGAGTCATTAAAACTCGTTTTTCAACAACTCCACAAATTTCTTGTTAACTTACTATAGTTTGGCATGTCGGTTAGGACATCTATTTTGTGCATGACACAAGTAATTTTTCCAACAATTGTTTACAGACAGATTACTTCACTTAAAATTCACAGTATCACAATTCCAGTGGGTAAGAAGTTTACATACAATAAGTTGACTGTTCATCCTTGGGAGCAATTTCCAAATGCCTGAAGGTACCACGTTCATCGGTACAAACAATAGTATGTAAGTATAAACACCATGGGACCACGCAGCCATCATACCGCTCAGGAAGGAGACACGTTCTGTCTCCTAGAGATGAACGTACTTTGGTGTGAAAAGTGCAAATCAATCCCCGAACAACAGCAAAGGACATTGTGAAGATGCTGGAGGAAATAGGTACAAATGTATCTATATCCACAGTAAATGAGTCCCCAATCGACATATCCTGAAAGGCCGCTCAGCAAGGAAGCGGCCACAAAAAAGCCAGACTCGTACTTTTTGGAGAAATGTCCTCTGGTCTGATGAAACAAAATTGAACTGTTTGGCCATAATGACCATTGTTCTGTTTGGAGGGAAAAGGGGGAGGCTTGCAAGCCGAAGCATCATGTTGTGGGGGTGCTTTGCTGTAGGAGGGACTGGTGCACTGGACAGAATGAGGAATGACAATTATGTGGATATATTGAAGCAACATCTCAAGACATCAGTCAGGAAGTTAAAGTTTGGTCGCAAATGGGTCTTCCAAATGGACAATGACCCCAAGCATACTTCCAAAGTTGTGACAAAATGGCTTTAGAACAACAAAGTCAAGGTATTGGAGTGGTCATCACAAAGCCAATTTTATAGAACATTTGTGGGCAGAACTGAAAAAGCTTGTGCGAGCAAGGAGGCCTACAAACGTGATTCAGTTACACCAGCTCTGTCAAGGGGAATGGGCCAAAATTCACCCAACTTATTGTGGGAAGCTTGTGGAAGGCTACACAAAATGTTTGACCCAAGTTAAACAATTTAAAGGCAATGCTACCAAATACTAATTGAGTGTATGTAAACTTCTGACCCACTGGGGATGTGATGAAAGAAATAAAAGCTGAAATAAATCCTTTTCTCTACTATTATTCTGACATTTCACATTCTTAAAATAAAGTGGTGATCCCAACTGACCTATGACAGGGACTTTTTACCAGGATTAAATGTCAGGAATTGTGAAAAACTGAGTTTAAATGTATTTGGCTAAGGCGTATGTAAACTTCCGACTTCAACTGTAAATATTGTTCATGTTGCGAGGCCGCAAGCTGTCCATTTTAGTTCCTAAGCATGGTAATAACTTATCCTCCATCCCTCATGCTGCAGATAACGGTCTTAGATTGCATGGTGGGAGGATTGCAGGCTAGAACAGTGAAGCAATAATGAGTGCAATGGAACATTATACTCATACTGTACACATAAATCCAACATGGGCATTGTTCATTGTGAGGTAATAAGGAAGTAACTGTCACAGTAGGACTAATACTACTGTATACACAGACCAGTTAACCATAGCTTCTTTCCCTAGAGACAACACTGCACAAATTATAATAACTGCCTTCTGGTAAAAATATGGATATGGTTATAGCTTTTTAACTACCCATGCACTTCTTCTGGATATTTCTGTCTGTATAGTGTTTATAGAATTGTGTGTGTTTATGTGTGTGTGAACATGCATGCATGTGTGTTTGATGACGATGTGGAATGTTTTGGGAGTTATTAATTTGCATGGACAGTATTGCCAGAATATCTAGAGAAAACAAAAGTCTATTCCTCAGAAAATCAAACTAGTCACTTATGATTATGGTGATCACACTCCGCATATGGGAGGGGGCGAGAATGAGGGAGAAGAAAGAGAGTGTGTGGTGGAGTGTGTTGTAAAAATGTACTGCTAAATTGGCATTTCTCTCAACAATAAGGCACATTTCAAACGATAGGAACCCTTCAGAGATAAGGCAGATTTTTTTTAACGAACTCTTCCAAAAGCATATAAACCCCCGAATAGCAATAGCCACCTGCTTCTTCTGTGAATGGACTAAAGCATCCGGGGGTATAGATTAAGTGTTTGCTAACTGATTTAACAAGAATGATTTAGAAGAAGTCTGGACTGTATCTAAGAGGCACAGGGCAGCCTAAGGACTAGTTTATGCAAAAACATGCCATGAGAATTATTTAGCATGTATTCTTCTTTAGGTTATGGAGAGGTCTCGGTGGGGCCTCAGGCCAATTACAATATATCATCATTCAACTTTTTTTTGTTTTTTAACAATTGCTTCTGGAGATAATTTTTGTGACAGCTTTCCCCAACGCTGTTGTCATTATGCAGACAGAGATGTTCATCTGGAAGAAATAAAAAGAAAAAAAAAAAACGTGGGGGCGAGGAGACCAGAGAGACCAGAATATCCATAGAGATCAGAACATGTTCTTCTTTTCGTCATATTAATCTTTAACCAAGCAAAGCCGTCACATATTACAGCTTAATTTCTGAACCAAAAAAACAAGTTTCACATTTAAATTGCCCTCCCAGTATTCTCTTTCCCTCTTTCAGACAGAGATATAAAACAGCCATTTGCAAAGTAAAAAGCCATGCTAGTCTGGTGTGACAACGTCTCTCTGTGTTCCTTCGTTGTCCTATTCTGAGGGCCGACTTTATCTCAAGGTCCATGCTGAGACGTGAAAGCTACAGCTTAATTCTTATAATGGACTTCGTTATACAGTATATCATATCACCAAGAGTTGCCCACATTAAGAGCCGCTTTTGGGTGATTTAACACTTCCAGAATGGAGACATTCATTCTCATCTCATGCTGTAATGCTTATCTCTCTGAGGAAGAAAGGACCTTTCAGTGTTCATAGTTGATATCACCAGTGATAGGCTAAGCGGCAATATGGTACTGGCTATTAACATTACATCAGGCATTCAGTCAGTGCAGGGGGTCCGGAAAGTTAACTTCGATAAAAAATAAATAGCGCTAAAACTTCAATTGTCCTGTGTAGGTGATTCACTGTAAATTGAACGTGTATCATTGCCGGTTAATATCTGCATACAGTATGTGTTTAGTACCATGTTACTTTTACTACCATGTCCTTGTCTTCAGAGTAATTAATGGTGTTGTTTACTTTACATTCTGTAAGAGCTTAATGAGGAACATGCATGTTTTAGGCACATAATTTAGGCACACATTACATTTTCACAAGTTAACAATTGAATTCAGAGCCCTAATTAGTCCTGATATAGATAAATGAGCGAACCTATTGTTTAATACGTCATTACATCTCCGTAATATAAGATGACCAAACATGTTGTGGACAGTGTATCGTGTAAACGTTAAACAAATTGATTGAATCAGACCTGTATTGTGGTAAATCCACATCATTATGACCTTGTATCTTCCCTGCCAACATGTTGTATGTACGACAGTGTCTGAGACCAAGGATGTCCTAATATGGACACCATACAGTTATCTCAGAATCTTAACAGACAAAGTCAGGTAAAAAAAAAACTGACTCACTCAAGCTTTCAATCTGTGCTTAGCTCACTTAACACAAGGGAAGAAAACTTTTGCGACCCACTAAAATATTCAAGCTTAAAGCATTGACCTTATTAGGAAGATTTTTGCATGTTGTTTTTGCCATGGGGAAATGTTGTTACCGTGTCATGTGCATGTTTAAAGTGGTGTTTAAATACAAAACAATTTGACAATACAACTTTCATAACAGTTACATACCAATAAAAAGAGACTAGCTGACAGTGGCTGACAGTGGCATTGCCAAACCAACAAACAATACAAAAAGTTCAAATACTCTCAAACTAATGGTTGTCTTTTGTATTGCTTCCACTTCTCAGTTCCCTGCTGGGCAGGGGGTGGCTGCTTTGTGTTGTACCACTTCTCAGTTCCCTGCTGGGCAGTTGATGGCTGCTTTGTGTTGTACCACTTCTCAGTTCCTTACTGGGCAGGGGATGGCTCCTTTGTGTTGTTCCACTTCTCAGTTCCTTGCTGGGCAGTTGTTGGCTGCTTTGTGGCAGGTTTACCTACCTCCCTTGCCTTGCTTACTTTATAACAACTATTATTCAAAGGGATGTTCATTTTAGTTTAGAAAAAAAAGTGCATCCAGGAGTTAACAAAAATACAACATGTATCACATACAATGCACAACATTGTACAGTTGTAGCACTTAACTATTATACAATATGCTCAAGTAATTGACTTCACTATAGCAAAACACATACTCAAATAAAGGGCAAGCCAGCAAAACATTTCTCCAGTCCAGCTAATTAGATAGACACCCTGTCTTGTTGTACGAGATTTGAAGTGGTTTATGGTTCATGAAGGCACCACCTGCTATGACCCCATGATTAAGGGTCTTCCCCCAAATTGCATCAGTTAGCCAGCGTTATCTGGTATTTGTCTTTACAAGATGGTATCGACTTTTGTGACATCATGCAGAAAATGAACTGTCATGTGTGCAAGTGCTGCACTGAATGAACGCTGATAAAACCTTCCGAGCCAATGGTAATAAATACTACAGGCCGACAAAGAACAGGCTAGGCAGACAAAGCACAACCACAACGTCTGGCCTCCTTTGAAATGAGAATGTTAATGTTGTGAGTGGCTTTAAAGGGACATTTAAAAAAGCACCACCCCAACATCAACATGTGTGAAAATGGTGCGTTTCTATGTTTTGTAGTAAAAAAGATAGAGGAAGATAAGTGTTTCCAATGACATCATCGGTGTGCATTGTGTGATTTGAACCAATTATGAGCAACCATTGCCTACTAATTGGTTGATGATGACATTGGAAACACTTAACTTCCTCTATCTTCTTTTCAACAAAACATAGAAATGTGCAATTTTCACATATGTTGATGTTGGGGTGATGCTGGAGATGAAGTTGAAAAACTGTGAAGTTTCCCTTTTAATATGAGTAGCTCAATCCTCATTTGGAAATCTATTTTGGACAGAGGTCTTAGTGAAGAAATAAAACAAATCAAGCTATTCCAATGCTTGCACGGCCTAGATAATGGGGTCATAATTTTTTCTTTACTTGCGTTGTGGAAATGTGATACAAAAAGCAAAGTGATAGCCAGATCTGCTTTTGCTGTGCGTAAATAGATACTTAAAGTCAGATTAACATCCAAGAAGCAACATCTAACATGATGGATTTCAAGGAATTTTTTTGCAGGTTCTGGAGGCCATTATATATTCTCCAAGGACATCAGAACAGCAATAAAACTAGCTATTAGAACATTGTCTATTTACATACTGATCTGTTTGGTGGGTTTGATACGGATTCTCACTCAGAATATTGTGACTCTTTAATTCGTTAATTATAAATGTTACGTTTAATATTCTGTGGCTTTCAACTTGTAGCCACATAGTGCAACAGAAAGACAACTTCCAATATGCCAAACAAATGATATTTAAAACCACAAAGCATCACGACTCAATCCGATTCCAAGTTAAGGTCATTCATGTTGTTCTTTTGTTTGTGCCGTTTCTTTTTTTTTTTTTTTACGTGTGCTGTTGCAATAGGGAAGTTTACTTTTCACTAGGGAAGTTTACTTGTCACTAGGGAAGTTTACTTTTCACTAGGGAAGTTTACTTTTCACTAGGGAAGTTTACTTGTCACTAGGGAAGTTTACTTTTCACTAGGGAAGTTTACTTGTCACTAGGGAAGTTTACTTTTCACTAGGGAAGTTTACTTTTCACTAGGGAAGTTTACTTTTCACTAGGGAAGTTTACTTTTCACTAGGGAAGTTTACTTTTCACTAGGGAAGTTTACTTTGCGTGACTCATTCTGCAGGGGGACTATTATGGGAAAATAACCCAATCAAATCCTAATCAAATAAATGTGTTAGTGTCAGATGTACAATTGTAAATTAAGTCAAAGCTTATCGGTTCAACAACTTTAGAATCTCCAAAGTTGTATTTTACATGGGACAAGAATTACGCAGATTAAGCGGAGCCATATTTTTCAGATTAAGAGTTTTTAATTTATACTTGAGTTATCAGTTTTCATAGTGATTAATAAGTAACTCCATGCACGTAATCACAACGTAAAAGTATTTTACCGATAGTCACATGATGTCTCTGGAAAAATATAAATTCTCAAGTTCACAGGTAGAAGCCAGCACATACTTCCTCTGAATGGTGTGTAGGCTGTTTTGATCTAAATGATGGTGCTCTTAGTGATGACATCAGGGATCTGCTGCTCTTTCACTTGTACCTTTCACCTGTACCTTTCACCTGCACCTGTCAAGACGGCTTTGCCGGCAATGGCATCACCTGCTATGACCCCAAGATCTGCGAAAGCGGCTCCTGCTGTCGTCAAGGTTACCGCTGGTCTTCTATACTGGGTTGTGTGGACGTTGACGAGTGTTCCCTTCCTGACCAGCCCTGCGCCCCTCAGGTCTGTGAGAACACCCCTGGGTCCTTCAACTGCCTGGTGCCTTCTGACGATAACCTCCGCTCAGTCCAGCACACCAGCCCAAACGTGGACCCCCACTCTGTCCAGTTTATGTGTGGGGACACAGAGTGTCCAGTGGGACAGGACTGTATCAGTATTGGTGGAACATCTCGTTGTGCAGACCCCTGCCAGCACTACTCTGTACTGAATGACGCCTGGCGTGCCACCAACTACAGTGGTATAGGGAACTGCGACAAGGATATCAACTTTCGGGGCTAGTATCGCATGTTCCTGGGGGACACCAGTGTTCAGATGCCAGAGAGGTGTGTGCAAAAGCACACGTGGTACCAACAGCCCGATGTGGCTCACAGATCCCCACCCCCAGCTGTCGGACGGAGTGGTTCAGCCGGGTGTCTGTGGGAGCTATGATAGCTGCTGCCAATACAAACAACCCCCAATCCATGTTAAAGCCTGCTATAGAAACTACTATGTCTACAAGTTTGTCAGTCCAACGTATTGCACCGTTGCCTATTGTGCAGACGTCAACACTATGGTATGTGCTACCTGTAGAAGTGATCAGACTTGTGTGAGTGAGGATAAGATCAACTGGAGATGTGAGAGGAAAGCTCCAGAGCTGGTATGTGGGCAGAGCCTCCTACAGGTGGGTCTCAGCAGAGCTCATCTGGAGGCTGCTGGTATAAACGCTACCACTGCTCATCTGGCTGACCGGCGCTGCTCCGCCCACGAGGATCGTAATGGCATGGTGTGGTACCAGGTGGAGCGCAGGGAGGGACACTGTGGAAACACAGTGAAGACAAATGGCACTCATACTGTCTACTCCAACAGCATATTCGTTTATCCAGTAGATGCACAAAATGATTCTCCTCTTAGCTTTCCTTTCTCCTGTATCTATCCTCTGGAGATAGAGAGCAGCCTGGATGTGCCCATCAGACCCCATCTACCAACTGACAATGCAGTTGTCGCAGTCGGTGCCAAGGCCAGAGCCTCTATGTTTCTGTATCGTAACTCCAACTACACAGAGCCTTACCCAGCTGGTCAGGCAGTCACTCTGCTTGTGGGTTCCACCCTGCATGTGGGCGTGTCCGTAGACGAGTCAGACCCGGAGCTTTTCGTGGTCGTTCTAGACGACTGCTTCACCACGGAATCCCCCAGTCCTGACAACCTCCTTCGATACTACATAATTCAGGACAGCTGTCCAAGCCATCGTACCCACGTGACAGTCTAGGAAAGTGCCTCATCCCTCCAGGCTCGATTCTCTGCTCTGCTGTATGGGGGCTACCGTTACGTCTTCCTGCACTGCCGCCTCAGCCTGTGTAACCACAAAAGCTCATCCTGCTCTCTAGTGTGTTCCAGGAGGAGGTCCCGCTCTGTGGCCAAGTCTGTCTCCATCAACCCCCTCACCATCGGGCCAATCACCTGGGCCCAGAGTCTAGAATGACCTCCAGCTTCTCCCCCACCCCTCAACCCCACTGTCAACCCACTGGGCCCTCTCCCTCCCCAGATCTCCATTCCCACCAGCACAACCAATGGTCATGCAAGGGCACCAAATTACTTTCTGCTATTATTGATAATGAATGTTTGCAATACAGTGTGTGATTTCATTGTACTGTAAATGTTTTATACACATAGACTTGCATTGCTTTTGAGGATCGATCATTTACTCAGTTGTGTTCGTGCCAACCAAACCTGAGTTGCTCAGTGTGTATGCTGCCATTTGACAATGACAATACATAACTATATGATAAAGAACACATCACTACGTATTTTCTCTCTCCTCCCCCACTTGCACATAGATACACCCCCCTCTATTTCCCCAGCCTGCAGACATTTTTCAAAGGCATTTGACATAGACACAACTGTTGCCTGAGGTTTTTTCTTTCACCTTCTTGTAATTCCCAGTTGTATCTGGAAATCTAGAGTATACCGAGAGTCACTGCGAGGTCTCTGAAGTCATACCTGCAGCCATTTTGGGGCAATCTTGAAGAAAGAGATAGCATCAACCAGCCAGAAAATGCAAGTAATGCTTACAGTAGGGATGATTTCCGACATAGCCGGGCTACCAGGGTCACCAGGGAGACCAATCTAAAGGGGAGAGAGAGGAGCCCATTACATCCGCCAGTAGAGGGAGAAATGATTGCCAGGGGAAGATAATTGTGAGGAGAGAAGCATGAAGCAAAAGCAGTGCCAGAAATTGTATCAGTCGGTGGCCCCTTTACAGCCTCTGCCCGTCTCGGATAAGGGGGATATGAACACTGGCAAGGTGCAGCTGGGAGGGAGAGAATGTCATTATCGTGGGACCCCCACACAACCCCATAACCCTTTCCTCTGCTTTATTTTACTTTCCACTTCATTTTGAGTTTGCTCTTTGCTCTGCCGCTCGCTTGACGAGGTAAATGTGTAAGTCCCCCTGGCTTTTGAAATCAATTTGGGTCCTCGCTGTGTCTTGTACGACACCTGACTGGCCCTGTGGCGCAGCTCCTTGATGAGGCCCGGCTGGCCCCGTGGCGCAGCTCCTTGATGAGACCTGGCTGGCCCTGTGGCGTAGCTCTATGAGGAAGCCTGGCAGGGGGCTTTTGGCTGCCCTCACATTTTTGAAAGGTGGAGGAAGTGATTAACAGTGACGGCACACACACACATTGCACGTGTGAACACACAGATCTCTGGTTCACTCAGACAGCGGTATACAGGTTTGAGCTCCATTCCTGTGAGATTGTAAAGTAGGTTGTTGATGGAAAAATTGGCACCTCCTTAAGTAATGATACCTCGCTGGAAATAATTGATTGTTCAGACCCACTTGTGTACTTTGACCTCATACACAACCAGGGTTAACAAGAACTACTGTTACCACAGCAATATTGATTGTCAAAATAATCAAAGTAGGTGCACCCCACTCCGATAAACATAGAGCTATAGTTATTAAAGGATGCTTTACTGTAACAAGTGGGTCAAGGAATCAATTTCAGTGTATTGGAGAAAAGGGGAGACTGGTTACCCAGGAGAAACAGAACAGAGTGGTTAACTAGGAGAAACAGAGCAGTGGTTAACCAGGAGAAACAGAACAGAGTGGTTAACTAGGAGAAACAGAACAGAGTGGTTAACTAGGAGAAACAGAGCAGTGGTTAACCAGGAGAAACAGAACAGAGTGGTTAACCAGGAGAAACAGAACAGAGTGGTTAACTAGGAGAAACAGAGCAGAGTGGTTAACCAGGAGAAACAGAACAGAGTGGTTAACCAGGAGAAACAGAACAGAGTGGTTAACTAGGAGAAACAGAGCAGAGTGGTTAACTAGGAGAAACAGAACAGAGTGGTTAACCAGGAGAAACAGAACAGAGTGGTTAACCAGGAGAAACAGAACAGAGTAGTTAACCAGGAGAAACAGAGCAGAGTGGTTAACCAGGAGAAACAGAACAGAGTGGTTAACCAGGAGAAACAGAACAGAGTGGTTAACCAGGAGAAACAGAACAGAGTGCTTAACTAGGAGAAACAGAGCAGAGTAGTTAACCAGGAGAAACAGAGCAGAGTGGTTAACTAGGAGAAACAGATCAGAGTGGTTAACCAGGAGAAACAGAACAGAGTGGTTAACTAGGAGAAACAGAGCAGTGGTTAACCAGGAGAAACAGAACCGAGTGGTTAACTAGGAGAAACAGATCAGAGTGGTTAACTAGGAGAAACAGAACAGAGTGGTTAACTAGGAGAAACAGAGCAGTGGTTAACTAGGAGAAACAGAGCAGTGGTTAACCAGGAGAAACAGAGCAGTGGTTAACCAGGAGAAACAGAGCAGTAGTTAACCAGGAGAAACAGAACAGAGTGGTTAACTAGGAGAAACAGATCAGAGTGGTTAACTAGGAGAAACAGAGCAGTAGTTAACCAGGAGAAACAGAACAGAGTGGTTAACTAGGAGAAACAGAGCAGTAGTTAACCAGGAGAAACAGAACAGAGTGGTTAACTAGGAGAAACAGAACAGAGTGGTTAACCAGGAGAAACAGAACAGAGTGGTTAACTAGGAGAAACAGAGCAGTGGTTAACCAGGAGAAACAGAACAGAGTGGTTAACTAGGAGAAACAGAGCAGAGTGGTTAACCAGGAGAAACAGAGCAGAGTGGTTAACCAGGAGAAACAGAACAGTGGTTAACCAGGAGAAACAGAACAGAGTGGTTAACTAGGAGAAACAGAGCAGTGGTTAACTAGGAGAAACAGAACAGAGTGGTTAACTAGGAGAAACAGAGCAGAGTGGTTAACCAGGAGAAACAGAACAGTGGTTAACCAGGAGAAACAGAACAGAGTGGTTAACTAGGAGAAACAGAGCAGAGTAGTTAACCAGGAGAAACAGAGCAGAGTGGTTAACTAGGAGAAACAGATCAGAGTGGTTAACCAGGAGAAACAGAACAGAGTGGTTAACTAGGAGAAACAGATCAGAGTGGTTAACTAGGAGAAACAGAACAGAGTGGTTAACTAGGAGAAACAGAGCAGTGGTTAACTAGGAGAAACAGAGCAGTGGTTAACCAGGAGAAACAGAGCAGTGGTTAACCAGGAGAAACAGAGCAGTAGTTAACCAGGAGAAACAGAACAGAGTGGTTAACTAGGAGAAACAGATCAGAGTGGTTAACTAGGAGAAACAGAGCAGTAGTTAACCAGGAGAAACAGAACAGAGTGGTTAACTAGGAGAAACAGAGCAGTAGTTAACCAGGAGAAACAGAACAGAGTGGTTAACTAGGAGAAACAGAACAGAGTGGTTACCCAGGAGAAACAGAACAGAGTGGTTAACTAGGAGAAACAGAGCAGAGTGGTTACCCAGGAGAAACAGAACAGAGTGGTTAACCAGGAGAAACAGAGCAGAGTGGTTAACCAGGAGAAACAGAACAGAGTGGTTAACCAGGAGAAACAGAGCAGAGTGGTTAACATGTATGGACCCAGAACTTAAATCTAGAGGCTGACCAATTAGTTAACAGAGATTATTCTTGGATGTTTCACCCTTCACCTCATATCTTAGTGCATGTACTGACATATGGTAAGCTTGTGTGCTCAGAAAGATGACAATCAAATGAAATGTGAAATTATCAATATTGTTGAGGCATTTCACTGAAAAGCACTCATAGCCAACTAAGTTACGGATAGAAGAAAATGGAATGTAGGCTACCATAGTGCTGCACACTAAAAATATGACCTTGTTTACCAATGGATTCGTACATTTCTATTACCCTCAGTGTCTGAGTGCTGCAGAATGTACAGAGTGCCAGGATTAGTGGGAGGCCTGATGATCGGTCCTCAAAAGACTGTCAAAAGCCTTACTTTGAGTTGACGTGAGGAGATGTCCTCACTGGGTCCAGAATTACTCCATGTGATATCAAGAAGCAGAAAGTCAAGAACATCTCCTGAGTTCTCCTTAACGGTCTTTATTTACTGCTATAGCTGTGACAGAATGCAGCCAGCGTGATTCCATTCATTTGTAATTAGAAGAAACTAAACACAAAGATTTAATGACATGTGCCCCTGCCAGTTAAATCAGTTTCATGAGGGGAATTTTAATTCAGACTTTTCGGGATACGATTGCACCCCTCAGCGCTTTTGTTAAAGATTGATTAATGGTATATTTGGTGCAAGAGGACTGAGGGTAGGGACAACATACTAATCTTTTGCATCAAGAATGTGTACATTACTTTACAAATTACACGGTCAGTAGGACTGTTAAAAAAAAGTATTATCCAACTTGAACTTGTTCAAGTCTGGCCAATTAAAATGTGAAACCTTTCATGTTGTCATGGTTCTCTGGTGGTGCTACTATGTTGGCTTTCTTGTGCTTTGCAATAGGAGAGCATTTACTTGCAATGGTTAACTCATGGGTAAGCCCACTGCGCATGGGCTTTTTTGGATTATGTTTGCTTTCACCTGGCAGACTCCTCTTAAGACTCACCCCTCTGAACCCGGCTGTCTTGAGTGGCAGCTGAGCACGTCCTACAAGCCCCCATAATCCTTCGCTCTGCTTCTGTCTGATGTCATCTTTTCCGTGGGATAAACACTGGTGCCCCCAGGGCTTCCCGATAAGAACCTCTTCTGAGAATGAAGACGAGGATTAGATTCTTTCACTTCCACACCCTGGAACTAAAAAAACTAAAATATCAGCATTTATTTATAGCCGCAAAACCCCTTGGCAATTAGTTACCCTGTGAAGCAAAACACACTGCCACATCTTCAAGTAGAAGAGAAGATACATATATATATTTCAGCTGGCGTCACATTAAATAAATTGGGTGTGCTTAAAAAGATTTGCTTACAGTAGTTAAAGTTGCCGTACTTGAATTGTGCAACAGATGGTGCCTGGTACTTTGTGTTGTTGATCCATGTCTATGCCACTTAAGTTGCTTTAGAGAAAAAAACAAAAAAACAATGAAATGTGTTTGTCTAGCAGCACATGTTGTTGAGTCTCAAAGCACTTCATGTCTTAAATAGATTACTCACTTCATCCACCACCAACGTGTAGCTGTCGCAATATGGACACTGTGCGCATGCTAACCACTGCCACCAACCTCCAGTGACTATACATGTACTGTTTAGCCAATATGCTAGTACATGCATGTAAGAAAACAATGGAATCACATGCATAAGGACTTTAACTTAATAAGCAAAAACCAAAGCTACACGGATACCACATACTTTCCCCAATTAAATCCGACACCGCTGTCCCCAGTTAATACCATAAAACAATACCTGACCCATGCTGAAACAAACATTTTTCGACCACATGGAGCATAAATCATTCATGTCATGGATGAATTATTGACCAGGACAGGGAGGAGAAAAACAACATGCAGACCCATTTTGATAAGCATTTGTCTCCTGTACTCATGGCAGCCATTTTGCATTTTGGTCGGGGACTTGATCACCAGCATTCTTCCAGATAACACTTGATTTGGATAGTCTGTAGAGCATCTACAGATGGACTATCAGTGACATTTTAAATAACTATCTACAAAACCTAGCCCCCCAACCATTATCCTATCCCTAAACATAACCTTTACTCTAGCCTATAACCCTTACCCTAACCCTTATTTTAAACCCAACCCTAACCGTAACCTTAGCAAGCAGTTGCTTATCAACAGATAGTGTGTTGACAGTTTGACCTTCTACATCGGACTATCCAAATAAAGTGTGACCTTCTTCCAGGCCATAATCTAACATGAAACGCCGATCTCATTTCAAAAACTTAATTCAGCTTGTCTGCTGTAATAGAATAGTCACAAAACTGTAAAAATGCGCTTATTTGACACTCCGGGCAGGTTAAAGCAAACGGTAGATCTATTTGAACGATTTGAAATAGTACTTGAACCCAGGTCTGGTGAAACGCCACAATGTTTTTTTTTCTTTCATTCTGCCTCTTTCATCACTGTAAAATAGAATGATTTGCATATCTCGGGAGGTGTCCCCGCTGAGATTTTCTGTGTGTTATCTGTACAAAATTTCCCTCAGTGCACTTTTAATCAGTCAACAGATAAGGGCGGGATTCTTGTGAAAAAAAATTAACGGAATACAAAAAAAGTTAATGAGGTTTTTCCTGCACTACACCTCTAGAGGAATGGGTCCACTTAACTGCAACGTCATTATCCAGGAATTAAATGGGGACGGTTGTTTTGCAATGCAATCTATTTAGACTTTAATTGCATGTGAACGGTTCTCCCTGCAACAAGGGAGCAAAGGCTCTGCGTGTGACATGATATTCCAACCCATTCAGGAGTTTGAGCTGTTCTCTATTTCTTTAACGAGGAAGGATTTTTTTGTCACATTGTGGGGGGCGAAAGCGCTTGCATGTCATCAACCTCAGGCAAGCAGGTATTGGATGTAACCTAACAACGTTCCTTTTTAGTGTCCGTATAACTTTTTTTTTTAAATGTTGATTTTATTTTTTACTTTTATCTTTGACCGTCATTCTAACCCCCGCCCAGCAACTTCACTCCCACTTGTCTCCAGTTCCAAATCCCAACCCTCAGCTTCCCTCAGCTCATGCAGAATAGGTGGTTCGAGTTTGTTGGTTGCCAGTGCAGTGGTAGCTAGACCATAGACTTCTGCTTATGTACTGTATCTGGTTCTACTGAGTTACTGTTCATATAAGGAAATCTATCAATTGAAATGAACTCATTAGGCCCTAATCTATGGATTTCACAAGACTGTGAATACAGATATGCCTCTGTTGGTCACAGATACCCCCCCCCCCCCCAAAAAAAAGTAGGGGCATTAATCAGAAAACCAGTCAGTATCTGGTATGACCACCATTTGCCTCGTGCAGCGCGAAACATCGCCTTCTCATAGAGTGGATCAGGCTGTTGATTGTGTCCTGTGAAAAGTTGTCCCACTCCTCTTCAATGATTGTGCGAAGTTGCTGGGTATTGGCGGGAACTGAAACATGCTGTCGTACACGTCGATCCAGAGTATCCCAAACATGCTCAATGGGTGACATGTCTGGTAAGTAGAGGTACACCGATTATGATTTTTCAACGCCGATACCGATACCGATTATTGGCGGACCAAAAAAGCCTATACCGATTAATCAGCCGATTTGTATTTATTTATTTGTAATAACGACAATTACAACAATACTGAATGAACACTTATTTTAACTTAATATAATACATCAATAGAAATCAATTTAGCCTCAAGTAAATAATGAAACTTGTTCAATTTGGTTTAAATAATGCAAAAACAAAGTGTTGGAGAAGAAAGTAAAAGTGCAATATGTGCTGAGTAAGAAAACTAACATTTCAGTTCCTTGCTCAGAACATGAGAACATATGAAAGCTGGTGGTTCCTTTTAACATGAGTCTTCAATATTCCCAGGTAAGAAGTTTTAGGTTGTAGTTATTATAGGAATTATAGGAATATTTCCCTCTATACCGTTTGTATTTCATTAACCTTTGACTATTGTGTAACAGTATAGCTTCCGTCCCTCTCCTCGCTCCTCCCTGGGCTCGAACCAGCAACACAACGACAACAGACACCATCGAGGCAGCGTTACCCATGCAGAGCAAGGGGAACAACTACTTGAAGGCTCAGAGTGAGTGACGTTTGAAAAGCTATTAGCGCGCGCTAACTAGCTAGCCATTTCACTTCGGTTACACCAGCCTCATCTCTGGAGTTGATAGGCTTGAAGTCATAAACAGCGCAATGCTTGACGGACAACAAAGAGCTGCTGGCAAAACGCACGAAAGTGCTGTTTGAATGAATCTTTACACGCCTGCTTCTGCCTACCACCGCTCAGTCAGATACAGTGCCTTGCGAAAGTATTCGGCCCCCTTGAACTTTGCGACCTTTTGCCACATTTCAGGCTTCAAACATAAAGATATAAAACTGTATTTTTTTGTGAAGAATCAACAACAAGTGGGACACAATCATGAAGTGGAACGACATTTATTGGATATTTCAAACTTTTTTAACAAATCAAAAACTGAAAAATTGGGCGTGCAAAATTATTCAGCCCCTTTACTTTCAGTGCAGCATACTCTCTCCAGAAGTTCAGTGAGGATCTCTGAATGATCCATTGTTGACCTAAATGACTAATGATGATAAATACAATCCACCTGTGTGTAATCAAGTCTCCGTATAAGTGCACCTGCACTGTGATAGTCTCAGAGGTCTGTTAAAAGCGCAGAGAGCATCATGAAGAACAAGGAACACACCAGGCAGGTCCGAGATACTGTTGTGAAGAAGTTTAAAGCCGGATTTGGATACAAAACATTTCCCAAGCTTTAAACATCCCAAGGAGCACTGTGCAAGCGATAATATTGAAATGGAAGGAGTATCAGACCACTGCAAATCTACCAAAAACTGGCTGTCCCTCTAAACTTTCAGCTCATACAAGGAGAAGACTGATCAGAGATGCAGCCAAGAGGCCCATGATCACTCTGGATGAACTGCAGAGATCTACAGCTGAGGTGGGAGACTCTGTCCATAGGACAACAATCAGTCGTATATTGCACAAATCTGGCCTTTATGGAAGAGTGGCAAGAAGAAAGCCATTTCTTAAAGATATCCATAAAAAGTGTTGTTTAAAGTTTGCCACAAGCCACCTGGGAGACACACCAAACATGTGGAAGAAGGTGCTCTGGTCAGATGAAACCAAAATTGAACTTTGCAACAATGCAAAACGTTATGTTTGGCGTAAAAGCAACACAGCTGAACACACCATCCCCACTGTCAAACATGGTGGTGGCAGCATCATGGTTTGGGCCTGCTTTTCTTCAGCAGGGACAGGGAAGATGGTTAAAATTGATGGGAAGATGGATGGAGCCAAATACAGGACCATTCTGGAAGAAAACCTGATGGAGTCTGCAAAAGTCCTGAGACTGGGACGGAGATTTGTCTTCCAACAAGACAATGATCCAAAACATAAAGCAAAATCTACAATGGAATGGTTCAAAAATAAACATATCCAGGTGTTAGAATGGCCAAGTCAAAGTCCAGACCTGAATCCAATCGAGAATCTGTGGAAAGAACTGAAAACTGCTGTTCACAAATGCTCTCCATCCAACCTCACTGAGCTCGAGCTGTTTTGCAAGGAGGAATGGGAAAAAATGTCAGTCTCTCGATGTGCAAAACTGATAGAGACATACCCCAAGCGACTTACAGCTGTAATCGCAGCAAAAGGTGGCGCTTCAAAGTATTAACTTAAGGGGGCTGAATAATTTTGCACGCCCAATTTTTCAGTTTTTGATTTGTTAAAAAAGTTTTAAATATCCAATAAACGTTGTTCCACTTCATGATTATGTCCCACTTGTTGTTGATTCTTCACAAAAAAATACAGTTTTATATCTTTATGTTTGAAGCCTGAAATGTGGCAAAAGGTCGCAAAGTTCAAGGGGGCCGAATACTTTCGCAAGGCACTGTACTTAGATACTTGTATGCTTGTATGCTCAGTCACATTATATGCAACACAGGACACGCTAGATAATATCTAGTAATATTATCAACCATGTGTAGTTAACTAGTGATTATGATTGATTGTTTTTTATAAGATAAGTTTAATGCTAGCTAGCAACTTACCTTGGCTTACTGCATTCGCGTAACAGGCAGTCTCCTTGTGGAGTGCGACGAGAGAGAGGCAGGTCGTTATTGCGTTGGACTAGTTAACTGTAAGGTTGCAAGATTGGTTCCCCGAGCTGACAAGGTGAAAAGCTGTCGTTCTGCCCCTGAACGAGGCAGTTAACCCACCTAGGCCGTCATTGAAAATAAGAATGTGTTCTGACTTGCCTAGTTAAATAAAGTTAAAAAAAATATATATATATATACAGATTTCCGATTGTTATGAAAACTTGAAATCGGCACTAATTAATCTGCCATTCCTTTAAATCGGTCGACCTCTACTGGTGAGTAGGCACCACCATCACCTCATGTTTCAGCATGATAATGCACGGCCCCATGTCGCAAGGATCTGTATAAATTCCTGGAAGCTGAAAATGTCCCAGTTCTTCCATGCACGACAATTGGCCTCAGGATCTCGTTACGGTATCTCTGTGCATCCAATTGACATCAATAAAATGCAATTGTGTTGATTGTCGGTAGTGCCTGCCCATACCATAACCCCACTGCCACCATGGGGCACTATGTTCACAAGTTGACATCAACAAACCGCTTGCCCACACAACGCCATATATTCTGTCTGCCAGAATATGCCCTGTACAGCTGAAATCGGGATTCATCCGTGAAGAGCACATTTCTCCAGCGTGCCAGTGTCCATTGAAGGTGAGCATTTGCCAACTGAAGATGGTTATGACGCTGAACTGCAGTCAGGTCAAGACCCGGATGAGGACTACAAGCACACAGACAAGCTTCCCTGAGACTGTTTCTGACAGTTTGTGCAGAACACCTTCGGTTGTGCAAACCCACAGTTTCATCAGCTGTCCGGCTGACTGGTATCAGACTAAGCCGGATGTGCAGGTCCTGGGCTGATGTGGTTACACGTGGTCTGCGGTTGTGAGGCTGGTTGGACATACTGCCAAATTCTCTAAAACAACGTTAAAGGCGGATTATGGTAGAGAAATTACCATTAAATTATCTGGCAACAGCTCTGGTGAACATTCCTGCAGTCAGCATGCCAATTGCATGCTCCCTCAGAACTTGAGACATCTGTGGCATTTTGTTGTGTAACAAAACTACACATTTTAGGGTGGCCTTTTATTGTCCCCAGCTTCTTGATATGCCATATCTGTCAGGTGGATGGATTGTCAATGGAGAAATGCTCATTAACAGTGACGTAAACAAATGTGTGCACAGCATCTTAGAGAAAAAAGCTTTTGTGCATATGGGACATTTATGGGATCTTTGATTTCAGCTCATGAAACATGGGACCAACACTTTACATGTTGCATTTATATTTTTGTTCAGTGTATGTTTGAACATTTGTTTTCGAAAATACACAGCTTGATAGACGTGTAGGCTATTTCCACAGCCAAGTAGATACAACTATTCACAAAGGAAGGGAGAGAGAGAGACAACTGCAAGTGAGCTTTCACATTTTTAAACATGTTGGAGTTAGATAAACTTGGATTTCTTGGCAGGGACATATACATATACTACATATATACATATACTACTACCGTCCACAGCATAACCTCCACTCCAGATCAAAACTCCAGACCTACAACCTAATTTTGGACAGAATTCCCTGGAAAGATTACTACTACCAAGGATTCCTTTTTCCAAGATATACAGAGGGTGCTCTAGCAAACAAAGAGCAGAGACCTGAGGACACCTTCCAACCTGGAACTGAGACAGACCAGATACAACTTCAATTCGCACTCAGGTGTGAAATGAGCGGTGTCGAAGCCTTTGAGCCCAACTAATGGCAGGAGTCTCACAGGCTACCCCACCCAAATCCAGAGGTCTTTGAAATCCTCTCCCGCTGTTCAGAGACAATCCACTGGCATTTTCTACAATAAATCTGCTTTCAGAAATAAAAGCTTCTCCCAAGTGGGTGTGAAACCTTCTCCCGTTGCCTGCTGCACTGCTGCTTGGATTCTACCTGACGATCTGATCACCGCCTGCCCTGGCTTGTCTCGCCCTGTCTGGTACTGGTACCCCCACCACATTCCCCCTCTCTCCCGAGCTTTTGCTTGCCTCCAGCAAACAGGCACTGCTGGGGTGAGTGACTCTGAACTTACAATGGCTAGCCCCAAGTCGTTATGTTTTTTTCTCTTGTGCATTTCGCTATTTTACTATTTGCCTCATGACTCCTGCATGCTTTGTTGACTATGAACTTTCTTGTTTACCCAACCGTGGGACAGACTATGTTGGTTCCCACACTCGGGACTCTGACTCTCTACTGGTTAGACAGACTTTTGGCCTCCCGTCCTATTCTAACCACCTCTCACCGGCTTTGTATTCATGTTACCTGATGAAATTGCTGTACAATATGATCTAACGCACATTCAAATGTCATAAATGAACACTGCAGAGCTCTGCCTGTCCTGCACCGTGCCTTGATTGTTTTTACTGTTGATGATATCTGGAAATGTGCATGTACACCCTGACCCATCTACTGTTGCCAGCTCTGATATCTGCTTCACTGATTTCTGCTCTCGTGAAAGCCTGGGTTTTCTGTACGTTAACACTAGAAGCATATTACCTACGATGGACCAATTGAAAGTGTAGGTTCACAGCTCCAATCCAGAAGTGTTTGTCATTACTGAGACGTGGTTAAGGAAGAGTGTTTTGAATACTGATGTTAACCTTTCTGGTTATAACCTTTTTCGTCAAGAGAGATCTTCCAAAGGTGGGGAGTGGCAATCTTTACCAAGGGTCACCTTCAGTGCTCAGTTGTCTCCACCAAGTTTGTCCCCAAACAATTTGATTTGCTGGTTTTAAGCATTAAACTTCCAAATAGCTCTTCGTTGACTGTTGCTGGATGTTATCGTCCTCCATCAGCACCGGCCTGTATCCTACCTGCCCTAAGCTCTCTCCTGGCCCCTTACACTAAGTCTGAATTTGTCCTGCTAGGTGACCTAAACTGGGACATGCTTAAACCACCTGACCAAGTCTTAAAGCAATGGGACTCCCTAAATCTTTCTCAGATTATTACCAATCCCATAAGGTATGACTCCAAACACCTAGAAAAGGCTACTCTCCTCGATGTTATCCTCACAAATAATCCTGGTAGACTTCAGTCTGGTGTTTACTTAAAGGTTAAATTAGAATTAAAAAATAAAAAATACTGTAATACTGTAATGAGTGATCATTGTTTTACAGCCTGTGTTAATAATGGCTGCTCGTCCTTTATTTAAAGGGGAGATCAAGCTGATCCTAACTGTTATAGGCCTATTTCTATTTTGCCATGTTTATCAAAAGTGTGGGAAAATCTTGTCAATAATCAACTGACTGGCATTCTTAATGTCTATAGTATTCTCTCTGGTATGCAATCTCATTTTCACTCAGGTTATGGATGTGTCACTACAACCTTAAAAGGTCCTCAATGATGTCACCATTGCCCTTGATAGTAAGCAATGTTGTGCTGCTATTTTTATTGACTTGGCCATAGCTTTTGATACGGTAGACCATTCCGTTCTTGTCAGCCGGCTAAGGAGTATTGGTGTCTTTGAGGGGACTTTGGCCTGGTTTGCTAACCACCTCTCTCAAAGAGGGCAGTGTATAAAGTCAGAACATCTGCTGTCTCAGCTACTGCCTGTCACCAAGTGTGTACCCCAAGGCTCGATCCTAGGCCCCAAGCTCCTCTCAATTTACATCAACAACATAGCTCAGGCAGTAGGAAGCTCTCTCTTCCATTTATATGCAGATGATACAGTCTTATACTCAGCTGGCCCCTCCCTGGATTTTGGGTTAAGCGCTCTACAACAAAGCTTTCTTAGTGCCCAACAAGATTTCTCTGCCCTTAACCTTGTTCTGAACACCTCCAAAACAAACGTCATGTGGTTTGGTAAGAAGAATGCCCCTCTCCCCACCAATGCTCCTCATAGGACACATCACTGCACTCTATACTCCTCTGTAAACAGGTCATCTATGTATACCAGTCGCAAGACCCACTGGTTGATGCTTGTTTATAAAACACTCTTAGGCCTCACTCCCCCCTATCTGAGATATTTACTGCAGCCCTCATCCTCCACATACAACACCCATTCTGCCAGTCATATTAAAGGTCCCCAAAGCACACATATGGGTCGCTCGTCTTTTCAGTTCGCTGCAGCTAGCGACTGGAACGAGCAGCAACAAACACTCAAACTGGACAGTTTTATCTCAATCTCTTCATTCAAAGACTTAATCATGGACACTTTTACTGACCTCTGTGGCTATTTGTTGACTATGTATGTATTGTTGTCTCTACCTTCTTTCCATTTGTGCTGTTGTCTGTGCCCAATACTGTTTGTACACTGTTTTGTGCTGCTACCATGTTGTGTTGCTACCATGTTGTTGTCATGTTGTGTTGCTAACATGCTGTGTTGTCATGTATTATTGCCATGCTATGTTGTTGTCTTAGGTGTCTCTTTGCGTAGTGTTGTCTCTCTTGTCGTGATGTGTGTTTTGTCCTATATTTTTAGGACAAAACATTGTCCCTGCAGGAGGCCTTTGCCTTTTGGTAGGCCGTCATTGTAAATAAGAATTTGTTCTTAACTGACTTGCCTAGTTAACTAAAGGTTAAATAAAATAAAAACTAGTTGTGAAGTGCATTAGCAAAAAGCTTTGTCCTTTTTTTAGAACAAAATTATATTTACGACTTGGCTGTTTACTAAATCACCCTGGCCCTCCCAGTCAACACCACCAGTTGATTGAGAGATGTCCAGTTTGCAGCCGAATATGCACCTTAGTGAAGACCAGCAAGTGGGCCCTCTTCAGTGTGTGTGAGACCAACCTTTATGATGAGAGTCCAGGAACTGATCTACACTGCTATGCCCATCAATGTGGCTCTGGCAAAGACCTCACCTCCAGCCTCACCTCTTGCCTGCTCACCAATGGTTGTTTATGGGGAGAAGATAATTAGGTACGTTTAGTCTGACCTGTTCAAACTTCAACATAGTATATGTTTGTGTATCAGATATCCCCTACCAACTTCCATTGGTAATAGTACAGTGATTGTGTGTGTGTTCGTGGATGCATGAGATGCAGAGATACCTGGCTCTCAACACATCCACAATAAGGTGATTACTAATAACACAGTATAGCAGAAATGTCCAGTAAAGCAACACGCTTTTCATTCCATGTGTCACTGATGAACTGTGCCTCAACTCTGCCTATTTCTACAGATGGACTGGAGATGCTTTTGCCAGACGCCAGCCTCAGTCGTTTGATGTGGAGACCATAATTGGCTAGGTTTTATCTAAAGTGTTCAAACTTCAACGTAGGTAATATCTGATACACAAACAGGTACTATCTTAACTGCCATTGGTAATTGAACTGTGATTGTGTATGTGTTCACAGACACATGTAAGGAGCAAGCCAAAAAGCTAGGCCAAATCAGCGGGTACAATTTCTCAACACAATGCCTACTCCACCCATGCTCTACCAATGTTTTCTAGCACACAGCTTTGACCTACTACAGTAGCTATGTTGGTATTGTACTTCAAACTATGTCTCGGCAGGTTGTATAGGATTCAAACATTCTCAAACAGCCTAATTCATACTCTTCAGAGGGATATATATATATTTATATATATATATATATATAATATATATATATATATATATATATATATATATATATATATATATATATATATATATATATATATATATATATATACAGTACCAGTCAAAAGTTTGGATGCACCTACTCATTCAAGGGTTTTTCGTTATTTTTGCTACTTTCTACATTGTGGAATAATAGTGAAGACATCAAAACTATGAAATAACACATATGGGATTATGTAGTAACCAAAAGAAAGTGTTAAACACATCAAAATATATTTTATATAGTAGATTCTTCAAAGTATCCACCCTTTCCCTTGATGACAGCTTTGCACACAGCTTTGTACTCTCTTTGGTTCTGTACTTCAGCACTTTGGATTTGAACTTATACAATGCCTATGAGGTTAAAGTGCAGATGGTAAACTTACATTTTAGGGTTTTTTCATACATACTGTATTGGAAGAACTGTTTAGAAATTACAGAATAATTTGTACATAGTCCCCCCATTTCAGGGGACTAAAGGTATTGGGCCAAATTCACTTATGTTTATTAAAGTAGTCAAAATGTTGTATTTGGTCCCATTTTCCTAGCACGCAACAATTACATGAAACTTGTGACTCTACAAACTTGTTTGATGCATTTACTTTTTGTTTTGCTTGTGTTTCAGATTATTTTGTGCCCAATAAAAATGAATGGTAAATAATGTATTGTGTCATTTTGGAGTCACTTTTTATTATCATTGTCAGCCTTTTATTATCAAATTGGGTTAGGTCGGGGTGTGACTAGGGTGGGTACTCTAGTTTTGTTATTTCTATGTTGGCCTGGTATGGTTCTCAATCAGAGGCAGCTGTCTATCGTTGTCTCTGATTGGGGATCATATTAAAGGCAGCCTTTTGCCACTGAGTTTTTGTGGCAACGATCCACGGTCCGGGTTCCTCCGCTGATGATCCACAATCCGGTTCCTCTGGTGACGATCCACGATCCGGTTCCTCCAGCGACAATCCTCGGTCAGGTTCCTCCGGCGACGATCTACATTCCGGTTCCTCCTGCGACGATCCTCGGTCCGGTTCCTCCGGCGACGATCTACATTCCGGTTCCTCCTGCGATGATCCTCGGTCAGGTTCCTCCGGTGACGATCTACATTCCGGTTCCTCCTGCGACGATCGAAATTCCGGTTCCTCCGGCGACAATCTACGTTCCGGTTCCTCCGGCGATGATCCACGGTCCGTGTACTGCCTGTGAGCACTGCATTTGCTGCGCCTTGGTCCGACATTCATTATAACGATCGTGACAGTCACTTTTATTGTAAATAAGAATAGAAAATGTTTCTAAACGCTTCTACATTAATGATGATTACGGATAGTCCTGGATCAATCATGAATAATGATGAGTGAGAATTCACAAATATTATACCCCCAAGACATGCTAACCTCTAACCATTACAACAACAGGGGAGGTTTGCATTTTTTGGGGGGGTATGATATTTGTGAATCTGTAACTTTCCCAATATATCACAAAGTGCTGGAGTACAGAGCCAAAACAACAAAAACTGTGTCACTGTCCCAATACTTTTGGAGCTCACTGTAGCTACTGTAGTAGATCAAAGCTGTGTGCGGGAAAACCTTGGTAGAGCATGGATGGAAAAGGCATTGTGGTGCTCGTCATATTTTTTCCCTTTTCAGCTTCAGACCAATGCCTACCAATTGATGTTGATCTACACTTGGACATATGTGTTTTAATCATATTGATATTTTTTCACTTCTTTACAGCCGGTCTTGCCATGCTCAGATACTGCTGGCTAACCAACTAGTTTAATACACATTATCTAGAGTAATAGTCTTATTTAGGGATGTCAGAATACTGAAACCCTCATTTTTGGCAGCAAAATGTGAATCTGAAACCCCCATTTTTGGCAGCAAAATGTTTCTGAGCCAAAGTCGATGTTACTCAGTGTAACACTACCAATTTCTCATGTTTTTCTTTAATTTGATTGAAAGGAACCCATTCAACCCTGTACTAAAGCCATAGACCGCATTTACACAGGCATCCCAATTATTATACACTATATTTAGAAAAGTATGTGGACACCCCTTCAAATGAGTGGATTCGGCTATTTCAGCCACACCTGTTGATGACAGGTGTATAGAAATCGAGCACACAGTCATGCAATTTCCATAGACAAACATTGGCAGTAGAATGGCCTTCCTGAAGAGCTGTGACTTTCAACACAGGATCATCATAGGCTGCACCACATTCCAATTGACTCTAGGATATCAAGATGAGGGGGGTCCTGGCGCCAGGTGCATACTAAAAATAGAGTCCTCTCATTGGACTCTTTCACAGGGATGCAATTTTGTCAATGCATTATGCATACGGTGCATTCAGAAAGTGTTTATACCCCTTTACTTATCCCACATTTTGTTGTGTTACAGCCTGAATTCCAAATGGATTACATTTTATTTTTTTCACACCCATCTACACACAATACCCAATAATGACGAACTGAAAACATGTTTTATAGACATTTTTGCAATTGTATAGAAAATGAAATACAGAAATATACTCCTGAGTCAATACTTGTTAGAATCACCTTTGGCAGCGATTACAGCTGTGAATGTTTCTGGGTAAGTTTCTAAAAGTTTCCCACACCTGGATTTTGCAACACTTGCCAATTTTTTATTTCAGAATTCTTCTAGCTCTGTCAAATTGGTTGTTGATCATTGCTAGACAACCATTTTCAGGTCATACCACAGATTTTCAAGCAGTCAAAACTGAATCTCTTCTTGGGAAGCAACTCCAGTGTATATTTGCCCTTGTGTTTTAGGTTATTGTCCTGCTGAAAGGTGGAAAGCAGACTGAAACCGGTTTTCCTTTGGGATTTTGCCTGTGCTTAGCTCCATTCGGTTTATTTTTCAAACCTGAAAAACTCCCCAGTCCTTTAAAATTACAAGCATACCCATAACATGATGCAACCATCACTATGCTTGAAAGGTGTGGCACTCAGTAATGTGTTGAATTCGATTTTCGATTTTCGATTTACTTTGGCACATTTTTAGCAGTATTACTTTAGTGGCTTGTTGCAAACAGGATGCATGCTTTGGAATATTTTTTGGGAATATTTTATTCTGTACCGGCTTCCTTCTTCTCAATCCGTCAATTAGGTTAGTATTGTGGAGAACTACAATGTTGTTGATCCATCCTCAGTTTTCTCCTATCACAGCCATTAAACTCTATAACTGAAATCCCTGAGCGGTTTCCTTCCTCTCCCGCAACTGAGATAGGAAGGATACCTGTCACGCCCTGATCTGTTTTACTTGTCTTTGTGCTTGTCTCCACAGCCCTCCAGGCGTTGCCCATCTTCCCCATTATACCATGTGTGCTTATACCTGTGTTTTCTGCTTGTCTGTTGCCAGTTTGTCTTGTTTGTCAAGCTTACCAGCGTTTGTCCTGTCAGCTCTTGTCTTTTCCCCAGCCTCTCTTTTTCTCGTCCTCCTGGTTTTTGACCCCTGCCTGTCCTGACCCTGAACCCGCCCGCCTGACCACTCTGCTTGCCGCTGACCCTGAGCCTGCCTGCCATCCTGTACCTTTGCCCCTATCTGGATTTCCGACTTCTGCCTGACCTGACCCTGAGCTTGCCTGCAATCCTGTACCTTTGCCTCTGTTGCTGTAAAAAACATTGTTACTTCGACACGGTCTGCATCTGGGTCTTACCTTATCCTGAGAGACGTCTGTATCTTTGTAGTGACTGGGTGTATTGAGGTCTTTGTGGTTGAATCTGTGTTTGAAATTCACTGCCCGACTGAAGGATCTTACATACAATTGTGTGGTTTACAGAGATGAGGTGGTCGTCATTCAAAGATCATGTTAAATGCTAACATAGTTGCATACTATCCATGCAACTTATGTGACTTGTTAAGCATTTTTTTCTCCTGAACCTATTTAGGCTTGCCATAACAAATGGGTTGAATACTTAATGACTCCCCACATTTCAGCTTTTGATTTTGAATGAATTTTATTTTTATTTTATTTTCACATTATGGGGTATTGTGTGACAACAAAAAAAATCTCAATTTAATAAATTTTCAATTCAGGCTGTAGCACAAAATGTGTAAAAAAGTAAAGGGGTGTGACATGGATTATGTGTACGTGCTAACATGTGACATGTGACATGTGACATGGATTATGTGTACGTGCTAACATGTGACATGTGACATGGATTATGTGTGCGTGCTAACATGTGACATGGATTATGTGTACGTGCTAACACGTGACATGTGACATGGATTATGTGTGTGTGCTAACATGTGACATGGATTAGCTGAAATGCCACCTGTGGTTTGTCTCTCAAATACATATACTACAGGAGGACACAGCAATAATTTAGGAAATTTATCGGTGGAGAGGTCTTTTTAGAACGCATGCATATTCAGTTGTACATTTCAGGGGGATGTGATGACTGTTTAACGTAGAGAACGTAATTGATTGATTGCGTTTATATGGATTTATTGTGACAAGTTGAGAAAATTAAAAGGCTGGTGGAAGACAGGTCCTTACTATCAGAAAGGCTACATACTTATCTGTTAATAAAAAAGTACTTAGAAATGCTATCATGGCTCCTGTCAACCATATTACATTAAAGGTTAACAGGTTGTAAAGTAAGGCTTTGTAATGATAGCTACTTGCCAAGTGTTACCATCATACCCTAACAGTTCTTAAAATACTTTAACAGACTTCCTGTGTCCTGTTTTATCAATCGCTAACATCACATGAACAGACTTTCATTACTTTGCATGTCCCTGCACAGCTTAGCATTTTACTGCCTACACTAATCTTTCTGCTACTATAGAGTTTTGAATTGAAGTCTGTCACATAACCTAATCACAATGCCCTACACCCCACTGCTCCCTCTATCTCATGGTAGATAACGTGCTTCTCAATCCAGGGGCTTTCAGCAACGGGGCCAGGTTCAATGGGAAGCCGTTTGTTATCTTAGCTTGGGGGTGACCATAAAAGCAAGATAGCAACCTGCAACTCAATAACCATAGAGTGGAGTTAGTTGACGGTGCCTGAGGGAGACGTATGAACTAGACCCTCTGCTTTGGAGGAGTAATCCCTCTAATACCAGACTGGATTTCCCTCTACACAAAGCTGTTCAGAATCACAGGATGTTTCTGGGTGGGCATCTTGACTCCCACACTGCACAATAACAGATTTTGTGTGCATCCCAATTGGCACCCCATTCCCTATATAATGCACTACCTTTGACCAGAGCTCAAATGGAATCCAATTCTCTCTATAGGATACTGAGAGGAAAAAGTTGTGCTGTTTCGGAGTGGTTGCTAAAGTGACATCTGCCAATAATCGTACAGAGGCTGTTTGGAAATTGTGGTCTCAATCTTTTCCTTGAACCAGACAAGAGGGGACAGGGGGTAGAGGGTTTAGGAAGGTTGACTGACAGCTATTGAATGAACGACACTGACAGGGGTACAGGCAGGAAGAAATACCTCTTGCGAAGATGTTGGTCTGTCTGTTTCTGACTAACCCTGGGAATTGATTCAGTTAATACAGTCTATTGTTTAGTAACTGTTATGATCTGTATATGGGGCAAATGATGGAATTCTGCTGGTGTCCTTTTTGTCCTATTCACCATATGATGCCTGGGCGCATCCAATTTGTTGCTATTGTTTTCCTCCTCCCGGGCCATTCACAAACAAGCAAAACTTAGTTAAATATGAATTAAATTGATCAAAGCGATTAAATAACGTGCACATAATTAGAAAATAAACGTTTTATTTTCAAGCAAAATAAGCACTCGGAAGCCAACTTTCGATTAGCATTTGTGAACGGGCGGAAGGAGGAAAACAATCACATTTGAGTTGGCGGGGCATCATATGGTGACTAGTCGTAGCGGGATGCCAGTTCATTTATTATTTTCTAGAGCATTTGTATGAGTGTGTGCGTCTGTCCGTGTGGCTCAATGACGATTTTAGCATGTAAATCTTGGAGGGGCAAAAATAAATAATAATTACGGAATGCCTGCCAGCAAAGCCACCACACAACACGAAACAATACATTAATTGCACTATAACGGTGAAAAACGGTGGGCAATTCGAATGTAACTCTACGGCAGCACCCGAAAGGCTAGAATTTTCAATGTCTCCTCTTACACTTGGCAGTAACGTGAAGACCCCATGAGTGACAGAACACTGAGCCAATCACGGCGCGACGCCCCATATCTTCTGCTGGCTTGTCCCACCACAAAAAGCACTGAGCTAGGCAGAAACACCTGCATTTTGGAGCAGCCTTATTGAAGAAAACAAAAACGAGACCATGTTTGTATGCGGCTTTATTAACTCAATATATATTCATACATTGCTTGCAAACTGATGTGACACGTATTAATGCCAAAACAACATGCAAAACCTTCCCTGAATGACGGGTCGCCACTGGTGTGGCTATTCTTTTGAATGTTCTATAAGCACGCACACACGTTGATGTATGTATGTGTGAGAGAGTGTACTGTGCAGTGGAGGCTCCTCAGAGGAGAAAGGGGGGGGACCATCCTCCTCAGTGAAATTTTATAAAAACGTAAATAGTGAAACATAAAAGATATATCCTTTATAGATAAAACTGTGTTAAATATATTCATATGTCACCAAATAATTGAGTAAAATACACTGTTTTGCAATAAAGGTCTACAGTAACTTCAACAACACAGTCTGGGGTAGCATCATGGTGAAGACTGAGAACAGCTAGCTTCCGTCCTCCGGCTACATTGTATCAGGTATCAAGGTAAGACCCAAGTGCAGACTGTGTGAAGTAACAATGTTTGTTGTAACCACAGGGGCAGGCAAATGACAGATCAAGGCAGGCAGGGGTCGATAATCCAGAGCAGATGCTAAAGTACAGGACAGCAGGCTCAGGGTCAGGGTCAGAGACAGACAGTAGTCAGGCATGCAGGGTCAGGACAGGCATAGGTCAAAAACTAGGAGGACGAGAAAAAACAAGACTAGGTGAAAAACAGGAGCTGAGACAAACCTCTGGTAGGATTGAACAAGCAAGACGAACTGGCGCCAGACAGACAGAAATCACAGGTATAAATACACAGGGGATAATGGGGAAGATGGACGACACCTGGAGGGGGGTGGAGACAAGCACAAGGACAGGTGAAACAGATCAGGGCATGACACATTGACTTCAATACAAAACCTAAGAGTCTCGTAGGCCTCACCCCCTTCCATAGACATACATAGTAATTATGACCACTTCCGGGGGACGTCCTCCAACCAATCAAAGCTTTTACAGTACTGACATGTTGTCCATCCAATCATAGAATTAGGATCAGAGAACGAACCTAGTGAGTTGTATTGGGATTGTGCCACAGAGCATTATGGGGGTTCTATTTGTTGAAGAACCCCTTTCATTCTCTGGGGTACACAGTGAAAATGAAAAGAGATCAGTTTCAGAGAAGGATGTTTCATGAGGATCAGTTTCATGAAGAAGGATGAAAAGGTGAGGGCGATCAATACCAACTGGTATCAAAAGTATAGCTGGTTAACAAGGAGTCTTTCATCAAGCCGCCTGTATTGCTGATCTTGCCTCCATTTTTGGAAAGTCTGAGCCTTGGCTTGGGCAAAAGAGGGGTACAGTGACCTGAAGAACATCGATCGTTCAGTAGGCAGCATATAAATGCCCACATCAGATTCAAGCTTCTGGGAAAAAACTCCATCGATCATGACGAATGTCTGTGTATTCAAATTGCGCGACACAACGAGAAAGTTAGAAGAAACGGGGATGTTCTCAAGCTGATTATCAACACCACTGCGTTTTTGGACTTGCAAGAATGTGCCTTTAGAGGACACTACGAGAGGGGCTATTTCCGCCGACAAGGGAATCTACAATGAGCTTGCAGAGGAATTTGCACGTAAAAATGCTTTACTTGCTGAATATATCAAACTTTCTGGGATGTCGAAATAAATTCCGAATTATTTGATAGCTTCCATCGCATCATCCATTTAAAATTTGATTAGAGAGATGCGCTGTGTCAACCTATTTTCACGTGCGCTCAAGGAGGCTTTCCGCTTACCTCCGGAATTTATTTAATAACAAAGATGAAAACGCATCATTCCGGACAGACAAAAGTAAAAACTCATGATATGACTGTTGCAGGAGCCTAGGCTACACTTAAAAATTATAGATCTGACATGTTGTATGGGAAAACTAGACCATTTTTTCAGTCTGATCAACTGTAGGCTACTAATAAGAGCAGACGCATACAGCCTATGTGCGCTGTCCATTTGGTGAGGGTAAACTAATTGGCAACGTTATGTATTTATAGTCCATTTGTGTGTCAGGAGAAAATGTAAATGTGATCAAACTTGGTTTATAGTCAAAATTGGGCTGGCTATGCTGCCTATACGTTTTCAATCCAAAGTTATCAACTGGAATGAATCAATCAACATAATAGTGATGACAGATGTGAATACATTTTTTATAAGTTCTACAGTTTTATAGAACTGAATGATGCAAACATGCATAAAGCAAGGTCAGCCCTGTGAGTTCTATTGTCTATCAGTTGTTGTCTCTGTGTCTGGGTAGAGGGAATCCCCTTCCTAATCTAGTCTAAATATAATGAATATGAACAAGTATAAGGTAGCTGCAGTTTGACAGGGTTTTCAACCCCCCAGGGCCAGGAGTTTTTTTTCTCTCTGTTTTTTTAAAGCCATGTGACCTGATTAGTGAAATCTGGTCCCATCATAGCCTTATAAAACCTTTTTTACAACTAATTAGTCACTGTCATACCTTACCATACCATACTGTCATCCAGAAATGTCCTGGTTAGGTGAACAGATAAGGAAAAACTCTGGGCCCAAGGGGGTAGAAATTGCTTACCCACTCTGAGACCTATGGTGCCACCAGTCTGCTTGCAGTTGTCAGTTATCGTCAGGTATGTGGATGATCAGGGCGTTATTCAGGATTGTTATTTGGGCTACTTTGATGTGTCAAGTGGGTGAGATGCCAACTCTGTGTTTAACTTCACAGAGAAACTTGACCAAACCTATGATGGTGCAGCTGTAATGGTATGTATTTCCAGCTAAGTCCTATCCGGTTCCCTGATTAATAGGTGATGACCACTCCACTCCACTACCATTGTCAACTCTGTCCTGACATGAACTGAAGCTACATGTATGTCTCATGTGTGCACTCATCCACTGGCACATTGAATGTTTCCTCTCCAAGCACTGTGAGTACCCATATCAATTATTCTCATTACTCTATGTAGAGTCAATCACATACACACACAATTACATTATTACACATCAATGATTTTACTCCTTGCTTGGACTAACTCATTCTTAGCTATTTGGTCTAACTGTGTAGTGTGTTGTGTTATCGTTTGTTGTCATCCCCGACAAATCCTGTCCTGCACTGAAGTCAAGCCTCTGAACACATCAACTCATGCTTCATACCCTCATTCAATCACTGCTGTGATCCCTTCCCAACACTGCAAGTGGCCCTCTCATTCCCATTCCCAATAATATTGAACTATAAAAGTCTTTATTAAATGCTTTAGGTTAAAATAATTACTCCTTGACAATTTTTGAAACACACTTTGACATCTGTGCATTCAGCGCCTATGTCGTGGGTCTCCCATCCTCCTCAATGTTTCAAGTCACCAGCCTCCACTGGTACTGTGCATTGACTTCTTCCTTGCGGAGCGGTCTTTCAGGTTATGTCGATGTAGGACTCGCTTTACTGTGGATATAGATACTGTTGTACCTGTTTCATCCAACATTTTCACAAGGTCCTTTGCTGCTGTTCTGGGATTGATTTGCACTTTTCGCACCAAAGTATGTTCATCTCTAGGAGACAGAATGTCTCCTTCCTGAGCGGTATGACGGCTGCGTGGCCCCATGGTGTTTATACTTACATACTATTGTTTGTACAGATGAACGTGGTACCTTCAGACATTTGGAATTTGCTCCCAAAGATGAACCAGACTTGTGGAGGTCTACAATTTTCTTTCTGAGGTCTTGGCTGATTTATTTTGATTTTCCCATGATGTCAAGCAAAGAGACACTGAGTTTGAAGACGGGCCTTGAAATACATCCACAGGTACACCTCCAATTGACTCAAATGATGTCAATTAGCATTTCAGAAGCTTCTAAAGCCATGACATCATTTTCTGGATTTTTCCAAGCTGTTTAAAGGCATTAAAGGCACAGTCAACTTAGTGTATGTAAACTTCTGACCCACTGGAATTGTGATACAGTGAGTTATAAGTGAAATAATCTGTCTGTAAACAATTGTTTTAACATTACTTGTGTCATGCACAAAGTAGATGTCCTAAACGACTTGGCATATCTATAGTTTGTTAACAAGAAATTTGTGGAGTGGTTGAAAAACGAGTTTTAATGACTCCAACCTAAGTGTATGTAAACTTCCGACTTCATCTGTAGATCCAGAGCATGTCAAACATGCTCAATGGGTGACATTTCTGGTGAGTATGCAGGTCATGGAGGAACTGGGACATTTTCAGCTTCCGAGAATTGTGTACAGATCCTTGCGTCATGGGGCCGTGCATTGTCATGCTAAAACATGAGGTGATGAATGGCACGACAATGGGCCTCAGGATTTCATCATGGTATCTCTGTGCATTCAAATTGCCAATCGATAAAATGCAATTGTGTTCGTTGTCCGTAGCCTATGCCTGCCCATTCCATAAACCCACCACCACCATTGGGCACTCTGTTCACTACGTTAACATCAGCAAACTGCTTGCCCAAACAATGCCATACACGTAGTCTGAGGTTGTGAGGACGGTGTGACGTACTGCCAAATTCTCTAAAATGACATAGGAGGTGGCTTATGTTAGAAATGAACATTCAATTATCTGGCAACACCTCTGGTGGACATTCCTGCAGTCAGAATGCCAATTGCACGCTCCCGCTAAACTTGAGACATCTGTGGCATTGCGGTGTGTCACAAAACGGCACATTTTAGTGGCCTTTTATTTTCCACAGCACAAGGTGCACCTGTGTAATGATCATGCAGTTTAATCAGCATGATCATTACACAGCATGATCATCATGATATGCCACACCTGTCAGGTGGATGGATTATCTTAGCAAAGGAGAAATGCTCACTAACAGGGATGCATACAATTTTAAATAAATATTTTATTTCAGCTCATGAAACATGTGACAAACACTTTACATGTTGCGTTTATATTTCTGTTAAGTATATATTGGGATTTGCTGGACGTTCGGGTCAATGAGAGGGTTGTTGGATTGACCTGAGGCTGTTGCATGTATGGCTGTGCACGTAAGATTGATCATTGAAAAACTCGGATGACTCAACCTATCCTGAGTGTCATGAAATATGCATACTCTGCATTCGTGGACAAAATTAGCCAAACATGTTAGTGGTCTTTGAAATGTGGTTGTCAATTCAACCACTTTAATCAATTTATAAATATACAGAAGGATGAATCATGTCACTAGGTTGGTGTAGTTACAGTTCACAAAGAGGCCTACTTGTAAAATCTACGTTATATATTTAGCATATTCACTCATGCATGCTTCAAATCTTTGATGAAAGCATACTTTGTAATATTTAAAAATCCTGTGGGTTTGAGAGTGCAACCTATTGTTGATTTCTGATGATTCACATCCAAGTCACCTTGCAGCTAATCCTGGAAAAAAAGCGTGTGGAAAAATGTGGGGGAAAAAACGTGGGGAAAAATGTATATTATGAATGTACCGCCGTAGGGAATTCTAAGGATTATGGAGTGGCGATATGTGTGCTTTTAACTTAAAGGCTTAGAAGAAAATTGTGACATTTCTAAGTGATTAAACACCTCTAGGTAGCATGACATTAAATGGAGACTAAATGTGACAATTCCGTTGCTTATCACTGTAATGGACTGAAACTCATAAGAAATGCACTTTAATAAAATATACTTGGTTTGACTTGATATGAATTTAGTTGACCCCGAAATTCATTTTTAATTGAACCTTTATTTAACTAGGCAAGTCAGTTAAGAACTGACTTTGCTCCCAAATGGCGCAGCAGTCTAAGGCACTGCATCTCGGTGCTGAGGTGTCACTACAGACACCCGGGTTTGGCTGGTGTAGGCCGTCATTGTAAATAAGAAATTGTTCTTAACCGTCTTGCCTAGTTAAATAAAGGTTAAATATTTATTTTTTTAAGATTTTTATTTTATTTTCAATGACGGCCTTACCCAGCCAAACCCTAACCTAGATGATGCTGGGCCAATTGAGCAAATTATGTGACATTTCCAAGTGATTAAACACCTCTAGGTAGCATGACATTAAATGGAGACTAAATGTGACATTTCCGTTGCTTATCACTGTAATGGACTTTGGATGGTGTATCAATACACCCAGTCACTACAGAGATACAAGCGTCCTTCCTAACACAGTTGCCGGAGAGGAAGGAAACCGCTCAGGGATTTCACCATGAGATCAATGTTGACTTTAAAACAATTTTAAAGAGTTTAAAGGCTGTGATAGGAGAAATCTGAGGATGGCTCAACAACATTGTAGTTACTCCACTAACCTAATTGACTGAGTGAAAAGGATCCTATTTGCAACAAGGCAGTATAGTAATACTGCAAAAAACATTTGGCAAAGCAATTCACTTTTTGTCCTGAATATAAAGTGTTATGTTTCAGGCAAATCCAATACTTTACTGAGTACCACTCTCCATATTTTCAACAAATAGGTGGCTGCATCATGTTAAGGATATGCTTCTAATCATTAAGGACTGGGGAGTTTTTTTCTGGATAAAAAAATCAACTAAATGGTACAGGTAAAATCCTAAACCTGGTTCATTCTGCTTTCCACCATAGACTGGGAAATTAATTCACCTTTCATAGGGCAATAACCTAAAACAAGGCCAAATCTACACTGGAGTTGCTTACCAAGAAGACAGTGAATGTTCCTGAGCGGTCAAATTAGAGTTTTGACTTAAATCTGGATGGAAATGGAAAATGGTTGTCTAGCAATGATCCAACAACCAAATTTGACAAAGCTTGAATAATTTAGATTAATCCAGGTGTGCAAAGAGCTTCAAGAAATACTCAGAGCTGTAATTGCTGCAATGGAGTATTGTGTGTAGATGGGTTAGAAAAAAATCTATTTAATACATTTTGATTTCAGGCTGTAACACCACAGAATGTGGAATATGTCAAGGGGTATGAATACTTTCTGAAGGCACCATAAACAGTGACGCTGCGAGATAAGAGGAATGAGTTCAGAGCTGGCAGTTTGACAGTTACTGTATGTCAAGCTCATACCCAACCTTCGTTTTATGCCTTCATCTTTACTATGTGATGCCAAATAGATCATCCTTCTCTTAAAGAAAGGGGGGGGGGGGCAGCATCTCTCACAGTTAAGCAGGTAGGTGTTGATCGATTGATTCAGCCACTCACCCATCCATCTATCCATCCAGTCATATTACATTAGCATTTCAGTCATTTAGCAGACACTCTTATCCAGAGTGACTTAAAGTACTGAGTGCATACATTTTCATACTTTTCCTCCATCCACCCATCCATCCATCCTCCACATATATAAAGTAGATAAACCTATGCCTTGTGGATTGCACTTCTGAGCAACGCCACTATCAACCGACTCCTGGTTTTCTTCAACCCCTGTGATGCAGGTAATACAATTAGCTCTCTCCGTGTTATTCTAAGCGACTGGGAGTTTAGAGCGCTCCTGGCTGGAGCCTTGTGTCAACACTCTCTCTGTGCATGGCACACCTGCAACACAGTGCCAGAGGGAAACTGGAGGCGAGGTAGACGGTGTTGGATTATCAAATGGAGCAGAGAGCTCAGTATCAAACGGCTTAGAAGAGACTGACAGAACATGAAGAGGGATAGAGAGAGAAACGAGGGAGGTAATTTGGGTGCCACAAAGAGTGAGAGCCGTGAGTGACCAGACCTAACAACTAAATCACAAGGGAGTTTGGGGTTGAGATTTCAGCTGGTCTCAACATAGCTGCTCAACACTTTCGAAATGCTGTCAGCAAGATACTGTGTTAAGTCTTGAAAGGTGACGAGAGAAACAATCACAAGAGAATAAAAGCTCTGTGGACACACATGGCATGGTATTGACGTGCTGATTGTTTCAGTTCTGGGTTGGCTGGGAAGGATCCATTCAGGGTCGCCATCAGTAAGCACGAAATGGGGGGAAAAAACACTGAAATGGAGTGAAACTCTGAGGTCCTATTTGAACTCTTCCAATAAGAATCACTCATATTTGTTTTCTGGAGGAAAATGTTTTGCTTTTGAAATGGCCGTTGGTGGAAGAAGGTGAGGACCAAGATGCAGCGTGGTAAGTGTTCATCATTATTTTAATTAACTGAACACTAAATACAACAAGGAACAAAATAAACAACCGAAACAGCTCCGTCAGGTGCAAAACACACTAAACAGAAAATAACTACCCACAAAACCCATGTGGGAAAGAGCTAGCTAAGTATGGTTCTCAATCAGAGACAACGACAGACAGCTGTCCCTGATTGAGAACCATACCCGGCCAAAAACAAAGAAACACAAAAACATAGAAAAAATAACATAGAACGCCCACCCTAGTCACACCCTGGCCTAACCAAAATAGAGAATAAAAAGCCTCTCTATGGCCAGGGCGGGACAGTACCCCCCCAAAACCTGACTCTAAAGGGGAGGGTCCGGGTAGGCCTTCTTACGGCGGCGGCTCGGGTGCGGGACGTGGACCCCGCTCCACCTCAGTCTTGGCCCACTTAGGTGGCGCCTCTGGAGCGTGGACCCTCGCAGCGGGCCCCGGACTGAAGACCCTCGTAGAGGGCGCCACTGGACTGGCACCTCCGGGGTGAAGGGCGGCTCTGGCAGCTCCGGAGTGAAGGACGGCTCTGGCAGCTCCGGAGTGAAGGGCGGCTCTGGCAGCGCCGGAGTGAAGGGCGGCTCTGGCAGCGCTGGAGTGAAGGGAGGCTCTGGCAGCGCCGGAGTGAAGGGAGGCTCTGGCAGCGCCGGAGTGGAGGGAGGCTCTGGCAGCTCCGGGCTGGAGGGAGACTCTGGCAGCTCCGGGCTGGAGGGAGACTCTGGAGGAAGGAGACGGGGAGACAGCCTGGTCCTTGGAGGAGGCACAGGATAGACCGGGACATGGAGGCGCACTGGAGGTCTCAAACAGGGGCGGCAGGGTAGCCTAGTGGTTAGAGCGTTGGACTAGTAACCGGAAGGTTGCGAGTTCAAACCCCCGAGCTGACATGGTACAAATCTGTCGTTCTGCCCCTGAACAGGCAGTTAACCCACTGTTCCCAGGCCGTCATTGAAAATAAGAATTTGTTCTTAACTGACTTGCCTGGTTAAATAAAGGTAAAAAAAAAAAAAAAAAAAAAAAAAAAAAAAACTAAGGGCCTGCACAACCCGACCTGGCTGGATGGTGATTTTAGCCTGGCATGTGTGGGGCGCAGGTACAGGACGCACTGGGCTGTGCAGACACACGAGAGACACAGTGCGCAGCGCAGGATTTCCTGGCCCGAGGAGACGCACTGGAGGTCTGGAGAGCAGGGCTGGCACCATCCGTCCTGGCTGGATCCTCACCCTAGCCCGGCAGATGCGGGGAGCTGGGATGTAGCGCACCGGGCTAAGAACACGTCCTGGAGACACTGTGTGCTCCACCTCATAACACGGTGCCTGACCAGTACGATGCCCGCCATGGTAAGCACGTCTTGGAGAGCCGTAGCGCCAAGCTGGCACAGGACGTGCAGGGCTAAGGAGGCGCACAGGAGGCCTGGTGCGTGGGGCTGGTACAGTCTTCACCAGACGGCTAGCACGCACCTCAGGACGAGTATGGAGAGCTGACTCAGGTGACATCAAATCTCAGACACGCTCCGTCGGGCGGATGTCGTGCCTCATGCACCAACACAGCAACTCCCTCATTACTCTCTCCTCCAATCTCCCCATTAACTCCTTCACTGTCTCTGCTTCGCTTCTGTCGCTCACCTCAAATTTCACCGTCCTTGGCTCCTTACGATAAGCATGGGGAGTTGGCTCAGGTCTGACTCTTGACTCTGCCACACTTCCCGTGTGCCGCCCCCCCAATACATTTTTGGGGCTGCCTCTCGGGCTTCCTTGCCAGCCGTGCCAACTCCTCGTAGTGTTTCCGCTCAGCCTTAGCTGCCTCCAGTTCCTCCTGTGGACGGCGATACTCCCCAGCCTGTGCCCAGGGTCCCTTGCCTTCCAGTATCTCCTCCCATGTCCATTTCTCCAGATAGCTCTGCTGCTCCTGCTTGGTACTTTGGTGGTGGGTAGTTCTGTAACAATTCTCCTCCTCTTCAGAGAAGGAGTAGGATGGATCTTACCAAGATGCAGGTTGGTAAGTGTTCATCCTTATTTTAATTAACTGAACACTAAATACAACAAGGAACAAAATAAACAACCGAAACAGCTCTGTCAGGTGCAAAACACACTAAACAGAAAATAACTACCCACAAAACCCATGTGGGCAAGAGCTACCTAAGTATGGTTCTCAATCAGAGACAACGATAGACAGCTATCCCTGATTGAGAACCATACCCGGCCAAAAACATAGAATTACAAAACCATAGAAAAAAGAACACCCACCCTAGTCACATCCTGTTTTGCCACATCCTGTTGAGAGAAAAGTGATAGCTTTTAGACGATAGCAAAAGGTGACTCAGTCATGAGGTCTGGGGAAAATGTCATCCACAACAACAGAGAACAGCATTGTCCGATGAATTGCCTGTTTTGGAAAATGTAATTTACTGTGTGTCATATCACACCATATATTAATACTGTATTTAAAAACACAATTTTCATCCATCCTTACTTTATGTAAGCCTAACCCACCCACTGGACATGCAAATAATGTGAAAGTGCTCATCCGAGTCTAGTCCGATGAGCCCTGAAATAGACAAGCCAATTCCTACTGGAATTCAAAGGGACAGATCCAATTCCTTCAGAGCCCAGAACACCTTGTTTGTAACTTTAGTGTTATGCAGACCTTGCAACAAATGTCGTCCACACTCTAGCCGTATGATAATCCTTGAAAATCACCTCCAGTATGTTCTGACACTGGCCTTTTCTCATTTGGTCTCTCCTCAGTCCTCTCCTCAGTGACCTGGAAACCAATAAGTGGTTGAGTGGTCAAGGAGTATGTAATTCATTAGTAGACAAAAGGAAGACGGTCCCCCCCTCCTCGTTGGCTCCTTTTGGCGAGGAAACATGTGTATCCTACCCGAGTCCTTTGCGGAATAGTTTTGAAATATGCCACACCACCTTTGAAGCAGTTGTTTTGTCGAAGGAGAAAAGCATTTACAACTATATGCCACTTATATATGTATCTATAAAATGTCTTGTGCAACTAGCTACATTGTTTTTTTATCACCTTATACATTTATTTTGGGATTCCACCGCCATTTAACTGATAACGAACAATTTGAGATGGAGTCTCATTTCATAGAAGTGCATTTGTCCACTTTCCCTCTCCTCGCCGCCTCTCCTGGATTACCTTTGACCTTTTTCAAAGGGAGGCCAGAGAGGACAGAGGAGAGAGGATGCAGGATTTGAGCAAATCCAATTGAGAAAATGTCACTCGCTCCCATATTAGCATGTGAAACCTGACACAAGCTTTTTCACCCCTTTTTCTTGTTCCCTGAGCCCGAAAGGAGGGAAAACAACCCGAAGTGTAGGAGCTTTCAAAAACCAGGTGGGGGCACTCTTGTATTTCTTGCATCTCTTCCCATGTAGGCCATGAGGGAGATAAATTATGAAGTGTCAGATCTTCCCAGAGGCTTAATTCACAGATGCTAGCGTAGCGGTGTGCGTGGACAGACTTGGGCAAAGGTTTTGCTGTATTCTCTGCTCACATACTTACCAGGGAGTTGTCTGTGTCAGCGTGCAGCTGGGTCTAAGGGAGTACCAGAGATCATCCTATGGAGCTATGGGGGCAGCGTCAGTGTTTTTCTCCTGCCACAAACAAATTAAAAGTACAAGTGCACACCGACTTGGTTTGCTGGAAAATCACTGCATGGAGGCGTCTATGGACTCCTCCGGTACTGGGGGTGCCACTGCTCCCGGTCCTTTTCAGAATCGCCTACAAAGAGCAATTCAGTTTTAATCTGGCAGCATCTTCCTTCAATGAACTGGTTACAAAGAGAAACAGGAAAGGCCAAAGAAAGAGTGCTTTGTGTCAGGGTAAAACAGTTGGTGTTAAATCTTTGAGGCAAAAAGGCTGCTTTTTAAATCCGCTTTAATAGTATTTGATAGATTTATCTCCTCCCTGTATCAATTCATCAAATCTTAAAGAATAAGTTATGTAAGAGCTGTACATGCAATCATAAGGCAATCACTTTCTCATCCACTGCTACCAAGAGAAACCTGTCTAACAGATCAGGGGCCAGTCTAGGTAAAGTGTGCTTCTCCAAAAACAAGCCTCCTGTATTGCTTTGGTATGTCTTAATGTTTCTTAGTAATTATTAGATGACTTGTGGCTGTCTTGATATGGACACCGCATACTTATTTGGACAGTTAGCAACTTGTACCCACTCATTTTTCCTTAATGCTTTTGCCTATACGCTTACATTAAGCTAACATAGTTTCAGAACCCTATTTGACTGGATATTTAATATTTGTTAACCCTAATAAGTGAATCCATAGAAATAATGCCTGAATTAGACATTTCCTACTGTCACCAGTTAGCTTTAATTGCCAAGAGTTGTTCATTTGTTAGAACATTTCCATATCTGAGATGCCTGTGCAGTTGAACACAATTTTAATTAAGGCCGCCGCCTCATGTGACAAGATTCTTGAAAGTCTTGACTCATGGTGCGATATGTCCATTTCAAGTTTCGAGTTCAATCTGACACGTTCTCAGCCCATGTAAACTAAATCATGATATCCCAATTGGTATTCTACAACATGGTATTCTACAATGTTCGCCGACACAAACGTTGAGATGATGTGACTCCTCGACAATAGCTCCGTCACGTGCTATATTGTTGAGCTTCGAGACATCCGTCTAACCCTTGGGAAATCACTACTTGAGTTCAAATGAGATGTGTGGGCAGGTATAAAATGAACGTCAGACAGTTTGTTTCTTCACATCAAAGCACTTTAAATGAGCATTATACTGTCTTTAACCAGCCTCTTTAGAAGTAGATATGTAGAGGGGTAAGGAGACTGGCATCATACATGATAATCAGGTTGATCATTTAAGACATACACATACAGTCAAAGGTCAAACTTTCAGTTCCAATTCTCTGCATGTGCATACAACCGATGAGGTAACACTGCGATGTGTGATCGCGCAAGTGGTCTCTTTCAATATTATTTAAATAAAGAAAGCAAAGGGAAAGGGGGATACCTAGTCAGTTGTACAACTGAATGCTTTCAACTGAAATGTGTCTTCCGCATTTGACCCAACGCCTCTGAAATCAGAGAGGTTCAGGGGGGGGGGGGGGGGGGCTGCCTTAATCAACATCCATGTCTTCAGGGGCCCAGGGAACAGTGGGTTAGCTGTCTTGCTCAAGGACAGATCGTACTTGCATCGTGAAAACCAAGGTCATTTCACCTCTTAAATGTAACTTCATGTAATCTACAGAAGTAATTATTCATCATGAGAGGAAACAATAACTAATTACGCTGCATAATCCAAGAAAGGTTCAAATCTCACAGTTCTGGTAAAAATAATTATAAGTTGCTGAGGTGTAGTCACTTTTGTGAACACAAGCTTAAGTACACAGTACAAATATGTTAAAAATATTAAATATTTTGACATATTTCCTATTAAATAAAACTGTATGAATAAGGCTTGAAATTACATTCTCTAAAAATAGTATAATCCAATTTATAGAACCACTATAAGATTTCACCTTCCTTATACCTATAAAATACAATCAGTATTTGTATGTTTTAGTGCTAGAGAAAGTGCATATTTTCTAAAGTTCTGTCTTGAACAAAAGTCTGTTGTTCAAGACAGAAACTGTTGCTACAAAGTTGGAAGCACAGAATTGTCTAGAATGTCATTATATGCTGTAGTGTTAAGATTTCCCTTTAAGGGGCCTACCCCGAACCATGAAAAACAGCCCCAGCCCATTATTCCTCCTCCACCAAACTTTACAGTTGGCACTATGCATTGGGGCAGGTAGAGTTCTCCTGGCATCCGCCAAACGTAGATTCTTCCAGGTGGGGAAGCGTGATTCATCACTCCAAAGAATGCATTTCCACTGCTCCAGAGTCCAACGGCGGCAAACTTTACACCACTCCAGCCAAAACATGGCATTGCGCATGGTGATCTTAAGCTTGTGTGCAGCTGCTCCGCCACGGAAACCCATTTCATGAAGCTCCCAGCGAACAGTCTTGTGCTGCTGATGCTTCCAACGGCAGTTTGGAACTCGGCGATGAGTGTTGCCACCGAAGACAGACAATTTTTACACGTTACGCGCTTCAGCACTCAGCGGGGTCCTTTTCTGTGAGCTTGTGTGACTTGTCACTTCGTGGCTGAGCCATTGTTGCTCCTAGACGTTTACACTTCACAAAAACAGCACATACAGTTGACCAGGTAGCTCTAGCAGGATAAAAATTTAACACACTGACTTGTTAGAAAGGTGGCATCTTATGACGATGTCCCGTTGAACGTCTCTGAGCTCTTCAGTAGGGCCATTCTACTGCCAATGTTTGTCTATGGAGATTGCACGGCTGTGTGGTATATTTTATACACCTGTCAGCAACAGGTGTGGCTGAAATAGCCAATCCCACTAATCTGAAGGGGTGCTCACATACTTTTGTATATATAGTGTATTAAAAACAGAAGTGTTTGTTTAAAATCTGTGATTTTGTTTAGATTACTGGCTATACATTGACTGCTGAATGTTCTATAGTGATTAAACCACTCTGTCCTACTGCGCTACGATGTAAGGATTGCAGGCATGTGCTTTGTCAGTGGCTGTGACATAGTGTTCAGCCAGGAGTTGATGGACAGTCGGGAGAGTGAATGAAATGGTAGGAGGGATATCCCAGAATTTTAGGTGGTTCAGATTTCACATCTTACATCACACAGGCTCAAAACTACTATGTCTGCGGGAACCAGGGCTATCACTCAATGCAATTTTGATAAGTGAAAATGTTGGTCGGAACCGAAACAGGGGACTTTACATCTAAGAGGTTTTAAGAGTTCAGATAATAGAAAAGAGTCAATGTGTGATGATGGTCCCCAATGACACCAATGGAATCTATGTCCTCAAGTAAATAAAAAACAAAAGTACCTTATTTACATAAGTATTCAGACCCTTTACTCAGTACTTTGTTAAATCACTTGTGGCAGCATTTACAGCCTTGAGTCTTCTTGGATATGAGCTATAAGCTCTGCACACATGTATTTGGGGAGTTTCTTCCATTCTTCTCTGCAGATCCTCTCAAACTCTGTCAGGTTGGATGGGGGGAGCGTCGCTGCACAGCTATTTTCAGGTCTCTCCAGAGATGTTAGATCGGGTTCAAGTCCGGGCTCTGGCTAGGCCACTCAAGGACATTCAGAGACTTGATAAACATCCCAAAAGCATGATGCTGCTACCTCCATGCTTTACTGTAGGGATGGTGCCAGGTTTCCTCCAGGCGTGACTCCTGGCATTCAGAACTCCAAGCTGGCTGTTGAGTGCCTTTTATTGAGGAGTGGTTCTGTCTGGCCACACAACCGTAAAGGCCTGATTGGTGGAGTGCTGCATAGATGGTTGTCCTTCTGGAAGGTTCTCCCGTCGCCACAGAGGAACTCTGGAGCTCTGTCAGAGCGACCATCAGGTTCTTGGTCACGTCCCTGACCAAGTCCCTTTGCCCCCGATTGCTCATTTTGTCCGGGTGGCCAGCTCTAGGAAGAGTCTTGGTGGTTCCAAACTTTGCCCATTTAAGAATGATGGAGGCCACTGTCTGGGAGCTCTACAGACAATTCCTTCAACCGCTTGGCTTGGTTTTTGCTCTGACATGCACTGTCAACTGTGGGACCTTAAATAGACCAGTCGCATTTCTCTGTGCCTTTCCAAATCATGTCCAATCAATTAAATTTACCACAGGTGGACTTCAATCAATCAGCCGGGAGTCCCATAGGGTGGCGCAAAATTGACCTAGCGTCGTCCGGATTAGGGGAGGGTTTGGCCTAGCGTCGTCTGGATTAGGGGAGAGTTTGGCCCAGCGTCGTCCGGGTTAGGGGAGAGTTTGGCCCAGCGTCGTCCGGGTTAGGGGAGGGTTTGGCCTAGCGTCGTCCGGATTAGGGGAGAGTTTGGCCCAGCGTCGTCCGGGTTAGGGGAGCGTTTGGCCCAGCGTCGTCCGGGTTAGGGGAGGGTTTGGCCCAGCGTCGTCCGGATTAGGGGAGGGTTTGGCCTAGCGTCGTCCGGATTAAGGGAGGGTTTGGCCTAGCGTCGTCCGGATTAGGGGAGGGTGTTGGCCGGAGGGGTGGCTACTTGGCTCATCGCACTCTTGTGACTCCTTGGGATGGGCCGGGTGCCTACAGGCTGACCTTGGTTGTCGGGTGAACGGTGTTTCCTCTGACACATTGGTGCACAGGGTTGGGTAAGTTATTTTCTAAATGTAATCCGTTGTAGTTACCTCTCCAAAATTGTATCAGTAATCTGATTACTTTCCCCTTAAGAGACATTTGAAGAAGACAAACGTGTGTTACCAATTGAACAACATCTATTGCCGGATAAATCAATGTTAAAGTTTACATAGCTGGCCATATATGGATGTTATATTTTACTTTATGGGTTGGTTATGTAGGCTTCTTCTAACCCATCGCTTTCTACTACATATAATAAATACTATGATTAAATGATATCTTTGCATTAAAAACCTAAATCAGAATTCCATTAATTACAATAAATGTTATACTCCTTGATCTTCAAGAATGGGACTATTTAACGGCAGCTTCATTAAATAGTACCCGCAAAACACCAGTCAATGTCAACCGTGAAGAGGCGACTCCAGGATGCTGGCCTTCTGGGCAGAGTTGCAAAGAAAAAGCCATATCTCAGACTGGCCAATAAAAATAAAGATTAAGATGGGCAAAAGAACACAGACACTGGACAGAGGAACTCTGCCTAGAAGGCCAGCATCCCGGAGTTGCCTCTTCACTGTTGACGTGGATTAGCTAACACAACATGCCATTGGAACACAGGAGTGATGATTGTTGATAATGGGCCTCTGTACGCCTATGTAGATATTCCATTAAAAAAGTCAGCCGTTTCCAATTACAATAATCATTTACAACATTAACAATGTCTACACTGTATTATTGAACAATTTGATGTTATTTTAATGGACAAGTAATGTGCTTTTCTTTAAAAAAACAAGGACATTTACAAGTGACCACCAACTTTTGAACGTGTGTGTGTGTGTGTGTATATATATATATATATATATATATATATATATATTAATCCAAAAATGGATGTAGTAACTACAGATTGCATCTTTTAAGTTCATCAAAAGTGTGTAAGTTTGATCATGTGTCCACTAGGCCTATGGATTTTTATTTATCAGGATGAATTAGATTGAGTAATAAAAGCCCCACTGTTATTCCATAGGCCTGGATCCGCACTGCAGCTGTTGCAAGAGCACATTTTTCACTGGCAGTCCACTGGATTCAAAAACAATGATTGATAGGCAGCTTAAACTTTTTGAATTCCACCATTATTGGGTTCAAATACACATTTAGATTTGTTAACAGCCATCCACAACAACCACAATCTGTAAGGCGCAAATAGCTAAATGAGAGAGCAGCAGTGTGATTCACAATAATGCACTATGTAGTTATCAATAATAAGTGATATCCATATCACTGTAGAGTACAGCACTGCTGTCATCCTTACCTCCAAGCATTTATTCAAGTTGGATAATCTTTGGATGCCGACAGCAGTCGCACCATTGGAAGACATAGATTGTACTATAGCTTACAAAAGCCTATTCCTGCTCTTTTCCCGCCGTCCATCAAACACATTTGCTGTGTCATCATAGTGTCTCTGACTTGTGGTCAGACTCACTCAGATAGAACACACTTAAACTTGTGCCTTTTTTCAATGCTGATTTGAATGTCATTAAGAAAACAAGAGAGAATTGTCATTTTTAGTTCTTTTTAGCAACCATCCTTTCAGAATTTAAACGTAATCTTGAAGTAATCATCTAGTTTTTCAAAATGATCTGTAATCTGAATACAATATTTTTGCTGATAACGTAACAGATTACAGTTACCCGTTTTTTTGTAATCCCTTACATGTAACAGATTACATGTAATCCGTTACTCCCCAACCCTGCGGGCGGGCGGGTGTTAAAAAGCGTGGTTTGGCGGGTCATGCTTTGGAGGACGCATGACTTGACCTTTGCCTCCCGAGCCCATTGGGGAGTTGCAGCAATGAGACAAGATCGAAATTGGGGAGAAAAAGGGGTAACATTTTTTTTTAGAGATATGTATATAAAAAAATACAAATAAAGTTGCCCGTTCCCTGAGCTAGATAATCTGCAGTATATCAGATTTCATTGAAAACAACCAACCACCACCCAGCATCCCTTTATCTTGGTGCAGCATCTTCAGTTTCTCCCTCATCCCTCAGCCCAGTTCAGGGATCAGCCTGTTTCTCCCAGCCCAGTCCAGCAATTAGCACAGACTGGTGAGGATAATCCCTATTGTGTTCATCAGAGAGGCTGTCCCTCTGCACAGGGCTCCGCAGCACGTCCACACATCAGAGGCTATCCCTCTGCACAGTGCCCCACAGCACGTCCACACATCAGAGAGGCTATTCCTCTGCACAGTGCACCACAGCACGTCCACACATCGACTGTACGGCTGGAAAGAGTTTTACTGACTTTGTACAAGAGGGCCTGTGAAAAACCAAAACAAACATGGCATCGACTTATCTTGCCATTTGACTCGGGCCTTTTCCTGTTACGCTTACTCAGGAAGAAATCGAACGAGACGGGCTTCGTACAAGGACTGAAAGCGTAAACAGTCGATTTGTCAACATTCTATTAGCCTTGTGTGTTAGCATGGCATAATGTTTTTTTTAAACCTACCCTGTTTTTTAAAAAACAACTTTGGAGGTACCAATGGAGAGGAGACCAGAGCAGGGGAAAATAGGGGGAAATAAGAGACTTGTGATTTCAGCTACTAGTACATTGGCTAATCAAGAATACATTATGGAAATGATTGGTCTTGCCCCACGTTTGAAAATGTGGGCTGTGTTCAATTAAAACATAACAACGTTTCCAGAATAAGATCAAAACAAAAATACAGTGGAAACTGAATATGGTTATTGACATACCCTGAAAAAAAACTGTTACCGGATAGCCAGAATAGATTGTTAGGGAAGAATACCATTTCCTCTATTGTGATTATTATTCATGAATTCAATACGTCTTGCTTATTTTGCATTAATTAATGCATAGTACAAAGTGCACTACAACAGATTAATGAAGACCTAGAAATAATCAGACACTAGTTGTGTTGGCGCCACACAGCAGACAAGGCTGCATAACATTTTTATTTCAAACATCCAAGCTACTAGCTAGTCCTTTATAATCTCTACGCTGTTTGATGGGATAGTTCACACAAATTACAAAATGACTCATTGGTTTCCTGACACCATAGACTGCTTACAGAGTAAGGTATGACAGCGACCCACGCTTCGGTTTAGTTTCCCTGGTACGCTTTCTATTATGCTAACGTTTAGCATTTGCGGCTCAAGACCAGTATTAGTTTTATTTTCCCATTACTGTATCTGCATACTGTATCATCCAAACGTATCTTAAATTGATTGTGAAGCTCAACAAAGTCACTATAGGTGTTTTGAACATGATGCACGAAAAAAAGCTAATCTGTGTCCCTTGACTTTTGTGCTTCAAATGCTAAAACGCAGGCATGTGGAAACAGCGCAATGGAAACTAAACCCAAGCATGGATCGCTGTCATATCTTGTCCATAGACTGCTTACAGGTTAATAAGGAAACCAATATGTTATTTAGTAATTTGGGTGAACTGTCCCCTTTAACTACATTCATTTAAAGAGTGAGAATATGCATTTAGAGCAAGTCCTTTTAGGGTTCATAACCTAATGGCGACGTTATGACAGCGTCAACATCCTATCTTGGAGTTGCATAGAGAAAGTTAATGAGGGAAACCCTCCTTTTTGTATTCTAGGAGGAATTGTGTTGTTTAGACCCAGCACTATGAAGACAGTCCACTCAAAAATGCTCAATTGAAAATGAGAATTGCTATACCAATATTGTGATCACAATAGTTGAACATGTATAATGTGATAAAGCCATATAAGATCAAGTATTGCACTTATAGACACAAAATAGTACACTGCAAAAATGTATTTTCGGGAGACTTGTCACATTCCTGCGGTTTGTGAATGTCCCTTCAGGGGCCAACACATAAAAAATATTTAAAAAACACTGTTCCCATCCTCTATCCAAGCCAGCCAATCATTTGGCCTTCAAGGCATCCTGCAGAAAATCAATGCAGAGAATTCTTCTGGAAGACAGTCTCCCCACAACAGGAACAAAACAAATCAACACTCTCTTGGTGTTATCTATTCTTGCCATCAAAGGTTCAAGGTTCCATCAAGTTATTAAATAGAAGCTTGTGTTAGTGCGACATATATAAAACCGTTTTTCTCTCAAGTGAGCTTTTGCTTTCCTCCGATATACTTAACTGTGTAGACAGAAGACAGGTGCACTGCTCAGTTCACAGAAAAAACTTGTAATCAAGTTCGAGAGTGAGCCGGGAGAGAACGTGTTTTCATTGAGCCACACAGCACATTGTATCCCTTATGTAGATCCTTTGAGTAATCACCATCTAGGAGAGAACTACCAATTATGTTTGGGCACAATCACTGGTCACACAATACATTGGAGGTGTTTCATCTCTCACGGTTGTAATGGAAGATAATGCCAGAGCGCAGATGTCCATTCACTAAAGCTAAGCAGCATTCAGGCCTGTAGGAATGTGGCCATAATAGCCGGAGATCGGAAAGGTAACATTCTCTGCTGTCAAGCAACAGTCATATAATCATGATCATGACCTCTGTGGCCAATATACAATGGCTAAGGGGCGGAGTGCCTGGACACACCCCTTAGCCGTGGTATATTGGCCATCCATCACAAACCCCTGAGGAGCCTTATTGCCATTATAAACTGGTTACGAATGTCATTAGAGCAGTAAAACTAAATGTTTTGTCATGCCCGTGGTATACGGTCTGATATACCATATTTTTCACCCAGTTTATAATGCCCATTGACTCTCTATCATCTAGGGGTCAAGGAGCAACTGCTGATTTACTACTTCTTTTTTTATCCATTCCCAAAGTCCAAAACAACCCAGCATGAAATGTTATTGTTTATTCCTCATGCATCACAATGGATCGCATATTCTTTTTTAATTACACTGCTCAGAAGAATGAAGTGTCAAGGCTAGATTGATAATGTTATTGCACTGGTGCAAAGTTTGCAAAGCTAAGGATATGAAACATGATTTAATTATGCTGAGTTATACGTCACGTTCTGACCTTAGTTCCTTTGTGATGTCTTTGTTTTAGCATGGTCATGGCGCGAGTTGGGTGTGCAGTCTTTGTTCTTTTTTCTATGATTTGGTATTTCTGTGTTTGGCCTGGTATGGTTCTCAATCAGAGGCAGCTGTCAATCGTTGTACCTGATTGAGAACCATATTTAGGCAGCCTGTTTTCACCCTTGAGTTAGTTATTTTCTGTTTAGTGTGTTTTGCACCTGATGGAGCTGTTCCGGTTGTTTCTTATGTTCCTTGTTGTATTTAGTGTTCAGTTTAAATAAATAACATGAACACGTACCACCCTGCGCTTTGGTCCTCACCTTCTTCCACCGACGACCGTTATATTTAGCATCATTTTACATTTTGCATCTACTGATTTGCACGTACTTAGGGTGGTATGTGATTTGTAGTGATATCTTGGCATGTAATGCCACCTATTGTGCTTGAAAGGTTGACTTTTTTAGTGAATTTGGTTGGTGTTTGTTACTGTTAGTGCACTATACCAGCACTGACAGACTTACTATTACCAGAGGCAATTGCCTCAGGCCTCATCATCAAGAGGCCTGATAAGCTGGGCATAAAACATTTAAATTATACAAATATTTAAATAATTGATCCGCTCGAGGCATAAAAAAAAATCCAGATCAAAATCTGTCTGTTTTAACTAGAGATACAGTATCTGTTCCTTTCAATCCACCGCCGATGCCGGCCTTCCGCATGGCAGAACTACAGCTGGGTCTGTCAGACCAGGAGACATCTCGGAAATTGTTGTTCTGACAAAAACGTCTGTAGCGTCAGAACAGTTTGGCCTACAATTTATTATGACCCCTCTAAGGAAAGATGGGACTTGTCTGAAGGTAACCCTGAAGGTAATTAATTTTGATAAAATGTTGGACTGTTTTTTTTATTAATCTGTTATTCAATGTGTTTCTATGAGCTAATAGCAGTACTTTCATCAAATCCATTTTTTTATACCAACAGGGGACCTAAAATTCCAAATCAAATAGCAAAATTATTCTTGGTATGACCATCTTAAAACAATTCCATATGTTAGCTTAATAGTAGTATCACGTTGCCATACCTCCAAAGTCACATCAGTGCCACACCTCACATGGAGGTCTGGAAAATGTTGTATTGCAAAAACGGTTGGATGGTCTGCAAGAATTTGAATTGGATTTGAAGAACCCACCCCCACATGCCCATTGGTGCTCCGTGTTATGGTTGGCACTGTTTTCAGACCGGGAAGGGCACATTTTGCAGTTTTTCCGTATGCTAGCTTGCAATATTGCAGTAAGTGGAATAAAACCTGGAGGAAAAATGTAATTGTTGTCAGACGTGTTCTCTATACATCAACTCGACATACTGAACTGTTGCACCTACGACACTAATCTAGTAAGCACTAATGGAGCACCATTTCTTGCTCCTCTCAGGCAAGGCATTTGATTGGTTTGGCATGTAGCAAGGAGTAACTGATATACACCAGGTCTCCACCCCAATATAGCTATTTTATTGCCATGAACTTCATTAGCCTTTTCCATATTAAGGAAGCTTTGTTCTTGACAAGGCTATCTTAGTAGAAACACAGCCCCGGGCCCTTAAACTCTAGGGTAGTGGTCACCATTGGTTGATCGCGATCGACTTGTCTATCTCTAAGCAACCTCTTTGGGATAGGGGGCAGCATTTTCACTTTTGGATAAATAGCGTGCCCAATTTCAACTTCCTGCTACTCAGAATATAGGATATGCATATTATATGCATATTATTAGTAGATTTGGATAGAGAACACTGAAGTTTCAAAACTGTTTGAATCATGTCTGTGAGTATAACAGAACTTATGTAGCAGGCAAAACCCCGAGGACTAGCCATTCAGATTTATAATTTTTTTGAGGTCACTGTCTGTTCAATGAGTTCTCATTGGGAAACGATATTTCTTAGGCACTTGTTTGCAGTTTCTATCGCTTCCACTGGATGTCACCAGTCTTTGGAATTTGGTTGGGGTTATTCCTATGTGCAATGAAGAAGTATGGCCATCTTGGAACAGGGTAACGTTATGTGTACTGTTTGAGTGTTGTGCAAGACTTGAAAAGTAGCATTAGTTTGTGATCCTCCTGTATTGAAAACAGATAGACCTGTCTTCAATTTGATCGATTATTAACGTTTAAAAATACCTAAAGTTGTATTACAAAAGTAGTTAGAAATGTTTTGGCAAAGTTTACAGGTAACTTTTGAGATATTTTGTAGTAATGTTGCGCAAATTGGAAGCTGTTTTTTCTGGATCAAACGCGCCAAATAAATTGAGATTTTGGATATATATCGACGGAATTAACCGAACAAAAGGACCATTTGTGATGTTTATGGGACATATTGGAGTGCCAACAAAAGAAGCTTGTCAAAGGTAAGGCATGATTTATATTTTATTTCTACGTTTTGTGTGGTGCCTGCAGGGTTGAAATATGCTATTGTGTCTTTGTTTACTGTTGTGCTATCATCAGATAATAGATTCTTATGCTTTCGCCGAAAAGCCTTTTTGAAATCTGACATGTTGGCTGGATTCTCAACGAGTGTAGCTTTAATTTGGTATCGTACATGTGTGATTTAATGAAAGTTTGAATTTTATAGCATTTTTCTTTTAATTTGGCGCTCTGCATTTTTCCTGGCAATTGGCCAGGTGAGACATTTGCGTCCCGTCTATCCCGGAGAGGTTAACTAATCGATCAACAAACATTTCTGTAAAATAAACCTTGCGTTCCTATTTTTTTTAAATTGTTTCACGCCGTTGACGGTAGGTGCACTTGATTCAGCAGCCCTAGCACCGGGAAGGCAGTGTTCCTATTTTGAACCATTTCATGTGTCTGAAGGTAGAACTCTGCCTACTCGGCAGTCCCAGAGAGCAAATCAAGTGCACCTATAGGTCTACCGCTGGCCAATCAGATTGTCATCTCAGCTGTGTCTGCACAGTTTCCTGGCGCAATAGACTGAAAAAAGGAGGCCTCGAACGCACAGCAAAGTTGATAATGTGAGATTTAAATACTTTTTTAAAACCATGACTAGAGATACTTAACGAATACAACAAAGAACTGCTGTTTTTATGTCCATGTTTAAGTTGTTATTCAGCGCAGTCAACAATTTTTTCAATACTTTTATTAGCCTTAAAATGTGCGTTTCGATAAGCTTGCAGTATTGTTTGCAGCTTGTGTCTTTTTTAATATCAAGGAATATTTCACTTTCTCTGGTCATAGAAGTAACAACATTAATTGGTGCATGAGGCAGAAGTAATGCAGTGTGACTTAAGTTTCGCCATCAGCTGGAAGACTGAGTCTGCTTTTCTCAGCGGAGGGAGGGGAGTGAGGAGGGACGGTGAGTGGCAGCCTCACCGCTGCTCCCTCCCTCCCTCCCTCCCTCCCTCCCTCCCTCCCTCCCTCCCTCAGACTGACCATCAGATGCAGGCCATCAGTCCAGTAAAAAAAAAGCTCATTATTATGCTCACTCAGCTGTGTCTCACAAGTAACACAACAACTGATCTATACCAGTGTGATCACATAACGAACATGTTGAAATATAATTTTCTAAATGGTCTGAGAACAACAACATAAGCAGGGTAATTCAAGCATAGCCAATATGCAGTGATAATATATTGGGCCAATAGCCTAATGCACAAACCTCATTGCTAAAGAACTGTTTTTAATTGGTTAGTGTTGCATAGGCATATGTTTTTTAAGTCGTGTTTAAAAAATGTTTCAAAAATCTGAGCAGTAGATCTCGTATTGCATTTTGACTCACAAAATGATCTTGACTCTGAAAAGGTTGCTGACCACTGCTCTAGGGGATACAAATCGCCTTTCCTTAGTAAAAAGACAAGTGCTGCTGATTATACTGCCATTTTTGTGGAGACAGAGGACATGTATGTGTAGCCAATGGGTCTGATGCTGTCTGGCCAAAAGGAGTATGGCATGTTATACTCTTTTTTTTCTTCTCTTTGCCAGACAGCATCAGATACGTTGGCTACATACAGTATAGTAAGACAGACTGGCCTCTGCCTGGGGCTTCCAAATCACAAAATCTGCCCTTGTATACTGGTGATGTGTTCTGACTTCCCATTTGCTCGTCAAACCATGCTGTCTATAAATAAACCAACAACATCTTCCAAAAGATCTGGAAGAGTTTCCTGGAATCACAAAGAATGACATACTGTGAAGCGTTATAAAGGTTTTGTAAAATTTCAGCCAGTAGTTTTGAAACAAGCTCTCATGAGCCAAAACGGGTCCTCCAAAAATAGTTTACAGTTGTCTACGTCATCCACTTTGTATGATATGTTACGTCCTAAAAATAAACAAAGTATATAAATACTGCAATTCAATTTCTTTAAGTAACCATAGCTCAGTGACTTTGCTACCCTCAGTACTATACCACTAACGGTTTCCCCCCTTGCAAACTATTACAGACTACCAAGGGAAGCACAGCCGAGAGCTGCCCAGTAACACGAGCCTACCAGGCGAGGTATGCTCGCTTTGAGTCAAATAACACTGAAACATGCATGAGAGCACCAGCTGTTCTGGAAGACTGTGTGATCACGCTCTCGGCAGCCGATGTAAGACCTTTAAATAGGTCAACATTCACAAGGCCGTTGGGCCAGATGGATTACCAGGACGTGTACTGCGAGCATGCGCTGACCAAATGGCAAGTGTCTTCACTGACATTTTCAACCTCTCCCTGTCCGAGTCTTTAATACCAACATGTTTTAAGCAAACCACCATAGTCCCTGTGCACAAGAACACTAAGGTAACCTGCCTAAATGACTACCGACCTGTAGCACTCATGTCTGTAGCCATGAAAGCTTTGAAAGCCTGGTTGTGGCTTTGAAAGGCTGGTCATGGCTCACATCAACACCATTATCCCAGAAACCCTAGACCCACTCTAATTTGCATACCGCCCTAACAGATCCACAGATGATGCAATCTCTATTGCACTCCACTGCCCTTTTCCACCTGGTCAAAAGGAACACCTATGTGAGAATGCTATTCTTTGGCTACAGCTCAGCATTCAACACCATAGACTTAACACCTGCTTCTGCAACTGAATCCTGGACTTTCTGACGTGGTAACAACACATCAGCCACGCTGATCCTCAGCACAGGGGCCCCTCAGGGTGTATGCTCAGTCCCCTCAGTCTCCTCCTGTACTCCCTGTTCACTCATGACTGCACGGCCAGGCACGACTCCAACACCATCATTAAGTTTGCCGATGACACAACAGCCTGATCACCGACAACGACGAGACAGCCTATAGGGAAGAGGTCAGAGACCTGGCCTTGTGGTGCCAGGACAACATCCTCCCTCAACGAGATCAAGACAAACGAGATGATTGTGGACTACAGGAAAAAAAGGACCTAGCATGCCCCCATTCTCATTGACGGAGCTGTAGGGGAGGAGGTTGAGAGCTTCAAGTTCCATGGTCCACATCACCAACAAACTAACATGCTCCAAGCACACCAAGACAGTCATGAAGAGGGCACAACAAAACCTATTTCGCCTCAGGAGGCTGAAAAGATTTGGCAAGGGTCCTCAGATTCTCAAAAGGTTCTACAGCTGCATCATCGAGAACATCCTGATTGGTTGCATCACTGCCTGGTTTGGTAACTGCTCGGCCTCTGTACGCACCACAGAGTAGTGATGCTGGACGGGCGGGCAGGTGTGGGCAGCGATCGATTGAAAAGCATGCATTTATGCATAATCACTTTAATAACTCTACTTACAGTGGGGAGAACAAAGTATTTGATACACTGCTGATTTCTGCTGATTTTGTTTGCAATTACAGAGATCATACGTTTCCTGTAGTTCTTGACCAGGTTTGCACACACTGCAGCAGGGATTTTGGCCCACTCCTCCATACAGACCTTCTCTAGATCCTTCAGGTTTCGGGGCTGTCGCTGGGCAATACGGACTTTCAGCTCCCTCCAAAGATTTTCTATTTGGTTCAGGTCTGGAGACTGGCTAGGCCACTCCAGGACCTTGAGATGCTTCTTACGGAGCCACTCCTTAGTTGCACTGGCTGTTGTCATGCTGGAAGACCCAGCCACGACCCATCTTCAATGCTCTTACTGAGGGAAGGAGGTTGTTGGCCAAGATCTCACGATACATGGCCCCATCCATCCTCCCCTCAATACGGTGCAGTCGTCCAGTCCCCTTTGCAGAAAAGCATCCCCAAAGAATGATGTTTCCACCTCCATGCTTCACGGTTGGGATGGTGTCCTTGGGGTTGTACTCATCCTTCTTCTTCCTCCAAACACGGCGAGTGGAGTTTAGACCAAAAAGCTCTATTTTTGTCTCATCAGACCACATGACCACCTCCCCTTCCTCCTCTGGATCGTCCAGATGGTCATTGGCAAACTTCAGATGGGCCTGGAAATGCCCTGGATTGAGCAGGGGGACCTTGCGTGCGCTGCAGGATTATAATCCATGACGGCGTAGTGTGTTACTAATGGTTTTCTTTGAGACTGTGGTCCCAGCTCTCTTCAGGTCATTGACCAGGTCCTGCCGTGTAGTTCTGGGCTGATCCCTCAACTTCCTCATGATCATTGATGTCCCACGAGGTGAGATTTTGCATGGAGCCCCAGGCCGAGGGTGACTGACCTTCATCTTGAACTTCTTCCAATTTCTAATAATTGCGCCAACAGTTGTTGCCTTCTCACCAAGCTGCTTGCCTATTGTCCTGTAGCCCATCCCAGCCTTGTGCAGGTCTACAATTTAACCCTGATGTCCTTACACAGCTCTCTGGTCTTGGCCATTGTGGAGAGGTTGGAGTCTGTTTTATTGAGTTTGTGGACAAGTGTCTTTATACAGGTAACGAGTTCAAACAGTTGCAGTTAATACAGGTAATGAGTGGAGAACAGGAGGGCTTCTTAAAGAAAAACTAACAGGTCTGTGAGAGCCGGAATTCTTCCGGGTTGGTATGTGATCAAATACTTATGTCATGCAATAAAATGCAAATTAATTACTTAAAGATTTTCTGGATTTTTGTTTTAGATTCCTTCTCTCAGAGTTGAAGTGTACCTATGATAAAAAAATTACAGATCTCTACATGCTTTGTAAGTAGGAAACACTGCCGATTTTGCAGGTTATCAAATACTTGTTCTCCCCACTGTACATGTACATATTACCTCAAATAACCTGTGCCCCCGCACATTGACTTTGTACCGGTACCCCCCTATATATTGTCTCGGTATTGTTATTTTACTGCTGCTCTTTAATTACTTGTTACTTTTATTTGATTTTAAACGGCATTGTTGGTTAGGGGCTTGTAAGTAAGCATTTCACTAAGGTCTACTACACATGTTGTATTCGGCGCCTGTGACTAATACAATTTGATTTGATCAACAAAAGAACAATTCAATCATCAACAAATGAATAGTCCTGTAAGAGTCAACCGCAAAAGACCAAAAAATTACCAAAACTTACCTGAATCTTTAGTTGAGTATTTTGCTGCGTCCACAACCAAGTGGGAAGGTGGTACTTACCAGTTGTAAAGTCAAGTAAATATGAGTTGGATGCATTCACGTGCAAAACGCTGATTGGCTAAAGGCAAAAAAGCTGCGTCAACCATAGCTCTCGAAAACCCTTCTCCGTATGTAAGGTTTTCAGGGGTTACATCCGCCCACTGTTGGCTCACTGTGAACTACAATTCAAATGCTGCGTTTTGACATTTAGAAACACCATTAATAATCGCTTTCAAATCTTGCATATCAGCAAGAAAGACTCTTTCAAATAAAAAATATACACTTACTGAAGCAGTTTTACACAGATGCACCAGCTGTGTCTGTGTCCAACTGATGAACTACACTTCCCCAGTTACGCTTACACACAGGTGTTGGGAGCATGCTAGATAACTAATTAGCACAGGTGGCCGCCTATGTCTCTCTGTAAACAAGTGACGTAACATGAGCTGTGTCTAGGCTTGACAGTTCATGCAGATGTTGTATTCTGATCATGGAGGTCTGATGATGGAATTCTGAAAACATCATGTGTCTGCACCTACATTTAAATGTGTCTACTGTGTTCAGATTCCCTTTTCCCGCTCTATATTCAAATGCCAGTATGCATTCTGCAAACAGTGGAACAGGCTAAATCTGTTAACACAACTTGATGGTAGTAAGTTAGCCAACTACTGGGAGAAGTGCTTAGGGATGTTACAAGTTTCCCACTAGTAATTACCAGTTGGAGGGCCATTCAACTGGATTTTTCCCAGTCATATGAGGTAAATGCCACCTTTCCACTTGTTTATGAATACATCTTTTGAATGGAAGTAAAAATCGAAGGAAATATGCAATCCAATTGAAAACCCCTCAAAAACGAACAATCCCAGGAATAAAGTCAATAATCCAACAAATTCAAAAGGTCAAAATGAAACAGATGGCTCTGAACAATTTAATGTCTATTTTCCACCAAAGCTGTATGGAATATGTGAGGAAGAGGCCTGAAAATGTCTATTTGTAGCATTGAAAGCTAGGTTATTCCCAAACCATGGCCTGCAGCTTAATTCAAGATGGCGCCTATAGGTTGGACATGCCTCCAACCACACCCATACCCCTACAGCCTTAAAGGCCTAATACCTAATAGGCAATTATCAGCACAATATAGGCTGTGTCCCAATCCAAAGGTAGCTGCCTACCTGCCTCCAAAGGCACTTACATTAGTAGGTAGCACCTTTCCAGTTGGCAACTGCCATTTTGATCGGGATTTGAAGGCAGCATCACATGACTTCGCATTCCACTCAGCGTGAGACGTTTGTTAACATTGAGCAAATAGTGCTAGCAATTCAGTTAACAGCTATCCCGAAATGGAAATATCTGACACGAATAACAAGTAACAGAATTGATCTCCTCAGTACCTTAATGAATGAAGTTGACACCGACCAGAATAATTATCCTACGGCATATGGTCCTCCTTTCACATATTGCTAGGTCTGCTGCACCATCGCTGTGGACATGACAGGTAAGCTTACATGCATGATACAGGATTACAACTTTTTTTGATAGATAAATAATCTATTTTACTGACTGTTTTAAGAATTGTTAATAGCCAGAATAGTTGTGTTTCACTGTGAAGATAATATTGCATTAGAGCTGCTAATGTTTTTTTGATGAGTTGGCTTACATTGTGATTAATTCGTACAACTATCTCACCTGTGCATATTATTAAATGACACTGGCAAATATTGGCATGTGATGAAGGATAACATGTCCAATATAATTATATAAATCATATCAAACAGGAATATATATTTGATGAAATGAATACAGCATTGTAATATTGATGCCTTTCTCTCCTTGCAGGGGATTAGACAGATGAACAACAGGCACCAGATGCCCAAGCCTCGAAACCAGAAACATGTGAAGACATCATCACTTATCAGTTTGAGTAAATGTAAAAATATATATACACTGCTCAAAAAAATAAAGGGAACACTTAAACAACACAATGTAACTCCAAGTCAATCACACTTCTGTGAAATCAAACTGTCCACTTAGGAAGCAACACTGATTGACAATAAATTTCACATGCTGTTGTGCAAATGGAATAGACAACAGGTGGAAATTATAGGCAATTAGCAAGACACCCCCAATAAAGGAGTGGTTCTGCAGGTGGTGACTACAGACCACTTCTCAGTTTCTATCTTTCCTAGCTGATGTTTTGGTCACTTTTAAATGCTGGCGGTGCTTTCACTCTAGTGGTAGCATGAGACGGAGTCTACAACCCACACAAGTGGCTCAGGTAGTGCAGCTCATCCAGGATGGCACATCAGTGCGAGCTGTGGCAAGAAGGTTTGCTGTGTCTGTAAGTGTAGTGTCCAGAGCATGGAGGCGCTACCAGGAGACAGGCCAGTACATCAGGAGACGTGGAGGAGGCCGTAGGAGGGCAACAACCCAGCAGCAGGACCGTTACCTCCGCCTTTGTGCAAGGAGGAGCAGGAGGAGCACTGCCAGAGCCCTGCAAAATGACCTCCAGCAGGCCACAAATGTGCATGTGTCTGCTCAAACGGTCAGAAACAGACTCCATGAGGGTGGTATGAGGAACCGACGTCCACAGGTGGGGGTTATACAGCCCAACACCGTGCAGGATGTTTGGCATTTGCCAGAGAACACCAAGATTGGCAAATATACCACTGGCGCCCTGTGCTCTTCACAGATGAAAGCAGGTTCACACTGAGCACATGTGACAGACGTGACAGTCTGGAGACGCCGTGGAGAACGTTCTGCTGCCTGCAACATCCTCCAGCATGACCGGTTTGGCGGTGGGTCAGTCATGGTGTGGGGTGGCATTTCTTTGGGGGACCGCACAGCCCTCAATGTGCTCGCCAGAGGTGGCCTGACTGCCATTAGGTACCGAGATGAGATCATCAGACCCCTTGTGAGACCATATGCTGGTGCGGTTGGCCCTGGGTTCCTCGTAATACAAGACAATGCTAGACCTCATGTGGCTGGAGTGTGTCAGCAGTTCCTGCAAGAGGAAGGCATTGATGCTATGGACTGGCCCACCCGTTCCCCAGACCTGAATCCAATTGAGCACATCTGGGACATCATGTCTCGCTCCATCCACCAACGCCACATTGCACCACAGACTGTCCAGGAGTTGGCGGATGCTTTAGTCCAGGCCTGGGAGGAGATCCCTCAGGAGACCATCCGCCACCTCATCAGGAGCATGCCCAGGCATTGTAGGAAGGTCATACAGGCACATGGAGGCCACACACACTACTGAGCCTCATTTTGACTTGTTTTAAGGACATTACATCAAAGTTGGATCAGCCTGTAGTGTGGTTTTCCACTTTAATTTTGAGTGTGACTCCAAATCCAGACCTCCATGGGTTGATAAATTAGATTTCCATTGATCAGTTTTGTGTGATTTTGTTGTCAGCACATTCAACTATGTAAAGAAAAAAGTATTTCATAAAAATATTTCATTCATTCAGATCTAGGATGTGTTATTTTAGTGTTCTCTCTATTTTGTATATTGTTTTTCCTTTATCTGTTCATGAGTCCCTAAAATACAGTCCATTGTACAAAACAAGTCATTCCCAAGTGAAGGACATCTGAAGGAGATTTTACTCCAACATTCAGAAATCTGTTTAGCACGAGGTTACTTCCTTAATTATTTTTTATTTATTTCACCTTTATTTAACCAGATAGGCCAGTTTAGAACAAGTTCTCATTTACAACTGCGACCTGGCCAAGATAAAACAAAGCAGTGCGACAAAAACAACAACACAGAGTTACACATAAACAAACATACAGTCAATAACACAATAGAAAAATCTAAGTACAGTATGGTTCCTGACTTCCCTGAAAAGTTGCATATCGCGGGGGTTATTCGATCCTAATGCAGAATGCGACAGGATGTTTTTGTGCTGGTCAAGGGCAGTCAAGTCTGTGGGCTATATCTGTTCTTAGGCTATCTGTTCTCACTTGATAATTTGTGTGAGATAGATGCCTTCAATCTTAGATTGTAGGATTGCCGGGGTGTTAAGCATGTCCCAGTTTAAGTCACCTAACAGTACGAACTCTGAAGATAGATGGGGTGCGATCAATTCACACATGGTGTCCAGGGCACAGCTGGGGGCTGAAGGGCGTCTATAACAAGCGGCAACCCTGAGAGGCTTGTTTCTGGGAAGGTGGATTTTTAAAAGTAGACACTTGAATTGTTTGGGCACAGACCTGGATAGTATGACAGAACTCTGCAGGCTATCTCTGCAGTAGATTGCAACTCCGCCCCCTTTGGCAGTTCTATCTTGTCAGAAAATGTTCAGGATTTTTGGTGGCCTTCCTAAGCCAGGATTCAGACACGGCTAGGACATCCGGGTTGGCGGAGTGTGCTAAAGCAGTGAATAAAACAAACTTAGGGAGGAGGCTTCTACAGAAGTCAACAAATGTGAGCGCCTGGAGAATGTGAGTGATGCTGGGGGCTGCAGGGCCTGATTTAACCTCTACATCACCTGAGGAACAGAGGATGAGAAGGAGAAGGGCACGGATGAAGGCTACAAGAGACTGGCAGGAATTGACCGGTCTGAGGTTAGCTGATGTCCGAGTTAACGGTGATGACTGCTGGCAGTGGCTAACTGACTACTAGCTAGTAGCTAGTTCGTTGGCTAGCCTCTGATGGGCGTTCCTGTTCTAAAGTAGAAAAAAGTTGCAGATCCATACCACATTGGGTGAGGCGGTTTGCAGGAGAGTATGTTCTGTCCGTAGATGGAAATTGAGATTAAAAATATAAAAAATATGTATGAAGAAAACAATATATACATGGGGCGCGACAAGACAGAACAGATGTCCGACTGCTACGCCATCTTGGAAACGACGTTAGTCGTGACAGCCACAGGTTTTTTTTACACACAGGACAGGAGTTTTGTTACAGCCCTTTACTAACACCTCATCTCAACTGATTGTGGTCTTAAATACCTCATCTGAACTAATTGTGGTCTTACATACCTCATCTCAACTTATTGTGGTCTGAAATACCTCATCTCAACAAATTGTCGTCTTAATTGAAGACTTGCCCACAGTGCAATCCCCTGGGAAAGAAAATCACGTTTGTATTTTCAAACGAGCTTCATAATTTACAATGTCCTGACAAATCTGCATAATAAACAATAACATGGGTGGATCTTTTTTTATATCTGCAGGGTGTCATGGTGAACTGGATCAAGCAGAAACAAGAAGAGTAATTAACCTCACAGTTGGTATGTATTTCAGTGCTCTTTTAAGTCGCTGAAGCCACAACTACCTTTTATTATTGTGCAATCGTTTTGTTTACAGTTTTTTATATTTTTAGGCCTTTTAGGCCATATTTATTTTCATATAATTAGCCTCTAATTTGAACTAGTAACACCAATCTGAATCGTGCAACAGTAGGGGAAGGAGAAGTGACAGGGGAAAGTTAGCTAACGTTAACGTTAGGTAAACAGACACTGCTAGCTAGAAAGCAAGCTTGCTAAATCAAATCAAAATGTATTAGTCACATGCGCCGAATACAATTTCACCTTACAGTGAAATTCTTACTTACAAGCCCCTACCCAACCATGCAGTTTTAAAAAATATGAATAAGAAATAAAAGTAACAAGTAATTAAACTGCAAGTCTATCACTCCAGTGTTGATGCTAAATTGTAATTATTTCGACTCTATGTCCTATTTATTGCCTTACCTCCCTAATCTTCTTCATTTGCACACACTGTACAAATATGTTTCTATTGTGTTGTTGGCTGTATGTTTGTTTATGTGTAACTCTGTTGTTTTTGTCGCACTGCTTTGCTTCATCTTGGCCAGGTCGCAGTTGTAAATGAGAACTTGTTCTCAACTGGCCTACCTGGTTAAATAAAGGTGAAAAAAAGAAGAGCAGCAGTAAAATAACAATAGCAAGGTTACATACAGGGCACTGGTACAGAGTCCATGTGCTGGGGCACTGGTTAGTTGAGGTAATATGTACATGTAGGTAGAGTTATTAAAGTGATTATGCATAGTGGATAACAACAGAAAGTAGCAGTGGTGTAAAAGGGGGCGGGGGGCAATGCAAATAGTCTTTGACAGACTCATAAACAGAATGCACAAATAACTTGGCTGGCTAGCAAGCCTAGAATGAACAGAACACAGTTGGCTACATTGTCTACGGTTTTCATCAGATGTTGTAAAACATTTTTTACATGTCTTACCTCCAAACGAGTCGGACGGTACTATTTTCTCCTGCCAAGCCAATATAATGCAATGGAGTGAAACACAATCAGATGTCTACTTTAGTCCCTGAAAACAAATGGGAAAAACGATTTGCTACATGTTTTTAGCTGGCTAGCAGGTTCACCAATTCATGATTTAAAAACTGTCAGGGTCTTCACAATTGACATATTGTTGTTAGTCCCTAAACAGCCATCAAGCAAGACGAGATCGCCCACTAACGTTAACTCTAGCTTCATGTAGGTATCGCGTACGACGAGCTGATAAATAACAATTACGCAACATTTGAATGAAACATTTATAAAGTCATTTGTTGAACATTTTAACATAATTTAGTGAATAAATAAACAACATACTGTACTTACATTTCTCAAAGTTGTTCCTTATTCTTCTGGAAAAGTATATGTCAGCTGTTATGTTGACACATCACAGAATCCCATTGAATCAATTAGGTTAAAAACTTGTTATGGCTGCAATCCCAATACCGGGATCAATATGACAACTACCAGTGAAAATAGAGGGCGCCAAATTCAAACCACAGAAATCTCATAATTACAATTCCTAAAACATACGTGTCTTATATCATTTTAAAGGTAATCTTATTGTTAATCCCACCAAAGTGTCCAATTTCAAATAGACTTTTCAGCGAAAGCACTACAAACGATTATGTTAGGTCTCCACCAAACCACAATAAGCACAGCCATTTTCCAGCTAAATATAGCATTCACAAAAAGCAGAAATAAAGATAAAATTACTAACCCTGAATTATCTTCATCAGATGACACTCATAGGGCTTGATGTTACACAATACATACATGTTTTGATTGATGAAGTTCATATTTATTTTAAAAAATCTGAGTTTACATTGGCTTATTAGATTCACTAGTTCCAAAAACATCAAATGATGTTTCAACAGAAATACTCATCATAAATGTAGATGATAATACAAGTTATACACATGGAATTATAGATATACCTCTACTTAATGCAACTGCTGTGTCAGATTTCAAAAAAGGTTTACGGAAAAAGCAACACATGCAATAATCTGAGACGGCTCTCAGAACAGAAGCCAAATTAGCCACCATGTTGGAGTCAACAGAAACCAGAAAATACATGATAAATGTTTCCTTACCTTTGATGATCTGCTTGATTTGTTCAAAAATGCCCGTTATTTATGTCCAATTAGCTACTTTGGTTAGCACGTTTGGTAAATAATTCCAAAGTCACAAAGCGAGTCCACTATAACGTGCCGAAATGTCCAAAAGTTCCGTAACAGTCAGTAGAAACATGTCAAACAATGTACTGAATCAATCTTTAGAATGTTGTTTACATATATCTTGAATAACGTTCCAAGCGGAGAATTAGAATGACTTCAGATGACCGGTGGAACGCAGGTCCTTCCCCTGTGAACGCGTATAGTGAATGCATGGTCAACTCGTGGCAGTGGTGACTATTTCCTGTGCCATTCGACCCCCCCTTCACATTAGTGAAGTTCTATTGACTGTTGACATCTAGTGGAAGGCATAGGAAGTGAAAACTCATCCATATCTCACTGTAATTTCAATGAGAATTGGGTTGAAAATCTGCCACCCCCAGAAAAAATAAACAGGAAGTGGAATTTCTCAGGTTTTTGCCTGCTATATGAGTTCTGTTAGACTCACATACATAATTCAAACAGTTTTAGAAACTTCAGAGTGTTTTCTATCCAATACTACTAATACTATGCAACTGAGACTGAGGAGCTGCCGGTTTATAATGGGCACCTTTTCATCCAAGCTACTCAATACTGCCCCTGCAGCCATAAAAAGTTAAGAAAAATATTATTTAGCAATTTGATCACTGGTATTGATCTGTAGAAAATTATGGTCAACACTTTCAACTTTTAAGATATTACTCTTCATGATACAAAAATTATACAATGCCTTCGGAAAGTATTCAGACCCCTTTACTTTTTCCACATTTTGTTAGGTTACAGCCTTATTCTAAAATAGATTTTTCCTCATCAGTCTACACACAATACCACTGTATATGTGTATATACAGTGCCTTGCGAAAGTATTCGGCCCCCTTGAACTTTGCGACCTTTTGCCACATTTCAGGCTTCAAACATAAAGATATAAAACTGTATTTTTTTGTGAAGAATCAACAACAAGTGGGACACAATCATGAAGTGGAAAGACATTTATTGGATATTTCAAACTTTTTTAACAAATCAAAAACTGAAAAATTGGGCGTGCAAAATTATTCAGCCCCTTTACTTTCAGTGCAGCAAACTCTCTTCAGAAGTTCAGTGAGGATCTCTAAATGATCCAATGTTGACCTAAATGACTAATGATGATAAATACAATCCACCTGTGTGTAATCAAGTCTCCGTATAAATGCACCTGCACTGTGATAGTCTCAGAGGTCTGTTAAAAGCGCAGAGAGCATCATGAAGAACAAGGAACACACCAGGCAGGTCCGCGATACTGTTGTGAAGAAGTTTAAAGCCGGATTTGGATACAAAAGATTTCCCAAGCTTTAAACATCCCAAGGAGCACTGTGCAAGCGATAATATTGAAATGGAAGGAGTATCAGACCACTGCAAATCTACCAAGACCTGGCCGTCCCTCTAAACTTTCAGCTCATACAAGGGGAAGACTGATCAGAGATGCAGCCAAGAGGCCCATGATCACTCTGGATGAACTGCAGAGATCTACAGCTGAGGTGGGAGACTCTGTCCATAGGACAACAATCAGTCGTATATTGCACAAATCTGGCCTTTATGGAAGAGTGGCAAGAAGAAAGACATTTCTTAAAGATATCCATAAAAAGTGTCGTTTAAAGTTTGCCACAAGCCACCTGGGAGACACACCAAACATGTGGAAGAAGGTGCTCTGGTCAGATGAATCCAAAATTGAACTTTTTGGCAACAATGCAAAACGTTATGTTTGGCGTAAAAGCAACACAGCTCATCACCCTGAACACACCATCCCCACTGTCAAACATGGTGGTGGCAACATCATGGTTTGGGCCTGCTTTTCTTCAGCAGGGACAGGGAAGATGGTTAAAATTGATGGGAAGATGGATGGAGCCAAATACAGGACCATTCTGGAAGAAAACCTGATGGAGTCTGCAAAAAACAGACTGGGACGGAGATTTGTCTTTCAACAAGACAATGATCCAAAACATAAAGCAAAATCTACAATGGAATGGTTCAAAAATAAACATATCCAGGTGTTAGAATGGCCAAGTCAAAGTCCAGACCTGAATCCAATCGAGAATCTGTGGAAAGAACTGAAAACTGCTGTTCACAAATGCTCTCCATCCAACCTCACTGAGCTCGAGCTGTTTTGCAAGGAGGAATGGGAAAAAATGTCAGTCTCTCGATGTGCAACACTGATAGCGACATACCCCAAGCGACTTACAGCTGTAATCGCAGCAAAAGGTGGCGCTACAAAGTATTAACTTAAGGGGGCTGAATAATTTTGCACGCCCAATTTTTCAGTTTTTGATTTGTTAAAAAAGTTTGAAATATGTTTGAAGCCTGAAATGTGGCAAAAGGTCGCAAAGTTCAAGGGGGCCGAATACTTTCGCAAGGCACTGTATGTGTGTGTGTGTGTATATAAAGTGCCTTGCGAAAGTATTCGGCCCCCTTGAACTTTGCAACCTTTTGCCACATTTCAGGCTTCAAACATGGATGGAGAGCATTTGTGAACAGCAGTTTTTAGTTCTTTCCACAGATTCTCGATTGGATTCAGGTCTGGACTTCGACTTGGCCATTCTAACACCTGGATATGTTTATTTTTGAACCATTCCGTTGTAGATTTTGCTTTATGTTTTGGATCATTGTCTTGTTGGAAGACAAATCTCCATCCCAGTCTCAGGTCTTTTGCAGACTCCATCAGGTTTTCTTCCAGAATGGTCCTGTATTTGGCTCCATCCATCTTCCCATCAATTTTAACCATCTTCCCTGTCCCTGCTGAAGAAAAGCAGGCCCAAACCATGATGCTGCCACCACCATGTTTGACAGTGGGGATGGTGTGAGCTGTGTTGCTTTTACGCCAAACATAACGTTTTGCATTGTTGCCAAAAAGTTCAATTTTGGTTTCATCTGACCAGAGCACCTTCTTCCACATGTTTGGTGTGTCTCCCAGGTGGCTCGTGGCAAACTTTAAACAACACTTTTTATGGATATCTTTAAGAAATGGCTTTCTTCTTGCCACTCTTCCATAAAGGCCAGATTTGTGCAATACACAACTGATTGTTGTCCTATGGACAGAGTCTCCCACCTCAGCTGTAGATCTCTGCAGTTCATCCAGAGTGATCATGGGCCTCTTGGCTGCATCTCTGATCAGTCTTCTCCTTGTATGAGCTGAAAGTTTAGAGGGACGGCCAGGTCTTGGTAGATTTGCAGTGGTCTGATACTCCTTCCATTTCAATATTATCGCTTGCACAGTGCTCCTTGGGATGTTTAAAGCTTGGGAAATATTTTTGTATCCAAATCCGGCTTTAAACTTCTTCACAACAGTATCTCGGACCTGCCTGGTGTGTTCCTTGTTCTTCATGATGCTCTCCGCGCTTTTAACGGACCTCTGAGACTATCACAGTGCAGGTGCATTTATACGGAGACTTGATTACACACAGGTGGATTGTATTTATCATCAATAGTCATTTATTTCAACATTGGATCATTCAGAGATCCTCACTGAACTTCTGGAGAGAGTTTGCTGCACTGAAAGTAAAGGGGCTGAATAATTTTGCACGCCCAATTTTTCAGTTTTTGATTAGTTAAAAAAGTTTGAAATATCCAATAAATGTCGTTCCACTTCATGATTGTGTCCCACTTGTTGTTGATTCTTCACAAAAAAATACAGTTTTATATCTTTATGTTTGAAGCCTGAAATGTGGCAAAAGGTCGTAAAGTTCAAGGGGGCCGAATACTTTCGCAAGGCACTGTATGTGTGTGTGAGTGTGTGTGTGTATGTATATGTGTGTGAGTGTGTGTGTGTATGTATATACATATATATATATAATGTGTGTGTATATATGTATGTATGTATATACAGTATTTGTATGTGTGTGTGTAATATATTATTTTGTTAGTTTACAGCACCTGATGGTCTCTTGTCTCAGTAATAACCAGGCCCGACCCTGAACAGGCGTGTTCAGGGTGGTGTGGCCACAAGTGTATTTTTTTTTACCCCATTTTCTCCCCGAATTAGGTCCCTTGGCTCATCTCTGCAACACCTCAATGGGAGGCGAAGTTCAAGTCTTGCATCCTCTGAAAGCTGACAACCGGAGTCAGCCATCAGGTTCCTGGCCCTGTCACAAGGAGTTGCTAGAGCATGATGAGCGAAACCCTCCCCTACTCCAGACGACGCTGGGACAATTGTCCGCGGTCCTATGGGGCTCCTGGTCATCGAAACCCAGGCTGTGGTGGCACCTCAGCATTGAGGTGCATTGCTTTTGACCGCTGCGCCACCCAGGACCGTGACATGATAAAATATTTCTGAACGTTGCATAACGTTGCACCCTCCTGAACTAAGGGGGTTATGTCGCACCCCCAAAACGGAATAGTGTCCCTCTTTTTCAGACAACCTTCCCGCTAGTCGCCCTGCTGACTGAGGTCTGTGCTCTGTGAGTCAACTAGACTACCTGCATGCACCACTGACTGACTCAAAGCAGAGGATTTAAATGGACAACTGTCTGCTCTCCTTCTGCTGAGCCCTGATGAACCATGAAGAGTAATTTTTCCCTGTCGCGCCGTGCAGACATCTTTCTCCAAAGACGTCCGCAGGAAACAGACTGTAGCTCTTTCATCATTCTTGATCAAGTGCTCAGATTTTGAGCTGCTCTGAATCCAATGTTTATCTTTTTGCTGTAGGGTGACATGTCCTACAATTGAGTTGGCTGCTCTTCAACGAAATAGTGGTAGTAAAGCTGGTATTTTTAGGGCTGCATAATGAAGAATATTGTTTGATTTTCTGTGCAAGGTGAAAAGGTGTCCTCCGTTTATCAACCACAACGCTAAACACCTTGGGTTAAATCATGACAAGGAAATTCTAGAAGATAATGACAAATAGCATCGTGGATTATGTCACATTCACTTAATGCCACAACCACAACACATACGTTAGGCTTGACCCACTTGGCCTCGCACTTTGATGAGCAAAATAAATTGTGTATTTGTTAGAACTTTACTGCACTTTAGGGAACAAGTCTATTGACTTTGGCTTAATTGTAACTAGCGAAATAACTACACTCCAGCTGGTGCCAACCTTGACAGGGCTATAATGCATGTTTTCTTATCCCATGTTAGGCCTCTTCCATCATCCCTGGTCAGTGGAGTCATAAGTAGCCCTCCCCTCACGCCAAGAGATTGATGGTGACCTTACCTATGGTTTATCGAGCGTCAACCTTCTCTTCACTCTTGACAAACCACTGACAAAGTAGTTAGTCCATCATGGTTCTCATGGATCTCGAGTGGACAATTCCTCCAGGTTGGGTCTGAGCGTAATCATCTTTCCTCAGAGTTGATAATTCCATACTTTGATAGACTTTTATTGGGATCCTCCACCTGAAGATCTGAAGGGTCGTCACCTCCTGCCAATCCCTATGTGGATGCCCCCCCCCCGATGGAAGAGGTGACCTGGGTCTGTCGGCTACACATCAGTGGCCTCTTCTGATTTCTCTGGAGCTTGCATTCCAGTCTTGTCCGAAATAACCAAGGTGTACAACACCAGGACAGTGAAAGGTCTATTTAACCAACATGATACTCAACTGTGATAACGACGACTCTAATAGGTACTCACAAGTTGTGGGCAATCTTAACCCTGAGGTTTTGGTGTGGGTGCAGGCTTTTTTTCTAGCCAAGCAGTAACACACCTGATTCTACTAGCTCATTAACTGTCTATGGGCCTGAATTAATCAGTTGATGGGTATTTGGGCAACACACAATTGGGGATGGTCACAGCTGAACGTATGAAAAAATATTCAGTGCAACAATTTTATTACTCACTTTTGTAAGTGGAAATAAATTGTAAATAATGACGCCTAGTCTCGTAGCTGCTGAATGACTTGTTCTTGAATAGAGATGTAATAGATCCATATCCCAGCATGTAAAATCAACCTCGCCCACATCATTCTGACAGCTGGTACAGATTCTGTTAGGAAGTACATGGGAATGAAGGCCATCTGTCTTGATCATATCATGTCTTCACAATGTCTGTCTCCTGTGCTACTGTACGATGTAAACAACTCCATTTGTCAAGAAATGGCGGACCTTGACTGTCATAATACACACACACACACACACACACACACACACACACACACACACACACACACACACACACACACACATACACATACACATACACACACACACACACAGCTCCCCTTTTCCAGAGAGTGACACCACACTACAAACAGAGTTACAGAACATAAGGAGGTTATCTTCCCTCTCAACTGTGTAGAAACTGTTTCTCCTTATACACAGTTGACTCTGCATCAAAATACAGTAACAGTTAAAAGTATGGACACCTACTCATTCCAGGGTTTTTATTTATTTGTACGCTTTTTTACATTGTAGAATAATAGCGAAGACATCCATACTATGAAATAACATATATGGAATCCTGTAGTAACCCAAAAAGTTTTAAACAAATCAAAATGAAGTCGGAAGTTTACATACACTTATGTTGGAGTCATTAAAACTCATTTTTCAACCACTTCACAAATTTCTTGTTAACAAACTATAGTTTTGGCAAGTCGGTTATGACATCTACTTTGTGCATAACACAAGTAATTTTTACAACAATTGTTTACAGACAGATTATTTCAATTATAATTCACTGTATCACATTTTGAGTGGGTCAGAAGTTTACATACACAAGTTGACTGGGCCTTTAATGCCTTTAAACAGCTTGGAAAATTCAAGAAAATGAATTCATGGCTTTAGAAGCTTCTGATAGGCTAATTTACATAATTTGAGTCAATTGGAGGTGTACCTGTGGATGTATTTCAAGGCCTACCTTCAAACTCAGTGCCTCTTTGCTTGACATCATTGGAAAATCAAAAGAAATCAGTCCAAGACCTCAGAAAAAAATTGTAGACATCCACAAGTCTGGTTCATCCTTGGGGAGCAATTTCCAAATGCCTGAAGGTACCACGTTCATCTGTACAAACAATAGTACGCAAGTATAAACACCATGGGACCACACAGCTGTCATACCGCTCAGGGAGGAGACACATTCTGTCTCCTGGAGATGAACGTACTTTGGTGCGAAAAGTGCAAATCAATCCCAGAACAACAGCAAAGGACTTTGTGAAGATGCTGGAGGAAACGGGTACAAAAGTATCTATATCCACAGTAAAGCGAGTCCTATATCGGCATAACCTGAAAGGCCGCTCGGCAAGGAAGAAGCCACTGCTCCAAAACTGCCATAAAAAAGCCAGACTACGGTTTGTAACATGGGACAAAGATTGTACCTTTTGGAGAAATGTCCTCTGGTCTGATGAAACAAAATATAACTATTTGGCCATAATGACCAAGTTTGGAGTAAAAGGGGGAGGCTTGCAAGCCGAAGAACACCATCCCAACCGTGAAGCACGGAGGTGGCAGCATCATGTTGTGCAGGTGCTTTGCTGCAGGAGGGACTGGTGCACTTCACAAAATAGATGGCATCATGAGGCAGACAAATTATGTGGATATATTGAAGCAACATCTCAAGACATCAGTCAGTAAGTTGAAGATTGGTTGCAAATGGTTCTTCCAAATGAACAATGACCCCAAGCACACTTCCAAAGTTGTGGTAAAATGTCTTAAGGACAACAAAGTCAAGTGTTGGAGTGGACATCACAAAGCCCTGACCTCAATACTTTAGAACATTTGTGGCCAGAACTGAAAAGATGTGTGTGCGAGCAAGGAGGCCTACAAACCTGACTCAGTTACACCAGCTCTGTAAGGAGAAATGGGACAAAATTCACCCAACTTATTGTGGGAAGCTTGGGGAAGGCTACCCAAAACATTTTACCCAAGTTAAACAATTTAAAGGCAATGCTACAGAATACTAATTGAGTGTATGTAAACTTCTGACCCACTGGAAATGTGATGAAGCTGAAATAAATCACTCTCTACTATTATTCTGACATTTCACATTCTTAAAATAAAGTGGTGATCCTAACTGACCTAAGACAGGGAATTTTTACTTGGATCAAATGTCAGGAATTGTGGAAAAACTCAGTTTAAATGCATTTGGCTTATGTGTATGTAAACTTCCGACTTCAGCTCTATATTTTATAGTTGAGATTCATCAAAGTAGCCACCCTTTGCCTTGATGACAACTTTTCACACTATTGGCATTCTCTCAACTAGCTTCATGAGGTAGTCACCTGGAATGCGTTTCAATTAACATTTATGCCTTGTTAATCTGTGGAATATATTTCCTTCTTAAAGTGCTTCAACCAATCAGTTGTGTTGTGACAAAGTAGGGGTGGTATACAGAAGATTGCCCTATTTGGTAAAAGACCAAATCCATGTTATGGCAAGAACAGCTCAAAGAGAAATGACACTCCATTACTTTAAGACATGAAGGTCAGTCAATCTGGAACATTTCAAGAACTTTGAAAGGTTCTTCAAGTGCAGTCGCAAGAACCATCAAGTGCTATGATGAAACTGATTCTCATGAGGACCACAACAGGAAAGGAAGACCCAGCGTTACCTCTACTGCAGAGGATAAGTTCATTAGAATTACCAGCCTCAGAATGTGCAGCCTAAATAAATGCTTCACGGAGTTCAAGTAACAGATACATCTCAACATCAACTGTTCAGAGGGGACTGCGTGAACCAGGCCTTCATGGTCGAATTGATGCAAAGAAACAACTACTAAAGGACAACAATAAGAAGAAGATACTTGCTTGGGCCAAGAAACACGAGCAATGGACATTAGATGGTGGAAATCTGTCCTTTCGTCTGATGAGTCCAAATTTGAGATTTTTGGTTCCAACCGCTGTGCCTTTGTGAGACGCAGAGTAGGTGAATGGATGATCTCTGCATATATTGTTCCCACCGTGAAGTATGGAGGAGGAGGTGTGATGATGTGGGGGTTCTTTGCTGGTGACACTGTCTGTGATTTATTCTGAAGTCAAGGCACACTTAACCAGCATTGCTACCACAGCATTCTGCAGAGATAAGCCATCCCATCTGGTCTGCGCTTAGTGGGACTATTTTCTTTTTCAACAGGATAATAACCCAATACTCCTCCTGGCTGTTTAAGGGTTACTTGACCAATAGGGAGAGTCTATGGAGTGCTGCATCAGATGACCTGTCCTCCACAATTACCCGACCTCAACCCAATTGAGATAGTTTGGGATGAGTTGGACCACAGAGTGAAGAGCAGCCAACAAGTGCTCAGCATATGTGGGAACTCCTTCACATGTTGGAAAAGCATTCCAGGTGAAGCTGGTTGAGAGAATACCAAGAGTGTGCAAAGCTGTTATCAAGGCAAAGTGTGGCTACTTTGAAGAATCTCAAATATAAAATATATTTTGATTTGTTTGACAATTTTTTGGTTACCACATGATTCCATATGTGTTGTTTCATAGTTTTGATGTCTTAACTATTACTCTACAAAAATAGTAAATTATAAAGAAAAACCCTTGAATGGGTAATTGTTTCCAAACGTTTGACTGGTACTGTATGTCAGGGTAGAAATGCTTAATTGGTTACAACACTTCCTTTCAACAATGCCATGACATCATTGAATGTCCTACATACAGTGCAAGTTTTTTTCTGCATGGCTCTAACCCTTACACTGAGGCTGACAGCGATATCTATATTGGTCAGGAAAAAGGTAAGCCCCAAGCTGCATTTCTTTGCATGAAGACTGGCATTCATCAACCAAATGCTGTCTAGTATGAACGCAATTATTCTTTACGTAAATCCGTGACACTCTGTTTAGTATGATATGTTACCTTTCATATGGTATGTATTAATTTGTGGAAGCCCATCATCCGTTTCATATGATATGTTACGAATTTGCTGAACATACAATATGTTATGAATTGTAGCTAGGTGGCGAACGTTAGCTAGCTCGCTAACGTTACCTAGGCTAGGGGTTAAGGTTAGTGTTAAGGTTAGCTAAAAGGGTTAAGTTTAGGGTTAGGGGTTGGGTTAGCTAACACGCTAAGTAGTTGCAAAGTAGCTAAATATTAGTAAGTAGTTCAAAAGTAGTTAATAAGCTAAAATTCTGAAGTTGTCCAAGATGAGATTTGAACTCGCAACCTTTAGGTTGCAAGACGTTTCTCGTTACATGCCTACCCATCCACCCCAACCAACAACCCCCCAGGTTGATGAGACCAGGTAGATGTACTGTACGTAAAATAAATGCTTACTGGCCACCTTTATTGCTTCACAGAGTTTAGTTGAATTAAAGTTTGGCCTGTTGTACCACAATAGGCCCCTTGACATAAGTTGAACCAATTTGTGGGGATTCTAACTAATGTTTATTTAAAATTGACCTGAATTGTGACCATCAGAAATAGGAAATGTGTGTGAAATGTGGCACTGTGTTACATTGAATGATAATACCTTGCTATCAGTGTGCCATATTGCAGTAGAGTGATAGCTATTTTTGTAGTAGCGATAATACAATTCTGAAATTAAATTTATTTTATTTCACAGTATACTTACATCTTCTGAGGCAACAGTAACACTTTTTTAAAACATATTGCTGTGTTGGAGAAACAGATCAACCTACACAAATCTTGTGTGTGGTAAATTATGCCTATTAACTATTGTAATGTAAAGTTGTCTAGGCTGTAGGCCGTCCTACCTAATAATAACAATAATTGTTTTGCAGGTCTTGATGCCCTATATTCTTAAACTACAACACCTGTCTGCTCCCAAATGTGTGATATGATCACACAGTCTTGAGGTTATTTTAATGAGATGCTTTAACAATAACAACTCATCCTATTCTCTCCATGACGTGTTGTAGACTGATGTGTGTGACTCTCTGAACTGGAAAATAAATTGTTTCCACGCAACTTTGCCACAACTGTCGCTCCACAAATCGTTTTCAAAGCGCTGACAGACAAACCTAGATGATTTGTTTCCTTTTAACCCAGAAGAAAAGCCAGAGGGAAATCACTTTGGCTTTGATTTCACTTCCAGCGATGTGTACGACGAGCGTCCACTCACACTACGTCTCTGTTGCTTTTGATAAATTTCACAATCATCCCTCCCTCCCTCCCTCCATCACTCCACTGATATTCTCATCATTTTCTTTGTCTCCTTATTCTTCTTGACAGTCGTTGTGATTACATTTTACAGATAGAAGGCTATAATGGACTGGTCTTTCTCAACATTGTTCTGGTTCCATGAAAAGAGGTGGCTATAATCTAAAACTATTCTACACTCCAATACTAAACAATCATTTGGTAGTCAACGTTATCGGTTTACTGGTCCAAACTATGCCTGTGATTTTAATAGATTTTAAGGCAAATCAAGATGAAAGTGAAGATGGCTATGAATTGAAGAACATGCACTCTCAAAATGGCCCTCTGCACAGTGCATGTTACGACCAGGACATGCTACCAGGGGTCTTTTCACAGCCTCCAAATCTAAAAGGAATTCAAGCCAACTCACAGCACAACACCTCTCCCGCTTTCTGACCTAAATAACTTGGAGACCTACAGTGCCTTGCGAAAGTATTCGGCCCCCTTGAACTTTGCGACCTTTTGCCACATTTCAGGCTTCAAACATAATATATAAAACTGTATTTTTTTGTGAAGAATCAACAACAAGTGGGACACAATCATGAAGTGGAACGACATTTATTGGATATTTCAAACTTTTTTAACAAATCAAAAACTGAAAAATTGGGCGTGCAAAATTATTCAGCCCCCTTAAGTTAATACTTTGTAGCGCCACCTTTTGCTGCGATTACAGCTGTAAGTCGCTTGGGGTATGTCGCTATCAGTGTTGCACATCGAGAGACTGACATTTTTTCCCATTCCTCCTGGCAAAACAGCTCGAGCTCAGTGAGGTTGGATGGAGAGCATTTGTGAACAGCAGTTTTCAGTTCTTTCCACAGATTCTCGATTGGATTCAGGTCTGGACTTTGACTTGGCCATTCTAACACCTGGATATGTTTATTTTTGAACCATTCCATTTGTGCAATATACGACTGATTGTTGTCCTATGGACAGAGTCTCCCACCTCAGCTGTAGATCTCTGCAGTTCATCCAGAGTGATCATGGGCCTCTTGGCTGCATCTCTGATCAGTCTTCTCCTTGTATGAGCTGAAAGTTTAGAGGGACGGCCAGGTCTTGGTAGATTTGCAGTGGTCTGATACTCCTTCCATTTCAATATTATCGCTTGCACAGTGCTCCTTGGGATGTTTAAAGCTTGGGAAATATTTTTGTATCCAAATCCGGCTTTAAACTTCTTCACAACAGTATCTCGGACCTGCCTGGTGTGTTCCTTGTTCTTCATGATGCTCTCTGCGCTTTTAACGGACCTCTGAGACTATCACAGTGCAGGTGCATTTATACGGAGACTTGATTACACACAGGTGGATTGTATTTATCATCATTAGTCATTTAGGTCAACATTGGATCATTCAGAGATCCTCACTGAACTTCTGGAGAGAGTTTGCTGCACTGAAAGTAAAGGGGCTGAATAATTTTGCACGCCCAATTTTTCAGTTTTTGAATTGTTAAAAAAGTTTGAAATATCCAATAAATGTCGTTCCACTTCATGATTGTGTCCCACTTGTTGTTGATTCTTCACAAAAAAATACAGTTTTATATCTTCATGTTTGAAGCCTGAAATGTGGCAAAAGGTCGCAAAGTTCAAGGGGGCCGAATATTTTCGCAAGGCACTGTATGTATAGGTACTGATCAGGGGAACTTAGTAGGATCGTAAAACTCCGGATGCATGGTTGCTGAGGTGAAGCTGGAGAAAACTCCATTTAATAGGCCTCTTTGGCTCCTTTTATATGAGCACAGGGTGAAGGACTTTACACAAAGCTCCATATGACGAATTGGTAGGACCCTTGGTGAAGAGCCATATGACGCACACAGTTTTGTTTGTTTCATATACTGTAAGCAGCATATGGAAACTGTATGAATGAGCCGGTTATGTTTGATGGTCTGTGTGATTGTATGATTGATGATATGTGACTCTGTTCATGTCAGGGGAGCTGAGTAGGAGTTGATGACCTCGGTGGAACTCCACATGATCATGGTTTTGATGTCAGACGGTAGGACACGGATTGTGTGGAAGAGTAGTGCCGAGTAGTGCCAAGTAGTACCAAGTACTGAGAAAGAGTGTATGTGCAAGCTTTTTTGTACGCCACTAAGAGGTAAGCAGCAATCATGTTCAGTACTTACGCATTTGGTAAATTTCAGAATACCATTTTCTATCACTGACAACAGTCATTACTTTGGTGATAATGCCCTAGTAAGTCAGTGTTTGGAGGATTTATTGGCACGGTTTAATAACTACCGTGCCAATATATCCTCCAAACACCGGCTTCGAGAGGCATTATCACTTTTCTACAAGGGGCTACCAACATATTCAAATAATGATTGGCATACACTATTTTCATTAAAATCTTTATTTTGATGTATGTGTTCATACTCTTTCATCCTTCCACGAGATATAGTCCCGACACAAATCTAGGCTTGCTACCCAAGCCGGCTGTTCATTCTATCTGTTCGGTTGCTGGAGACGCGACCCAGTCGTTAATTCTTTTTAGTTGTTGTCGTCAAGGGTGTGTACGGGAGGCGAAGTCAGGTGCAGGAGAGCAGAGTGTAGTGAACAGGCCCACTTTAATTCCATTCCACAAAATAAAGCACATACAAACAATAACGTGCCAAAACCACGGAACATGGAAAAAGTAAAGCGCCCGACAAAAATCCACATCACAAACAAACAATTACACACAAAGACATGGAGGGGAAACAGAGGACTAAATACATGCAGTAATTATGGAATGAAAACCAGGTGGGTAATGGAACAAGACAAAACCAATGGAACATGAGAAGTGGAGCGGCGATGGCTAGAAAGCCGGTGACGTCGATCGTTGAACGCCGCCTGAACAAGGAGAGAAGCCGACTTCGGTGGAAGTCGTGACAGTTGTTTTTGTTTGTTCTAAATGTTCCATTGTGATGAAAACCAAAATTCCAAAGGCTGGACCTAATGTAGTGTACAAGAGGTCATACAATAAGTTCTGTAGTGATTCCTATGTTGACTATGTAAATCATATTTGCTGGTCTGTGGTGTGTAATGAGCAACCAGATGCTGTACTTGACACATTTATGAAATTGCTTATTACAGTTACTAATAAGTGTGCACCCATTAAGAAAATGACTGTAAAAACTGTTAAACCCCCATGGATTGATGAGGAATTGAAAAATTGTAAGGTTGAGAGGGATGAGGCAAAATATGTATGGCAAATAATGTCTGGGAACACAACCGATTGGCAAACTTACTGCAAGTTGAGAAATCATGTGACTAAATACATTTAAACTATACTATATAAAATATATATAAAGAATGATAGTAAAAAGCTTTGGATTACAAATTACATTTTGGGGAAAAAAGGCAAGCTTTGCTCCATTATTCATTGAATGAGATGGCTCATTCATCAGAAAACCAACTGATGTTCAAATCAAATGGAATTTTTCACATGTACCGAATACAACCTTACAGTGAAATGCTTACAAGCCCTTAACCAACAATGCTTTTAAGAAATTTTAAGGGAAAAAAAGTGTTAAGTTAAAAATAGAAAATAAAAGTAACAAATAATTAAACCGCAGCAATAAAATATCAATAGAGAGGCTATATACAGGGGGTACCGGTACAGAGTCAATGTGTGGGGGCACCAGTTAGTCGAGGTAATAGAGGTAATATGTACATGTAGGTAGGGGTAAAGTGACTATGCATAGATAATAAACAGAGAGTAGCAGCAGCGTAAAAGAGGGGTCTTATGGCTTGGGGGTAGAAGCTGTTAAGAAGCCGTTTGGACCTAGACTTGGCACTCTGGTACCTCTTGCCATGCGGTAGCAGAGAGAACAGTCCATGACTAGGGTGGCTGGAGTCTTTGACAATTTTTAGGGCCGGATGGCAGACCTGGATGGCAGAAAGCTTGGCCCCAGTGATGTACTGGACCGTACTCACTACCCTCTGTAGTGCCTTGAGGTCAGAGGCCGAGCAGTTGCCATACCAGGCAGTGATGCAACCAGTCAGGATGCTCTCGATGGTGCAGCTGTAAAACCTTTTGAGGATCTGAGGACCCATGCCAAATCTTTTTCAGTCTCCTGAGGGGGAATAGGCTTTGTCGTGCCCTCTTCACGACTGTCTTAGTGTGTTTGGACCATGATAGTTTTTTGGTGATGTGGACTACTTTAATATTTTTTTAAATTGTCGAAATTAGCTAACTTAGTCATTACATGCCAGCAACAAATGCTGACACTACACATTCAAGTAAATCTGACAAAATTATGTAAACACACAAAGTCTACATGAAGTTGGTTAAAAAGCAACATTTTGTAGTTTTGGAGTGGCCTAGTCAAAGTCCAGACCTAATCCCAATTAAGATGTTGAGGCAGGACTTGAAACGAGCAGTTCATGCTTAAAAACCCACACATGTTGCTGAGTTGAAGCAGTTCTGCATGCAAGAGTAGGCCAAAATTCCCCCACAGCGATGTGAGAGACTGATCAACAACTAAAGGAAGCATTTTTAAATGTTTTATTTAACCTTTATTTAACTAGGCAAGTCCGTTAAGAACAAATTCTTATTTAAAATGACGGCCCACCAAAATGCCTCCTGCGGGGACATGGGCCTGGGATTAAAATAAATAAATACAATATAAATATAGGACAAAACACACATTACAACAAGATAGACAACACTACATAAACAGAGACCTAAGACAACAACATAGCAAGGCAGCAACACATGACAACACAACATGGTAGCAACATAACAACAACATGGAAGCAATAGGACAAAACACACATTACAACATGGTAGCAGCACAAAACATCGTACAAACATTATTGGGCACAGTCAACAGCACAAGGGTCAAGAAGGTAGAGACAACAATACATCACACAAAGCAGCTAAAGGTGGCATAACCAGTTATTGAGTGTAAGGGGGAAATTACTTTTTCACACAGGAGAATTGGGTGTTGCATAACTTTGTTTTTATTAAATAAGTATGGAATTGTTGTTATTTGTTTACTCAGGTTCCCTTTATCAAATTTTAGGTTTTGGTTGAAGATCTGAACATTCAGAATCAAAAATATGCAAAAAATAGAGAAAATCAGAAAGTGGGAAAATATTTTTTCACGGCACTGTATATCCATAAAAAAATTATGCTGAGTCATGATTTTGACTGGCTGAGAAAAGCTGCTTGCCTGTCTGTCTTGTCCCAACTCCTGACACGTTCATTACTATGGGACAGCTGGGGATTACATTTCAACACTGAAACAATGTTCCAAATGTCAGAGAGAGACAAATCTCAGCTGTTGAAAAACAAATGCTAGTCTAAAAGAAATTAGAGATAATGTCTAGATGCTTTTAACAGTGGAGATCAAGTTTATAAATTGCCTGGCTGGGCTGATGAGACAGTGGATTGCACAGACAGATGGAATAATGAATAAGCATTTCAGTGTCATAGTTTTAGCTGGTGGTAATTTGTGGAATAGGCACCGACTGGAACGTGGTTTTAACCAATCAGCATCTAGGATTAGACCCACCCGTTCTATAAAGTGTATTATGCACTCGGCCAATTTCTGAGCTTAGCCTTGAAATCTGGCATTACACACCCCCTAGCAACATTGTCTCACTTTATGCTTTGTTTCTGCAAATGAATGTTTTGTCCTATTGTCAATAGATTGCATGTTTGCTAGACAAATGAAAGTGTGTCTTTAGTGATGTTTTGGGCAGGAAAGAATGCCTTTCAAAGGGGATTGTGGTTACCAGGCAACAAGGACAAAAACCAATCCTAGGCTGAAGGAATAAACCAAGGTTTTTTTCTTATTCTTTGCTTCTCTGAGTTGCTCTCTCACTCTATCACATTCCCTCTGCCTCACTTTCTCTCTTACACACATTGCTATGCCTGGAACCAAAATCCCCTCCCAATCGGATTTTGACCATGGAGAAGAGTCTTAGCCCAGTTCTTATGCTCATGTGTGGGATTTATGTCCAACTGAAATAGAAAAGAGCGCTTACGTATACTGGACAAGGTATTGGGCTGCTACCTAAATCTCAAAAGATTTGCATTGTGGGATTGGAAGACCAACTGGATGCTGTGTTGACCTGATTCAGGAGATAGAAGGGTTCAAATACAGTGGGCCTACTGACTGGGTGAGGTGAAGGGTTCAAACACAGTGGGCATACTGACCGGGTGAGGTGAAGGGTTCAAACACAGTGGGCCTACTGACTGGGTGAGGTGAAGGGTTCAAACACAGTGGGCCTACTGACCGGGTGAGGTGAAGGGTTCAAACACAGTGGGCCTACTGACCGGGTGAGGTGAAGGGTTCAAACACAGTGGGCCTACTGACCGGGTGAGGTGAAGGGTTCAAACACAGTGGGCCTACTGACTGGGTGAGGTGAAGAGTTCAAACACAGTGGGCCTACTGACTGGGTGAGGTGAAGAGTTCAAACACAGTGGACCTACTGACCGGGTGAGGTGAAGGGTTCAAACACAGTGGGCCTACTGACTGGGTAAGGTGAAGAGTTCAAACACAGTGGGCCTACTGACTGGGTGAGGTGAAGAGTTCAAACACAGTGGGCCTACTGACCAGGTGAGGTGAAGGGTTCAAACACAGTGGACCTACTGACTGGGTGAGGTGAAGGGTTCAAACACAGTGGGCCTACGGACCGGGTGAGGTGAAGGGTTCAAACACAGTGGGCCTACTGACCGGGTGAGGTGAAGGGTTCAAACACAGTGGGCCAACTGACCGGGTGCCGCACAACAGACACAAAACACAGAAATCTCCTTTGATGAAGAATTTAGAAAGTGTCTTCGGGGCTTTCACAACTCGTGGCGAAGCACCAACATGTAAACACCTCCATCAGTCTGAACAGTTAATTACACCAACATGTAAACACCATCCGTCTGAACAGTTAATTACACCAACATGTAAACACCATCCGTCTGAACAGTTAATTACACCAACATGTAAACACCTCATCAGAATGAGCAGTTAATTACACCAACATGTAAACACCATCCGTCTGAACAGTTAATTACACCAACATGTAAACACCATCAGTCTGAACAGTTAATTACACCAACATGTAAACACCTCATCAGAATGAGCAGTTAATTACACCAACATGTAAACACCATCCGTCTGAACAGTTAATTACACCAACATGTAAACACCATCCGTCTGAACAGTTAATTACACCAACACGTAAACACCATCCGTCTGAACAGTTAATTACACCAACATGTAAACACCATCAGTCTGAACAGTTAATTACACCAACATGTAAACACCTCATCAGAATGAGCAGTTAATTACACCAGCATGTAAACACCATCAGTCTGAACAGTTAATTACACCAACATGTAAACACCTCCATCAGTCTGAACAGTTAATTACACCAACATGTAAACACCATCAGTCTGAACAGTTAATTACACCAACATGTAAACACCTCATCAGTATGAGCAGTTAATTACACCAGCATGTAAACACCATCAGTCTGAACATTTAATTACACCAACATGTAAACAACTCCATCAGTCTGAACAGTTAATTACACCAACATGTAAACACCTCCATCAGTATGAACAGTTAATTACACCAGCATGATAATTACTGACCACTCACTTCACCTCAAGTCAGACGTCTAGAGTTTTTACAGAGCCACCGAGTGCTGTACAGACAGACTTCTGGCAGGCGGTGTCACTTCCCCCTCTCTTTCTGCCTTTTTTTCCTGTGAAGGCTGAGTCTTTTTGCCTTGCCAACCCATGATTCATTAGCCATGCAACGTGGGCACAATAATTGAACACAGTGCAGCGACGATGTCACAGTCTACCAAAAAAAGAGTCATTGCTTTTCTCCAAAGGTATTTTCCCCTATTGGTTCATGCCATCTGAAGATTGATTCAGCGGAGACATTTTTTGAATTAATTATAATTTATGCAAGACTTCACATGAAAAACACATTGTAAAACTGGTGGAACCCGGTGCAGGCGAGGTGGTGCAGAACTAATAAGACCTATTATAGACCGAGAGGACAGAGGGGGGAGAAAAACATTCATTGTGTTGTGGACTCAACAAACTATTGGAGTATGGGGTGTAAATTATATTGTCCTGCTGTCGAAAGTTTCCTATACAAGAGAACCTTCCAGGCCTCAGTTATTTTCCTGTGCTGTGTTTGCACACTTTCTCTGTGGGAAGCCGACAGGCCATACCAGCCAAACGGATATTGACAGGAAGAAACAAACAAAGCACTGACCATATAGTATCATTTCCTGGAACATATCTCAAACGTTTTCTCCATGAGATACAGCTGCTGCTATTGGTGAAGCTTTCTGTGTGACAATAAGAAGTTATGTGTGCAAAGATTGAATATGAGATGTGATTTCCTCTCCCAGAAACAAGTAGGACAAAAGTAAACCCCTCTGACTGTCATTGTTTTTGGTCATTCGATTGCACACATTTGTTGAAACCTCCCTTCAGATTATTTTGCCAGAGGATTCTCTCAAGAGCTTCGGAAGCCCTCTTAAGAAAATGTGGAAATGTAATTTTGTCAAATGATCCGCACAGAAACCATGATCTAATTTAAAGTTATATCAAAGCCAAGGGCCTCTGCCGAAGTAAGGAAAGAAATTGGCTGGTACGAGTCACAAAAAGAAAACCTGATCAAAATAAGTATTTTATTCTAACAAAGAGAAGTCCCTTTCATTTGCTGGTACCAAGCATCACTAGGTGACTGGAAAATGTGTGACTTATATTAGCTATGTGCCTTACTCCAATAAGCACGTGTGATCCAAGGATTAATTTGCGACATGAAGGGGCAGCCTGGTGGTTAGAGCATTGGGCCAGTAACCGAAAGGTTGGTGGATCGAATCCCTGAGCCGACAAGGTAAAAAGCTGTCGTTCTGCCCCTGAACAAGGCAGTGTCACTGTTCTTAGACTGTCGTTGTAAATAAGAATTTTTTCTTAACTGACTTGCCTAGTTAAATAAAGGTTATATAAATAAAAAGGTGAGTTGTAGACAGTCTATGTTTTTAATGTAAAATGTAAAACCATTCATGAGCATAGGGAAGCAACATATTGATGTTAGTAAGTCTACAGATGTAGGATCTTAATTTGAACTATATTGTCATAGAAGAATGATCCTTCAGGAACAGGATTTGAATGTTTACCCAATGATGTTGCTTGGTCTATTAGCTGGCCAAGTTAATATAACTGTGTGTTAGTTTGGGTGAATTTGTGTAAACCTACCAAAAGCGTGCTAGCGTGCCAGACCCACCAATTTAAATGTGTCAAGAACGGCAAATGCTGCTGGGTTTTTCACGTTTCAACAGTTTCCTGTGTGTATCAAGAATGGTCCAGCACCCATATCCAGCCAATGGCAGGCCAGTGGTCAAAAATGAGTCATTGATGAAAGAGGACAAAGGAAGCTGACACAAATTGTGCAGCGCAACAGAGAGGCTACAGTTAGTCAACTGACAGTCCAGTATAACATTGGTGCCCAAAGACCCATAAAATAATGCACAACTCGTCATACCTTGACACGAATAGGGTATGGCAGCCGATATTCCACTTCTTTCAGCAAAAAACAAGAAACGGCGGTTGCAGTGGTTTAAGGAACGAAAACACTAGACACTGGAGAATTGGAAAAACTTTGCTTGGTCTGATGAATCCTGGTTCCGGCTGTTTCACGCTAATGGGAGGACTATAAATCCATCATGCCACGTGTCAACATTGCAGGCTGGTGGTGTGATGGTGTGGGGTGTGTTTTCATGGCACACATTGGGCCCCTCGATAAAAGTGAACCAACATTTGAATGCCACAGGATATCTGAATATCATTGCCAATCAGGTGCATTCCTTCATGGCAGCAATGTATCCATCTGCTAACTGATTTTTTCAGAAGGATAATGCCCCATGCCACAAGGCTTGTCCAGGAATGGGTCCACGAACATGACCGTGAATTCAGCTTACTAACAGTGGCCTGCCAAGTCACCAGATCTTATTCCAATTGAGCATCTGTGGGATGAGATGAAACAAGATATTTGAGAGAGAGATCCACTGACATTACCAGCCAGCTTGACACAACTGTGGTAAGCATTGGAGTCAACATGGGGCAGCATCCCTGTGGAACACTTTCAACACTTTGTAGAGTCCATGCCCCAATGAATTGAGGCTGTTCTGAGGGAAAAAGGGGGTGCAACTCGAGATTAGGAAGGTGTTCTTAATGTTTTGTACACTCAGTGTATTTCAACTGATCTAACTCCTATCTAATCTTTCCAGATCTTCAAGGGAGAACCAAGCACTCACCTTGGGGCAGATAGAGGCCATTCATAGCCAACAATGGCCAACGATTTGCGATGATGTCAGTTGAGTACATGTTACAAAGTAAATATGGAAAGTGGGTCGAGACACTCACTGGCCTTGACGTAACTTCTATTTGTAGAGGTGAGGGGAGAAAAACACTGGGAGGGAAATTAGGTTATGGTGGCATTATTAAAGGATGTGCTCTCTCATTAAGAGGGGATGTATTCCGCCAGACGCTGCAGGAGAAGAATAGAACTCTTCAGGAAGAGATTAGACCCGAACCTTTGGAGGGGCCCAGGCATCCAATTACTCAGTCCTCCAGACTTCTGTACATCACACCCATTTAGGGGTTAAGTACCCATCCTGCAAATTTTGTTGCAAGGTATCAAACGTGGGCCACTTTTTGTAAATTCATGCTCACACGACATTCAGTCTATGATTGGGTTGACAAGTCAATCTGATGAATTAAAAGGGAAATGGCATTTAGTGTTGCTGTACCATATCATACATCAAGACATCAAAAGAATCTAATTAAAAATGGGTGACATTTCCAATGAACTACTGCCCTTCATTGATTTGCGGTTATCAGACAGCAATTGCTGTAGTGAATTACTTTGATTCACTTATTCAATTATTATTTACACTATATCTTTCTGCCATAGTTTGCACCTGAAACTCACGCTGTGTTCTGCCCTAACTAATCATTACGTTTATTATCAAAACACAAGTTAACTACAGAGTCGATGTCCTCTGACCGTGGTTAACACGTTCAATCTACCACCATTGTAAAAGCATTTACATGACTTTTTTGTCGTTGTTGAGACTGTTGCTACAACAGTTGCTGAAGGTTTCCTCATGCTGGAGTACTCTTTTGGATGCCAACTTGGTTTCGGCTTCCCATATTGGTCACTATGTGTCATTCACCCTCCTGACATGCAGAGTACATAATGTCATAATGGGATTAACACCTCTTCTGTCTGTGAGAAAAGTCATATAAGATTACATTGGCTCGACCTTGTGATAAATAGAAACTCCAGTCCCAGTACTACAAGTACCAGAACTGAGTCGTGAGTGTATTTATTCAGTGCAGTGTGTGTGTATAGACAGTACTTCTACATCACCTATTGCTGTTGCCTTGACTCCATGGAGTTTTTACTGCAGAAAGGTGATAGGTATCTGGCCGTTCGAGCATCTCAACCATTTCCCACTTTTCAGCCTACGTAAGGCAATGAGCCACACACTAATGGGTCAGTAACGAATTTAACCCATCGCTAATGGGTCAGGTAGCTGACTGCAGGGGGATGATAGTAGGTGGGTGTGGGTGGAGAGGTCCTTAGCATGGTCATACAATACCATCTCGATTGATTAAAGAAACACCCAAGAACTTGCTGAGGTCTACAGGCAGGAGCTATAGTAGCCAATGTTCTCTGCTATTATACATATTGTCTTGACTTGGGTATTGTGAAAGAGAATATAAACACTGATTGTGTTGGCCCTGTACTGGGAATCATTCTGTCTAACTCCAAATATTGTGCAGAAGAAGAGCTATTCTTTCACATTGAGAAGCTGGGCAAGGATTTGATGATAATGAGGTGCATTTGGCAAAAAAACAGGGCTCCAACGTCACGTGGGAGAAAATTGGGTTTAAAACTTGAAACACAAGATGTGGTGACTTCAGGGTACTAGATTGGCTTTGTGGGTTTTTTTCACAAATCCAATTTATGGACTGCCAAGAGAAAGAGTGGGAAGATTGAACTCAAGCAATTCTAAAAAGGAAATGTCTTTAGCCTTGTCAGACAGAGGATATGTCAAGACACGCCCCTTATTTACATGTCTGCAATATCTTCTATAGTATGAGCCTTAGCCTCTGTTAGTGGAAAGCAGCAGCCTCTTCTGGCTAAAGCCATGATGAGGTGGATTTCAACATCAATGATTTCATTGCAATAAAGAAACTGGGACAGAGGACAAGACTGCTGCCCATGTTGCCAGGATTCCCAAATTAGATTTCGGAGGCATCTGCTTGCAGGATTGCTCAATACGTCTTGATGCCAGAGGGCAGGGTATGCATAGCCAAACTCTCGACATTATCGGGACACTGGCGGCGTATGTTTTTCAACTGAAAAGAGAGTTACAATATTATATCATCAGGCGATTACAAAGCAAAAAACCTCAATAAAAGAAAGGGGCACTAGATGAAACGGCAATGAAGGAGACGCCACATGATAAATCGGAGCGAGCATGTGGCAGGCACACCTGCTGCAGCGCGCTTTGATGAATATCTCCCTGTCACCAGCACAGGCCTGCAGGACAGCATAATTACAACCCTTTAATTTCCTCCATCTTGACAGTACCGCTGAGCCCAGGGAAACCCGGTCGGTCCAAATTCATCACAGGCTTATTAACACAGGTCATGGCTGGTGCCCTGTTTCAATGTCCTCTTATCTACCCACTTCCTCGCCCCCTCCCTCATTTCACATGGCAGAACAGTAACAGTAATATGTGTATGCAAAGTGGCAGATTATTACCTGATTGAAAAATGATTTGTGTGACAATCAAAGTGCAAAGTGTGAGTTGAAGAGGCCCTCTGCATGTGGCAAGCCAAAACCAAAATCATCTCGATTAGTCAAATCATTTATTTTCATATGGGAAGGCACATATTGACAAGACAATCCTATTTAAATAGAAATGTAACTAAATAAACAATACTCATAACAACTGTTTTACCAGCCTTGGAAAATAAGATTTCTTTGAGTTGAAGCAGTATACAGTATGGTACCTTGTGTGTTCATAGACCTTTTCTTTTCAATCAAACTGGCTTTGACTGATATAATGTTCATATTCAATACTAGTTCTCTCTGCAAAGCTGTCTGATAAAAATGGCTAGCCTCGCAGCTTGGAGTCTTCTGTCGTGTCTTTGCTATGCCGGATTAAGTGATATGACGTGCTGTTCTATAAAATAATTTCTCTGTAATTAATATTACCTGATTGAACTAATCATGTAAATGTAATTAACTAGAAAGTCGGGGCACCATGAAAGAATGTTTATAGAGCTGTTATCTTCCGAATACACTCTTAAAGACCTGGTAATATTTTACATCAACATTATAATTCTTAATTGTCACGTTATTCAGTCTCATCTGAAGTCGTAGAATTCTTGGTTATCTTCACGAACCCTGGCTTACAAGTTGAATCAGCAATACAACATTTGGTTTAATTATTTATTTACCAAATACCTAAACAATCACACAGAATTACATATACACAGGATGGGTCATACATTGATTACTAATTATGTCATAAAAAGAAAATGTCCCTACCGGACGGAACAGATATGACGGCTGGTTACACAAAGAAAGGGGGTTGGGTTTTGAATGAAAGACTGAGAAGACCGGGAAGACTGAGAAACAAAAACATTTGGTCTCTGATCGGACCTTGTAAAGCTATGCTATCGTAAATACAGAATCTTATGCATTCTAAATAACCGCGCATTTGGAAAAGGAAAATGCAAGGAATATTTACTCTGAGCTGTGTTTCAATAGGTTGGTCATAGATGGAAGGCTGTGTTGGTGATGGTGATCTTGCTGTCCTCTGAAGAATGTCTGGTAGAATGGATGCATTGTAGTAACGTCGTGTGTTTGGTAGAAGATCACTGATGAAAATCAATTATCTCATTTAGAAGCTAAATTTACATTTAATCTTTTCACAAAGAGTCATATTTAAACATTTAAATTGCACAACAATTCCATGTGAATCTGATAACCAGAATGTGTAGACTTTCCAAGATACAGTTTATGTCATCCTATCATCAGTAATAATGTCTCAGATGACAACTGATCTGATATCATATTCTTTAAGTACCAACGCATATTTTCAACTGGTTGGATTACCGAAATATGGTTTTGGTCCCCACCCTTTTGATGTTTTCAGACTCTCTATGTTAACAAATGGCTTTCCAAGAGTCACTCTGTAGAGAGAGAGGCACAGGGGAAAGGTATTTATGGGGGTCATAAACCTCACCAACAGGCCAACGTCATGACACTTCCATGCAAACGTGTCTGCCGTGAGATAAGGTGACACGTCTATGTGGCTTAATCTCTCACTGTCATGTGCAATCATACCTCAGGATTTGCAGATATCTCGGTGGCGATCTTTGTATTTTCTTTTTCCGTGTCCTGTTCAGTTACATTTAGCCTACAGCTTACAAAGTCAAGGAGAGACCTTGGAGCTGGGAGTAAGAACAGGCTCTATCTTTAGTTCCAGATGTGTTGACAAAACACACTGCTGTAAGAGCTGTTGACAGTTATTCCCTCTTATCTCTACCATGGGCTTTACCGCTTATCTCAGGAGGGCCACTTTGTGGAGTTACTGTGTTTAGAGTATGGGGTTGTATGTAAGGATAACACATACTGTATATTTAGTATATAAGGACAACAAGTATACAAGGACAATCTTAACAAACTCATTTTCAATGTAATTAAAGGTCATGGTAACTAAAGGTCATGGTAACTAAAGGTCATGATAACTAAAGGTCATGGTAACTAAAGGTCATGGTAACTAAAGGTCATGGTAACTAAATGTCATGGTAACTGAAGGTCATGGTAACTAAAGGTCATGGTAACTAAATGGCATGGTAACTGAAGGTCATGGTAACTAAAGGTCATGGTAACTAAATGTCATGGTAACTGAAGGTACAGGTGAATGACATTGGACCAAGGGCCATTAAGCATGGTATTCCAAAGTACCTTACATTTAACAAGTTATCAAGGATAACAAGGATAAAGGTTATCCTCTATAGAACACATTTCTCCAATAAATCCCATGGTGGCTACTTGCTGGCTTATATATTGGTATAGGTATTGTTTTGGGCTGTAGTGGTGATACTACTATATTACTATGGGGGAGCCAAAAGCATTTCAATAACAACATGCAAATAACCTTGTTAAAGGATGAATCAGATGCAATGTCTTGCCTTTAATAGTTTCATATGTCATTGAAAAGACACTCATGAAAGCAGTTATGGGCTATCTATGTCAAGCATATTGGTGCAATCGATTCAGTAAATCCTTGGGGTGTGGGAAGGTCATAACAAAGAATAAGGCAATCTGCTCCCCGAACAAAAAATGTCACTTCTGGTTAGAAATATGTTAAATGATGCTCTGAACACTGTTTTTCAACAGTATGGCACTGAACCAGAAAATGTATTGGAGGGAGGCAGCATTCTTTCTGAATAATACCTTCTATAAGGCATAGCAGAAACTGCAGACCTGACCGGTCAACTGGGACTTGCTGGAACTCATAAACTGATGAATGGTCGTGGTTGGTCAATGGATCAGCTGAACGCTAAATGATGGTAAGTCTTGTGAGTATCCACATCTGACCTTCATCTTTGATCAGTTCCATTGTACCTAGTACGAGTCAATATGGAGGATAACACATTGATGACGTGCTATGCAGAACTGTTGTATAGAGTCTTGTATCATGCATCATCAGTTCATGAGTTCATGTGTATAACTTGCTGAGCTCATGGAAGACAAATTATGAAGCTACTTATGCTTAACCGTTTTTAATGTGCACAAGTTTCTCCCCAGAATTAACACCACGCAACAGATCTCACCCTCAGTCAATGTGTACGCCGTTCCTCATCAAAGTCAATCAGCGTTGCTCTTGAAGCGCAGGGGATGAGGAGGAGGGGTGTGGCAGGGGTTAAAGCTTGCAGCATTTGTTAAATGAAAGGAGAACCTCCTATCAAATGCTTCTGATATTATGGCTGATGACACATACGGGGGTCAACCGGAGAGGAGGATCTCCATTTGGCGTTAATCAAGAGGCACGTCGGTATGCCAAGCCTTTCATCCCTGACTCTGATGGTGATGATGAGAGAACCCTTCACCTTGGGTTTCCCTTTTGAATAGAAAGTTCCATAACTCAAATCAATTAGAGGGGCCGACTCACAGGAGCAGAGGATTTATTGGAATTTGTTGAAATATTAAAGCATTCTATTGCATATAGCTCAATCCTACTGGATTAGAGGAAGGTTGACAGGTATTTCCTCCGCCTCTGAGATGTTGAGGTCATAGACACTAAGGCTGGGGGTGACTACACTCCCAGTGGACTACCCTCAATTTTAAATGTTTATTATTTTTCATATTTTCTCCCCTTCGGAATTCTTCACTGGTATGTGACACAGTTGCAATTACTGTTGGTAAATGTGGGGTACAGACCTAACATAAGACTGAAATAGTGAGAATCTCAGGTGATTAAACGTCCAATTACTCAGCGCTGTTCCTTCAAAACATGCAATGAGACACAGAGAAAACCATGTGGAAACAAACTTGGAGCTACAGTTTGAAAACAGTGTTAGACTAATCACACAAAGCACAGCGACTCATGTTTCCAGTTTCAAACGAACAACCCAAACGAGGGAGATCACAACAAAGAGAAACACAGGAAGTAGTATTCAGTGGACATTTAAAAAGAACTAGGAGCTTGTTATACCAATTAACTGAATGTCTGGAAAGAGGAAGACATGAGGGAGAGAAGGAGGGAGCGAGGGATTGTAAAAATACGTTTCTATTAGCTGAGAAATACAGAGTTTAAAACACAGAGCCCGTTGTTTAGAGTTCCTCCTTTTTTCCTCTTGTCCTGTCAACCCGGGCAGAGCAACGAAGGAATATTCATAGATGTGAATTGCCTGGCTCTGGAAAAGGGGATGTGCTGGCTTCTCTATACAGTTATGTCTGCCAGGTATCTGCACTGTAATGGTGGGCCCTCTCAGATGAAAGCCGATCCCTCAGTTACATTGGCAATAAAGAGGTGGAGGGGAGGCATATGAATATCCACTGCTGACATGCTGGACAGATAGGGAATCACTCCAGAACAGAGCTGCAATGGAAGAGTGCTGCTGCAGGGGCGAGCTATGTTATGCTGGCCACAGGGAGCCACATCAAACTAAGACAGATCTTAGTAATATTCAACGCTTCTTAATGACAGTTAAGTTCATTGCTTCTCACTTCGAGCAGACACTGAACACATCCTGGCGTTAGCTTTCCTATTTTTTTAAAGATGCACTATTTTGTATCCAGATGTGTGACAAACGTACACACATTGGACCATAATGCATTTGGGGCTCATTTCAGTGAACGATCAACAGATGTTGTCCCTATGTGCTTTGCATATTTTGAGGACATAATACGGTATAACATCTGGAAGTATGAAAAAATGAAACAGACCTGTTACATTTGCGCAAGATCTGATTTCTGCCAAGCATTATGTGGCATATATAGCAGTACATGGGTTTGTAGACTCTAGAGAGGGCGATTTGTATTCTAACCTACAGTACTTCTGTTTTCCCTGTGAACCTGTTCCCTGTGCTAAAGCTTTTCCACTGTTGAGAGAGCAGACCTCCAATATAGGCTGGTGAGCGATAGCATCTGTACAGATGTTGACCAATTTGGATTAGTCTCCACAGTCTTTTCACCAAGGACCAGCGCTCCCATGTAGTAATCCAGCTGACTCTGGGAACATCACCAGATAATCGGGACGCCATGTGATTTGATCAATAGAACCTGCAGTCAGTGTTTATGTTCCAAATGGAACCCTATTCCCTATTTAGTGCACTACTTTGACCAGGGCCCATATCACTCTGGTTAATAGGAGTGCACTATATAGGGAAATAGGTTCCATTTGGGACTCAATGGCAGTGTGCCTGCCATTCATACGATGTGGCTCATGGTCCCTGGAGATATCTTCACTCCAGGCACACTAAGTCGAGCTGCACAGCTGCTTGTCCCTAGCTCTAGGAGCCACACATATTTGAGCGATGGGAAGCCATGGTCACCACTCTACTGATTAATGATCCTCCTATCACCTGCTGTGAGACCAAATGCAATACCATTACCACGAGTTAAACGCATCACTAGCACAGAGAATAGGTGTTTCAGAGCATTAGTCATAGATAAACTGCCAACGTGACGACAACATGGCATCAGGGTTGCCGTGAAGCATCTGTAAAAAGAAAAGGTCAGTCTTACACTTACTGTGACCAAAATATGAATGTAATTAGAAACTCCATACATTTTATAAGCTGCAATAGATTTATTTTTACACTTTGGGCTCCGCATTAACCATGTAAATACAATAGCATTGGATACATACAATGAATCGAAGAGGACAAATGAGCTAAAAGTACATTTCCAACCGCATTATTTCTCTCACAAATTCAACTGATAATGAAATTATAATTGAAAGTGGCATAAACCCGCTAAATGTCACAGACACACACACCTACCTGGGCGGCAGATAGACTGGTGGGTAGGAGCGTTGGGCCAGTAACCGAAAGGTTGCTGGTTTGAATTCCAGAGCTGACAAGGTAAAAATCTGTTGTTCTGAGCAAGGCAGTTAACCCACTGTTCCCCGGGCGCTGACGACGTGGATGTTGATTAAGGCAGCCCCCTCTCTGATTCAGAAGGGTCGGGTTAAATGCAGAAGACACATTTCAGTTGAACAACTGACTAGGTATTCCCCTTTCCCACTGTCTTCTATCGAAAGAATGGATCTATGGATGTCTCTCATTTCCTCAGCTGCTGTACTAACGAAACCTAATCTCCTACATACACCACACCACATTGGGAAAGATGTTCTTCGTCCAACAGAACCATTATATCAGTCTGGTACAAAACAAAACAGGACCGGTGCCCATTCTATCTATTCTGGTGGACAGCTTTTTGTCACATGCCGTTGCTCTGGAGAAAGACAGACTTCAGAAAGACAGACTCACCGAGCCCTGTCACCTCTACTGAAAGGATCTCAGAGCGTCTTGTCACACCCATCCCACCTCCCATTGTGTCAGGAGTCTGGGCTGCCAGGTCTCCATTGATCCGCTTCAGAGGTGCGATAATTGGCCCATTAAGAGCTAAAAAAGACAGCGAATCCAGCGATGGTAGTCTGGCTTCTGTCTGAAAACACCATTTCCTTTTGCCGTTTGTGTGATTTTACTTGTGTAGCTCATAGAAGGCAATGTAAGTGAAAAACGACAAACAGAATCTAGGCCTCACCGAGTTCTGGTTGGATTATTAAAGGTGTTGTATGACAAAGTGTTGAATGCTCCAAAGTTGCCCTGTGATGAGTTACACAGTAGACGTAGGTTGTGGGTTAACAAAGCAAATGCATGCCACTCAGCTAAGGACCTGCTGGTCCAAACATACCAGTCCAATGCATCAAAAGAGATAGTGACTTGCTGAGTCTCTGTGAGGACACACTATGTGGTGTTGCACATCTACTCAACTCCTAGAGACAGGCAGACAGCATTTCACATCCAAGTTCTCAGTTCAACGTGGTTACGTCTGTCTAACATCATGTCTTAGTCACTTCTCTGCTTTAAGGCACCACATTTTCCTGATCTTTTTACTTGAGGGCTTATCAAGTTCTCTCACAACATGGCACAGGACACTATCCCCTAAATACCTACCTTTAAGGGGTGATTGGTTACATCTTGAAACAGGGATTAGTGTAATCACCTTTAATCACTGAAGTGTCTCAGACTTAAGTTTTTAAACAGGGTTGAACTCAAGATATTTGAATATTGAGAAAGACAAGCAAACAAACAACCATATTGGATGAGTTAATATCTTTCCAGATAGTCTGTACTGTAAAGAAATATATTGACATTGAGTACTTCATTTCGCAGGACATGGTAATCTTTGTATACGGTTTACGGTCAGTTATTGACAAGTTAGATTGAGTGGATAGTTTGAATCCCACACAGCGAATAACAGAAGATCCCAACTTTGTTCCAGCACAGAGTAAGTGTGAATGAAGTCCCTATGTAATGTTGGCCTTGTTGGCTAAATGTATGTAAGTGCAATGGTTAGATCTTTTTTCAACCTGCCTTTGAAATAAGTCATATGTAAACACTTTTCCTATGTCTAAGCAACATTAACACTGTGCCGCAATAACACTGGTCCCAATCTGTCCGTTTTGATTGCTTCCAAGTTTCCTACAACATACATTTTTTCCTCAATTAAACACTAGGTTGGGATCAAATGATTCCACGGTAGCTTTTCTTGCTCGAAGTTCTACTTTCTCCCTGCTGTATGAACACAATCATAGAGGAGAATAATTACTATATTTTCATTCTGGAGTCCTACTGAAGTTGTCAAACTGAAGTAAGATAAAGCTGAGCAAGACGCATTATATTCCGCACAATACTTATTACCGCAGCTCTTCAAATCTCAATGTCCTCATTTTGCCTTCTCAACAACCTTTTCTGAAAAGAAAGGGACTTTGTATTTAAAACAAGCCTTGATGAAATACATGCTTTCAACTTCACAAATAGTTCAGTTTCTGGGTAATAATGTTCATAATTTGCTTCCTTTTATTGACCTATTATTAATGACATTTTTCTTACTGAGAATCCCTTAGCAATCAAGTAGATGATTGACTGCCTGTCCGTCCCCTCTGTCCCTCCCATTTAAGCATGTCCAGGAAGCCCAACCCTGTGATCAAATATTAAAACAAAGGTTTGAGTGAATGCACGAGGAATCATTCCTTTAACGGTTCAATAATTTGGACACTGTTAGTTTCACATCCATCCTCTCTTCCAAGCCAACCTTATTACATAACATTGTCAATTGATTTCTGTGAACAGTATCAAAACACATTATAGGAAAAAAATACAGAAATACAAATTGCAAGGTGAGGATCAATTTAGGTTTTGGGGGTGGGGGGTGGGGGGGTAACACGATGAACTACCTGCGACTCTTCTCCCCACCCTGCTGTCATCGAGGTCTCAGTGTCTTTCAAAGCAAAGCAGAGAACACTTGACAGCCTTCAGACTGCCTTGATTGAATCAATACAGACACTTGGTTGGGGGGCGTAAACCTCATGGTCTACAAGACAGCTGTGCATGATGGATAAGAGGGAGCAGGGAAGTTGGCTGGCTGCTATAGCAACTCCCAACCTCTTAGTTATTCTTTAGTCATGTCGGTTGAGATGATAAAAATATCTTCATTCTTTCTCTTCAGAGAGAATACGTGTCTCCATTGTGAGTCAACGTTCCCCTGTTCTCCCTCTTTTCTTTTACCTGCTGACTAACAGTCAGCTGCCGTCATAGCTCTCTCCTCCATGATTCAGGATGAGCTGAAACTACCTTGAAGGGGCCTTTCAGTCCATGTATGACGGCTATGACGGAAATGACAAGTAAGTCTGGGAGACCTTTTCTGAAGAAAAGTGTAGGCTCAGTAAGGCTCTTTTCCAGACGACTATACCCCTCATCGGGTATTTATTTAATGAGGCAAGTTAAATATTTATGATGATGCCTAAATTAGCTCAGTTTGGTAGACTAGCAAGGTCGGGATCCATTCATTAGTACATTTCTGGATAGCGCTTCTACCCGTTAGAAAATCCCTAATCTAGCTATAAAATGTCCTGTGGGGGGGTACTGGTATCACCCTGTCTAACATGGACCTGATAAAAAGTTAGTCCCACTAGGGAATGAAAGATAGCCTCTGCCATTTCTGAAAATAAATATGGCTCTGCAAATTGATCAAGTATCCTATTACTGCTATCTGAAGGGTTCCCGTTCCATTAGTAAGATCCAACACACTGTAGCTCTGACTGCTGACAAACAGCTGGCAAACACTGACACTTTAGCTGTGTTGAATGTTAAGTAACTGTGTGTTTGCAGGCACGTCCTTTGACAGTTTGCCAGTGCCGCGACAACATGTCTCCGAATGAAACTTGGGCTTTCCTCAACGTTTATTTTGTCTGAATAACAAGATGGTTGAAAATGAGTTAAAAACAAACAAATGTATTTACTGTTGGTAATCATGCCTAGCACATTATATACACACAGTACCAGTTTTATTTACTAGATTGGGGACAGTGGGAAGGTAATCATTACATATCCAATCAGTCCCGATTCCTCAATGCTAAGTTGGCCTAAATGGCAGCAAAACAATGCAGCAAAAATGATTTAACTTGGCCTTGGGAAGCAGGAGACGGGAGTAATGAACACGTCGCACAACAAAAACAGAAATAATAGAGGGATTAGCCGTGGCCTCACAGGCTTCTGTCCAGCCTGGTTTATTATTTACAAGTTGTGCATTGAGGCCTGCAGCGGGAGATAATATTGCATTGTCGTAGGGAGCGAGTGCAATAAGAGTGATGAGAAAAAGGGAGAGAACTGCAGGGTGCGTACCGCATCATCCCTTCCCCTGTGGAATATACTTTGGAGGAGACAGGAGAGGAGGCATTAGTCAGCTAGAGGTGCTTCTTTGTTTTGTTTGTCAGTAATATCATCTCATTTGAGGGGCGATGTATGCTGATTACATCCCAGGTTGTTGGAATTTCAGTCTAACTATGCCCTAAAATAATTTGGATAGTGTTTGTTATTGCTTGTGTGGTTGAAAATTGACAAATGCCGAGGCATTCTTTGGTTTCTATGCCTACAGAATCACTTGGCAGAAAAGAAGCAGATGCTATTTCTGACCAAGGATGATTACGAGGAAAAACATGATTCATTCCTCACAGATGGATGGGGTCTATTATACTTTACTGTTGTATATGTCTCAAGGTGTTACAGAAACCTTGTGGATTGGATGTGGGATTGGTGTGACCGCTCCCTGATATTTTGTCTGGGAGAGAATGGTGTGCAGACGTCTATTCCATTCGTCTTAGTTATTAGACAATACAAAAATGTTGATGTGCAATAATCAGCATCTAAAACAGATCAGAAGGATATGGGGTTTTGACTCATTCTCCCCCCTCCCCCGAGATTCCTAGGCGCTGAGTAGTTACGGTACATTCATCAGGGTCTGTACTCTGACACACCATTCTATTGTAGTGGAGTAGGGTGAATCTTGCGCAGTGATTAGTCCCCTGCTGCATACAGAGACCCGCACTTCCTTCCTAAACCTCCTTTTTTAATCCCCTTGTGTCAGAATAAGTCCCTTCATTCAGAGTTCATCGGTTGGCCAGCCCTCAGGGTTCAGTTGGAATACGAGAGTTGCGGAGAGATTGCTAAAGGGCACAGATATCTCAGAGAGAAATCAGAGGCTAGGTGAGACTGTTAGTCCCCTGGTTGGTAAACTTAGTTACACTCTGACCTCACCTTTTCAGCTTGGTAAGAGCTAGACTAGGCTTCCCAAATAGGACACCAAATAAAGGCACTTTGAGAATACTTACTTTGTGTACAATATGCAATTTAGAGTTTTGTTTTAGGGGCCTTTACAGATATTTTGGGGGATACGGTATGCTGGTATTCAATGTCATTGCATTTGAAAATGTTGATGACAAAATGCCTTTTTGATGACCATGTATGCAGTAATGAATCAACTATACAATCGAAGGGTACAATCAAATGATACAACTATACAATCAAATGATACAACTATACAATCAAATGATACAACTATACAATCAAATGATACAACTATACAATCAAATGATACAACTGTACAATCAAATGATACAACTGTACAATCAAATGATGCAACTGTACAATCAAATGATACAACTATACAATCAAATGATACAACTGTACAATCAAATGATGCAACTATACAATCAAATGATACAACTGTACAATCAAATGATGCAACTATACAATCAAATGATACAACTATAATATCAAATGTAACTTCGTTGTCTACTAGGCTACATAACCCTTTAAACCCCAAATTTTGATCTAAGATTCACCTCACTACGTGTCTTTAGAGCCAAACCAACCCAGTAATGAAATGTATTGCTGAAAAACAACACCTAAACCTGCAAGTATTACAGCAATGGACCATGTTAATGCTAATTGATTTGTCTGTTCAAAATTGTAGGAAATAGTCAAATAAATATTACTGAAGCTCAAATTGAAACCTTTAGGCTAGCTAAGGAGGTCAAACGAAATGTCCTAAAACAGAGGACATGGGAAAGAGATACAGAGATACCTGGTATTATTATACCTCATTTTGGTGGGTATCTGATAGGTTATTGTCTTATTTGCAATATTGTAGCCTTCAAACAATTTACGGCTCTATGCAACATGTTTTCGATATTGTTTGTTAGCTAATTTCTGTGTCGTATGAGTTTGGAGTGCCGTAAACTATTGTTTTTAATACTGTACACTCAATATGAGCAATATGAGGCGCTTTGCCAATGTTTATTAGTCATGGCTTATTTTCCTAATGCAGTTTAATTGTAGTTTCCCTCTCCCAACAGGATACTGTAGTATAGAAAAGTTGAGCCACCCTGGTGTTGATACATAACGAATAAGAAATACATGAACAGGTAGTAAATTGACAGTTAATGTATTTTTTTTTTATAGAACTAAATAGAAATGCACTCGATTTGCAGCCATCTTTGTTCCATTCAGTGTTGGCCTGCTTACTGGCGGCTTCTTTATGCTTCCTATTTCAAGGAAAATTATTTGCCTAGCTGCTCTGAATGATTAATCCATGCTGTACAATGACAAATCTGGTGCTGAATTGCACATCCTGGTTGGCCTACACAAAGGAAAAAACACATTATTTGATGCGATTTTGCTAATCATTTCCTCATCAGAAGATGAAATCCTGCACCTTGGAGACTGCTGTCCTATAGAGTCATTAAACACGGGTCACTTTAATAACTATTGACATACTGTTTCATCCACTTTCTATGCATATACTGTATTGTAGTCATGGCACATCCTATATAACTTATAACTTACTTTTAATTTATTTTAATCAATTAATTCATTTTTATATGTGCAAGAGTCCAGAGAGGCCTAAATTAACATAAGTAAGTTGTGATCTCGACATAACGAGGGAATGCTTTTTTGAAAACAGTTCAGCCTTTCAACAGTTCAGTGTCTTTTGAACCCGAGTTGGGAGCTTTGGTAAAGAGGCACTGTCTTCCCTGTTTGAACCCGAGTTGGGAGCTTTGGTAAAGAGGCACTGCCTTCCCTGTTTGAACCCGAGTTGGGAGCTTTGGTAAAGAGGCACTGTCTTCCCTGTTTGAACCCGAGTTGGGAGCTTTGGTAAAGAGGCACTGTCTTCCCTGTTTGAACCCGAGTTGGGAGCTTTGGTAAAGAGGCACTGTCTTCCCTGTTTGAACCCGAGTTGGGAGCTTTGGAAAAGAGGCACTGTCTTCCCTGTTTGAACCCGAGTTGGGAGCTTTGGTAAAGAGGCACTGTCTTCCCTGTTTGAACCCGAGTTGGGAGCTTTGGTAAAGAGGCACTGTCTTCCCTGTTTGAACCCGAGTTGGGAGCTTTGGTAAAGAGGCACTGTCTTCCCTGTTTGAACCCGAGTTGGGAGCTTTGGTAAAGAGGCACTGCCTTCCCTGTTTGAACCCGAGTTGGGAGCTTTGGTAAAGAGGCACTGTCTTCCCTGTTTGAACCCGAGTTGGGAGCTTTGGTAAAGAGGCACTGTCTTCCCTGTTTGAACCCGAGTTGGGAGCTTTGGTAAAGAGGCACTGCCTTCCCTGTTTGGCAATCTAAGGCGTGTGGTTTACAGGGAGGCAAAGTTATACTGCAACCCCGATTATTTGATTCTATTGAAGATGAATTCAAAATGTCATTCCTAGGTACTTGCCATTTGTTTCAACAAAACCCAGGTTGCCACAACCACTGATTTTGAACATACAGTCTCAGACTGAATACATCACTCTTTTATGGAAATAATAACTGGCCCCTGTTTGACTGTATGTCTGAGAATACCGTAAAGGAACACTCTCCACAGTCACAATTGATGGAGAGAAGTGAAATTGCATGGCCCTGAAGTAATCCGTTGCGACTGATTATTCCTCCTCTGAGAGCATTCTCTTTGGAACAATGAGCTTCTTACAGTGTCAGTGAGGACATGCTGTGAAATACTCCAGTAAAGATAAATAGAGGCGGAGTGAGAAGGAGGGAGAGAGTGGGCAGAGAGAAAGAGGGAAATGCGTATGCTGTGAAACGTAGTCCAACATTTGATTGTGATTGCAGTATTAATAGAAATGCAATGATCAACCAGCCTTGTAGAAAAATAAGTACATTGATTGTTGAGTTGAGTTTGCATTGTCACGCCTGGTCCCGCACTTCTTCCCCCTGGAGCGCGAGGGTGCCAGGATCCCCAGCATTACGCTCTCAAGCCACAATTACTTGTGTCATTACCTTCCCTATGTCTGTCTGTTCCCAAGCTCTGTTCCCTGCTTTGGGATTGATCGTCATGTGTCCGTGTTGCTCGTGTTCTGACGCTGTTCCTGTCTTGTTCTATGTCTGTTCCTTATTAAATGTTTTACTCTCTGTACCTGCTTCTCCGCTCTAGCGTCACTCCTTAAATGCATACTGTACCATTACTATATTCAGCAAAGAATGAGTTTCTCTTTCCATTGCGTCACTGTTCTGTAGCTACCCCTTTCATTGACCAAAAAGTGCATTCTAGTGGCCTCATGGGTGGAATGTTATTACTATCTTAAATACTTTCATCACTAATAAAGATTATTTTTAAAAACCTGAAGAAAATTCAGTTTTCCTATGTCGAACAGTTTTGTTATAAACTCAGCAAAAAAAGAAACGTCCCTTTTTCAGGAACCTGTCTTTCAAAGATAATTCGTAAAAATCCAAATAACTTCACAGATCTTCATTGTAAAGGGTTTAAACACTGTTTCCCATGCTTGTTCAATGAAGCATAAACAATGAATGAACATGGACCTGTGGAACGGTCGTTAAGACACTAACAGCTTACAGACGGTAGGCAATTAAGGTCATAGTTAAGAAAACTTAGGACACAAAAGAGGCCTTTCAACGGACTCTGAAAAACACCAAAAGAAAGATGCCCAGTGTCCCTGCTCATCTATGAGAATGTGCCTTAGGCATGCTGTAAGGAGGCATGAGGATTGCAGATGTGGCCAGGGCAATAAATTGCAATGTCCGTACAGTGAGACGCCTAAGACAGCGCTACAGGGAGATAGGACGGACAGCTGATCGTTCTCGCAGTGGCAAACCACGTGTAACAACACCTGCACAGGATCGATATATCACACCCGCGGGAGAGTTACAGGTTGGCAACAACAACTGCCTGAGTTACACCAGGAACGCACAACCCCTCCATCAGTGCTCAGACTGTTCGCAATAGGCTGAGAGAGACTGGACTGAGGGCTTGTAGACCTGTTGTAAGGCAGGTCCTCACCAGACATCACCGGCAACAACGTCACCTATGGGCAAAAAACCCACCATCACTGATGAGCCGCGGTTTTGTATCACCAGGGGTGATGGTCGGATACGCGTTTATCGTTGAAGGAATGAGCGTTACACCGAGGCCTGTACTCTGGTATGGGATTGGTTTGGAGGTGGAGGATCCGTCATGGTCTGGGGCAGTGTGTCACAGCATCATCAGACTGAGCTTGTTGTCATTTCAGGCAATCTCAACGCTGTGAGTTACAGGGAAGGCATCGTCTTCACTCATGTGGTACCCTTCCTGCAGGCTCATCCTGACATGACCCTCCAGCATGACAATGCCACCAGTAATACTGCTCATTCTGTGCGTGATTCCATGCAAGACAGGAATGTCAGTGTTCTGCCATGGCCAGCGAAGAGCCCGGATCTCAATCCCATTGAGCACGTCTGGGACCTGTTGGATTGGAGGGTGAGGGCTAGCGCCATTCCCCACAGAAATGTCTGGGAACTTGCAGGTGCCTTGGTGGAAGAGTGGGGTAAGATCTCACAGCAAGAACTGGCAAATCTGGTGCAGTCCATGAGGAGGAGATGCACTGCAGTACTGAATGCAGCTGGTGGCCACACCAGATACTGACTGTTACTTTGATTTTGACCCCCCCCCCCCCCCCCCCCCTTTGTTCAGGGACACATTATTCAATTTCTGTTAGTCACATGTCTGTTCGGTTTATGTCTCAGTTGTTGAGTCTTGTTAAGTTCATACAAATATTTACAGATGTTAAGTTTGCTGAAAATAAACGCAGTTGACAGTGAGAGGACATTTCTTTTTTGCTGAGTTTTTTTCAGTCTTCTATATAAAGTGTAATATTGGGAGGCAAACTCAAATTTGGCTTATTGTCACCTGTGAGTATACATGTCATCGTTACTGACTTGTTTGAAGAGACAGCTGGAGCAATATCACCCAATTCAACTCCAGCATGATACATGTGCAACAGCTCCCTTCAGCACCATGGAGAGCTCCCAATTCAAAAAAAGCATGATGCCTGTGAAACGGCTCCTTTCCGCACCATGGACAGCTCCCTATTCAACCCCAGCATGATGCCTGTGCAACAGCTCCCTTCAGCGCCATGAAGGAACGTCTTCCCAGTTCTCCACTGCGACAAACCGACAGCATTACTCTCCCAACCAAACTGTGGATTCAAATCAAACACTTGTGTGGGCTCTACAGACATCGAACATTCCATTTCTCACTCTGATCACTCTGAGTCGGATTTAACAGAGTAAGGCTCACATACTATGGCGAAGTAGGATTTACTCTTACTCATTAAAAGAGGTTGAGAGCTACTTAAAAGGAGCTCCAACACCACTGAAGTCATTAAAGACTCCTTGGACTGACCGACCGGCTTATAAGTGTGAACTGCCTGAGTAAGTCTAAGAATGTCTCCAGTGCGACTGGCAGCCCTCTCAGCTCCTTGGGCTCCCAGAGTGGAAGTAAATGTCATGCAGCGGAGGCTCCTCAGAGGAGGAAGGGGAGGACCATCCTCCTCAGTGAATGAAAAAAATACAAATAGTGAACAATTAAAAAAGTAATCCTTTTTAGATACAACTATAATAAATAGATTCACATCACCAAATACTTGATTAAAACACACTGTTTTGCAATACAGCTCTACAGTAACATCAACAGCACTCTATAGGGTGGCACCATGGTGTAGTCTGCTCATGGTTCTCAAACCCTTCCATAGACTTACACAGTAATTATGGCAACTTCTGGAGGTCATCCTCCAACTTATCAGAGCTCTTGCAGCATGAACTGACATGTTATCCACCAAATCTAAGAATCAGAGCATGAATCTACTACTGAAAGCATAAGCAACAGCTAGCTAGCAATTCATTGCATGAAATGTGGTGAGTAGCTGACTCAAAAAGAGAGAAAGACAACATTTGAACAAATACATTTCTTCAAAATGAAGTAAAGCGAGAAAGAGAGCAACATGTATAATCATTTTTTCTCACTTTCACTTTCTTAGCTGGGGAATGCAGCTAGCTAGTTTAGCTTACTCAAACACCCGGCTCAATTAGAGGGTTGCTATGTTATCTAGCTGTTTATGGCTATCCAACTCTGGAACTCTTCCAAGTCAAGGTAAGCTTTTGGTTTTATTAATTTATTGCCAATGGGGCCCGCCGGTGTAATTGTTAAACTGCTTGTTAACTGTACACTGTACTGTATTATTGTAGCGTGTTTACTAACATGTAGCTATGTTGACTTGACATTAGCTACTATTGTCACAATGATGAAGGCCGTGTGTAGCGGTTCGAGGTTATGATATGAAGGTTTGGCTTGGAAAGGTTTTTTTGCCTTTGCGATTGCTTACACGCTTGTTGCGGAATTTGGCTCATTGTGACAAAACTCTACACACAAGCCAAATAAGACACAACACTTGGAGATAAACATCTCACGTCAAAATGAAACTGCAATCAAAACCTAACAATCCTTTTTCAAAATTGCATTTTTGCAACAAAATGATACATACATGCGCCATTTGAATGACTATTTCAAAGCAGCAACGACACACTGATGTGCTTTATACAAAACACTGCTGTCTTTAGTACTTTGTCTACCATTTTTATTTTCTCATACAGGCTTCTGTGAAAGATTGTTCCAGTACAGTAAATCTACTCACATTTCAATGAACATAAAAATAGAAAGGCTTCAGAAAAAAATGTATACAAGTTTGCAGGTTTTACAACAAAAAAACACAAAGAAAAGTAGAATTACAGTAGAGTAATCAATACAATATGTTACTGTAAACCCATGGAAACAAAAATTATTACAGTGCAATGGTAAACAAAAAAAATGTATTGTTAGGGATTATAAGGAATGGGGTTGATGGTTTATGGATCCCGCCTTCTGTTAGGGTCTGGCCACATCACCTCATCCACATCACAAGCAATGTCATCCCTGGCTAGGCAACGGGGAAAATATCGCCTTGACAGACCCCACCTCAATGTCTCCGCATGCCTCTTCCATTGCTTGCAGAAGAGGCAGGCGGGCATGTGGTTGACGGTCATATACTTTCCAATGCCAAGCCGAAAATATTTCCTCAAACGGATTGAGAAATGTGGAGTAAGGGTGCAAGTATACAGTACAACTGTGAAGTTATTGTGGTTGGTGAACCAATCTCTGACCATAGCAGCCCAGTGGAAACTAACATTATACCAGATGACAACAAACCTGTGCTGCTCTGGTCTGTACTGTACAACTGCATTATGTAGTGCATCCAGAAATATGATTATGTGTGCAGTACTGTAGGGACCGAGGGTGGCATGGTGATGGAGAACTCCTTGCAGACTAATGGCGGATCACAAGGTGATATTTCCCCCTCGCTGCCCACGGACATTCAGAATGGCTCTTTGTACAATAACATTTCGGCCCCGACGCCTGGTTTTAGCTAGATTGAATCCGGCTTCATCAATGAAAATGAACTCATGAGGCTGTCAGATGCATCAAAGTCCAGGACTCTAACAGAAAATGCATACATTGTACCGTGAATATGGTGTAACTCAAAACACAGGACTGCAATGTCTACATTTTCACACAAGGATGGGGGTGGCGGGTGGTTTGGGTCCGACACATTCAGTCAAAACTACAAGCAAGGCAGGTGCCTCCCCCACCCACCCCACCCCCAGAATGGGGGCACCTGCCTAGATCACATACTGCTTTGTCTGAATGTATCTGTGCAGTGCCAAAAGGACACAATCTACTGCCATTACTGTATTACAGTATAGCACAGTGACACTTACTTGCACATAGCCATAGCGAAGGTCTTTGAATCTAACGCTGTTCTTCTCAAATGGAACCCTGTACAGCTGCTTCATTGTAAGTTGGTGTTGACGCAAGATGCGGCAGAGTGTTGACATACTGATATGGTTGATATTATGGAATGTTGTGTGATCTGCAATGATTTGCTCTCGTAGTTGATGTCGTCAGATGGTGTTGTTTGCCAACACTAGATTGACAATGGCCAGTTCCTGTTCAGGGTGAACAGACGTTGCCTTCCACCCTCAGGAGGTCATCTGGCAGTTCTGTAGAAAATGCAAGAATATGATGTCATTGGTTAGGTTCTTTTTTACATACTGTATTGTCAGATTGTACACAGTAACATCAAAACTGTATTACATGTACTTCACAGCACTGTATCTATTTTTTTTTTGTTCACTGAGGAGCATAGACCTAATATTGTAGGTCTAAATTGTATTGTACTGTGATGAAGAAAGATGTGCGACAATTACATGCAGTTGATGTCGGAAGTTTACATACACCTTAGCCAAATACATTTAAACTCAGTTTCACAATTCCTGATATTTAATCCTAGTAAAAATCCCTGGGTTAGGTCAGTTAGGATCACCACTTTATTTTAAGGATGTGAAATGTCAGAATAATAGTAGAGAGTGATTTATTTCAGCTTTCATTTCTTTCATCACATTCCCAGTGGTTCAGAAGTTTACATGCACTCAATTAGTATTTGGTAGCATTGCCTTTAAATTGTTTAACTTGGGTCAAACATTTTGGGTAGCCTTCCACAAGCTTCACACAATATGTTGGGTGAATTTTGTCCCATTCCTCCTGACAGAGCTGGTGTAACTGAGTTTGTAGGCCTCCTTGCTCGCACATGCTAATTCATTTCTGCCCACAAATTTTCTGTAGGATTGAGATCAGGGCTTTGTGATGGCCACTCCAATACCTTGACTTTGATGTCCTGAAGCCATTTTGCCACAACTTTGGAAGTATGCTTGGGGTCATTGTCCATTTGGAAGACCCATATGCGACCAAGCTTCAACTTCCTGAGTGATGTACTTGCGTACTGTTGTTTGTACAGATGAACGTGGTACCTTCAGGCATTTGGAAATTGCTACCAAGGATGAACCAGACGTGTGTCGGTCTACATTTTTTTTCTGAGGTCTTGGCTGATTTCTTTTGATTTTCCCATGATGTCAAGCAAAGAGGCACTAAGTTTGAAGGTAGGCCATGAAATACATCCAAAAGGTACACCTCCAATTGACTCAAATGATGTCAATTAGCCTATCAGAAGCTTCTAAAGCCATGACATTTTCTGGAATTTTCCAAGCTGTTTAAAGGCACAGTCAACTTAGTGTATATTAACTTCTGATCCACTGGAATTGTGATACAGTGAATTATAAGTTAAATAATCTGTCTGTAAACAATTGTTGGAAAAATTACTTGTGTCATGCACGAAGTAGATGTCCTAACTGACTTGCCAAAACTATAGTTTGTTAACATGAACTTTGTGGAGTGGTTGAAAAACGGGTTTTAATGACTCCAACCTAAGTGTATGCAAACTTACGACTTCAACTGTAGATACTGTCTAAATTGAAGACATACCTGTTCTCCAGTCTAAATGTCCGTATTATGGATGCTACCCTGTAGCGACTCAGGTTGGGCTGGACTGTCTGCCCAGCCTCCGTCAGCATCAGGCCATGATTTATGACATGGTTCACCAACGTGGCCCTAATGTCGTGAGAAATATGTCTCAGTCTATTGCCTGGTCCCCTTCTTTGTTCTTGTCCTCATCCTCCTCCTACTCCTCTCTCTCTTCCTCGTCCTCTCGCTCTCATTGCCTCCCTGTTTGCAAAGTTCTCACAAAAGAGGTGAGCTTACCTGAGGTCTATTTGCAGTGCTGAGGCTCAGACTAACTGGTGTTAAATTACTGTAGAAGGGTTTTCATGTGTGGGTGTTGCCAATTTCAGGTATGTTTTGCATTTTGAATAGAAGTGTTTCCCCAATGGTTGCAAGCGGTTTCGTTCTTGAACAAAGTGTCTATTGGAAGAAACAGTGTGTAGTGTTTTGCAAGTGTGTTGCAGAATTGCAAATGAAGTGTAAACAAAGTGCGAAGTGTGTTGCCGAATTGCAAACAAAGTGCAAAGCAGAAAATCTCTTTGTACTTTTGGAGCCTTTGTTTGAGGCATGGTTACAAAAGTTAAAGGTTTCAGTGCTTTTGTCTTAGCATTCACTTTCAGTGTGTAAGCAATCGGCAAAAACTGTAAAGGCAGTGGTTGTGGATAAGAGACATGAACTATATCCAACAGTATGAGGTTATAACCGGAAATGAAATCTTCATGATAGGTATTCTGAAAAGGAGAGAGAGGTTAGACCCATTCATTATTCATCATCTGTAATGCTATTACATCTTTGTTCTCTCAGTTTTTTTTACGCTAATAAACACGAGTTTACTCTCATTAATTCACTGTTTTCACTCAAATGTTTTTTGTTTGTTGTCAATGTACCATTTTGTCAACCTTTGTCTTGCTTATGGGGTCCAAGGCTGTACAGCACTGTACCTTCAGGAGCCTTAATAATTCTATGTAGTGTGCTTTTGGGGATATTTTGGTCATAAAGGCTCTCTTTGAGAACCTTTTCAGGGTTTATTTTGTTTTGTACCACATTTGTTTCACGTAGCATACAGGTTTACTGCATTTCCATATTTGGCATCATGATTATAGGTAACAGAACAGCAAGCAATAATTTTGAATGGTAACAATGGAACAAAAATTAAAACTTTGCATTAGTATAATATGTCTGCCTCCTCCCAAATATATTTACCCTCCATTACATGATATTTTTGCATTTTGTGGCAGCACACATTGTGTACCCAGAGCCTTGGACTCAAGGCCTGAGGCAGTACACCCAAGCTGGGACACTGCTGTCCATTTCCTCTCCATGCAGTAACTTACTTAACTGTGTTACGTAAGTGTCCCTATTCTCTTTCTATTAGAATTCTGGGTGTCAACTGTAGTTCTTCTGTTTATGAATAACTCAGATGCGGCCTCTAGGGTTGTCTCTAATCTTAGCTGATTAAGAAAACAGACTGCAAAGGAAATGATGGAAAATAAGAAATAATTGAATATAGAGGTTCTCCGTTGTCTGTCGCATGTGATTCGACACAGTTATGGCTACATAGTTAAATAAAGGTTCAATACATTTGTTTTAATGGCTATAGTGTGACTAAATAAAGAGACTGACTTTGTTGCTGAATAATTTTTTTTACTCTTTTTACTAATTTTTCTCCCCAAATTGGTAGTTACAGTCTTGTCCAATCGCTGCAACTCCCCTACAAACTAGGGAGAGGAGAAGGTTGAGAGCTATACATCCTCCAAAACACGACCCTGCCAAGCAGCACTGCTTCTTGACACACTGCTCGCTTAATCCGGAAGCCAGCCACACCAATGTGTCAGAGGTAACACTGTCCAGCTGGCAGGCGCACGGCCCACCACAAGGTGTCGCTAGAGCGCGATGGGATAAGGAAATCCCGACCGGCCAAACCCGGACGACACTGGGCCAATTGTGCGCCGCCTCATGTGTCTCCCGGTCACGGAGAATTGAACCTGGGTCTGTAGTGACGCCTTAGGCCGCTGTGCCACTCGGGAGGCGTTGAATCTATTCTATGTCTCCTTGTGTATGAGCAGGAAGTTTCAGTATATGGTTTGTCCAAAGGAAAAAACATTTCCAACCAGAGCAAATCAAATGGAGAAATTAGAAAAAATAAAGAAAAACAGCTGTGTTTGTTCGGAGCCTTGAACACAGGCCTCAGTGATATTTACACTTGTTCTGAAATATGTAAAAAGTAATGCTTCACCTATTAAACCACTTACCCATCTGTGCATACAGTATGCCAGCACAGAAGGTGCAGTATGTTCACATAACCTTTGGTATAAAGATAATGTTATGCCGACCCTAGGTAGATCTGTTCTGATAAAGCCCACTTTCATGCAACACCATCTAATCCTCTACTTACTTCTGTATTGCATCAATATATATATTTTTACAGTGCATATAGAATACAAGTTGTGCATGGCGTTGTATACCTCATACCGGCACTGTATACCTCATACCGGCACTGTATATTATATTCACACCTGGACAATATTGTGTCGAGGCACAGATCTGGGGAAGGATCTGCAACATTGAAGGTTCCCAAGAACACAGTGGCGTCCATCATTCTTAAATGGAAGAAGTTTGGAACCACCAAGACTCTTCCTAGAGCTGGCCGCCGGCCAAAATGATCAATTGGGGGAGAAGGGCTTTGGTCAGGGAGGTGACCAAGAACCCAATGGTCAGTCTGACACAGCTCCAGAGTACCATCTCTGCTGTCACACCCTGATCTGTTTCACCTGTCCTTGTGATTGTCTCCAACCCTCCAAGTGTCGCTTGTTTTCGCCAGTGTATTTATTGCTGTGTTTCCTGTCTCTCTGTGCCAGTTCGTCTTGTACGTCCAAGTCAACCAGTGTGTTTTTCCCAAAGTCCTGCCTTTTCCTTTTTGCTAGTCCTCCTGGTTTTGACCCTTGCCTGTTTCTGTACTCCATACCCTCATGCCTGACCATTCTACCTGCCTTGACATCGAGCCTGCCTGCCACTCTGTACCTCCTGGACTCTGAACTGGTTTTGAGGGAAAGATGAACGGAGCAAAGTACAGAGAGATCCTTGATGAAAACCTGCTTCAGAGCGCTCAGGGCCTCAGACTGGGGCCCTGTTCACCTTCAGGACAACAACCCTAAGCAGACAGCCAGGACAACGCAGGAGTGGCTTCGGGCAAGTCTCTGAATGTCCTTGAGTGGCCCAGCCCCTTGAACTCGATCGAACATCTCTGGAGATACATTAAAATAGCTGTGCAGCAAAGCTCCCCATCCAACCTGTGAGAGCTTGAGAGGCTCTGCAGAGAAGAATGGGAGAAACTCCCCAAATCCAGGTGCCAAGTAGCGTCTTACTAAAGAAGACTCGAGGCTGTAATCACTGCCAAAGTTTATTCGACACAGTACTGAGTAAAGGGTCTGAATACTGATGTAAATGTGATACTTCTGTTTTTTTTGCTTTGTTTTTGCATTGTCGTTATGGGGTATTGTGTGTAGATTGATGAGTAAAAATAACTGGCTTTAATGGCTGTCATGTAACAAGGCTGTAATGTAACAACATGTGGAAAAAGTCAAGAGGTCTGAATTCTTTCCAAATTCCCTGTAAATGTGCAGTCGTGGCTTTGTAAAAAAAATTATACAAGTCTACTCTTCTCAAAAATGCTCTTTATGTTATCTTGTTTAAAAATGTATTGGACACAATTACTTAGGTTACTTAATTTATTTATTTTATTTCACCTTTATTTAACCAGGTAGGCCAGTAGAGAACAAGTTCTCATTTACAAGATAAAGCCAAGATAAAGCAAAGCAGTGCGACACAAACAACACAGACAAAAATACGGTCAATAACACAATAGAAAAGTCTATATACAGTGTGTGCAAATAAGGTAGGACAAGGGAGGTAAGGCAATAAATAGGCCATAGTGGTGAAATTATTACAATTTAGCAATTAAACACTGGAGTGATAGATGTGCAGAAGATGAATGTGCAAGTAGAGATACTGTGGTGCAAAGGAGCAAAAACAATAAATAACAGTATGGGTATGAGGTTTGTTGGGCTATTTACAGATGGGCTATTTACAGATGTGAACAGGTGCAGTGATCTATGAGCTGCTCTGACAGCTGGTGCTTAAAGTTAGAGAGGGAGATATGAGTCTCCAGCTTCAGTGATTTTTATAATTCGTTCCAGTCATTGGCAGCAGAGAACTGGAAGGAAAGGCGGCCAAAGAGGAATTGGCAGGTGCGGGCAGCAATCGGTTGAAGAGCATGCATTTACTTTTTCTTTCATTTAAGAGCAGTTGGAGGCCACGGAAGGAGAGTTGTATGGCATTGATGCTCGTCTGGAGGTTAGTTAACACAGTGTCCAAAGAAGGGCCATAAGTTTACAGGATGGTGTTGTCTGTGTAGAGGTGGATCAGAGAATCACCAGCAGCAAGAGCGACATCGTTGATGTATACAGAGAAAAGAGTCGGCCCGGGCATTGAACCCTGTGGCACCCCCATAGAGACTGCCAGATGTCCGGACAACAGGCCCTCCAATTTGACACACTGAACTCTGTCTGAGAAGTAGTTTGTTAACCAGGCGAGGCAATCAATTGAGAAGCCAAGGCTGTTGAGTCTGCCGATAAGAATGTGGTGATTGACAGAGTTGAAAGCCTTGGCCAGGTCGATGAAAACGGCTGCACAGTACTGTCTTTTATCCATGGCGGTTCTGATATCGTTTAGGACCTTGAGCATGAGTGAGGTGCACCCATGACCAGCTCGGAAACCAGATTGCACAGCGGAGAAGGTACGGTGGGATTTGAAATGGTCAGTGATCTGTTTGTTAACTTGGCTTTCGAAGACCTTAGAAAGGCAGGGTACGATAGATATAGGTCTCTAGCAGTCTGAGTGTAAAGTGTCTCCCCCTTTGACGAAGGGAATGACCGCAGCAGTTTTCCAGTCTTTGAGGATCTCAGACGATACGAAAGAGAGGTTGACCTTGTTAGTAATAGGGGTTGCAACAATTTCGGTGGATACTTTTAGAAAGCGAGGGTCCAGATTGTCTATTATAGGTCCCTCTTAATTAATATTACTTCTCAATATTTTTTTGATCGGTTGAGAGCTACAGTATGAGAGATTGTTTGAAAGTTAACTAACAAGTAGGATCAAAAAGAGAGATGCAGGCATCAAAATGGCCGACTTTGAAATTTCCCTAAGACCCAACATACCAATGGGTGCCTTGACTGAAATGGAACTTATTTAAGTTCACTACAATAGAATAATATGTCAAATGGTAAAAATGCCTCATGCTAAGTAGTTTATTTAGGTACAGTAGATGAAAAACATATTCAAAATGAGGATTTGACATGTTTTATGTAGCATAACACATTATTATTTAATATACAGTACCAGTCAAAAGTTTGGGCACACCTACGCATTCCAGGGTTTTTCATTATTTTTGCTATTTTCCCCATCGTAGAATAATAGTGAAGACATCAAAACTATGAATAACACATATGGAGTCATGTAGAAAACAAAAAAGTGTTACTAAAAAATATTACATTTAGGCTCCCTTTGCCTTGATGACAGCTTTACACACTCTTGGCATTCTCTCCACCAGCTTCATGTGTCACCTGGAATGCATTTCAATTAACAGGTGTGCCTTGTTAAAATGTAATTTCTCAAATCTATTTTCTTCTTAATGAGTTTGAGCCAATCAGTTGTGTTGTGACAAGGTAGGGTGGTATACAGAAGATAGCCCAATTTGGTAAAAGACCAAGTCCATATTATGGCAAGAACAGCTCAAATAAGCAAAGAGAAACTATAGTCCATCATTACTTTAAGACATGAAGTTCAGTCAATACAGAACATTTCAAGAACTTTTAGAGTTCAAAAACTCTTAAAGCAAAAACCATCAAGCACTATGATGAAACTGGCTCTCATGAGGACCACTTCAGGAAAGGAAGACCCAGTGTTACATATGCTGCAGAGTATAAGTTCATTAGAATTACCAGCCTCAGAAATGTCCAACTTGACTGTTGGAAAAGCATTCCAGGTGAAGCTGGTTAAGAGAAAACCAATGGTGTGCAAAGCTGTCATCAAGGGAAAGGGTGGCTACTTTTAAGAACCTCAAATATAAAATATTTGTAGATTTGTTTAACACTTTTTTGGTTACTACATGATTCCATATGTGTTTTTACATTGTGTTGATGTCTTCACTATTATTCTACAATGTAGAATATAGTACAAATTAAGAAAAACCCTTGAATCCTTTGTGTCTAAACTTTTGACTGGTACTGTATGATAAAATAAACAGTTAAATGTTTGGATTTTGCAAAGAGGCCTAGCTTTTAATGCTTCTCTGACAGTTCTCGAACATGAATCGTACCAGAGGAGAACCCTGTGCTTCAAAAATAGCATACATTCCACTGCCTCCTCGGGTCAAACCACCTCAGCGAAATGAAGGGGTAACTCATTTTAAAAGCATCTGATATCATAAATCATCCCCTTTAATGAATGTACTCCTCCCGCCCTGATAAAAATCAATGGATTAAATAGCTTGGGTTTATGGCCCAACAGTCATGACTTGACATGGTTAAGTTGAACTGCGGCTCATAAATCTTAGTTTGCTATGCACCCGTCTTGGTGCATCTCAGGGAGGGAGGATGCAGCCTGAATTCAGAATGCTGTTAGGTGATGGGAGGCATACAGTTGTCTGATTAAAAAGCAAGGCTAAACAACATTTTTATTTGCATTCAGCAAAGTGGAGGGCACAAATTTAAATATTTAACACCGCACTTTACTGAGCCGGATGTCAACTGTGTTTGCTAAGTTTTTAAAATAATCCTTTGTCAACAATTCTGGCGTCAACATTGGGACCCTTTGAGAGCTCTCATTTGGGTCAGTGTAGCTTTCGAAACAAATCATATTTAATAGACTGTATACATTTTAAAGGAAAACATTTGCATACATTTTAAATATGTATTCTTCTCAAAGTGCAGTGTAGATCAAGATGAGTGTTAGAGATCCAATGCTCTAAATCTACTTCTGTCTGCTTGACCACACATAACCTACAGATGTCATGATGTGTTTAAGTAACCTGTCATGCCCGTAAATGCTTACATGCATGCTCTCATAAGGGTTACCATAGTGATTTCCGTAAGATTGTTATATTCATTTGTGGTTTTGGGACATGTTTTCCCACATATGGCTGCATTTCTTTACATAGAGAAATTGAGAAGATTAGCATTAATGAGAAACACAATACTTATGGATCGATTTTTTACAATAATGTTGCTTTCACCTAGACAGTGACTCATAATCAGTTCAGCTAGCAGTGAGATGCCCAAACGTGAATACATTTTAAAATGAATACTGTTGAAGTCGGAAGTTTACATACACTTAGGTTGGAGTCAATAAAACTTGTTTTTCAACCACTCCACAAATTTATTGTTAACAAACTATACTTTTGGAATGTCGGTTACGACATCTACTTTGTGCATGACACAAGTCATTTTTCCAACAATTGTTTACAGACAGATTACTTCACTTATAATTCACTGTATAACAATTCCAGTGGGTCAGAAGTTTACATACACTAAGTTGACTGTGCCTTTAAACAGCTTGGAAAATTCCAGAAAATTATGTCATGTTTGGAGGAAAAAGGGGGTGGCTTGCAAGTTGAAGAACACCATCCCAACTGTAAAGCACGGGGGTAGCAGCATCATGTTGTGTGAGTGCTTTGCTGCAGGAGGGTCTGGTGCACTTCACGAAATAGATGGCATCATGATGCAGGAAAATTATGTGGATAAATTGGAGCAACATTTCAAGACATCAGTCAGGAACTTAAAGCTTGGTCGCAAATGAGTCTTCCAAATGAACAAAAAGCGTAAGCATACTTCCAAAGTTGTGGCAAAATGGCTTAAGGACAACAAAGTCAAGGTCTTGGAGTGGCCATCACAAAGCCCTGACCTCAATCCTGTAGACGTGTGGGCAGAACTAAAAAAGCGTGTGCGAGCAAGGAGGCCTACAAACCTGACTCAGTTACACCAGTTCTGTCAGGAGGAATGGGCCAAAATTCACCCATCTTATTGTAGAAGCTGGTGGAAGGCTACCTGAAAGGTTTGACTCAATTTAAACAATTTAAAGGCAATGCTACCAAATACTAATTGAGTGCATGTAAACTTCTGACCCACTGGGAATGTGATGAAAGAAATAAAAGCTGAAATAAATCAGTCTCTCTATTATTATTCTGACATTTCACATTCTTAAAATAAAGTAGTGATCCTAACTGACCTAAGACAGGGAATCTTTACTAGGAGGAGTAAATGTCAGGAATTGTGAAAAAACTGAGTTCAAATGTACTTGGCTAAGGTGTATGTACATTTCCAAATTCAACTGTAGATTTACTGCCCAACACTCTAATGCCAATGCAAGAGAGATAAAAACATGGGGAAAGCTTAATAACACATGATGATTGTAGATATGTCGGATTTCTCTCGATTGGCCGAAGATACGTAGGAGTACATGGAACAGACACCTAGCCTATGTTCATTTGTTACATGTACATTATGACTTTTTCTCTTTGCTCCCTCCCTCCCTCCCTCCCTCCCTCCCTCCCTCCCTCCCTCCCTCCCTCCCTCCCTCCCTCCCTCCCTCCCTCCCTCCCTCCCTCCCTCCATCCATCCATCCATCCATTCATCCACCGATGGATGTGCATTCCTTGCTGAATGGAGTTGTCCTTGAAGGGTTTAAGTGATGGGCAAGGCTGTATATCAAGTCAAAGGCGCAATTTGTGTTGCTTGGTTGCAGTTCTCAACACAGCAGCAATTTGACTTGACACTTGACAGAAATAAAGACAAATTGCATATGATATTCACTGTGGCACTTTATCACAAATTATTTTATCACCATTATTTTTCAGCAAGTATTACATATAAGTGTTGAAAAAAACTCTGGTAAGTCTATGGTACTTACTGCCGGTAATTCAAGGGAATTGGTGAATTCAACACAATTGGTAACTATTCTTACAGAATCCTGGGAAAAATATTTACATGGCTAGTTGTCACCCCTGATGGTTAATGTGTAGTGTAATATAATCTCAGTAATCATGTCTGAACTCTTGCTAGTCACTGTAGATATCTGTACTTGCAGCTGACACCAGGGCAATTATTTGATGACGATCACCAAGTCACACGGTATTGGCAGATCTGAATCAATTGTCCTCACAACAAAACGTCCTTGAAGAATGAAAAACAGGGAAGCAATGGAAGGATGTACATTTCAGGATTGTCCCTTAATCGGAGGATGCATAACAGATTGAACTCGATCTTGGGAAAATCAAAAATAATATATGTGTATTTAGCACTTTTGATCAATTTATCACTTAAAGTAAATACAGGACAACCCTTCACTAGATAGATACATGATTGGTAAAATCCTACAATTCGCATTCTAATCCAAAAAGAGGGTATAATACCCCTCAAGGATAGAAAATGGAGACCAGCTGGTTTCACAATTGTTAGTACCAAACGACGTGCTTAAAATGCATCTCATTAGATGAGCTCACATATGATTTTGCTAATGAGCCACAGCACATATATTTAAATTCAATCCAGATGTCAGAAAGAACTAGCAAACCACTTACTCATCTAACATAGTATTCACATATGTTCCCCACACAGTTATATGTTAGTTTAGTATTATATCATTATTATTATTATTATTATTATTATTAGTAGTAGTAGTAGTATTAGTATCATTATTATTATTATAGTAGTATTACTAGTAGTATTAATATCATTATTATTATTAGTAGTAATAGTATTAGTATCATCATTATGATTATAGTAGTATTACTAGTAGTATTAATAGCATTAGTATTATTAGTAGTAGCAGTATTAGTATCATCATTATTATTATAGTAGTATTACTAGTAGTATTAATATCATTATTATTATTATTAGTAGTAGTATCATTATTATTATTGGTAGTAGTATTAGTATCATTATTATTGTTAGTAGTAGTATTAATATAATTATTATTACCAACACAGTACTGTGGATAAAGAAAAAAATACAAAGCAAAAATGGGTATCACAATATATAAGAAGTGTTACATACAGCAAGCAGGTATATTATAAACCATTTAGAGGATTTGCAAATAATCTCACAATTGAGATAACTGAGTGATATACGTAGGTATAACTGTTGCCAGTAACATGTATTTACACTGTACCTGTCTAGAGTACTAACTACTCTACCAAGTGGGGCCTAACAAGTGGGACTACTGATGGGACTACCAAGTGGGACTAAACAAGTGGGACTACCAAGTGGGACTACTAATGGGACTACCAAGGGGGACTACCAAGTGGGGCTACTAAATGGGACTCCCAAGTGGGACTACCAAGTGGGACTACTAAATGGGACTACCAAGTGGGACTACTAAATGGGACTACCAAGTGGGACTACCAAGTGGGGCTACTAAATGGGACTCCGAAGTGGGACTACTAAATGGGACTACCGAGTCAGACTACCAAGTGGGACTACCAAGTGGGACTACCAAGGGAGGTTCTCTTCTTTTTATTTTCTGCTCTCTTTTTGTGTGATGGAAGGAGCTATTAAAAGACAAGTCAAACTTAGGGGACAAGTTGACAAGTTGAAAGAAAAGCCCGGCGGTGTGGCATTCATCTTCTGATGGTGTTTGTCCCTCTTGCTGTAGGGACCTGGGACACAGGTGCCTCTAGACAATCACAGTCCCCTGAGGAGAGATGACCATCACTGGTACCATAATCTGATGCTCTGGAGCATCCAGACGTTGTACTAACGGCACCTGACGAAATTATAATATATCTCCCCCACCCCTTGTTGCATGTATAATATATGAGCAAAGAGTCTATGCAGTATTGAATGAAGTGTGATTGTACTGATGATGTTACCAAAGCCTAAAAGGACTCTCACTCAAGGGTCTAGGTTAATATCAACAATTGAAAAAAATCTGTACAGTGAATGTTTTTCCCCCCAGAGAGGAAGTTATAAATGTTTAGGACATTCTCTAGTGTACTCTATATTATGAACCTGCCTAGAGTATGGTATTTAAACCCCATATTTTTGGCATTAAACAGTCTCCATATATACTTCCATTCATTTTTTCAACTTGCACCGGGGGACCTTCAGACAAGTCTTGTGAGGCCTTTGGGCTCCCTAGAGCAAAATAACTGACATGTTCATACTAGTTTGTAGGCCAAGCTGTTCAGATGATACAGGCGATTTTGTGAGAAGACCGATTTTCGGGACATCTCATGGTCTGAAAAACATTGCTCTAACTCTGTCACCTTTCACCCGCAAATGCGAAAGTGCGATATCAGCAGAGGCTGTGGATTGAGATGTATCCAATGCAAAAACATATCTGTAGCTTAAACTGACAGATTTTTTTATGGGGATGTTTGTATTATGCTAATTATATGTCGACCTTATCAATGTGGCTGCTTCAAGGGGGCATTTTGCTTTCTCTACAAAAAGCTACAAAGAAACGATCAATTTCCATTTACAGCCAATTGGTGCTTGGAATATAGCCAGCAGTTCTCTACTCACACAAAAACCACCGCACCAAACAACACATATAAACACAAGAGCCTTTATCTAAGGCAGATATACTTGTTCCAGGCATTTCATTGTGAGACCCATATTTAACCAGAGAGTTTTTTGTGATATAGTATCTTCGTTAGCTGGAATGCGCAGCCATTGTGTACTGTGTCCATTAACTCTAGTCCATGGGTCCATACATCACTAAACAGATATGCATTCTATTTCCGCTGTCTCTTTTCTATTCATTATATTGTTTTCGGGAAAGGGCAAACACGTCATTACAGAGTTGTGCAGCACACTAACAAATAAATATTGACTGTTGGCTCAGAGTGTGAATATCATTGAGATATGATTTACCATTTCCTGCATGATTGTACAATTGAGTCAGGGAAATAGTACTATATTTCCTTGCTGGCAATGTACTTTGCTTTTGTGTGCACATACAAAGGCTGTGTAAAGGCTTTCCTTGACTTTGTATTGGCAACAAGATTACTTGAAACATATTAACTGTAAATGCACATTACCGTTCAAAAGTTTGGGGTCACTTAGAAATGTCCTTGTTTTTTTTAAAGAAAAGCTATTTTTTTGTCCATTAAAATAACATCAAATTGATCAGTAATACAGTGTAGACATTGTTAATGTTGGTAATGACTATTGTAGCTGGAAATGGCAGAATTATCATGGAATATCTACATAGGCGTACAAGAGGCCCATTATCAGCAAACATTACTCCTGTGTCCCAATGGCACGTTGTGTTAGCTAATCCAAGTTTATAATTTTAAAAGGCTAATTGATCATTACAAAACCCTTTTGCAATTATGTTAGCACAGCTGAAAACTGTTGTCCTGATTAAAGAAGTGATAAAAGTGGCATTCTTTAGACTAGTTGAATATCTGGAGCCTCAGCATTTGTGGGTTCGATTACAGGTTCAAAATGGGCAGAAACAAATAACTTTCTTCTGAAACTCGTCAGTCTGTTCTTGTTCTGAGCAATAAAGGCTATTCCATGCGAGAAATTGATGATCTCGTACAACGCTGTGTACTACTCCCTTCACAGAACAGTAGAAACTGTCTCTAACCAGAATAGAAAGAGGAGTGGGAGGCCCCGGTGCACAACTGACACATTAGAGTGTCTAGTTTGAGAAACAGGCTCCTCACAAGTCCTCAAATGGCAGCTTCATTAAATAGTACCAGCAAAACACCAGTCTCAACGTCAACAGTGAAGAGGCGACTCCGGGATGCTGGCCTTCTAGGCAGAGTTCCTCTGTCCAGTGTCTGTGTCTTATTTAATGAAGCTGCCAGTTGGGGACTTGTGAGGCTAACACAACGTGCCATTGTAACACAGGAGTGATGTTTGCTGATAATGGGCCTCTGTACGCCTATGTAGATATTCCATTAAGAATTCCAGCTACAATAGTCATTTACAACATTAACAATGTGTACACTGTATTTCTGATCAATTTGATGTTCTTTTAATGGACAAAACATTGTGTGTGTGTGTGTGTGTGTGTGTGTGTATATTTGTTTGTGTGTAGAGTGTACATACAGTACCATTAAAATGTTTTGACACACCTACTCATTCAAGGGTTTTTCTTTATTTTTTAAATATTTTCTACATTGTAGAATAATAGTGAAGACATTAAAACTATGAAATAACACATGGAATCATGTAGTAACCAAAAAAGTGTTAAACAAATCAAAATATATTTTATATTTGAGATCCTTCAATGTAGCCACACTTCGCCTTGATGACAGGTTTGCAGACTCTTGGCATTCTCTCAACCAGCATCACCTGGAATGCTATTTCAAGAGTCTTGAAGGAGTTCGCACATATTCTGAGCACGTGTTGACTGCTTTTCCTTCACTCTGCGGTCCAACTCAAACCAAACCATCTCAATTCTGTTGAGGTCGGGTGATTGTGGAGGCCAGGTCATCTGATGCAGCACTCCATCACTCTCCTTCTTGGTCAAAAAGCCCTTAAATAGACTGGAGGTGTGTTGTTTCATTGTCCTTTTGAAAAACATATGATAGTCCCGCAAGATGGCAGGTAGCCTTGTGGTTAGAGCGTTGGGCCAGTAACTGAAAGTTTGCGAGATCGAATCCCCGAGCTGACACGGTAAAAATCTGTCATTCTGCCCCTGAACAAGGCAGTTAACCCACTGTTCCTAGGCTGTCATTGTAAATAAGAATTTGTTCCTAACTGACTTGCCTTGCTAAATTAAGGTAAAAAAATGTGGAAACCAGGTGGCATGGTGTATTGCTGCAGAATGCTGTGTTAGCCATGCTGGTTAAGTATGACTTGAATTCTAAATAAATCACAGACAGTGTCACCATCAAAGCACCATCACACCTCCTCCTCCATGCTTCACGGTGGGAACCACACATACAGAGACCATCTGTTCACCTACTCTGTGTCTCACAAAGACATGGCTGTTGGAACCAAAAATCAAAAATGTGGACTTATCAGACCAAAGGACAGATTTCCAACAGTCCTATGTCCATTGCTAATGTCTTTGCCTAGAAAGTATCTTCTTATTATTGGTGTCCTTTAGTACTGGTTTCTTTGCAGCAATTCAACCATGAAGGTCTGATTTACGCAGTCTCTTCTGAACAGTTAATGTTGAGATGTGTCTGTTACTTGAACTCTGTGAAACATTTATTTGGGCTGCAGTCTGAGGTGCAGTTATCTCTAATAAACTTATCCTCTGCAGCAGAGGTTAACTCTGGGTCTTCCTTTCTGTGGCGGTCCTCATAAGAGCCAGTTTCATCATAGCGCTTGATGGTTTTTGCGACCTCACTTTAAGAAACTTTCAAAGTTCTTGACATTTTGCGAATTGACTGACCTTCATGTCTTAAAGTAATGATGGACTGTCATTTCTCTATGCTTATTTGAGCTGTTCTTGCCATAATACGGAAATGTTATTTTACCAAACAGGGCTATCTTCTGTGTACCACCCCTACCTTTTCACAGCAGAATTGATTGGCTCAAACGTATGAAGAAGGAAAGAAATTCCAGAAATGAATTAACAAGGAAATGCATTCCAGGTGACTAACTCATGAAGCTGGTTGAGAGAATGCCAAGAGGTTGCAAAGCTGTCATCAAGGCAAAGTGTGCCTACTTTGAAGAATCTCAAATATAAAATATATTTGGATTTGTTTAACACTTTTTTGGATAGTACATGATTCCATGTGTGTTATTTCATAGTCTGGATGTTTTCACAAGTATTCTACAATGTAGAAAATAGTAAAAATGAAGAAAAACCCTTGAATGATTAGGTGTGTCCAAACTGTTGACTGGTACTGTACATACTGTGCCTTGCAAAAGTATTCAGAGCCCTTGGATTTGTTCACATTTTACTGTGTTACAAAGTCGTAATTAAAATTGATTTAATTGTCATTTTTTATCAACCTACAAAAACTACTCTGGAATGTCAAAGTGGAAGAAATACTATATATATATTTTTTAAGATGACTAAAACATGATAATTACAATATTAACATTGCATCCGTATTCACACCCTTTGTTTAGCCTACATTTAAGTTCAAAAGTCAAATGTGGCTTATCAAATCACATAATAAGTTATATGGACTCACTCTGTGTGAAATAAAAGGGGTTGACATGATTATTAAATGACTAATCCTTCCTCTGTCCCCCATACACACAACAACTTTAAGGTCCCTCAGTCAAGTATAACATTTCAAGCACACATTCAAATTCAAAGATCAGGGAGCTTTTCGAAAGCCTCATTTAGAAGGGCAGTGATTGGTAGATGGGTAACAATAACAAATCAGACATTGAACATCTCTTTAAGCATGGTCAAGCTAATAAGTATGCTGTGGATTATGTATTAAACCAGCCATACACATCAAAGATGCTGTTTTCCTTCTGAACTGAGCTGCAGGATAGAAAAGAAACTGCCCAGGGATGTCACCATGAGGCCATTGCTGATTTTAAAACAGCTACAGAGTTCAATGGCTGTGATGGGAGAAAACTGAGGATGAAACAACAACATTGCAGTGATTCCACCAGTGACCTAAATGACAGTGAAAAGAATATACTGAAAAAATATTCCAAAACATGCATATGTATAATAACAAGCCACTAAAGTAATACTGTTAAAAAATACAGCAAATGAATAAACTTTTTGACCTAAATGCAAAGCCCTGTTTGGGGCAAATCCAACACATCACCGAGTAACTGCTTACTTATTTTCAAGCATGCTGGTGGCTGCATCATGGTATTTGTCACGACTCCCGCTGAAGTTGACTCCCCTGCCTGTTCGGGCGGTGCTCTGCGGTCGTCGTCACCGGCCTACTAGCCGCCACCGATCCCTTTTTCCTTTTCTGTTAGTTTAGTCTTATTAGTTGCACCTGTTCCTATTTGTGTTTTCTAGATTTTCTAGCCTATTTAAGCTTGTTAGGCCCGCTCTAGTTTGTGCGGGATTATTTTGTGTTCACGTTTAGTGTTGGCTGTGGTTTTGTGCTCCGGACCGTTTTACCCTGTGTTTTGGGTTGGTCAGTGTTTTCCGCCCTGTGTTTGGGCATGACCGTTTGTGCCGGAATAAAGTGCCTATTTTTCTCGAACCCTCTGCACCTGACTCCTGCCTTCCACTCCTATTAATCCGTGACAGTATGGACATGCTTGACATCAGCAAAGACTGGGGACTTTTTCAGAATAAAAGGAAACGGGATGGACGTAAGCACAGGCAAAATCCTAGAGGAAAACCTGCTTCACTGCTTTACACCAGAGACTTGGAAATGAATTTACCTTTCAGCAGGATAATACCCTATAACAAGGCCAACTCTACACTGGAGTTGCTTACCAAGAAGACAGTGAATGCTCCTGAGTTGCCAAGTTATAGTTTTGACATAAATCTTCTTGAGAATCTATGGCAGGACTTGGAAATGACTGTCTTGCCATGATCCCCAACATATTGACGGAGCTTGAATAATTATTTAAAGAAAAAACACACACAATTTGACTCTACACGTTTCCCACCAGTACAGCTGGTAGTGGGTCGAAGGGTGGAACAGCAGTGGGATCACAAGGGAGCTCATTTGGCAGGGAAGCACACCATGAGGGAATGTATGAAAGCTCACCTAATGAAAGCACACAGCACGCAATCTACCCCGCTTACATCTGCCCAGACTGCGGTAACTGCCAGCCTCACTCTAGGACTATTTGATATCAATGTTGGGTATCCCATCCCCCTCCCTTTCCTCCCACATCTTTACATTCCTTCCCCTTACACAGCGAAGACCGTTCACATATTATGCTATCTGTTGTGTCCCCATGGTGATATCAAATCAAATCGTATTGGTCACATGCGCCGAATACAACAGGAGTAGACTTACACTGAGATGCTTACTTATGAGCCCATTCCCAGCAGCGCAGAGTTAAAAAGTAAGACAAATATTTGAAAAAAATTAAATAAATAATAACACAATAAAAACAATAATGAGGCTATATACAAGGAGTACCAGTACCGAGTCAATGTGCAGGGGTAAGTTCGTAGCAGCATGTCTCGAGTCCTGCAGAGGCAATGATTATTCTGTTTGTAAGCTCTGTCGTACATGGGGAACGTTGAATCATGTCAATGGTAGCTGCTGTGAGATGAAATGCTGCTGAAATTTCATTCTGAATGTGTACGTTTGACTACATCAAGAAAACAAACAGAGACATGTTGCAGGAAATATACATACCTCTTTGCATTTGTGAATAGTGAAAGTTTGAGAGCGTCCCCATAAGCGTACTGACTACATTGGGTTAGATGTGTTGATATAAAGGAAAACCTTGAGGTTTAATAGCCCCATTGCCAAATATCTTGTCAAGAGCAATAACAATTAATGGCTTCATTGACTCTATCCTCCATAACCTTTACCAAAATGATAATGCAGTTGATAAATACATTTTGAAATAGTTCAAAAGATTGTCCCTTCCCTTTCCCCTGGGAAAGAGATATTCTAACATCAGAGGTAAAACAAATGAAGAAAAAATGACTTCTTAGCATTGGTTACAAAGAGGCACTGCTAAAACATGGCATGTGAACAAAGGCACTGTGGTGGGCTGTCTGGTGGGGTGTATTTCTGATACTGCTCCAGGGGGTCTTAACAGATGAGTACATCACCTGGATTGGCAGTTCATAGCCCCAACAGGACAGAGTGTCATGGGGTTTAAGGGAGACCCCTGTCGCTCACTGACACATTTCTGCAGGGTGCCATCTGAGCAAAAACATCCTCATACAATCATATGGCCCAGCTTTTAAGTTTCTTTCAGTGACTGTGGAGAGAAGTGAAATGGTGGTCAAAGTGGGGGATCCATTTGTAGTACAGGTTTCATCTAGCACAGCTCTATGTGCCAAACACAGAATGTGGCCATCACTGGCCTACAAACTCAACCTCATTTATTTTGTATTTTAGGAAGTGCAAGACCCTTTGGTGTTCTGATTTCACAAGAGACCCATGGGATTGAGGACATTGAAACAAAGGCTGCATTTACACAGGCAGACCAATTCTGATATATGTTTCACTAATTGGTCTTTTGACCATTCAAATCAGCCCTGAAAAAGAGCTGATGTGAAAAGATCTGATGCGATTGGTCAAAAGACCGATTAGTGGAAAAAATATCAGAATAGGGCTGTGAACACAGCCAAAAAAGCCCATGAAAGTGGTTATAGTGATTGCATAAACAGTATAAAGTGAAGAGAAAGGACATAAATGTAAAAAATAAATGTAAAAACAACTATATGGTTAATTATGGTAAAACAAATGTACAGCAAGGTCACAAGCAAAGTGACACGTGCTAAACTTAACTGATGCATGATATTCTCTAAATGTTTATTGTGCTGTATTAAAATGTTTACCCATGGGGCCTCCCGAGTGGCGCAGCAGTCTAAGGCACTGCATCACAGTGCTAGAGACATCACTACAGACCCAGAATTGATCCTGGCTGTATCACAACCAGCTGTGATCAGGAGTCCCATAGGGCTGTGCACAATTGGCCCAGCATCCAGGTTTGGGGAGGCTTTACTTGGCTCATCGGGCTCTAGCGACTCCTTGTCTGCTGGCTTCTGGGTTAAGCGGGCTGGTGTTAAGAAGCTCGGTTTGATCATGTTTCGGAGGACGCATGACTCGACCTTCACCTCCCGAGCCCGTTGTAGAGTTGCAGCGATGAGACAAGCTCGAAATTTGGGAGAAAAATGGGGTAAAATAGTTAAAATCATGACATGAAATTACATTTTCAAGCTAACAACACAGGCAACATTAACTGTAAAGCAGGATAATAGGATGTAAACATGTATAGACAGAGGAAAAACACTGGCACACATTAAATAGAGAACAACGTAATAAATCAGTCTTGTGAATATAGTGAATTGGGCAGCATTGTATCTCCTGTAGCATTGCAATCTGCTATCTTCTTAACCCAGGATACCCCTCCGGTTTGCAGTCTTCATCTCAGTGATAAATGTAACGCCTCCAGGTGCTCATCTGGACTGTGTCAGAAGGTTAACTGCATTCCTCCAGATTACACCTCTGATAGTGCCTTCCTCCTGGTGCACACTACCTGCAACATCATGCTGTCCAGACTTAGGGACTAGACATTTTGCCCTGTTCCTTCTTCTGATTTGAAAGGTTAGGGGGAGATATCAGACTTTTTTTGCATGATAAAAAGGTAATATTCAAAGGTTATGGTTTGAGTAAAAGGGAGAATGTGTGCTTAATTGTACATTCTGGAAAGGCAATGCCCCAAATCATTTCATTTTCTCAACCTGTGATCTGTCGTAGTTGTGTTTCTGCAGATCTCGTTCCTTGAATGGACTTGTCAACTTCATCTGATTTTGTAGAAATACAAATAACCCTTCGAATTAACATACATTGTAAGACAGTTCTCTTGATGCCAGTGATTGATATTTGATATGTTCTATTTTAACAATTGTATTCAACCATATGCTAATGTTACTATGCTGTTTCCAGATGTTCAACAGGCATATCTTATACTGATCAAGATCCTCTTTTGCTTCATTGCAGTAAATATATAGACACACTAAATGGTACAAATAAATATTATTTTATTTCACATACATTATTTTTTTTTATTTTACTTTGAACTTTTCACAATCTAAATGATTAAACAACAAAAATGAGGAACTACCACAACAAAGTCCAAATGTTTTACTGGGGAGAAAAGATGACAACTTCACTGTAGTAAGCTGGACACATATTTTGCCATCAGGCAAAGGTTACAGTCAAAGGAATAAAAAGAGACAAGAAAAAGACAGAAAAGTGGTCCATGTAGGTTCTCTGACCAATATGTCAACTTCTAAATCATCAAATGTGATTATTTCTCCCGGAAAAGTGTTATGATGCTCACTTTTGTAAAACCCTCAAACCACTTTGATAAATAAAATATTTTTCCTTTATGGTTGACAATAAACAAAAATATCTTCAATATCTAGGTGTATATTTGGGGAACAGGGATACATTTTCTCCAGTGTGACATTGCAATCCTGTAGAAGCCCTTTCCTATATTCATGGACAATTTCATAAGTGAAAAGTTACCATTTTGCTTGTTCGGTGGGGGAATTGAGATTTTGGCTGACATTGCATCCCATGAGTATTGCTATGAACAGTTTGTTTAAATGAGTGTGTACATACCTGTACATAATGAAGCATTAAGTACATATATGCAAAGATTATGTTTGGAGGGAATGCTCTGTTTCATCAATCTGTTTGGTGAGTAAGCATGATGCAAGACCAAACCAATAAGAGTAATACCTTTAGATACAAATGTGTACTGTACACGGTTCTGTAGTGTCTTTAAAACCAATCCTGTACTTGGGCATGTAAATAGAATTTCAAAAGCTTGATTATGACACCTGTTCCTTTCGGGTCCCCTGGGTAGAGATTCAGATCATTTCGGAGGATCCGTTGTGGACAAGCTCACTAGCAACAGCAAGAACATTTGTCACAATGTCCTGGCATTGTATCCAATAAGATGCCATAGTTGGGGATTGCACTCCCGTGTCCTGTTATGGCACTCTGTAGTACTTTTTCCATTCCTAGTAAACCAAAGGGTGATCCTGATACTCTGATTTCTTCACTTTAAAGGGCCCAGTGCAGTCAAAAAAGTATATATATTTCCACACTATGAGGTTGAAATAATACTGTGAAATTGTGAAAAGTATGGTAATGCCTTTTTAGTGTAAGAGAAATTTAAGCTGTTTTGGTGGAATGGAGTTTTGGCCATTCTGGTGACAACACCTGGTGTTAAATTAGTTAATAGACCAATAAGAAAGAGTTACAAACCTCTCTGCCAATAAAAGCTCATTTTCAGTTTTCCCCTCTCCACTTAGACCACTCCCAGACAGTCCTAGCAAAATCCTTGCTTGAGAAATGTCTTTTCTTGAAAACAATCACAGTAAGGTACTTCAATGTTACCTAGAAAATGTATGTCAAACAAAAACCAATGATTGCAAAGTTAAACAACCCATATAACTCTATGCACAAGAACTGCTTTAAACAATTTTTTGAAATATTGTTTTTATTTTTACAAAAATACATTTCATTGAAGAACAGTGCAGATGCAAAGTTTGGCCACAGAATGATTTGTGCTGTTGGTGCCGTCATTCTGTTACCAAACGTTGCATCTGCACTGTTCTTCAAGTGTGTTTGTAAAAATGACTGTGGAAATTAATAAAACTTGTTCTTGTGCATAGAGTTGTGGGGTTTGTTTAACTTTGCAATCATTGGTTTTTGTTTGGCATACATTTCAAAGAGAAAAATCTGAGCCTCAGCATCACTCTGTTACCATGGAATTGCCCAGTAGCATTCTCCTGAAGTAGTGGGAAATGTTGTTCCATTTGCAATACAAATACATAATCCTTAGAGCATTCCCAACATATGGATTCCCAGATTCACAAACCATGTTAGATCATTTTCATGTTAAAGCGATGAGGTCCAGCTTGTCCCTCTGCCCCTCCATCTACAGAGGTGCCATTAGACTTGGACCGAGGGACATATTCAATATCTATGTTGTTTTTATGCTTTCCCTTGCCCCGGCTCCAAACGAACAGTAGCAGAAAGCAGAACAAGACCACCCCCAGGAATGTGAAACATCCCATTGCTGTCGACACTAAGATAGTCTTTAGGTCCAAGCCGTAGGTCACGTTGCTAGTCCCATTGGTAGTGGTATTGCTGGGATCTGTGTAGTACTGGGTCCTGTTTGCGTAGAGCGACCCCAGGCTTTTCACTGCTAGGGAGGCCATCAATGAGTCGTTACCCGCCGTGTTGGTTGCCATGCAAAGGTACACGCCACCGTCCTGCACCTCGGCCACCTTGATCTCCAGCGTCCCATTGTTGTGGACTTTGACTCTACCGTAGCTCTTGTTGGTGAGGAGGTGCCGGCGTGGGGACAGCCACGACACCACCGGCCTGGGGATGCCTTCAGCACTGCAGTGTAGTTTCACTGACTGGCCCTCGTCCACTGCTATCGTCTGTGTCTTGTTCTCCCGGATTTTTGGCTTGGTGCATGTCACGTAATAGGATAGCAGGGTCTCCTTGAATTCCCTGAAAGGCCTGCCGCGGATACCCTCAGGGGTGCTGCACTCTGGCTGCGAGTCGCCAAAGAAGATGGAGTGCCTTTTCTGCAGGATCCACATGAGGCGACAGTCGCACACCAGGGGGTTGTCGTCGATCAAGAGGACCTCCAGAGCCTCAGGGGCTTGGAAGACACCCTTCTCCAGGGTGTTCAAATGGTTGTGGGAGACGTTGAGGACTTTGAGCCACCGGAGGCCCTGAAATGCGTACGATTCAATGGTCGACAACTGGGCCCCAACTAGATGAAGTTCCCTCAGGCGCACCAACTCAAACAGCATTCCCCCCTCGATGTGTCTGATGCGGTTGAAGGACAGGTTGAGGTGTGTTAGGTAGTGCAGGTGCTTTAGGGCCTGGTATGGGAAGGTGGACAGGTTAGTGTTGGTGATGAAAAGCGTGGTCAGGTTGAGGCTGTGTAGTGTGTTGGCAGGCACACCTTCCAGCGAGGTCCAGCTGTCAATCTCCAGGTGGCGCAGCCGGAAAAGCTTCTTGAAGGAGTATGCGTGCAATGTGCTGATGCTGAGGTATCGGAGGTGAAGTCTGACCAAGTTGTGCAGATGGGACAGGGCCTCAGTGGGCACCACCGTCAGGTTGCATCTCTCCAGGGTTAGTGTCTGTAGGCTCAGCAGTCCACTGAAGGCCCGGTGGGAGATGCACACCAGGTCATTGTCACCCACCTCCAGGAACTTCAGGTTGTGCAAGTCCTGGAACATGTAGTCCAGCAGGATGACGATCTTGTTGTCGCTGACATCCAGCCGTGTGAGGTTGGACAAGCCTGTGAAGACCCCCAGGGGAATAAGCTTGATGCGGTTGCTTTTGAGACTGAGCGAGTGCATGCTGTACAGAGGGTTGAAGGCCCCCGGCTCCACATAGCTGATAATGTTCCCACTGAGGTCCAGATCCTCTAGTCCAGGGTAGGGGGCAAAGTCGTCCGGGTTGACGGCCTGCAGCTTGTTCTTGCTCAGGTCCAGGATCCTGGTCTCGATGGGGATGCCGTCTGGGATGCTCGATAGGCGTTTGCGGTGGCACAGGACCGACTTGCTCTGGGCTGAGCAGTCACAGCGGGCGGGACATCCCAGGGCAGAACCCACAAAGACGGCCACTAGAGCCAGTCCCAGGAACGGTTGCCAGCATGAGAGGGCTGTGTGCAGCATGACTTTGCTCATACAGTCAACCATTCTGTCACGGCTCTACAAGAAAGAGAGGAAAAGCAGACAGAAAGAACGCACAATTAGAGAGCATAAATTGGTAAAAATAAGGAATATGTGAAAACCTTAATGGGTGTCAATACACATGTGTAAGACATCTTTTGAATGAAATTATTTTGGGATTATAAATGGAATCTTACATAACATAATTTTACTATTGTGGTGAAATTGACTGGCATCTTATCTCAATAAAAATGAAGGACATATTAGATTCTCTGATGCAAATGCCTCATTTTCAACATCCTGAATCATCCTTTCTTTCTATTGCGATCACACCCCTATGTCCACTGGCTCACTTAGTCAACATACAAGCACAACTTCGCCATTATCTTCCATTGGTTAATTCTCAGAATTGAAGAACAAATTGCCAAAAGTCATTTGTTACATAGGTTGTCTTCTCACACCACAATCAGTTCAAACAGTCTGCCCTCTTTGGTTGTGTTTTAGCCAAAGCAAACTGACGAAGGGAGAAGAGTGGAGAAGAAAGGAAACTGCCTCTATGATAAGTCTGTGGAGGCTATCTGATAATTATTCTAACCAAGGACTTCAGTGGATATAGAATGATTTCTATATATTAAGTGTAAAATCTCTAAGACAAACAAGTCCATGAGCAGCAGCTATGCAATGGGGCTTCACCAATGTACAGTGCCTTCTGAAACACCCCTTGAATTTTTCCAAATTGTGTTGTTACAGCCTGAATTTAATATTGATTAAATATAGATTTAGTTAAACTGGCCAACACACAATAGCCCATAATGCGAATTATGTTTTTAGAAATGTTTACAAATACATTTGAAATGAAAAGCTGAATTGTCTGTAACCCCTTTGTCATGGGAAGACTAAATAAGTTCAGGAGTAAAAATGTTCTTAACAAGTAACATAATAATGTACATGGACTAATTCTGTGTGAAATAATAGTGTTTAACATGAATTTTTAATGGCAACCTCATATCTGTACCCCTCACATACAATTATTTGTAAGTTCCCTTAGTTGAGCAGTGAATTTCAAACACAGATTCAACCACAAAGACCAGGGCGGTTTTCCAATGCCTCGCAAAGAAAGGCACCTATTGGTAGATGTCAACAAAAAGAAAAGCAGACATTTAATGTCCCCTTGAGCATGGTGAAGAACTCCCATACACTACAAAGACACAGGTGTCCTTCCTAACTCAGTTGCCGGAGAGGAAGGAAACCACTCAGGGATTTCACCATGAGGCCAATGGTGACTTTAAAACAGTTACAGAGTTTAATAGTTGCGATTCTCAGAAAACTGAGGATGGATCAACAACATGGCAGTTACTCCCCAATACGAATCTAATTGACAGAGTGAAAAGAAGGAAGCCTGCACAGAATAGAAATATTCAAAAACATGCATCGTGTTTGCAATAACACACCAAAGTAAAACTGCAAAACATGTGGCAAAGGAATGAACTTCATGTCCTGAATACAAATCCAATACATCACTTAGTACTACTCCTCCTATTTTCAAGCATGGTGGTGGCTGCATAATGTTATGGGTATGCTTGTCATATGCAAGTGAGTTTGTTTTTAGGAGGAAAATAGAGCTAAGCACAGGAACAATTATACGGGAAAACCTGTTTCAGTCTGCTTTCTAACAGAGACTGGGAGACAAATTCACCTTTCAGCAGGACAATAACCAAAAACACCAGGCCAAATATATCCTGGAGTTGCTTACCAAGACAGCACTGAATGTTCCTGAGTGGCCTAGTTACAATTTTGACTTAAATCGCCTTGAAAATCAGTGGTCAACAACCAACTTGACAGAGCTTGAAGAATATAAAAAAATAATGATATTGTACATTCCAGGTGTGCAAAGCTCTTAGAGACTTATGCAGAAAAACACTCACAGCAGTAATCACTGTCAAAGGTGATTCTAACATGTATTGATTCATATTTAATATATTTGCAAACATTTCCAAAACATATTTTCTATGTGGTATTATGTGTAGATAGATGGGTGAAAAAAAACATCTGTTTAATACATTTTGAATTTAGGCTGTAACACAACAAAATGAGGAATAAGTCAAGGGTTGCGAATACATTATGAAGGCACTGTACATTCATATTGTCAAGTGAGGAATTGATAGTGCAATACAATTTAGGGAATATGACAAATCTATTGCTAACAACAATGCTTTCATGAAGTCCACAAGCGACATGTGTTTTTGCTAAACCGAATTCAACCTTTTTTAATCAAAGATGTTCCATCTATTTCCATCTCTGTGTTTTTTCTTCATATAGAAACAGCTCTATTGTTTAGACAGGAGCATATTGTCGGTTTCTCTGACCCTTATGCAGTGAAACAATGAGCATGATTGTATTGATTTTCCTACACACAACCCCTCATATCTCAAAGAACACACAAGCTGCACAATGTTAATGGAAGAAAAAACATGATGGGAAATGCATGAGAATTTCCAAAGTCCAAACACAATTAATAGTGAACACGATCAACAAGTAGAAATTGTTGGAGGGCACAACCTAATGGGGAGAACATTAGGCTGGTAATTATACAGATTATCACAAACGCTGCGAAGGCTAATAAATGAAGGTCCGGGAGGTTAATACATTTTTAAAATCCAATTTAAACATTCATTTAAATGGTGTCAAAACAAATGGTGGAAGAATCAAATCAATTACACTCTGAAATAGTAGCATCTGGAGTCAAGATGTGTCTGCTCAGGTCTTCAGGAGAAGAGAGTAGGGTGGTAATAGGATGGGCTGAAGCCTTATTCCTTCACCTGTAATGTGTATTTTATCTGACACTCTTAAGTATACCAAACTTACTGTGGATACAAATACAGCGCATCCCCTGCATCATATATACTGCATTGTAGTTTGCTTGTCCTCCTGACCACTAGGAGGCCACAGTCTGTAGGCAGTGGTCAGTTCATATCAGCTCCCAACAACATAGACTTGATAGACAATATGTAATATGACAACTGTAAAGATATATTTAAAAAGCAAGTGGGAATACTGGGAGGAATTTAAATAAAGTCTACTGCATAAACTACGTCTTAAAACATTTGGTGGAATTTTGTACCGGATTATAAAATAATATAAACAATATGATTGTATATGTATGGTATACTATATTAATATGTAAAATATTAATTGAAGGGGCAGAAGGTATTTACAATAATTCCCATGGAATCCACTGCTCTTTATAGACAGATTGTGAAACAGGTTGTGAAAAGACTATTCCCGCTTCATCAGGTGTGTCATGACGTGCACTAAACTGAACTGTAATGAGAATAATCAGCATGACTCCCTGCGAGCACAAATACAGCATTAAAAAGTTTAGGAAACACAAACATGCCGTCATTACGGTATACAGTGAAGAATTAAAGATGTCTACTAAACAATCATGTTTAAATTGCTACTACACGATTATTATTATTATGATATATATATATTTTTTCATATCCCATTTTATTGACTACATATGAAAACATAACTGTTTGGCCCACATCTATAATGCAATAATAATACTAACATATTATGCTGTACACATACAGTACCAGTCAAAAGTTTGGACACGGCTAATCATTCCAGGGTTTTTATTTATACATTGTAGAATTGTAGTGAAGACATCAACGCCATGAAATAACACATATGGAATCATGTAGTAACTAAAAAAGTGTTAAACAAATACAAATATATTTCATATTTGAGATTCTTCAAAGTTGCCACCCTTGATGACAGCTTTGCACACTCTTGGCATTCTCTCAACCAGCATCATGAGGTAGTCACCTGGAATGCATTTCAATTAACAGGTGTGCCTTGTTAAAAGTTAATTTGTGGAATTTCTTCCCTTAATGTTTTTGAGTCAATCAGTTGTGTTATTTTGACTTGTTTAACAATTTTTTGGGTTACTACATACTACATGATGTGTTATTTCATAGTTTTTATGTCTTCACTATTAATCAACAATGTAGTCAATAATAAAAATGAATGAGTAGGTGTGTCCAAACTTTTGACTGGTACTGTATGTAGTAAGTATGTCATACATGTGTGACCAATATCCCCCCCTCCCGCCCGCAAGTACCACACACACACACCCCTCCTGCCCGCAAGTACCACACACACACACACACACACACACACACACACACACACACACACACACACACACACACACACACACACACACACACACACACACACACACACACACACACTTCTCTGTCCACCAGTGAAATAGCACAGTGAATTATGGAGAGTGCTTCTAATCAGGACAAGAGCAGGCTCATGATTGTGCTCCCTCACCTGAGTCCGGTGCATAGAAAAGCTATTATGTACAGAGTGCACTATCATCATGGGCAGAACAAGCTAGAAGAGCTGCTCTGATGACAGCAAAATGCTACACTGACAAGACATTTAGACACAAATTAAGGCCAGGTTGGATCCTAGGTGGGTCTGATACCACTACTCTGATTCTGCATACAGTACATTTTGAGCATGGGTGGGTCTGATACCACTACTCTGATTCTGAGTACAGTACATGTTGATCATAGGTGGGTCTGATACCACTACTCTGATTCTGAGTACAGTACATGTTGATCGTAGGTGGGTTTGATACTACTACTCTGATTATGCATACAGAACATGTTGAAGAGCCATATGACAGTTGAAACAGTGGGGGTTGCTGAGAGAAGACCTTGTTACACTGGTGGTTGCTGGGAGAAGACCTTGACAAGCATGCAAAATGGATTGGCACTTGGAAACGGATAGATATTATTTGTTAAAGTGTTGAATTCCACATGTAATATTTCACCACAAGCAGGTGTAAATAAAGTATTCCAACATAGTCTTCTCGCATTATAGTTATAGTTATCATTTCTTGATTAACCTAATTTCCATATAATCACTCAAAACACATGGGGCCTTTCGGGCCTCTGGATGCTGCTCTTAGCTTTGCAAAATAACCCGGGGCCATTGACGTAATGCATGAGTAACTATGACGTGCCAGAGTGTATGGCTTTTGTCTCACATAGTCACAGCCAACACACATTGCCACCCTGCCCAGCACGACTTCACCATAGTGTTTCCCCATTCTCCCCAAGTGGTCTTGGCTCTCGCATCTCTGGGATGACCTAAGGGTGGCTTGCTGAGCGTTGTCCCTGAGACTGAGTGCTACATAAAAATGTAGGCTCATATTGCTGCAGCGCTCATTTGATAATACAGGCCGGCCGCCCTATTCACTGTCTGAGTGTATGAATGCCAAATGAGCTTGCAGGAGATTGCAATCACTCCCCAGGTATCTTCCATGGGTCACCACAGCTTTCTCCCTCTCCCTCTCTCTCCTTCTCTCTCTCCCTCCTCCCTTTCTCAGTCGATTGTGAACAGTACTTCTTCTCACACAAACATCCACATAGGCAATACTGTAGAAGCTGTTCAATATTCAGTTGCATTCGGAAGGAAATGACCATGTTTAATAATTGAGATTCAATGGGAGATTCATTTAATTAAGAAATCCATTGATGTTTAAACAACCATTCCACTACTATTTCCCTTTTATAAGGCGTCAGTAAAATATAACGTGCCACACCAATAGATTAAGAAACATTTATGCATATTCACATTAAAAGTTGATGCTTTTCAAGACATCTTTAAAATTGAGAATAATCGCATGTCACAGAGACTTGACAATTGTAACATTCACAGCAATAATAAATGTCAACTAGCTCACTTCCATAAAAAATAAGTATTCAACATAATTTACTACAATAATTGATTGTTTATGCTCTTTGGATTGTGTGTAACTCGTCATTACGCATCTGTTTAGACTGAAAAATCCAAGCTCAACAGAATTCGTATGCCGACTCAATCACAAAAAATTATTATCCCAGTGAAAGATGATAGTGACAGAGAGCACAGCCGACAGAGTATGAAATGTTTGGCCCATCTAACCCTTATGGTGATAAACCCACCCCAGAGAAATGCAATGGAACTCACTGTCATGTATTATTTCTAAGAGGTATTCATCTGAAGTAAATAGCATTCCAGGTCACACAACTAAAGCAGAGCTAAGCGCAGTAAGCCTATGGAGGAGGCTTGAACAAAACCCCAAAACCCTCAAAAGGCAGGCACTTCCTATTTCCTGATGTTTGTTTTTAGCCCAAGTAGTTTGAGGATTTAGATAAAAAAAACTTTGCCCCTATGCAATGAACCAATAAAAATCATTTGTGAAGTTGGCCTGGCCCATATCTCCACTGGAAGGTCTTCAGAGTATGTTTGATGTGGCCTTTGTGCTACCATCACCCCACGTAATGCCATGGCTGTTTACACTCAAAAGTGTCCCTGCGCTCCAGCCGGATGTTCCAAGATGGCCTCTTTGTTTGGACTGCAATTATCAAAGCTCTTTAAAGACCGTAATCAAAGCGTAAAAATGTGATCTGGAAAAAAAGGAGAGGAATTAACTCACAATGGAACTAAATTAAATGTAATCATCAACACATACATTGGGTTCTATCATGGGAGCTGGATTCTCATGTTTGGTTGTCTTGTACATTCATATTTATACAACCGGTGGGTCGAATCCTGAATGCTGATTGGTTAGAACCACATTCCAGACGGTGTCTATTCCACAAGTTGCCACCGGCTAAATCTATGATGTTAAAATGCCTATTTACTCTGTTCCATCTGACTACACAATCCATTGTCTCATCAGCCCAGCTATTTATTTTAATTTTACCTTTACCTAGGCAAGTCAGTTAAGAACAAATTCTTATTTTCAATGACGGCCTGGGTTAACTGCCTGTTCAGGGGCAAAATGACAGATTTGTACCTTGTCAGCTCGGGGATATGAACTTGCAACCTTTCGGTTACTAGTCCAACACTCTAACCACTAGGCTACCCTGCCACACCAAGAAAGACAGCTAAACAACTTATGAACTTGATCTCCACTGTAAAATACATCTAGACATTATCTCACATTTCTTTTAGACTAACATTTAGTGTTCAACACCAGAGATTTGTATAAACCTTGCTGCCTGTCTCTCAGACATTTGCAACATTGTTTCAATATTCAAATTCGATCTCCTGCTGTCCCATAGTAATGAACATGTTGGAAGTCGGGACAAGACAGACAGGCAGGCAATGTTTCTCAGCCAGTCGAAATCACGATTAAGCTGGCATCATATTTATAGATATATACAAAAAATGTCAATTGAAAAATGTATTTTTTAAAATGATTGTGTTACTGTAGCTATGTTGGCTAGCTCCTCTGAACAACAGTATCCTGACGAGTGAGCACATTTTCTAAACCAGGCGAAATCGAGCCTCCTCAGCTTATTGTTATGCATGTATCAAAAGAAATGTCACTAGAAAACAGCTTAAGTAAATGCAAATTAAGCTACTTTCTATTATTCTGGCTGCACTTTTTGATGTGTCTGTAAGTTAGCCATAGTTGGCTAGCCACCAAGCAAGGGATAAAAACATTGCCAGCCAATATGGCAATGGAACATTTTGAATGAATGACTGGGTCGCGTCTCTAGCAACCTGAGATTTGTTTTGGGACTATATCTTGTGGAAGGATGACATAGTATGAATAAATGAATCAAATAGCTTTTATGAAAATATGTCAATCATTATTTGAATATGTTGGTAAAGCGTTGTATAAAAGTGATAATTCCCTCGAAGCTGGTGTTTGGAGGATATATTGGTACGCTTTTCCAATTAACAACACCCGTGCCAATATATCCTCCAAACACTGGCTTCGAGGGCATTATCACTTAAGTGTAGGTTGCCCTGAAGCCTGCAGCTCAGAATAAAATGCTACAACTATAAACACTGGTTATAGTTGCTTTGGATTCATACGATGTACCTAAAAGAATATGACTGACATCACGGTAGACAAAAATAAACTAATTCTATGATTTGATATATGCTACTCACACTCAAACTTCCAAGTAAATGCTGCATTGATGCCAATTGGAAACAAAAAAGTGATGTCACGGTAATTCTACTGTAGAAGGACACAATTGGATAAAGACTTGCGTTAGACATTTTCAGACAGTGCCTTTCAAAATGGAAAATCTTCATACTCATTTAGTGGGGTAGAAATCAATGAAAACAGAAGATGGATGCCCATGGTCCCTGACACTCTCCTTCTGAACTATGCAGGCCTGGCCATGACTTGAATGGAAGCTCCACCAACTCCACACACATGAGCCGCATCTCGTTAATTCTAGTACACTCCACGCTACAGAGACAACATGCAGCACACCCCCCATCGTTAACTACAAGATCGCACTCAAATACAGTACTAAGGGGTTAACATGCACATATTACATACATGTCAGCGCGGCTTTTGATATTTGACTTTCCCAGATATCAAGAATGAAATGACAGACAATCATCATAATGTTAAGTGTATGGAAAAGTTATTAAATCATCATTTTAATGAAGCCTTATGTCTTCTAATAACGCTTCCCTAAAGGAAAGATGTAATTAACTTGCAGGTTACTGTGTTGCTAGAGTGTGCAATTAACCCACCTTTTTTAAGGGAGCGTCTGCAAGTAATCGAATAGATAGGTGACGGTGGTAATGAGAAGGTAATCCTGGAACATTCTCTTCTTGCTTTATCCATTATTAAAATCATTTTTGTAAAGGATACCAGATGGCATGGGTTACAGACATATGGCCTGCCAAGGCGCAACATGACACTGGCCTATTCTTTAATAAGCTTGAGGGTTGCGTAACTAAAACTCTCTCAGAGCATGCACTGGTGTTGAAAACATCAAATACCATGAAGTACATTCTCCCATGGTGCTGTTACAATACCAGTGAAGCTCACTACTGTAGCTTAGCAACACTAGTACAATAACAACACTACTTTAGTTTAGCCACACTAGTACAATAACAACACTACTGTAGCTTTGACACACTCGTACAAGAACAAAACTACTGTAGTTTTGCCACACTAGTACTATAACAACACTACTGTAGCTTAGCCACACTAGTACAATAAAAACACTACTGTAGCTTTGCCACACTAGTACAATAACAACACTACTGTAGCTTAGCCACACTAGTACAATAACAACTCTACTGTAGCTTTGCCACACTAGAACAATAACAACACTACTGTAGCTTAGCCACACTAGTACAATAACAACACTACTGTAGCTTTGCCACACTAGTACTATAACAACACTACTGTAGCTTAGCCACACTAGTACAAGAACAACACTACTGTAGTTTTGCCGCACTAGTGCAAGAACAGCACTACTGTAGCTTAGCCACACTAGTACAAGAACAACACTACTGTAGCTTAGCCACACTAGTACAATAACAACACTACTGTAGCTTTGCCACACTAGTACTATAACAACACTACTGTAGCTTAGCCACACTAGTACAATAACAACACTACTGTGGCTTAGCCACACTCGTACAAGAACAACACTACTGTAGTTTTGCCACACTAGTACTATAACAACACTACTGTAGCTTAGCCACACTAGTACAATAAAAACACTACTGTAGCTTTGCCACACTAGTACAATAACAACACTACTGTAGCTTAGCCACACTAGTACAATAACAACTCTACTGTAGCTTTGCCACACTAGAACAATAACAACACTACTGTAGCTTAGCCACACTAGTACAATAACAACACTACTGTAGCTTTGCCACACTAGTACTATAACAACACTACTGTAGCTTAGCCACACTAGTACAAGAACAACACTACTGTAGTTTTGCCGCACTAGTGCAAGAACAGCACTACTGTAGCTTAGCCACACTAGTACAAGAACAACACTACTGTAGCTTAGCCACACTAGTACAATAACAACACTACTGTAGCTTTGCCACACTAGTACAAGAACAACACTACTGTAGCTTAGCCACACTAGTACAAGAACAACACTACTGTAGCTTTGCCACACTAGTACAAGAACAACACTACTGTAGCTTTGCCACACTAGTACTATAACAACACTACTGTAGCTTAGCCACAGTAGTACAAGAACAACACTACTGTAGCTTAGCCACACTAGTACAAGAACAACACTACTGTAGTTTTGCCGCACTAGTGCAAGAACAACACTACTGTAGCTTAGCCACACTAGTACAAGAACAACACTACTGATTGTTTTGTATCTTTGATAAGTGCAATGTATCGTCAGTACCAGTATGTTGTTGTGTCTGACATCCTTCCCTGCACATCATCCTCACCTGGCCAATGTTAGAATATACATTTATCAGCGTGATAAAACACCATAGGGTTCAGCAAAATAATGCATATTTTGGAGGGAATAAGGATAAACAAATGATTAGAATCACATTGTATGGACTTAAATTGGCAAATTATGACCTTATTGTTTAAAACCATTAGTCAAATGTTCTCCAAATATTGTCAACAATCAGAAGCAAATGAAAGGGAAAGCGGCTCAAGATTAACACACAGCTGCAACATAATTACCAACATAAGTGATGTGAGAGATAGAGAGAGAGAGAGATTTGGGACCACATCCATAACTATGAGAATCTAGGGCCTTAGGTGGGCTAATAACCCCCTCTTCTCCAATTGGCCTTGTGCTTTATTCGCATTGCAGAGTCAAACAGAATTTAATCTGTGTTAATTAGCTATACACTTTGGAAGATTGAATCAGCTGCTCTTTATAATTATGTCAGATAACCCTTGAGTTCGGAAGCAGTCAAAGAGCACCGTCAAATGGTTGGGCCTCACTTTACCCACGACCAACCAAACCCTGAAGAAAGTATTTAACACCATGACTTACAATCTTAATCCCATGTTTAATAGTTATTCATTAATATGACTGAGCTGTGGAGAGGAACAGGAGCTTGTAAGCGTGGTTGAATATTTTGTAATTAAATGTGCCAGAATTCAATTATAATGGCAGCGAATGGATGACATTATTGGCGAGTCCTGGGTAAGTGATGACTTTCAAAATAAAAGTCAAGCGATGGGTACTTTAACCCTTAGGTCCATCATAGATGGGCATCAGGTAAACAGGAAGCAATTGGGAAGTCCTAAAGATTTTAGTCACTCATTTCATTTGGGGTTGACTAAGGTATATACTGCCTATTCAATAGCAGAATTTCAAAGCATATATTTCTCACTATAAACCACTACAGTACCCTTACCATATCAACATGAATGTATTTCCATACTGCTATTGAGGTGACTATTGTGCTGTATAGCACCACTGTAAGGTCAAAATCCCTCAGAGGAAGAACGTGCTCTCTACCATGAGTAGGAAGTTCAGGAAAGGTACTTAATCTATCGTTAACAGGGCAGTAGTCTAAAAGGTGCATCCTGGGGATATAATATACATATGTCTCTGTAATAGCTGTAGAACGCTGTCATGTTAAGTTGCCTTTGAAGAAAATACAAGAGCCGGAAAACCTGGACTCTAAGCTCAGGCTTATTGCAACAAGCTACTGTATATATGGGGAGTGTAAGCTCGGTCTACTATAAAGTCCACAATGTGGATGAATATGTTATGATTAGCACAAGACAGCTATCAACACTGACGGTAATGTGAAGATCAACGTGTCCCAAACTATTCCCCGGAGACCCTTACACATTTGACATATTTGTTCTATCCCAGAACATCTCATTCCACTACAGTCAACCAGTCTTCAGGCCCTGGATGAGTTGCTAGCCATGCTAGTGCTAGTTTTTGATTTGTTAAAAAAGTTTGAAATATCCAATAAATGTCGTTCCACTTCATGATTGTGTCCCACTTGTTGTTGATTCTTCACAAAAAAATACAGTTTTATATCTTTATGTTTGAAGCCTGAAATGTGGCGAAAGGTTGCAAAGTTCAAGGGGGCCGAATACTTTCGCAAGGCGCTGTATATGGTGGCAGGGGGATAAGTGCTGGGAACAGTTTTGTAAATGAACAATACTATATAGTACATTATAAAGTCCTACTCCACAGCAAATAGGAGTTTAAAGTGGAAACCGTCCAAGGGTAATCCATTTGATCAAACATGAACTGCAGCGTGATTCTCACACAACTCCTTCCATAAAGATATAACACAGCTGAATAAAATGCTTATCATTAACAACGGTAATCCTGAATGCAACTCAAACCCGCCTGATGTGTTCCATATGCTAAAGCATGAGGTCTATTGATCAAGGCTTGCATGAAATCAGAATCACTAACATCTTTGCCATTTTCATTATTTTGTTAATTATATCCTTCATTTGCATACGAGCCATTGGTAAGTTGCTTCAGCACTTCGTCACTGACCTCCTACTCTTTGGCATTTGTGAGTGGTGGCATCACTGACACACAATCCTTCAGTCTGGCCGTGAGGCAAGTGTAGCCTATCCTCTGCCCACGGGGGAAGTGGTTGATGATTAAAATACATTACAAAGAGCTAAAAGCTCAATGTGCAGGCTGCTAAGTGTCTTCTGATACACTCCATCTCCCAAGTCTGGGCATCCCACATCTGACATGAGTCAGGGGTGTCTCTGTTGTATTGTGACTCAGACAGAATAGCTGCTGAGGTGAGAATAATGTCTTTAATAATCCCCGCATTTTCCTCAAAATGGTACAGCCATGATGGAGTGAGAACTACTCAGGCTAAGATGACACACATACAATGAGCTCTGACGGTTTTGGTACAGTGACACATTTGTTGTTGATTTGGCTCTGTACTCCAGCAGGTTGAACTGACACAATTACTATGAGCACAAAATGATCTGAAAAACAACAAAAACGAACAGCAAATGATTATTTATTTGATTTGATTTCACCTTTAGTTAACCAGGTAGGCCAGTAGAGAACAAGTTCTCATTTACTACTGCGAACTGGCTAAGATAAAGCAAAGCAGTGCGACACAAACAACAAAGAGTTACACGTGGAATAAACATACATACATACGGTCAATAACACAATAGAAAAGTCTACATACAGTGTGTGCAAATGAGGTAAGATAAGGGAGGTAAGGCAAGAAATAGGCCATAGTGATAAAATAATTACAATTTATTAACAATTAAACACTGGAGTAATAGATGTGCAGAAGATTAATGTTTTTATTATATTTTTATTTCACCTTTATTTAACCAGGTAGGCTAGTTGAGAACACGTTCTCATTTACAACTGCGACCTGGCCAAGATAAAGCATAGCAGTGTGAACAGACAACAACACAGAGTTACACATGGAGTAAACAATAAACAAGTCAAGAACACAGTAGAAAAAAAGAAAAACAAGAGTCTATATACATTGTGTGCAAAAGGCATGAGGAGGTAGGCGAATAATTACAATTTAGCAGATTAACACTGGAGTGATAAATGATCAGATGGTCATGTGCAGGTAGAGATACTGGTGTGCAAAAGAGCAGAAAAGTAAATAAATAAAAACAGTTTGGGGATGAGGTAGGTAAATTGGGTGGTTCTAAATGTGCAAGTAGAGATACTGGGGTGCAAAGGAGCAAAAACAATAAATAACAGTATGGGGATGAGGTAGCTGGATGGGCGATTTACAGATGGGATATGTACACGTGGGGGCGTGAGCTGCTCTGACAGCCGGTGCTTAAAGTTAGAGAGGGAGATATGAGTCTCCAGCTTCAGTGATGTTTGCAATTTGTTCCCGTCATTGTCAGCAGAGAACTGGAAGGAAAGGCGGCCAAAAGAGGGATTGGCTTTGGGGGTGACCAGTGAAATATACCTGCTGGAGCACGTGCTACGGGTAGATGATGCTATGGTGACCAGTGAGCTGAGATAAGGCGGGGCTTTACCTAGCAAAGACTTATAGAGGACCTGGAGCCAGTGGGTTTGACTACAAATATGAAGCGAGGGCCAGCCAATGAGAGCATACAGGTCATAGTGATGGGTAGTATATGGGAAGGATGTTGTGTTGCGAAATAGGAAGCTAAATCTAGATTTAATGTTGGATTGGAGATGCTTAATGTGAGTCTGGAAGGAGAGTTTACAATCTAACCAGACACCTAGGTATTTGTAGTTGTCCACATATTCTAAGTCAAAACCGTCCAGAGTAGTGATGCTGGACGGGCGGGCAGCAGCGGGCAGCGATCGGTTGAAGAGCTTGCATTTAGTTTTACTTGCATTTAAGAGCAGTTGGAGGCCACGGAAGGAGAGTTGTATGGCATTGAAGCTCGTCTGGAGGTTAGTTAGCACAGTGTACAAAGAAGGGCCAGAAGTATACAGAATGGTGTCGTCTGCGTAGTGGTGGATCAGAGAATCACCAGCAGTACGAGCGACATCATTGATGTATACAGAGAAAAGAGTCGGCCCCGAGAATTGAACCCAGTGGCACCCCCATAGAGACTGCTAGAGGTTTGGACAACAGGCCCTCCAATTTGACACACTGAACTGTTTGAGAAGTAATTTGTGAACCAGGCGAGGCAGTCATTTGAGAAACCAAGGCTGTTGAGTCTGCCAATAAGAATGTGGTGATTGACAGAGTCGAAAGCCTTGGCCAGGTCGATGAATACAGCTGCACAGTATTGTCTCTTATCAATGACGGTTATGATATAATTTAGGACCTTGAGCGTGGCTGAGGTGCACCCATGACCAGCTCAGAAACCAGATTGCATAGCGGAGAAGGTACGGTGGGATTCGAAATGGTCGGAGATCTGTTTCTTAATTTGGCTTTCGAAGACTTCAGAAAGGCAGGGTAGAATAGATATAGGCCTGTAACAGTTTGGGTCTAGGGTGTCTCCTTCTTTGATGAGGGGGATGACCGCGGCATCTTTCCAATCTTTGGGGATATCAGACGATACGAAAGAGAGGTTTAACAGGCTAGTAATATGGGTTGCAACAATTGCGGTGGATAATTTTAGAAAGAGGTTTGTAGGGGTCCAGACATTGCAGCTCTTACAGAACATCAGCTATCTGGATTTGGGTGAAGGAGAAATGTGGGAGGCTTGGGCAAGTTGCTGTGGGGGGTGCAGGGCTGTTGACCAGGTTAGGGGTAGCCAGGTGGAAAGCACGGCCAGCCGTAGAAAAATGCTTCTTGAAATTCTCAATTATCGTGGATTTATCGGTGATGACAATGTTAGCCTCAGTGCAGTGGGCAGCTGGGAGGAGGTGCTCTTATTCTCCAAGGACTTTACAGTGTCCCAGAACTTTTGGGAGTTTGTGTTACAGGATTCAAATTTCTGTTTGAAAAAGCTAGCCTTTGCTTTCCTAGCTGCCTGCGGATATTGGTTCCTAACTTTTCCTCCGACATATTGGTGCGGCAGGCTTCCTGGTTGGATGTGTGCTGTGTTAAGAAGCAGTGCGACTTGGTTGGGTTGTGTTTCGGAGGATGCATGGCTTTCGACCTTCGTCTCTCCAAATGGACAATTACCCCAAGCATACTTCCAAAGTTGTGGCAAAATGGCTTAAGGACAACAAAGTCAAGGTATTGACCTCAATCCCATAGAAAAATTGTGGGCAGAACTGAAAAAGCGAGTGCGAGCAAGGAGGCCTACAAACCTGACTCAGTTACACCAGCTCTGTTGCGAGGAATGGGCCAAAATTCACCAAACTTATTGTGGGAAGCTTGTGGAATGCAACCCGAAACGTTGGACCCAAGTCAAACAATTTAAAGGCAATGCTACCAAATACTAATTGAGAATATTTAAACTTCTGACCCACTGGGAATGTGTTGAAAGAAATAGTTGAAATAAATCACTCTTTACTATTCTGACATTTCACATTCTTAAAATAAAGTGGTGATCCTAACTGACTTAAGACAGGGAATTTTTACTATAGTTAAATGTCAGTAATTGTGAAAAACTGAGATTAAATGTATTTGGCTAAAGTGTATGTAATCTTCCGACTTCAACTGTATACAAAAAATGCTGTAATTTCTAAACAATTTACCCAATATGGATTAAAATACCCTCAAATTAAAACAGTCCTCACTTTAACCTCATAGTCATTGTATCATTTCAAATTCAAAGGGCTGGAGTACAGAGCCAAAAACAACAACGTAAAATGTCACCTTCCCAGTACGTTTGGAGCTCACTGTAGTTCCATTTTTAGCTGTCAGAGTCAGCAACAGTAGGTTTGCGTCAGCACCTTGTTGCTCAGTCCTTAATAAAATGTCAGCCACTAGCATTCAGAGCTACCACAGTATCCCCGAAATGTGAAACTTTAGCATCCCCGAACAAGCAACATCAGTACCAATAACCACTTCATAAGCAAGCTCCTGCAGTACTATCTGCACCAACCTTGTGGGTTTGCTTCGCCCTGCACTCCGTTGACCCAACAACTTTCAGGTACATTAACAACACATCTGACATGCAAGAAGCATTTCCATCATTAGAAACAGCAGTCTTTTCACCACAGAACTCATCTGTTTATGGCTACTCACTTTAAAGATCAATATCACACACATTTTATGAATCACGTTACTACAAAGTCTACTCTTGGCAAACCAAAAACGCTTTTGAAATGCTGTTACTGTAAGTTATCTACTTCAGTGACAGAGTGAGACAAAGCAATACACATGATAGCATACCCATGTTCCTTATCTTCATGTCATCCCAATAATATCTCTGGATACATGATCCAATGATACAGGAATCTCAGAAAATCCTTCTCCCACAACCATCTCTTGTTCACCAATTGCTAGCCCACACATCCCCAGTTGTCTCTCTCTCTCTCTCTCTCTCTCTCTCTCCCTCCCCCTCTCTCACACTCCCTCTCTCTCTGACAGACAGACAAATCAGTGCAATCAAGAGACTTGACCTTTGGCCCTCTACTCAGTGCCATTAAAATCCATTCAGATGTGGCTCCTCCCAGGGAGGGACTTGAGACTCACACTGAAAGCCTCCCAGTCTTAAATGTCAGCTTGTATAAGTCTGGCCACTTGCTTGCAATCATCTGAGTAATTCCTTTGTTGTAAAAGAGTGGTCTTTTGGCTCTACAGATGCATCCCGAAGACATGCTAACCTCTCATCATTACAACAGGGGAGGTTATCAAATTTTGTGAGGTATGATATGTGTGCTTCTAACTTTCTCACTCAATTTTTTTTCCATGATTCATTCACGATTATCTGGAATCGTGGTAGCATTCACATTCACGTAGAAGTATTTACAAATATATGATCTTCTTATTTACAATAAAAGTGACTCCATAATGACACAATAGATTATTTACCATTTCTATTGGGGACAAAATAATCTGAAACACAACCAAAACAAACAGCAAATGCATCCAACACCTTTGTAGTCACAAGCTTGATGTAGTCATTGCGAGCTATGAATACTTCACTTTTTACTACTTTTATACACATATAAGTGAATTTGGTCCCCTAAAATGGTGGCGCTTTGTACAAAAAGCGCAGCAATTTCTGAACGGTTCACCCGAAATGGATGAAAATACACTGCACTTTAACCTCATAGTCATTGTTTTATTTCAAATCCAAACTTTTGGAGTTGAGTATTTAGCCAAAAGAAGAAAACATGCTTCACTGTCCCAATAATTACATTGGACACTATTGATCTGCCTAATTGCATCCATCAAAAGTGCAGTAACCTGACATAACACACTAAACAACACAACATACTAAAATACCTAGACACACTGCATAATTGTCTCTCCAAGATGATAACAAATAGCAAAGTAACGATCATGGTTTAGAGCATTGTGTCCAACTGGATTACATAGGCATCCCATGCATATCGAATGAAACAAACAAATGAATTGAAAAGCACCTAAATTAGCTGCAATTCTGCCCTTTGTGTTGTTGATCCTCATGTGAATGTGATGTGAACTCTGACAAAGGAATACATTTTACCTGAGTTTGACACTGAATGTAGCTGCCTTGACACACTGTACATTTAGTCCATCCACAGTGATGGTGGTAATTGTGGCAGAACATAAAGCTGAATCTATAATTGTGACTTCTAACGTAGCATTTGCTTAGATGGTTGATGATGTATCCATGAATAAGAGGCCTTAAGAACAGTGCAGTTTAGTACAATTGCTACTGTCTTTCGCATCAATGCGCTGAACTAGAGGGAGATTGAGCCTGCTCATCCATGTAACCAAATTTTAGGGTCCAGATTATGTTTGTTTTCTTTGATACTGATACAAACATAGACCAATACTGGGACACATATCTAAGATTGTGTCCCAAATTTCACCCCATTCTCTATATATTGCACAACGTTTGACCAGAACCCTGTGGACCATGGTCAAAAGTAATGCACTAAATAGGGAATAGGGTGCCATTTGGGAAGCAATCTAAGTCTAGTAGCCCCTACCAATGAGGGTAGAAGACTCTCTCCGGAAAAAGCCCTAAGAGATAAATCTAGCAAAGCCAATCCCACTTGTCTTGATTTATTCCCTGAGACACAGAGGTTTCGTAATCAAAGTAGTTAATGAACCCCTCAGAGGATCATTGTGAGAAAGCCTCAAGTAATACCACACTGTTTATGGCATTAAAGACTATTCAGGTGTCCTCAACATTTACAGGCTATTGATTAGGTCAAGTTTGGTCTCATGTTTGGTCCAGAAATATGTAGTAAACATAATAAAATTGTTACCACATAACCTACAGTATGTAGTAAACAGAATATATCGTTACCTCATAACCTACAGTATGTAGTAAACAGAAGATAATGTTACCTCATACAACCTGTAGCATGTAGTACAAATAATATATTGTTACCTCCTATAACCTGGAGTATATAGTAAAAATAATATATTTTTACCTCCTATAACCTGCAGTACGTAGTAAACAGAAGATATTGTTATCTCCTATAACCTGGAGTATGTAGTAAAAATAATATATTGTTACCTCCTATAACCTGGAGTATATAGTAAACGGAATATATTGTTACCTCCTATAACCTGGAGTATGTAGTAAAAATAATATATTGTTACCTCCTATAACCTGGAGTATGTAGTAAAAATAATATATTGTTACCTCCTATAACCTGGAGTATATAGTAAACGGAATATATTGTTACCTCCTATAACCTGGAGTATGTAGTAAACAAAATATATTGTTACCTCCTATAACCTGGAGTATATAGTAAACGGAATATATTGTTACCTCCTATAACCTGGAGTATATAGTAAACGGAATATATTGTTACCTCCTATAACCTGGAGTATGTAGTAAACAAAATATATTGTTACCTCCTATAACCTGGAGTATATAGTAAACGGAATATATTGTTACCTCCTATAACCTGGAGTATGTAGTAAACAGAATATATTGTTACCTCCTATAACCTGGAGTATGTAGTAAACAGAATATATTGTTACCTCCTATAACCTGGAGTACATAGTAAACAAAATATATTGTTACCTCCTATAACCTGGAGTATGTAGTAAACGGAATATATTGTTACCTCCTATAACCTGGAGTATGTAGTAAACAAAATATATTGTTACCTCCTATAACCTGGAGTATGTAGTAAACAAAATATATTGTTACCTCCTATAACCTGGAGTATGTAGTAAACAGAATATATTGTTACCTCCTATAACCTGGAGTACATAGTAAACAAAATATATTGTTACCTCCTATAACCTGGAGTATATAGTAAACGGAATATATTGTTACCTCCTATAACCTGGAGTATGTAGTAAACAAAATATATTGTTACCTCCTATAACCTGGAGTATATAGTAAACGGAATATATTGTTACCTCCTATAACCTGGAGTATGTAGTAAACAGAATATATTGTTACCTCCTATAACCTGGAGTATATAGTAAACGGAATATATTGTTACCTCCTATAACCTGGAGTATATAGAAAACAGAATATATTGTTACCTCCTATAACCTGGAGTATATAGAAAACAGAATATATTGTTACCTCCTATAACCTGGAGTATATAGAAAACAGAATATATTGTTACCTCCTATAACCTGGAGTATATAGAAAACAGAATATATTGTTACCTCCTATAACCTGTAGTATATAGAAAACAGAATATATTGTTACCTCCTATAACCTGGAGTATATAGAAAACAGAATATATTGTTACCTCCTATAACCTGGAGTATATAGAAAACAGAATATATTGTTACCTCCTATAACCTGGAGTATATAGAAAACAGAATATATTGTTACCTCCTATAACCTGGAGTATATAGAAAACAGAATATATTGTTACCTCCTATAACCTGGAGTATATAGAAAACAGAATATATTGTTACCTCCTATAACCTGGAGTATATAGAAAACAGAATATATTGTTACCTCCTATAACCTGGAGTATATAGAAAACAGAATATATTGTTATCTCCTATAACCTGGAGTATGTAGTTAGTATGTAGTAAACAGAATATATTGTTACCTCCTATAACCTGTAGTATATAGTAAACAGAATATATTGTTATCTCCTATAACCTACAGTATGTAGTTAGTTTGTATGTAGCAGTTATAGCAGTTTGTATGTAGCAGTATGTAGCAGTTTGTACATGGCTTCACTCCCATCACATGGCATCGAGAGCATACATCATTGACAGACAACTTGAATTGTTGCATCTCGTTGTGTTGTTGTCCTCCGGTGGATAGCTAGCTAGCTAAAATTGTCCCTTTCCTAAATTAGCCATGGATGGGGATTTGGATTTGTGGGTTTACTTCATTCTCCTTACTGGCCAAATATTATAACGCCAATTCTGATCCAACCATACAGTAGATTCATATATTGTGCCCCTGAACTGAGAGGATGGAAGTTCATTGTGTATATAGACGTAGAAGGCTAATGTTAACTAGCTAACGTTGCCCATGAATGGAGGCTCGCAAGCAAGCATTTTGGCCAGGTAGCCTAGGACAACAAAAAATAAAAGTGTGTACTGTATGATAGACCGTTTAGGCAACATGAAAGAGAGGAGTATGGGATTGGCGTTTCTCTACAAGTAGGTTGAGTCAACATGTTTTTTCTACTTCTACAAGAGTTGGTTATTAGCCCGAAAATCTTGTAAACATTACCTTGCTTGACCATAAGGTTTGTTTACATGCAATATTCTTTGTGGACTCCACCGGACAGAGGTTGCTCTCCGGTTTTGTGATGAAACAAAGGTGTGGTTGAATTTATTCTGTCACTGTGTCTTTTTATTGTCTCATTGCGAACAACGCAATTATCGCAACACATAGGTTGTAATATAGCTTTTTCTCTGGCTTCACCAGGTATTTTACCCATGTACTGCTACTGTCCTTCATCTATATTTAGTTGCATGAGGAATTATCCTAACATGTTGGTTTTCTGCCTCCCGTTATTGAATTATTCCTGAGGAAGCCCATGGGTGCTCCTCCCCCTCCCCCACGCACACCTTTCATTTTTAACATGCTGAATAGAAGCAAGTGTTGACGGAGGAATGAGAAGACGAGATGAAACAGGGAGAGCGACGTGTGAATCTGAATTAAGATATGTCAAAGCCACTGCTATTGACAAGCAGCTAAAGGCCGAATTCAATCAAACCTGGGAAAAAACAACATAGTTACTTGTTTGTGTGAAAAATGCACACAGGTAAAACAAAATAACAAAAAACTATGTTTTAAGTGAGAAGTAGGCATTAGTGTAAAGCCGAAAAATAATGTAAATTCACATGAGCATCACAATGCTCTACAGTACCAAGGTTTTCCAGCACACAGCTATGACCTACTACAGTAGCTATGTGGGTCTATTGTGCTTCAAACAAGGTGTAGGCAGGATGCTTAGGATTCAAACCTTCTCAAACAGCCTAATTCAGTTTAGTAATGTGGTGTCTGCCTGTATTTCCATAAACCTTTATTTTATCATTGAGGAAAATAAAAATGTATTGGTCAGCAGGTGCCCAACATAAAACCAGGTGGTGGTGTGTTAGAAACAGTCACTCCAATATAGAGGTCTATAGAGCCTGTCTCCATTCCTGATGTCTGTCACCCTTAGCTTACCTTGTTTTTCAAACATGGTCCTGTTTTATCTATTGCTGTCATGATCAATCAGCAGTTCATTACCTTAAGTTGAGATTTGTTGTCACTGGCCTACACACAATACCCCATAATGTTAAAGAGGAATTATGTTGTTAGAAATGTTTGCAAATTGATTAAAAAATGAAAAGCTGAAATGTCTTGAGTCAATAAGTATTCAACCCCTTAGTTATGGCAAGCCTAAATGAGCTCAGGATCAAAAAAATGCTTAACAAGTCACATAATAAGTTGCATGGACTCACTCTGTGTTCAATAATAGTGTTTAACATGATTTTTGAATGACTAGCTCATCTCTGTACATATACAATATATACATATACAACATATACATATACAATTATCTGTAATGTACCTCAGTCGAGCAGTGAATTTCAAACACAGATTCAACCACAAAGACCAGGGATGCTTTCCAATGCCTCAAAAAAGAAGGTCACCTATTGGTAGGCTGGACGGTTTAGGGCTGGATGGTTAAAAAATCTGACATTGAATATCCCTTTGAGCATGGTAAAGTTACTAATTACAATGTGGATGGTGTGTGAATACACCCAGTCACTACAAAGATACAGGCGTCCTTCCTAACTCAGTCGCCGGAGAGGAAGGAAATCGCTCAGGGATTTCACCATGAGGCCAATGGTGTTTTTAAAACAGTTACAGAGTTTAATGGCTGTGAAAGCAGAAAACTGAGGATGGATCAACAACATTGTAGTTACTCCACAATACTAACCTAATTGACTGAGTGAAAAGAAGGAAGCCTGTTCAGAAAAAAAATTATTCCAAAACATGCATCATGTTTGCAACAAGACACTAAAGTAATACTGCAAGAAATGTGTCAAAGCAATTAACGTTTTGTCCTGAATACAAAGTGTTATGTTTGGGGCAAATTCAATAAAACACATTACTGAGTACGACTACATATTTTCAAGCATAGTGGTGGCTGCATCATGTTATGGGTATGCATGTAATCTTTAGGGCTGGGGAGTTTTTCAGGATAAAAAATAAACAGAATGTAGCTAAGCACAGGAAAAATCCTAAAGGGAAACCTGATTCAGTCTGCTTTCCACCAGACACTGGGATTTTAATTTACCTTTCAGCAGGACAATAACCTAAAACAAAAGGCCAAATCTACACTGGAGTTGCTTACCAAGAAGACAGTGAATGTTCCTGAGTGGCTGAGTTACAGTTTTGAGATAAATCTGCTTGAAAATATATGGCAATACCTGAAAATGGTTGTCTAGCAGTGATCAACAACCAATAGGACAGAGCTTGAATAATTGTTTAAAGAATAATGGGCAAATGTTACACAATCCAGGTGTGAAAGTCTTTAATATATACATTTTTTTTACACTTTTACACTTCGGCTGAATGCTTAATGTGGCTGATTTCAAACCGGTTTCAATGTCCTGCAATAAGAGCTTAGATGCAAATATTTGTGAAAACTCTTCACAGTTGTTTTCTGTGAGTGTCACTGAGTAGGCTGATATTCTGTTACAAGGGTGCAATATCCATACATTAGGCTGTGCAGTGCATATAAGTATGCCCCCAATGCAAGTCAAAAGTCTAATATAGCCACAGTGGGATTTCAACTGATTTGTACATTATTTTGTAAAATAAACTAATTATTGTCCTTTGTTTAATTCATATAAACAACATTCTGACATTCTGTTTAGCATGATTTGTGTCCTTTTGAACCGCTTTCAAATTGGGGGACTTTTATATTGAAGGCAAACAGCAACTTCCTTTGTCAGAAATGCTACAAAAAGGTAGCAAATAGATTTCTTCTTAACGTATGGAAATAATAAATTACAAATGAAAATAGAACATTAAGCCGACCGGCGCAAGTATAATGTAACTGCCACTTGGGCAATGTTTACTGGTTGAAACCAGACAAAGTCATTTGAAATTAATTAAAAATGTACCCCGACAGGTAATTCTTGTTGTGGGAGTTTCCTGCAAAGCAGGTGATTGACTTGAGCACTAGAACTAAGGAAAAGGACCATTCTGATATCAGTCAATGGACTCATCTCATCATTCATAATAATGGCCAATCCTAAAGGCTAATTAAGTGGCTACTCTGACTTCTAATTTGAGTGACCTTTGTTAAAAACCACGAAATGAAATAAATTACCGAATTACACAATAATCTAAATCATGTTGGTCACGAAGTGACTCAGTATCAATTCAAAATATACCCTCGGTATCCTAGCCAGAGTACCTAGTAAATAACCATTTATGTAACCCAATGGTGTCTTTTATTACTGAAATAATGCATGACATAATATACAAAACAGACTATAATTGTAGAAAAAGCCCATGGAGTTGGTGGAATAATCCTTTAATTCATGGCCACTTGCTCTGCTGGGCCAGGGGAGCTTTAATTAGGTCAGGTGGAAAACGTAAAATAACTCAAGTCTAATCCAGACATTCTGTGCGTCCATGAATCCACCGAATCTGTTACCCTTCATCTGAATTATCTGTTGCGATCGCGAGAGCGGGCCATCAGTTATTGTTTATAGTCCTTACAGCGGAGCGCGCACGCTTCAAACCTATTGAACGTAATGTAAATGGTTAATGTTCACGACCCTACAGATCAGGCTATTTATGCTGTCAATATATGGTTATCATGTAATTAAATTACATGTATATGTGAAGAAAACTTGAAAGGGTGAATATGAAACGCAATTATTGTTTGCTGAACTGATCAATTCTGATATCAAACTGATGGAAATTATAGATTGAATAACCGATCACTGATTTAATTATTTGTATTATTATTTCCTGATTTATGGTGATTTTATGATTATTCTCCTGATTTATGATTAGCCTAAATGACTCAATGAGGATTCCCATTGACTTCTTATTGAACTGAATTGCTGAATTACCTAATTATGTTAATAATGAGAATGATTATGATTTGATTGGATACATGTTATTCTAATTTCCTTTGTGATGCAGCACAGACTACCCAGTAAATATACCACTTCATGGTTAAAGGAATTCCTGCCTCAGTCTCATCCATTCCTCTGTCACCTGACCCACGGCCACCTGTTCACCTTCACTGTCAGTCATCCTACCTGTCCAGCTACCCACACAGATTCCAATAATCTTTCAATAATCCTCCAACATGGTCTCATTACAATATGCCAAAATAGTGAAATTAGACCATTGTAGTTATACAGTGCCTTCGGAAAGTATTCAGACCCCTTGACATTTTCTACATTTTGTTACATTACAGCCTTATTCTAAAATGTATATAGAAAACAATCCTGAGCAATCTACACACCCCCACAAAGCAAAAACAGGTGTTAGAAAGTTTTGCAAACGTAAAAAAAAAAAAAAAAAAACCTTTTAAAATTAAAAAAAAAAATTAGAATAAGGCTGTAACGTAACAAAATGTGGAAAAAGTCAAAGGGTCTGAATACTCCAAATGCACTGTACATATAATTATATAATATATATAATATGCTACTTACGGTGACATATAACTAATAGGTCACTATAAAATGATGTGTTGTCCTCCCTCTTGCGTCATACTGGATTTGCAAGTCTTCAAAATACTGAGAGAATATCTGCAGAATCTGATACAACCCAATACCCATATCATGAAATACCCCAAATCTTGATACTGTTTGGTACAATTATCACATTGTAAAACTTGGACTCTGCAGTCACTAATGCTTACAGTTTTTCTAACACAAATAAATGCAATGCACAAAGGTGCATGCAAAGTGCAATTCCATATGCTTCAGGTGCCATATGAGCAGATATAATTGAATAGATTATCCCTTAGTTTGCATAAGTGCAAAGTCATGTACTTTGTAGACATAGCTGAAAGTAACTGAAAGTATACTAAACCTCAAGTCACATTTCAAAGAGAGTTTCTATCGGTGTTCTATACTCCCACTCCCCCCTCATCAATCAGTCAGTAGGATGCTTTGCAGGGAGCTTTGTAGGGAGCTTTGTGGATTGTGACTTCACAGCATGGGTATTTCGCCCACATAAAGAGTTTGTTGCCCCACGGAGACCTGAGGTGAGGGACACAGAGAGCCTGTTCCTGGAAGATAAGCTTAAAATGAGCTTCCCTGCAAACACACCTCTTCATAAACCATCATTAGCACAGCCATTTCTCATGGCATATTACTGATTTTGTTTTGTGCCTCTCCTTACTGACCATGCCTACTTTAGTTATCGACTTTCCCGACTGCTTCCAGGAGATTGACTTGATAGAGTCTAATCCTTTAAAAGAGGTTGAATAGTAACATTGAAAAAGAGGGAATAGAAATTGGCTTTTGGAAATGGAAACTTAACGTTGAATTTTTTTTTGTTCATTCTAATGGTGCTGTGATATTTTATTTTTTATTTAACTAGGCAAGTCAGTTAGGAACAAATTCTCAATTACAATGACAGCCAACTGGGGAACATTTCCTTGTTCAGGGGCAGAACAACAGATTTTTTTTACCTTGTCTGCTTGGGGATTCAATCCAGCAACCTTTCAGTTACTGGCCCAACGCTCTAACCACTAGGCTACCTGCTGCCCCAAGTGGCAAATAACAGCAGTCTTGGCAAGAAAATGACATGGTATGGATGTCAAAACACCAAAAGTACAGAGTACCAAGGGTTGACGCAGTTTTTGTGCAAGTATGAGCTGAAATGTGAAAGATACACCACTTTGCTGCAGGTCAAAAGCATTTTCTTTCTTCATGTTCAAAGTTAAAATACAAAAATCCATGGAGCACAGTGCACATGGCTTATCAACCCCAGCAGTTGTTTTAGAAGGGCAGCTACACCTTACAGGCTCTCTCCCCATCTTATCGTCCCATGTGTAAGCTAAAATTCTCTGCCAGACAATATCATTTAGAAATTTCTGGCACAAACACAGCCCATTCGGGTTGTCTCTGGAGCTCTTGTTAAAATTCCTGACCCTGCAGCCAAATACCAATGCCAAGCTTCATGGGGACTTCTAACACAGCCAGGAGTGCAGTAGGATCCAAAATGCCTACAAAACAACCCAAAACCTGTCACTGCCACCACATGTTGGTGGGAATTATTTCTCGAGCATGGTTTCAATAGATGGACGGAGAACCGAACTATCAAGTGCCTGCATATATGATGAAGTTGGTTGGCTGAGGTTTGCAATATTGCTGCATGTGAGGACTTTCATTCCATTGTCCGTGGCTTTCCAAATACATTGGTGTGGGATGGGGCCTATCGCTGCCCTCAAGGTGTCGAGCATCAAGGGATCTGTTAATTGCACTGAATGCAATTTTAACTCTGGTGTGCACTTGTTCTACCATTTTCATCAGGAATAGTGTTAGTGCAGCTAAACCTGCAAAACAAGGCCACCGCTACGCTCTGAAAGGTCTACGACGCCCCTGAGGTTTGGGGTACGAAGATGCTGCATACATCAGTGTGATCGCTACATTTGTGGGCAAAGGCGATAGCCCCCTAGGTGCCCCCACCCCACCAATCTGGAGGAATAACACAGGAATATTACTAGCCAGAGGGCACTGTGGAATAATTAACACACATGGTCCTGATGGGTAGGGCCTCCTACATTTAATAACTGAGTAGTATCAAACCGCTGACACTGCTACACCACTGCCACTACCACTGTCATGAGAGAGGTGGGATGCGTTTAGTTCTAATAGTCCAAAGATGAGACAGTCAAGCCATGGTTTTGACAGACTATATTGTAGTTGGTATCCATGTAGAGCTTTTCACGACATGTTCTCAAAACCTAGCCATAATAAGGCAGATTTGTATCATGGTGTTGTCTCATATTTCCTTGCCATTTTCACTTCACTGTCTTGTCTCTGCAATTTTGACAGAATTTCTCAAACCACACACTATCTCTCACACTATCATCTTATCCCATGTGTACAAGCCTCTTTTATGCTGCGTAAATGATCCCAGATGATCCCATTTGACTTTAGAATCAAACTGTGCCAGATACAAATAGGCTCCCTTCAGAGACTTAACACTTCTTCACTGACCAAGTGTCACCTTTGAACAGGTGAAGGGGACTGAATCGCTCCGGCTCGAAAAAATGAAGTTGTCACCACGTGGGAATTTTAATGAGTTGTCTAGGGCTCTGAAAAGGATAACGAAAAACACATTCCTGCCACCCTGCACGAGGGGACAGAGGGGACACGGGGTGTTCAGGGGGATGTCACCAATTACCCAACAGAGAACTTGACAGCGTGAGAGAGGGAACTTTCCCCTGTCACTTCTGATAAAGTATAAGAAGGGTACTTGCTTACAAAACGAAGGTGATATGGTATATTTATATTATATAATATCTTTTTTTTATATGGTATATTTATTTTATATGGTATATTTATTTTATATGGTATATTTATTTTATATAATATCTTTATTTTATATGGTATATTTATTTTATATGGTATATTTATATTATATGGTATATTTATTTTATATGGTATATTTATTTTATATGGTATATTTATTTTATATAATATCTTTATTTTATATGGTATATTTATTTTATATGGTATATTTATTTTATATGGTATATTTATTTTATATAATATCTTTATTTTATATGGTATATTTATTTTATATGGTATATTTATTTTATATAATATCTTTATTTTATATGGTATATTTATTTTATATGGTATATTTATTTTATATAATATCTTTATTTTATATGGTATATTTATTTTATATGGTATATTTATTTTATATGGTATATTTATTTTATATGGTATATTTATTTTATATGGTATATTTATTTTATATAATATCTTTATTTTATATGGTATATTTATTTTATATGGTATATTTATTTTATATGGTATATTTATTTTATATGGTATATTTATTTTATATGGTATATTTATTTTATATGGTATATTTATTTTATATGGTATATTTATTTTATATGGTATATTTATTTTATATGGTATATTTATTTTATATAATATATTTATTTTATATGGTATATTTATATTATATAATATCTTTTTTTTATATGGTATATTTATTTTATATGGTATATTTATTTTATATAATATCTTTATTTTATATGGTACCTTTCTTTTATGTGTGCCAATGCATACAGTATGATGTATGACAAAGCCAGAGGGTCCCCGTTAAGAGATCTGGGACATCACTGCTTCTAGCGGACAAACTTCCCCTTAGTCAACAGATACATTATATTCCAGGAATAAGGGGGAAGAGAAGGCTTTTCATATCCTTTCACGCAGCTGTCTATTTTTTTTTAACCAATCAATGGCATGCTTAAAGTTGAGAATGGAGGGAGCTCTTTTTGGGATGAGAGATTATGGAAATGGGTTGTAATTGCGGAGACCCAGGACTTTGTGAGCGGGAAGAAAACAGAGAGCTATAACACAATCATGCAGCTGGTGTGATCATGGAGTCAGGAGTGCAGAGATAAGATACACCATCTGCAGACTTAACAAAGCTCCAATATAAAGGGTTTTCACTACTGTGGTGAGCGGAACATGCATTGATGTGCTCCATTTTGTGCAGGGGTGGGGTGAGGGGACTTTGGAAATTAAGATAATGATATATGAAGATAGGGGCCGATTCAGACTTTGGCAATAATTAACATGACTGAAATAGGAAACAGAAAATAGAAAAAGTCCAGATAGGTTATAAATAAGACATAAATAAGACAATAAGACATAGAGTGCCAAGTTAAAAGGCTGTACAATTGAAATTCTACATAATGGCACTACATTTCATAAACTTTAGTGTGGGGAAGTTGATATGACGATATGCTTCCGTTTGCTGTCATATGACTGGTTTCTCATTTGTCTCCAGCGATCATAAGGTTAAATAGATCTACAATCACCTTATCCAAACGGATTACTCATTTACCTAGCTTGTATCAATAGCTCTTATCAAGTTGTAAATGACAGTGCATGGAGAATGTTGTTATTTCTATCAGAAGTAGATGATATTTCCACTTGGAGCCGGTATTTTTCACTAGACCTTATTCATGTTTTCCTCGCATGTAAAGATGGTGGAATTATTTGGGAATTGAGTCAAGCTCAGGATACGGCATATCTGTAGACACACCACCACTACACCTTCATTTATTAGATCTCCACCCAGAAGGAATTGTGGGTGAATAGCATGCTATTCTGATGCTTAAATTCGTGGTCAAAATACGCATGCTTCACCTGGGTTGGAATTAGGCACGAGGGCTTGGGGAAAAGACATTATCGGATAATTGTGGGTTGTGGAAATTATTACATTGACTTCGAGCCAAACAGTGGGATTTGTGCATTGCTTCCAATGCCTTAAAATGTGCTTTAATCTACATGCAATAACTCTTGTTTTCTTTCGACACAGTTATAGGGGCATTGCGCCAGAATTCCAAAACTTCATATATTGTTCTTGAACATTTGTTGTGTTTACAATCAACATGTCAAAGCCTTATTTTTTTGTTGCTATAGCCGTGTTATGCATTAATGATGACGTCCAGTGATACATCATCTCATACACCATATGGATACGAATGCTAAAGAGAGCAAATCTCTGCCATGCATAAAACACCCTGTAGTTTTCAAAGTAATTTCCATTGTGATTATTTCATTTTCTCTTGGAAGTACCTTAGTTTCTTTCAAATTTTGGCTCTTGCTGGCCTCTACGAGAAACTTGCAAAGAGAGAGGTAAGAGGAGTACTACTAAGCAACATTATCACTAGAAAGGAACTTTATTTGAAAACAAAAGTATTTTCCCTTGAGCATAAATTACTTTCTGTGGAAAAGTATTTCTCTTGAGCATAACAATTACAAAGTAGCACCCAAACAGACCGTAGGACTAAACCTGGGGAACCAAAATAAATACTAGACATCCACAAGGCAGCCTTAGTCTACAGTAGCTACAGGGAAAACACTGTGTGAACTCTCAAATATTTGACTAGAAAGTGAGAAGGCGGCAGAGCTGCTTTCATCCTTGTGTATGGCTTAATTGAGTTTCCATATCTTTTTTTAAATATTATATTCACTTGAAAATATGAGTTTGCCCAAATCCCAGCATAAGATGTACTGTAGCTACAGAGAGCCAATATAATACTGTCTTACCATGGACAATCAGAAAAGACTGATATTAGATACGACACAGGACGCAATCCCAGGCAATAAAAAAACGACCCCTGTGGCGGTGTGAATCCTTGCTCTAATATGAGGTTGCCCAAATCTGTGAGAAAGGGTATTAAAAAATATTTATATTGTAACCAGGAGCTTCTGAAGCAATGCATTGTGCTATATCAGTCTGGCTCTAATATCAACTTGGTGAGGGGTTAGGTCTGTATCAGATAGGGCCCAGATAGATAGCTTCAGCACAGTGTGCATCAACAACCCAAAATGACTATTCATGCCACTACAGCACATTGCAGCACATTGAACATATCATTTGCATACATATAATTTGCACCTCCCTTTGCAACTGGATCCTGGACTTCCTTACGGGTCCCCCCCAGGTGGTGAGGGTAGGTAGCAACACATCCGCCACGCTGATCCTCAACACTGGAGTCCCTCAGGGGTGCCTGCTCAGTCCCCTCCTGTACTCCCTGTTCACCCACGACTGCGTGGCCAGGCACGACTCCAACACCATCATTAAGTTTGCAGATGACACAACAGTGGTAGGCCTGATCACCGACAATGACGAGACAGCCTATAGGGAGGAGGTCAGAGACCTGGCCGGGTGGTGCCAGAATAACAACCTATCCCTCAACATAATCAAGACAAAAGAGATGATTGTGGACTACAGGAAAAGGAGGACACCATTCTCCTCGACGGTGCTGTAGTGAAGCAGGTTGAGAGCTTCAAGTTCCTTGGTGTCCACATCACCAACAAACTAGAATGGTCCAAACACACCAAGACAGTCGTGAAGAGGGCACGACAAAGCCTATTCCCCCTCAGGAAACCAAAAAGATTTGGCATGGGTCCTCAGATCCTCAAAAGATTCTACAGCTACACCATCGAGAGCACTAGTGCGTACGGCCCAGTACATCACTAAGGGGCTAAGCTGCTTCCCATCCAGGACCTCTACACCAGGCGGTGTCAGAAGGAGGCCCTAAATATTGTCAAAGACCCCAGCCACCCCCAGTCATTGACTGTTCTCTTTACTACCGCATGGCAAGCTGTACGGGAGCACCAAGTCTAGGCTTCTCAAAAGCTTTTACCCCCAAGCCATAAGACTCCTGAACAAGTAATCAATAGGCTACCCGGACTATTTGCATTGTCCCGCTCCCCCAACCCCTCTTTTACGCTGCTGCTACTCTCTGTTTATCATATATGCATGGTCTCTTTAACTATACATTCCTGTACATACTACCTTAATTAGCCCGACTAACTGGTGCCTGTATATAGACTCGCTACTGTTATTTTTCACTGTCTTTTTTTTTGTTGTTTTTATTTCTTTACCTATCTAATGTTCACCCAATACCTATTTTTTACTTAAAAATTGCACTGTTGGTTAGGGCCTGCAAGTTAGCATTTCACTGTAAGGTTGCATTCGGGGGGGCGCACGCGACAAATAAACTTTGACTTTATTTTATTTGTTGCAAAGAACCATAAAAAGAAGGTAAATACTGTGCTGATTGCTCTTCATCTAAACGGTAGACTGGATTGTGGAATGAATGTTAATTACCTAGACATACAAGACGTCCTATCAGATTGAACACCTCATTCATAGTGCCTAGTTCATTAAATTGGCTCTAAATTGATCTAATGAACTATTATGCAAGACTGTACAGGACATGTAAACAATGCCCTCAGCAGCGTGTTATTTTCCAATAGCAGATCAGTGTTGGTTTGTGTGTGTGTCTATGTATTCTAATTCCAACAATTCAAATGATTTCAAGCAGTCTTAGCTTCAATCATTCCTCCAAGGCATGTAGCAACTCCACTACAATGGATTGAGTGCACCAAACGAGTTCAACCAGTCTTGAGTTAATCTAATAGAAAGCAATTACCAAAACAAAACAAAGACGTCTCCAATACTTAATGCATCAAATCTAACCGCACCTCCTCGACTTTGTATTTCCAGTGCCATGCGGCGATTACTCGCTTTCACTGCAAGGGCACCCTTTTTGCTCACTCACTCAAACAAAGTCACAAACCGACTCATCAAATTCTCTCAAGGTGTAGCCGAAAGCAATTACAGAAACACTGGGTGGAAAAGCTAGCCCAAGCCTCTCTCCCCCCACCACATTGTCCTGATAAAGGATTGCCTTCCAAACAAGATGAATCATGTTTCTCTTTTTCCCCAAGCCTCAGCACTTTAGTGAGGCATCTTAATGTACCATTGTATGCTCATTAGTAGTACAAGGTACCACAGAAGCCAATAATGGGTCGGATTTCCAACCCGCCCAAGTTGAGGGAGAGCTTAGGTACACTTGGTACCTTAAGAAGCAAAATGATTGCCATGTGGAGTCCTCCCTCCCGGATGGGAGGTGCACTGCCTTATTCGACATATACAAGAAGGGACAGTCAATTACGTAACATCGTGCTGGAGTGCACCACAATATTAATCCCACACGAGAATGGAGAGAGTATCAAGAGGTTTCGGAATCCTCTCTGACTGGGTTTGGGGGAACAGTACAGCTGTCCCTGTGAAGTGTGGCATGTATACTGTACAGTTCCTCCCATCCCAGGGCCGAGAATGAGAATTGAGAGACCACTAAATCAATTCTCACATTCTTCACTATTCATAAAATGTGAATAGCTCAATAGCTCAGCACAAAATGTGCCACTAACTCACAATGTGGGTTGAACTTGGACTTCTCATTAATTCAACCGTGTCGCAATTGGGGCCATTTTATGATTCAAGAGGAACCTGTTTTTGGCAATGTCATAGTAGGACTCGATTAGACTGCTTCGATTTGCTCAAACACAGGCTTCATTCAATGTTGACAAAAAGCATTGAGTAAATTACATATTGTCAAACTGAATTTCCCTTTGTTAGAAATCGGGACACCGGCTTGGTATGGCCCTCTTGTAGACTTCATGGGATATTTCCTTTAGCATCAGGGTACAATTATTAGGGTGGCAATAAAAAGTAATATATATTAATCAATGAATCCAAACTCTATTGATCAAGATCATATTGATTCTGAAAAGTGCTAATTCCAATAAGGGGCCATTATATGAAATAGAAGAAAGACTGTGATTGGACTACATGCTTAAATTATGCCAGCATAAGATGTACTGTAGCTACAGAGAGCCAATAGAATACTGTCTTACCATGGACAATCAGAAACAACTGATATTAGAGACGACACAGGACGCAATCCCAGGCAATAAAAAAATAACCCCTGTGGCAGTGTGGATCCTTGCTCTCATCCTGAGTATGCGTCTCTATCCATGACCAGGAAATCTCTCAAGAGCCATCGTAACATCAGCAGCAGCATTATAGCACCACTCTGTCCAGTCCAGGCAGTGACCAGGCTAGTACTCTCCAGACTCAATCATAACACCTCAGGGAGGACAGCGAAAACTCCAAACTTCAGTCGTCAGTTATCTCGCAAAACAGGAGCAGGACTTGGGGTTGTTTGGAAAACAATGGCTGACTGAATGAGCAAATCTAGTTGAGTGAATCCAAGTGGTCCATTTGTCTGTTAAGAGGTTAATGTGAGCGAGGGTGCTAGCTAGTTAATTAACCCCTCGGGATTGGCAGGGAGCAGAGGCACCGATTGCAACAGGCCTACTGGGCGCAATCAAGGGCCCAAACTGAACATTGTATAAGGTATAAAAGTGTTGTAGTAAACACAATCTCTTCGCCCCACCCACCAGAGGGACCTTTTAATCAAACCACAGTGCACTAATGATGGTGCCTCGACAGAAACTAAAAGGAGAGGAGAAAAAGGAAGAAAACGTGTGAGGAGGAGCGAATCACAGACATACATTTAACCCCCCTCTGGGTTTAACTACATAGACTCCCACAGAGCACCAAGTAGTCAATTGATGGGAGGAAATTATTCAGTGTTGGGTATCTGCAGTACTTGAAGATGGTATAGTGGAAAGCTTTGGGGAGGGATGAGCAAGGATATGATGACTCATCAGTTTGATATAGGCATGCATGAACATAATGGAAGCTGCACCTTTGTAATACAGTATGATGAAAGACATACAGTTCAAGTCAGTCGTTTGCATACACCTAAGGCAAATACATTTAAACTCAGTTTTTCACAAATCCTGATGTTTAATCCTGGTAAAAATTCTCTGTCAAGCCTCCCCCTTTTTCCTCCAAACATAACAATGGTCATTATGGCCAAACAGTTCTATTTTTGTTTCATCAGACCAGAGGACATTTCTCCAAAAAAGTACGATCTTTGTCCCCATGTGCAGTTAGTCTGGCTTTTTTATGGCGGTTTTGGAGCAGTGGCTTCTTCCTTGCTGAGCGGCCTTTCAGCTTATGTTGATATAGGACTCGTTTTACTGTGGATATAAATAATGTTGTACCTGTTTCCTCCAGCATCTTCACAAGGCCCTTTGCTGTTGTTCTGGAATTGATTTGCACTTTTGCACCAAAGTACGTTCATCTCTAGCAATAAAAGCATATGTCAAATAGGTGGTGCTTATATTTGTGAAATTGTAATGTGTTTTTTGCATATCTGAACTTGCCCTGAGAGATCCTCAGAAAGAGGGGTCCCAGCCAGGGATCAGCCATCACTGATGGCAAATCTGGAGCAATTCCGGTGCCTCGCTCAGCAGCAGATCGATCACATTTTTTCACCTTGTCAAATTGGGGATTCGAACTAACAACATTTTGGTTACTGGCCCAACTCCTCGACAAACGGACGCATATATTTACTCTTTACAATACAGTACAGTATAGTACAGTACTATATAGTACAGTATATTACAATACAGTATAGTATATTACAGTATAGTACAGCACAGTATATTACAGTATGTCATACTTTTCTTAACTATCATGGACGTGACCAATACTCCCTTTTTATGCTGTATATTACATTTAGCAGCATGTGAACAGGCATCCCCACTCTAACCCACAGTCTCATTGTTTTCATTTTGGCCAAATTGAAAAATCCTAAAGCACAAAACCTGCCGATATTACGAGAATTATCTCACTGGTGCAAGATGGTGAAGGTTACTGTCCTATCATCTGAGAACAACATCCATTCTCGATCAAGGCCATCTTTGGAATCACCATAAACTTTCAGCCCCAAAATTACCAGCTTTAGCCCCCCAAATTACCAGTTTTAGCCCCGCAAATTAACATCTGTAGCGTCCCAAATTACCAGCTTTAGGCCCCCCAAATTACCAGTTGTAGCCCCCAAATTACCATCTGTAGCACCCCAAATTACCCAATATAGAGCAGCTAAAGAAATGATGAAAGCTTATTGAAATTATGTGACGCTCTCAGATGATGAATGGGAGGCTTCTAGATGGAGAGTGGACAGCTGAATCCTTCAATCCTTGTGGACTTTGGCAAGGGGGTAAAGGAGAGGGCAGCCTGGATGGGGGCTCTGGGATGAACCAGTCTGGAAACCATTGATGATACAGGTTCGAGGAGGTTCAAGGTTCATCAATGGGGCACAAGTGTCACCAACCGAGGGATACACAAAACTCCTCTCTTTGTCTATGCTTCTATGAACATATCCTCTCCTTTGTGTCATGAATAATGTAAAGCATAGACCCTTATAACCAGATATATGCACGCACGCACGCACGCACACACACACACACACACACACACACACAGACACACACACACACACACACACAATTACCTCTGTTATTAAAGAAGGTTACTTTGGGGTCATATTAAAGTATAAATGGGCCACCGGTTTTGTTTTCATTGCATCCTAGCACTGTGAAATTCCATCAGCTGTACCAGGGAACAATGTGCAGTGCTCTTTGATCGAAAATTGAGATTAAGGTAACATTGTACCCATCCACCCATGACCCATCCACCATGACTCATCCACCATGACCATATGAATATGTCATGTTGACAGAAAGAACTAAGGATATCCCTTAAAAATCAAACAGCTGCTAAAGCTAGAGCACAAAACTATTTCATAATTACTTCCTAAAATATCATTGTTATAAACAGAGGCAAAAATGATGTACCATATTTCCAATTATATGAAAAACAATATTAACGGACTGACCATCACCTTCCGATGACCAGCTTGCTATATAAAAAAAAAACATTCTGAGAGAAATTCACTGGCTACAGTAACAAAACAAAGCAGTTCAGATGAGGACAAGGAGGAGACAAGTCAGTTGATAGTCAAGTTAACCTGGTAACATTCTTGATTGTTAAACGCCAGCATGATTTAGTGCTGATAGCCCATTTGAAATATTGTGTGTTTGAGCTACAGACTTCTGGGTTGAGGCATTAGATTTGTCTATTTCTTCTGCATCCGCTGATCCCAACCATTTGCCTTCATGTTACGTGTGATTTTTTTGTTTTGAGTTTGTACCCCTTTTTCTCCCCAATTTCGTGGTATCCAATTGTTTAGTAGCTACTATCTTGTCTCATTGCTACAACTCCCGTAGGGGCTCGGGAGAGACGAAGGCTGAAAGTCATGCGTCCTCTGATACACAACCCAACCAAGCGGCTTCTTAACATAGCTCGCATCCATCCCGGAAGCCAGCCGCACCAATGTGTCGGAGAAAACACCGTGCACCTGGCAACCTTAGTTAGCGTGCACTTAACCACTGCGCCACATGTTACGTGTGATTAACGGAGGCTGAGATAAGAGTGCCGTTTGTGAGACATCGGATCCTGAAAATGGCCTTTCTCACAAAAAAAGTTTGTTAAGTCTGAACTGTATGAGCTACAAACTATTGTTTCTCACTTTGAAAAGCTGGGACTCTCACGAACACGCACATGTCACCTGCTCTATGAAGCTCGCAAGCTACACAAGAGTCGTTAGGAGGTAATGTGTTCTTCTACATAGAAGGTCATAGAAAATCCCAGGACAAGGTGTCTATAATACTGTAATAAGCTCACATGCTGTCACCAACTCCAAACTCCACACAGTTGTCACTGACTAGTTGGATATTAATTTCCCACTGAGCAAACAATTTATATACTTACAGTATTCATATAAATTCATTTCCATCAGGTGTTTGCTGGGCGGACATAATTGTTTTATTGACATGACAATAAAACTCATGAATGCAACTGTTTATGTCAAATAATTTAGCCCTGGTTGTCCTGAAAATAAAATAGTAAAACACAAGCAGATAAATGAAAGTAGTGAATTTCTGCTTTTTCACTGTGGAATCCCTGGGTCTAGTTTTTAACATGGTAATATTTGTCTATGTAGTCATGCATAACATACCACTAACATACCCATTTCTTACATTGTACCAGTCTTTGGTGGGAATAAAAAAGGAAAGAAGCAATATGGATCAAGACAATTGGATCAAACCCCAGTTGGGTATAAAATACGAATTTAAATGTATGTACTGTAGATACTAAAGGACATTGTGTGCAGGTACAACAGAAACATGCTACGTGCAGGTACAACAGAAACATGCTACGTGCAGGTTCAACAGAAACAAGCTATGTGCAGGTACAACAGAAACATGCTATGTGCAGGTACAACAGAAACATGCTACGTGCAGGTTCAACAGAAACAAGCTACGTGCAGGTTCAACAGAAACATGCTATGTGCAGGTACAACAGAAACATGCTACGTGCAGGTTCAACAGAAACATGCTACATGCAGGTTCAACAGAAACAAGCTACTTGCAGGTACAATAGAAACATGCTATGTGCAGGTTCAACAGAAACATGCTACATGCAGGTTCAACAGAAACAAGCTATGTGCAGTTTCAACAGAAACATGCTACGTGCAGGTACAACAGAAACATGCTACGTGCAGGTACAACAGAAACATGCTATGTGCAGGTACAACAGAAACATGCTATGTGCAGGTACAACAGAAACATGCTACGTGCAGGTACAACAGAAACATGCTATGTGCAGGTACAACAGAAACATGCTATGTGCAGGTACAACAGAAACATGCTACGTGCAGGTTCAACAGAAACATGCTACATGCAGGTACAACAGAAACATGCTACGTGCAGGTACAACAGAAACATGCTATGTGCAGGTACAACAGAAACATGCTATGTGCAGGTACAATAGAAACATGCTATGTGCAGGTTCAACAGAAACATGCTACATGCAGGTTCAACAGAAACAAGCTATGTGCAGTTTCAACAGAAACATGCTACGTGCAGGTACAACAGAAACATGCTATGTGCAGGTACAACAGAAACATGCTATGTGCAGGTACAACAGAAACATGCTATGTGCAGGTACAACAGAAACATGCTACGTGCAGGTTCAACAGAAACATGCTACATGCAGGTACAACAGAAACATAGTTTCTCATTTATATGATTCGTCTTTGGAATTTGAGGCTGTGTCCTCTACTCTAGTATATTTCCCTTATCCCACAGATCTCCGGTGTTCAATTTAACGCCATGTTGCCCCTTGCCCGTCTGCCTGACCTCCTGCCCCTTGCCCGCCTGCCTGCCTGCCCACCCTCCCTGCTCTCCTCTTGGGCGCCACATCAATTCTGCTTCTCTGTTTGGCAGGACGCTATGTGGTCCCTGACCGGGAGGGAGGATGGGTGGCCATCGCCTGCCTAAAAAACTCTGCTGGTTCAATTAGCCCAGATTTAATGAACTCTCCCCAGCCCAGCTTCTCTGCCTGAGAGCCCCAGCGCAGAGCCCCATGAGGACCCCAATCAACCTCTGGATGGGAGGCTTGACCATAGGAGCATCAGGCTAGAAGATAAGACACATCGGTTGGCGGGGAACCACTCGAGATGAGACCTGCAGGATAAGAGGGATAGAGGTGTAAAGTTGCACCCACTTTCCACCTTTTACAAATCCTAACCTCGCATCCTCTAGCCTGTTTCAGTCCTATTGTTTAATTAGGCCCTACAGTTAGAACCAATGTCTGCTGGCTAGCTCCACTTCATTTGCCTTGCAGTGGAACTTGCATAGCGAAAGAAAGAAAGTGACAGAGAGAGCGAGAGAGAGAGCGAGAGAGAGAGAGAGAGAGCGAGAGAGAGAGAGAGAGAGAGAGAGAGAGAGAGAGCGAGAGAGAGAGAGAGAGAGAGAGAGAGAGAGATCCACATTTGCCTCACAAAAAGTATGACTAAGGCACTGTGCTGAACATCATAATTCACCCTGCTCCACGCGGCTCCCCTCGTAGGTTAAAGCAAGTAGAGAGAGAGAGAGAGAGAGAGACTGGAGCCCATAATTAATATAATACGTTATGTAGCTGCAGATAGCGGGGTGGTCCGATGCTATATGAGAGTGGCATCTCCATTTAAAAGAGTAGCTCCGGTAGGCGGCTACAGCACAGTCCACATTCTGCCTTTACTCCAGTGATCCATAAGGACTGCTCGGCTACGGTGTCACCCAAGCTTTACAAATGCACTGGACCAGCAAATGTTGTAACAACATATCTGCACTATTTATCATTTCCCCGGAAAATGTCTAGAAATATGAATGCATCTTGACCACATCCATTTGGTCTGGGATCAAAGTGACAGTAACACACAGGAGTGGGCAGAAAATGAACGGAGATATGGGAGGAGATGGACATTTCAAGCAAAATCATTTAATGTTCAATATACTGTGTGTTTCCTTGCAGTGATGCTAGGTTAAACACACGGAAGGAACATTGCATTTCCCAAGTTCCTGTGCCTTGTTTGTTTGGAGTACAGCAGTTTAACTTTATTAAGTTAAGAAGAAAGATCATGTCACAGGGGAAAATGTGAACATATTAAATATAGCTTCCAGACTACACCAACAGCAGAGCAGAGTTCCCAGGTATCTGGGAACAATGTGAACTCTGCTCTGCTGTTGGTGTAGTCTGGAAGCTATACTATACTTTAGCAAATGTTTTTTTGTGTGGAAACAGGCATGATTTGCATTGGCTTTTCTCCAATGCTGACACAGTTTGCAACCTAGAATGGAGCATGGCATTGAATCAATCCCTCTGAGTAAAATTTGTTTGATCTCAAGCGATCTATCACTTTACCAGGTACAAACTAATGCAAAACCTCACTAAAATAACCCTTTGACTCATGCAAGGCATATGTCTTATCAAGGATCCTTTCTAGCTAAAGCACTGTACAGTGTGGTAAAGCTTTGCTGTTGGTGTGGTCTGGAAGCCGTATTTAATATGCTCACATGGTCCCCTGTGACATAATCTTTCCTCTTAACTCAAGAAAGTTAATTAAACTGCTATTCTGTGAACAAACACTTATGAACACAACAGAATATATAATTCAAAAAAAATAAAAAAATAGATTGAGTTACGAAACCTAGGCTGCATCAATGCCAACACCAAGGTTATAAAGACTATAGAGAGATGTGCCGCCGAGAAGCTGGTATTCCCTCCTAGCGCATCAGCCCAGAGGGATAACCTCCTTTAGGAGTAATCTATTCAGAGTCGGGGAGGTAAGAGTTCATCCACACATCTGTATTACCCAGACCCCCCAAGGCCCCCAGGCCAACATCACAGCACAACCTCTGTAAGAGGACCAGCAGCGGCCAGCATTAAACCCCACTAATACAGTACCAGTCAAAAGTTTGGACACACCTACTCATTCAAGGGTTTATCTTAATTTTTTATTATTGTCTACTTTGTAGAATAATAGTGAACACATTACAATTATGAAATAACACATGGAATAATGTCGTAACCAAAAAAGGGTTAAACAAATCAACATATATTTTATGTTTGAGATTCTTCAAAGTAGACACCCTTTGAATTGATGACAGCTTTGCACACTCTTGGCATTCTCTCAACCAGATTCACCTGAAATGCCTTTCCAAGTCTTGAAGCAGTTCCCAAATATGCAGAGCACTTTCTTCATGCTTCATGGTGGGAACCACACATGCGGAAATAATCCGTTCACCTACTCTGCGTCTCACAAAGACACAGCGGTTGGAAACAAAATCTGAAATTTGGACTCATCAGACTAAAGGACAGATTTCCACTGGTCGAATGTCCATTGATCGTGTTTCTTAGCCCAAGCAAGTCTCTTCTTATAATTGTTGTCCTTTAGTAGTGGTTTCTTTGCAGCATTTTAAACATGAAGGTCTGATTCACTGTCTCCTCTGAATAGTTGATGTTGAGATGTGTCTGTTACTTGAACTCGTGAAGCATTTATTTGGGCTGGAATTTCTGAGGCTGGTAACTCTAATGAACTTAACCTCTGCAGCAGAGGTAACTCTGCGTCTTCCTTTCCTGTTGCGGTCTTCATGAGAGCCAGTTTCATCATAGCGCTTGATGGTTTTTGTGACTGCACTTGAAGTTCTTGAAATTTACCGGATTGACTGACCTTCATGTCTTAAAGTAATGATGGACTGTTGTTTCTCTTTGCTTATTTGTGTCACGCCTGCTCCTGCTTCACCTCTGTGGCGCTTATTGGACTCACCTGGACTCCTTAATGTTGTTGATTGCCACCTCTATATCTGTTTGTTCCTCAGTTTTGTTGCCCGTGTCAGCATTATTGTCATCGTCGTCGTTTTGTTCCCCCATCCAGCCGCTGTTCTTGTTTTGTTTGATGTCTGTTTTCCATTAAATGTACACTCCTTGTACTTGCTACTCGTCCCCAGCGTCGGTCCTCACAGAATGCTGACAAAGCATCAGGGTGTTTTTGTTTTTGGTGGTGACGTTGGGTCCGGGTGCTGCCACCGATGGAACTGGGGTGCCTCACCTGGCTCGTCGGGCTTCCACGCCTTAGCTGGGATGAGAGGTTTCTTTGCCTCAGTTGCCTTGGCAGGCTCCCATACCACATCATGCCTCAGCCAGCTCGTCGGGCTCCTACGCCTCAGCCGGCTCATCAGGCTCTTATCCCACGTCATGCCTCAGCTGGCCCATCAGGCTCCCAAGCCTCAGCGGGATCGTCAGGCTTTCACACCTCAGCAGGATCGTCAGGCTTCTACGCCTCAGCCGGCCAGTTCGGCGCCCATGCCTCGGCCGGCCCATCAGGCTCGCACAGGTGGGACGCCGGGTGGCGCCCCTAGAGGGGGAGTACTGTCACGCCTTCTCCCTCTTCCCCTCTCTGGTGCTCGAGGGCGCCAGGCTGCCCTTCATTACGCACACCTGTCACCATCATGATGCCCATCAGCGCTCATTGGACTCACATTTTGTTCCCCCATCCAGACGCTGTTCTTGTTCTGTTTGATGTCCGTTTTCCATTAAATGTTCACTCCCTGTACTTGCTTCTCATCTCCAGTGTCGGTCCTCACAATTTGAGCTGTTCTTGCCATAAAATGGACTTGGTCTTTTACCAACTCTACCTTGTAACAACACAACTGATTGGCTCAAATGCATTAACAAGGCAAAACATTCCACAAATACAGCTGTGCATAAAATGTGGTGAGTAGTCGACTTAAAGAGAGAGAGAAAATATAAAATATTTTCAACAAATGAATTTATTCCCAAAGGAAGGAGAAACAAGAGAGAAATAGAGAGAGTGAGAGATTTCAATGTTTTTTTTCACTTTCAGTTTCACTTACTTACAGTGCCTTGCGAAAGTATTCGGCCCCCTTGAACTTTGCGACCTTTTGCCACATTTCAGGCTTCAAACATAAAGATATAAAACTGTATTTTTTGGTGAAGAATCAACAACAAGTGGGACACAATCATGAAGTGGAACGACATTTATTGGATATTTCAAACTTTTTTAACAAATCAAAAACTGAAAAATTGGGCGTGCAAAATTATTCAGCCCCTTTACTTTCAGTGCAGCAAACTCTCTCCAGAAGTTCAGTGAGGATCTCTGAATGATCCAATGTTGACCTAAATGACTAATGATGATAAATACAATCCACCTGTGTGTAATCAAGTCTCCGTATAAATGCACCTGCACTGTGATAGTCTCAGAGGTCCGTTAAAAGCGCAGAGAGCATCATGAAGAACAAGGAACACACCAGGCAGGTCCGAGATACTGTTGTGAAGAAGTTTAAAGCCGGATTTGGATACAAAAAGATTTCCCAAGCTTTTAACATCCCAAGGAGCACTGTGCAAGCGATAATATTGAAATGGAAGGAGTATCAGACCACTGCAAATCTACCAAGACCTGGCCGTCCCTCTAAACTTTCAGCTCATACAAGGAGAAGACTGATCAGAGATGCAGCCAAGAGGCCCATGATCACTCTGGATGAACTGCAGAGATCTACAGCTGAGGTGGGAGACTCTGTCCATAGGACAACAATCAGTTGTGTATTGCACAAATCTGGCCTTTATGGAAGAGTGGCAAGAAGAAAGCCATTTCTTAAAGATATCCATAAAAAGTGTTGTTTAAAGTTTGCCACAAGCCACCTGGGAGACACACCAAACATGTGGAAGAAGGTGCTCTGGTCAGATGAAACCAAAATTGAACTTTTTGGCAACAATGCAAAACGTTATGTTTGACGTAAAAGCAACACAGCTCATCACACTGAACACACCATCCCCACTGTCAAACATGGTGGTGGCAGCATCATGGTTTGGGCCGGCTTTTCTTCAGCAGGGACAGGGAAGATGGATAAAATTGGAGATGGATGGAGCCAAATACAGGACCATTCTGGAAGAAAACCTGATGGAGTCTGCAAAAGACCTGAGACTGGGACGGAGATTTGTCTTCCAACAAGACAATGATCCAAAACATAAAGCAAAATCTACAATGGAATGGTTCAAAAATAAACATATCCAGGTGTTAGAATGGCCAAGTCAAAGTCCAGACCTGAATCCAATCGAGAATCTGTGGAAAGAACTGAAAACTGCTGTTCACAAATGCTCTCCATCCAACCTCACTGAGCTCGAGCTGTTTTGCAAGGAGGAATGGGAAAAAAATTCAGTCTCTCGATGTGCAAAACTGATTGAGATATTCCCCAAGCGACTTACAGCTGTAATCGCAGCAAAAGGTGGCGCTACAAAGTATTAACTTAAGGGGGCTGAATAATTTTGCACGCCCAATTTTTCAGTTTTTGATTTGTTAAAAAAGTTTGAAATATCCAATAAATGTCGTTCCACTTCATGATTGTGTCCCACTTGTTGTTGATTCTTCACAAACAAATACAGTTTTATATCTTTATGTTTGAAGCCTGAAATGTGGCAAAAGGTCGCAAAGTTCAAGGGGGCCGAATACTTTCGCAAGGCACTGTAGCTAGCAAATGCAGCTAGATAGTTTAGCCTACTGAAACACCCTGCTCAAACAGAGGGATGCTATGTTAGCTAGCTGGCTATGACTATCCTGGAACACTGGAACTCTTTCATGTCTAGGTAAGCTTTTGGTTTGATTAATTTATTGCCACCGGGGTACGCCGGTGTAACTGCTTACTGAAACGTTACTGTATCATTGTAGTGGGTTTACTAACGCGTTAGTTCTATTACCTATGCTGACAATGACATTACTTTAGCTAAAATGGTGACAACGATTTAGGTTGTGTGTAGCGGTTTGGCTTGGAAAGGTTTTTTCGCCTGGTCACAGAGCGCATAACGTAGATGCAAGAAGGAATACAATGTGGCTGCTATGAAACTGTGAACTGTGTTTAACCATGATCAGGGATGTATTCATTCCACTTCTGATTCTTAAACAGAAGCAAATGGAACAAAATGTGGGGATAAACATAACCGTATTGGTCAAATAGAAACTGTTGTTGACAGCTGTTGGACTAATGATTACACCCACATTCAAAGTAGATGCAGGCAATAGTGTGGAAGGCGGTATTGAATGTCACTGTCTGTCTATGTGTCACTATCTGTCACATCACATTTTTCTATCGACCTGTGTTGTTAACTTTCATTGATAGGCTAGGTTGTAGCAACCTCATGATGGGTATAGGGAAAATTTGACTATCATGTAGTAGCCGAAACCTATCGATGTTACATTGAGCTGGATGAATGGAATATGAATTACAGTCATCCAATATGCTGTAATAGAAATAAGACCATGCTCATGAAAAAAAATTGTCCTCCCTCATCTCAAACGGCACTGACCGCCACTGGTCCATAGTCATCTCAGACCAAACTCTGGAGACCACTGTGTCATCTTGACATGGCTGTAAGTCTCTTCCCCACCTACCGTGATCTTGCTACTTTACAATAAGCAACCAATTAGATGAGTTTATTAGTCACATGCACAAGGTACAGTGAAAATTATTATGCTCTGAGCTCCAACAGTACAGGTCCAAAAAAGGGAAGAGAATGAAACAATAAACTGATATATAATATATATGTATTTACAGCTGTAACAATGTTAAATGTGACTCATTTCAGGACACTAGCCATTTGAATGTAAACTTTATTTTATATTTTTTTATATAAAAATGTTTTTTGGGGGGGCAGAAACGCCTTCTGGAACATGTGAACTTTCATGTGCCTTAATAGCAAATTTGAATGCTATCTGTAAATATGAATAAAATGGTTCAAATGGGTGCCTAGTTGGTTTAGTCACAGAAAAAGAAGCGACGTTCCCGCTAGCCATGATTGGCTGAGATAATGCGTGGGCTGGACATGCTGAAAGATGAGTTTGAATTGGTCTGCCATACAGCATGCTTCTGTCTATTTGAGCTGGTCAGTATGTGTAGTAGGTCATCCTTTCAATTAGTATTTTTTTGAAAGTTATTACGTAGTAAAACTGCATAAGTGTTGCTCTCCAGTTTCTGTCGAACCAGTTTTGAAATCAGTGGAATTAAAGCATGATAGCTAAGGAGATGGAGAAAAAACCTGTCTCCGGATTACTTCTTCAAACTAAGGGCAACCATGGGATCTGTGACAGAGAGGGAGAAGCCACCATCCATGTATAGATAGTAGATAGTCTAGCTAGCTTCATTTTCAGATATTACACTTTCTAATTTTGCCAGAAAGTTGTTTCATTTCAAGTTAAAGTGTACTGTTTGCTAGCTAGCTAACATTAGATGGCTGGCTCGCTAGCTAACGTTATGTGTATGAAAAGTGTAGTAATATCACTTGCAGAGCCATTTGCTTTGCTAGTTATAGCCTAATGTTAGTTAGCTAACATTGAACCTGGAGATGAACCTGCAGATTCATGCAGTGTAGTAACGTCATGAGTTGAGATTATGGTACATTGTTTAGCTAGCTAGCTAGTTACATGTCTTAACAAAAGACTCCACTATGCAAGTAACCATTTCAATAGAATGTTCATGATGTCACTGTTGATAAACATAGCTGGTAAATTCGCTCTGGATATTTAATCTGATTACAGAGCACTCTTGTCTGAGTGTCCCAAAGCACAGAATAACTGACGAATTTACAAACGTTCAACACCCGCTGAATATGGCTGGTGTAGGTAAACGTTGGCAAAAAGGCCCCAAAAAAAATTCAATTGTTGCCAGCAGCACATTTGCAGTCACCAATGCTCTGCATAACATACAAACAGCCAAACCAGCTCTGCTAGGGTGAGTAAAACGGTCAGTTAGCTGTTCTCTCAAGCTAGCCAACATTAGCCAGTTAGCTTGGGTGCTTGACAGCTGTTGCTAGGACAAACCTACTCCGGCCAGAGCGTCCAGTGTGCTCCCTCAGAACACTCCTTAAAGCTTAAGAGGGTGTGAATGATGCTGAATGAGTGTAGATGAAGTAGAGCTCTCCAGTAGGTGGGGGTAGAAGCTATTGGCCAGTTTGACAGTTTTTGCCATGAGGCTACTGTACTGTCCTTGTCTGAGTGATGGAAAGGGGGAGAACAGGCTGTGGCTCGGGTGGCTGTGGCTCGGAGGTCCTTGATTATGTTCTTGGCCTTCCTGTGACACCTGGTATTGTAGATGTCCTGGAGGGCAGGCAGTGTGCACCCAATGGTGCTTTCGGCTGAGAGTACCACTCTCTGTAGAGCCTTGAGTTCACTTACTTAACAATAAGTGTCCCTTATACAGGCAGTGCACAGAATGTTATACCGCTTAAAAGCGTCTGATCTTATACTCATAGGGGGGACCATTTCAAAATGCTTACGGATCTAAATACAGCAATGTAGATGTCCCATGTTAGGGTTAAATTACAATATTCCTCTTTGCCAAACCTAAGTCAACCTCCCAGTGAGGCTAAATGACTCTGGATAGAGTGATACATGGGGATCTGGAGAACGGAGGGAAGTCTGCTTCTGCCTCCCTGTCACTCTGCGGTGCAGTAATAAGTCTCATGTGCTGCATTTCTATAGCAGGCTGAGTGCACTCTGTGTCTCTCTTGTCAGAAAGCAGCTTGAGGCTCTTTTTCATTTGCCCTCCCTTCTCCCCCCGCCCTGTGGTACCCCATGGTACCCTGTCATCTTGGAAGCCTAGTTTGTGCCCATCACTGTGCCCTGGCACTTGGTGCGCCAGGCATTCGTCATGCTGACGCATCATGCCCACACATGTGCTAGAGGTTTGTATAGCGAACCAAACAGAAACAAATTTGTTTCCAATTCATCAAACAGTTACACCAAGAAGCAATATGTAACCTCGGAACTAGACTGATTTTCCACAATGTAAAGGCTGTTTGCCGACAGAAGATATACCAACTTAAATATCTGGCTAACAAAATAAAGTCTGCTCAAACAACTGGTGAAGAGGCGCTGACCAAAAACGAGTAACTATTGAAAACAGTCAGAACACTAGATATTACTTTATCAAATGTGACCTTCCTCCCTTCCTTTACTAGTCACTTTAACTCGACCTACATGTACATATTATCTCAATTACTTCGACTAACCTGTGCCCCCACACATTGACTCTGTACCCGTACCCCCTGTATATAGCCTCGCTACTGTTATTTTACTGCTCATCTTTAATTATTTGTTATTTTTACTTAACACTTATTTTTCTTAAAACCACATTGTTGGTTAAGGGCTTGTAAGCATTTCGCTGTTGTATTCGGTGTACGTGTGTGTACATGTGACAACTACAATTCTACATACATGTGACAAATACAATTTGATTTGACTTGATTTACTAGGCACCACACATATACATGTTTCTGCAGACAAACACTAAATATCTGCTGAATCACAAATGCATTGTCAAATGCATGATAGTTGTCGAACCCGAGTGTGTATGGGACCCTTGAGAGGAAGTGTCTTACCTCGACATTCGTTTGCAGGAATCTTATGAGGACAGGCCTCCGGTGAAGTCAGAACTTCTTTTAAAGTTTACCAGTGTAAATGTGTCCATATTTCTGTCATTGTGTAACGCTCAAGGCGACATACTCTGTTTCCCTCAGTCTCGTCTTTAGAGTGCAGAGGAAGGTTCGGAAACCGCAGAAGCACCTATGACTTTGTCTTTGACACTTGCAGTACTTTGATGTCGACATTAAAACCTTTATCCCACTCCTCACTGAAAAGCCCTGGGGCAAGTGTTCAGTTTAATATGAAGAAACATCCCAGTACAACACCAGACCACAGTATCATCCAATCAAAGATGGATGTTGAAGCCACTATTATTATGACTTCTTCACCTTTACACTAGGGGAAGGAGGTGGAAGGTAAATGGATGGATTCAATCAACACTAGAACCCTCTCCACTCTCTCTCCATTCAATTCAGTGGAAGAGTCCTGGTATGTGCGGCTCTTGAAGGATATGCTTGTCTAGTTCCAGCTCCACTGAAGAAGCAGCCACCAGCAGACAATCACAAAGGAGTTTAACGTGTCCATTAGGCCTGTCAGTTAGCAGCCCCTTGATTAATTGCACACTACACGGTGGCAAATTAAGGCAGTCCTCAAGAGCACCCCCCTAATAATTAAGTAAGAGTTGAGATTGCCAAGATGAGGTGATTAGATGGGAGCAATGCTTCTCCCACTCTGACACCAATCATTCTGTCTCAGAGTAAAAAAGAGGGAATTGTGTAATCATGTGTTCGTCCTATACTGTGTGGGAATATGTGTGTGTTTGAGAGAGAGAGAGAGAGAAAGAGAATGCTTGAGTGTGTGAGTGTGTACATATTGTGTGTGCGTGCGTGTCTACATCTGATGTGTGTGAAAGAAATTGTGTGTTGAGCTGTAACAGAGTAGAGAGGGACGATAAGCCCCTGAAATCATTCGAGGTGCACTGTAGGCTCTTTCAAGTGACTCAAAACACGAGTGGCAACTCGCAGAGGCATCCATCATGATCACATGACTGCCTCCCAATCCTGCGCCAGAGTGATACCATCCCTCTTGACCCATGGTTACTTGGCATTAAAGTGGCACCATTGCTTTTTAATTTGATAAGATAAAAAGAAGGAGCAAAACTACAAACGGTAGCAACAGTGGAAGCAGTAGAGGTCCACATGGGACCATCCCTTCAGGGAGACAATGTTGGTATATATTGTTAGTAAACCGTACAATGGGTAGACAAAACATTAAGGACACCAGCTCCTCCGTGACATAGACTGACCAGGTGAATCCAGGTGAAAGCTATGATCCCTTATTGATGTCACATGTTCAATCCACTTCAATCGGTGGACATCCAGCCAACACAACTGTGGGAAGCCTTGGAGTCAACATGGGCCAGCATTCCTGTGGAACGCTTCAGACACCTTGTAGAGTCCATGCTCTGACGAACTGATGTTGTTCTGATGGGAAAAGAGGGTGCAACTCAATATTAGGAAGGCGTTCCCAATGTTCATTGTACTCAGTGTACTTTATACTGTATCATACATATGGAAGAGAAGGAAAAGCCAGAGAAATGGTCCTGTTGTAAAGAGTTTGTTGAGGAAAGCAAGAAATTGGGTCTATTGTAAAGAGTTTGTCGAGGAAAGCAAGAAGCTGGGTCTATTGTTAAGAGTTTCTCGAGGAAAGCAAGACGTTGGGTCTATTGCAAAGAGTTTGTCGAGGAAAGCAAGAAGTTGGGTCTATTGTAAAGAGTTTGTCGAGGAAAGCAAGACGTTGAGTCTATTAAAGAGTTTGTCGAGGAAAGAAAGACTGAGTCTATTGTAAATAGTGTTTTCTATTGTCTGCTTTGTGTTCCACAACCCTCTCAGTTCAAGCAAGCTTCCATCCAGACCTCATCAAAACACTGAACACTAGTTACCCATAACATCAAATGCCTGACGGCATCTACCCGCCAAAGTTTTCCCTTAACAAGTCCATGGTCTTTTGAAGTGCTTGTCTAAGCAAATCATCCACTATTGGTCCACACAACTCATAAAAATGCAAACAAAAGAGAGTGATATAGAGTATCTCCAGTAGCTAGGAGATTATTGCATGATGACTGAAACTAAATTTCTCTGCTGCTCAATGTTCGCTACATACTTCAGTCTGAGACTGCCATCATTGAAGTCATTTGTGGTGATGTCAAAATGAGGGGTATTGTACAAAACAAAGTCATCAGCGATTGGATCATCTCTAACCAATCAGAGTATCAAAGCCAATGGCACATTTTCAAAACACTGCTTTACCCACCTGTGTTCTTCAACCCATCAGTTTTGGGACCAATCAGAACGGTTAAAATGTTTTTCCATTCTAGAAGTCATCGGGGAGGTACTCAGATCCAGACTCATTGGGGAGAAGAAACTAACGTCCGTGGGCATGGCGTAGCGTTTGGCCGGAGAAAGGAGTTTGGGTAGCCAGGCAAAGGAGCTAGGGACCCAGAGTTAGATGGTGTAATGAAGACAGAGCTGCTGTCTAGCTGCTGCTACAAACTGTCAAGTCTAATCTTCAACACTCCCCATCCATTAGCCAAACTTTCTGTGTTGTATTTTGTTTCCTTTCACCTCTGTTTGGCAGAGTTATGAGTGATGCTGGTTAATGAAGGTGGCCAATGGGAGGTATTGGTAGGAGAATCAGACTGGCGAACATAACCAGTCATAACCTGTCTGGTTTGGATTTTTCAAGAGGAACACATCTGTACTTACGTAATGAAGAGAAAAGACTGCATATTGCACAGCTGGGCCAAATGCTTCAGTTTACATTGGCTTAGACTAGTATTTCTTAAACAATGTTTTGGGACCCAAAGTGGGCCCTGAACATGTGAGAGGTAGGTCGCGAGTTTTGAGTAAACGTTATAATCACACACTATTTTTTCTTAATTTGGGTCGGTCGAGGACAGTACATTTCTCATCTGGGTCTTGAGCTGAAAAAGCTTAAGAACCTCTGGCTTAGACAAACAGACAGAGGATAACCATTTCATATGACAAGCCGGAAAACAACATTGCCTGCCTGCTTATTGTGGCTGAAATTACTAATCAATGGTGTTTTCTGTGAAAATATACTATCAGCAGTATGTGTGCATTCAGTAATGAATACTTTGCATCACGATCAATAACGATCACATTGTTGTCAATTGGCATCCCAGAGTGCATCTCTCCAAATCAGACTAACATGATGTATCCCTGGTGGTGTCTGTACATTGTTGTTTGTTTTCCAATCTGTACCTCTAAGTAGAACACAACTTTGCATGAAATTGGTATTATCAATGGCCAAAATGTAGTCCTGCACCATGCATAGCTTTGGAGGTGCAGAAGCATGACTTTTATGCGGTGTGACATGACAAATGTGGTGGATATTCCACAAGGGAAGGAACCAATGAAAGAGAAGGGGAAAATGTGGTGCTGTGGCATACTGTAGCATACTGCAGTGTGTCTGTGTGTTTTTACTGGCCACCGCCATTGTAAATGCAGCATGTGTTCTTGTTGGTTCGTTGTCAAACTCCCTGGAGTAATCTCTCATAAGAACAGAAGGATCCAGGCAGGAGAATGTCCATTTCAAACCTAATGCGCCTCAGCTCTGCAAATGTAATTGTTAGGAGGAGGGTGAGAGAGAGGGAGAAAAAAATACTTGTAGTCATAAGCCTTGTGTTGACACTAAAGTGAGATTGGAATGAAGAATACAGGATCGATCATGCCTCAGCAATTGGCCCGTGGTGAAATTCCCTCATGTGTGGTGTCCGAGCCTATACTCTCCATCTCATCACCAGGGCAATTTAGCCTCGGTTAGAGCTGGTCCATCTTCTCCCAGGCTACTACTTATTTCACCATTTCATTCCCCCCCTGGAAGTGGTGAGTGGCTACTAGAGTACTTCAGACTTCCTCTCTCAGCAGAGACTAGAAAAACCACAGACTTCTGTCTGAAGACACAACATCCGGATTCCTGCTTTCATTTGCTTTGTGTGTGGAAAGGAAATACAGGTTGAAAAAAAATGATGCATCTAATGGCCCAGACCCCGCCCACCCATCCACTCTACTGTAGGAATATTGTTACTGGTTGGGCTGACACAGATGTTATATATGATCCAAAGTAAAGGCTCTTTAACTATTTACAAATACGTTCTTTCTCATTCTGTTGTTGTTGCTGCCACCCCCACCCCTTCTCTCTCTCCTGAGCTAATTATTTTTTTCTCCTACCCCTCTCTCTCGCTCTCTTTCTCTCCTTTACTCTCTTTTCATTGGTCTCTCTTTCCATCTCCCTTTCTCAGCACTGAACTACTAATCGCAGTGTCTTTTCTCTCTGTGCATGCTTCTTTGTACATCTTGGTTATATTGGTTCCTCCTCCTCTCCCTTTCTCCTTTCATCTCCTCCATCCATCAACTGGGAAGTGTATTTCCCCCATGAAGCCTGTGGTGATGAAACATTCATGTGGATTCGAGAGAGAGCCTCCCCCACAGGCCCCCGTTTTGATCTGGCCCATCAAAAGCTGACCCACAAGGGCCTTCTCCACTGCCCGACTAAAAAAAAACTAAGTTCTAGCCACGGAAATATATATTCCATTGATCTGAATTGACTGCCATTCACGACTCGCGTTCAAAACCTTCACAAGGGTCCCCTGCCAGTCCTGATCTACCCACACACAGACCTGTACCTCTGTAGTTTTGATCAGTATACCAACACAGTGTCTGGCTGAAGTGGATGTTATGGTAGATGCCTGTTGCAGTGGGAGGGTAAAGAGGACAAGCTTGAAGAAGAAAATACTGTCGATCACTTTACCCGCGCAACACTGTATGACTAGTATTGAGGTCTTGTCAACTAAGCATTGGAGAAAGTAGCCCTGATTCCCAAATCAATATCTGGCTCCTAACCCCTAGGCACGTGTAAATCTGAGCTGATTTAATAGGTGTCCACATTATGGCACTACACAAGTGTCTAGGGGGGTAGGGAATATGGGTTGATTTGGGACTGCTTATAGTCATGATAGTTAGATGGATATCTGGGTTATCATGTTAGCCATCCTTCTGACTTGCACAGCGAGCTAAACCCCGGAGGTTAAAAACCTCTAGGTCCCTTTCACAACTGTAACGTTTGAGACACAGAGGGAGTGATAGCCAATCGCTGAATCTTTTGGGAGCAGGTCTCTCCCTGCCATAGAGAGGGGAAGTCGCTATGGACAAAGTGACACCAGGTATGAAACTGGGACATCGCTGTTCCCCAGAGGAGGTGAGTTAGATCCCAGCGAGAGACCTGCTGATGCCTCCTCTGCTAGCTCCAGAGTCTCTCCAAGTCTTAACACTCTGCACCAACATAAAAGGATTTGGGGGCCTTTGACAGTCAACCACAGTCAATGGGTAGGTCATGCAGGGCTTGCAGGGACTTGTAAGAGTCTGAACATCAGCTGGGTATGACCTACTGTAGCTTTCAGCAGTATGGGTCAACCTCAAAGATTAGGACTGTATCGGGAGACACTATAGTAGGTAAACGAGTCAAAATTCCAGGTATGCCAAGTAAATCCTCCTGGCCTAGATTAAAAGCTCTACGGGGCTAACGACCAAATTCATTTTGCAGTGTACTAACAAATACCAATGCTTTTGGCTTGCACTGTGTGGATTTTTGGTCTGGGCACTGATCATTGTTGTCCTCTGCATTTCTCTGTCTCTTCATTTCTTTTTTTCTCTTTTCCATAGCTTATATTTCTCCTCTCTCTAAATTAAAATATCTTGTCTGTTCTATTCTAGCTCGAATTTCTACCCTTCTGCTGACCCCCCCCCCAAAAAAAGAATCATCATCATCATCATCATCATCTACTTATTAATCTCCTAGACAGATCATATCAGAGTTACCAGGGACCTAAACATCAAGTATGTCAGCGGTCTGTTGAAAAGGATGGTTTCCATGACAACAGAAACCCCAGACCAAATCATTCTATCTGGCCTGCAAATCAGACCCGAGCAAGAAAGAAACATGAAAGACTAGGTTATTTTCAATGAGGAGGAAGAGACTGAAATGCCAAATTACAACTTTCATGGTCCCTAACTATAGTACAATTGAATGCATACATTCATTAAAGAGGACCATCTATTGACTGGAGCTAATGGTGTTATTAATGACACAAATACAAGACTGACATGATGAGAGGACCATGAGTTTGGATACTTCGTGCACTAACGATTTGCTCACTCCAAGTAATACTCACCTACATCGTGAATAAGGACAGTTGTTCATCATAGAAGCAGCAGGAAATAAAAAGAAAAGAGAAGAGAAAAGAACATTAGCAATGAAACAATACACGTTTACACAGCTTTACATCTGTGAAATGATGTAGTCCAATCCTTAGACACACAAAACATAACCCAGCGTGAATGTATCCCTTTCAGTTTCATTTGACACATCCAGAATTCAACAAGCACCCACTTCAATATTGGTTGTTAACTTGATTGAAAGATTCATTAAAACCATAAGGGATGTAAACAGACAGGGTACACAGGTACGCATAAAACAACGGAACGTCAGCATGCAGTTATATTGCTCTGGGCAGGTCAACTATTGCAATTAGCATGTTTGCTTCCCTTGTTTTACAATGGTGGCCAGGAGCTAACTAGGCCAACGTGGTCACACGCATTTCAATTGAATTCTAGAGGACATCAGTAGTCTATCCAAAAACGCTATGCCAATATTCTTCCCGCTTTATAATCACCACTAAACGTTGGCGCCTCTTGAATTAGACTCTTTTATAAAAAAAAATTGCTTCCCAATTAAACCAAAATAAACACTCTATTCAATGTTTCAGAGTCTGGATAACAGGCAAGTGTACGCGGTATTTCAACTCCAAGCTGCTCAAACATAGTAGAGGCCTTCATCTAGCATGATTTAGTGTCGGTGGTGTGAGTGACACTAGCAGATCTGCGGCTCTCGCCTCAAAAGCTGAAGCCAGTGGGGACTCATAAATCATAGGTGGATTTAGTTGCTACCATTAGCTTGAGACCACATTTTACAGCGAGATAGGTTTCCCAGCCCAGCCGGCATCCGAGAGAGAGAGAGTGGAGAGACCACAGTGAGAAATGACAGCATCACCCTGGATCCGGCCCACATATCATTCAGGAGCCAATTCTTTCGGTGGAGTGTGAAAGCATGGATGGCGATATGGTGAGCGGGGATGAAGAAGTGCATTTTGGGAGGTACTGGGGTTCCTGCAAGGTGATGAGGAACTAGTAGAGATAAATGGGACCTGGTGTAGTGTTGTAGAGAGATTTGTTGCTACTGTACCTTAAAACTTCAAGACCTTCCTGGACGTGTTCCTTTATTGGCAGTATTAACTTTCCTGGTGAATTTTTCAAATAAATGGAGTTCATTCAGTAATGCACTGCACATGGACGTTACTTTACAAAATGAAATGTAACTAAATATTTAGGTGGAAATAATCAATTCCTCAATGTAGTCTGTACTCATGTCGGGCAACGATCCAAAATGCTGCACACTGCATATTAACAAGAACACAAACTGCTGTGGCAAATCGAGGAGGCATCCGCGCAACTAATAAATAATAGCAATGGATAAGTGACGAACCAACAGTCCCTGGGTACCACCAATTATCATCTGCTGCAACTACCAACCACCTAAACACAACCTACGGCTGTTTTTGATTTCCACCATTTAAATGAAAATGATTTATTTGCATTTTTTTATCGCCCCCTTGAGATTCTATTTGTGACAATGCTCTAAAGTCATTACACTCTTTCAGGCAAGTAAACGAATGGTTGGGCTTGTGCCTAATATGGTTATTATACATAGTAATGGCTATTATTCAACTCCTGATGCTGTCTGCACTAGTCTAATAAAGAGAATAATGCAGTATGGTTTCTGATACCATTTTATTTAGTAAAGCAATATAAATGATTCATTATAGCAGTATGCATAACGATGCTAATAAAATGACAGACTGTCAGTTTGGCTGATTTCATATATTCTCATAACTTCAATCTTAATGGCCTTCACAAAAACACAGCACGATAGGTGGTTGTGTGAGTCATAACACAGCGTCTTGTCGTGGAATAGGAGATCAGAGAAACAGCCCCACACTGCAGTGATATTCAGCTTGAGCTTACTGCAGCCAAGAATGGGCCTCCCGAAAAAGTCTCCCTTGGTTGAAGTGAATAGGACAGAGCTTAAGTACCTCAGAAACATTTGGGAACAAGGTAGAAGGCGTGTTAATGAAATATTAATAATCATCCAATTGAAATCTTCCCGCTTCACCATCCACTAAAGTGAGCTCAACCACTTCCGCTCTCCCGTGAGTCGGTCCCGTTACTGATAATTATCATCCCTCACATGACAGAAGGCAGTTTGGAAACCCTTATTTCTGGGGATGAAAGCTTCACCAGCCTCCTCGTCCTTTGAAAGAGGACACCCAGGTATTTAGTGAATTGTGTGTGGAGAAATGATCACGACGCTTCTTCAAGCAGTGGCTCTTTGAGAGGAGAGATAAAAGTACACAGTCTGCCAGTCAATTCATTACTGCGTATTGTCAGTTAGGAGCAATCATACAAGCAGCCCAATTCGGATATTTCTTTACATTCATTTGTCTTTTGAACAATCAGATCAGTTCTTTTACTAATAAATGGGCAAAAGATCAGAATTGGGCTGCCTGTGTAAATGCAGCCTTAGAGATTGGAGAACAGCCCAATTGGAGTTCTAGAGGGGAAAGGGGGGGAGAGAGTTGATTGTGTGTTACTTTAAAGCATGGCTGCTTGAGTAGGGGATGAACACAAATAACCACATGTTCACTCTTTTTCTCAACTGGAAATCCACCTCTGTCCTTCTCTGTGAGTTAGAAAACGTCTAAATCTCGGTTGAGAATCTAGGTGGAGGGTAATGGAATTTCCGCTGTGGGCATCCTCTAACACCAAATAGCCGTCTCACAAGACTGTGCACTGCAATGAACCACAAACTGATAACATAAGTCAATGGCTACTCTTGAAGTCCTGGTGAGGAGAGAGAGAAAAAGGACAAGGGGAGATATTCTCAAAACAGCCAAAGATATAGCAATTTCACTGATCCAAGGCAATCTTTTGACTCTCTCATTCGGTGATCGTCGAATGTCATTACTTTTGCACTCCCATCACTCAAGTGCATCCACTGGTTCCATAAATGGATTGTTGGTGGATGAGGCTGGAATGGTAGACATTTCCAACAGGACATCTTGTCTCGAACAAAACTGTTTCTCTGAAGTCTTAAAGGGCTGATGAAAGTCAGGGAGAAATCACAATTTAAGAACTGCAGTCATCAAAAGTGACAAATGAAGTACATCACAGTGCTGCTACTTAATATAGATGTAATATATCATTGATTGCTCTCATAGTGATGGAACCTGTGAACATTGTTTTTGGTTCAATTCTAGTGACATCGTCTGAAATCCTTCGAAAATCCTTGAGATGTATATCAACTCATACAAATGCCCACGCATTTAACTACTACTTAATGGTAGTAGTAATATGGTAATGGTAATAAATGAACCCACAAAGCAAGACAACAGCAACACAAGATTTTCAAACAACTGTCTGTTTTTCAATGAAGCCGCTATGTTAATGACAATTACAGAATGCTTGTTTCAATCAGGTAGACAAGGATTAGTTCTAATTTCTCTTGAGCAAGTCTCTTCATCATAGCAAATATCGATGCTAGGTATTGATGTGGTTTTCACAGATCTTTCACATATCAGAATCACAACATAACCAGCTTGATTTTCTTAGAGGTCATTGGAGCTGTTAAAATATGGTTCTGGTATGCCTTGATCGTGAACCTTTTAATGGACTAATTCCACCAGTGTTATATGAATGGGAATTAAGAACCAGATTGTACTAGAAAATCTAATCATAAATAGGATTGTGGATAGTGAGCAATGTAATGAGACACAACTTGAGAGAGAAATGTACTTGCTAATTTGAGTGTAAGAAATGGAGATTCGTAGCCTCGTACGAACCATCCCGATCCGTTTTGCTGAACAGAATGTACGGTCGCGAGATAAGGATGGTTCGTTCGAGGCTAGGAGATTCCATTCTTAGTTTTCTAATACAAATGACTAGAATCTTACACGGTAAATGTCCACTTTGACACCAAAGAATGAAGTAAAGATGTAATATGTAGTTGGAAAAAGAAAGAACCTTGTGTGAGTTATCAACCCTTTTCTCCAACATTGCGCTTGTTTGCTGAGCAGTCCCTTAGAGCCACTGCTTGCTCTGTTTGTTTGTGTTTACTCTTCCCCCGCAAATATACCTGAAGCCCTCTTTCTCTCTGTGTTTACTTCCCCAGTGGTGGGGATGAGGGCTCCGACTGAGCCAATTGTTTCAGCTTGTCCTGATGTTAGAAGTGTAAGGAAAACTCTCCTGCACAGACAGACAGACAGACAGACAGACAGACAGACAGACAGACAGACAGACAGACAGACAGACAGACAGACAGACAGACAGACAGACAGACAGACAGACAGACAGACAGACAGACAGACAGACAGACAGACAGACAGACAGACAGACAGATAGACAGATAGACAGACAGACGCAGACAGATACACACACACAAACACTTTCTCTCATATAAAATAGCTCCTCTTCTTTAGGACAGTACTGGAGAAAGGTCTGACAGTGTATTTGTAATGACACTCACAGACTTAAAGGCCCACTAATCCCCTTGTTTTCTCCTTCTTCCTCTCTTGCTCAGCAGAGAACTCATAGGCAATCATTAAGGCTGAGGTTTAGTGCTTACACAGCAGTGGTCGATGATGACTATCGATAATGGCATGCTGACTGATATCCAGCCCTGAGTTGAAGGCATAAAACATGATTACCATTTTGGCTGGCGGATGCTTCCACTTCTCCATCTGTGTAGTCCGCTGTTTTACTGTCTAATAAAGTGCATTCAGCACCATTTTGGATCGTTAAATCAGCCTTGTGTGTCTACTAATATTTATGTTTTGACAAATATATCATATTTTTAATTTAGACAATTATATATTTCCTAATTAAATAATAAATGTCTCCACTTTCCAATATTTCATTTCAAGAACTTATTTAAATGATTAATTAAATTATTCCAAATCAAAACCCCATTCAGAAATATTGGTGTGGGCCTATTAACAGTAAACTCTTGTCCATGAAACTTTCACACAATATTCCACAAAATTATACTATTAAAATTCAATATAAAAAGCAGGAATATGGGTTTCTCATTGCAGCCTTGTTTTTCTGCCTGGATCAGCAGATTGTTTTATTTTTGACCGCGCCTCACCCAAAGATGCTCCTGCAATTAATGAAGCGTGTACGTTTTTTTTCCGCCTCAAGTGGGCTGGACTGGATAATCGACCTCCTAATGGACGCAATAAAGTACCTGACACACCAGTCTTTAATACGAAGAGAAAACATTTCTCTTCTCCGGCATGCAGGAAACTCTAAGAAAATAAAGACCAAGAGAGTCATTATTTTCACTCAGTGGTCTCATAAAAAGGGCTGAATCATAACCCATAACAATATCTTGGTCTATTAGAAGAAAAAACACATTATGAAATCCAATTAAAAACCCATAACTTAAGTGTTAGATTGCACACATGGGTGGAGCTACGTGGCCCTCTCGGTACAAAGGAATCAACTTGCTGCAATTCCTCTGCACACAGTCTACACAGTCAATGCTTTGCGCCCTGCCTGCAGGGTTTGTGTCAGACAGACAGGTTCTTTAATCATTCATATTAGTTGGTGCTTTTCTTTCAATACTGACAATGGAAAGTAGCCCAGTCTGCCTTCATCCGTGTTGTAAAATATTGTACCACTCTCCACATATCAGAATAAGCTGAACATCAGCTACTGTTGCAGTTACTTCAATACATCTTGAGTATTTCTGATAATCTCCTTCATAAAGCTCATTCTCAAAAGGAGCCCCATTAACTGAAAAGTACTGCCTATGGAGTACTTCTCAGCACCATATTCCCAACCAGTTAGATAACAGTCCACAGATTCACTTCCTGGAACAATTCGAGAGAGTCTGAGCCCTTTATTTAGTGTCACCATATTTCACTCTCACAACACCTCTTCTCGCCAAATTATTACTGAACCATTGGGCATTGAAGGCAGTTCCTGTTGTGTTTTGACAAATGCCAAAGAGCAGGAAAAGCATGTTGATTTATCCAAGCAATGCGTCCTAAGTTGTTTGTCACGCTTGATGTAGGGGTAGTGTTGTTTTGTTCTCTGAAGCAGTTCTCTCGTGTTCCCAGAATGACTCCCCCCAACTGACTTGGATACCTTGCATGGAACCGGGCACATTTTAACATCTGCACGATTTACTTCTGGCTGGGTGGATAAAAGCCCCATGTTGGGAACAGGCCTCGATTTCTCCACTGAACATCGACACACGAGAGGCATTTTGAAAAGACAAGATAGTTATGAAAACAACAAAAGACAATGACCTATTTAAGCGTCCCAAAATGAGCCCCGGGCCCCAGTTTGTTATTTGCTTTGTTTGGCAACTTATTGTGCCAGGCGGACCATTTAAATCCTCATGTTAAATGATGCTGAAGACGTTTCCACAGGAGTATGCCTGCCTTTCCTGTCATATTACAGGCTATCCCTAAATGGCTATCCATGACGGCACCCCAAGCTCTCTGCATTCTTATCACCAACAACCCCACTTTAGCTGCAGGGAGCTTTCGAGAAACTGCGGAAACATTGATACCACACTCTCCAAGCTGATCCACCATTCATTTCCCCCTGCCTGAGTACGTGACGGACAAGATGCGTGTCTCCCTAGTTTAAATTCCGCTCAGGGTGGATGATTCTAGGAATGACAGACAAGAAGCCTCTCCTTGCCTTTGAGAGCTGTAGGGAGAGCGAGGCAACAGTCGAGTTCTGAAGGAGGGTGAACTTCACACTTGCCTAATCTCTACTCGGGATCTGTCTGTCGTCCAGCGGAAGCCGAACAGCCAGAGTTTGCACTAATTCAATCATCATCTCTTGATTGGCAGGGGAGCTGGAATGCTCCAGGGAGGGGAAAAGTCCCTGTGGACTTTAAAAAGATGGAGAGGTAGAAATAAGCTGTCTTATTGACATGTTCCCAATTGACTGTAGTAGAGACCAGTGCTGGGAGATGGTTGGAACCACAGATCCAGTGACAACGATGTAATGGTTATATCAGTTACAACAGTTATATCTACGTATATGTGCTGAGGGAAGTTAGCACACAGAAAGTTATGTTTCCAGAAATCCTAGGTCCAACTTTCTTCAAATGATGCAGAAGGCTTGCCATGTTGGGAGGGCATGTCAGATGAGTTGAAATAAACATTTTGAGTGAACAAAATGACTCATTATAATCCATTATGTAGATATGGACTGTCCTGTCTCCAGATGCCTGGTGTTTTGTAATACAGTATTGTTATGATGCAATGAGGGGGGAAGAAATTGCAAAGCCATTCTAATGACATGATGTGTTCTCCTAGAACTAAAAAGGAGGGCAGAGGAAAGCTTCCTTATGATTTCGTTACTACGGCCACTTTTGCACTTCTTCTCTCATGCTCTTTCATGTCTAGAGATGAAGGTTCCTGTGGACAATGTTAGTGGATCTAGTTTTCCGTCAGGCCTGCCTAATGTACCATTCGGAAGTTGGAATTCCCTGACATATTTATGGAATTTCACATGGATTGCACAGTGACATGCATGACATTGGCAGGTGAAAAACACACAGTATATTGTAAACCCCACCTTCGCTCAACATTATTAATACTCAATTGCCTCATCATTTCCTGCTTTGATACTTTGAAACATGCCAATTAAAATGTGTCAAATCCAGAAGTGGACTCATTACCTTGTCAGATACTCTGCCCATCAAGGGTACTCAGGTTAATGTAACGCAAACACTCGGAAATGCATCAACTATCCACATGCTTTGCATTCCTAATGCTTATAGACAGGAAATCAAATAATAATTGTTATCTATGCCTCTATATTAAATTTGGATGTCAACTCTCCAGAGAATGAAAATATTATGAAAGGAATAATTTCATCCGCATGAATAATTGAAAATAAAGTTTCTCAAAGTTTTTCTTTCAGCCCCCAATCTAACACAAAATCGGAATACTATATCAGAGAACTTGTCACAGACTATTCAAAAAGCATAATGCTGAATCCTTAAGAGACCTGACATAAAGTTATAGAGATAAATATACTTCAATTTCCATGTATCTATATTTTTGTAAATATTGCAAAGGGTAACCACCATTTTGTGCCTGGTACTATGTGCAAAAATAAATGGGCAGGAAATAGTCACAGGAAAGTGAAACTATGAAGGGGAACTTTTAAAGCTCACTTCTCTGTCACCGCTTGTTGAATAATTGATCTACACCTGGTAAACCAAGTGAATTTCTACCCAACCAACAGCCTAGTTGTATGTTTCCAATGAATAACTACAGGGCACAATGAAGAATAACCCCAAACAGATGAGTGATTCTAAAGAGTGTTGCAAGGTTTCTGTTAGCTTACCCAGGGCCCCTTGTTTAAGTAAATCTCACTGGATAATGTTTCCTCCACCATGTTCTCAGAGTGTTAAAGGTTCGAGGGGAGAGACATTTGGGTGCCGTTACAAAATGTGCATGCAAATATTTGTGCCCTTCATCGCCTTTCCTTAAAATACGTTACAGAAGCACCTTGCACCGAAATAAATATCCCGGGAGGCTTTAGAGTTTATGATACTGCCTGTATCATACAGACAGTTGACTTTTGGGTCACATGTTTTATTGATTTGTAAATATACCCTTTAAAGGGAAATAAGGCTGTTTGGACAACAAAGCTTGAACAAATCTCTGATTTTACGGATTACACACAGTGAGTGGACATGCAATGACGATGTTGCAATCAGTCAATGACTGCAACCAGTTATGTCTGATGGGAATGTTTTTCAGTGGGCTCCAATTGTTATGTGGTTTATTGTATGCTATTATCACTTAGTTTGGAAGGTCTCCCTGTCACCATTTTCCCCCCATGCTGCCTGTGCTTCAGTTGGGTGGAATAGGACATTCTGTTCATGTTAGACACAACTCCGTGTGAGCAAAGTGTCCTTGATACAGTAAAAACTGGAATAGACTCAAAGTCCTGCGCTACCAATGGTAAAATAACAGCTTATAACAGAGGATACAAATCATTGTGGTTCTATCAAGTAAATGAGGAGAAAGCCAGAGGGAGGAGAGACAGATAGTGATTGTCCTATGCTTTTGGGAGATTTCTCATACAGTGGTCAGTCGACATAATACAAAGCAGGGTTGGGGTCAATTCAATTTCAATTCTAGTCAATTCATAAAAATAAACCAAATTCCAATTGTTCCTTATTGAAAGGCATTACAGAGAACTAGAATTAGAATGAGCATTTCAGTGTACCTCCTGAATTGTCTGGGAATTTAAATGGACTTGACCTCAGTCCTGGTGCAAAGGTCACGTCAGTGGTGATGTTGTCACGAATCCCGTTTCCTGAGTCTGTTTTTTGCCTATGTTCTGTCCTGGAGAGTTTTTTCCGGCGTCCTGGAACGCACCCTGTCTGGTTGCCGGGCAATGTAGCCAGTTGGGGTTTCTGATTACCCGCACCTGTATCCCATCAGCTATCTGCACACCTGGTCCTGATCATCATCTCTCCTCTTCATAAGCCCGGACCTGACATCCATTCCCTGCCGGATCGTTAGCCATGAACAGTATGTTGTGCCAGAGTATCAGCCTCAAGTTGGATAGAATTTGTTTTGTTGTTTGTTACGTATTGCTTGCCTTGAACTTACCTCCGTTTGTTCTGTCTTCAGTTACTCACCCGGATCATTTACCCCATTCCCGCCTGGTCGTCGGAGGATTCCGCTTCCCCATTGAATCCACCTATTTACTCCCATCAACTCACCACCGCTACCCGCTACGCCACCTGGATATATCTACCCATTCACATTCACTTGTAAATAAATACTCACCTTCTTCCTACTCTCCTTGTCCTGGTCTGCTTCTGGGTTCGATTTTGAAGAAACGTGACAGATGTAGAGTGTCAACCCTACTGAACGGTATTGAGAGACACCATTCCAGTCAGTAATACGTTCCAGGACCGGCGATTAAACCACCCATAATGCTTGGGGACTCAATAATGACCAAACCATTTTTGATCTGAGTGAATGAAGATTGATGCAGATTTTTGCAGAGGAAAGACAACATTTCCTAGGTCATTAACCACGGACCGCAATTTAATAATTTTCACCGTGTGACGACAGAGTCAATGATTTATCTTCTGGCTCTGCCTGGCATTTTTGTAGTGGCACTTTGCAGCGTTTGTACAGGTGGTTGATTTATGTCAGTGTTAACCCAGTCTAAAGCGTGTCACACAGTCAGTGACACAGCCATAACTTTGAATTGTGGGGAGAGAAGAGCATAGCAAATATTTTTTTCCCCCTTATCCATTATCACTGTGTAAGTAGAGCACACTGGAAAATGGCATGTAGGCTCCAGTTACATTAAATGGTCAAGTGGATCTTTCACAGGAGGTGGGATTTTTTCTCTACTTCATAATCACCAAATATATTGAAATTTCTCTCACAAGCTAGTGGTTTATATTAATCAGACATAAAAAGCATTGTAATGGTTCAACCACAAGTCATTCATCTACAGCTACCACCTACTACTTCTACTGTTTAAATATCTATTTCAGTGTTGGATTCTAGAGCAAAGATGATATTGTAGTAAGGTGGGCACAGCTATTTTCAACTGCAGAGGTTCAGTGTATTAGGTCACCTACCCACAATGCTTCCTAAGATTCTCAGATTGGTGACAAGGAGAGCAGAGCTGTAGTGTTCTGACTTGCTGGTGGTGACAAGAGGCCACAACCTGATCAGTATTCTCCAAAGAAGAGCATGACACCTACACAAAGCCAGAGATGATGTGGTACCTCACTCGTTTCTCTGGAACACTCAGCTTGCCTGAATACACAACCTTCACTACCAAACACAGGTCAGTGTGCAAAGCAAGACCACGCAGGCCTGTCTTATTGAAGCATAACTGAATGTGTATCTCTACATGACAAGTGATCTATTGTTTCAGCTAGCCTGGACAATATTTAAATATATGTACTTGTTTGGAGCAGTGCATTGACTATTTTGGCTGTATTAATTGCAGGTTATTAAAGAGTCACTGCCCCTAAAAAGCAACTTCTCGTTTTTAAAATGGCCCATTGATATGAGCTCGTGTCAAAATTGACTACAAATTGTAAATAAAATAATTTTGGTCAAAAAGTCAGTCTCGTCCAAAACTGAGATGTGTGAGATGATTGTAGAAAATTGTATATCATGGAATGAAGGCTACCGTAACAGTTTTCCTTGGGTTGGGTTTATTTCAATTTCTGCCCACATGCCCACAGGTGGAAGCACCCAAGTCATCATAAATTCACAGTGCAGCTGCTAACTAATGTTAATGCCTATGGTCAATTTGGTTTGACATTCGATATCCCTATGGGGTGTTATGACGTTGGCCTGGGGGTAGGTTTATGACAGTCATAAATACCTCTTCCCCCATGTTTTCTATCTCTACCCTACTGATGTTACATTTGCAAAACCCTTGGTTAACATAGATATTCTGGGAACATCAGAAGGTGGGGGGAAATTAACTACATTCTGGTAATCCGACCAATTGAACATATGCGGTGGTACTTAATGAACATGATGTCAGTTTGTTGTCAACTGAGACATTCTCATCAATGACAAGATGACATAAACTCTACAGTGGAACGTCTACACATCATAGTTATCGAATTCACATGGAATTGTTGTTCAATTTAAATGTTTGAATATGAAATTATTTGTGATGGGATGAAATGTGATTTTAGCTTCTAAAATGTGAGATTTGGGCTTTCATAAGGCTCTGCTCAATCAGTGGCCCGCCCCTGTGAAGGGACATGGGCTATAAAACTTTTCAAACACGCCTCCTCTCCCTTCCTATATAAAGCCTTGATGACAATATTCTGTTCCGGGGATGTGAGGACGACGGTCCGATGTCAGAATGATTCAAATAATAACAACAGAATGAAGCTAATATCAGTGTGAGCTTTGGTTGCAAATGGTATGAACTTTGAACTCTTATTCACTACAGAAGTGATACCTCCTAGCCGTTGAGTTAGCAACAGCAGCTGCAAACGCATGTTAGGAAGGAACAGACAGAGTATCCCATCAATCACACAACGACGTTACTACAACGTATCCAATTGACCACCAGAGACATTCTTCAAAGAACTCGGTTCGGCAACACGGCCTTCCATCTACCACCAACCTACTGAAGCGCAGCTCAGAGTGAATATTTATTGCATTTTCCTTTTCCAAATGGGTGGTAATTTAGAATGCATAAGATATTGTATTTACAATAGCACAGCTTCGCCCTTTGTTCCTCAGTCTTCCCGTTCTTTTACTCAAACCCAGACCCTTTTATTTTGTGTAACAAGCTGTCATATCTGTTCCGGCCGCTAGGGACGTTTATCTTTATGACGTAATTTGTAATCAAGTTATGATTAATTATGTGTATATGTAATTCTGTGTGATTAGTTAGGTATTTAGTAAATAAATAATTAAACCCAATTTTATATTGCTGATTCAACTTGTTAGCCAGGGTTCGTGCAGATAACCAAGAATTTACAACTTTCAGATGAGACTGAATTAAGATGACGATTAATATTGACTGCTATTGATGTAAAATATGACTAGGTCTTTAAGAGTTTATTCGGAAGATAACAGCTCTATAAATATTATTTTGTGGTGCCCCAACTCTCTAGTTAATTATGTTTACATGATTAGCTCAATCAGGTAATATTAATTACGGATAAATTATTTTATAGAATAGCATGTCATATCACTTAATCCGGCATAGCCAAAGACATGACAGGGGCTAGTTAGGGACCATCAGTAAGTTATACAATGTACAATATTTAAAAATGTAAATAGCTAAATATGTGCAACATTAAAATATTGTCCCATTTACACTGTAATTTATTGACTGTCCCTAACTAACACCAAAGATAGGCTATCCAATGTCAAACCAACTTTGCCACGGTCACACACTAGCCTAAAGAAGTTGTCTACCACTGGCTACCCTAGGCAACTTCAAGACAAATGATCTGGTTAGACTGTTTTAAGTTATCTAAAAGGGTGAGTGACTGTAACTGTGTACTGTTTTGGCAGAGTGAATGTGCAAACGCTTACCACTTGCAAACACACACGAGACACCCACATTAACCTCCCCCCAAGACTACTCTTGTTCTGGCTTCAGTCATGGCCGCTGCATGTCTTAATGACCAAGCCCAAAAACAAGGCCAAATCAGGAAGTTCAGACCCCCTTCAGTACTTCAATTTCAAGCTACCAGTGGAGAAGCTCAATACGATAGAAACAACCAGCAATCCATCTCTCTCTACGCAAGCAAATTCTCTTAAAATGGAATTCATAAAATGATACATTCTTGAATGCAGGCTCAAATACTGGATTTATGCAGAGTACATTGCCAGCGGTGCATAATGCATCGCTCTTGCTTTGCCTAGTTTAAGAAATGCAAATCACAGCGAGTTGATAGAATCCGTTCACAGGCCCTGTGATAACATCTTCAAACCTTATTGATGCACGGTCTTGCAATGTGAGAGAGCGAGTGCCTCTGTGTGTGTGCAAAACAGAGAGAGAGAGGTGGGGGAGCAAGAGAAAGTGAGAGAGGAAGATGGAGGATAGAAAGAGGGAGACACCCGCTGGCTTCTTCTACTGCCATTTCTAAACAGCGGATGAAAGGCGGCCTGCACTGTCACACAGTTCTTTTTAAAATTATCTCAGAGGTGAAGTGGAAAGCCATTTTACTGAGTGACTCTCAGTAGAAACCAATGTACTCCATCACCCCCCGTAAAAACGAAAAGCTTGTTTCTACACCACAGAACTTGAGATTTTAACATAGTGAGACAATGAGAAATTGGAAATGATGTATTCCTAAATGGAACAAGTTGTGGAAAGATTGAACCCTGCTTGATTGCTGTATAATTAGGATTCATTTGAATACCTTATACTTGATAATTGTATACTGCTACAGCCAAAGACAATAACAGCGCTCTTGTCACCTTCCACTTCATCTCCCTCTCCTCTCTGAAGGCATCGCAGGAGACAATTTACTGTGGGCCTTTTTCCAAAAAGTAGACAAGGAAGAGAGTCAGGACAAAAGGCTCTTAGGATAATTTTATGAACCCCAGATCGGACAGGCCCACTCTAAACATGTCCAATACGGTAAGGCTAACCTTAACTTGGTTAAATCTACCTTAAAGGTCCAATGCAGCTGTTTTTATGTCAAATAAAATACAACAAAATATAAAAATAAATAAATGGCATCACACTTTTGCAGTGTTAGTTTAATCAACTGCTGTACAATAAGATACAAAACACAGGGAAAACTACATTTGGACTGCACTGTCCCTTTAAGGCTAGGTTAAGAGAGCTGTGTTTTTATATTATTTACATTTATTCATTCATTGGAACATCAAAGATATTCTGGAATAGGGCAAACAATTCATATTTCTGTCCGACAGGATTGACAAATTGATGAATAAGGAAATAATCGATGAGAAGGCATAATCAATACCTACGAGTGGAACTTACACTTGACGACCAGGACAGGCATTGGTGGCAGCAATTGGAGATTGAGATGGTCAAATATTGTCTATTATATTGAAAAGATAGTCAAGTGACCACTATAACAATGGAAATACATGACCTCATTTATGGAGGGAGAAGGCAAGATTAGGTGGGAACGTTCTTGCCATTTAGAGGGCTCCATTGAGGTTCCTTTAAAAGTCGTCAATTTTCTTCTTCATTGGCTGATTTACTCAAACTCATAGGAATCCCCACCTAGTTGACTACTTTAAAATGGTGGAAGCCCTCAATGGCAATGTCCATGCTAAAACGGGTTATATCCATGATGAGTCCTCTATCACTTTGACAGCAGGGACAACTCCGATATACTGAACTGTGTCTACTTACCCTAAGTATACCAAACATTAGGAACACCTTCCAAATATTGAGATGCACCCCCCTCTTTTGCCCTCAGAATAGCCTCAATCCATCGGGGCATGAACTCTACAAGGTGTTGAAAGCATTCCAAAGGGATGCTGGCCCATGTTGACTTCAATGCTTCCCACAGTTGTGTCAAGTTGGCTGGATGTCCTTTGGTTGGTAGAACATTCTATTTCCACACAGGAAACTGTTGAGCATGAAAAACCCAGCAGTGTTGCAGTTCTTGACACAAACTGGTGCACCTGGCAACTACTACCATACAATTCTATATTTTGTCTTGCACATTCACCCTCTGAATTGCACACATACTGTACACAATCCATGTCTCAAGGCTTAAAAATCCTTCTTTTTAACCTGTATCCTCCCCTTCATCTACACTGATTGAAGTGGATTTAACAAGTGACATCAATAAGGGATCATAGCTTTCACCTGGATTCACCTGGTCAGTCTGTCATTGAAAAAGCAGGTGTACTTAATGATTTGTATACTGCGTGTATATCAGTACAACCTAACGATTAAGAAATTTCTAATCGATCAAATAAACCTCACGTAGCAAATTAGCAGTTAAATGTTTTTGTTGACCAAATTCGACACTCATTGACACTCTCACTCTCAAATTCGACACTCTCCATACAAAAAACATATTTTCGTGGACAGATCTTTGGCGGAGAAAAGCCTCTCGCTTCGCCTCTTTCTAACTACTATTGTTCAATGGCATTGTGTCCTGGTGGGTTCTCACCAGCCAAAAGATCTCATCTAGCGCCGGGTCCCTGTCAACACTGTTTCCAGCACTAGAAATTCTTCTTACTTTGTTTGCCAACATTGGAGTAAAAAAAAACGTATATATGATGGGATATGTCTAAGCTCGTGAGGCATTTCTAAGTTATATCCTTCAAGAATCAATGGATACATATCATTATTTTACAAGTAGCAACTGATGAGTCCCTTTAAAGGGAAATTATTTCTAATGTTCAAAACAAGCAGAATGAAATAAACTAATCCAAACCAGAAATCTGCAGCTCACACAATTAAAAAAAGTCTTAAATCAAGCGGGCACAACAGTGTAAATCATTAGGTTAATGTCTGATCATCATGGATAAGATATTGCTCCCTAATCCATGTTGATTACACAATGTTATAAAACATAGACTTATATGTAATAACATCATGATTTATTTGACATAGAAAGTCAGTGAGGCACTGACATGAAATGGCCCTGCTAACCTGCCCCTGTTGGTGGGTACCCAAATGCAGATCTCGAGTGGTGCAGCGGTCTAAGGCACTGCATCTCAGTGCTTGAGGCGCCACTACAGACACCCTGGTTCGAATCCAGGCTGCATCACAACTGGCTGTGATTGGGAGTCTCATAGGGCGGCACACAATTGTCCCAGCGTCGTCTGGGTTTGGCCGGTGTAGGCCGTCATTCTAAATAAGAATTAGTTCTAAACTGACTTGTCCGGTTAAATAAAAAAAAACATATTGACAGTCACCGATCTCTGATCTGCTTGTAGAACGTTGGGCCAGTAACCAAATGGTCGCTGTTTCGAATACTTGAGCGGATAAGGTCTCAAATCTATCTTTGTGCCCTTGAGGAAGGCATCTAACCCTAATTTGATCCAGGGGACCGTTCTAAGTCAGCATATGGAATTGCTTTAAGATGGTCATACCATGGATCATTTAGCTATTTCATTTCTAATTTTAGGAACCCTTTAGGTATATAAAACAATGATAAATATATAACAATTTAAATGTGGCCTTTACTACTATAGCCCATATAAAATGCATTGAATAACACATTCATAAATGGCAAAAAAGACAGTAAAAAAATGTATCATAAGGAATAAGGTTGTGAAGAGTTTTTTTGGACACATATTTAACCCTTTATTTTTGTTGGCACAAAACTATCTCCATACTTCCATTTGTTTGTATGGGTTACCGAAACGTGATAGTCTCCCCTTTCCATAGAGAAGTTAAAGACGTTTTTGTGAGAAGACTGATTTTTGCGAAGTCTCATTGTCTGACAAACACCTCTGTATCGCGAGCTTAAACTGTCAGATATTTGTATTATGTTACTTAGATTTCCACACAGGTGCGTCAATAGACTCTTAAGGATTTTAACTCAACCTTTCTAAAAAATGCACACTTTGTCACGTTCTGACCTTAGTTTTTTTGTTATGTCTTTGTTTTAATATGGTCAGGGCGTGAGTTGGGTGGGTTGTCTATGTTAGTTTTTCTATGATTTGCTATTTCTATGTTTGGCCTGGTATGGTTCTCAATCAGAGGAGAATGTCTATCGTTTTCCCTGATTGAGAACCATATTTAGGTAGCCGGTTTTCTATTGTGTTTCGTGGGTGATTATTTTCTGTTTTCTGTTGTGTGTCTGCACCAGCCAGAACTGTTTTCGGTCGTTCTCTTTGTTAGTTTTGTTATTTCCGTGTTCATCTAATAAATATGGACACAAACCACGCTGCACCTTAGTCCTCCTCTTCTTCCACCAACAAAGACCGTTACACACTTCACTAATTGTGTCATACTGTCTTTAAAGTTACAGAGGCAATGGAATCTGTCATAGCATGTCACTCTAGGGTAAACCGATATCATTGGGCAAAGGTGCAGCAACCTGACATGGTTGAGGCCTTAATGGCCTTGGTGACACTGCACATTTTTTTCTCCAAACTCTACCCTCACCTTCATAGCACCAATACATGCGTATGTACGCATGTACACACCCACCCACACACTCACACAAGATGGATTACACTGTTGTATGTAGATTGTACATAACTTGTTACCTCAACTTCCTGTGATAATTATGTTGCAGTTATTCACTTTATAAATGCATACCTAATATAGTTACATCATGCTTATTTTCCAGAGATAGTGTAATACAATACAGGATGTGTACACCTGCTTGTCGAACATCTCATTCCAAAATCATGGGCATTAATATGGAGTTGGTCCCCCCTTTGCTGATACAGTATAACAGCCTCCACTCTTCTGGGAAGGCTTTCCCCTAGACGTTGGAACATTGCTGTGGGGACTTGCTTCCATTCAGCAACAAGAGAATTAGTGAGGTTGGCCACTGATGTTTGGCGATTAGGCCTGGCTTGCAGTCGGCATTCCAATTCATCCCAAAGGTGTTCGATGGGGTTGAGGTCAGGCCTCTGTCCAGTCAAGGCCAGTCAAGTTCTTCCACACCAATATTGACAAACCATTTCTGTACGGACTTCACTTTGTGCAAGGGGGCATTGTCATGCTGAAACAGGAAAGAGCCTTCCCCAAATTGTTGCCACAAAGTTGGAAGCACAGAATCGTCTAGAAAGTCATTGGATGCTGTAGCGTTAAGATTTTCCTTCACTGGAACTAAGGGGCCTAGCACAAACCATAAAAAAACAGCCCCAGACCATTATTCCTCCTCCATCAAATTTTACAGTTGGCACTATGCATTTGGGCAGGGACCGTTCTCCTGGCATCCACCAAACCCAGATTCATCCTTCGGACTGCCAGACGGTGAAGGGTGATTCATTACTCCAGAGAGTGCGTTTCCACTGCTCCAAAGTCCAATGGCGGCGAACTTTATACCACTTCAGCCAATGTTTGGCATTGCGCATTGTGATCTTAGGTTTGTGTGGGAAACGCATTTCATGAAGCTCCCAATGAATGGTTCTTGTGCTGAAGTTGCTTCCAGAGTTCCATCGGTCAGGAGTGTTGCAACTGAGGACAAATCATTTTTACACTCTACACTTTCAGCACTCGGCAGTTCCGTTCTGTGAACTTGTGTGGCCTACCACTTTGGGGCTGAGCTGTTGTTTCTCCTATGAGTTAGAACTTCACAATAACAGCACTTATAGTTGACCGGGGCAGCTCTAGAAGGGAAGAAATGTGACGAACTGACTTGTTGGAAGGTGGCATCCTTTGACAGTGCCGTGTTGAAAGTCACTGAGGTCTTCAGTAAAGCCATTATACTGCCAATGTTTCCTGTGGAGATTGCATGGCTGTGTGCTCGATTTAATACTCCTGTCAGCAGCTGGGTGTGGCTGAAATAGCTGCATCCACTCATTTGAAGGGCTGTCCACATACTTTTGTATATATAGTGTACATTGTTTTTAATTACCATTAGATACTGTGTCATGAAATAATTGGTTACAGACAGCCATGGTGTCTGTTGTCCTTTGCATCTCAGTGTACTAAAGTTAGGACAAGTGTACAATTGTGGCTATGATTAGCTATGATTAATCCACAGAGATGCAGGCTGATACTCATCTCACTCAAGTTATTTCACACCTATGATGTTTTCATAATTTTGTCATTTCATAAAGTAGTTACAGTAAGCTATAATTCCTTCTGTATAGTCTTCTAAAGGAACATTGTCAAGTGGCACATTCCAAGTCCACATCTTTCTTTAAAGTGATTACATTTGATATGACCTTTTTGCAAAACGTACATTATTCTAGCTATATTCAGGTATATTAACTAATCAAAAAGATGCTTGATATCATTCTTAACCTAGAGAGAGGAGCGAATACATTTTAAAAACGGTTATTAACTTTTCATTTATCTTATGTGAATTCCGATGAATATGGAGATACCATTTGTGAAATTCACAGCAAATGACGAGCGCTCATTTAATTAGTAATTTGCTGAAGTGATAACTTGTTGGAAATAGACATTTAATATTTCTTAATCCCATTACAAGATGTGAAATACAATGAAAATCAATGTTCTCGAAAGCCAAGATGACTCACTTCCTGAGGAAATGTCAATGGGAAGACATCCTGAGAGGACATCCTGAGGAGTGCTCTGTTGGGTTTACAGAGCCCTGAGCAGAGCTGATGAGATCAAACTGGACTGTACTCACGAACAACAGCTCCCTCTGACTCATCCTCACTCCACACACACAGCTTTAACAAGCCTTTTGTGGGGCCTAGCTAGCTGCTTTTGCAGTGTTGCACTGCACTACACCTCTCTCTCTCTCTCTCTCCCTCTCTCTCTCTCTCTCTCTCTCTCTCCATTTTCTTAGCCGCCTCTCACAGCTGCTATGCTTTATATTTGGAGAACAGACTCACAGATAGGGGCCAAATGTGGTGTGCAGATATAAGGCTCCCCTAGAGTTGTCAGAAAATACAACTTCACATGAGTTCTGTCTTTCATTTCTCATGTTCTTTCTTATAGTAGATGAGTCTGCAGTTTCAGTGGGCTGTATATGACAGTGCTTTGCTCTACCCTGCCATACAGTGTATGCTCTCATCACCCCAGGCTCTCTGGTATCGCCAGCAACCCAGTCATAAGCATTCAATGCTAGTCTAGGAGGGATTTACAGGCCATTTTGGCAGTACAGCAACGTTATCACAGTTCCATTCAGTGCCGGTCCGTGCGGACAGCTGATAATCACATGCACAATGCTTTCAATCCAGCCGACTACACAAAGATAAACAACAAGCGGTTGCAATGACACAGCGAGAGGTCAAGTCGGGCTACAACCCTCATTTCTGCAAGGTTTATTTTAGATGAAATATGACACAGTCTGACGACGCCTAGCAAAGCCTTAATTTTGGGGGTGGGATTTTAGTCAGTCTTGCCAAAAAGGCATTCCCTTACAACTCATTATCTTGTCCTCATTGTCATGTGGAGTTGAAGACAAATCTTCATGAAATGTTCTCTCTCACTGACTAGAGGAGGGTTGAGGGTGTTTTCCTAAATGTTTACTAACGTGATTGAGGTCAGTGTCTGATATTATTTATTTCAGACTGTGTAGACAGACAGACAGACACTAAAATCTTATAAGGACTTCCACTTAAAAAAGTTTATAAAGCAAATGAGTACTGTCAAAGGGCAAAATTCAATCAACTCCACAGCGGGAACCCCACAATAGCAATGGCCCAATACAGGAAAAAAGATGTAACCCCCTTTTTCAATATTGTCTCATCACTACAACTCCCCAACGAGCTCGGGAGGCAAAGGCCTCCGAAACATGACCTGCCAAACAACACTTCTTAAGCACCCACCTGCTTAACCAGCCGTACCAGTGTGTCGGAGGAAACACTGGTCATCCGAGGTCAGCCTGCAGGCACCCGGCACGCCACAATGAGCCAAGTAAAGCCCCCCCAGCCAAACCCTCCCCTAACCTGGACGACGCTGGGCCAATTGTGCGCTGCCCTATGGGACGCCCGATCACGGCTGGTTGTGACACAGCCTGGAATCAAACCAGGTCTGTAGTGATGCCTCTAGCACTGTGATGCAGTGCCTTTAGACCTCCTTTAGACCTCAGAATTCCACAAGTCTGGTTCATCCTTGGGAGCAATTTCCAAACGACTGAAGGTACCACGTTCATCTGTACAAACAACGGTACGCAAGTATAAACACCATGGGACCACACAGTCGTCATACCACTCAGGAAGGAGACACGTTCTGTCTCTTAGAGATGAATGTACTTTGGTGCGAAAAGTGCAAATCAATCCCAGAGCAAGAGCAAAGGACCTTGTGAAGATGCTTGAGGAAACAGGTACAAAAGTATCTATATCCACAGTAAAACAAGTCCTATATCGACATAACCTGAAAGGCCGCTCAGCAAGAAAGAAGTCACTGCTCCAAAACAGCCATAAAAAAGCCAGACTATGGTTTACAACTGCACATGGGGACAAAGATCGTACTTTTTGGAGAAATGTCCTCTGGTCTGATGAAACAAAAATAGAAATGTTTGGCTATAATGACCATCGTTATGTTTGGAGGAAAAAGGGGGAGGCTTGCAATGTGAAGAACACCATCCCAACCGTGAAGCACAGGGGTGGCAGCATCATGTTGTGGGGGGCTTTGCTGCAGGAGGGACTGGTGCACTTCACAAAATGTATGGCATCATGAGGCAGGAAAATTATGTGGATATATTGAAGCAAAATCTCAAGAAATCAGTTAAAGTTAAAGCTTGGTCGCAAATGGGTCTTCCAAATGGACAATGACCCCAAGCATACTTCCAAAGTTGTGGCAAAATGGCTTAAGGACAACAAAGTCAAGGTATTGGAGTGGCATCACAAAGCCCTGACCTCAATCCCATAGAATATTTGTGGGTAGAACTGAAAAAGCCTGTGCGAGCAAGGAGGCCTACAAACCTTTTTTCAGTTACACCAGCTCTGTCAGGAGGAATGGGACAAAATTCACCCAGTTTAGAGTGGGAAGCTTGTGGAAGGCTCCCCGAAACGTTTGACCCAAGTTAAACAATTTAAAGGCAATGCTACCAAATACTAATTGAGTGTGTGTAAACTTCTGACCCGCTGGGAATGTGATGAAAGAAATAAAAGCTGAACTAAATCATTCTCTCTACTCTCATTCTGACATTTCACATTCTTAAAATAAAGTGGTGATCTAAGACAGGGAATTTTTACTAGGATTAAATGTCAGGAATTGTGAAAAACTGAGTTTAAATGTATTTGGCTAAGGTGTATGTAAACCTCTGACATCAACTGTATCAAGTGATTATATAAAATGTAAAGTTATGCTACATAGGAAGAATCGTATTACTCTGTTGTGAATTCATTTTCAATTCCAGCTGTCTTTAAATTGTGTTTTTCAACACATTATTATCCATTGGAGTCATATTCCTCCAAATTTATGATGCTATTTTTCATTAGTTGAAAATGCCAACGAGAGCGTGGAAATGGCACAGACTAGCTTTAATTAGTCAACCCAGTGGCTCACCATGACTGGAGAAGGCCAATCGCTGCTACAAACATAATTATTGTGGTATCATTCATCATCTTAATTAATACAGTGGTCCATCCACAAATCATTGCACCAAGACACATGAAAAACATTTATTCCTGCTCCTCTACCTTGTTCCTCACCTTCTCTATGATAAGATTCCTCTTTACGATAAATGGAAATGCTTTCCAGAGAATATTTCCCTGCACTTCACAACTCATTCTCCCACATATCTATGTACTGCATGGCTTACTTGTCACAAAGTAATGAATAGCTGCAATGAAAAGCGGGAGAAGTAAGATAAATAAAATAAAATATTGCTTCATCACTGGCTTTGTTCAAAGTGCTTTAACTGGAACACAAGACTTCCCCTGTCAGCACAATGTCTGAGTGAGGGCTTCAGGTATAATATCAAGATATGAATCATGAAGTTGGACATTAAAGTATGCCAGAGCCCCTCAATCTTCATTCAACACCACTCTCCTATTGAAATTCCCCCAGCACTCCCCTACTTATCTTAAAACAGCCCTTGTATCTTTTTGCTCGCACCTTAAGTAATTGCATTTGAAGATAAAACGCCCCATTCATATACCAAATGCTTTCCTGGCAAATAAGGTGTTTTTTCCTTCGAATTCAAATCCCTCTTTACATACAAAGGCTCCAGCATTTCGCAAATAACCATCTTGAGGAAACAGAACCCTGAAAGGCTTGAAAATGCATCAAAATTCAATTAGAGTGTATTTACATTGTCTATTGTGTAATTCTACTAGATGGTTGGTATATTTTCACATGCTAGGCCTTTTTAAAGAGTGGCAGTACAACCTTATCTTGTCTGTTCTGATGAGAATATCAGTGTTCAAAATGAATCACTTGTATTAAATGATAGAGAATTGTCCTCAATGCCTATGTATTTGCATAGTAGTTTCATAGGCCAGAACAGTGTAATCATACATTGTTAAATAGCACTTACAACTAATGTTAACCTATGGTATAAATATGTGTACCTACACTATAATTACACTAATTACCAGCCTATGTAACTATCATACAAACAAATAAGTATTGGGGCACTTATTGTAAAGTGGGAAATATTCTATCATTACTTTCTCAGCCTCCATCAAAATCAGAGCTGAAGCAAGCCTGTTAAGGTTTCGCCAGCATTACAGTATATCAATGAATGTTGGTCATATGCCAAAATGTTCCATAAAAATTATAATCATAACAAATATATAAATACAATGTCCACCTGACAGAGCCAAGCTTGTCCAAAGTCACTTAATAGCATGTGGATTGATGTTAAAATGTTAAACACACACATTTGTTGTTTACATTTTGTAGTAGGCCAGATGGTTCCTTTGTAACTGCCCTGCTCTTTTGATAGCAAGTTGATGCTTTGGGGTGTGTTGTTACATTCACAAAAGTATAGTGGTCATGCATGTTAATTAACCAGAGTAACCTCTATGCTTATCAAAATTTGTCCAAGTATTTGCAGCACAAAAACACAACTTGCCTTTCCTGCCATCAATTTATACCCCCACTCAATCAAAAATCTGTCACCATCAGAATCTGGGTAAGGTAAAACAGAATTTTCTGTGAACTGCAAGCTTGAATGAATACTTCATGTAATTGAGTTGCTTTACATTGCATTATTGATGACCTGCATTCCAAATTCAAATATGCATTTTGTTCTGTTTTGTCTGACCCTGAAAACTTGGTTTCCGGTTTTGATTGAATAAGACATTTAGACTTGCAACATATCGAGGCTTTATTCGCTGGTTTGGGGTCAGTTGAAGTTCAGCAGCTGTGCTGTTTCTTTCTCACACAACTTCTGTGCCTTCAAGGAGCCACAAGTGCAACTCCATCTGCCGAGCGTCCCGAACAAAACGCAGTGATCTGGACTCAATCCTAACTGACAGACACTTTTCACTAAGGTGATGTGTCATACTCACCCACTATTTGAGCTACTCTGACTAGGTTTATTCAGGCTTGCTAATTGTGCCTCTGATATCAGGTCGAACAATCAATCTAATGTATTGATATCCATGCAATAGCTTTCACTATAACTATCAATCACTGACGTTGTAGGGTTATGAAGGCCTGAAATGGAGTCCTTGTTTGAATAACAAGAAATTGGCGGGGGGAATAGGACCACTGATTTGAAAAGTTGTTTACTGAATCTTTTCGGTATTCGATCATGAACAACTCAAAGACTGAACTCAACTTAGTCTTCATATTTTCTAAACAACCTTCTCAGCAAGGCCGAAAGACACTGAAACTGAGCTTAATCGTAATGTGAATCATAATAACATGCCTTAGTCAACCGAAGGTGAACTTTTGACACAACATTTCAGCCTCTGAGTCATCACTATTCACTGTCAATGCCAACAAAATGACACACTGTTGGCAGTCTTTGACAATCACAATATCTACTCGGTACTGGAGCACGTAAAGGCTCGTAGACCGTTGGCCAAGGCCCCGACTCAGTCTCCCAGAGGTGTCAAGAACGTTAAATCTAATTAAAACAGGAGGAGAAAGACAAGCTGAAAGACAAGGGTGCCACTGGGAGGAAGCAGCCTGGCAGTGCACTGGCAAGGCAGCGCATTCTCCTCACCAATGACAGTAACAAGTTATTGAGCTCTGGGAGTGTTAAAGAGGAGGGCCTGCCGGACATCTTTGACTGCAGTATATTGACAATGCAATTAATCATTAGGGCCGAGACCGAATAAAGAAGAGAAGGGTAGGGTAGTAGAATACTCTCCATCTCTATGTTTGTGGGGCAAGAGATCCTTCGCATATCATGACAGATTTTGGAAAAAGAGGGAAAAATTAAAGCACAAAGCAAAAGTCACTTCCTCCCAATGTGTTCCTTATAAGATAAAACAATTATTTCTGACTGAGAATTCTTTGCACAGGGTTTCATGATATGAAATCAGAACAAAACAACTCTTGAGTTGAGATATGCATTGTATGCATTGTATGCACAATATTTCTCGACTCTGTTGCCAGCATTAACTAACTAACAATAACATATTTTTTCTTTCAGGATATTGGAAATCAACACAACAGTATGGCTACCTTGATTACCAAGAATGCATTTGCACACTCAGGAGATAAATGCTCTGGAGGCAAGGTATAGAGATTAAAAAAGCTTAATCATATTCCAAATGGAATAAACTAAACAAAACATCCAACTTTGTTAGAGAAATCAATTAACCTTTGACATCAGTAAAATAACAGACCTTATGCGCTGTCTGCTGCTTGATTAGCTCAGTACAAAATATTGATGTTCTTTATTGTATTTCAGGGGCAGCTTTATTATATTTCAAAGGCAGGTAGCCTAGTGGTTAGAGCAATGGGCCAGTAACCGGAAGGTTGGTGGATTGAATGAAGCTGACAAGGTAAAAATGTGTTGTTCTGCCCCTGAACAAGGTAGTTAACCCACTGTTGCTAGGCCTTCATTGTAAATAAGAATTTGACTTGCCTAGTTAAATAAAAAATAAATAAAAAAAGTTTATACTGTTGCTCTCACAGTATAACATGGTTGGTTGAACCCACAATCGCAAACTGTGGGTCGGGACCCACTTGTGGGTCATGGCAGGGGTCCATTTAGGTCGTGGGATAACATTTTTTGTGCATTTCTATAAACATTATTTTCTGGATGGAAAAACGCTTTCAGTTTCAACTTCAATCACTAAAACCAAATAGAAAGTATGTAAAAAATATACTATATTTTATAATAGCACATAACGTTTGAGAACTTACAATCACCAAAATAAAAGCTAGAAAATCAGTTATAATAGTTAGTATAGTTATAATGTTAGTTATAATGTTTGAGCCTAAGAACACAGGAAATTACAGGAAATGAGCTTAAAAAACTGCAAAAAAACATTGTACTGCCAAGATGAGAGCCTCAAATGTTCTCAGGGCCCAGACAGAGTTCAGCCCACGGCCATCACCTACACCACGACCATGCCCCCTTCACACCCATAACCTACACCACGACCATGCCCCCTTCAAACCCATAACCTACACCACGACCATGCCCCCTTCACACCCATAACCTACACCACGACAATGCCCCCTTCACACCCATCACCTACACCACAACCATGCCCCCTTCACACCCATCACCTACACCACGACCATGCCCCCTTCACACCCATAACCTACACCACGACCATGCCCCCGTCACACCCATAACCTACACCACGAGCATGCCCCCTTCACACCCATCACCTACACCACGAGCATGCCCCTTTCACACCCATCACCTACACCACGAGCATGCCCCCTTCACACCCATCACCTACACCACGAGCATGCCCCTTTCACACCCATCACCTACACCACGACCATGCCCCCTTCACACCCATAACCTACACCACGACCATGCCCCCTTCACACCCATAACCTACACCACGACCATGCCCCCTTCACACCCATAACCTACACCACGACCATGCCCCCTTCACACCCATCACCTACACCACGACCATGCCCCCTTCACACCCATAACCTACATCACGACCATGGCCCCTTCACACCCATCACCTACACCACGACCATGCCCCCTTCACACCCATCACCTACACCACGACCATGCCCCCTTCACACCCATCACCTACACCACGACCATGCCCCCTTCACACCCATAACCTACACCACGACCATGCCCCCTTCACACCCATCACCTACACCACGACCATGCCCCCTTCACACCCATCACCTACACCACGACCATGCCCCCTTCACACCCATCACCTACACCACGACCATGCCCCCTTCACACCCATCACCTACACCACGACCATGCCCCCTTCACACCCATCACCTACACCACGACCATGCCCCCTTCACACCCATAACCTACACCACGACCATGCCCCCTTCACACCCATAACCTACACCCCTTTTTGATACAGAAAAAAACCTACATTGTTACTCATTCATTTCATAACTATACAGTCCATTTTTTAACATTGGTCACAAGAGCCCAAACTCAAATCTACATTCAGTTAGGTCTAACTGTTTCGAAAAACAGGGTATTATTCATATATTTTTTATTTATTCTTTGGCTGTGTATGTTTTTTCACCGCTCAACCCTTGTGGTGGGTCACAAAGCAAAAGAGTTTGGGAAGCCCTGACCTACGGCCCCCATCTCACAGAGAGGCTGGAGTCATCACAGGGTCACTGGAATTTCACACTTTTTTATTGGAGTTGTTTATGTCTCAAATAGCACCGAGATGACCCCGTAAGTTGGCAGACCGTTTTTATCTCGTTTATTTAGGCACTGTTCTGCCCCCGTCATGCTTGAGAACACATGGCAGCTCAACGCCATATGCCAAGTGCTAGTTTTATGTACTGCATGTATTATGCATTTATTTGAATAGCCAGCTGTAAAAGATTGTAGTTGCTCACAAATTAGTTGTTTCCTATGTTCCCTTAATATGTTCTATGTTATAAACTGGGTGGTTCAAGCCCTGAATGCTGATTGTCTGACAGCCGTGCTATATCAGACCGTATACCACAGGTATGACAGAACATTCATTTTTACTACTCTATTTACGTTGGTAACCAGATTTCTAATAGCAATACGGGTGTTTTTCTTGAAGGGTATATATTTCAGTAATAAGGCCAGAGGGAGTGTGGTATATGGCCAATATACCATGGCTATGGGATGTATCCAGGCACACGTGTTGTGTTGTGATTAAGAACAGGCCTTAGTTGTTGGCCATATACTGTACCACACTCCCTCTGGCCTTATTGCTGAAATATATACTCTTCAAGAAAAACACATATTTTTCTCTCACATGGCAAGTTGTGTGATATCTTCATGTTCAAGTGCACTTAAGTAACATGGCAAGTTCACCATGTGTCATGCATGTTTGTATAGTCTGTATACAAGATTTAGGCTTATCAGTAATACAGCACATGACACAATCATTCTGTGTGTGATGCATGTTCCTTGGTAATGGGTCAATGTGTTTTACCCAGGTAACCTCTGGCACTAGGTTGAATTACAGAGACAGGGATGGTGTGCTGAGTGTTCCAATGGTATGTCCTGTCACTATCAAAATGGATGGCACACATAAAGTGAAAGGCAGGCATGACCACTTTATTGGGGGTGGCCTTTTACAAGAGGGGCTCCTGAGCTCAGAAATTGCTGACGCCAATGATCTGCCAAGGAGAGCAGAGTTGAAAAAGAACCATGTGAAATATCTGTTCAAGCTTTCCTCGGATGCAAGAATGAAACGTTATTTACTTTTTACACAAGGGCAATAAGGAGTCTTTAAGAATAGTCCATATTCCTCCTGTGCAGTAATGAAAATGCTCTACTCCATTCGTTAAAAAATCCAATGCAATTCCAAAGGTGTATGTCACATCTTAGCACTAGTGTTATTAGTGTAATCGCCTCATTACTACACTGGTAAAAGTGCAACTAGATAGTGTTGTCGTATGGGGTTTTGTATTCCCTCTGAGTAGAATTCAAGCTGTTATGGAATTGTTTCACACAGTCCTTGATGATCACTCCTGTGGAGCTGTGGGGGCACTTACTGTCTTCTCAAATGTCCCTGCTGATTCATGTCATACCTTATAATGGTAAGATACTTGCTAATTAGATTTGACGAGAGTCTATTATGAATATGTTGGAACATCAAAACAAATCTGTTTTGTCTTTAAAATGTCACATTGTGATGAAAGAGTTGATGGTTTCAGAAAAAAACATTATTTAATTAAATAATGAATTATGACCATCATTACTGTTTGTCAGAATCCTTTTCTTGGATAAATAAGGCAACTCCACTGTTTTCTAACCCATATGTCAGTCATTCATTATTTCTAGATATGTGACCCGATTCAGGAAACTAGGCATATGTAGCATGTCACAACCTCACAGGAGTGCCGTTTGAAAGCAAAAAAAAAATATATATATCAAAATGCGTTTTTTGGCAGAAATGCCTTCTCGAACATGTGACCTTTCATGTGCCTTAATAACAAACTTGTTTGCCATCTGTAAATACAAATACAATTGTTAAATTACGAGTCTTGTTGGTTAAGCCACAGAAAAAGGGAGAAACTTTCCCAATAGCCATGCCTGGCTGAGATAATGAGTGGGCTGGACATGCCAAGAGAGAAGTTTGGATTGGTCTGAAATATGAAAGGCTGCTGTCTAGTTGAGCTGTGTTGGTAATCCTGTCGAACGCGGCTTTTAAAAAATGTATTGTGTAGTGGAGCTGCATAATTGTTGCTCTCCACTTTCTGGATGATCAAGTTTTGAAATCAGTTGAATTAGAGTATGATAGCTAAAGAGATGGCGAAAACACCTGTCTCTGGTTTACATCTTCAAACTAAGGTTAACCGTGGTATGGCATTCTTGACAGGGAGACACGTCCATCATGCATGATGATGTATACAGGTAAGATAGTCTAGCGTTAGCTAGCTACATTTTCCGATATTACACCATTCCAATTTTGGCAGAATGTTGTTTAATTTCAAGCTAAAGACTCACGTCTATCTTGCTAATGTTAGCTGGCATGCTCCCTAGCTGACATTATTATTTGTTTCCCAGAGCCGTTTGCTTTTCTATTTAAAGCCTAATGTATGCAAGCTAACATTGGACCTGGTTGATTAGCTCCCAGCACTGTGGCATTGTTGGCACTTTGTTCATTGTTGTTTAACTAGCTAACGTTTGCTGGCTGACTCGTTAGCTAATGTTACGCGACGCGTGTCTTAAACGTTGCTAGGTTCATTGTTTAACCAAACCATCTCAATAGTGCCTACAGGTACAACTAGCATGCTAGTTGCATTCAGTTATTTGCCATTTGTTTTTTAAAATTTGTTTTTAATTTTTTATAGCTAGCTAGCTAACAGTACGCTTTAGCTTAAGACATATAACTAGCTAGCCAGTATGAGTTGGACTGCAGAGTGTAGGAAAAGCAACAACAAGTGCTCAGCATATGTGGGAACTCCTTCAAGACTGCTAGAAAAGCATTATATGTGAAGCTGGTTGAGAGAATGCCAAGAGTGTGCAAAGCTGTCATCAAGGCAAAGGGTGGCTACTTTAAATAATTACAAATATAAAATATATTTAGATTTTTTTGGTTACTACATGATTACATATGTGTTATTTCATAGTTTTGATGTCTTCACTATTATTATACAATGTAGAAAATAGTAAAAATAAAGAAAAACCCTTGAATGAGTAGGTGTGTCCAAACTTTTGACTGGTACTGTATTCGTTATGAGGTAAGCGAGATGCATGCCTCTCTCTTTGGATGTGCAGTTGGCGAACGTCCTCCCCATGCCATTCAATTAATGGGCTTTTGCAAGTTACACAGTGACCTTATCCCAACTGACAAATGGGCAATTTCCTCACCCTTCTGCACACAGCATGCTCACGCTTCCTTATTTACTGCCTATTTTCCAAATGTCGCATTTGTTTTCTGTTTACTCTGAGGACTGCTTTTTAGAGGCAGTGCCGTCAGCTGGAAAGCATTGTTCATATGGGCTTCTCCCCTGATTATGCCCCACTAAAGCGAAGGCAACTATACATCCATCCCCCAGAGGTTCCGGTTGGACTGTGATAGCTACGACTCTTTCATCATTATGCTTGCTTGTCGCACTAACAAAGAAAGTTGGGCTGGGCTGTAGTCTATATTCATTTAGATTGACGAGGGGTAAGGGACTTAATATGGAGCTTTTAGTCCAAGGAACTCTTCTGCCTTCCCTTCTCGTACAATGCAATCCAATTGGTGTTGACATTGACCCAGTCATGTTAATATATGTTCATTTTATTTATTTAACCTTTATTTAACTAGTCAAGTGAGTTAAGAACATATTCTCATTTACAATGACGGCCTGCCCCGGCCAAACCCGGACAACACTGGGTCAATTGTGCGCCGCCCTGTGTGATACAGCCTGGATTCAAACCAGGGACTTTAGTGACTCCTCTTGCACTGAGATGCAGTGCGTTAGACAGCTGCACCACTCGGGAGCCCATATTGCCAATTGTAGGCTGGCTGTGACAGTAAATTGTGATCTAACATGGACGGCATGTTGATATTGGTCTCTTTTTTTAAGAACACGACAAGCCACAATGTTACATTATGTCAGTATTACAAAGCAACAGCAACAGACATTGTTTTGATTTCAGTTTTTTGCTGCAATTTCTCTTGACTATCTGTGACTGACTTAATTGATGAAAACAAACCCTCTGGACGTCTCATCCCCTTGGAGTTGTACCTCACTCCAATAGTGAGAGACTGGCTCACATACCCACTCCTTAGTGTTGCATGTCACAAGTTACCTTTAAACTCTCATCTGTCTTTGACAATAAGCAATATAACTAGTGGTTTAATATAAATGTAAGAGGAGCAGGAGCAGGTTGGTATGAACATGTTCTGTCCTCCTACAGTCCCCTTTCAGTCGTTATCAAATCCATTGAATGAAACAAGAGAGAACAGAAAGGAATACCATCTTGTGGCACATCCTCCATGTTATGGATTTATAAACCCAGGTCAGTGGTTTCACTCCATAGAAACATGCAGGCCTCACAGTTCTAGTGTTGCTGTCATAGCTGTCATAACAAATGACTGTGGTGGGTAGGAGACTCATTTTCAGCAAAGCTAAGCTGTGTCCTAGAAACATTCCAATTAATTTACTACACGGAAAACGCAGAAATAGATCGCTGAACTTTCTTCAATGCAAGCATCTACATTCCAAACCTTACAACTAAAAATGGTTTATCATCTTTACACTGTGTTAGGTTTATAGGAGAGGAAACCTCAATCAGCACTCCCAACAGCTAATAATGGCCTGCCTTCACTTTCCTACTCCATCTCGTAAAGGTAATGACCCTGATAGGGGGAGATCAAGCTGATCCTAACTGTTATAGGCATATTTCTACTTTGCCATGCTTATCAAAATGTTGGAAAAACTTGTCAATAATCAACTGACTGGCTTTCTTGATGTCTTTAGTATTATCGTTGGTATGCAATCTGTTTTCCACTCAGGTTATGGATGTGTCACTACAACCTTAAAGGTCCTCAATGATATCTTCATTGCCCTTGATTCTAAGCAATGTTGTGCTGCTATTTTTATTGACTTGGCCAAAGCTTTTGATACGGTAGACCATTCCATTCTTGTGGGCCGGTTAAGGAGTGTTGGTGTCTCTGAGGGGTCTTTGGCCTGGTTTGCTAACTACCTCTCTCAAAGAGTGCAGTGCACCCCAAGGCTCAATTTACATCAACAACAAAGCTCAGGCAGTAGGAAGCTCTCTCATTCATTTATATGCAGATGATACAGTCTTATACTCAGCTGGCCCCTCCCCGGATTTTGTGTTAAACGCTCTACAACAATGCTTTCTTAGTGTTAAACAAGCTTACTCTGCCCTTAACCTTGTTCTGAACAACTCCAAAACAAAGGTTATGTGGTTTGGTAAGAAGACTGCCCCTCTCTCCACAGGTGTGATTACTACCTCTGAGGGTTCAGAGTTTGTGGTAGTCACCTCAAATCAAATCAAAGTTAATTTGGCACGTGCGCCAAATACTACAGGTGAGTAGACCTTATAGTGAAATGCTTACTTACCTCATACAAGTACTTGGGAGTATGGTTAGACGATACACTGTCCTTCTCTCAGCACATATCAAAGCTGCAGGCTAAAGTTAAATCTAGACTTGGTTTCCTCTATCGTAATTGCTTCTCTTTCGCCCCAGCTGCCAAACTATCGCTGATTCAGATGACCATCCTACCCATGCTAGATCCCTGAGACGTAATACATCATTTATAGATCGGCAGGTAAGGGTCACCTCGAGCGGGTCGATGTTCTTGAACTATGGGCCATCAGATCTGCCACCAATGCTCTTATACGACACATCACTGCACTCTATACTCCTCTGTAAACTGGTCATCTCTGTATACCCGTCACAAGACCCACTGGTTGATGCTTATTTATAAAACCCTCTTAGGCCTCACTCCCCCCTAGCAGCCCTCATCCTCCACATACAACACCCGTTCTGCCAGTCATATTCTGTTAAAGGTCCCCAAAGCACACACATCCCTGCGTCGCTCGTCTTTTCAGTTCGATGCGGCTAGCGACTGGAACGAGCTGCAACAAACACTAAAACTGGACAGTTTTATCTCAATCGCTTCATTCAAAGACTCAATCGTGGACACTTTTACTGACAGTTGTGGCTGCTTTGCGTGATCTATTGTTGTCTCTACCTTCTTGCCCTTTATGCTGTTGTCAGTGCCCAATATTGTTTGTATCCTATTTTGTGCTGCTACCATGTTGTGCTGCTACCATGTTGTTGTCATGTGTTGCTGCCATGCTATGTTGTTGTCTTAGGTCTCTCTTTATGCAGTGGTGTGTTGTCTCGCTTGTCGGGATGTGTGTTTTGTCCTATATTTTTATTATTATTATATATTTTTTTGATCCCAGCCCCTGTCCCTGCAAGAGGCCTTTGCCTTTTGGTAGGCCGTCATTCAAAAGAAGAATTAACTAACTTGACTAGTTAAATAAAGGTTAAATAAAAATAATACATAAAATACCCGGTGTGTGGTCCTGCGTATTGGTATTTGATTGTGTGTGTGTGTGTGTGTGTGTGTGTGTGTGTGTGTGTGTGTGTGTGTGTGTGTGTGTGTGTGTGTGGTCGTGTGTGTGTGTTTATGCTATAGTACTTAAACTTTTACAGCCAAGCAGAGGTCAGACTCACCTTCAGTCAGGCATACAAATTAAGTCCACTCCTCATTGTGCTGCCATCAATCTCAAGCAATTTTGACTCCCATTTGAAACACATAAAACCAGCATCATATATTACCTGTAAACGCAGGATTAAAAGAGATTGAATATAACTGTATAAAAGTATAGAAAGAAAAGCAGGTGTGCAAGGGCTCTTCGCTCACTGGTTATGAATGTCAATTATATCTATTTAATAGGGTATGCTTCCGATCAGTTCTGATCACAAAGCGTCTCAGAGTAAGAGTGTTGATAGATCAGTTTGGCCTTTTAAATCCAAATGAATAAGAGGGGGGACCTGATCCTAGACTAGCACTCCTACTCTGAGATGTTTTGTGAATACAGGTCCTAAATTGTAGTAGTGAGCCGTTGGTGTCATTTCCTAAAGTTGCTGCCCCTATGGGCTGATGCCTACCAATCCCCCTCACTCCCCTATCCTCCTGCAGTTCTTTTCCAGCTGCATCTATGCTAAGATATCCCATGAAACATTTATTTACTCTGCATTTTCACCCGACAAATCCGGACTATCCTTCACAGTCACACTTGTTGATCCAAGCTCTTTTTTTCGGGGGAGGGTTTAGGCCTCAGTTGGCTGCACCCCTGTGTATCCACCCCTCATCCTTGTCCTCTCCTCATCCTCTCCTTGTCCTCTCCTCGTCCCCACCTTATCCCCTCCTCATATTATCCTCTTCCATTTCTCATCCTCCCCCTCGTCCCCTCCTTTTCCCCTCCTCATATTCTCCTCATCCACTACTCATCCTCCCCGCATCCACTTCTCATCCTCCCCCTCGTCCCCTCCTCATCCTCTTCTTGTCCCCTCCTCATCTTCCCCTCATCCTCTCATCCTCTCTTCATCCTCACCTCATCCTCTCCTCATTCCGCCCCTCATTCTCCCCCTCGTCCCCTTTTTATCCCATCCCCATCCTCTCCTCATCATCTCCTCATCCTCTCTCTGATACACAGAGGATGACAATATATATGGATGTATGCATGCATGTTAGATCGTGTGTGTGTATGTTTGAGTGAGTACGAGATAAAGACTAATGAGTTACTAGTCGTGTTTAGATTGACCCCATAGCATACACTGTATGTTATACTGTCACCTTCTTTCCTCTTTATTCATCTCTCTAAAACACACACCCCCACAACACACCCACCACACACACATGTTCATCCCCACACACATATGGATTACGGCATCCATAAATAGTAAAGCATGTATAAATTAAACATTAAACACAAAGTTCCGGATAGCCACTCAAAGTTGACCAGCCAAGACATTTCACCCCCCCCCCCCTTCAAGAGCTAATTAGTATCCTCACATTTCCTGTACCAACACTTCAAACAAACAAGCAAAGGGAATGGAGATCTAAACCACAGGAAAGAGACTTCTAAACAACAGGGAATTGACATCTAGGCCAAAGGAAATAGACATTTAAACCACAAGAAATAGACTAAATCTAAACCATAGGAAATTTACATCTGGTTGACCTGAGCTCTGTTATAACCAGCCATGTTTAAAGTAGTTCATGAACAGAGACTCCTAAGAAATGTATTCTGATAAAACTCCCCTCCCCTCCTCTCCTCTCCCCTACCCTCCTTGCAGGTGAAACAAGGACAACTCTAGTCACCATCAAACCCCTTCAGGAGTATCAATGCTAACCTTTTGTTCCAAACCTCCGGGGGGCCAACCTAACCAACAGTTACCATTTTGACAACCTGAACTCCACATCCTTACGTAAACACCCTTCAATTCCATTAATTCCAGTCAGACATGAATTGCAGGCTCGCTGTATCAAGCCTGACATTTAAGTTTCCCAAATGACTGTATCTTTGGGACAGTGTCTGAATGAGACGCATCTGGTTTAATTAAGGTGAAATAGAGTTGACGGGCCGACTGCATGTTAATGTGATCTAGGGAAGGTTGTCATTGTGTTAGTCAGAGGAGGCTGCTTCCCATCACATCCATACAGATCTATTCAGTCACTACCTCCTGTCTCTCACTGTCTCTTCTTGCAATGGACCTGAAAACAGCAGGATGGAAGGGTAGTCCCTAATCAGCGCTAGGAATCCTGATCATGGCTGGCAATTTCCCTTATCACCGTGGATAATAATATTTCTGGATAGAGCCATTGTGGAATGGGAAGGTCAAGAATTCCAGGGAAGGGAATTGGAGACATTGAGCTGACTTGATACTGGATATTGTTATTCAACTTGTGGATTGGTTCCCACATTCAAGCATGTTTTGTGAAAAATTTTAAAGGCTTTGTAATGGTGATGGTGAGGCAGGAACCGTTATTCTTATTTTAGCGTTATTTTAAGACACCCTATACTGTAGACTTTTTAGAAAAAAGGGTTCCAAAAGGGTTCTTCGGCTGTCTCCATAGGAAAAACTTTTTGGGTTCCAGGTAAAAAAACCTTTTGGTTCCAGGTAGAACACTTTTGGGTTCATTGTAGAATCTCTGTAGAATAGGGTTCTACATGGAACCCCAAAAAGTTATTCAAAGGGTTCTCCTATGTTCTCCTTTAAGCTACTACATAGCACCTTTTATCTAAGACCGTATGTACACTCTTATTAAGAGAAATGTATGCAACAATTTCAACGATTTTTACTGCGTTTTAGTTCATATAGTTAAATCAGTTATTAGAAAAAAATCAATTAGATCATAATCTATGGATGTCACATGACTGGGATAACAGATAAACATCTGTCAAAAAAAGTAGGGGCATGGATCAGAAAACCATTCAGTATCTGGTGTGACCCCCCTTTTGCCTCATGCAGCACAACACATATCTCCTTCACATAGAGTTGATCAGGCTGTTGATTGTGGCCTGTGGAATGTTGTCCCACTCCTCTTCAAGGGCTGTGGGAAGTTGCTGGAACTGGAACACGCTGTCGTACACTTTGATCCAGAGCATTCCTAAAATGCTCAATGGGTGACATGTCTGGTGAGTGTGTACGTCATTGAAGAACTGGTACATTTTCAGCTTCCAGGAATTGATACAGATCCTTGCGACATTATCATGCTGAAACATGAGGTGATGGTGGAGGATGAATGGCACAAATATGGGCCTCGGGATTGCGTCACGTTATCTCTATGCATTCAAATTGCTATCGATAAAATGCAATTGTGTTCGTTGTCCGTAGCTTATGCCTACCCACACCATTACCTCATCGCCACCATGGGGCACTCTGTTCACGACTTTGACATCAGCAAAGTGCTCGCCCACAACACGCTGTCTGCCATCTGTCTGGTACAGTAGAAACCAGATTCATCCATGAAGATCATACTTCTCCAGCGTGCCAGTGGTCATCGAAGGTGAGAATTTGCCCACTGAAGACGGTTACGACACCGAACTGCAGTCAGGTCAAGAGCCTGGTGAGGATGACAGGCGCGCAGATGAGCTTCCTTGAGACGATTTCTGACAGTTTGTGCAGAAAGTCTTTGGTTGTGCAAACCCACAGTTCCATCAGCTGTCCAGCTGGCTGGTCTCAGACGATCCCGAAGGTGAAGAAGCTGGATGTGGAGCTCCTGGGCTGGCATGGTTGCACGTGGTCTGCGGTTGTGAGGCCGGTTTGACGTACTGCCAAATTCTCTGAAACGACATTGGAGGAGGCTTATGGTAGAGAAATTAATGTTCAATTCTATGGCAACAGCTCTGATGGACATTCCTGCAGTCAGCATGCCAATTGTGCGCTCCCTCAAAACTTTGTTGTGTGACATAACTGCACACATTTTAACATGATATTTATTGTCCCCATTACCTGTGTAATAATAATGCTGTTCAATCATCTTCTTGATATGCCACACCTGAGAGGTGGATGGATTACCTTGCTAAAAACAGAGGACAAGACATTTCATACGAAAGACACAGATTTGGAGTAACTGTCCAGTCGACACATTGAATTTTACACACAGGTGCGGACTCAAAACCTGAACCTATAGGGGAGGGTCTGGGTGGGCGTCTGTCCGCGGTGGCGGTTCTGGCGCGGGACGTGGACCCCACTTCACCAAAGTTCTAGTACGCCTCTTCGCCCGCCTCGGTGGCCTCTTTAAAGTGGCGACCCTCGCTACCGACCTTGGACTGGGAACCCTAGAAATGGGTCCTGAATGGACGGGGGATTCCAGCAGCGCCGGACAGGCGGGAGACTCCGGCAGCGCTGGAGTGAAGGACGCCTCCGTCAGCGCCGGACAGGGGGGAGACTCCGGCAGCGCTGGAGTGAAGGACGCCTCCGTCAGCGCCGGACAGGCGGGAGACTCCGGCAGCTCCGGAGTGAAGGGCGATTCTGGCATCGCCTGGCTGACTGACGGCTCTGGCAGATCCTGGGTGACTGACGGCTCTGGCAGCTCCTGGCTGGCTGGCGGCTCTGGCAGCTCCTGGCTGGTTGGCGGCTCTGGCAGCTCCTGGCTGGCTGGCGGCTCTGGCAGTTCCTGGCTGGCTGGCGGCTCTGGCAGCTCCTGGCTGGCTGGCGGCTCTGGCAGCTCTGGACAGACGGGACACTCTAGCAGCTCTGGACAGACGGGAGACTCTGACGGCTCAGGACCGGAGGAAGGCTCTGGCAGCACTGGAGAGGAGAAGGCACCTGTAGGCAGAAGACGGAGAGACAGCCTGGTGTGGGGGGCTGCCACCGGAGGGCTGGTGCGTGGAGGTGGCACTGGATAGACTGGACTGTGCGGCGCACTGGAGCTCTTGAGCACCGAGCCTGCCCAACCTTACCTGGTTGCATGCTCCCGGTAGCCAGGCCAGTGCGGCGAGGTGGAATAGCCCGCACTGGGCTGTGCTGGCGAACCGGGGACACCATGCGTAAGGCTGGTGCCACAACATAACCCTGTGCCTGCCCGGTCCCTCTCGCTCTCCGGTAAGCACTTGAAGTTGGCGCAGGTCTCCTACCTGGCTTCGACACACTCCCTGTGTGCCACCCCCCAAGACATTTTTGGGGCTGACTCTCGGGCTTCCAACCGCGCCGCCGTGCTGCCTCCTCATACCAGCGCCTCTCTGCCTTCGCTGCCTCCAGCTCTGCTTTGGGGCGGCGATATTCCCCTTGGCTGTGCCCAGGGTCCTCTCCCGTCTAGACTTTCCTCCCAAGTCCATGAGTCCTGTGTCTTCGGCCGCTGTTGCTGCTGCCCATTACCACGCCGCTTGGTCCTCTGTTGGTGGGTGTTTCTGTAATGGCAGATTTCCTCCTCTTCATCTGAAGAGGAGTAAGGATCGGACCAAGATGCGGCGTGGTAAGTGTTCATGACGAATTTTAATAAGAAAAGCCTGAACACTATAAAATACAAACAATAGACTGCCTCCCCAACTCACGCCCTGACCATACTAAATAAAGACAAAACAAAGGAAATAAAGGTCAGAACCTGACACATATATTCATTAATATATCATCATTGGATGCTTCTAACAGTGTCACCAATATAAATCAAATAAAACATTTATTGCCGTATTTCACTAAATAATTGACAGACTTCCAATGACATGTTTGCGAGAAGACGAATTATTGAGAACAATCACATTGAATCAATATTGGGGAGACATGAGACTATTAATGATGAGATAAAAAATACTCATCATCTACATCAACAGGAATAAGAGTGGCAGTCATCTCAAGTGACTTATCTTGCCTTGTACAGATAATGACTTGGAGTACAGTATGAAATGTTCAAGGCACAACACAGCATGCAAGTCTGGTTGCAATAATGCAATATTGATGTCATTACAACGTCTGACCCTACCGACACACTGGACTCTAACCACACACCAACACATATTTACATGTACACCCTAACACACACAAACATACAAACCCCAACACTCACACACATACACACCTCAACACTCACACACACACACCTCAACACTCACACCCACACACCCCAACACTCACACATACAAATCCCAACACTCACACCCCAACACTCACAAATACACACCCCAACACATATTTATATGTACACCCCAACACACACACACATATACACCCCAACACTCACACACACACACACACACACACACACCAACACTCACACACACACCACAACACATAAACATACACCTCAACACGCACACACACACACACACACACACACACACACACACACACACACACACACACACACACACACACACACACAACCCAACACACACACACCACAACACAGACAAACACACACCACAACACAGACATACACACACACACACCCCAACACACAGACCGCAACACACACACCACAACACACACACACACACAGACACCAAAACACACACACACACATATAACCCAACACACACACACCCCAACACACACACATACACCCCAACACACACATGCATCCCAAGACACATACATACACCCCAACACATACATACATACACACACACACACACACACACACACAAACACACACACACAACCCAACACACACACACACAACAACACAGACAAACACACACCACAACACAGACATACACACACACACACCCCAACACACAGACCGCAACACACACACCACAACACACACACAGACACCCCAACACACACATACACATATAACCCAACACACACACACCCCAACACACACACATACATCCCCCAGCACACACATGCATCCCAAGACACATACATACACCCCAACACATACACACACACACACACACACACACACACACACACACACACACACACACATACACACACACACACACACACACACACACACACACACACACACACACAGCTCAACACTCACACACATACACACCCCAACACTCACACATACATACCCCAACACTCACAAATACACACCCCAACACATATTTACATGTACGCCCCAACACACACACATACAGACCTCAACATTCACACACACCCTAACACTCACACACACATACACTCCAACGTGTATTTACATGTACACCCCAACACACACACATACACACCCCAACACTCACACACACACACACACACACACACACACACACACACACACACACACACACACACACACACACACACACACACACACACACACACACACACACACACACACACACACACACACACACACCCCAACACTCACACACACACACCACAACACATAAACATACACCTCAACACACACACACACACACAACAACACACACACAGACACCCCAACACACACATACACATATAACCCAACACACACACACCCCAACACACACACATACATCCCCCAGCACACACATGCATCCCAAGACACATACATACACCCCAACACATACATACATACATACACACACACACACACACACACACACACACACACACACACACACACACACACACACACACACACACACACACACACACACAGCTCAACACTCACACACATACACACCCCAACACTCACACATACATACCCCAACACTCACAAATACACACCCCAACACATATTTACATCTACGCCCCAACACACACACATACAGACCCCAACATTCACACACACCCTAACACTCACACACACATACACTCCAACGTGTATTTACATGTACACCCCAACACACACACATACAAGCCCCAACACTCACACACATACACACCCCAACACTCACCCACACACACACACCCCAACACTCACACACACACACCACAACACATAAACATACACCTCAACACACACACATACACACCCCAACACTCACACACACACACACACACACACATCCCAACACTCACACATACACACACATACACCCCCCAACACACATACAACAAAACACATAAAAATACACCACAGCACACACACATGCCAACACACACACACACCACATCAAAACCACACCTCAACACACACATACACACCCCAACACACACACACACCCCAACAATCACACACACACCCCAACACTCACACATACACCCCCCTACACATACACATACAGCACAACACATAAACATACACCACAGCACACACACACCACATCAGAAACACAACTCAACACAAACATACACACCCCAACACACACACACACGCACATGCACACGCACACGCACACACACACACACACACACACACACACACACACACACCTCAAAACACAGACCGCAACACACACACCCCAACACTCAAACACACACCCTAACACTCACACACACATACACCCCAACACATATTTACATGTACACCCCAACACACACACACATACAAACCCCAACACTCACACACATACACACCCCAACACTCTCACACACACACACCTCAACACTCACACCCACACACCCCAACACTCACACATACAAATCCCAACACTCACACCCCAACCCTCACAAATACACACCCCAACACATATTTACATGTACACCCCAACACTCACACACACTCCAACACACACACACACACACACATCCCCCTAACACCCACACATACCCAGACACACATACCCAAACACACAGACACACACACACACACGCAGATAGACAGACAGACAGACAGACAGACAGACAGACACACACAACGCACACACACCCCCCAACACACACACACATACCCAACACACACACACATACCCAACACACACACACACATAACACACACATACACAACACACACACACACACACACACCAACGCGCACACACACACACACACACACACACCAACGCACACACACACACACACACACACACACACACACACACACACACACACACACACACACACACACACACACACACACATACTTGAAGACCCCCCAACACACACATTACGTATGCCCACACACACACATAGCATGTGCACACATGCATTCTGACGCCACACACACATACACTTTCACACCCACCAGATACTCTGCTGCAACTGTCTATTATCTATCCTGTTGCCTAGTTACTTTACCCCTACCGATATGTACATAGTTACCTCAATTATCTCGTACCCCTGCACATTGACTCAGTACTGGTACTCCCTGTATACAGTATAGCTAATTTCATTACCTCATAACCTGCACATCCCCTCAGTACTGGTAATCCCTGAATATATACCTCATAACCCTGCACATCCCCTCAGTACTGGTACTCCCTGTATATAGCCATATTATTTTTATTCTTTCTTCATTATTCACAGTGTATTTATTCCTCGTGTCAGAATTTCTATTGTTGTATCTTTACCTCTGCATTGTTGGAAAAGGACCCGTAAGTAAGCATTTCACTGTTAGTCTACACCTGTTGTTTACGAAGCATGTGACAAATAAAATTGGATTTGATTTGTATTCAATTCAATGAAAATCAGCTCCTTAATAACTTGATTTGCATTGTATTTCATACCCAGTGGTTGTAATGACGTAATTTAGGCATCATTGCAACCACTTCCTGTTGAGTTTTGCCTTGAGATTTCATAGCATAGCGCAAGTCATTATAATGAGGATACGTCTTGTGGTGGGCAAAAGGAAAAACATACAGATCCAATGAGAGCTTATTCAACTAATATTACTGACATTTTCTGTACTTGAAAATAGAACTGTGTCACATTTTTTGGGTCAAACTCCATGTATTTCACTCTATTCATACTGTATCCCTATACCCCATCTTCCTAGAAACCGTCACTGAATTCAAGTCTCCTTTGTGCCCAGAGGAAGCAGGGAAAGCAGGCACTGCCTTATAGCTTGGGGCAAAAAATTATAATAATTGAAACATCCATGCCCATAATAAATTATCATAACCCCAGTCGCAATGAATTCGTCGCTCATTTCTGTCTGTCCACTATCAGCTGCTGGCAGGCCTGCCTCCGCTGCCTCAACTCTACGGACACTCCCCTTTACTCAGAGAATGTGCTAGCTAAAGCTTTCTCTGCTGTTTCAGCCTTTTCAGAGGAAGCTTCAACACCTGGGAGTGTGGAGCTGGACTAGGAAGGATGGTCAACAGTTACTGAAAAAATATTTTTATTAAAGGGTGAAACCAACAGCTTGATGTGCTCCTCTCAGTCTTGGGCAATAGAGGCTAGTTAATGGAGGCTAGTTAAGGATCATATCACCTCTACCTTACTTGACAGCCAAGACCCACTTCAATTTGCTTACCGCCCCAATAGACCCACAGACGATGCAATCGCCATCGCACTGCACACTGCCCTATCCCATCTGGACAAGAGGAATACCCATGTAAGAATGCCACTGCCTGTTCACCCCGCTATCACCCAGAAGGTGCTGTCAGTACAGGTGCATCAAAGCTGGGCCCGAGAAACTGAAAATAGCCATCACCAGGTGGCTTCCACCCAAGTTACGTGACCCTGCACCTTAAAACCTCTTGGGGCTAGGGGGCAACATTTTCACTTTTGGATAAATAGTGTGCCCAATTTCAACTTCCTGCTACTCATGCCAAGAATATAAAACTCATGCCAAGAATATATAAATATTATTCATAGATTTGGATAGAAAACACTCTGAAGTTTCTAAAACTGTTTGAATCATGTCTGTGAGTATAACAGAACTTATGTAGCAAGCAAAACCCCGAGGACTAACTGTTCCGAATATTTTTTTTTGCCTCTCTCTGTTCCCTGAGATGTTATTGCCAAGGGATATTTCTTAGGAACCTGTTTTCAGTTCCTGCCGCTTCCACTGGATGTCACCAGTCTTTGGAATTTGGTTGAGGTTATTCCTTTGTGCAATGAAGAAGTAGGCCAACTTGGAACTGGGTACACTTTTGTGAGTTGCGCAAGACGTGAAAAGTGGCGCTGGTTTGTTTTCATTCCTGTATTGAACACAGATTGCCCAGTCTACAATTTGATCGATTATTAACATTTAAAAATACCTAAAGTTGTATTACAAAATTAGTTTGAAATATTTTGGCAAAGTTTATAGGCAACTTTTGAAATGTTTTGTAGTGACGTTGCGTTTTTTGCAAGCTGTTTTTTTCTGGATCAAACGTGCTTTATAAATGGACATTTTGGATATATATGGACGGAATTAATCGAACAAAAGGACCAGTTGTGATGATTATGGGACATATTGGAGTGCCAACAAAAGAAGCTCGTCAAAGGTAATGCATGTTTTATATTTTATTTCAGCGTTTTGTGTAGCGCCTGCAGGGTTGAAATATGCTAACCCCTTTAATTACTGCTGGTGCTATCATCAGATAAAAGCATTGTAAAAATCTGACATGTTGGCTGGATTCACAACGAGTGTAGCTTTAATTGAGTATCTTACATGTGTGATTTAATGAAAGTTTGAATTTTATAGTATTTTATTTGAATCTGGCGCTCTGCATTTTCCCTGGCAATTTGCCAGTTGAGACATTTGCGTCCAGCCTATCCCTAACTAGTTTTAAAAGGCTGCTGTCCCATATACATGGACTTGAAATCACTGGCCACTTAATAATGGAACACTAAATCAAATCAAATCGAATTTTATTTGTCACATACACATGGTTAGCAGATGTTAATGCGAGTGTAGCGAAATGCTTGTGCTTCTAGTTCCGACAATGCAGTAATAACCAACAAGTAATCTAACTAACAATTCCAAAACTACTGTCTTATACACAGCGTAAGGGGATAAATAATATGTACATAAAGATATATGGATGAGTGATGGTACAGAGCAGCATAGGCAAGATACAGTAGATGGTATTGAGTACAGTATATACATATGAGATGAGTATGTAAACAAAGTGGCATAGTTAAAGTGGCCAGTGATACATGTATTACATAAGGATGCAGTAGATGATATAGAGTACAGTATATACGTATACATATGAGATGAATAATGTAGGGTATGTAAACATTATATTAGGTAGCATTGTTTAAGGTGGCCAGGGATATATTTTACATCATTTCCCATCAATTCCCATTATTAAAGTGGCTGGAGTTGAGTCAGTGTGTTGGCAGCAGCCACTCAATGTTAGTGATGGCTGTTTAACAGTCTGATGGCCTTGAGATAGAAGCTGTTTTTCAGTCTCTCGGTCCCAGCTTTGATGCACCTGTACTGACCTCGCCTTCTGGATGATAGCGGGGTGAACAGGCAATGGCTCGGGTGGTTGTTGTCCTTGATGATCTTTATGGCCTTCCTGTAACATCGGGTGGTGTAGGTGTCCTGGAGGGCAGGTAGTTTGCCCCCGGTGATGCGTTGTGCAGACCTCACTACCCTCTGGAGAGCCTTACGGTTGTGGGCGGAGCAGTTGCCGTACCAGGCGGTGTACAGCCCGACAGGATGCTCTCGATTGTGCATCTGTAGAAGTTTGTGAGTGCTTTTGGTGACAAGCCAAATTTCTTCAGCCTCCTGAGGTTGAAGAGGCGCTGCTGCGCCTTCTTCACGATGCTGTCTGTGTGAGTGGACCAATTCAGTTTGTCTGTGATGTGTATGCCGAGGAACTTAAAACTAACTACCCTCTCCACTACTGTTCCATCGATGTGGATAGGGGGGTGTTCCCTCTGCTGTTTCCTGAAGTCCACAATCATCTCCTTAGTTTTGTTGACGTTGAGTGTGAGGTTATTTTCCTGACACCACACTCCGAGGGCCCTCACCTCCTCCCTGTAGGCCGTCTCGTCGTTGTTGGTAATCAAGCCTACCACTGTTGTGTCGTCCGCAAACTTGATGATTGAGTTGGAGGTGTGCGTGGCCACGCAGTCGTGGGTGAACAGGGAGTACAGGAGAGGGCTCAGAACGCACCCTTGTGGGGCCCCAGTGTTGAGGATCAGCGGGGTGGAGATGTTGTTGCCTACCCTCACCACCTGGGGGCGGCCCGTCAGGAAGTCCAGTACCCAGTTGCACAGGGCGGGGTCGAGACCCAGGGTCTCAAGCTTGATGACGAGCTTGGAGGGTACCATGGTGTTGAATGCCGAGCTGTAGTCGATGAACAGCATTCTCACATAGGTATTCCTCTTGTCCAGATGGTTTAGGGCAGTGTGCAGTGTGGTTGAGATTGCATCGTCTGTGGACCTATTTGGGCGGTAAGCAAATTGGAGTGGGTCTAGGGTGTCAGGTAGGGTGGAGGTGATATGGTCCTTGACTAGTCTCTCAAAGCACTTCATGATGACGGAAGTGAGTGCTACTAGTCACTTTAATAATGTTAACATATGTTTGCTTTACTCATCTCATATGTACAGTTGAAGTCGGAAGTTTACGTACACCTTAGCCAAATAGATTAAAACTCAGTTTTTCACAATTCCTGACGTTTAATCCTAGTAAAAATGTATTCCTGCTGTAGGTCTGTCAGGATCACCACTTTATTTTAAGAATGTGAAATGTCAGAATAATAGCAGAGATAATTATTTATTTCAGCTTTTATTTATTTCATAACATTCCCAGTGGGTCAGAAGTTTACATACACTCAATCAGTATTTGGTAGCATTGCCTTTAAATTGTTTAACTTGGGTAAAATGTTTTGGGTAGCCTTCCACAAGCTTCCCACAATAATTCCTCCTGACAGAGCTGATGTAACTGAAACAGGTTTGTAGGCCTCCTTGCTCGCACACACTTTTTCAGTTCTGCCCACAAATGTTCTATTGGATTGAGGTCAGGGCTTTGTTGATAGCCACTCAAATACCTTAACTTTGTTGTCCTTAAGCCATTTTGCCACAACTTTGGAAGTATGCTTGGGGTCATTGTCCATTTGGAAGACCCATTTGCGACCAAGCTTTAACTTCTGATGTCTTGAGATGTTGCTTCAATATATCCACATAATTTTCCTGCCTCTTGATGCCATCAATTTTGTGAAGTGCACCAGTCCCTCCTGCAGCAAAGCACCCCCATAACATGATGCTGCCACCCCCACAACATGATGCTGCCACCCCCACAACATGATGCTGCCACCCCCATGCTTCACGGTTGGGATGGTGTTCTTCATCTTACAAGCTTACGAGCGTATGTAAACTTCTGACTTTAACTGTATATTCTGTATTCTATTCTACTGTATTTCAGTCTATGCCACTCCAATATTGCTCATCCTAATATTTGTATATTCCTTAATTCCATTATTTTACTTTAAGGTTGTGTGTATTTTGTGTATTGTTAGATGGTATTGCACTGTTGGAGATAGAAACACAAGCATTTCACTACACCCGCAATAACACCTGCTAAACATGTGTATGTGACAAATAAAATTTGATTTGATTTTAGAACATAGGTTGGTGGAAGAATGGTTGATGGAACGATGTATTGTAGAGACACATTATTTTCCCTTGCTACACTATATGAACAAAAGTATGTGGACACCTGCTCGTCAATCCAAAATGATGTGCATTAATAGAGTTGGTCCCCCCTTTGCTGCTATAACAGCCTCCACTCTTCTGGGAAGGCTTTCCACTAGATGTTGGAACATTGCTGCGGGGAGTTACTTCCATTCAGCCACAACAGCATTAGTGAGGTCGGGCACTGATGTTAGTCCTGGCTCACAGTCGGCGTTCCAATTCATCCCAAAGGAGTTCGAAGGGGTTGAGGTCAGGGGTGCAGGCCAGTTAAATTCTTCCACACCATCTCGACAAACCATTTATGTATGGACCTTGCTTTGCGCACGGGGGCATTCTTCCCCAAACTGTTGCCACAAAGTTGGAAGCACAGAATCATCTAGAATGTCATTGAATGCTGTTGCGCTAAGATTTCCCTTCACTGGAACTAAGGGGTCAGCCCGAACCATGAAAAAAAGCCCCAGACCATTATACCTCCTCAACTAAACTTTACAGTAGGCACTATGAATTCGGGAAGGAAGCATTCTCCTGGCATCCGCCAAACCCAGTTTCATCCGTTGGACTGCCAGTTGGTGAAGCGTGATTCATCACTCCTGAGAATGTGTTTCCACTGAGTCCAATGGCAGCGAGCTTTACACCACTCCAGCTAACGCTTGGCTTTGCGCATGGTGATCTTAGGCTTGTCTGCAGCTGCTCGGTCATAGAAACCCATTTCATGATGCTCCCGACAAACAGTTATTGTGCTAAAGCTGCTTCCAGAGGCAGCTTGGAACTTGGCAGTGAGTGTTGCAACTTAGGACAGACAATTTCTACGCGCCACACACTTCAGCACTCTGTGGTCACGTTCTGTGAGCATGTGTGGCCTACCACTTCGCAGCTGAGCTGTCACTTACCGTTGACCGGGGCATTTCTAGCAGGGCATAAATTTGACAAACTGACTTGTGGCCACGTTGAAAGTCACTGAGCAGTTAAGTGTGGCCATTCTACTGCCAATGTTTGTCTATGGAGATTGTACCTTTGACTCTGAATTGTTTAAAAGGGGCGTGTTTATCTGCCAGAGAAGTCAATAAGTAGGAGAAATGTTATATAGCCAACTCTGGGTCAGGAATACAGGAGATAGTGACTTAACATGTCATTTAAAAACCCTTGAGGAGAAAATGACTCTTAATTAAACACAGATTAGTATTTTGCTGTTTTGTATCTGTAATGCATACTGTGGTACAACGATCACTGAGATCATATGCAAATACTCCAATAGACAAATATTTATGGTGGTTATTAGTAAGAATTAAATCAATCAATGTGTAGATAACAGGATTTTTTTAGCCATGTGGGTTTTGAGAGTCAATTGATTCGGATTAAAATCAATGCATATACTCTTAAATTGATCTGAGGCCGGGGATTGCCAATCCAGATTCAAATCCCATAAAATTACCAACTCAGATGACAAAAAAGGTGTTACAGTAACACCAATACCATCGGTCATGGCAGCAGGGGGGAGGATAAATCCCAGCAACAAATAAATTGATAATTTGATTTATGGACACATCTACAACCAGGAGCTGACATTTCTTGGGAGCAGAAATACAGTGCCTTGCGAAAGTATTCGGCCCCCTTGAACTTTGCGACCTTTTGCCACATTTCAGGCTTCAAACATAAAGATATAAAACTGTATTTTTTTGTGAAGAATCAACAACAAGTGGGACACAATCATGAAGTGGAACGACATTTATTGGATATTTCAAACTTTTTTAACAAATCAAAAACTGAAAAATTGGGCGTGCAAAATTATTCAGCCCCCTTAAGTTAATATTTTGTAGCGCCACCTTTTGCTGCAATTACAGCTGTAAGTCGCTTGGGGTATGTCTCTATCAGTTTTGCACATCGAGAGACTGACATTTTTTCCCATTCCTCCTTGCAAAACAGCTCGAGCTTAGTGAGGTTGGATGGAGAGCATTTGTGAACAGCAGTTTTCAGTTCTTTCCACAGATTCTCGATTGGATTCAGGTCTGGACTTTGACTTGGCCATTCTAACACCTGGATATGTTTATTTTTGAACCATTCCATTGTAGATTTTGCTTTATGTTTTGGATCATTGTCTTGTTGGAAGACAAATCTCCGTCCCAGTCTCAGGTCTTTTGCAGACTCCATCAGGTTTTCTTCCAGAATGGTCCTGTATTTGGCTCCATCCATCTTCCCATCAATTTTAACCATCTTCCCTGTCCCTGCTGAAGAAAATTAGGCCCAAACCATGATGCTGCCACCACCATGTTTGACAGTGGGGATGGTGTGTTCAGCTGTGTTGCTTTTACGCCTAACATAACGTTTTGCATTGTTGCCAAAAAGTTAAATTTTGGTTTCATCTGACCAGAGCACCTTCTTCCACATGTTTGGTGTGTCTCCCAGGTGGCTTGTGGCAAACTTTAAACAACACTTTTTATGGATATCTTTAAGAAATGGCTTTCTTCTTGCCACTCTTCCATAAAGGCCAGATTTGTGCAATATACGACTGATTGTTGTCCTATGGACAGAGTCTCCCACCTCAGCTGTAGATCTCTGCAGTTCATCCAGAGTGATCATGGGCCTCTTGGCTGCATCTCTGATCAGTCTTCTCCTTGTTTGAGCTGAAAGTTTAGAGGGACGGCCAGGTCTTGGTAGATTTGCAGTGGTCTGATACTCTTTCCATTTCAATATTATCGCTTGCACAGTGCTCCTTGGGATGTTTAAAGCTTGGGAAATCTTTTTGCATCCAAATCCGGCTTTAAACTTCTTCACAACAGTATCTCGGACCTGCCTGGTGTGTTCCTTGTTCTTCATGATGCTCTCTGCGCTTTTAACGGACCTCTGAGACTATCACAGTGCAGGTGCATTTATACGGAGACTTGATTACACACAGGTGGATTGTATTTATCATCATTAGTCATTTAGGTCAACATTGGATCATTCAGAGATCCTCACTGAACTTCTGGAGAGAGTTTGCTGCACTGAAAGTAAAGGGGCTGAATAATTTTGCACGCCCAATTTTTCAGTTTTTGATTTGTTAAAAAAGTTTGAAATATCCAATAAATGTCGTTCCACTTCATGATTGTGTCCCACTTGTTGTTGATTCTTCACAAAAAAATACAGTTATATATCTTTATGTTTGAAGCTTGAAATGTGTCAAAAGGTCGCAAAGTTCAAGGGGGCCGAATACTTTCGCAAGGCACTGTATGTGTTGAGTGAGCTGATACTAAGCCAAGGTCCCTGGCCAATCACGTGAGAGCAGAGTACACTGAGCATTTTGGGGACACATTATAGGGACACATTGTAGGACCATAGAAGATATACTATATGCAGTCGAATCTTGTTCACGGCTGAACATTTGCCACAAATGCATCCCCATTGCATTCCAACACTAAGGAGAAACTGAAACATGCCCAAACATTTCTACATTTTCTGGTGGGAAAGTATTGCAGCACTCTTTGTATTATCCCCATGTGTCAGTGGCAAGCTGTGTAATCCCTCTTGATACATTGATGTATTCTAATTAACAGCTCTGTCACGTTCTAGCTGCGTCGCCGGGATGGAGTGTGGCAGGAGAGGATGTCACCTGGGTACCAGGGATGTTTTGAAATGCAACAGGGCCTTTCTATTATACAGCCATCCAGCTGGAAGAGGGGCTGGGTGGTTGGGAGGAGGGAGGGAGGGAGCAGGTATGGTGAGGCATAGAGAGGACAAACCAACCTAATTTGTGATGTAGTCAAGCTGATTCCTGTGGGCCACCCCCATCTGCCCACCTTTCCTCCAGATCAATATAAAGAGTGAGCCCAAGTCGAGTCACAAGAATGTCAGTCAAAACTTGTTATCGGCCCTCGTGGAAGTGTGAGTTGATTAGTGTCTTAAAATCACATTCTGTAAGAGTGGGCCACCATCAATAACATAAACAGTGGTGCAAATGGATGGAATATGCAACAGATTGACTATTGGAGAGGATGAGGGCATTATTGCCTCAAGCTTAAATTTGATCATGTGATATGTGGAAAGAAATGTATCTTCAATGGCCAGACAGGAAAAGCAGTAACCTTGCTAAGGAAAATATTGATTTGATACTTAAGTCTGCCTATTGCTGGAGGGAATACATACATACACACAGACATACGTAGGTCAACTAATAATGTAAGTATGTTCAAACAGAGCTCATCATCCAGAACACTACTACTACTAGGACTACTTCTACTAGGACTACTTCTAACACTACAACAACAACTACTACACCTACTACTACTACTACTAGGACTACTTCTACTAGGACTACTTCTAACACTACAACAACAACTACTACACCTACTACTACTACTACTGCACTATCACCACCACTACTACTACTATCACTACCACTACTACTACTATCACATGCTACTACTACTATTACCACCACTACTACTGCTGCTTTTACTGCTATTACTACTACTACTACTAAACAACAACTACCACTACTACTAACAGGCCTGCTACTACTACTACTACTGCTGCTGCTTTTACTGTTACTACTACTGCTATTACTACTAAAATTACTACTACTACTGCGTCTACTACAACTGCTGCTACTACTACTACTGCTATTGCTGCTGCTACTACTACGAATTACAGTATATTGCTCCACATCAAAGATAATGTTACCTTTCCTTGTGGTATTGAAAGAAAACAAGGTGAATGCAAATCTCATTGCCATGATGTTTTGAGCACAGTTGAAATACATTCAGGAGTGCAGTATTGAGCGAGAAAGGATTGTTATTCAAAAACAATCAATAATGCACTTAATTTACAGTTGGATGTTGACAACATGCAGGTTGGAATTCAGTCAATGGATTTGCAAATGAATACATGTATTGATTCTCATATGTAATGACGTTTCTTTGTTTTTGAGCCAATGGTGCATACTGATGGGTCCTCTAGGTTTGTTTAGGACAATTCTCAATGATTCACAGCACAGTGTCTGCAGGTTGAACAGAGTTGACCAGAGTGCCCATCAGACACCATCTGTGTCCCAAATGGCACCCTATTCCCTATATAGTGCACTCCTTGTGACCAGAGCCCTAGAGGATAGGGAGCAATTAATGACATTTATATTGATTAGGGAAATCTGGGGAGTTGGTGAGGCAGTTTAGTTTAATGCATCATTTAATATTAAACTGCAACTGGATGTTTTGCTTGTAACTTAAATAGACAAAGTTTGCATCAATAAAATCTGTAGAGGGACACGGCGTCAGAACACCACTTCTATTACTACTGCTACTACTACTGCTACTGATAATACTACTACAAGGACTACTTCTACTACTACTACTACCACCACCACCACCACTAGGTACATTACTCCTACTACGGCCAGTATTACTACTACTACCACTACTACTAGGCACATTACCAATACTACTACTACTACTGCTACTACTACTAGGCATATTACTACTACTACTTCTACTACTGCTATTACTACAACTGCTACTACTACTACTGCTGCAACTACTACCACCGCTGCTGCTGCTACTATCACCACTGCTGCTGCTACTATCACCACTGCTGCTGCTACTATCACCACTGTTGTTGCTACTATCACCGCTGCTGCTGCTACTATCACCGCTGCTGCTGCTACTATCACCACTGCTGCTGCTACTATCACCGCTGCTGCTGCTACTATCACCGCTGCTGCTACTACTACCACCGCTGCTGCTGCTACTATCACCACTGCTGCTGCTACTATCACCACTACTGCTGCTGCTACTATCACCGCTGCTGCTGCTACTATCACCGCTGCTGCTACTATCACCACTGCTGCTATCACCACTGCTGCTGCTACTATCACCGCTGCTGCTGCTACTAACACCACTGCTGCTGCTACTATCACTGCCGCTGCTGCTACTATGACCACTGCTGCTGCTACTATCACCACTGCTGCTGCTACTATCACCACTGTTGCTGCTACTACCACCAATGCTGCTGCTACTATCATCACTGCTGCTGATACCATCACCGCTGCTGCTGCTACTATCACCACTGCTGCTGCTACTATCACCGCTGCTGCTGCTACTATCACTGCTGCAGCTACTATCACCACTGCTGCTGTCACCACTGCTGCTGCTACTATCACCGCTGCTGCTGCTACTAACACCACTGCTGCTTCTACTATCACCACTGCTGCTGCTACTATCACCACTGCTGCTGCTACTATCACCACTGCTGCTGCTACTATCACCACTGCTGCTATCACCACTGCTGCTGCTACTGATAATACTACTATAAGGACTACTTCTATTACTACTACTACCACCACCACCACCACTAGGCACATTACTCCTACTACGGCCAGTATTACTACTACTACCACTACTACTAGGCACATTACCAATACTACTACTACTACTGCTACTACAACTAGGCATATTACTACTACTACTTCTACTACTGCTATTACTACAACTGCTACTACTACTACTGCTGCAACTACTATCACCACTGCTGCTGCTACTATCACCACTGCTGCTGCTACTATCACCACTGCTGCTGCTACTATCACCACTGTTGTTGCTACTATCACCGCTGCTGCTGCTACTATCACCGCTGCTGCTGCTACTATCACCACTGCTGCTGCTACTATCACCGTTGCTGCTACTACTACCACCGCTGCTGCTGCTACTATCACCACTGCTGCTGCTACTATCACCACTACTGCTGCTGCTACTATCACCGCTGCTGCTGCTACTATCGCCGCTGCTGCTACTATCACCACTGCTGCTATCACCACTGCTGCTGCTACTATCACCGCTGCTGCTGCTACTAACAACACTGCTGCTTCTACTATCACCACTGCTGCTGCTACTATCACCACTGCTGCTGCTACTATCACCACTGCTGCTGCTACTATCACCACTGCTGCTGCTACTATCACCGCTGCTGCTGCTACTATCACCACTGCTGCTATCAACACTGCTGCTGCTTATATCACCGCTGCTGCTGCTACTATCACTGCTGCTGTTGCTACTATCACCACTGCTGCTGCTTCTATCACCGCTGCTGCTGCTACTATCACCACTGCTGCTGCTACTATCACCACTGCTGCTGCTACTATCACCACTGTTGCTGCTACTACCACCAATGCTGCTGCTACTATCACCACTGCTGCTGCTACTATCACCACTGCTGTTGCTACTACCACCACTGCTGCTGCTACTATCACCACTGCTGCTGCTACTATCACCACTGCTGCTGCTACTATCACCACTGCTGCTGCTACTATAACCACTGCTGCTGCTACTATCACCACTGCAGCTATCACCACTGCTGCTGCTACTATCACCGCTGCTACTATCGCCGTTGCTGCTGCTACTATCACCACTGCTGCTGCTACTATCACCGCTGCTGCTGTTACTATCACCACTGCTGCTGCTACTATCATCACTGCTGCAGCTACTATCACCACTGCTGCTCTCACCACTGCTGCTGCTACTATCACCACTGTTGTTGCTACTATCACCGCTGCTGCTGCTACTATCACCGCTGCTGCTGCCACTACCACCGCTGCTGCTGCTACTATCACCGCTGCTGCTGCTACTATCAACGCTACTGCTGCTACTATCACCACTGCTGCTGCTACTATAACCACTGCTGCTGCTCCTATCACCACTGCTGCTGCTACTATCACCGCTGCTGCTACTACTACCACCGCTGCTGCTGCTACTATCACCACTGCTGCTGCTACTATCACCACTACTGCTGCTGCTACTATCACCGCTGCTGCTGCTACTATCCCCGCTGCTGCTACTATCACCACTGCTGCTATCACCACTGCTGCTGCTACTATCACCGCTGCTGCTGCTACTAACACCACTGCTGCTGCTACTATCACCGCTGCTGCTGCTACTATCACTGCTGCAGCTACTATCACCACTGCTGCTATCACCACTGCTGCTGCTACTATCACCGCTATTGCTGCTACTATCACCGCTGCTTCTGCTACTAACACCACTGCTGCTTCTACTATCACCACTGCTGCTGCTACTATCACCGCTGCTGCTGCTACCACCACCTCTGCTGCTGCTACTATCACCACTGCTGCTGCTACTATCACCACTGCTGCTGCTACTATCACCACTGCTGCTGCTACTATCACCACTGCTGCTATCACCACTGCTGCTGCTACTGATAATACTACTACAAGGACTACTTCTACTACTACTACTACCACCACCACCACCACTAGGCACATTACTCCTACTACGGCCAGTATTACTACTACTACCACTACTACTAGGCACATTACCAATACTACTACTACTACTGCTACTACTGCTAGGCATATTACTACTACTACTTCTACTACTGCTATTACTACAACTGCTACTACTACTACTGCTGCAACTACTACCACCGCTGCTGCTGCTATTATCACCACTGCTGCTGCTACTATCACCACTGCTGCTGCTACTATCACCACTGTTGTTGCTACTATCACCGCTGCTGCTGCTACTATCACCGCTGCTGCTGCTACTATCACCGCTGCTGCTGCTACTATCACAGCTGCTGCTGCTACTATCACCGCTACTCTTGCTACTATCACCACTGCTGCTGCTACTATCACCACTGCTGCTGCTACTATCACCGCTGCTGCTGCTACTATCACCACTGCTGCTGCTACTATCACTGCTGCTGCTACTACTACCACCGCTGCTGCTGCTACTATCACCACTTCTGCTGCTACTATCACCACTACTGCTGCTGCTACTATCACCGCTGCTGCTGCTACTATCACCGCTGCTGCTACTATCACCACTGCTGCTATCACCACTGCTGCTGCTACTATCACTACTGCTGCTGCTACTATCACCACTGCTGCTTCTACTATCACCACTGCTGCTGCTACTATCACCACTGCTGCTGCTACTATCACCACTGCTGCTGCTACTATAACCACTGCTGCTGCTACTATCACCACTGCTGCTGCTACTATCACCACTGCTGCTGCTACTATCACCGCTGCTGCTGCTACTATCACCACTGCTGCTATCACCACTGCTGCTGCTTCTATCACCACTGCTGCTATCACCACTGCTGCTAATTCTATCACCGCTGCTGCTGCTACTATCACTGCTGCTGTTGCTACTACCACCAATGCTGCTGCTACTATCACCACTGCTGCTGATGCCATCACCGCTGCTGCTGCTACTATCACCACTGCTGCTGCTACTATCACCACTGCTGTTGCTACTACCACCACTGCTGCTGCTACTATCACCACTGCTGCAACTACTATCACCACTGCTGCTGCTACTATCACCACTGCTGCTGCTACTATCACCACTGCTGCTGCTACTATCACCACTGCTACTATCACCGCTGCTGCTGCTACTATCACCGCTGCTGCTGCTACTATCACCACTGCTGCTGCTACTATCATCACTGCTGCTGCTACTATCACCACTGCTGCTGCTACTATCACCACTGCTGCTGCTACTATCACCGCTGCTGCTGCTACTATCACTGCTGTTGCTACTATCACCACTGCTGCTATCACCACTGCTGCTGCTACTATCACCGCTGCTGCTGCTACTATCACCGCTGCTGCTGCTACTAACACCACTGCTGCTGCTACTATCACCACTGCTGCTGCTACTATCACCACTGCTGCTGCTACTATCACCACTGCTGCTGCTACTATCACCACTGCTGCTGCTACTATCACCACTGCTGCTGCTACTATCACCAATGCTGCTGCTACTATCACCACTGCTGCTGCTACTATCACCACTGCTGCTGCTACTATCACCACTACTGCTATCACCACTGCTGCTGCTACTATCACCGCTGCTACTATCGCCGCTGCTGCTGCTACTATCACCACTGCTGCTGCTACTATCACCGCTGCTGCTGTTACTATCACCACTGCTGCTGCTACTATCATCACTGCTGCAGCTACTATCACCACTGCTGCTATCACCACTGCTGCTGCTACTATCACCGTTGCTGCTGCTACTATCACCACTGCTGCTGCTACTATCACCGCTGCTGCTGCTACTATCACCGCTGCTGCTGCTACTATCACCGCTGCTGCTGCTACTATCACCACTGCTGCTGCTACTATCACCACTGCTGCTGCTACTATCACCACTGCTGCTGCTACTATCACCACTGCTGCTGCAACTATCACCACTGCTGCTGCTACTATCACCACTGCTGCTATCACCACTGCTGCTGCTACTATCACTGCCGCTGCTGCTACTATCACCACTGCTGCTATCACCTCTGCTGTTGCTTCTATCACCGCTGCTGCTACTATCACTGCTGCTGTTGCTACTATCACCACTGCTGCTGCTACTATCACCGCTGCTGCTATCACCACTGCTGCTGCAACTATCACCACTGCTGCTGCTACTATCACCACTGCTGCTATCACCACTGCTGCTGCTACTATCACTGCCGCTGCTGCTTCTATCACCACTGCTGCTATCACCTCTGCTGTTGCTTCTATCACCGCTGCTGCTGCTACTATCACCACTGCTGCTGCTACTATCACCACTGCTGCTGCTACTATCACCACTGCTGCTGCAACTATCACCACTGCTGCTGCTACTATCACCACTGCTGCTATCACCAGTTCTGCTGCTACTATCACTGCCGCTGCTGCTACTATCACTGCCGCTGCTGCTACTATCACCACTGCTGCTATCACCTCTGCTGTTGCTTCTATCACCGCTGCTGCTGCTACTACCACCGCTGCTGTTGCTACTATCACCACTGCCTCTGCTTCTATCACCGCTGCTGCTGCTACTATCACCACTGCTGCTGCTACTATCATCACTGCTGCTGCTACTATCACCACTGCTGCTGCTACTATCACCACTGCTGCTGCTACTATCACCACTGTTGCTGCTACTACCACCAATGCTGCTGCTACTATCACCACTGCTGCCGATACCATCACCACTGCTGCTGCTACTATCACCACTGCTGCTGCTACTACCACCACTGCTGCTGTTACTATCACCGCTGCTGCTGCTACTATCACCACTGCTGCTGCTACTATCACCACTGCTGCTGCTACTACCACCACTGCTGCTGTTACTATCACCACTGCTGCTGCTACTATCACCACTTCTGCTGCTACTATCACCACTGCTGCTGCTACTATCACCGCTGCTACTATCACCACTGCTGCTGCTACTATCACCACTGCTGCTGCTACTATCACCACTGCTGCTGCTACTATCACCACTGCTGCTGCTACTATCACCGCTGATGCTGCTACCACTACCACCACTACTACTACTACTGCTACTACTTCTGCTACTGCTACTACTGCTACTACTACTACTAATTACAGTATACTGCTCCACATCAAAGATAATGTTACCTTCCCTTGTGGTATTAAAAAAAAATCTAGGTAAATGCAAATCTCATTGCCAAGAGGATGAGCACGCTATCCCTTGCTGTAAACTAGTCATATGTTGTTGATGTACAACTCAACTGCACAGTTGAAATACATTCAGGAGTGCAGTATTGAGCGAGAAATGATTGTTATTCAAAAACAATCAATAATGAACCTAATTAACAGTTGGCAGTTGCCAACATGCAGGTTGTAATTCAGTCAATGGTTTTGCAAATGAATACAGGTATTGATTCTCATATGTAATGACGTTTCTTTGTTTTTGAGCCAATGGTGCATACTGATGGGTCCTCTAGGTTTGTTGAGGACAATTCTCAATGATTCAATCCCCTGAAACTACAGCGCAGTGTCTGTAGGTTGAACAGAGTGCTCATCAGACACCATCTGTGTCCCAAATGGCACCCTATTCCCTATATAGTGCACTCCTTGTGACCAGAGCCCTAGAGGATAGGGAGCCATTAATGACATTTATATTGATTAAGGAAATCTGGAGAGTTGGTGAGGCAGTTTAGTTTAATGCATCATTTAATATTAAACTGCAACTGGATGTTTTGCTTGTAGCTTAAATAGACACAACGTTTGCATCAATAAAATCTGTGGAGGGACACAGCGTTTTAATTGAGATCAAAAAGTGTACGCCACGCTCGGCTGAGTCTTCCCGTGAGAATGGAGAGATGAACATTTAAGAGTAATACTGTGGGATGACACTATCTGTCTGGAGTCTCTTTCCCTTCACACAACATCACCTTCGCTTGTCTTTCAATCAAGGCCTATCATCTCTATCATTCATGTTGAGGGGCTGGGATAAAAGTCTGTTCTGAGTTCTGACTTGTTAATTAAAAACTCTTGAGTGTTATGAATTAACAGCGTTGGGTATCCTCCTCCCCCAAACATGATCGTATGAACAAACATGCAGCGGTGGAACACGCCTTGGATGAGAGTTGATGCTGTGTGCAGAAATGACAGAAGGGGCGTTGATTAATGGAGTATCAGCGATCGGGGCTTGCATGCCTTGTTAAAAACGAGATAATATTATAAACACACCCAATTCCCAAGGTGATGAAATATCCTGTGAAACATCCCAAAAATCACTTTATGTTGAAAGTATACAGTTGATCAAGTTATTACTATAGAACTATTTTTTATTTATGTACTTAACCTTAATTTAACTAGGCAAGTCAGTTAGGAACACATTCTTATTTACAGTGACGGCCTACCAAAAGGCAAAAGGCCTCCTGTGGGGACAGGGGCTGGGATTAAAAATAAAGATTTGGAACAAAACACACATCACAACAAGAGAGACACCACAACACTACATAAAGCGAGACCAAAAACAACAACATAGCATGGCAGCAACACATGACAACACAGCATGGTAGCAACACAACGTGGCAGCAGGACAACATGGTAGCAGCACAACACATGGTACAGACATTGGGCACAGACAACAGCACAAAGGGCAAGAAGGTAGAGACAACGATTCATCACGTGAAGCAGCCACAACTGTCGGTAACAGTGTCCATGATTGAGTCTTTGAATGAAGAGATGGAGATCAAACTGTGCACTTTGAGTGTTTTTGGCAGCTTGTTCCAGTTGCTAGCTGCAGCGAACTGAAAAGAGGAGCGACCCAGCAATGCGTGTCTGTTTTGGGGACCTTTAAACAGAATGTGACTGGTAGAACGGGTGTTGAATGTGGAGGATGAGGGCTGAGGTGGACATCTCAGATAGGGTGGAGTGAGGAATAAGAGGGTTTTATAAATAAGCATCAAATAGTGGGTCTTGCGAAAGGTATACAGAGATGGCCAGTTTACAGAGGAGTACATGTGTCCTATAGGAGCATTGGTGGCAAATCTGATGGCCGAATGGTAAAGAATATCTCGCCGCTCAAGAACACCTTTTCCTGATGCTCTATAAATGAATTCTCCATAATCTGTCATGGGTGGGACAGTCATCTGAATCAGGGTTAGTTTGACAGCTGGGGTGAAAGAGTTGCAATGACGATAGAGGAAAGCAAGGAAAGCAAGTGTAGATTTAACCTTAAATTGCAGCTTTGATATGTGCTGAGAGATGGACAGTGTAGTGTCTAGCCATACTCCCAAGTACTAAACCCTCAGAGGTAGTAATCATAACGGTGGGGCGAAGGGCATTCTTCTTACTTTATTTTCGAGGTGTTCAGAACAAGGTTAAGGGCAGCGAAAGCTTGTTGGAAACTAAGAAAACTTTGTTGTAGAGCGTTTAACACATAATCCGGGGAGGTGCCAGCTGAGTATAAGACTGTATCGTCTGCATATAAATGGATGAGAGCGCTTCCTACTGCCTGAGCTATGTTATTGATGTAAATTGAGAAGAGCATGGGGCCTAGGATCGAGCCTTGGGTTACAACCTTGGTGACAGGCAGTGGCTGAGACAGCAGATGTTCTGACTTTCAACACTGCACTCTTTGAGAGAGGTAGTTAGAAAACCAGGCCAAAGACCCCTCAGTGACACCAATACTCCTTAGCCGGAATGGAATGGTCTATCGTATGAAAATCTTTGGCAAAGTCAATAGAAATAGCAGCATAACATTGCTTAGAATCAAGGGCAATGGTGACATCATTGAGAACCTCGTAAGGTTGCAGTGGCACATCCATAATGTGAGCAGAAAACCAGATTGCATACCAGAGAGAATACCATAGACATCAAGAAAGCCAGTCAGTTGATTATTGACAAGTGTTTCCAACACTTTTGATAAACAGGGCAAAAAAGGAATTGGCCTAGGATCAGCTTGATCTCCCCCTTTAAATAAAGGACGCACCTTGATGGCCTTCCAAGCCATGGGAGCAGAGACAGGTTAAAAAGGTCAGAGATAGGCTTGGCGAAGATAAGGGCTGCAACCTTAAAGAAGAAGGGGTCTAAACCATCTGACCCAGATGTTTTGGGGGGATCAAGTTTAAGGAGCTCATTTAGCACCTCAGACTCAGTGACAGCCTGCAGGGAGAAACTTTGTAGCAGGGCAGGGGGAAAAGTGGGAGGAGCACTACCATGTTGTTAAATAGTAACTTATACTTGACATAGGACAATTCAGATTTAACTGCACACACTGTTGCATATTGACCTTCAATAGCCTTTTAAATTGGAATATTCATAATTCACACTTGAAATGTGATGATGTTTGTCATTTGTCACGACTTCCGCCGAAGTCGGCCCTTCTCCTTGTTCGGGTGGTGTTCGGCGGTCGACGTCACCGGCTTTCTAGTCACTACCGATCCATTTTTCTGTTTCGTTTTGCTTTGTCTGATTACATACACACCTGTTTTACATTCCCTCATTACATTCCCTATTTAACCATCTGACATACATTTCTGTTCTGTCCGTGATTGTTTATGTCGTTAGTGGTTGTGTTCGTGTTAGAGTTTTGTTGTATGTTCCATTTTTGCAATTTTGCTTTATTCTTTGAGTAAACTCAGTTGGATTACTCCATACCTGTATCCTGCGCCTGACTCCGCTTTCACTCTGCACCCAATCACTGACATCATTATATTATTAATACCAATAAAATGGCCCAATGCATGGTGGGGGACGTGAATCACATTGTATGTAAACCAATTATTTTCCCACTTTGGTCTGGAGGGTCAGTCCCCTAAGCAAAGAGCTTGATAAATACCGGAAAGTAAAATGCAAAACAAACAAAGGAAAAAACCTTAGGGGAGGCAAAAATGTGTCACTTTTGGGAACAAACACAAATATATCTTTCATATTCAGGGAGACTCAGTTCCGTTTGAAAATTCCTTCAGTCTGTTTTGAATGGCATTAAAATATCACAAGTAGCAGTTAGGCGACTAACATTAGATTGCCCATAAGCCTCAGAACCACCTATGTTTGTTATTTGAATCCCTTCTTGTGACCAGTTAGAGCCTTTAATGGGGTCAAATGACTGTTCCCCAACCACAATATGTTTCAGCAGTCAAATGAGATGTATCAGAGAAATAGGAATCCCTGATCATCCCTGTGGGATCACACAGTATATAACCAATAAAGAGTATTAGGTGATATGTCACTGCCCCATCTTGTAATATGTTATACCGTTATAATGTAGATCTAATGCAGCCCGTAAATTCCTCTTGTTTTCTCAACAGCTCACCCTCAATTTAATGCATGACTCCCTGCTCTTTCCAATTCAGGTGCATTAGCCGTATATTCAATCAAGCATTCACCTCTATAATTGTTCCCCTCACAATAGGACCACAGTTGAGGAAAAACACCCAGAGGGCCATCAATTACCTGCTAATGGCTTGTATGTTTCAATACAACCACTTAACACCTTTCCCTTCTCCAAACTCAAAATGGCTACCGTAGACCATGATTAACCAATGACAACAAAAGTTTGTACACACCCACTCATTCAAGGGTTTTTCTTTATTTGTACTACTTTGTACTATTTTCTAGTAGCCAAAAAAGTGTTAATCAAAACAAAATATATTTTAAATTTTAAATTCTTTAAAATAGCCACCCTTTGCCTTGATGACAGCATTTAACACTCTTGGCATTCTCTCAACCAGCTTCATGAAGAATGCTTTTCCAACACGTATATTGAGCAGTTGCTGGCTGCTTTTCCTTCACTCTGCAGTCCAACTGATCCCAAACCATCACAATTGGGCTGAGGTCAGGTGATTGTGAAGGCCAGGTCATCTGATGCAGCACTCCATCATTCTCCTTCTTAGTCAAATAGCCCTTACACAGCCTGGAGGTATGTTTTGGGTCATTGCCCTGTTGAAAAACAAATAATATTCCCACTAAGTGGAAACCAGGCGGGGTGGAGTATCGCTCCAGAATGCTGTGGTAGCCCTGCTGCTTAAGTATGCTTTGAATTCTAAATAAATCACATACAGTGTCACCCGCAGAGCACCCCCACACCATCACACCCCCTCTTCCATGCGTCACAGTGGGAAACACACATGCTGAGATCATCCGTTCACCTGCTCTGCATCTTACAAAGACACAGCGGTTGGAACTAAAAATGTCAAATTCAGACCAAAGTACAGATTTCCACAAGTCTATTGTCCATTGTTCGTGTTTCTTGGCCCAAGCAAGTCTCTTCTTCTTATTGGTGTCCCTTAGTACTGGTTTCCTTGAAGCAATTCGACCATGAAGGCCTGATTCACGCAGTGTCATCTGAACAGTTGATGTTGAGAAGTGTCTGTTACTTGAACTCTGTGAAGCATTTATTTGGGCTTAAATCTGAGGTGCAGTTCACTCTAATGAACTTCTCCTCTGCAGCAGATGTAACTCTGGGTCTTCCATTCCTGTGGCGGTCCTTATGAGAGCCAGTTTCATCATAGCGCTTGATGGTTTTTGCGACTGCACTTGAATAAACTTTCAAAGTTCTTGAAATGTTCCGCATTGACTGACCATGTCTTAAAGTAATGATGCACTGTCGTTTCTCTTTGCTTCTTTGAGTTGTTCTTGCCATAAGATGGACTTGGTCTTTTACCAAACAAGGCTCTCTTCTGTATACCACCCCTACCTTGTCACAACACAACTGATTGGCTGAAGCTCATTACGAAGGAAAACAAATCTACAAATGAACTTTTAACATGACAAACCTGTTAATTGAAATGCATTCCAGGTGACTACCTCATGAAGCTGGTTGAGATAATGCCAATAGTGTGTAAAGCTGTCATCAAGGCAAAGGGTGGCTACTTTTAAGTATCTCAAATGTAAAATATATTTTGATTTGTTAAACACTTTTTTCCTTACCTCATTATTCTATGTGTTATTTCATAGTTTTGATGTCTTCACTATTATTCTACAATGTAGAAAATTGTAAAAATAAAAGAAAACCCTTGAATGATTAGATGTCCAAACGTTTGACTGGTGCTGTATATACAGTACATGGCTCTGATCACAACTGTAATCAAAGTCAAACAGTTGAGACAAAAACAGATTATCAGAGTGTAAATGCTTGGTACTTACCACTTTGAGAAGCAATCATCCTCTCAGCCATGGTCTGTTGTATTTCCCCCAGTTATTACTGTTTTTCAGGCTTCTATATGTGGTTGAGAGAGAGAGAGAGAGAGAGAGAGATTTGATTTATTAGGATCCCATCAGCCGACGCCAATGGCGACAGCTAGTCTTACTAGCATCTGACACATAACAAAAAAAACATTACAGACAAAAGACTGTATAATACCGTACATTTCCTTGAATTTGTTCTGGAACTGGGGACTGTGAAAAGACCCATGGTGGTATTTTTGGTGGTGCAAGTGGTTGTCAGTGCTTTGTGTAAACTGACTATGCAAACAATTTGGAATTTTCAACACATTAATGGTGACCCGTTTAACTAGGCGTATGTCGCAAGTCACAATTTCACCGGAGAGCCATTTGAAGGTTATGTATTTATTTATTTATTTTTCAGTAAAATGCATTTTTTGGGGCAGAAATGCCTTCTGGAACATGTGAACTTTCATGTGCCTTAATAACAAACTTGTATGCTATCTGTAAATACAAATTAAATCAGTGGAATTAGAGTATGACAGCAAAAGATACATCTTCAAACTAATGTAAACTGTGGTATGGCATCCGTGACAGAGAGATATGTCTATCATGCATGATGATGTATATGGATAAGATAGTCTAGCTAGCAACATTTTCAGATGTTGAACGTTTGACAGAAATTGGTTTAATTTCAAGCTGAAGTGTACTGTTAGCTAACTAAGGTTAGCTGGCTGGCTCCCTAGCTATGTTACGTGTATGACGTTATTATTCATATCCCAGAACCATTTGCTTTGCTAGTTAGCTAGCTAACATTAGGCTCTAACATTGAACCTGGTGGGTTAGCTCCCAGCAGATTCATGCAGAGTAGTAATAACATGATTTGGCACTATGTTCATTGTTGTTTAACTAGCTAATGTTAGCTGGCTGGCTCGTTAGCTAACGTTACGTGACGTGCGTGATCTTACACGTTGTTTACCTAGCTAGGTTCATTGTTTACCTAGGTAGCTAGCTACATGTCTTAAGCTAAAGTGTACTGTTAGCGAGCTAGCTAATGATAGCTGGCTTACTCCCTAGCTAAAGTTATGTGTATGACATTATTATTCATATCCCAGAGCCGTTTGCTTTGCTAGTTTGAGCCTAATGTTAGCTAGCTAACATTGAACCTGGTTGGTTAATCTCCCAGCATATTAATGCAGTGTAGTAATGACATGATTTGGCACTATGTTCATTGTTGTTTAACTAGCTAACGTTAGCTGGCTGGCTCGTTAGCAAAACTTTACATGATGTGTGTGATCTTACACTTTACCTAGCTAGGTTTATTGTTTGCCTAGCTAGCTAGCTACATTAACCTCTTGAAGCTAAGGGGCACTATTTTTATTTTTGGAAAAATAACGTTCCCAAAGTAAACTGCCTATTTCTCATGACCAGATGCTCGAATATGCATATAATTGACAGATTAGGATAGAAAACACTCTAAAGTTTCCAAAACTGTCAAAATATTGTCTGTGAGTATAACAGAACTGATATTGCAGGTGAAAGCCTGAGGATAATCCAATCAGGAAGTGCCTCTTATTTTGAAATCTCTGTGTTCCTATGCGTGCCTGTCCTTCATTTAAAGGGATATCAACCAGATTCCTTTTTCTGTGGCTTCCCTAAGGTGTCAACAGTCTTTAGACATAGTTTCAGGCTTTTATTTTGAAAAATGAGCTTGAAGGACCACATTGCGTAAGTGGAGAGGTGGGGACTCTCAGAGTGAGTTAGTGCACAATTGAGTAAACCAGCCATTGTTCCTCCCGCTGTTATGGAAAAAGTTACACACTTGGTTGATATATTATTAAATATATATTTTAAAAACTACCTGAGGAATGATTATAAAAAACATTTGACATGTTTCTGTGGAAAATATGAAGAATGAAGACTATTTGTAATTTCCGTCTGCGTTGTCGTGACCACTCTTTCCTGTAGATTTCTGAACATAACGCAACAAACCAACGTCGGTATTTTGGGTATAAAAATAATCTTTTTGGAACAAAAGGAACATTTGCTGTGTAACTGGGAGTCTCGTGAGTGAAAACATCCAAAGGTCATCAAAGGTAAACGGTTAATTTGATTGCTTTTCTGATTTTCGTGACCAAGCTTCCTGATGCTAAGTGTACATAATGCTATGCTAGGCTATCGATAAACTTACACAAACGCTTGGATTGCTTTCGCTGTAAAGCATAATTTAAAAATCTGAGATGACAGGGTGATTAACAAAAGGCTAAGCTGTGTTTCAAAATATTGCACTTGTGATTTCATGAATATGAATATTTTCTAGTAATATTATTTGACTGTTGAGCTATGCTATTCAGCGGTTGCAGACGGAAATTATCCCGCTACAGGGATTGGTTGTCACGATCGTCGTAAGGAGCGGACCAAAATGCAGCGTGGTATGTGTTCATGATAATTTTTTAATTAAAGAAAGCACTGAACACTGAATACAAACTATACAAAACAATAAACTAATAACGACCGTGACGCTATAATGAGAACTGTGCTGACACAAGCAACTAACATAGACAATCACCCACAACCCACAATAACAAAACAGGCTACCTAAATATGGCTCCCAATCAGAGACAATGACTAACACCTGCCTCTGATTGAGAACCATATCAGGCAAAACACAGAAACAGACAAACTAGACATCCAACATAGAATGCCCACTCAGATCACACCCTGAACAAACAAAACATAGAAACATACAAAGCAAACTATGGTCAGGGTGTGACATTGGTAGCATCAAGAAGTTAAGCTAAAGTGTACAACACCCATTGAATATGGCCGGTGTCAATAAACATTGGTAAAAAAGCATAAAGAATTTGTTGACAGCAGAGCTGGTTAGGCTGTTTTCATATTATCCAGAGGTAAACAAATCATCAGTCAGAGCGTCAAGTGTGCGCTCTAAATGCTCAGAGAGCGAAACGAGATGGTGGGGCTAAAGCTTAAGAGGGTGTGAACGATTCTGAATGGGTGTAGACAAACAAGAGCCATTTTCTCAGAAGTGAGTTTACAAGTTTATCAACTTTTAAAGCATAATTACTTTCTTACTGTTCCTCAAAAATACAGTGTATGATATACCGTTTTGTAGCTCTGAGTCTCTACTTTAATCAAATGTAAAAAACACTATTTCAAATTTTGCTACTTAAGACCAAATCCAGGTGGTGAGTCACAATGATGTTTCTTATAAAAACAAGAAGTGATCCAGTCAGTCTTTCCTCAACTCTTAGCCAGGAGAGACTGGCATGCATAGTATTAATATTAGCACTATGAAGCACTATAAAGATTACAATGAAGAGCAAGACGTGCGGCTCTGTTCTGGGCAAGCTCAACTAGGTCTTTCACTGCAGCACTTACCCATATGACTGGACAATAATCAAGATAAGATAATACTAGAGCCTGCAGAACTTTCTTTCTGGAGTGTGGTGTCTAAACAACAGAGCATCTCTTTACTACAGACAGACCTCTCCCTATCTTTACAACCATTGAATCTGTATGTCTTGTCCATGATCGTTTACAATCTAAGGTAACACCAAGTAACTTAGTCTCCTCAACTTGTTCAACAGAAACACCATTCATTACCAGAGGTCTAACACTTAGGGAATGATTTGTAACAAATGCAGTGCTCTTAGTTTTAGAAATGTTTAGGCCCAGTTTATTACCACCCATTCCAAAACAGACTGCAACTTTTTGTTAAAGGTTTCAGTGATTTCATTAGCTGTGGTTGCTGATGCATACATGCTTGAATCATCAGCATACATGGACGGACATACATGCGTTGTTTAATAACGGTGGCATTTCATTGGTAGAAATAGAAAAGAGTAGAGGATCTAGAGAGCTGCCCTGCAGTACACCACACTTTTCTTGTTTGACATTAGAACAGCTTCCATTAAATAAAACCCTCTGAATTCTATTAGATCGATAGCTCTGAATACACGACATGGCAGAGGTTAAAAAGCCATAACACATACGTTTCCTCAACAGCAGGTTATGGTCAATAATATCAAAGGCTGCACAGAAATCTAACAGTAGATCTCCCACAATCTTCTTATTATCAATTTATTTCAACCAATCATCAGCCATTTGTGTAAGTGGAGTACATGTTGAGAGCCCTTCTCTGTAAGCATTCTGAAAGTCTGTTGTTCATTTTTTTACAGAGAAATAGCATTGTATTTGAGAGAGAGATATGCATAGAGATAGAGAAAGAGGGAGAGATGCATAAAGATGCATAGAGAGAAAGATGCATATACAGTGGGGCAAAAAAGTGTTTAGTCAGCCACCAATTGTGCAAGTTCTCCCACTTAAAAAGATGAGAGAGGCCTGTAATTTTCATCATAGGTACACTTCAACTATGACAGACAAAATGAAAATCACATTGTAGGAATTTTAATGAATTTATTTGCAAATTATGGTGGAAAATAAGTATTTGGTCACCTACAAACAAACAATATTTCTGGCTCTCACAGACCTGTAACTTCTTCTTTATGAGGGTCCTCTGTCCTCCACTCGTTACCTGTATTAATGGCACCTGTTTGAACTTGTTATCAGTATAAATGACACCTGTCCACAACCTCAAACAGTCACACTCCAAACTCCACTATGGCCAAGACCAAAGAGCTGTCGAAGGACACCAGAAACAAAATTGTAGACCTGCACCAGGCTGGGAAGACTGAATCTGCAATAGGGACCAGGACATCTGATCCTTGTAAAGGAAAGAATGAATGGGGCCATGTATCGTGAGATTTTGAGTGAAAACCTCCTTCCATCAGCAAGGGCATTGAAGATGAAACGTGGCTGGGTCTTTCAGCATGACAATGATCCCAAACACACCGCCCGGGCAACGAAGGAGTGGCTTCGTAAAAAGCATTTCAAGGTCCTGGAGTGGCCTAGCCAGTCTCCAGATCTCAACCCCATAGAAAATCTTTGGAGGGAGTTGAAAGTCCGTGTTGCCCAGCAACATCCCCAAAACATCACGGCTCTAGAGGAGATCTACATGGAGGAATGGGCCAAAATAACAGCAACAGTGTGTGAAAACCTTGTGAAGACTTACAGAAAACATTTGACCTCTGTCATTGCCAACAAAGGGTATATAACAAAGCATTTTGGCTTTTCACCGCACACTTGTTGTTTGTGGTCATGCATTTTATAATATCGTATGCTTTACACCCAACACAACTTTCCATCAATTTGTATAGCAGACCCTCATGCCAAATTGGGTCGAAGGCTTTTTTGAAATCAACAAAGCATGAGAAGACTTTGCCTTTGTTTTGGTTTGTTTGGTTGTCAATTAGGGTGTGCAGGGTGAATACATGGTCTGTTGTACGGTAATTTGGCAAAAGGCCAATTTGACATTTGCTCAGTACATTGTTTTCATTGAGGAAATGTATGAGTCTGCTGTTAATGATAATGCAGAAGATTTTCCCAAGGTTGCTGTTGACACATATCCCACGGTAGTTATTGGGGTCAAATATGTCTCCACTTTTGGATTGGGGTGATCAGTCCTTGGTTCCAAATATTGGGGAAGATGCCAGAGCTAAGGATGATGTTAAAGAGTTTTAGTATAGCCAATTGGAATTTGCTGTCTGTATATTTGATCATTTCATTAAGGATACCATCAACACCACATGCCTTTTTGGGTTGGAGGGTTTTTATTTTGTCCTGTAGCTCATTCAAGGTAATTGGAGAATCCAGTGGGTTCTGGTAGTCTTCAATAGTTGATTCTAAGACTTGTATTTGATCCTGTATATGTTTTTGCTCTTTATTCTTTGTTATAGAGACAAAAAGATCGGAGAACTGGTTTACCCATACATCTCCATTTTGGATAGATCATTCTTTGTGTTGTTGTTTGTTTAGTGTTTTCCAATTTTCCCAGAAGTGGTTAGAGTCTATGGATTCTTCAATTACATTGAGCTGATTTCTGACGTGCTGTTCCTTCTTTTCCTGTAGTGTATTTCTGTAATAGTGAAGGCGTAGACTCAGGTTTTCCAGGTCTCTATGTTTTTGGTTGGACAGGTTTCCAAATGTCTTTCTTAGATTTTTGCATTCCTCATCGAACCATTTGTCATTGTTGTTAATTTTCTTTGGTTTTCTATTTGAGATTTTTAGATTTGATAGGGAAGCTGAGGTCAAATATACTGTTAAGATTTTCTACTGCCAAGTTTACACATTCACTATTACAGTGGAACATCTTACCCAGGAAATTGTCTAAAAGGGATTGAATTTGTTGTTGCCTAATTGTATTTTGGTAGGTCTCCAAACTTAATTCCTTCCATCTATAGCATTTCTTTATGTTACTCATTTCCTTTGGCTTTGATGCCTCGTGATTGAGTATTGCTCTGTTCAAGTAGCCTGTGGTTTTGCTGTGGACTGATAGGGGTGTCAGTGGGCTGACTGTGAATGCTCTGAGAGACTCTGGTTTGAGGTCAGTGATAAAGTAGTCTACAGTACTACTGCCAAGAGATGAGCTATAGGTGTACCTACCATAGGAATCCCCTCGAAGCCTACCATTGACTATGTACATACCCAGCGTGCGACAGAGCTGCAGGAGTGATGACCTGTTTTTGTTGGTTATGTTGTCATAATTGTGCCTAGGGGGGCATATGTGGGAGGGAATGCTGTCACCTGCAGGCAGGTGTTTGTCCCCCTGTGTGCTGAGGGTGTCAGGTTCTTGTCCGGTTCTGGCATTTAAGTCGCCACAGACTAGTACATGTCCCTGGGCCTGGAAATTATTGATTTCATACATTAAAGTATGGGGATTCTAGTGGTGGGATATAGGTAGCACACAGGAGGACATTTTTCTCTGTTAAGATCATTTCCTTTTGAATTTCTAGCCAAATGTAAAATGTTCCTGTTTTGATTAATTTAATGGAGTGAGTTAGGTCTGCTCTATACCAAATTAGCATACCCCCTGAGTCCCTTCCCTGTTTCACACCTGGTAGTTTGGTGGATGGGACTACCAGCTCTCTGTAACCTAGATGGCAGCCAGTGGGTCACAGTTTTGGCCATCAAAAGGAACATACATTTCAACATACCAATTAGGATCTGGCTAAAAATACTTGAATCAGTCATAGAGCCCATTGCCCTTTACGGTTGTGAGGTCTGGGGTCCGCTCACCAACCAAGACACAGAGAGAGAGAGAGGTGCTGAGTTAAATAGACACACAGAGAGAGAGAGAAGCTGAGTTACAAAGACACAGAGAGAGAGAGATGCTGAGTTACATAGACACAGAGAGAGAGAGATGCTGAGTTACATAGAGAGAGAGAGAGAGAGAGAGAGATGCTGAGTTACATAGACACACACAGAGAGAGAGATGCTGAGTTACATAGACACAGAGAGAGAGAGAGAGATGCTGAGTTTCATAGACACAGAGAGAGAGATGCTGAGTTACATAGACGCACAGAGAGAGAGAGATGCTGAGTTACATAGACACAGAGAGAGAAAGAGATGCTGAGTTACATAGTCACAGAGAGAGAGAGAGAGAGAGAGATGCTGAGTTACATAGACACAGAGAGAGAGAGGTGCTGAGTTACTTAGACACAGAGAGAGAGATGCTGAGTTACATAGACACAGAGAGAGAGAGATGCTGAGTTACATAGACACAGAGAGAGGTGCTGAGCTACTTAGACAGAGAGAGAGAGATGCTGAGTTACATAGACACAGAGAGAGAGAGAGATGCTGAGTTACATAGACACAGAGAGAGAGAGAGATGCTGAGTTACATAGACACAGAGAGAGAGTGAGGTGCTGAGTTACTTAGACACAGAGAGAGAGAGATTCTGAGTTACTTAGACACAGAGAGAGAGAGAGAGAGAGAGATGCTGAGTTACATAGACACAGAGAGAGAGAGAGAGGTGCTGAGTTACTTAGACACAGAGAGAGAGAGGTGCTGAGTTACATAGACATACAGAGAGAGAGAGATGCTGAGTTACATAGACACACAGAGAGAGAGAGGTGCTGAGTTACTTAGACACAGAGAGAGAGAGAGAGATGCTAAGTTACAAAGATACAGAGAGAGAGAGAGGTGCTGAGTTACTTAGACAGAGAGAGAGAGAGAGATGCTGAGTTACATAGACACAAAGAGAGAGAGAGAGACTCGTGATCTGGTAAGTAGAAAGGATCAATACATAAAGAACACGGATCAAAACAAAATGGTTATGCAGACTTATTTATTGTGTTATTCACCCTGCAGCAATACGTATCCCATCAGAATTGAATACTGCGGTTCGTGACCATCTCAACGATGACCACCCATTAACCAAGAATATTGCAATAATCCGAAACCCTACCACAATTATATTCTGCCCTCTGCAAAACAGTGTGACCTTAGTAATACACGTTGGCCTCTGTCTTTATGAGTCCCTCCACACAGGCGAGAGGGGGCAAGCTCAGAGGAAGGTGATTATGCAGAAGGCGTGCCTGAGTTGTTAATGAGACATGATGAGATAGAGGAGTGAGGCTGACATGGATTCTCAATGGTTGCATTCCACATGGCACCCTATGTAGTGCACCTCGATATGGCAATTGGGCTCCATTTGGGACACAACCGATACGTCTTAAGGCAGGGAGATAAAACGTTTGTTTCAGGACAATTCTTGTAAAATCAGCCTTGGCACCCAGTCCTATTACTACCCCATTAAGAGTTCTAGGACAATAGCTGCCCTGCTATTCGATCATGTATCCGTTGGATCCCCTTGTTAAGCCAAACCTGGCTTTTTCCACACTGCCCTGTGAATACTGACGGGCTGCGAAGGGGTGATTTTGGTGAAATGTTTTAATCTCTTTGAGGCTGTCCTTGATGTTGTAGACCAACCACGAGACTGTCATCCCACGTTAAAGATACCTTTGACCTACCCTTTTGATTACAATGGATTTTATGGAGAGTGTAACAAAAATGTGGAGTTTTTCATTGATTTCAGATGGAATTACTCTTATTTTTTTTACATACTGTATTTGTTGTCTTTGTATTTATTCATGTACTATAAATGAATACCCTTCCCCCTAGGGCCAACACAGATTACCAGTATGCAGTTACTAAACTGAATAGGTACTGCAGAATATAAGGTTCCGTGCTTTGTCCTAAAGGCACTGCTGCCACATTTGCTACCTGGAATGAAGATGAATAACATGAAAGTTAAAAACTAACCCTTCTCAATTACAAGACCATCCTGCATCTTAATTGTCAAGAGCATCTGGGTGCAGGCAAATTGTGGCTAAAATGAATTTGTTCAAATCCCAACTGAGATTGGCACCATCCAAACCTGCCAGCCTAATGACCTGCTTTGCATATTTCTGTCAGTGAATTGGTTGTAATGTTTCCCCTGTCAGCACTTGTGACTTCTAGCAATGAAACTGTGTGCGAGTCCATCTTATCTCTCCTTCCTCTGCGAACCCATTTCAATATAATACTTATATTTTACCGAATGGACAACACATTCTTTTTTCAGGTGGACTGTCTCATAAGCATTGCACTATGACCTCAATAAACTGACTGGGAAAAGGTTGGCAAAAACACAACAGAAATGTCATCTGAAATCTTCCACTAAACCAAAGCACTATGTAAAACAACCTAATAAGAGAGAGAGAGAGATGCATAGTGAAATACTGGATTTGAGGGAGGAAGAGGGCATTTCTATTCTTCAGAATAAATGTCAGCAGTGAACTAGAGACACATTCACTTTAATCGCAAATGAGTACTAGGAGTCACCCCTGGGGGGATGAGATGCATCCCTTTATTTATATTTTATCTCTGCCCAGAAGCTTGCATTCCTTACCCGCATGAGAACGATGGATACTCTCCACTCCAGGGGTCAAGTTATTGTGACAAGTATTCTTGATTTGTAGAACCAGAGCTACATAGTTTATGGAGATTACACGAACTGTACGTCATGGAAGGTCACGGCCATTTGATGTCATTAGAACAGCATCTTTTATCACGTTTTCCATGACGAGTATATTTCAAATCACCACGAGTGGTTTCCCATCAAAGTTCTAAAGGCCCGGAGTTTAACATTGTAGGAAGGTCGCTTTCCATTTACATTATGTGATACCTACAATAGGATGATGGTGATGTTGTTATGGTAGCAGTGAGTAAAACAAAGTTAGAACTACCACAGTACGCTGCCATTCACCTGTCCTCCTACATTCACTTGGGAAGCTATTTTCTCTCACCAAAAGTGCATATTATGCCAATAGATTTTTTTTGAATGTGTATTTTTCTCAGGGGGTGGCATGAGGCAGTGTCCTTTAGATGTGTTGTTGAATATCATTTCTGGATTATTGTGCAGACAACATGATTAAACTGTATTGAAATACACTGAAGTCTTGGAAGAACACTTGACAATTGATGAACGCATCCAACGGCTCAATATGACAAGACGTAAACATGTTGAAAGAGGACAAAGGAGTTCCTCCCTGTCCTGAAGAGATATCACCAAGTCGTTTTCTTTCTGGGTATCCCTCACTGAGTGACGGAAAATGTTTTCTATGGTGCACCAAACAGATGACAAACTACACAGTGACCGTTGACATTCCATGGAAGAAACAAACCTAAGGAGTGACGAAAGTGCTGAAAATCCAATGCATAATTGTCAAATGTTCGATCAAATACTACATTTCACAAGAAATATTGTTGAGATAGTATGCAAGGCCAATGAGAATTGCTTATTGTTCCAAACACTGAATGGATGTCTTTATCTAAAGCGGCTACAGATGTAGGATCTTAATTTGAGCCGGTTTGCTACAGTTGTAGGATCTTGCAGCAACAGGAAATGTGAATTATGATGTGGACTATAATTCATTGATGCTTTTTGTAGGGGTTGATAAAAACATTTGTAACTGAAAATCACGTCTGACATTTTAAAGTCTAAATTAGAAACTTTAGAAACTTTTTAAAACCTTGAATACACTTCAAGTTTGCATTTCCTACTGTGCAGGAAAACTCTCAGCAACAAAAGAATGATCAAATGAAGATCCTACATCTGTAATATAGATAATCTAATTGCTTTGTACAGCTTGAAATCCTTTACATGTTCCTTTCAATCAGCTGGACATCATTTACATGTTCCTTTCAATCAGCTGGACATCATTTACATGTTCCTTTCAATCAGCTGGACATCATTTACATGTTCCTTTCAATCAGCTGGACATCATTTACATGTTCCTTTCAATCAGCTGGACATCATTTACATGTTCCTTTCAATCAGCTGGACATCATTTACATGTTCCTTTCAATCAGCTGGACATCATTTACATGTTCCTTTCAATCAGCTGGACATCCTTTACATGTTCCTTTCAATCAGCTGGACATCATTTACATGTTCCTTTCAATCAGTTGGACATCAATTACATGTTCCTTTCAATCAGCTGGACATCATTTACATGTTCCTTTCAATCTTTAGCATTTTATTATTTGTAAACACATGCTTGGTTTACTCTTCACTGTGTACAAATCTGCCAGCTTGTTGTGACGGATGACAAGAAACCAATTAATCAAATCATTATGCCAATTAAAAATAATGTTCGCACCGATGGAGGTGAAAAACCGAGAGAAGCAACGAGACCCTCAAGGAAGGTGATCTGACTCACCAACTCCACCCCTTTCCTCACCCTCCCAAATAAACAAATAGATGCCATTAAACTATGCTGTAATTTTTTATTATTTATTCACACATAAAAAAGGTGCTATCTAGAACCTAAAACGATTCTTCAGCTGTCCTCATAGGGGAACCATTTGAAGAAACCCTTTTGCTTAAAGGTAGAACCATTTTGATTCCAGGTAGAACCCTTTTGTGTAACATGGAACCCAAAAGGGTTCTACCAGGAGCCCAAAATGTTATACATGGAACTAAAAATGGTTATCCTATGGGGACAATACCCTTTTTACTAAGAGTGTAGAGAGGTCTTTCTATATACACATACCGTATGTACAATATATCTACGTTTATGAAAGACTGTGCTGCATCAGCAACACGAAACATGACAACTGGTATGAGTGTACAATAGCCACTCTAACGCAAAGTATGTCTTTTTTTTATAGACAGGTTCCAGCCATACTGTAGCAACTTTAGTGTGTATCCTTGTAATTCATATCCTATCAACAAAGCTCATTAGGTCATTTATACCTTGTGCTTTCTCTTTTCTTTACCATTGCTTTCCCAACCACCTCCAAACCACCAGGCAGTGTGTGCAGCGCTCTGTGACACTCAGGTCCTGAAGGGCTCTATATAAAATCAAGGACACTTCACTGGCTATGGCTGACAGGGCCTCCAAGTGGCTTCACATGCTCCCTTTCTGTTCCCCTCTGCCGGCTCAGTGGCTCACATGTTCCGTTAATGAGAACCGGCAACACACACAAGACACATGTACCGTGTCAACTGTAATTATATTAGAAAGCACTGCCTCTCAGCTGTGGCCTCTCAGTGGCATTGTGTAATGTACTCCAAAGGGTTTCTAAAAGGCAAAAGATCTTAATGTGCTTTCTGAGTGCATCCAGTTGAATCACATAAAAAGATGCCAACAACAAAACTGTAGATGCAGGCAAGGATTATTGTTTAGCATATCGGATTTATCCGTTGCCATCTCTCAGATTGAGTTTGCTATTTGTTCAATTCTGGACACACCATGCCATATTAAAATGTCTAGGATAAAATGTGTTAAATATAATATTCAATTATAGATGTACATGCTATAAATGGAGGGCAGTATTTGCCTCACATCTAGCTCCAGGGGTACATTGCCTCACATCTAGCTCCAGGGCTACATTGCCTCATATCTAGCTCCAGGGGTACATTGCCTCACATCTAGCTCCAGGGGGTACATTGCCTCACATCTAGCTCCAGGGGGTACATTGCCTCACATCTAGCTCCAGGGGTACATTGCCTCACATCTAGCTCCAGGGGTACATTGCCTCATATCTAGCTCCAGGGGGTACATTGCCTCATATCTAGCTCCAGGGGTACATAGCCTCATATCTAGCTCCAGGGGTACATTGCCTCACATCTAGCTCCAGGGCTACATTGCCTCACATCTAGCTCCAGGGGTACATTGCCTCACATCTAGCTCCAGGGCTACATTGCCTCACATCTAGCTCCAAGGGGTACATTGCCTCACATCTAGCTCCAAGGGGTACATTGCCTCACATCTAGCTCCAGGGGGTACATTGCCTCACATCTAGCTCCAGGGGGTACATTGCCTCACATCTAGCTCAAGGGGGTACATTTTTGTTTTATCTATTTTATTTCACCTTTATTTAACCAGGTAGGCCAGTTGAGAGCAAGTTCTCATTTACAACTGTGACCTGGCAAAGACAAAACAACGCAGAGTTGCACATGGGATAAACAAACGAACAGTCAATCACGCAATAGAAAAATCAATGAACAGCATGTGCAAATGTAGTTAGATTTGGGAGGTAAGGCAATAAATAGGCCATAGAGGTGAAATAATTACAATTTAGCATTAACACTGGAGTGATAGATTTGCAGATGATGATGTGCAAGTAGTGATAATGGTGTGCAAAAGAGCAAAAAAACGAAAAACAATATGGGGATGAGGTAGTTGGGTGTGCTATTTACAAATGGGCTGTGTACAGTGATCGGTAAGCTGCTCTGACAGCTGATGCTTAAAGTTAGAGAGGAAGATATACAGTGCCTTGCGAAAGTATTCGGCCCCCTTGAACTGTGCGACCTTTTGCCACATTTCAGGCTTCAAACATAAAGATATAAAACTGTATTTTTTTGTGAAGAATCAACAACAAGTGGGACACAATCATGAAGTCAAACGACATTTATTGGATATTTCAAACTTTTTTAACAAATCAAAAACTAAAAAATTGGGCGTGCAAAATTATTCAGCCCCCTTAAGTTAATACTTTGTAGCGCCACCTTTTGCTGCGATTACAGCTGTAAGTCGCTTGGGGTATGTCTCTATCAGTTTTGCACATCGAGAGACTGACATTTTTTCCCATTCCTCCTTGCAAAACAGCTCGAGCTCAGTGAGGTTGGATGGAGAGCATTTGTGATCAGCAGTTTTCAGTTCTTTCCACAGATTCTCGATTGGATTCAGGTCTGGACTTTGACTTGGCCATTCTAACACCTGGATATGTTTATTTTTGAACCATTCCATTGTAGATTTTGCTTTATGTTTTGGATCATTGTCTTGTTGGAAGACAAATCTCCGTCCCAGTCTCAGGTCTTTTGCAGACTCCATCAGGTTTTCTTCCAGAATGGTCCTGTATTTGGCTCCATCCATCTTCCCATCAATGTGAACCATCTTCCCTGTCCCTGCTGAAGAAAAGCAGGCCCAAACCATGATGCTGCCACCACCATGTTTGACAGTGGGGATGGTGTGTTCAGCTGTGTTGCTTTTACGCCAAACATAACGTTTTGCATTGTTGCCAAAAAGTTCAATTTTGGTTTCATCTGACCAGAGCACCTTCTTCCACATGTTTGGTGTGTCTCCCAGGTGGCTTGTGGCAAACTTTAAACAACACTTTTTATGGATATCTTTAAGAAATGGCTTTCTTCTTGCCACTCTTCCATAAAGGCCAGATTTGTGCAATATACGACTGATTGTTGTCCTATGGACAGAGTCTCCCACCTCAGCTGTAGATCTCTGCAGTTCATCCAGAGTGATCATGGGCCTCTTGGCTGCATCTCTGATCAGTCTTCTCCTTGTATGAGCTGAAAGTTTAGAGGGACGGCCAGGTCTTGGTAGATTTGCAGTGGTCTGATACTCCTTCCATTTCAATATTATCGCTTGCACAGTGCTCCTTGGGATGTTTAAAGCTTGGGAAATCTTTTTGTATCCAAATCCGGCTTTAAACTTCTTCACAACAGTATCTCGGACCTGCCTGGTGTGTTCCTTGTTCTTCATGATGCTCTCTGCGCATTTTAACGGACCTCTGAGACTATCACAGTGCAGGTGCATTTATACGGAGACTTGATTACACACAGGTGGATTGTATTTATCATCATTAGTCATTTAGGTCAACATTGGATCATTCAGAGATCCTCACTGAACTTCTGGAGAGAGTTTGCTGCACTGAAAGTAAAGGGGCTGAATAATTTTGCACGGCCAATTTTTCAGTTTTTGATTTGTTAAAAAAGTTTGAAATATCCAATAAATGTCGTTCCACTTCATGATTGTGTCCCACTTGTTGTTGATTCTTCACAAAAAAATACAGTTTTATATCTTTATGTTTGAAGCCTGAAATGTGGCAAAAGGTCGCAAAGTTCAAGGGGGCCGAATACTTTCGCAAGGCACTGTAAGTCTGACCAGTGAAATATACTGTACCTGCTGGAGAGTGTGCAACGGGTGGGTGCTGCTATGGTGACCAGTGAGCTGAGATAAGGCGGGGCTTTACCTAGCAAAGACTTGTAGATGACCTGGAGCCAGTGGGTTTGGGAACGAATATGAAGTGAGTGCCAGCCAACAAGAGCATACAGGTCGCAGTGGTGGGTAGTATATGGGGCTTTGGTGACAAAACAGATGGCACTGTGATAGACTGCATCCAATTTGCTGAGTAGAGTAATGGAGGCTATTTTGTAAATGACAAGTCAAGGATCAGTAGGATAGTAAATTTTACGAGGGTATGTTTGGCAGCATGAGCGAAGGATGCTTTGTTGCAAAATAGGAAGCCGATTCTAGATTTAATTTTGGATTGGAGATGCTTAATGTGAGTCTGGAAGGAGAGTTCACAGTCTAACCAGACACCTAGGTATTTGTAATTGTCCACATATTCTAAGTCAGACCCGTCCAGAGTAGTGATGCAGGACGGGCAGGCAGGTGCGGGCAGCGATCGGTTGAAGAGCATGCATTTAGTTTTTAAGAGCAGTTGGAGGCCACGAAAGGAGAGTTTTATGTTGGATATCTATGAGGGTGGTCATACGAGATTAAAATATATACAAAATATATACGAAAAAAACAAGGAAAGCGACTATTTACATGGGACAAGACGGGACAAGACAAACACATGTCCGACTGCTGCGCCATTTTGGGACATCTAGCTCCAGGGGTACATTGCCGCAATCTTTCCTCTGGTCTAAAAAAAGTATCCCAATGCCCCAGGGCAGTGATTGGGGACATTGCCCTGTATAGGAGGGGTAACCCAGGTGTGCTCTCAAAATGTCTAATCTGGCCCTCCTACCAGCACGGCTACCTAACCATCCCCAGCTTCCAATTGGTTCATTCACCCACCCTCCTCTCCTTGTAACCACTCCCCAGGGCATTGCTGTAAATGACAATATGTTCTCAGTCAACTTACCTGTTAAAATAAGGGTAAAATAAGAATATAAAAAGAGGGCCATGAATGAGAGTAAAATCGATGATTCACTCTTTCAACCATGATTTGTCCTTGAAGGGGTTTTGTTGGAAAAATGTAATTTGACCATAATCTACCCCTTACACTATTGTATGGGGTTTGAATATCCTTATTATACCTTCTGTAACAGGATGAAGACTCAGAGGTGTAATTTCAGGTGTGGTGGAGTCTGAAGGGAAATGGCCTAGAAACAGTCGGCTCAAATTCCACTTGAAGACACTTCATACGAGCGGCTAAAGAAAATATGAATACATATAAACTGAAATGATATTGTAATACTGCTGAGCCTTGAAGAACAAGGAAGTATTCTCAGAGGGAACTTATTTCAAGGAAATAAATCCTCTCTCACCTTCATTAATGTTTTTATGGACGAGTGAAAGGCGAAGAAATTGTATATGCTGTTGAAGCAAAACAATAGAGACTAATTGCTCATATTTTGTTTGTTTTTTTGGTATGTTATTAGGATCCCCATTAGCTGTTGTGAAAGCAGCAGCTACGCTTCCTGGGGTCCACAAAAAACATGACACAATACAGAACATTAATAGACAAGAACAGCTCACGGACCGAACAACATAAAACATTTGTTTTGTAAGAACAGTCTATACCAAGTCCTTTTTGAAGTGCACTGCTGCTGCATACTGATGGGTCTATTCATAGATTGAAAGCTGCTTCCTATAAAAAGGTACATTATTTGTAGAGTTTCCAAACTGAAGTTACTATACACTAGTAATTGTATGGACTGCTTATTACCATACGATGAAGGGATACATTAAAGGTATGGTTACTCAGAGACCTTTGGAAGTTTTCATTTTGGACTAACGATAGCCTTTACCTTGAAGACATAGCCTTGGTACTTTGCTTTGCAGCTCAGCCCCAGAAGATAGGATGGATCTGTCTTGAATGGAGCGTACTGGCTTCATGGAAATGCAGAGCAACCTCAGACTTCTATTGAGTGACAGTTTGGCAGGTCTAGCTGAAATCACTGCACCAACCCCCTTTAACCACAGTTGTGACTATGGAATATAGACAGCTGCAAATTGAGATTCATCAGGCATACATTCTTGCTCGCCGAAATCTATATTCAATTTTGGAGCATCTGTTAAGGCAGTGGCAAGCCGAGACACACTGGGATGGAGAATCGCTTAAGTGTTCTGAGATTGTGCGCAGCGAAAAGCTCTCTTTCCCCACCATCAGAGATGGGGAGTGTTTTAAAATAGGTTCCTTGGGAAACAACAACACACTCATCATAAACACATGCAGATACTCACATGAAATGAGCTGCCATTTTGAGTCTATTTCACTGTCAATGATATCACCACCATGTCTCTTCTTTTTTTACTATTGGCATGAGTCCAGAGTCCAGTCATATCAAATCAAGCAGTGTCAAGTACTAATATTTTTCTTCAGAATAATTAAGAATCTCTATGTCAGATTACGTATGCATGTTGGGCTTAGATCGCCCCATTAGCAGTGAGGCTTTTCCTGGGGACTGTAATTTAGACGAATGATCCACAACCGTCCAGTCTCGTGAGCTCATCAGATCTAGAGAGGTATGTTACACCTAGAGAGCCTTTCAAACAGCCTCTAACACTTCTAGCACTGCAGTGCCTCTTACACTGCTGTCCCAAGCACAATACTAGTGGGGAAAGCACAGGCAGCTGCATAGCATAGCATTATGTATTCTCAACTGGACTGGTTTCTAGATGAATCATTTAGGTAATCGTGTTTGAGTCTTCTGAACCAAGTTGGATGAGATAGATGATCAAGAAGGAAACAGAAAGAACATTTCCGCTAGACTAGATACCAAGGCAGAACTCCCTGTCTCTGAATCCAAGATAAAGTACAAGAAAAACACCTGCGACGACTGAACAATTGGAATACCAACGACCTGGACTATATGGCAGCTAGTGCTCAAGCGTGCCTCATCATTTGACCATGCTAATGAGGACTTGTAGAGGAGAGGATGTGAAGACGTGATTATCATTATTTGCAGGAAATGGACTTGAAAGGTCAGGACACTGATTACACCTGCAGGTGGAGTTCACCCCACAAAACAACACGAGGGCAGAGAGAGGGCATTGTTAACACAGCCTTACAGGAGTTTCAGGTTTGCTTTGATGACGCAGGAGCCAAAATGCATATCTGGAAGCCAACCTGCTCTGCTCAGATCAGAACAATAACCTTGGCCTTTGCACCCTCTGCGATCCAGCTGTTGTTCTGCTGTTACTGTAGTTCAGATGCAAATTGTACATGGTTACAGTACACAGCAGCGCAATCCAAGTGAGGTCAGCCTAAAGGTCAGCTTAAAGGTCAGCCTAAATTGATATAGCAAATGTCCAGAAGGATTTTCTTTTTTTATTAGTTCATTCAAACGTTGCATTGAACTGTTCCAAGCAACAGTGAAGCGGAAGCTACGTTTTTCTCTAAAGATACATTTATTGAGAACATCAAAAGCTGATAAGTACTAAATTAACGTTCCCAGTCAATCAAATTTGTTTAGCAGTTTTCCAGAATAGAAAATAACAGATCTCCTGCATAGCAAGATATTGCATTCTTGATTGAATATGCAGCGGGGTTTCCTTTTGTTTAAAATTGGTAACACTGTCTATAATGCTTTGACAAGTTTAATTAACCAATCAAAACGTGCATTCTTGGAGCACAAGAATAATTGCTGCTGAAACTTGGTCATCAGGTTTGATTGAATGTGGAGTTCCTAGTGTATTTCCTCAAAACCATCCCTCCATATGATAACAAAGCTTACCCAAATCTCAAATATTCCCTGAACGCATGCGAGTGGTACTACCTTCTATCATCCCTGTTTGCATGCAAAATGGGCTCCATTTTTAAGAGCCTTAGAGAATACATGATGGTGCCAGTAAAGCTGTTTATTAGCTCGTAGTGAACGATGAGCCATGTCAGCTGATAGAGGAAGGAGGTCTTTCCTAGTTCCCCGGGAAGCTGAAGATAGTAAAATGACAATCAATAAGCATGCTTCGTTTGTTTTATGCCCAGTCTCCAAACACCCCTAAGTAAAAAATATATTATTTTCTCGTTTTTTGGGCCAGATCTCTTCTCACAACGGTGCCATTGATTCCAGAGTCAGTTTATTAAGCTAAACAGTAACCCATCCAGATACCACAAATGGCTTACAGCTTCATGTGCTGCATTCTATGGCTATTTCAAATAATACATGCACAGTTTTTCAGAGAAAATATAGCTGTATATACTATATATATTGCTGTGTAGAAATATCTCAAATTGGAGGGCTTATTCAATTACAATAGCTATTTTATATGAATTGTTTCAAGTCAGAAGGCACACCCCATGCACATGTAACACTTTGTAGACATAATGGTAAATGACAGCTAGTACGTTGATATTTGTTTACTCAAGAGAGAGCGAGAGCTTACTTTGTGAGTCCAATTTAACATGAAGTGAAATACTTGTCAGTTGAGGCAACCTCATTCTATGTTCAGGCTCACACAACACCTTGCAATGGCTCTGTCACTCATCCACCCATCATGTTTTCACTGCTGGTGGAACATCACTGTAGAGGAAGAAACAAAGGTCACCAACAGCTCTGGGTTCACACACTATTTGAAATAATATCACTTTATCTGTACTTGCTTGAGCTTGCCTTGCTTAATGGACCAGTTGTAGTTCCAGCACTGCAAGCCCCGCCGGTATGGCACTCCAGGCAGACTTGATTAAACGCTTAAAGAATTTGAAAGATTTCAAATAGTAGTTGAATCCATGCTTGCTCACCAGTGCTGTTTTATTTTATTTTATATTTGATACATTTTTTTTACCCCCTTTTTCTTCCAATTTCAATTCTGATCTTGTCTCATCGCTGCAACTCCCCAACGGGCTCAGGAGAGGCGAAGGTCGAGTCATGCGTCCTCCGAAACATGACCCGCCAAACCGTGCTCCTTAACACCCGCCAGCTTAGCCCGGTAGCCAGCTGCACCAATGTGTCGGAGTCACCCTGCAGGTGCCCGGCACGCCACAAGGAGTCGCTAGAGCGTGATGAGCTAAGTAAAGCACCCCCTGGCCAAACCTCCCCTAACCCAGACGATGCTGGGCCAATTGTGCGCCAATTGTCACGGCCGATTGTGAAACAGCCTAGGATCGTACCTGGTGACACATCTCTAGCACCTCGATGCACTCGGGAGGCCACCAATGCTATTCTCATCATACAAGTGCAGTTAAGCCAGTCACATGCTTCCCAGTCAAAACAATTTGTGTGTATATTATAACACCATTTTGTTAAATTTTCTTGCAAATTAAATTTTTCTTGAGGCAAGTTGAAGTGTGGCCCTTCATCGGAGTTTGGTTAACAGTACTACTCCTAGTAGGAGTGGGAACATTATGTTTTTGTTGTCATTCAAGGAGAGACGACTAGTTTTCATGCACAAATACTAAACAAAACACCTGTGCAACTGAGACCTCCTCTGCAAAAAATTCAAAATTAACGACAGATTTCTTGATTTACTATTTTGAGGAAGTGTTTCAAGCTATGTTGCTGCTACGGTGGCTCAAGAAGGACTAACAAGAGTAATATTGACACATTTTCCCCTTTTTTCTAGCAAAGGTCTTTAGGGAGTATTCGAGCACAGACGATCGCTTCGCTGAGCCAGGTTCTGCTAGGAGCAAACAGAACCTATGTATGCGGACGCCTTAAGAGGGCAAGAAACATGCATCTGGTTTTTCTTTTTAGTTTCCAATCCCAAATGGGAACTGCATTCCATTTGCCACTTGGCAGTGGTACATAAACTTTAATTTACATCTTGTTGGCAAGTAATGATAGAGAATGGGAAGCCATTCTATAATTCCACACCAGGAACAATGCAGTTGAACATAGATGCTAAAGGACAGGGCACAGTGGCTAAGTGGGATTGATTTACCAGCCTCACCTAGAGAGGGCGGGAGAGTGAGTAAGTGAGTGAGTGAGTGAGTGAGTGTGAGAGAGAGAGAGAGAGAGAGAGAGAGAGAGAGAGAGAGAGAGAGGGGAACCCAGACAGTGTCTAGTCGCTGATATTAATGGGGGACTTTGGGGATGACGTGTAGCTTTCGGCTGTGGTGCTTGCCCCCTGGTTGTTGACAAGTAGAGAAGTTGATGGTGATTGGTTTCGCTGGGGGCTATTTGTGCAATCAGCATGTGCATATGGTGTATGTCTAGAATATGGAGATTATATTCCATATCAGCGTGTGAGAGGTAATCACGACATGACAGAGATCAATCCCTCCACTGTTATGCTTGTTGAGGCACAGAATAGGTCTGAGAATAGGTTTCAAGAAATAACCCCCTGTGAGAGGGTTCAGAGAGAAAGGAAAGACTCCCTAATGCGTTTGAAGTGGTGACCCTTCTTGTTCTTGTCAGAGCAATCAGAGCAGTAATCTTTTTGGTGGGAATGTGTAATGTGGGCTTCCCGGTATGAATATGATTACAGTAAGACATAGTTTAGGGTTTGGGACAAGTGTGGAAAGTATGTTTACTGTGAAGCTATTCTACGTGCTACCCTATTGTCTCACACTGTCAAAGTCAACGCAGTCACCAGCTGTGTTGTCTCAAATCAAAATACTAATTTGCTTTATAGGGTATTTTGATAGGCGTGAGTGCTAACTACCGTGGTGAAAGCAGACTCTGTTTGCAAAGTCTGATCCTCTCTGCGTTTTACTGTTAGAATTACTGCAGTACTATGACCCCAACAACTCATTGTAACACATCTAATTGCATTCGATTATGTTGTAACACCTCTAGGCCTACAAAACAAGTCCTCTTTGGAGGTAGTCTCCAATTTGGTTGTCAGGGATACTTTTCCTAGTCAGACAAAAACAACCTCTGAGCCTGAAAAAAAGTTTAGTTACAGAGGCAGGATTCAGCAGTCTAGGACTTCAAGCAATAACCTAAGCCTGATTTGTTCTGTTTTCTGTAATCCACACCACTTGGGGATAGGTAGTTTATACATAAATTGGTTGTTGATCGAAACATTCATATCTCCTTATTCTGAATAAAATTACATATTTAAATCAAGTTAGCACAGTGCTTGTCTGGAGGTAAACTATTGAGCAACTAGCTCTATATAGAGCTATCTCTACTGGTGTATGTTCTGTAAATGGAGACAGAACATTATACAGAGGTCTCTTTGCTGTAGCCCTGCTCTCTTCAATGACTGCTGTGGGAGTAGCTAGTCCCAAAGCAGAAGGGAATTGAAAAGGTCACTACACAAGAATGAGAGAAGACCGCACACTCCATTCAACAATCTCAATGGAGGTCTTGCGTTACAAGGGCTTATTCATTTCCCCAAGTCCCCCTCGGGGTGACGTCCCCAGATTCAGCCCAGAGCCCAGTGCTTTTTACCGGCACCAGCACATCTTACGTTTCATTCTAAAGACACAATACTAACATGTCATACCAATTTAAACAACAGCAAACATTGACTGTAGACGTGTGGTCACGACACTCAGAAACCCTGCATCTTAAATGGTGATTTTGCATAACGTTCACTGCAACATGTTGATGAGGTCTTCAGAGTAACTAGTTAATAGCTGGAAAAAGCAGCAGCAATGGACCAGTTGAACCGGCGTATATGAGTGATACTTTGTTTTTCTGAGCTCACTCACGACCAGAGACGTACACTTTGAATACATCCAGAATGTGTCATTTAATTGCTCTCGAAGCCATGTTTTGTCAAATTGAAAGTGTGCAGATTATGTTTAAATGGCCACCGAGAGCTTTTTCAGGAAAAAAAAGCTCACTAAGGCAATTTCTACCACTTAGGCAGGCCAAGTTGGTATACATGTAACCAAATATCAATATAACTAATGGGCCTCGCTATCAGTTCTTTGAATCAAGGGGAGTCTGACGCTGTGTCCTGCTACCCCACACATTACATTTATTAGAGCGGTCATTAAGGTCATTAGCCACCTTATTAACCCGGACTATTGATGCCAACATGTATCTTATCAGACCACTATGACTTTCGACTGGAAGGAAGACATGCTAAACTGGACAAGCATTTCCTTGGTGGATGTCTAACATCCAGCAATGACAGCAAGAGACTTCGGCCGATTAGAAAGCGTCACCAAAAATGTTTTTAGGAACCACACGGGAACACGCTCTTCTTTAGACCTATGACACACACTGTGTGTCATAGGCATTTCCAGGTCCTAATCACCAGTGACCACATGTATCTAGGCTGATAAGCAGATTTCCGCTCGTGTTGTTGCCAAGGGGATTAGCCACGGATTAATATATCACTGACAGGCATTTCCCCTGATTGGATCCCCATTATCGCCATGCAATGATGGTCAGTTACAACAATGTCATAAAAATCGGGGTGATTATCACATTTTAACTAATGCATCTATCAGCCACTGTATCAACTGCTTCAGTGGACACAGATCCAGTCCAAGAACACCATTCAACTAAATTATTTATTAGTGCCCCTGACATTTAATATCCATAAATGGGCATTCTAATAACTAATACAGTTCTGATCATCTGGAAAAAAAATGGTATTGCCACGGAATAATGGCAATAGCATAAGGATAATGTGGCCATTGATTTAGGTGCTCTATTGCAGGTTGTGAATTTAAATGGTTCAATGATAAAAAACAGAATCAAATCAAATCAAATTGTATTTGACACTTGCGCCAAAAAAAACAGTAGACTTTACCGTGAAATGCTTACAGAAAATAATATTGACAAAATAAACTAAAGAAAAAAACAAACAAAAAAAAACAATAAAATAACAATAACGAGGCTATATACATGGGGTACTGGTACCGAGTCAATGTGCGGGGGTATAGGTTAATCGAGGTAATTTGTACATGTAGGTAGGGGTAAACTGACTATGCATAGATAATAAACAGCGAGGGGCAGCAGTGTAAAAACAAAGGGGGGAGGGGGGTCAATGTAAATAGTCCATGTGGCCATTTGATTAATTGTTCAGCAGTCTTATGGATTGAGGATAGAAGCTGTTAAGGAGCCTTTTGGACTCAGACTTGGCGCTCCAGTTCTCTGCGGTAGCAGAGAGAACAGTCTATTACTTGGGTGACTGGTGTCTTTGACAATTTTTTGGGCCTTCCTCTGACACCGCCTAGTATATACAGTTGAAGTCGGAAGTTTACATACACCTTAGCCAAGTACATTTAACCTCAGTTTTTCACAATTCCTGTCATTTAATCATAGTTAAAATTCCCTGTCTTAGGTCAGTCAGGATCACCACTTTATTTTAAGAATGTGAAATGTCAGAATGATATGAGAGAGAATGATTTATTTCAGCTTTTATTTCTTTCACATCACATTCCCAGTGGGTCAGAAATTTACATACAGTCAATTAGTATTTGGTAGCATTGCCTTTAAATTGTTTAACTTGGGTCAAACGTTTTGGGTAGCCTTCCACACGCTTCACACAATAAGTTGGGTGAATTTTGGCCCATTCCTCCTGACAGAGCTGGTGTAACTGCAATTTCTACCACTTAGGCAGGCCAAGTTGGTATACATGTAACCAAATATCAATATAACTAATGGGCCTCGCTATCAGTTCTTTGAATCAAGGGGAGTCTGACGCTGTGTCCTGCTACATTACATTTATTAGAGCGGTCGTTAAGGTCATTAGCCACTTTATTAACCCGGACTATTGATGCCAACATGTATCTTATCAGACCACTATGACTTTAGACTGGAAGGAAGACATGCTAAACTGGACAAGCATTTCATTGGTGGATGTCTAACATCCAGCAATGACAGCAAGAGACTTCGGCCTATTAGAAAGTGTCTTGGCTAATTTATTTTGATTTTCCCATGATGTCAAGCAAAAAGGCACTGAGTTTGAAGGTAGGCCTTGAAATACATCCACAGGTACACCTCCTTTTGATTCAAATGAGCCTATCAGAAGCTTCTAAAGGCACAGTCAACTTAGTGTATGTAAACTTCTGACCCACTGGAATTGCGATACGATGTATTATAAGTGAAATATTCTGTCTGTAAACAATTGTTGGAAAAATTACTTGTGTCATGCACAAAGTAGAAAACTATAGTTTTTAAACAAGAAATTTGTGGAGTGGTTGACAAACGAGTTTTAATGACTCCAACCTAAGAGTATGTAAACTTCAGACTTCAACTATGGGTCATTGATGGCCCCTTACGGTCAGATGCCGAACAGGATTCTTTCGATGGTGCAGCTGTTCAACATTTTGAGGATCTGGGGGCCCATGCCAAATCCTTTCAGTCTCCTGAGAGGGAAAAGGTGTTGACGTGCCCTCTTCACGACTGTCTTGGTGTGCTTGGACCATGATAGTTTGTTGGTGATGTGGACACCAAGAAACTTGTAACTCTCTACCCGCTCCACTGCAGTCCCGTCGATGTTAATGGGGGCCTGTTCGGCCCTCCTTTTCCTGTAGTCCACGATCAGCTCTTTGCCTTGCTCACATTGAGGGAGAGGTTGTTGTCCTGGCACCACACTGCCAGGTCTCTGACCTCCTTGATATAGGCTGTCTCATCATTGTCGGTGATCAGGTCTTCCATTGTTGTTTCATCTGCAAACTCAATGATGGTGTTGGAGTTGTGCATGGCCACACAGTCATGGGTGAACAGGGAGTACTGTAGGGGACTAAGCACACATCGCTGAGGTGCCCCAGTGTTGAGGACCAGCATGGCAGATGTGTTGTTGCCTACCCATACCACCTGGGGGCAGCCCGTCAGGAAGTCCAGGATACAGTTGCAGAGGGAGGTGTTTAGTCCCAGGGTCCTTAGCTTAGTGATGAGCTTTGTGAGCACTATGGTGTTGAACGCTGAGCTTTAGTCAATGAACAGCACTCTCACACAGGTGTTCCTTTTGTCCAGGTGGGAAAGGGCAGTCTGTACATGGACTTGCAGCACCTTATATGTACATGGACCTGCAGTACCTCCACCAGCCGCAGCTAAGTAACATTATGCAGTTGCTGTACTCATAATATGCAGGAGAACTATCGCCTTATGGTTAGATAGCCGTTTTGCAAGCTTGGCTTCAGACGCAATCATTAGGCAAGGGCAATTTAAGTGTAGGAAAGGATAATACAGCATCTGTGCAACCAGTAAATACAGGGAGTAGTGTTAATCCCACCTGTAGTCCCGCAGCCAGACAATTTTCTGTGGCTTCTGGAAAGAAATGCTGATGGCATGCTCTACTTGTGTCACTCTTTCAGCTGATAGAAACTTTCAACTTTCCATTAAGGAACGATTCAAAGTCAGAGCCTTAGCCTTCCCAGGTCTCTCTTCCACCCGTTACGGGGTCTGAGCCGCCGAAGCCTCCAACCATTATCTTTGATAAATTGAAAAACCTAGTCTTTGGCGACTCCATTAAACACAATATTAGACATAAAAAGTATAGTCTAGCAATCATACACTGATTACCAGGGGGCAGTGCTACTGTAGAGGCTAATCTGAAGATGGTGCTGGCTGAAGCTAAAACTGGCAAGTTTAGGGAGTATAGGGATATTGTTATCCACGTTGGCATCAACAATGTTAGGTTGAAACAGTCAGAGGTAACCAAGTGCAACATAGTTTCAGCGTGTGACTTAGCTAGAAAGATGTGTCAGCATTGAGTAATTGTCTCTGGCCCCTTCCCAGTTAGGGGGAGTGATGAGCTCTACAGCAGACTCGCACAACTCAATCACTGGTTGAAAACTGTTTTCTGCACCTCCCAAAATTTATAATTTGTAGATATTAGTCCCACTTTCTGGGACTCACCCACAAAGGACCAAGCCTGGCCTGCTGAGGAGTGACGGACTCAATCCTAGCTGGAGGGGTTCTCTCATCTTATCTATCAACATAGACAGGACTCCTCTAGCTCCACAATGAGATAGGGTTCAGGCCAGGCAGCAGGCTGTTAGCCAGCCTACCAGCTTAGTTAAGTATACCCCTAGCACAGTCAGTGTAGTCAGCTCAGTTTTCCCCGTTCAGACCGAGGTCAGGCAAAACTGAACATGGCGGTGTTCGCCTTAGCAATCTCACTGGAAAAAAAGACCTCCTCCATTCCTGTCAATATTGAAAGAGATTGTGATAACACCTCACATCTCAAAATGGGACTACTTAATGTTAGATCCCTCACTTTCAAGGCATTCATAGTCAAATAATTAATCACTGATCATAAACTTGATGTAATTGGCCTGACAACAATGGCTTAAGCCTGATGAATTTACAGCGCTAAATGAGGCCTCTCCGCCTGGTTACAATTATGACCATATTCCCTGCACATCCTACAAACGCGGAGGTGTTGATAACATTTATGAAAGCAAATTTCAATTAACGGAAAAAACAAATTACTGCATTTTCGTCTTGAGGTTCTTGTCATGAAATCTATGCTACATACATAATCACTTTTTATAGCTACTGTTTACAGGCCTCCTAGGCCATATACAGCTTTACTCACTGAGTTCCCTGAATTCCTACCGGACCTCATATTCACGGCAGATAATATTCATAGTTTTGGTGACTTCAATATTCACATGGAGAAGTCTACAGACCCATTCCAAAAAGCTTTCGGAGACATCATCGACTCAGTCGGTTTTGTCCAACATCTCTCAGAACCTACACATTGCCACACTCATACCCTGGATCTAATTTTGAGCCATGGAATAGATATTGTGTATCTAAATGTTTGTTTTCTTCATAATCCTGGATTATGGATAATCCACTTTATTCCGTTTTCAATTGCAACAAATAATTCTCAGACAACCCAAAGATACCCAGATGTCCTTCCAGACTCCCTCCACTTACCCGAAGACATTGGAGTACAACAATCTGTTAACAACCTAACTGAGGATCTAAACTTAACCTTGCGTAATATACTAAATGTGATCGCACCGCTAAAAACTAAATAAAATTGGTACAAGAAACTAGCTCCTTGACAAACAGAAAATACCCTAGTCCTGAAGCAGGCTTCCAGAAAATTGGAACGGATTTAAAAGTCTTCCGACTAGCTTGGAAAGAGAGTGCAAAACTGCACTGCTTCTCAATCAGCCAACTTTTCCAACATGATTGAGGATAATCATTTAACCACCTAACCAAGGATCTAAACTTAACCTTGCGTAATACCCTAGATGCGGTTGCACCGCCACAGTGTCCCCAGCCCCTCCCTGTCTCAGTCCTCGATATGTATGCTGCAGCAGTCTACATATGGGGGCTTGGTTCAGTCTGACCGATCTGGTATGATTCCTCTCTCTCTCAACTTGTCCCAGACCTGCTGTTTCAACTCTCCATTGATTTGATAAAGCCCTTTTTACATCAGCAGTTGTCACAAAGTGCTTTACAGATACCCAGCCTAAAACCCCAAAGAGCAAGCAATGCAGATGTAGAAGCACAGTGGCTAGGAAGAACTCCCTAGAAAGACATGTAAAGGCAATTAATTTTAAGATTCTACCTTAGAATAACAAAGTGTGATAAAATATTAAAATAATCAGCTGCTGCTTTTAAGTGAAGTTGGGTTGCCCTTGTACATCGTGGCTAAATTAATTGGCTTTTCTCTCCAGAAGGGGTTTTGTTTGTTCACTAGAAGTTCGCCAGAAGTCATGCGGCTTGCTAATTGGCTCAGAATTCTCCTGGGTGCACAATGACGATATCATTCCCCAACTTGTCTGGAGAGTCGTTGATGAGATGTTCTAAAGCTTAGGCCTCCGATGATGACTTGATATTCTCAGTATTCTGTGCAGTGCTTTACGAAGCAACACCAGTTGTTGGTAATAAGTATTTTCTAAAAAAGTTGATCCTATTAATGCATGAGTGGCTCATGAGTTATCAGGTAAGGGAAAGGGGATATCTAGTCAGTTGCACAACTGAATGCATTCAAACGAACTATGACTTGTTTCAAGAAGCTAGGCGTATGTCGTACATCACTAGTTCGCAGGAGAGGCATTTGAACGTAATGTTTTTATTTGAATCAACAACAACAAAATAATTATTCAGAAATAGCTCCTGGAACATGTGAACTGTCATGTGCCTTAATAACAAACTTGTATGCCATCTGTAAATATGAAGAAGAAAAAATTACAGGCCTAGTTGGCTTAGCCACAGAAATGCTGTGAGATTGGTCTGCCATGTAGCACGCTTCTGTCTATAATATGAATTGCTCAGTATGTGTAGATAATCCTTGCTACCATGGATTTTTTTGAAAGATATAACATTAGCTACGGTGAACTGCAAAAGTGTGGCTACTGCTCTCAGCAACATTACTGCCCTGAATTAAGCAGATGCTATCCACAAAGATCAGTGGAAAATAGTTGTGATGGACTACTTTCTGCACATGGTCAATGTGAACCGGAGTGACTTCACACAATGAGGCAAACAAGTTGTAGCTAGCTACAAACAAAACGAAAAACACAGGAAGTCGTACTTAGTTAAAGTGGTGCCAGTCTGCCGTGAAGCGTCCATCCATGTATACGGGTAAGAGTCTACCTACATTTTCCGATATTATACGTTTCAAATTTTTTCAGAAAGTCATTTTCAGTGCAAGTTAAAACATACCGTTGGCTAGCTAGCGAACATTAGCTTGCTTGCTCGCTAGCTAAGGTTACATGTATGATCTGTGTAGTAATATTATTCATATCTCAGAAACCCATTTGCATTGCTAGTTATAGCCTAATGTTAACCAGCTAGCTAACATTGAACCTAGTTGGTTAGCTTTAGCTACCTGAAGATTCATACTACAGCATTTCATGCCTGGTGGCTAGCTATAAGAATCTGTTTGTACTGTAGCTATGGGTTGGGATTATGGTTAATTGTTTAGCTGACTAGCTACAGTACATGTCTAAACAAAAGACTCCACTTTGCCAAATGATTACATGACCCATCAAGTTAGCCAGGTGTGTCTGGGGGTGATTATGACTATCTATTGTATTTCATGAACATGTGTACATGTCTAGACAACAGTGACTGATCCACTTAGATAGATGTGGCTGGGGGGTGGTTAAAGCGTTTCTTTCACATGACCCATTCATTTAGATAAGTCCAAAGTCAGACTAGGATATACCTGGAGTTTTTCCTTATTGTATGCCACTACTTTCACCATTTTCAGTCTTGAAATCTTTGGTTGTTTAGTACACTACCTTACTCACTATGTTTAGCACATAGCCTCACATGTGAATCCTTAAAGAGATGGGTGGAGCTAAGGCTTAAGAGGGTGTGAACAATGCTGAAAGGGTGTAGACAAAGAAGCGATCTCCAGTAGGTGTACCAAACATTCAAAGGCCATTTTCTCAACAGTGGGGTTATTAAGTTGATCAAATTTCAAAGCAGAATTACTTTCCCATTGTTCCTCAACTGCAGTGTATGATATACCATTTTGTAGCTCTCTCTAAAAGTCTCTACTTTTATCAAATGTAAAAACACAATTACAAATTGTGCAACATAAGACCGAATTGAGGTGGTTGGTTACAAATGTGTCTTCCGCATTGAACCCCTCTGAATCAGAGAGAGGGGAGGGGGCTGAAGGGTTAGCATGCAACTTTCATGCATCATGAGAATTTTGCCACGAATTGCCCCCAAGAGAATAACCACATGGTATGAAATATGTGCCCTTTATTCTCAGCACAGTCACACTGCTGTCTAACAGGCGATGGGATCCCACACTGAATCTATTATCAGACTGCATGCAGGATGTCTCTTGGGAAGAGTATTGCTTTGCCACCTTCCTGTTATTGATGGCCATCTGTGTTGATATGTGAATTTGCGGGACATTTCCGTTTGCCATCTTCAGGGGATTCATCATTTTATGGTTCACAGCAACTATAGAATGAGCATAATGTTGTACAACATTTTGCCATATGCATTGCATTTGGTCACGGAAACCATTCATTTATTAGGGAATGCTCTGATGACCTACATTCCTCAAACTCAACTCTGGACCTCGAAGCCAGCGCTACTGCGTTTTTGCATTGTTCCCCTCTAATCAGGAACTGATTTAGGCCTGAGACACCTGGTGAGCGCAATTAATTATCAGGTAGAACAGAAAACCAGCAGGATCCGGATCTTGTTGAGTTGAATGCCCATGACCGAAATATTGACAATTCAATGTGTGGGTGAGTCAATCTGCATGCATATCGCAAACACAAAACTGCTTTATAAATATAACACAATAAGTATAGGACAAAACAATACAATGAAAAACATGAGTTTTATGTCATTGTAAACTGAGTTTTAAGTACATGTAAACTAAGATTTATGGGTCAATATCACAAAACATTACCATTTGGACCATGCAACATTTAACATTTTATTTCCGAATTTGTGTGCCTTTCATGTTTTACTATAAAAGGGAAATATTAGACTTGTAGAAAAACATGTTGGTCAAGCTGCAGCACTTAGAGTTAGATCATTCTAAACACATTTTCAGTGAATCAGCTATTTGATATGTCCACCCTGTTACGGACATGCACTTAACTGTATTTAATTACTTTCATTGGACTATTTTAATCATATTTACATTTTCATCAACCCTGTCCATTTGTTCTGGTCAAATTATAAAGAAATAACAGATTTTGTATACAATGTGTGGTTTTATACAGAACGTCATCTAATTTGCACATTATCTTTCTAAATTGAGACAGGTATTAATTATATTTTAAGTTTATAATTGTCTGGTGTTGGCTGTGTTTTACTCTTTAAAATACATTACAACAATTATTGATATTTGACAATGTAACTGAATTAATTTGAAAAAGATGCCAAGACAACAGGGTGGACCAAGGTGTAACAGGGTGGACAGCTATAACGGACAGAACATAAATTAAACCCTGAACACTGCATACTGAATACTGAATATAAACATCTACATAGAAATACATATAGTAACAACGTTGGAACTGCTATATATTCATTGTAAAAAAACAACACAAAAATACAGTGCCGATACAAAATCATTGAAATTAGCATTAACACACATTCCTGTCCCTCTCTTCCTCCTGCCCTCTCTCGCTCCCCCTCTTTCCATCTCTCCCCCCTTTCACCCCAAATGCTCTTCCACATACTTCCAGGTGGATTTTTCCATCTGCACAGAGCGTTTTTTAACAGCCTGTGCCTCTGGCATCAGACAAATGATCTGTCCATCAGAGTACCAACAAATATCTTCCTTTGGAATTGGCCAGAATAATTTGTTGATGCCATTCCGGTGCATTCGCTTCACCTTAATGTTATGTTCCTCTACATCCATGATGATGCCAGGGTATCCTTCATGGTCATAATTGACAACACACCACTCCCGTACGTGATTAAGTTCAATGGTGCCAGGTCGCCATGTGGTGTCAGCTTTGTCATGAGATGCAAGGCGCTGGTTAGATGCTGCAGGGTCACCCAAAGTTGCTCCTTTGCGTTGAAAACAAGGACAGTCCAACATGCCACTATCAGACAAGTAATGTCCCTGTATTTTATCTGGTCTGGTGAAACACTGATAACCTGATGAATCTTCATTGTTCATTTAATGGAATCTAAGGCAGGCATCAGAGGTGAGAAGAGATAGCATATGGTAAGATATAAAGAGTAACAAACACTGTATACATTTAAATACTCAACCAGCTACTGTACAAGAAAAATGTATTTACTGTATGTGTGTATGGGGAGGAAGGAGGGCTATTCTTAAAATACTATACATGGAATATATATACTGTAATTATGCAATACAATTTATGAACAAAAACACATATTTTGCAACACATATGTGTACATGGATAATAGGGTGGACAATAACAGGGTGGACATTTTGAGCTAAAATTAGCAACTATGCTCCAAGTGATCGTGATAAAGCTAGGATAATGGCTGCACTTGAAAAGGAATTTGCATTGTTTGACAAATATATTTTAAAATGATGAAATTCGATTAGCATCTTTTATATTTTTGCTTAACAGGGTGGACATGTTATGCTTTCCCAGATCACATCACCAACATATAATGATGAAATCTAGATACTCACCAGGTTCACCACAGTTATTTTCCCGCCAAGGAAGTGACATAATTTCCTGTTTGTGATGTCATTGTAGGAAATATATATTATCTTAAAGTGCCATTAACCACAATGTAATAGGGTGGACAACGACTTTGAGGATGTTCAGAAAACAGTCAATATTGTTATAAAAAGTGCAACATTTAACATAAAAAGACTATACATAAAATAACATTTAATAAAGAACATTTGAAAATTAGGAAATATAATTTTTAAATGTAGAATTTTATTCCTAATTATTCTCCTTGAAGTTGATTGAGCAGCACTTGGGACATTGAAAAATTGCCTCCTTCCACTGAAATAAAATAGCCTAAAATGCATAAAATGTACTTTGAAGTCTATGTCATTAGCTAATTGTCTCCCAACATCAAGCATCCCCTAACTTGGGACACTCTCTAGCAGTTGGAAGACTAAATCACCTTAAGCTCAACATTTAAATGTACTGGAAAATAACAGTATGTTTTGGGACTAAAAACACCCTTCTAGCTAGCTGACCACTGATTTTTATTGCAATTTATCTAAGTTTAGGTAAGTTTGGAGAGTTTTCAAAAAAGTAACATGTCCACATTTTGTAGGATACGCTGTATATCGTACAATTCGACTGCGCGACAGACCACACGTGGTGCCAGCTTGGTTGCTAAATGTTGATATAACTGCTAAGTAAGCAAAAAGGAAATAAATTGTAAGCGTTAGATAATACATATCACGAAATCAACTGAGTGTTGTCAAGCTTTACCATATCAAAATTGGAGTCCCCTGTCGGGGGCATTTTGCACAATTTTTCTTTTTTTTTACTTTGAACCATTCACTTTTTGACACCTATCACTGTAGGCTAAGTTTATTCTAACAACAGCTACATAGAGGCAGAATTTAGTCAAATATTACAATGTATGCATCAATATTAGACTAACTGGGAGACTCATTTTAAACAAAAAATATGGGTACACTCAGTTACTGTGAAAACTTTTATCATCATCTTTCAATCCTGATGAGTGGCAGGTAGCCTAGTGGTTAGAGCGTTGGACCAGTAATCAAAAGGTTGCAAGATCAAATCCCAAGCTGACAAGGTAAAAAGGTGTCTTTCCTGAAAATCTTTCTTCCCTGATCAAGGCAGTTAATCCACGGTTCCTAGGCCATCGCTGAAAATAAGAATTTGTTTTTAACTGACTTGCCTAGTTTAATAAAGGTAAAAAAGAAATGCCTCAGCACTGAAAATGTCATGTTTATATGTTATATATGTTTAATGTTTATATTCAGAGTTGTCTTTCTAAAATGTGTATTGTGTGCCAAGTTATTTATCGACATGTATTTACCACTACAGCATGGAGTGAGGTGGATATGGTCCATGCCATGGAGGACTGTGGGGCAGGGATGGCTATCCGCCAGGCTGCCAAGGTTAGGCATCTTTTGATTTTAGAAGATTACCACGTGTATGTGAATTTTATCTACTAGTAACAGTTTTCTTTTCTTATCTACCTAGGTGCATGGTACCTCGGCAGACCCTGGCAGACAGGCTGAGAGGCCGGGTGACCCATGGTTGTCGCAGTGGACCACCCACATTGCTTTCACCAGAGGATGGACAATTCTCTGGTGCAGTACTGTATCTACTGCACCAGCCATGGGTTCCCCTTCACCAGACAGAAGCTGACGAAATACGTTAACAAAATACGCAGGTATTTGTTGTTCTATGTATTTACGTATGTTTATGTATGTAGAATGCTGGACTGAATGTTCTCAATGTGTGTGATGTAAATGTGGATGTGTATGGGGATGCCAAAACAAGCATTTTCATGCTGATGGACAATTTTATATTTTATTCTGTTGTAGGTTTCAGCACCCAGGAGGAAACAATCTCACCACTGGGGAAGAGCTGATGGAAGGAGGAGACACAAGAACCTGAGCATGAGGAGGCCGGACACCCTAGACGGGGGAGAGCTGAGTGTGCCACACATCCGACGATGGAAACCTTCTTTGCTTCTTATGAGAAGCATTTGGAGGAGAGTGGGTTGAGGGAGAAACCAAGACAAATCTATAACTGCGATGAGTCTGGGTTGCGTAGCGACCAGAGCAGGCACAAAGTGCTGGCCTGCAGGCACAAAGAGCAGGCACCAATGAGCACATCACAGTGCTAGCCTGCTTCAACGCAGCTGGGGAGGATGTCCCTCCGTTTATCATCTAAACCAGGTGTTTCCCGGTGGCCACTACACACCAAGGTAGCTGGAGACCTCAGCCATTTTGACCACTCCTACATTGTAAACAAATCAGAATTTGCCAGAGTATGCCGCTACCCTTACCAGCGCTACAAGAACATACGCTATGTGGTGGAAGAGTTTAAGAAGTGTGGCCACTTCCCTTTTGACCGTTCAGCCATTTAAGTGTCCCATTTAGTGTCGTTGCGGTCCCTACAGGGTTCCACTATCGGCTCTCCTGGAACCTGTGGTTGCCACATGCCTCAGTGGAATACACGCGCCAGTGGCAGGAGAGGCGTGAGAAGGAGAGGTCCGAGGCAGAGGAGAAAGAGTGTCGGGCAGCCCTCAGAGGGCACGGGAGAGGGCTGCCATGGATGAGACCATCGACACCATCGCCTCTGCTGGACCTCCCGCTGGAATCACTCCTGACAGCTGCATCACCATCACCAGTGCCTCCCAGTGTGCAACACCTGTAGGAGCCGCCAGAGCCCCCAGCTGCAGAAGAAGGCCACAAGCCTAATCTCCGGGCCACACCATCGTCGGCACCTCAACCACACCATTACAAACACCAGCTCCTCCAAACCATCAACGGCGGTTTCGTCCACCACCACGATGCACACCATCCCCCCTGTCTGTCACCACCAACGCAGCCTCCTCTGGACCAACTGCCTCCTCCATCTCCCCTGGTCACACCACCATAGCAGCCTCGCCTGGTGTCGCTGCCCCCTGCAATTTGAATACAGCCACCTCCACAGGTAAACACATGTTAAATGACAAAAAAATGACTGTTATGTGTTTTATAAACTGCAATGTTGAACCTTTTTTTATTTTCTTTACATATCTACAGTCCATAGCACCAGCCTCAAGGCATGTCCACCTCCTCCAAAACATCTGAAGCTTCCTCCAGAGGTATTGTTGTAAGAAAGTTGAAAAGGGTTTTCATGGAACATGTTCTGTCTAACACTAGTTTTTCTCTTAACTGCAGCACAGAAAAGGAAGAGAAAAGCGTCACCAGCCACCTCTGTCACACCACCCATGGCAGCACTCTCAGGTACTTCATAATATTTGTTTTTCACTCTCAGTTGTATCAATTACTATTGTTGCAGTAGTACTTCTACATTTTGCAAAACCATGTTAATCAATTTGATGTTTTTTTTTTTTTTGGGGGGGGGGGGGGTTCAAATAAAAGAAGACACCACCTGCTGTGCTCACTGCGGTGAGTGTGATCCACCTGCAAGCTCCCCGCAGGAGTGTAGGTCCTAGGAGCCATGGGTGTGCTGTGACTTCTGCCAGCACTGGTTCCACCGTAGGTGTGTGTAGTGGGATCTAGAGATGGTGGTGAAGCTGGATTTTTATATACGGGGATGGAGGTCGAGATTTAATTGTTTGTTTGTTTTCATAGGAAATTATTTATTTGATTTAAAAAAATACATGGCTAAAATATAATATATATTGATTCAACCAATCTTTTGTATTTCTTTCTTTACTTTCCAAGTGCATCTTTGCAACACAAACTCCAACAGTGTTTTAATTGTTCATGTCAATGCACGTGACTGAAATTAAAGTTGTATTTATTTAAACTCGTTTATATTTTAGTATTAAACTGTTATCTACTTTCTCAAAACATAAGATTAATCTGTAAAACAAATTATGAGACATTATTTGGTTACAACACTGAATATTTTGGTGAAGAACCGTATTTTAAGATTCCACAGGAGGGCACACCGGGCTACACAATAAAAAGTTGACATGCAAGTCATTTGCAGAAGGCTAGCCAACTAGTCAACTATCTAGTAAACACTTCGGATACGAGGTCGGTTTCTCATTTTTGAACAAAATGAAACAGATATATTTTGTAATTGAAGAAAATATTAAGGTGGCAGATCACTGGGGACCCTATTGCCGGTAATACGGAACTTATTTTTTTTGCTAGGCCGTTTATCAAAAAGCTGATAGTAGTGGTATTTCCACAGAAACGTTAGCAATGCTAATGGCTGACCTGTTAGCTAACATTTTCACGACACCAATAATCACAAAACATGGATGGCTTGATCACAAGATAACGCTGTTGAAGGTAATATATTTATACGGGGTTCCACGCTATGCTTCTATTATCATGAAGGCATACACACAAGGATCCTTTTGAAATTGGATCCAGTGTATATTTGTTATATACAATTTTGAATGATTTATCTTCAGGACAAAAAAGAACCCTTTTAGTGATATTGACCCTTAAATGTAAATGTGATCTGAGTTTTATGTCATTGTAAACTGAGTTATTTAAATGTAAACTGAGTTTTATGTAAATGTGAACAGTTTCATTTAAATGTCAACTGAACTTTACGACCATCTAAACAGCAGTAGAAAACTTCATAAAAAATGCTGCATTTTGTAAACACTCATGGTATTGAGAAATAACAGTACGTTGTGAGGACAAGCCATTCCAGGTCATTTGTTCAGTGAGTTTAGGTCTTTAGTTTAACATTGGTGAGAGTAGTTAGGGTTACAAAGTGATCTACAAAACCACACGCTCCACAAGCCACCAGTATAAGGTCCCAACAAACGTCTCTACTTTCCATGCAAAACTCTACACAGACTAGATAAATCACACAGGATCGAATTACCTACCTCTGTTACATGTTAGCCTGATCTTTCTCAAACCATCCGTTCAAGGCCCAATGCTTGACTCCATGCTAACACTGTCCTGAGTTGTAATGCTTAAACATTTCTCCTATTTCAGTTTTAACCGTAACATTTCCCTATATGGTAGAATAACCATCCAAAGGCCAACGTAGCTCCGTCACCTCACCCAAACAGGACAGGAATATGAAACCCCCCAAGCTTCATTCAACACGCGCCACCCTATCACATCTCTCTCAATTGAGAATATTTTTTCTCTCTTCACCCAGCACATTAAGAAAGAATCAATTTGTCAGCCAACATTTGGGAGGGGAGGGGATGGGAGTTGATGATGGGGAGGATGGTGGTGGAGTGTTGCACCTTGGGTATCAGGTGTCTCCTACACTTTCGCAGGAGACGATGACGCCAGTTCGAGGGCCCCTGTGCAAATTAACTGAAGAGACAGAAACATGCATTATTGATCCACGGAGGCATAAGCACGGGATCGGGTTGTAATTAATCCACAGCCTGGTCCCAATCAAGGAGAGGATCATATCCCTCCCCCTCATCTCCCCCTCTTTTCAAACACTAGCTGCTTCCATTCTCCATTTAACACAGGAAAATAGGTCACCTGCCTGTGGGGCAAAGCTGCTGTGGTGCCTGTTGTTTTTGTGCATGAACTACCTGTCAGTGTGCTAGTATCCTGTAATTAGATCCCACACGTTAACTCTTACGTCACAGCTATGGTTTCACATTGTAGAATCGTGTTATCCTGTACCACGACCACAACACATTTTCTGTATACCACTTGCTAGTCCTCATGTGCAAAATAGCATGCCTCAAGGACATTGAGATAAAATATGCAATTAGAAATGTTTTAACAAATGTTGACCTTTTGTCTTTCTGATCCTTTGTGGGTGAATCTCAAATAAGTGTTCGGTCTACATAAAAGCTGTACTTAATATGAGAGCTGCTGGAGTTCCAGCTAGGGGGGCGGCCGTGGCTTGCAGGATTGACTGGCTCTTCGCAGTCCTTTCGCCTCTAATGCCACTGCTGCTCGCATGCCCAGGTCCCAGTGGTGGAGGTTAGTGCAAAGGACAGTTCTCTAGCACAGGGTCCCAAGTGATGCCAAACAAACCCCTCTCACTCATTGTCTTTGTGGCTTTCCTGACAGTTTCTTTGCACCGCAGTCATGTTGTGTAAGCTTTTCATTGCAGACACATGCCAGATCTCACAATGCCTGGATAGATGTTTAAGATATAACTAACCATAGCAATCTGATGCCCGATTGCTCAGTCAAAAACCTGGCATGCAACCGTTGGTTGATGCAATGCAACATTTGTAATGTAGTCAGACTGAAATGGACCACAGTGAATGGAGATGACAGTGAAATGGGAGTTTTGTGTTATATGCCTCTTGGTGTCATAATCATACTATGATTGTTGTTTGTCATTGTTGCAGTGACCTTAAACTAAAGTTAAACACTATTTTGGCTGTGCAGGCAGTATAAAGTTGCATCAAAGAACTACTGTAACTCGTCACATGCCAAGAGCCAAACAAAATTGTTTGCTTTTTTACAATCCAGCAGATATTTGACAGGATTCGTTCAGCTTTGTCACACGTGAAATTGTATAGGTATTCCATTTACGCCAGTTATTGAAGCTTGCTGTTGTTGCTGAGTGCCTAAAAACATACATTTTCACACAGAAGTTCAGACCAAATGTGTCTGGAGAAAAGCACAGGCTGAAGAGTGTTTTGGTGTAGCTGTTTAGTGTTTCATGTGGTGTGTGAAAACTAAATCCCAACAGCTGCCCCGTTACTGTCGTGGTTAGTGAAGAACAAGCATAGCAGAGTAATTCCCTCTCCTTATCAGAACAAATGAAGATATACTGTTGTGAATACCTATCATCACAGTCATTTGCTGTTTTAATTTGGTATCAAAATGAGCAGAAAATACAAAACCACCTAATTTCCTTCCGTTCCACAAAAGTAGTGATGAACATAATGACGTGTTTACTTAAATGGTTGTACTACATGATGTGCACCATAAAAAAAATATATACATTTGGCTTTTTCTTTGAATCAATCAAGTGATGTGTTCCCTTGGCAGTTTATACAACAACATAGAAACAACCTAAACTAGTATAATGTGCCAGTCTGAGACCAAGCTATCCAAGCATTATTTCTCACAGGTAAATCAAATATCAATCATTTTTGGATTGGCAGATAAAGCCTAGTGACTTCACAACTTGCATACGTATTAGGCTACACTGAAGACCCACACACTGTAGTCCTGTGCTTGCGGTTCATCCTCCTATTGCTTCATTATGTGTAGAATGCAGCACAGTGACGCCTCACATAAACTGCCTCTCTCTGGACGTTCACCACCCGCATTCCGACCCCTTGACTTTTTCCACATTTTGTTATGTTACAGCCTTATTCTAAAATTAACTAAACAGATTTCCCCTCATCAATCTACACTCAATACCCTATAATGACAAAGCAAAAACAGGTTTTAATATTTTTTTGTAAATACATTTTTGCTTTGTCATTATGGGGTATTGTGTGTGGATTGATGAAGAAAAAATGTAATTTAATTTATTTTAGAATAAGGCTGTAATGCAAGAAAATGAGGAGAAGGGGAAGGGGTCTGAATCCTTTCCGAATGCACTGTGTGTTAGTCACATCACACAAGACACACAACCACCCCCATCACCCCCCCCCCCCCCCCCCCCCCCCCCATCCATCTAACTAAGTTGTTATGCCATGATGAACTGAACCAATTAAGCGGTGCACTTCTGCCGGGCAAAGATGCATCTCCTAATGACCAAGTCACCGTTCACAAGAGTGCTTTGCCATCCCTCCATCTATAGCCTCTCTACCTCATTACCATTCAGTCATTAGCCGTCACTCACACGGACCAGCCACTCTCATTTACAGTGAGATAAACTGCTGATCGGGGGGGTGGGGTGCGTGTTATAAATCATAATGCACTAACAATAATGCACTAACAATAATGCACTAACAACAATGGGTAGTTTTAACACTATTGGGGATAGGCCTGGAGGTGAAGTAAATCATACTAGATATGGGGATGTATAAGTACTTTGGTATGTCTATGGGAATATCCGCATAACAATATCCGACACCCAAGCTACGTATGTTCCACTGTCCATACTAGCATATCACTTACAATAGAATACATAACCAATATTGTGCTTAATAAGTGGTATGCTAGTGTGGATATTGGAACAAAGCCCCTGTTTTGAAAATAGGTTCAGGAAATTGGATTGCTGTTACTGGTACTTATTTAGTCCAAGGAGAGGGACCATAGTGAGATATAACAGCATGTCTTTTAACAATGCATTTTAAAATACTGCCATGATTGCAACAATATGAAAATGTATGTACACTACATGACCAAAAGTATGTGGGCACGTGCTATAACAGCATCCCCTCTTCTGGGAAGGCTTTCATTTAGATGTTGGAACATTGCTGCGGGGACTTGCTTCCATTCAGCCACATGAGGCCGGGCACTGATGTCCAATTCATCCTAAAGGTGTTTGATTGGGTTGAGGTCAGGGCTTTGTGCAGGCCAGTCAAGTTCTTCCACACCGATCTCAACAAACCATTTCTGTATGGACGTTACTTTGTGCACGGTGGCAATGTCATACTGAAACAGGAAAAGGCCTTTCCCAAAATTTTGCCACAAAGTTGGAAACACAGAATCGTATAGAATGTAATTTTATGCTGGAGCATTAAGATTTCCCTTCACTGGAACTGAGGGACCTAGCCCGAACCATTAAAAACAGCCAGGCCATTATTCCTCCTCCACCAAACCATACATTTGGTACTATGTATTGGGCAGGTAGCGTTCTCCTGGCATCTTCCAAACCCAGATTCGCCCGTCGGATTGCCAGATGGTGAAGTGTGATTCATCACTCCAGAGAATGTGTTTCCACTGCTCCAGAGTGCAATGGCGGCGAGCATTATACCACCACTCCAGCCTATGCTTGGCATTGAAAATTGTGATTGCAAAGCTGTGTGCTCGATTTTAAACACCTGTCAGCAACAGGTATGGCTGAAATAGACAAATCCACTCATTTGAAGGGGTGTCCACATACTTTTGTATATATAGTGTATGATGTTTGTATTTGCCTCATAAAAATTTCACGAGACCTGCGTTGTCAGTTATGTGGCATTTCAAATCTCTATGAATCAATTTGACAAAACTTTGCTCCATAGCCAAAGTACAATATGATACAATTTCCCATTTAGCAATGCAAACAAGTCCATATTTGGCAAGCAATATTTACGTTCTACATTCTAGCATAACATATTTACCTCAGGTGTCTATATCTGCATTGTAAAGACTGATTATACTTGTTCACAAACTGTCCCTACCAAGGAATTACTGTATGCACAAAACCTTATACACTGAGTGTACAAAACATTAAGAACATGGCATAGGCTAACCATGTGAATCTAGGTGAAAGCTATGATCACTTATTGATGTCACTTGTTAAATCAACTTCAATCAGTGTAGATGAAAGGGAGGAGACAGGATTGTTAAGCCAATTGAGAGATGGATTGTGTGGGTGCCTTTCAGAGGGGGAATGGGCAACACAAAATATATACGTGCCTTTGAATGGGGTATGGTAGTAGGTGCCAGATGCAATGCTGCTAGGTTTTTCATGCTCCACACAAATGACATCCAGCCAGCTTGACACAACAGTGGGAAGCACTGGAGTCAATATGGGCCAGCATTACCTTGGAATGCTTTCGACACCTTGTAGAGTCCATATTCTGACAAAAAAAAGTGTGTGTGTGGGGGGGGTGCAACTTAATATTAGGAAGGTGTTCATAATGTTTGGTATATCAAATCAAATCAAATTTATTTACATAGCCCTTCGTACATCAGCTGATATCTCAAAGTGCTGTACAGAAACCCAGCATAAAACCCCAAACAGCAAGCAATGCAGGTGTAGAAGCACGGTGGCTAGGAAAAACTCCCTAGAAAGGCCAAAACCTAGGAAGAAACCTAGAGAGGAACCAGGCTATGTGGGGTGGCCAGTCCTCTTCTGGCTGTGCCGGGTGGAGATTATAACAGAACATGGTCAAGATGTTCAAATGTTCATAAATGACCAGCATTGTCAAATAATAATAAGGCAGAACAGTTGAAACTGGAGCAGCAGCACAGTCAGGTGGACTGGGGACAGCAAGGAGTCATCATGTTAGGTATTCCTGGGGCATGGTCTCAGTGTAAATATTTGATGGTGGGTTTGAGTAATGGCATTAACATTTCGAGCTGCACATTGTAATTCTGTATTTTAGAAAAGATCACAGACCCTTATATATTTCCCAAAACCAGAAATTTGACATTCCAATTACAGCTCCTGAAAGTCCCACTCAGTAAGATGTGCATGCCATCAAAGAGAGGGCCACCGACAGAAACGTGAACATAGGATCAAATGCAGCCCATGTCATTTCCACATGTGAATAGACCTGCTGCTCTTTAAAAAAAAGATGTACTTATCTATTTTTTACTTAACACTTGTTTTTCTTAAACTGCATTGTTGGTTAAGGCCTTGTAAGTAAGCATTTCACTGTAAGGTCTGTCTCCTAATTTGGCGCACGTGACAAATAAAATATGATTTGATTCGATTTCTAAGATAAGTAAAGTATATCTGAAGTGCACGAGAATAACTTTATTTTGCAAAGTCGTATATGGAGACATGGAGTAACAGGTCCTTAATTTCTTGGTTATGTTACGAGTGGTGGGAAAAGTACCCAATTGTCATACTTGAGTAAAAGTAAAGATACCTCAATATAAAATGGCTCAAGTATAAATTTCACCCAGTAAAATTCTACTTGAGTAAAAGTCTAAAAGTATTTGGTTTTAATTGCTTAAACATACTTAAGTATCAAAAGTAAAAGTAAAAATCATAATAAAACGAGTACTTTTTGGTGTCACGGAAAATTTATGGAGTAAAAAGTACATACTTTTCTTTAGAACGGAAGTGAATAGTAAATATGAATAGTAAAGTACAGATAGCCCAAAAAAACTACTAAAGTAGTACTTTAAAGTACTTTACAACCCTGGATAAGTCAGTTGTACTAATCTCGTTTAGGATATAAATTACTTATAGTACCAAGAACAGTAAATGCAAGTCTGTAACACAATCACAGAAACAAAACTTTCCAAACACATTCAACACAAACTTGAACCCTGTGCCACCTTTCCCAGTAACCCTCTATGTTTCTGCCTAACCTATCACAGGGATTCTCCTGATTTTTCTTCTCTGTCTTTGCGATGAGCCCCATCTCCATGTTTAATTTAAACATTTTAAAGATCAGCATCCACAGAGGCTCCTTCTCATCCTCTGCCTTTGATGCGGCTCCAAAGTGTCCTGGCCAGCCTCCGACCTCTCAAACAAGGAACTGTGTAGGTCACCTGAGTAGAATTTTGAGAGACGGCACCCCCACCACACTGACCCTCTCGCTCTCCCCTCAGTCTCTCGTTCTTGTGCATTTTCTTCCTGGCAATTAGGAGCTTGCTCGATAACCCTTTTCTTCACTCTCCTAAAATGCCTATTGTGTCGTTACACCAAAAAAAAAGCACAAGAAAGAGCATTAAGACAACCAGCATCTCAGATTGTTCTGATAACATTTATGTTGTTAGAAACAGATATGATTAGTATTCCTGCAACGTTATTTTGTTGAAGTATAATTCGATATGTGAGAAATTAAGCTAATTGATAGCAACCAAATTGGCCATTATAATGTCCATATAATATTCAATAAATATAGTACATAACATCCGACTTGGACTAAACCTAATCTGTACAAACAATAGTACGCAACTATAAACATTATGGGACGACATACCGCTCAGGAAGAAGATGCGTTCTGTCTCCTAGAGATGAACATACTTTGGTGCGAAAAGTGCAAATCAATCCCAGAACAACAGCAAAAGACCTTGTGAAGAGGCTGGAGGGAACAGGTACAAAAGTATCTATATCCACAGTAAAACAAGTCCTATATCGACATAACCTGAAAGGCCACTCAGCAGGGAAGAAGCCACTGCTCCAGAACCACCATACAAAAGCCAGGCTATAGTTTGCAACTGCACATGGGGACAAAGATCTGACTTTTTTGAGAAATGTCCTCTGGTCTGATGAAACAAAAATAGAACTGTTTGGCCATAATGACCATTGTTATGTTTGGAGGAGTTAGGGGGAGGCTTGTAAGGCGAAGAACACCATCCCAACCGTGAAGCACGGGGGTGGCGACATCATGTTGTGGGGTGCTTTCCTGTAGGAGGGCCTGATACACTTCATAAAATAGATGGCATCAAGAGGCAGGAAAATGATGTGGCTATATTGAAGCTACATCTCATGACATCAGTCAGGAAGTTAAAGCTTGGTCACAAATGGGTGTCCAAATGGACAATGACCCCAAGCATACTTCCAAAGTTGTGGCATAATGGCTTAAGGACAACAAAGTCAAGGTATTGGAGTGGCCATCACAAAGCACTGACCTCAATCCTATAGAAAATGTGTGGGCAGAACTGAAAAAACGTGTGTGAGCCAGGAGGCCTACAAACCTGACTCAGTTACACCAGCTCTGTCAGGAGGAATGGGCCAAAATTCACCCAACTTATTGTGGGATGCTTGATGAAGGCTACTGAAAACGTTTGACCCAAGATAAACAATTTAAAGGCAATGCTACCAAATACTAATTGAGTGTATGTGAACTTCTGACCCACTGGGAATGTGATGAAATAAAAGCTGAATTAAATCATTCTATCTACTATTATTCTGACATTTCACATTCTTAAAATAAAGTGGTGATACTAACTGACCTAAGACAGGGAGTTTTTACTGGGATTAAATGTCAGGAATTGTGAAAAACTGAGTTTAAATGTATTTGGCTAAAGTGTATGGAAACTTCCGACCGATATTCTGACCGATATTTCTGTTTTTTATTTGTAACACATTAGCAAAAATGTAGAAAACACTGTTTTCGAGTTGTCATTGTTGGATGTAGTGTGTCGAATACTGAGGATTTTTTTAAAAATACATTTTTGAATGATACTGTAACCTAACAAAATGTGGAAAAAGTCAAGGGGTCTGAATACTTTCCAAATGCACTGTACATGCAGCCTCACTCATCCATCCTGGTGGATTACTACAATGTTAATGGGCTACGCTTCACCTAATTTCCCTCTAATGAGAGTGTCCTTGAGATGAGGCATTGTGATGAGCCGCACTACAAGTGCGCCATTTAACTTCCTGAGCCCTGAGAGGATTGTACCACATCTCACTTCCTGCTCGGTTTCAGGCACGTTATTTGCATGAGACCTAGACTTAGGTGAGTACAAGTACACACAGCAAACGACCCTGAAAATATTTGACTTTCTCGTGCAGCGATACACAGAATGGTGCATTGACTCTGTCAGAAACAATTAATGTAACAGCATTTCAATAGAACCCATTTTTTGCTGCCAGCAATGTTCCATCTGACTCTCTTTCTGTGTGCAGAAAGAACAATCTCAACAGATGAATTGGAGGAGTTGAATGCATATGGAAACAATCATGAAGGGGTCATGGAATAAATCATGGAAATACAATGCAATATCAGGGAAACTCTGGAGCGTGGATATCCAAACGCTTATACAGAAGCATAGCAAGATGACAAGGAAATCAAACGCCAGTCGGAGGGCTGTACAACAAGGTGTTGTCGCGGCAGGCATATTGTCTTGTGACGGAAACGTGAGAAGGCATTTGACAAAGAGATGGCTTTGTGTCAACCTCTGACATTATCAAAAAGCTCATTAAAGGGAGAATGGGCAATGTATTATGCCCCTCCTCCTCCTTCCCAGTACAGGTACAGTACATGACAGATGACAGTCTCTTGTATTGCAAAGAGAAGAGTGATTTGTTTACAATACGTATTCTTATGAAACGCACAGATATGTGGAATATAATCATACATGCCCTTGAATCAACCGTTTTGTCATATTTTCATCCAGCTGTCAGTTTATCTGTTCATCCCCCATCTAGCCATCAATTCATCCATCTCTCCATCCCATGTCATTCATTGTGCAACAATGTGCTCTAGTGTGATGAGGGAATCTGGTTTTCATTGATTATGATATGAATACATGAATAAAATCAGCATTAGAATGGCAGTATTTTTGGCACAGTGCCTTCGACAGCACAGAGGGTATTATAGAGTTCAAGTCATCACATTATGCCTATGACCCTGCCTCTTATTCTATTCTCTCTTTTGACGTTACATTGTGCAAAGAACTTTCCAAGCACCGTAAGGCAGTAGATTTCTGGCATCAAGAATCAAAGACAGTCAAGAACGCAAAGCACTGTTGAAGTCAGAAATTTACATACACTTTGGTTGGAGTCATTAAAACTATAGTTTGGCAAGTCGGTTAGGACATCTACTTTGTGCATGACACAAGTCATTTTTTCCAACAATTGTTTACAGACAGATTATTTCACTTATAATTCACTGTGTCACAATTCCAGTGGGTCAGTTAAGATACAATAAGTTGACTGTGCCTTTAAACAGCTTGGAAAATTCCAGAAAATGTCATGGCTTTAGAAACTTCTGATAGGCTAATTGACATAATTTGAGTCAATTGGAGGTGTACCTGTGGATGTATTTCAAGGCCTACCTTCAAACTCAGTGCCTCTTTACTTGACATCATGGGAAAATCAAAAGAAATCAGACCTCATAGAAGGCAATGCTACCAACTACTAATTGAGTGTATGTAAACTTCTGATCCACTGGGAATGTGATGAAAGAAATAAAAGATGAAAGAAATAATTATTTATACGATTATTCTGACATTTCACGTTCTTAAAATAAAGCTGTTATCCTAACTGACCTAAGACAGGGAATTTTTACTAGGATTAAATGTCAGGAATTGTGAAAAACTGAGTTTAAATGTATTTGTCCTAGGTGTATGTAAACTTCCAACTTCAACTGTAAGTAGGTCAACATAACAATTGCCTGATCTAAACCCAAATTGTGAAACCCACTACTTCTGCACCAAGGCTCTGTCAGTGTAGTCACAGTCACAATGGTTCAAGATAATGGTAAACAGACAGATGTAAACATTACGGACATACCCCAGTGGAGCTATCAAGGGTTGTTAAAGCCTAGTGGGCGTAACGTCTGTGACTAAGTGGCTATGCTAGCGCATCTGGGCCACAACATCTGGGCGTGATTCTGATTTAATTGAATAACTAGAATTTAATGTTTCCATCTGAATTAACATAAGCGATTCATTTAGGAATCAGGACAGCGTAAACTGGCAGCAATGTTCAACTTATGGGCTGGAAGAGTGGCTTGGGGCTTCGAGTTGACACTGACATTATATTGTAGTTGTATGGACAATCAAACCTTTCACATCTGGAAGTATTTTGTCATGAGCGTGTACTTTTGTCAGGCCAACCAAGAAGACCTCACATTTTGTTACTGTAGGCACATGGGTGTGGATATTTAGACAGAGAGAAATAGAACAGTGAGATCTATGCTTTATTTGTTAGTTGTAAGAGCTTGTGTACACGTTCTGGAGGAGATGTTATTGTGCACTTAACCATACGTGTTTCTTATGGAGACATAGAACCCAAGGTCATGCTAGGCTTTGCTAGTGTTGTCTGTGCTTATCCTAAACAGGGATATAGCTGGATTCAGGCTCACTTACATGGTGAAGGCAATTGACTGTGAATTGCCTCGATTGCCGTGTTATGGTTTGTAATCAGAGTTGTTGAGTTGTTTTTCTTTATCATCCGCAACACTGACAGAGCACCTCAACACTGATGGAGCCCCACGACACTGACGGAGCCCCGCAACACTGATGGAGCGTCTCAACACTGATGGATCTCCACGACACTGTCGGAGCCCCGCAACACTGATGGAGCCCCACGACACTGACGGAGCTCCGGGACACTGATGGAGCCCCACGACACTGACGGAGCCCCGTGACACTGATGGAGCCCCGTGACACTGACGGAGCCCCGTGACACTGATGGAGCCCCGTGACACTGACAGAGCCCCGTGACACTGATGGAGCCCCACGACACTGACGGAGCCCCACGGCACTGACGGAGCCCCGTGACACTGATGGAGCCCCACGACACTGACTGAGCCCCACGACACTGATGGAGCATCTCAACACTGATGGAGCCCCACGGCACTGACGGAGCCCCGCAACACTGATGGAGCGTCTCAACACTGACGGAGCCCCGCAACACTGGTGGAGCGTCTCAACACTGACGGAGCCCAGCAACACTGGTGGAGCGTCTCAACACTGATGGAGCCCCGCAACACTGACGGAGCCCCGCAACACTGACGGAGCCCCGCAACACTGGTGGAGCGTCTCAACACTGATGGAGCCCCGCAACACTGATGGAGCCCCGCAACACTGACGGAGCCCCGCAACACTGACGGAGCCCCACGACACTGATGGAGCACCACAACACTGATGGAGCGTCTCAACACTGATGGAGCCCCGCAACACTGACGGAGCCCCGCAACACTGATGGAGCCCCGCAACACTGATGGAGCCCCGCAACACTGACGGGCGCCACAACAGTGACGAAGCCCCGCAACACTGATGGAGCCCCGCAACACTGACGGAGCCCCGCAACACTGACGGAGCGCTTCAACACTGATGGAGCCCCGCAACACTGATGGAGACCCGTAACACTGATGGAGCAACTCAACACTGACGGAGGCCCGCTACACTGACGAAGCACCTGGACACTGACGGAGGCTCGTAACACTGACAGAGCTCTGCAACACTGATGGAGTTCCTCAACACTGACTGAGGCCCGTAACACTGACGGAGCGTCTCAACACTGATGGAGCCCCGCAACACTGATGGAGCGTCTCAACACTGACGGAGCCCCGCAACACTGATGGAGCGTCTCAACACTGATGGAGCCCCGCAACACTGACGGTGCCCCACAACAGTGACGAAGCCCCGCAACACTGACGGAGCCCCGCAACACTGACGGTGCCCCACAACAGTGACGAAGCCCCGCAACACTGATGGAGCCCCACAACACTGACGGAGCCCCGCAACACTGATGGAGCGTCACAACACTGACGGAGCGTCTCAACACTGATGGAGCGTCTCAACACTGACGGAGCCCCACAACACTGATGGAGCGTCTCAACACTGACAGAGCCCCACAAAACTGACGGAGCGTCTCAACACTGACGGAGCCCCACAACACTGACGGAGCGTCTCAACACTGACGGAGCACCACAACACTGACGGAGCGTCTCAACACTGACGGAGCCCCACAACACTGACGGAGCGTCTCAACACTGACGGAGCCCCACAACACTGATGGAGCGTCTCAACACTGACGGAGCCCCACAACACTGACGGAGCCCCACAACACTGATGGAGCGTCACAACACTGACGGAGTGTCTCAACACTGACGTATTTTCCTCTCATAACTTATAAGCAAATATGCTTAATTGGACATAGAAGTGTAAACCATTAAGGCCTCAATTTTTGTAGAAAAGCCTAATGTATTCAGACTGCGATTCAATGATTACTCGAAAAGACCGTTGAATAGTGGCTTAAAACACTGTTTTAAGTGTAGCGGGGATCCAGCTCACACTGGATGAGAGAGCATTACTGCATGTTTTGTTTTGAGGTTAAGTCACGCCCTGATTGTTCCAGACCACCCACCAAGCTCGGCATGAGGTATGGTTTACTGAGAGATTATAAGAGAGGTCCTAGCAAGCCATCCGTACAACAACAAAAGACTTGGAGAGAGGGTTTGTCGGTCAACTTTTCTTTTCCTATTTTTAACACTTTGTTGGCAACGGTAATGGCAAAAACACTGAAAGACTAATCACGGAGGTTCTTCTTGGTGTTCAGTGTGTATTGCATTGTGTGAATTGCTGGCATATTGCATGTGCATGCAAATGTTTCACCAAGCAGCGTCATAAACGTGTTGCTCTGCATCAGCAGAACAGCTTGATTCCACATCCACCTGCAACAGGAATGTTCACAATATCATATCTTTTTTCTTCTTTCACATTTTAATTCCAAATCAAACCCCTGTTATATGGACACAAAGGCATCTACCGCTGACCCCAATATTCAAGAGCTACTCCGTTATTCAGTTTGATGTGAAGGCATTTCCTTTCATTGCCGAGCCAAACCCTGCTGATTGTCATTGAATGAATAATGTAGTTAAGATTTTTTTTTAAATGTTTTGTTATTCAAATATTCAGCACAATGGAGAATCACTTAGTTCAGGGTTGATGCGAGTTAATATTAGTTCAAATGTCATGTTCTTTTCTTTATTCTTGTTTGGTGTGAATTTATAGACCAATACGTCCTTCAACTTCTGACGCCAACGGAGACCCAAACTGGAGTGCACCGTTTGTCTCTGTTTCTCAAAGCATGTTGTCAGGGAGGAGGGATGCTGAAGGTAGACAACAATGATCCCTGTGCTATCCATCAGAGCTAACATCGCCATGGCAACAGCAGGACAATATGACCATGAGACTCTCTTCAAGGACTTTGAGTAAACAGACACATTTGCCCAATGACACGTGGCTGACGGGTGTTCCTGAGTTGAGGTTTATCAGTCTGAGACCATTTCCCTTTGTCATTTGGATGGAACTAGGTAACACTCAGCCTACCAGAATGAAATAACTAATTGACACAATCAAATGGGCATTTATATTTGAATATAACACTTCCATTTTTCTTAATGTTATTGGCACAATCAATGTATAATTCCCCCCAATTTAGATATTAGATTATCTCTAAACAGTGTACTTAGAAAATAATACGCTTGGAAATATTCATTCGATGTAGGCTCTTGTGCAAGCTTTGCTCAAGGAAATTATTGTTTTAATTTATTAAAATATCCTTATTGTGAGTTCAGAAATACTACAGGACTCATGTGTAGCACTCATCTGTGAACTTGTAGACCGTATTAGACCCTCTAGCAATTAGCTAATGATGACCCAGCTAATTTCTAAATGGCAGTCTAACTAGTGCCAAATAGCTTTCACAGTTGGTGCCACTTTCCTCGATGTAGCTCCTGCATTGGCATCATAGTGGCATTACTGGAATGCATGGACTCAATTATGTGTTATGACCTGGTATGACATATTCCGTGACATAAATGTCATTTTAGTCAAGCACTGCCTTAAGAATGACTGCAACAGCACACTTAATGACATTCACCATCCTCTGGAGCTGATGATTTCATGGCCATGGTTTGGTTAGGATTATTGCATCCATTGAATCCATCTATTAAATACAGAAGGCAAGTAAATCAAAACAATAATTAAATGCAGTCTAACAATAGAACACTGGGAATTAAAAAAATACCTAATCTTGTGTGCAAACTTGGTCTCCATAACTGCCCTGTTTTTTCAGCCTCATCCTTCAAGCAGCCATTCAACAACATTGCACCTTTTATCATGTGATCTGGATTAGACATTACGCAAAATTCCAGGTTGGGGAGTTTGAGTAATTTCTCTTGATGACTTAAAAGAAGTGAGATGTGAACCTCTATGGCTCTCTTGGGCTGTGGTCCCTGCGGATTCCCGGGCCCTTCCTAAATCTCTTCCTTTTAAAGGGCACCGAGGTTAAGCAGGTTCAATGGAGCAAATAAATAATGAACCGAAGAGGGATAGTTAAGAATAGCACATCAGACGAGCCAGGAGACGACCCTGGTGGCCCTACGAGTCCCCAGACTTAAGACCCCTGGAAGCCCCTAGACCTAGTCTTTGTTAAATAAAACCCTACGTCTCTACTCTCTCTACTCTCGCACCACATCTGAGTCCTACCTAGATAAGGGATTTGCTCTCTCTCAGGTCCTGTCATCTAAATATAGTTGACATAGAGGCGAGACGTTATTTGCTCCTTGGCTGTCGTCGCTGTTATCTATCATCTATCATTACTGTCACGCGTCTCTGTCGATAGGAATGATGCCAATTTGATGTTGTCAACAACAGCAACGAACAAACGTGTGATTGCTACAAGGATGTCTTGAAATTCTTAATTGGCATGATGCCTCCCCTGGGCTGCTCCTATCGATTGAATTGATATTTACAGTACAGTACAGTACAACAGAAGCTGTGTTTGCATGCGTAGAAGTGAGATAAAGATAATCCCACAGTAATGATGGGAGATCATTGTATTGGAATGAGTAGTACATCTAGGTCGTGGCATGCAACTTACTGTAGCTGATTGATCTCTGAGGTTCTGTATTTCACACAAGAGCAGAGAAGAGAATCACCTTTGGACAGGACAACACTGTCTCTGTGCTACTTCTACCCTCCAACTGTGGAAAAAGTTAAGAAAAGATCAGAATTGAGCATAACTTCAATATATGCCAATTGAACAGCCTGTACACAATTGGCATCAGTTCACCATTGTCACCAGCAAGCAGAAATAATCTAAGCTTGCAGTATACCGGATCAAATTGTAAAATGTAAGTAAACATAGCTTGTTCCACTGTTGTACGAGATTGCTGGGTTTCCATTTCCATCAACGGCAACCTTGGCTCAATTCCCATACGTTATTTGGTGAAGTTGCTATCTAGTTAGTCTCGCCTGTTTAGTAAATACCTATTCTCATTTAGTGGACAGATCTTGATACATTCCTGAGCGGGATACAAACACACGTTTCCCAGGGTGTTGGAAGTAAAATACCCTGCTGCATTGACATCGTTAATGGTCACATGTTTCGGCTTCGTACTAAATGGCACCTTATTTCCTATATAGTGCAATACTACTCTATGGGCCCTGGTCAACATAAATGCACTACTTTCGCAATAGGGTACCATTTGGGACACATATTTAAGTGCAGTGTCTCTCCCTCCATGTCTTCTTTTAGCTGCCAGATGATGTGTGCTTTCAGCACTGTTGCAAGCCATTGTTGCTAATGCTGTATGTAATTACCTAAACAAGAGACCCACTGGGCACAGATGTCAATTCAACGTCTATTCCACATCGGTTCAACATAATTTAATTGAAATGACGTGGAAACAACGCACCATTAATCTCCAGCCCAAACAGATTCAATCTGTCGATTCACAACCACTGTATCCATATTGCACGTATTATATTAACATTGTTGAGCTGGGCTCATTTTAATTTGATAGATTTTGTCTGTGTGTATGTGTGAGAATGAGAGAGAGAGAGAGAGATAGAGAGAGAGAGAGAGAGAGAGAGAGAGAGAGAGAGAGAGAGAGCGAGAGAAGAAGAGACAGAGAAATATTCATATTTTCATAGAAGGGCTGTGTAAATTATATAATTGGTTTGAAAACATAAGGCAACCTCTTATACAATATTTTACAATGTTATGGAGAACTTGTTACAAAATTATTCAGATTTGTCTGATTGTTAACATAATTGTCTCTGTTTTCTAATATTCTACCTGAATAATTAGAAGTCGGCAAAATCATTAGCATCTCTGTCATTATCTCCTCTGGATATTCACAACAATCCTAATTGATTTTAACAGAGAAAAGGTTCATGTTCTGCTGTACAACCCCTTTCTCTTTTTCATGATTGTATGCTCAGAATGATTGGCTTCCATTTTGTCTAGATGTTCTTGGTCCGATCACAAAACAGGCATTTTACCATCTGTGGACTGAGTAATGACAGCCCCCGGAGACATTTCACCTCCAGCAGACTTTCCATGGGCCTCTCTGATTACAGTGTCTGACTGGATCCCAGTGGGTGGCAGGAGAAACAGGGTCCTGAGCATGAGAAAGTGGGCAGCCCATGCCAGACCTGAAGCTGGACGAAGGCCTTAGCTCGTCTGCCTAGCAGCATCCTTGGCCATCTGAATGCCATGGAGGTAATCACCCACATACTGGTCAGTCCCTCTAGGATTTAGCTGCTGCAATTCTGACATTTGGCAATATGGCAATATGCAAGGATGTTGCCCAATTTGTAGCAAAAAATGTGCTTACGTTTTTTTTTTACACGTGGCTTGATTTAATGATATGATGCATAAAATGTTATACCTTTATTTAACTAGGCAAGTTAGTTAAGAACAAATTCCTATTTTCAATGACGGCCTAGAAACAGTGGGGCAGAACAGGGGCAGAACAGCAGATTTGTACCTTGTCAGCTTGGGGACTTGAACTTGCAACCTTTCGGTTACTAGTCCAACGCTCAAACCACTAGGCTACCCTGCCACCCCAAATGTGCAGTGACTGGTTGAAATTGCGAGCCCTCTTTTTTTTACTGCAGTGATGGGTCAGTTTTATGCGATAATACTGCAATGATTTGACTGTTTTATGCGGAAATAGTGTGGTGATTGGTCAAATTTTATAAGCGGAAAATATGTGGGAATTTTTGATTCTGCAAAAAAAAAAAAAAAAGTGAATGGATAAACTAACTGATAATTTGGATACGTAAGTATGGTGTCCATTTTAGGACATCCATTCAACGTTAGAGATTATAACTTCCAAAAATCAATATCCTACAAAAACTGCATCCAACATGCTGAAAAATGTATCAAACAATAAATGTCCTAAAATTGTCACCGTTTACAGGGCATTCTACTACCGCCTGCCATTTCAAAGTCTCCCTGAAACACAGGGACATCCAGCATGGCCTGCCTTTGTGGTGGAGCTGGAACTCTGCCAAATATGTGGGCTTTCAGTCCACAAAATGTGTCTCAATGTGGGGAACGGCACAGAGGGTAACAGCAGGGTCTGATACAGTAAGTCGAGAGTGCACACTGCACGTCATGCTCTGTGTTAGTAAGAAGTGACTGAAATTAAGATAACCGGGGTAAGGAACGGCATACAAGAAAAACTGAGGTGAGAAACAATGAACGCTGGAAACTGTAGGCCTATATTACACGGAGCCAATCATCCAACCAGTTTGTTAGCAACATAGGAAGAGGTTAATAGCATGGAAAGATAAATAGAGGGGGAGCCTGGAGGTGTCAGTTGCATGTTTGTTTGTCAAACCCCGTTTGTTGTACAGTGGTTGCCGTGTGGTTACCTTCCACAAGAGCGCATGACAACATATAAGGAGATAATTGCACAGCGAGGTGTTTGGCCCCCGCCAAGTCTCTCCCAAACTTGGCATTTATGCTATTGAGATAATGAGATGTGTCAAGGAGTCCGCTGATGTGCTCAAGTTTCGCTGCTCTGCATCTTCAAACCAGCTCAATTCAGTCTCTCTTGTTCGAATGTACACAGCTGGTAAAGACATCACAAGCAGATTTCTCCTCCATGAACCTCCCCCTCCATAGATTTGCCTCATTGCATTTGCTTGGCAACAACCGTCCAATCCCTTTGCTCTAAGATGGCTGCGTGGGCGAAGCCACTTAAAATGAAGGGCTGGCCAGACAAAAAAATGCTTAACATGCTTTTGTTGCTGGAAGCAAGTCTTGCATTAAGAGAAATGCCACTAATTTTCAAGAGTGAATCACCGCAATCAGAATGCACTGCCATCGTGTTCTTCACAGAGATAAGGACAATTGGCATCAACTCGAACAAGATAATGAACGCTTCTTTAACTGCAGCAGCACATACTGTACAACTGAGTTGGATTGCAGAAGCAGCACTGCTTAAATGCATAGCACTCCAATGTGTTCTGACCCTAGTAACCACAGACCCAACACTCAGAATAATTCCCTGAAGGTTTGCGGCTAGAACAGGGCTATGCTGTGTTGCATGGATGGAGAAGTCTTTGTAAAAAAGTGGCCGATGTGCTATTCTTGTTATATTCGAAGGAAATTGATCCTTCCCCCTTGCTAGGAAGACTGTGTACTTTCAATGACAAAACTGCCACATCTCTCACAACATGGCCTTGGAAAATCTCCAAAAGCAAGAATATATTATCCCAGTTGACAAAGCTTCTCTGTCAGAGTGGCTGACTTTGACAGCTCTTGCACCATATTTTTAACTGACATGAAATAGGAATCTGAACTACTTTTGCTTTACTGCTTATTCCAATCAATTGCTGATTTAGTACCCTATTACTTTTCAGGAACAACCGACAAAATTCCAAAAACATAACTTTACCAGAGTATATTCAACATTAAATATGCACAAAGCATTGAGTCAACAGCAGGCTGACATGTTGATAAATGAGCACATAAACATCCAAGTGGATATCCAACGTCATTTATCAGGAGTGGGTAATTAATATGAACGTCATAGCATTAAGCCTAAGTGTGATGTTGTTTCTGTGGGATATCACCTTTGCTTAAACTTTTGTTTTTGTACATCATGATACATTTTCATGAAGACTAATGGGGTTGCATTGCTCTGGTCACCATGTTATTCGTACGCACTGTTCTTTGTTAATAAAAGAGAGAACATAACTAGAATATTTAAAGATTTAGGGAAAAAATACCATTGATTGGGTAGTCAATGTAGCCTACTGTTGCTCAATTGCCCAATTACTGTCTGAAAAAAATATTTGATCAAAACAAAAATGGAACGTCTTCAAAGATGATTTAGACTGACCATGTATTGGAATTTCACCAATAACAGACAACAAACAGTTATGTCGAAAATTGCATTTTGAATACAATGTTTGCCGTATTAGGAATGCATCATGACTTTGTAGAATGTTAAATGGATTTGAACAAACTAATGTCATGTGTGAAAGGTGCCTGCATTATAACAGTAACAGCATTATAATGGAATAAAGGAGCTCACCCTGCCAGCCTGCTTTGTGCCTCTCCAAATTATGGAACAAAATACCGGTGGTCCTCTGTTAATATCCTCGGAGGGAACTAAAGTTCCTGTTATCACATAGAATAATAACGAGGGCAAAAACAAACTCAGCGTTCATTAGAGAATATCATAATTAATTGGGGAGAATAACAAATGTCTGAAAAAATAAATAAGTGGTGGTGCAATACTTGGAAACGTTACTCCCCTTGCAATCCCATGCTCTTCTAAGGAAATCATGGCTCTACCTGGGCAAACAGATAGACCCAATGACAATGAATCAGTTGAAACTGTGCATCAACTAAGTCATCCTCATTGATGTGGAATGTATTGGAAGGCAACATATTGCCAAAGCACATGTTTAACAAGCTCTTGTGTGATTAACAGATGGGGAAAGCAGCCTGTGGTGTGTAACGCACTTTTTAATTACACACAACTTCCGACCATTAAAGGTGTTTGGGGTTTGACAGGCTTTTGATGGAAATATGTAGGTCTGAGGTGGTATTCTCATGAGATATACACATGGAGAAGTACTATCCTTCACAGTCATGTTCATGATCACCTTGATAAAGACTCCCAATCCTCTATTTTAAGGATTTAAGGATTCCAGATGAAAGAAAATCATCTTCCAATCTAACTCAATCTAATATGGGATTGGGTTGAATTCACTCAGTCCTGTGTGCATCCTTATTGAATAGGTGGAATGACATTCCTTTGAATAGTATACTTCAGGCTTGTTGTTTTATTGCTTCAATGGTATTCATGTTGCATGACAGACACTGCTTTTCTCTCTAGTCGTTATCGGTGTTCAGCCCATTCATTTTATAGTCACAGTTTTGAATCTATATAAATGTGCAATCCTGACTGATGTGGTTTTAATGGTTTGGAAAATAAACATAAATCCCTCGAAAGAGCATTTTGCTCGATCGTCTTCTAAATGACATAGATGGGGGATGATATTTGATTATCGCCGTTTCATTGGCTTGACACCTTGTGTGTGTGTGCGCGCCTGCAAGCACACGCCCATGTATGCGCACGCACACCCACACATTACACACGTATTGCGTTCTATTTATACATGTGTTCAATCTATCTCCTGTGCATTCTCTCAGGTCTGTCATGTTGACAAGCACTGTATGGTAAGCTTGGGGCAATGTTATGACAAATATTTCTATTCTTGCTTGCTCACTGCCTACCAGCTATATCTTGAACAGATGATATCAGACATTTGCCGGTTAGGAGAAAGCCCAACACACCACAGCTACTAAAGGTCGACTATGGAAAGCTAACATAAATGTTCTAGCACTCAAATATTCCTGGTGTCTGGTATTTGTACACACTAATGACATGCAGAATTCACTGGATGTGGTCCAAAAGAGATTAAACACACAGGACTTCAATAAGATGTCTTAAAATGATTTAAGATACAACTCGTATTGCATACATGCTGTATGTGTTTAGTATACTTCTATATTTTAGTATAGTTATGTATTTTAGTATAGCTGTGTAGTTTAGGATAGTTATGTGGTTTAGTATGGTTATACACCACCATGAATTTTTTTGGCCATTAAAATAACATCAAATTGATCAGAAATACAATGTAGACGTTGTTAATATGTTGTAAATGACTATTGTAGCTGGAAACAGCAGGTTGTTTTATGGAAGATCTACATAGGCGTACAGAGGCCCATTATCAGCAACCATGACTCCTGTGTTCCAATGGCACGTTGTGTTAGCTAATCAAAGTTTATAATTTTAAAAGGTCAAAACACTAGTCTCAACGTCAACAGTGAAGAAGCGACTCTGGGGTGCTGGCCTCCTAGGCAGAGTCATATCTCAAAGCCATATCTCAGACTGGCCAATAAAAAGAGAAGATTAAGTTGGGCAAAAGAACACAGACACCGGACAGAGGAACTCTGCCTAGAAGGCCAGCATCCCGGAGTTGCCTCTTCACTGTTGACGGTGAGACTGGTGTTTTGCGGGTACGATTCAATGAAGCTGCTAGTTGAGGACTTGTGAGGTGTCTGATTCTCAAACTAGACACTGTAATGTACTTGTCCTCTTGCTCAATTGTGCACCGGGGCCTCCCACTCCTATTTATATTCTGGTTAGAGGCAGTTTGCACTGTTCTGTGAAGGGATTATTACACAGCGTTGGACAAGATCTTCAGTTTCTTGGCAATTCCTCGCATGGAATAGCACTCATATCTCAGGACAAGAATAGGCTGATGAGTTTCAGAAGAAAATGCTTTGTTTCTGGCCATTTTGAGCCTATAATCGAACCCACAAATGCTGATGCTCCAGATAGTCAACTAGTCTAAAGAAGGCCAGATTTATTGCTTCCTTAATCTGGACAACAGTTTTCAGCTGTGCTAACATAATTGCAAAAGGGTTTTCTAATGACCAATTAGCATTTTTAAAGTGATAAACTTGGATTAGCTAACACAACGTGCCATTGGTTGCTGATAATGGGCCTTTGTATGCCTATGTAGATAAACCATAAAAAATCTGCCGTTTCCAGCTACAATAGTAATTTACAACATTAACAATGTCTACACTGTATTTCTGATCAATTTGGTGTTATTTTAATGAGCAAAAAAAAATGCTTCTCTTTAAAACAAAATAATGGACATTTCTAAGTGACCCCAAACTTTTGAACGGTAGTGTATATTTTAGCATAGTTATGTATTTTAGTATAGTTATGTATTTTAGTACAGTTAAATATTTTTGACATGTAAGTCCACGATTTTTCTCATGCAAATATTTTTTAATTGTAAATTGATTAGCTAGCACACTCCAACATCCCACAAAACCATACTAACACGTATAGTGGATTTGAAGTATGTCACAATGGTAGCCAACCCCCTTCTGTCAAAGGGTCAAATAATCACCCTGTCCATCTCAGAGTGACACGTCTTAGATTGTAACTGCAATCTCCTCCCCAGAGGGCAGGCAGACCACTGGAAGTTAATGGTTAACAGCTTCATGGGATCCTGACCATTGCTCATCCTGATAGAGACTGTACCCCCCTCCACCCACCCTCATTGTCCCCATCCACCCCCCTCTAGGGGACGAGGGACGATGGCGGGGATCATTTCATCATAATACGCCCCCCAGCCATCGTCCTCAGCAACTGCCACGCTGCGTTACCACGGCAGCCTCGGAATGCGGAGGACAGGTCCTGCGTGCTAAAGCACAAATAGAGAGAGGAAGGGAGGGACAGAGAGAGAGAGAGAGACTCTCCCCCCAGGGTGTCCACAACTCCGCTCACGCAGAAATACTTGACATTTGTATGTCTGCGAATCAAATAATCTTTGCTTGGAAATGGAAGAGTTATATAATAGGTATGAGACCTTGAAGTCTAGTGTGGTCTAGTGTGGTCTGGAGCACAGCTCCCCACCAGGGGCCACCACTTTTCACTGGAGTCAGTTCCTCTGCCTTTTGTGAGACAGCGATGTTCGTCCACCCCACGAAGAGGACAAATAAATCAACCCGACCCTGTAGCCATTGAAAAATGTGTCTTTTCTTCCTGTGTGCTGACCTTTAACAAGCCGGTGGGTGTCAACACACCAAGGACAGGACATACTGAGAGCAAGTAGTATTGGTGCTCCATGTGATATTGGTCTTTTGTCCATTTGAATGATACGGTACACCATTCACTGTGTAACAACAATGGTGGTTTTTGTTGATAAATAAAAGAAAAAACAATTTGAGCTGACAGATGAATGGAAACAAAATTGGTAACAAGACTATGGCTGGGATTCAATCCGGTCGCTTTTTGTCGACATTGCGGCTTTTAAAGGCAATGTTTGCAGAGATTGCAATCACAGTAAACACTGCAGAGATCGGCTCTATCGGAAATTACCTTTAAATACCGCATGGTCGACAGCACTCCACAGAATGAATCCCGGGCCTATGATGGAGTGAATTGTCAGTAAACATATCATGTCGTGACATCTCATTTTGATATACTGCAGCCCTACTGTATAGTTAATGCAGGAGGAATTTTCAGTTCATGTTCCTATTATAGTCTGCCTGTTCTACAGTATATAATACTGCTCTCTAACCCTATAGAGTACAAACCCAACAAGAAAGCAAACACATGTTAGCTTTCTGCAAACATTAATGTAAATATGCAAATAACCAAAACAGGGGCTTGAATATTGTATGACAACAAACAAGCGGGCCAATCCAGGAAAGAACAAATGCCAAGCGCAACTGTAACGAAGTGCACAGCACATCAATCAGATGGAAGTTGGCCCGGTTTTAGAAATGTAGTTACATTTACATTTCGCAGCCATCTGTAGTACAAAATAACAGAATTTCATGCATTTCTTCCAATCTATAAATACACAGCAAAGGAGGGGAATAAATACAGCTATAAACGGGCAGAGAAAACCTCAAATGGAAAAAAACAGCAGAGTGAAATCTGAGCACAAATATCTAATGTCTGCAAGTTTTTTTCAGGAAAACTTAATCACTTGGAGTTATATCGTTAGGGTACTTCACTTTCACTTTCCTAGGAAAATTCCTGTGTAGTGGAAATGATGAAAGCAGTTGAGCTATTACCTCTATGTGGAATTGAGGTCGATTATAATAGGTTTCTATCGCATTTTTAAAAAACTTTTGTAAAGAGGTACCAAATCTACTACTAATACTGCTATAACAACTGGGCCATTGTGCATATTGTGTGGCTAAAACATTACTTCTAGAATAGGGCCATTATAAATATTGTGTAGCTACAACATTACTTCTAGAATAGGGCCATTATGCATATTGTGTAGCTAAAACTTACTTCTAGAATAGGGCCATTATGAACATTGTGTGGCTAAAACATTACTTCTAGAATAGGGCCATTATGCATATTGTGTGGCTAAATTATTACTTCTAGAAAAGGGCCATTATGCATATTGTGTAGCTGAAACATTACTTCTAGAATAGGGCCATTATGCATATTATGTAGCTAAAACATTACTTCTAGAATAGGGCCATTTTGCCTATTGTGTAGCTACATCTGCAGGGCATTAACAGGGCCTTATCCTAATCATCAACACCCACCCACCCACTACTTGCACTTTGTCCCTTCATTCAAAGCGATCAGAATTGTATTTATGTCCTTTGTTGCAAAGATGGAGCGGTCAACATTGCTATCCCCCATTCATCTTCTTAGTTAATGAGATGATACTGTCCACATCATACCATGCATGAAAGGGAGAGATGTCTTGGAAAGAAATAACAATGATGAGAACTGAACATCACATATCATACCTGTTTCTATGATAATATCGACTGGGTCAAAATGTGCCGAACAAGGATGTGTAGGCCTTGTCTATTTAACAATTTTCACGTAATAGAGAATATAAAGTGAAAAAACATTTGTGATGAAATAACTTTTGTTTGTAAAAAATCGATGCGCCAATAGACACGTCGCTGCCATTTATAAGCTTCCTGTGAGTTTATACTTTAGCCGTGCAACAATTTGTCACCCCCGCCTTGTGTTTTCAATGCCTTTTGTGGCCCTATCAATAAACCATCCAATGTCACATGCTGGGTCCTGTTATTAACGTCTGTCTCTATTGTAATCTCGCAAAGAAATCATTGATAGCTGTCCTCCATATTTCTTTACAATCCCACCACAGACGTATCTCTCCCGGGAGGTAGGGGGGGAGAGGGGTAGTGAGAGAGAGGGAGAGAAAGAGAGAGCGAGAGAGAGAGAGCGAGAGAGAGAGAGGGAGGGTGGAGAGGGAGGGGGAGAAAGAGACAGAGAGAGGGAGAGATAGAGAGAGAGGGGGGAGATACTCCCCTCTCCACTCTAAATCTACCGTCCCACCTGAGATAAGAGCAGAATTGAGTTATTGAGCAGGCGGTTTAAGATATAAGCTTTCACTAAAGGGACACTCAAAAGAGTCACAATGAGAAGAGATTGAATGGTGTTTCATTACTTGTGGGCGATTCCTGTGTTTCCTCTCTGCATGTCTACAGCAGTGCTTCCATTAACCTGCGAGATCAGGAGCTTGCTATAGTGGAGAATGCAAGGCAGTTAACCCACTGTTCCCCGGGCGCCGTGGATGTCGATTAAGGTACCCCCCACACATCTCTGATTCAGAGGGGTTGGGTTAAATGCAGAATACACATTTCAGTTGAAGGCATTCATTTGTACAACTGACTAGGTATCCCCCTTTCCCCTTTCCCTGTATGTGTGCCATTCAGAGGATTAATGGGCAAGACAAAACATTTCAGTGCCTTTGAACTTGATATGGTAGTAGGTGCCAGGAGCAACGGTTGAGTGTGTCAAGAACTGCAACGCTGCTAGGTCTTTCACGCTCAACCGTTTCCCGTGTGCATCAAGAATGGTCCACCACCCAAAGGATGTCCAGCCAACTTGACACAACTGTGGGAAGCATTGGAGTCAACATGGGCCAGAATCCCTGTGGAACGCTTTCAACACCTTGAATACATGAGGCATCTTCCCTCATTCAGAATGCTAACATATTTTTCCTGACACAACAGGCATGGACAACCACTCCCGCTGGGTATCATACACCATTAGTCCACCTCCAACAACAGCACCTCCACAAGGCACAACGTAATGACAAAGAAGAAAGGGATACTATTTACAGTGTAAGGAGCTGACAGTAGGTTTTATTGGTTTTGAGGGAAAATGGCCCTGGTTCTACTTATTGCAATGGGCATGGACAAGGGAGAAGTGCTTTGCTTTGTACAACTCCATCGCCAATCACACCCAGCGTGAGATAATAGCGACCATAATACACTGTGTAGCTGCTAATGGAAACAAGGGGAGTTTAAGAGCACAGAGAAAGAGAGACAAAGGCAGGAGGGAGAGAAACAATTATGATGTGCTTGATTCACCCTTGTCAAGAAAAAAACACGGCTCGTTTGAGAATTAAAATAAGGATGAGATGGGGGAGAGCAAGAAGAGCCCGGGGGTGAGAAACAGCACAGCATGGTGGGTAATGGCTTCCGCCATTTTGTGCCTCTGTTAAACATTGAGGTAGTGAGGAGAAGTGTAATCACATGAATGTCTTCTGTGCTAATGGGAGATGTTGTCGCCGAGTCATCCTTCTCATGATGTCACAACAAATACACACACACACACACACACACACACACAGCAAGGGTCTACTTAGAGGCAAAGGAAGTCGTATTGCAATGCTACATGTGACAACCTGTGAGTGTTGAGTCTTAAAGACATTAGCTCACAGTCAAACCGAGTTCACTGTGGTCCTAATATAATATTTGTGACTGTTCATGCAACAGCATTCCAAATGAATGTGTTCGCTTCTTGAGAAATTGTCACAATGTCTATATCGGTAGTTTCTTTGTTATTAATAAAGGCAAAGGACACGAGTTGAACTCATGGAAATTAATGCAGTCTTGTAAATGTGAATAGCAAATGATTGCAAAGGAAAATGTGGAAAAGCACTTAGCTCGTTCCTCTGTCTGTCAACCTGTTGTTATCCAACGATGCGCACAATCAAAAGGATGTCTAAGAGAGTAACTGCTCGAAATTCTAAAGTCAACCCGAAGATATATAAAGATATTCACCTATCTGCTATTTCAGTCTTAAAAATTAACAAAAAAAGTGGAGCTGAATGTTTTTATGATTCAGCTCTAAGTCCATTCTTCTCCCTTGAATCCATGCTGGAACTTCCTCTGACATAGCTCTCAATGGGGAACAGACTGCTAGGCTAACCTACCTCCATTTCTGCAGTTCCTGTACCTCTTAACAAAACAGTTAAGTTTCACCTTGTTTCACATTGCTGTGGCACAAAACCTCCGAGCACAATGAACAGCACGACTCAACAGTCCACGTCGAAAAGTACCAGACATTTACAAAAATAACCTTGGTTGGTCAAATAATGGGCCTCTTATTGTTAGACTTGTATATCCTCCTGCATATTGCACTGTGACATAACATCATTAGAGACCTGTGCAGAAGAAAAGAGAGTGTAGACTTCCCAATACGCTCACTCAACTGATGTAGTGCTATCCATATTGTTCATTCTATTTCTATGGCTGTTTATCTGGTATGTGTTGTTTACCTGGTATGGCCCCCTTGGGCCATATGCAAGGTGAGCCAGTTCCATAAATAATGTGCAAGTTCCTCTTTCCCAAACAATGAGACACTTACAGTTGACATCTATGCTTGATGTATGCCAAGCAATTCAGCTGTTCCTTCAAACGGAAAGTTCTGCAGCTGTGGATGTGTTTGCTAACATTGTGCGTTGGTCTATAAAACTGCAGCACATGCAAGTATCTGCTACAGCATTTCACTGGACAGAAGCAAAATGTCGGCTTGAACTTACTTGTGTGCATTATTAAGAACATTGTAAACTTCTGAAGACGGTGCTAAAACAGAATCCAATAGGAAGACAATAACACCAGGGAATATGCTGTTGAGAGTAGGGCTGTAATGCCTTTAGAATGAAGGCTGTGGTGATTAGAACAAGATCAGCTCACAGAATATGTTTCAGCGCTGAGCCTGTGGACAGTTTCTCAGTAAGGCAAGACACAGGAGCTGTCCAGGGTCCTGAAACCAGCTGTCCATGCTAGAAAGCAGCTCTCTGCTGGGTTCAAAACATCAGACCGAGCCGACAGCTTAACCCGGAGATCAGTAATGTTCAGACAGCTTTCCCCCACTGCTGTACCTTCTTCTGCCAAGGAGAAACCACCTATTGACATAAGTGCAATACACGCCTTTCAGATCTGAATATCTTTCACAAGTTTTCTAATGTAGCCTGCACATAAACTGAGGTGATCCACATGCTGAAATAATGCTGTTTTTTTCTTTACTTGCAAACTGTAACATGGAGAACAGTTTGTCAAAAAGAGATTGACAGTATCTTGTGAATGTCATTGTCAAATAAGCAAAGACCATAGAGTGAGCCTGTCAAGGTGAGGATATGACATCATGCCGTCATTAACTCGGTTTCCATCCAAATGACAACAGATTTTCATTAGAATATTCTATCTGTGCATTTTTCCTTTAAACAGACTTATTTTGGATAAAAGGCTGTGTGTGCTCATGCAGTGGACATAAAAATAACTTTACAGAATAAAACATTTTCATTGCATTTTCATCTCACCGAGTGTACAAACACTAGGAACACCTTCCTAATATTGAGTTGCAGTTCTTGACACAAACCAGTGCACCTGGCACCTACTACCATACCCTGTTCAAATGTACTTAAATATTTTGTCTTGCCCATTCACCCTCAGTGGCACACATACACAATCCATGTCTCAATTGTCTCAAGCTTAAAAATGATCCTTAACCCGTCTCCTCCCCTTCATCTACACTGATTGAAGTGGATTTAACAAGTGACATCAATGAGGGATCATTGCTGTCACCTGGATTCACCTGGTCAGTCTATGTCATGGAAAGAACAATGCTTTGTAGGCTCAGTGTATAGCAAATGTTCCCACTCTGGTCTTGGTATGTGTGGTACAGTATAGCCAATAGCTGGCAGATACAGTGCTAACTACAGTACATGTTGAAATTATTATTGACGAAAAAGGCAGATTATTTTTATTTGTCAAACAGCAGCCAAGCACCGATCATCATGTCACCGGAACAAGACCCTGGACATTTATTGGATAGGAACATCATCACCGTGCACTTTCACCATCCAGTGAAGTTAATCAGAACTTTTTAAATATGTAGCCTAATAAACTGCATGTTTTCCTGAGTTGGAGGATCACACAACACACAGTATCAGCGTGTGACTCCGAGTTTACTTCGATATGATGGTTATTATATCAATGTTTTCACATAAAGGCGTTTCCACCGTCCATTATTCATTGTACCGACACATATCACACCATGCCAAACGAGCAAATTCTCTGCCACGGGATGGTTTTTCCATACTGTCAATACCGTTAAAACTATTTATTTTACTTTTTCAATACATTTTAATATTTGTGTCTACATTTTAAGTAAAAACCTGCAGTCAACTTGTGTGATACGTTAGGACATAAAGCAGATTGCGTTCTTCATTTCACCCGTCACATTATTTTACATTATGAAGCTTACGGTAGTTCCCCAGAACAGTTGAGCCAGTCATGTGTTTGTTTGTAAATAGCATTTCTTTGCAACTCTGCCTAGAAGGCCAGCATTCCGGAGTCACCTCTTCACTGTTGACGTTGAGACTGGTGTTTTGCGGGTACTATTCAATGAAGCTGCCAGTTTAGGATTTGTGAGGCGTCTGTTTCTCAAACTAGACACTCTAATGTACTTGTCCTCTTACTCAGTTGTGCACCGGGGCCTCCCATTCCTATTTATATTCTGGTTAGAGCCAGTTTGCACTGTTCTGTGAAGGGAGTAGTAGCACACAGCGTTGTTCGAGATCTTCAGTTTCTTGGAAATTTCTCACATGGAATAGCCTTCATTTCTCAGAACAAGAATAGACTGACGAGTTTCAGAAGAAAGTTATTTGTTTCTGGCCATTTCGAGCCTATAATTGAACCCACAAATGCTTATGCTCCACATAGTCAACTAGTCTGAAGAAGGCCAGTTGTATTGGTTCTTTAAGCAGAACAACAGTTTTCAGCTGTGCTAACATAATTGCAAAAGGGTTTTCTAATGACCAATTAGCCTTTTAAAATGATAAACCTGGATTAGCTAACACAACGTGCCATTGGAACACAGGAGTGATGGTTGCTGATAATGGGCCTTTGTACGCCTATGTAGATATTCCATAACAGATCTGCCATTTCCAGCTACAATAGTCATTGACAACATTAACAAATGTCTACACTGTATTTCTGATCAATTTGAATGGTAGTGTATATATAACTTTATGAGCTTGATTGCCTGTTTTTGATATTTGCTTACATTCGCGTTGTGCTAATTAGCATATTTAGCTAGCAACCTCCATGGAAATTCAATATTTCTTGTGCTAATTTTGTTAGCATTCTGGTAATGGGCATTTTAGCATTTTTTGGGGACACCCCCTTGTGTACTAAGCTGGTAATACCCTAAATCCCGGGATGAGCAAAGGATGGTATGACAATATCTGGATACCGCCCAACCTTACTGTCGACAGTTATAAAATTGTACGGCATGTCCTGTTTCCATCAGCCCGGTCGTGACTTTTTTCATGCGTCAGGTAATTCATCTGTATGAAATGGTTGGAAGGAAACCTGGTTAATGTAAATAAACGTTTGCATGGTCTCAAGTCCCAGTAGTAACCATCATACTATGTGTCTCTTTAGGCAAGACTTTGTGATAGGATTTAAATATCCTGTGAATGCCCCCAGAAGGCATGCCGTGCCGTACTGTTTTATCGTTTTCCTCCCACTCTGAAATCATATATGTACAGTATTTAATTTCACTCAGTATGAACAAAAAGATGTTCAGTTCTCTCAGTCCTTCACCTCTAAAGGCATATCATAATGCATGTAGCCTAATATGCTAAATTGATTTCCCCCGCTTCAATATACATATCTACCATTCCTATTTACAGTGTTTTGCCTCCTGTGTTTCAAGTTTGGATTCTGTGTGTCAAATTAATCTGAAAGCCACTGACTTCTATTTTCAGTTGCACTGTTTATGCCAGAGGCAACATTATATAAAAAAAAAGGAAAACCTCAAGAGGGATTTAACGTAAAAAGAAGACGAAAAAAAACACACTCCTAAATAGATTTAAAAGCATTGATGTAATAGGCTCAGAAGCAAATCCTTGAATAGATCACTATGCCAGTGTTATTAAAATGCCATATTCAACCACTGAAAAAGCCCTGGGACATGGGAAGTGCATGAGACCACACAGATAATCAGTGCCACTGAATGTACAAAAAGAGGTCATCTCAATTCTCTGTGGTAGGAAATAGACTTGGCATGGGGGCGTCATTTTGGACCACTGGTTCCCCATTCTCCATTCTCCACAGTGTTATGAGCACTGGTTCTCTGCAACCCGGTAGTAGTAATCATTTTTATAGCCCTTACTTAATTAAAACGTCAGAGCAATATGCGGCCGAGTTCACCAAATTAAAAATAAATTAAGATGGCAGATGTGGCCTTAATGGCTTAATCCAGCCTTTATATTGGCTCCAATAAAGCATAGCCACAGTCCAATATTGTTCAATACCTGCTATCTTCAACAGAATCTACTTTAGCAACACTTTAGCTCAATATTTTAACAAAAACACAGACAACAACTTTAACACATGCACATAATGACATGGCAGACACTGTCTGTTTCCTTCTCTTCATTCCAATTGAAATGTAACCCTGAGTAGGAATGTAGTACAATTAAATTAGGGGGACCCAATTTCAAGCGGGACCACTCCACTGATAAGCTGTAAGAGTGATCTGAGAGAGCACTCAGGGTTCTACTGCTACATTATGACAATATTAGACTTAAAACAGACGAAAGTGGAGAGAGTAGAAATCAGATGGGCAGAAGGAGAGAGAATAAAATAAGTCTAATTGTGTTATGCCTCAGGGCGATGAAGGGTTTCAGAGAACAACATTTTCTTGGGTGGGCACATGCCAGGCACATGCAACACAGGGTTAGCATTTGAAACTGAGCATTTAAGCATGTTGGCTTGACGCGTTTGACACCTCCGTGTAATCATATGTCATGTACTCTATGCCCTTTGGGAGGAAAATTGCCTCAAAGGAGTGGTAAAGAGGATAAGGTCAAAGATCAAGTGAAGTAAACTCAATTTTCTAAAGAAGGTGGGGGTGAACCGTGTACTGTATCTATTCCAGTTCTAACTAGTCAGTCAGCCCAAGTTAACCGGAACCATTAACATTACTTTAACCTCTAGTGACTCCCCATCCCGCATGAGGGAGCGTAATCATCGACTGACACTAATTAGCATTACGCAACGGACATAAATATTCCTAGAAAATATTCCTATTCATGAAAATCACAAGTGAAATATATTGATACACAGCTTAGCCTTTTGTTAATCACCCTGTCATCTCAGATTTTCAAAATATGCTTTACAGCCAAAGCTAGACAAGCATTTGTGTAAGTTTATTGATAGCCTAGCATAGCATTTTGTCCAGCTAGCAGCAGGTAACTTGGTCATGGAAATCAGAAAAGCAATCCAATTAAATCGTTTACCTTTGATGAGCTTCGGATGTTTTCACTCACGAGACTCCCAGTTAGATAGCCAATGTTCCTTTTTTCCAAAAATATAAATTTTGTAGGCGAAATAGCTCTGTTCTTCACGTTTGGCTGAGAAATCGCCCGGAAATTGCAGTCACGAAAACGGCGAAAAATATTCCAAATTAGCTCCATAATATCGACAGAAACATGGCAAACGTTGTTTATAATCAATCCTCAAGGTGTTTTTCAAATATCTATTCGATAATATATCCACCGGATGGAATAATGGCTACCTCTGTATTTTACGTGAGAATCACTCTGGGAGCATCAGGTGACCACTTGTGCAATGTAGCCGCATACGGGTATTTATTCAACAGAAATGCGTAAAACTACGTCACAATGCTGTAGACACCTTGGGGAATACGGAGAAAAAGTAATCTGGTTGATATCCCATTCACTGCTCAATAGGGATTTGATACCAGCAACCCTCCGGTTGCCAGCTCACTTCCCGGGATTCTAACTGGCAACCCTCTGGTTGCTGCCTCACCTCTCTTAGGTTACCTGCTGCCCATAACCATATTACCCATGTAATGCCCCACATATAATCAGTTTGTTGACAAGGAAATTCCCTGACCCATCAAAAAATAACGTGTTGGAAAATTTACAGTAAATATGAGTACATTTATTTTTTTATTTTTTAAGAAAAACATTATTTCCTTACCTGGCAAGGCCTCTGATAGTAGATGTCCATACAGTGTGACTGAAGAGTAGTTGAGCAGTCCTTAAAAATCCCCAGTGCCAACGGAATTCACAGGTCACTTATTCCAAGATTCCAATGTCTGCAATGAAAAAAAGAGAACAAATTTAATCAGAGATACAGTGGGAGTTTTCTGGTGATAGCACAGGTCTGAGCAGTAACAAGCCCAACCAACCAAGATAAACATCCTTGAAGACTGTCAGCCTAAGGAAGACAGAGGAAGGCCGCTAAGTCGAAGAAGGAAAAGACCTCTGACATATGCAGAAGTATCTTCCTTAAACGCTTGAGCAGCTTGATTATTTTTCTGCCAAAAACGGCAGCCGAGGGACACTTCATTAAATCCTAATATCTTGACCGACCAACTGGCCAAGGAAAGGGTTTAATGAAAGAAGATCCTGATTTAACTCTTAACTGTATGTTTTGGCTACTAATGTAAGTGTCATTGGAGGGGAAAGGATGCATTCATTAACATATATGATTATTCATATCAATCCATTTTCTTTTAGTCGACCCAGGATGCTATAGCTCTTCCTAATGAAGGGGAGGAGACTCAGTTTACTTGAATCAATGGTGGAGTTCCTTTAACATGGCTAAACTCCGCCCACCCAGGGCACCGGGCCATGAATTACATCATTCAGTGAGAAATACTTAATAAGACAGTTACAGTATGATGACATCAACTTACATTGTGAGCACAACTACCATGCATTACATTCATATGAAATTCACTGTAATTTTAGAGTAATGAAAATCAATGATGTTGCTTTTATCAGTCCTAGGTGTAGATAAACCTGAACAGATAAGAAATGTGATAAGTAATACAATTAATTGAACACCTTGTGAGTGAGATGGGTTTGCTCCCAGAGGACAAGAACTGATACTGTATGTTAATATGATTGAGGAAAATCACACTTCCTACTATCAAGTCATCTAGCTATCCACTTAATAACACTCTCAACAATGGAGAAACTGCATAAAGGTGGAGGAATTCAGATACTATGTCATTGTTTCAGCACAACCCACAAAGCTTTAACACTACGGCACGCAACATGGTCCAATGTGCTAATAAATCGGCACCATTTACTTTTGAGTAATGGAGAGCAAAGTTTGCTGCTACTGTTTGCTAACCTAACTATGCTATCGCTAGTCCCATAAAACATGATGTTTTCTAATGTTTATGCATAGTCTAGATAACATTTTGTATTGGCCAAGTAAACGTATTGTTTTTCAACCAAGTTAAGTATTTTGCCAACTATTTTTCATAATTGTTCTGCATCTGTATTTAAGCTATAAGGCATGAGGGGTTATGGTATATGGCCAATATACCACGGGTAAGGGCTGTTCATATATATGACGCAACACAGAGTGCCTGGATACAGCCCTTACCTGTGGTATATTGGCCGTATACCACAAACCTCAGAGGTGCATTATTGCTATTATAAACTGGTTACCAATGTAAGTAAAGCTGCAAAAATAAATGTTTTGTCATACCCGTGGTGTATGGTTTGATTTTACACGGCTGTCAGGCAATCAGCATTCAAGGCTAAACCACACCGTTTATTATTCGTAAATATAACTCTGGATCCAATCTTCTCCTTCACCTGTGCTGAAAGCCACCTGATCTACTATCTTAACTAGTGCTGCTCAACACCACCTAAATGACTTGCTCGATCTTCTCTCAACAGTGTCTTTGTCATATTTAGTTCTGGTACTGATTTGCACACATCGATCTGTATATTGGTATTAAAGATAGAGAAATGAAGTCTCTCGTTGTGCAGGCTGAAAGTGGATGGCTGTTGGTCATCCAGGAAACACACAGTAAGTGCCCAATGTGGCAATCTATGATAGCAGTGTAGGAACTCAACTTCGTGGAGGCTTTCGAGCGGAAAGCTTTTCCTTGTAATCTCCGAATTGGTCAGCAGAACAAATCTCCAAAATGGACACGTTAAAGTTCTGGTAGAACTTTTTAAACTGAGCTTGACGAAGCAGAAAGGCATTTGACTGGGACATAAGCCTACAATATCCTGTCCAAATGATTAGACAAAAGAGGCAAAGGCCTGTCTGCACAACACAATTATACAGTTCCCGGTATTTCAGAGCATGAGTGTGAAGTGTTTTCCCCCTGTTGTTTTCAGCATGTCAAAATATGAGCCTTTATATAGCTTAGTTCACCTGAGCACTGACAATGTTCTCGAAAAACAAACAAACAAATTGTATTTTCTTTCACATGAAAACTGAGACTGCCCATGCAACAAGCACAGTCCGTGGGCGTTGACGAACCAACAAATGTTCAATGCCTTATAAATGCTCACGAACGTTGCCGTTTTCTGACGGCAGCCCACCCACAGATTGGAATAATCCGCCGTTGAAGGATTTGGAAGACTGGAGTCGTGGAGGGATTACGAAGCGGAAAATGAGTGCAGCTTAATTGGAGCAAAGACTTAATGAGAGTCCCTTGAGGACTGTAATCAGTGGCAGAGGAATGGCCCAGGTAGGGAGAGAGCACGGTCAAAGAGATCAGGCTTTCCAAATGATAATAGCAGGGTTTTTCGATTCCATGCCTGAGCCTGACGGTGAGGTTGTTAAGAACTGAAGAAGGGTGTCTCTGGTGTCCCTCATCACTTGCTTTATTTTGAGGCTAAGAAAGGTCATTTCAGGAGAGGTGCTTCAGTTCAACGGAGCATAAGTGGCAACAACATAATACCGATTCATGTAAAACAGATGTATGTCTATTTTGTCAATGGGGACCAGATTAATAAAGGATAGCTAGAATACATAATAATCTGTTCCAGGTAGGTAGAAATGCTGACCCTCTGAAAATGCTCTACAAATTAAACTACATTAGCTTCCTTTGCAGATGTATGCTATTGGATTACGTTTTCTTCAAGCGTTAGATCTTGTCAGGCATTCAGATAGACTTTAAGTTACTTTTGGTTTGGCTTCAGCTGTTTCTCTTCCTGGCAATACTTTAGTGTGAACACTTTGCTGACTATGTCATTTAGATCAACACCAGGTGGTTAAACGTGATCATTATGTGTGTACCACACACACACACACACACACGCACACACACACACACACACACACACACACACACACACAAACACGCACACACACACACATGCACACACACATACACGCACACACAAGCACGCTTTAGGTGTTGTTTTGTCTAAAAAATATCACCTAGTCTACACAGTCATCACTCAATGTTTACTCTCTTTCATTGTAAGATTTCAATGCCTACGTTGAGGAATCATCCGTTGACCAACCAGCTTCAGATGAATGCCTGAAAATCCTATATTAGTTTTTCTGCATGCCATTGAGAAATTGTAATTTCCCATCTGGATTCTTATTTGTTTACCAAATATTTGGTTTTAGTATGTGTCCTGATTGAGTTAGTAGCATTTTATTGAGCAGTTTCACCTTTGTGCAGTCTCAACTCACATCTCTGCACAATAACCATAAAACTCCACTTGTGTCTGTCCCCATATCTGTAAATCAACACTTAACCTGGTAGGATTTACTGTGTTACTTTGCATTCTGCTTCAATAATAATTTCACAATTGAATTGTGTTGCATTCAAGGCCTGGTGTCATATCTCAGTTTGTCCCGGACAAGGCTTGCACAAATTGCACCGAATGTGGATCTAGCGTTCATCTGACGATCGTTCAGCACACTTTGTTTTAGGGACCACAACATTTGTCACGCAATTCTACATGTAAAATCGGTGCGCACTCAGGTTGAGGTGCTATTGTACTCTCGGCCAGCAAACGTTATAGGTATGTCTGAGCTCTAAGAGAAACGTATGCCTCTTAATCTTTGCAGTCCACTGCAATCCTCACTCAAGCCCCTCTGGCTTGGTCACCATTGTGATTCCATTATGTGGCGACAGACTGAAGCAAGTCTGAGCTTGTGCATTCAATTCAACTTAATGACACACATATGCCGAAGGAGGTTTTAGGCTCAGCTGCATTGATCCACAGCTGAATTCGATTACACGCACACTGAGGACCATTAACAGCAATAATTTCTTCTTCTGTTTCAATGTGATGTCCAATTACATTGCATTAGCCAGAAGTTAGCCATCTAGATTAGCACTGACCATCAACATTTGATAGTTACGATACTTAGACTAGAGTTAACCAGGACATACAATTACTTTTGTGTACAACCAGCTGGGGCAAACTGCCATTGTACCACATGCAATTAATTGCTGCCTCCGAACTAGAGCAACAATAGTGGCTTTTGACGTCAGCAGATATGTATCAGCAGATATATTCGACATCACATTTTTATCAATCTAAATATCTCTCTCATCGTTGATTTCAATGGGGTGAATGGGGCCACTAATGTCAAGGACAAAATATTTATATAGTTCTACAGATAAACTGTCATCTATAACAATGAGTCGGTGATTTTATCCAAGCAGAATTTTCACGGTGATGCAATACATTTCAGTCATCAAGAGTGTAGATAAACAGGGAGGTACCCTAGGTAGAATTTGCTGGATACAAAGACATCATTAATTGTCTTTGAGAGTGAGTGTAGCACTGAGTGCAGAGAAAACATTGTCAGTAGGCATCAGTACATAGCCTAGGAATGTTTCCTTCTCTTCCAAAAAGGCAAACAGAGGTCAGTATTCATATTGTGAAAACTTCAGGATTAAAGTGATGTTCAAGAGAACAAATTGATATGTAAACGACGAGGATGAAACAAACAAGGGGAACTTAAGCCTGGAGGCACAGTCAGTAAAGAACAGCAAGTCAAAAAATGGACGCAGACAGACGGAAAGAAGTGGGATAAAAGTTGAATGCAAATGTACCTGCTGGGGCCCTAGACAAATACATAAATTTCCAGATAAAAAGAACGCGTGAAAAAAATATGGTTGTGGGGGTACACAGCAGTAAATTTTTTTAAAGAGAACCTTTTTTAGAAGATATAAAAGACGGATGAAAAGGGAGAAAACTGCTTGTGCCTTTGGCCTGCGTTGAGAGTTGTTGCTGAGAGCTTGGTGAATAAGACCCAGTAATGCCACGTGAACGCTCTTCCTACACAAAGGTTTATTGCATTAGTGCTCAGAGCGGCACTGTGTGTGAGTCAGACTCCGACAGTGGGACTGGCTTCATTAGACAAATCTTACACAATGGGCAGGGAAAAGGCCAAGACAGGCTCCCTCAGGAGACAAAGTGCTCTTTTCCATCTGCAGCATTGTCAAACTTAAACTGTGACATCTGTCCCAATTGAAGTGCTACTGCAGCTGATGTTAAGGAGAAGGAGTGTTAAGTCAGAAATTATCCGAACAGTTTTCAGTTATTGTTTTGAAGATGGTGGGCCTTAGGGAATCACTGCTAGTCATTTCTAAATTAATGGGTCCCTCAGAGACATGCAGAATATATAGTCAATGGCATTATTTCTACCATTCACACACCATCCTCCATACAGTGCCACCACACATGCTACCTTGCCGTCTCAAAGATAGCTCAGGTCAAAAGTAACTGCCTCCCTATGGGACAGTATTCCAGAACATGAGAAGAGTCACAGAATGGTATTCTGGAAGAGACCTGTAGGTCATGTTCTGCCTGAATCCCAAATGTCAAGGGTCGTGTAGGGTCTGTTATAAAGACTGTTATAAAGACACCTCTACTAACCTTTAACCAGAGAAGATCAGCAGCTTGAATTACTAGAGGGAGGGGCACATACATACATACATGACAAGTGCTAAAATACATTATAACCGCATCATAATGCATTATCATTATCAGGTTTAAATTAAAGTGTTACCAGAAAGCTTTGCACACACAGACAAGCAGACACTTCTTAAAATAGACTCGTACGCCAGTGTATGCACACACACACACACACACACACACACACACACACACACACGCACAATTAGCTAAGGAAGGTGATTTACACTCAGTGGCCTAAACAGCTCACACCCAGATGACAAGAAAGCGTGTGGCCTTCTCTGATGTGATAACACGCCACCAAATCTGTATTTAATTGGGAGGATTTCTCCCCACAAGAGCCTGACGGAAAGACAACAGCGAGCAAATAATAAAGCTTAAATGAGATCCAAGAAAAAGTAGGGGAAACAAAAATAAACCAACAAGACAACAGACACAAGAAGACTAAACATGTAATCCTCCACATCCTGTTCAACTGATCAGCTTCCTGTGCACAGTACCTGGCACATTCCTCTAATTTGTTGGCTCCAAATGTTAAGCAGAATCATGTCCGACACATACTTCAAGCCAAACGACAGTAAAAATGGTCGGCCGCCAGGTATTGTGAGGGATTGCTTCACGATTAAAAAGGAGCACGGGAAAACTGCAGTCTCCTGGGGTATGTCTCTACAAGTTTGGCACATCTAGCCACTGGGATTTTTAGCCATTCTTCATGGCAAAACTGATCCAGCTCCTTCTAGTTGGATGCGTTCGCTGGTGTACAGCAATCTTTAAGTCATACCATAGATTCTCAATTGGATTGAGGTCTGGGCTTAGGTCTGGCCATTCCAAGACATTTTATATGTTCCAAGCCACTCGAGTGTTGCTTTAGCAGATGAACAATTCTTGTTGGCACTGTTATTTACATTCAGATGAAAAACATCCCAACAGAATGATGCTGCCACCACCATGCTTCACTGTGGGGATGGTATTCTCGGGGTGATGAGAGCTGTTGGGTTTGCGCCAGACATAGCATTTTCCTTGGTGGACAAAAAATACATTTTAGTTTCATCTGACCAGAGTACCTTCTTCGGTATGTTTGGAGAGTCTCCCACATGCCTTTTGGCGAGCACCAAATGTGTTTGCCTATTTTTTTCTTTCATTTTTTCTGGACACTCTTCTGTAAAGCCCAGCTCTGTGGAGTGTACAGCTTAAAGTGGTCCTATGGACAGATACTCCAATCTCCGCTGTGGAGCTTTGCAGTTACTTCAGGGTTATCTTTGGTCTCTTTGTTGCCTCTGATTAATGCCCTCCTTGACTGGTCCGTGAGTTTTGGTGGGCGGCCCTCTCTTGGAAGGTTTGTTGTGGTGCCATACTCTTTCCATTTTTTAATAAAGGATTTAATGGTGCTCTGTCGGATGTTCAAAGTTCCGGATATTTTTTTATAACCCAACCCCGATCTGTACTTCTCCACAACTTTGTCCCTGACGTGTTTGGAGAGCTTCTTGGTCTTCATGGTACCGCTTGCTTGGTGGTGCCCCTTGCTTAGTGGTGTTGCAGACTCTGGGGACTTTCAGAACAGGTGTATACAGTATATACTGATATCATGTGACACTTAGATTGCACACAGGTGGACTTTAGTTAAGTAATTATATAACTTCTGAAGGTAATTGGTTGCACCATATCTTATTTAGGGGGTTCATAGCAATACATATGTGCGCACAACTTTTCCTTTTGTTATTATTTTACATTTTTAAACAAGTTATTTTTTTCATTTAACTTCACCAATTTGAACTATTCTGTGTGTCCATTACATGATATCCCAATAAAAATCAATTTAAATTACAGGTGGAAACGCAACAAAATAGGAAAAATGGCAAGGGGGATGAATACTTTTGCAAGGCACTTTATATTTCAATTGCCTGGTCTCTTTTACCTTCAAGCTCATTAGTTGTGGAGAGATACACTGCATGTAAATGGTTTGTGTTGAGAATGCTTATCCTCTCATTTTAGGTTAGGTATAGAGATGAGAGAGAAAGAAAGAATGATACAAGCTCTACCATATGTGCAGGCTGAGAAAGTATAGTCACTTCAAAAAGTACATATCAGGGTCGAAGTGACCGAGTTGAAAACATGCTTCAGTGGAGGCAATTTGAAAGTGGACATCAAACAAAACCCAGTGGGAGGAAAAATCATATTTACCTGACAGTCAGCATCTGCTGGGCTCAATTCTTGTTGGCACTGTTATTTACATGGTATAAGAGAAGATTAGCTCATTCTATTTGCATAGCTTACCCGAGGCAAGGCTATGTATATTTTGTACCATATACTGGGTGTTTACGACTGATATTCAAATCAAGGGTCCTTTGGAGACTGAGTAAATTACTCTAAAATAAAAGCATGTCAAGAGTATGTCGAATACATTTCCTGCATCTATAACCACTCCAAGACAAGTGCAACACAATAATCAATTCTGCCTCGGTGATATTAATATATTGACTTATTCACCTGTACTCTTATAATCGACCTTTATTTCTGAAAAATTACATTAATCTGCTTGTTGGTATGCTTGTGTGTCCTGCAGCATTTTCCATCAACTCGAACAAGTGTTGGAAAAATGTAATTTCATGGGTGACGAAAAAGCTAATTGGACACTGGACCATGCATTTGAATGATGTAATTTTCCCAAAATTAATATTTCTTGATTTGTCTCGGCGATATAAGCTCTATGCAAATACCCTGCCCTATGATGGTGTGTGCCCTTTTAAAGTGACATCAAAGTGACTACGTCTAATTAACCAGAAATGGACATTTAGCCTATGGTTGTCACATAATATAAAATGTACACTGTACATTGCTGTCTAATAAAATTTGAGTAAAAAAATGTAAGATTGAACCAGTGTACTAGGCTATAGCTGTGACCAATGGTCATGGACACATGACAATACCCTTTGAGAGGGTTGAGGGTCCATTTCAAATGGAGGTCCTCTATTGAACTGCAAAGTGCCACCCAAAGACCAATGCACCAATGCCATGTCAGAGCAGATGAATGGTGCCATTTTGACACCTGTATTGATTGACTTGTTAATGGATAATTCTGATTGGCCGGTTGTATGCTTCTCAGCCTCAGAAGGCTGGTCTATTCGGCTTTGGAGTGCCAGGCCCCAACTTGCAGTAAAGGGCTGCCTTTGTGTGTGCTTTATGGTACTGATGAGTTATTCATTATAATTTCCTTCATGATAAAGGCCAAAACTGTCCAAGTGTCTGTCTGCTCTGCCCATCTGTGACCCATAAAACAAACACCACATGAATGTATTTTTTCACATTGCATCTCTCCGTACAGAACTCTTCTCGTTTGCACAGTGTTCTGCCCTAAGGCCTCCCTTGTTCTATTATTTTATTCAAGATGTTGAATAGCTTTTTTACAGAGCCTGAATGAAAATGATTCATGCCCATTGAATTAAGTTTTATTTCTGTCCAAACAACAGTAAGAGGCACAACTTGGTCACGCAGTCGAGTTCCAGTTTAATTCTCTTCTTTCTTGACATTTTTCTTTTTCTGAAAACAATGACTGTACTTTTCTTTCTTTCGCAACATGAGATTTTGATGATGGCTGGCTAGAAAAACTCACAACGAGGTCATTAAACCCAAATTATTCATTCATTTCTGTGTTTCCAATTACTGAATTACAGAGGAAAATAAACCAAAACACAGACTTTTTCTATTGCTGCATGATAAGAAAGGATGAGATGGAGGATGGAGAGAAAGATGAAACACTTTAACTTCAAATAACTGAAATGACTCACAAACACTCACACCCCTAAATTCAACAATCTCAAGAGATGTGGATTTCTAATAATGTGTTAGCAATCCTGAATTAGTGGCCTCAGCTGTTGAGGAAAATGGCCCAATCAAAACATCTCAGCTTTAACATTCATCTTCATAATCTCCTGCACGTTACTGGAAAATGTCAGCTGTTATCTGCATTCTTTTCATTTGACTTCTCTCTCTGTTTCCGTTGGAATCTTGACAGGCTTCCATTTAGCCATTCTCTCACTCTCCTCACCTTGTTGCTGTTGACAGTAACTGACAGAACTTTGGGGTGTCATAAAGTCATATGTTTGCCTTAAAAGACTCATATCTTCATATAAACCTCTATCAAACAACTATACCTATCAACCTGAAAGCAAAGTGTATAACGTTTGGCTGATAGGTTAAAAGGAAAAGTTTCATTTAGGAGCTCAAGAACCAAATATTATCCACATTTACATCCGCATACACCTGAAATACTTCCTGCTCCTGCTAAACACTAGTGTTGTACTCAAACCACATCTGGCCAGTGGTAACTAAAACATGCCTACATTTCAGTGAATTAAAAAGTTAGGGAAATATTCTGGGGGTCAGATATAACTTTGTGCTGTCTGACTGGTCACAGACGCATATGGTTTACCCACGAGCAGTAGCTCCATAAATTAATGCTAACAATCAGAGTTGCCCTGTGGCCAGATCCCTAGCACGCAACTTTGTACTCAGATGGCATGCAGGCCTAGTCAACATTGGGCACAGCTGAAATTATAACTGCTGTAATTGGATACAAATACAATTTATATTACTTTCAATAATAAATGTAACATGCCTAACCCTTTCCAAAATGTTGATTAATAATGATAAAATGTTGATTAATAATGATTAACTGCTACTATAGTGATGTTGTTTTGATTCAATACTTTAACCGCTTGTTTTGTACGCTCAACATTTACACCCTGTGACCAAAACACAAAGCCCTAGTGTCTGCTAGGTCTCCACTCCAACATTGCACCCTCTACAGTGACAAGTGTTGACGTGACATCCGACATGCAAATGGAGCACTTACAGAACATCTACGCAAGGTCAATGTTTTTGTTCCTCTCTACGTCTCTCTCTCTTTGCATAACCGTCAGTAAATGGAGCCGTTGTAAACCTGTCTGTCTGTGTATCTCGCATAGGCCAACCGAGCCAGCTCAGTCGAAATGAGGCAGCCGGTGAGTGAGTGGCTCGGTCCCCTTGACTCTCCATCAACTGTTTATCAGCGAGCCCCTGTGTCACACTGATTTGTGTGGAAGGCCGTGGGAGGAGGCAGGTTGGAGAATAGAGAGAGCCGCCTGCGTTCCGTGAAGCCCGGGCCCTCACTAATGGTGCACAGCACAGGACCATTTCCCATCTTGGGAAACCGTGGGTGGACGTTGATTTCCCTTACTTCTTTTCTCATTTGTCAGAGGATATCCGGATTTATAGGTGTTACCGTGAGCCTCTAAAGTTGAAACGTATAATTTGGCCTTATATTTTGTCCCTGGCGTTTCCTCATCTTCCCCATCTCTTCATGCCTCAATGTTGAGTTGGGATCTGTGTCCCCAGGGAGCAAAACTGGTTGCAGTGAAGTCGGGCTGACGTCTTTTGTCACGTCTAATGCATTTTTAAACTAGAATGAGGTCATTATGACGTCCGATGCCACATTTTATCTGGAAGGTCTATCTTGGAGGTCTATGCCTATTGAACCACTCAGGTGACCACTCATTTTACAATTAGGATACACATCAATCAGGGGTTGATATCTCTTGGCTGTATAACACATCAAACAAGAGTTGATATCACTTGGCTGTATAACACATCAATCGGGGTTGATATCTCTTGACTGCATAACACATCAATCATGGGTTGATATCTCTTGGCTGTGTAACACATCAATCAGGGGTTGATATATCTTGGCTGTGTAACAAATCAATCAGGGGTTTATATCTCCTGGCTGTATAACACATCAATCAGGGGTTGATATCACTTGGCTGTATAACACATCAATCGGGGTTGATATCTCTTGGCTGTATAACACATCAATCAGGGGTTTATATATCTTGCCTGTTTATTTTTATTTTTTTTATTTCACCTTTATTTAACCAGGTAGGCTAGTTGAGAACAAGTTCTCATTTACAACTGCGACCTGGCCAAGATAAAGCATAGCAGTGTGAACAGACAGCAACACAGAGTTACACATGGAGTAAACAATAAACAATAAACAAGGCAATAACATAGTAGAAAAAAAAGAGTCTATATACATTGTGTGCAAAAGGCATGAGGAGGTAGGCAATAAATAGGCCATAGGCCTATAATTTAGCAGATTAACACTGGAGTGATAAATGATCAGATGAATAGCACATCTCATTACATGTAATGTGTATAGCACATCTCATTACATGTAATGTGTATAGCACATCTCATTACATGTAATGTGTATAGCACATCTCATTACATGTAATGTGTATAGCACATCTCATTACATGTCATGTGTATAGCACATCTCATTACATGTAATGTGTATAGCACATCTCATTACATGTCGGGGCTCCCGAGTGGTGCAGTGGTCTAAGACTGCCTCTCATTGCAAGAGGTGTCACTGGTTCAAATCCAGGCTGAATCACATCCGGCAGTGATTGTGAGTCCGATAGGGCGGTGCACAATTGGCCCAGCGTCATCTGGGTTTGGCTAGGGGAAGGCTGTCATTGTAGATAGTAATTTGTTTTTAACTGACTTGCCTAGTTAAATAAAAACATTTATTTGCACTGTGCATCTTGTTAGCCTTTTTCAACCCACAGTGATTCCAGTCCAGTATCGTATTGGACAAACCATCAGCAGACACCCTCAACCAGAGAGATGAATTTCATCTTAGAAATATGACCTTCCTGGGGCTGACATTCTAGTAATAAATATGACCTTCCTGGGGCTGACATTCTAGTAATAAATATGTCCTTCCTGGGGCTGACATTCTAGTAATATATATGACCTTCCTGGGGCTGACATTCTAGTAATAAATATGTCCTTCCTGGGGCTGACATTCTAGTAATAAATATGTCCTTCCTGGGGCTGACATTCTAGTAATAACTAAGACCTTCCTGGGGCTGACATTCTAGTAATAAATATTTCCTTCCTGGGGCTGACATTCTAGTAATAAATATGTCCTTCCTGGGGCTGACATTCTAGTAATAAATATGTCCTTCCTGGGGCTGACATTCTAGTAATAACTAAGACCTTCCTGGGGCTGACATTCTAGTAATATATATGTCCTTCCTGGGGCTGACATTCTAGTAATATATATGACCTTCCTGGGGCTGACATTCTAGTAATAAATATGACCTTCCTGGGGCTGACATTCGAGTAATAAATATGACCTTCCTGGGGCTGACATTCTAGTAATAAATATGACCTTCCTGGGGCTGACATTCTAGTAATATATATGACCTTCCTGGGGCTGACATTCTAGTAATAAATATGACCTTCCTGGGGCTGACATTCTAGTAATATATATGACCTTCCTGGGGCTGACATTCTAGTAATAAATATGTCCTTCCTGGGGCTGACATTCTAGTAATAAATATGTCCTTCCTGGGGCTGACATTCTAGTAATATATATGACCTTCCTGGGGCTGACATTCTAGTAATAAATATGTCCTTCCTGGGGCTGACATTCTAGTAATATATATGACCTTCCTGGGGCTGACATTCTAGTAATAAATATGACCTTCCTGGGGCTGACATTCTAGTAATAACTAAGACCTTCCTGGGGCTGACATTCTAGTAATAAATATGACCTTCCTTTGGCTGACATTCTAGTAATAAATATGACCTTCCTGGGGCTGACATTCTAGTAATAAATATGACCTTCCTGGGGCTGACATTCTAGTAATAAATATGACCTTCCTTTGGCTGACATTCTAGTAAAAAATATGACCTTCCTTGGGTTGACATTCTTGTCATTAATATGACCATCCTGGAGTTGACATTCTTGTCATTAATATGACCATCCTGGAGTTGACATTCTAGTAATACGTAAATGATGACCTATACATGTTGTATCAACACTATGGGTGATCATTGCCTGCAATCGTAACAAGGACCATTATCCTCTGTCCTCAGAGCAGTTCATACCCATTTCCAGCACAGTGTCAGTTCATACCCATCTCCAGTACAGTGTCAGTTCATACCCAGCTACCCATCTCCAGCACAGTGTCAGTCCATACCCATCTACCCTTCTCCAGCACAGTGTCAGTCCATACTCATCTCCAGCACAGTGTCAGTTCATACCCATCTCCAACACAGTGTCCGTTCATACCAATCTCCAGCACAGTGTCAGTTCATACCAATCTCCAGCACAGTGTCAGTTCATACCCATCTTCCCATCTCCAGCACAGCGTCAGTTCATACTCATCTCCAGAACAGTGTCAGTTCATACCCATCTACCCATCTCCAGCACAATGTCAGTTCATACTCATGTATCCATCTCCAGCACAGTGTCAGTTCATACCCATCTCCAGCACAGTGTCAGTTCATACCCATCTCCAGCACAGTGTCAGTTCATACCCATCTCCAACACAGTGTCAGTTCCTACCCACCTACCCATCTCTAGCACAGTGTCAAAGTAAATACATAAGGGCAACTCCAGCCTAATGAACCACAGTATTGAAACTACGCTACATTCATAACAATAAGGACTGGAAATACTGTGATACTCTCTCTCTCTCTCACACACACACACACACACACACACACACACACACACACACCTTATTTTGTTGATAACAAAGGATGAAAGGTTCACTTGCCATCTTCATCAAGCTGTGTTTTTGGTGAACTGACAGTCAGCAGACACATTGGTTGTGGATCAATAGGGGATTGAATCTTTACTCTGCATCAAATGCCAAGCCTCTTTTTAGATCAATGACTGGGGACTGTAGACAGATCCTGTTACTCTTTTATTTTCTAACCAAACCAAAGACTGCTGGAGCTGTCAGAATTAGGTACTCTCCTAGCCTGTATTCAAACTTGCGTGTGTGTGCGTGTGTGTGCATGCGTGTGCGTGCGTGCGTGTGTGCGTGTGTGTGTGTGTGTGTGTGTGTGTGTGTGTGTGTGTGTGTGTGTGTGTGTTTCATTGAAATATCTACGTAAGTCACAAAGCATAATTAAATAATTACAACATACATACTGTAATATCAAAGAAATAAGTGACTTGTTTAGACATATCTCCGTCTCAGGTTAACTCTACTCCTCTCCCAACTGCTGTGCCTTTACAATTGCACACTTCTCAGTGTGCTTTTACAAAATACAGCACTTATGTAGGGATTTCTCTGCAAAATTGTAATCTCTTAAACTTGACTTTTTCCTCACAGATCCTCTTAAACTATTCTGAGCTTTATGCAACAGCAGAATGGAGCTTACAGCGTCTGGATGACTACCTTAAATGACCTCTTATGTGGCTGGTCTACATGTTAGTTTCCTGTGTTTCGCTTTTGGTTTAAATATCACTGGAACAGGTCAGACCAAAAATGATGTTGCTAAACTGTCTGAGTTTCAGACAGTTTAGATGTCTACTAATATAGTCTTTTTAGACACATCATCATCATACTCCTCAAATGTGTTGCTTTACGGTTAGGACTCCTTGTAGGTGGATGCAGCCTATCTCAAAATGGCCGTCAGCCATCTCAGTAATATGGAGCAGCAGAAGATATCTGCCAACTTCTATCACCTCCTAGTGACTTTCAACCATGAGGCCTAATGCTAACCATCAGACATTTATGCAAATCATTAGCCAAGCTATGAGAAGATGGATTGGTGGAATCTATATGCTCTTTCCTTTCCGTCTAGCTAGCGACTAGCGAGTGTTATGACCAAGGCATGTGTTAATGATGATGAAGCTGAAGGTCCTCTCCGGCTAGAGAAACCATGAGCAGAGCTTAATGAGGTGAAAAGCTGACTTTTGGACAAAAGCAAATTATGGCCTTTCACAATCAATACGGAGAGTGAGTGAAACCCAATGGGCTATGCTTCAGTTCTGATAACAAGGAGGGAAGCAACACATTGATTTTCCTACTTTTTAGGAGGGTTTCACTCTATCTATTGATTTCAATTAACTTGGTATGTACTGACAACTGATAGGGGCTAGCTGAGGCATGTTAATAGTACCTGGGTCCGATGGAGAAAACAAAAGCATGGTCATGCCCTAGTAGGATAAATAAAAACAACACTGGATCAGAAGCACAGCTGACCACATACCTCCCACCAAAGAGAAGGGAATTGTCTCCCCAATTTAACACATTGTCTAATCAAGGATCACTTGCATTTTGTGTTGTTAACTATTGGTATGGTGTCCATATTAGGACAGCCTCATCCTCACAAGGCGATGGTCTCAGACTGGACACTACTGTAATGCTGTGAACCTTGAATTAAGAGCAAACAACGCAAAGCTTTAACACACAACCTTCTTAACATAACATAACACTCTCATGGTTCCTCCTGGCACCAGCGGGCAGCAGAGACCACCTTAGAGACTTTTATTGGACTCAGGTGTGTCTTATTATTCCATGATTGTGTCCCTGTTAAAAGAGATGTGTTTTCTGTGGTCCTGCGCCCATGCACATTTCTCTCCAAGCGGTTCTCGCCACAGAACGCAACTACGATGTAGGCATCCGGGAGCTCTTGGCAGTTAAGTGGGCTCTTGAGGGGTTGAAACACTGGTTGGAGGGGGCATCTCATCCTTTTGTGATCTGGATGAAGTATCTGTGTCCCAAATGGTACTCTATTCCCTACCTAGTGTGCTATTTACATAGGGCTCTGTAGGGAATAGGGTGCCATTTGGAACATCCTATGTGCTTCCTTTTTTCCTTTGGGTGTGAATGCTACTAATCTGAGTTAAAACATGGTACCTACAACCTTCTGACTACAGGTGACAGTTTAACTGTGAACACCCATGGTGCTGTTTCCAAAATACATGCTGTTCATGCTGTGTTCATTTCAAAAACAATGTCACATGATTATGCATGAAGTTAGATCCAACATGCCATCAACACAATGCACATAGGCACAGTTGTACTGTAGACAAACATGTATTAATGTATTCTGAATTAAAGTTAGGAGAGGAAAATACTAACCACTCCATGAAAGTATGTGTAAAAGCCTAATACAGTATGTAGCTAAAGAAAGAGTCGGATACAGAGGGGATAACATTTTTGCCAACAAAATTGGTAAAATGATTTAAAAGACTGTTGAAGTGAGAGCGAGGATGACAGCTCCAATTGTTAGCACCAGTTAAAAGCAATGGCTCAAGCTGTACTTTCAGAGTGTATTACTGCCACCTTAACACATTGTCTTCATACATAATGTTTCAGGAGAAATGTACTGTATGTCTAGTCCCCAGACAATTTCTATTGCTTTTTCACTGATGTATTTTACACTGCAATTATGCATTGCTAATGCAATGCAATTCCATTTGTTTGGGGAAAATATTTGTCCTTGATCAAGGGCTGCGCTGCTGCTTACTGTTTATTGCGGTGGTGGGACTGGGAAATGACTTGGCTTTGGCAATTCAATACATTTAAAAAAAATCATCCTCACTATGCTATTAAAACATTTGAATGACCTCCTACAATGCAGAAAGAAAAAGGCCTCTTCCGAAGACTCCTTTGCCTCACCTTTAGGGCCACTGTAGAAGACCCCTTAGGACCCACCCAATCTACTAGTATTGCATTAACTATAAATCTGTCAATGCCTGTAGATAGTGTCCGCAAATAAAAGGACATGTAACAAATAACAAACTTTAGCGAGACAGCCAGCCCCAAGGTGGTCTGGTCTGGCAGATATTACCTCTCCTTAACAATCGTTTCTATTTTTTTTGTTGAACAAAGCATACACTTCTAGGAATAGTCTCACGTAGATGCTCTACAGGTGGTCCTACTATCAACAAACTATCTGTTGATAAGAAACTGCTTGCTAATGCTACAGTTAGGGTTAGAATGCGGGTTTGGGGGTAGTAGCTAGTTATTTGAAACGTAGTCTGTAGAGCATCTACAGATGGACTATCCAAATGAACTGTTACCCGAATGGCGACAGAGTCTTGGTTCTTTCAAGCCTTCTTTCAAGACTACAAAGGAAGAACATTGTGTTTTTCTGTTGGGCTGCCATGGAATTATGTGGTTCAGAAGACATGTGTTGGTTTCCATGACCTTTCTGCAGCCAGCTGTGATGTGTTGCTACTTTGAGCTTCACAGTAGATTTACTGAAGTTAATGGGTCCTAGTATACAGGTCGAACATTGATTTGACCAGGGGGGAAAATGTGACCAAGATATGATGCCAGTAGAGATCTCCCTGGCAGGCTTCCTGAATGTTTCATGTGCCCAGTTCACAGAATCCCAAGAGATTTCCGAAGGCCAGAGCTGGACATGACTCACAACACAAGTATGGGATATTTTTTAAAGCCAGATAGGGCCAAAGAGAAGGCTAAGTGTATATACAGTGTAGCTTATCCACTGTGAATATCTCTCAGTGTGGCCATAGTCCAATGCTACACAGGTCTGAGAAGACCATTTAAGGTCTTAACAAATCAACTTGGAGTATCTCATAAAGTATCTTTCGATTATTGACCCACTTTGGATTTCACTAGAATTTTCAATGTAAAACACAGTATTGACTCCCCAACTGTCTGTCTTTCTGTAGGATTTAGTTACACACTGTTAGTAGCCTAGCAAATGATGGAAAGGTGAAAATGCTTTAGCATTCAGTGGATTATGGCGTATTTACAGCCTGTGTTTGACTAGCAATTAGCATGTTAGCTTTGACACCAAATGTGTCAGGTGTGTAGAACACATAAGTTCCACATTGGAAGGTGACTGCTCTACTGCAATTACTCTGCAATGATGACTGGACTTTGAGACAAGGTCCCGAGTAGCAGACGGTAAAAACTGCAAAAACACATAAGCGCTGACCCTTCTCTGTGACCCGTAGCCAGCTTTCTTTTCTCCACACAGAGGACAATGAGAGATCGGGGAAAAAATTATATCATTTCTGAAGGTAATTGCTGATGGTAATTATAGCCATATTTGAGTGAGGGAAAAACCTCTGGCATTTTCATAGCGTCAGAGGAAGCCAACAGTCAGCTGCCCCTTGACCGTGCGGAGCTAAATTGACTAATTACTGTAGTCTGGCTACACGCACACGCACTTCTTCCATTCTTATCAGACAACAATGTACTGCCTAAAAAAGCACAAGTATGTTTTATTGATAAACACAACAATGCTATTTTCCTGTCATCGTGCCACTGAGAGACTTCTGGTATTGAAATGTGTCCTGTATTTAGGCCACATTCAGTGAGTCACATCTCTGCATGGACGAGTTTGATGCATGGCACATATCTGCATGGACGAGTTTAATGCATGGCACATATCTCTGCATGGACGAGTTTGATGCATGGCACATATCTCTGCATGGACGAGTTTGATGCATGGCACATCTCTGCATGGACGAGTTTGATGGATGGCACATATCTCTGCATGGACGAGTTTGATGCATGGCACATCTCTGCATGGACGAGTTTGATGCATGGCACATCTCTGCATGGACAAGTTTGATGCACGGCACATCTCTGCATGGACGAGTTTGATGCATGGCACATATCTCTGCATGGACGAGTTTGATGCATGGCACATATCTCTGCATGGACAAGTTTGATGCATGGCACATCTCTGCATGGACGAGTTTGATGCACGGCATACATCTCTGCATGGATGAGTTTGATGCACGGTACACATCTCTGCATGGACGAGTTTGATGCATGGCACATCTCTGCATGGACGAGTTTGATGCATGGCACATCTCTGCATGGAAGAGTTTGATGCACGGCACACATCTCTGCATGGACGAGTTTGATGCATGGCACATCTCTGCATGGACGAGTTTGATGCATGGCACATCTCTGCATGGACGAGTTTGATGCACAGCACACATCTCTGCATGGACGAGTTTGATGCATGGCACATCTCTGCATGGACGAGTTTGATGTATGGCACATCTCTGCATGGACGAGTTTGATGCACAGCACACATCTCTGCATGGACGAGTTTGATGCACAGCACACATCTCTGCATGGACGAGTTTGATGCATGGCACATCTCTGCATGGACGAGTTTGATGCACGGCACACATCTCTGCATGGACGAGTTTGATGCATGGCACATCTCTGCATGGACGAGTTTGATGCACGGCACACATCTCTGCATGGACGAGTTTGATGCACAGCACACATCTCTGCATGGACGAGTTTGATGCATGGAAGACATCTCTAAAATATAATAATACTAGGTAGAAGATGCATTTTGATACCAACTGTAGACTCAAAGCCCATGCATGTAAGGTGTCGGGCGTTCACTCACTGCTCTAGAATGTTGTGAATTACCAATAAATGTCAGAGCGTACTACTAAATGAATTTGTAAACTTAGTTTTATTTAGCCTATATCATTATGAATCACATTCACTTAAAACTTGTTAAGGATGGGGTGCTTTTTTCTCAATTTCCGCCTGAATGACGTGCCCAAAGTAAACTTCCTATTTCTCAGGCCCTGAAGCCAGGATAATCATATAATTGGTACCATTGGACAGAAGACACTTTGAAGTTTATAGAAATGTTAAAATAATCTAGAAGACTATAACCCAATAGATATGGTAGAGAAAATCCAAAGAAAACCCAACCATAATTCTTTCTTTTTTGAGAGTCCTTGCTCTTACAATGGAAGTATAGGGACATTCTTAAATCTAGCTCTCAGGATACAATTCCTATGGCTTCCACTGGGTATCAGCACTCAATGTTCAAGGTTTCAGGCTTGTTTCTTCCTAAATGAGGATGAATAATGAGTTTTGAGACAGGGACACAGACTTGGAAATGTATGTATGTGCGCACGAGGAAGAGGACACGCACCTGCTAATATCGTGTGAGTGTAATATCTTTCCGTATGAAATATTATAGTTTAATTACATTTGGGGGTATCTGAGGATTAGATAGAAACATATTTTGACTTGTTGAAACAAAGTTTAGGGGAAGATTTTCGGATTCCTATCTTGGCATGTTGAACAACTGGATTACTCAAATCGATGGTGCCAAGTAAACAGACTTTTTGGGATATAAAGAAGGATTTTACCTAACAAAACGACCCTACATGTTATAGCTGGGACCCTTTGGATGACAAATAAAAAATTAAATTGCTATTTGAGAATTTATGAAACCCGTGCCAGTGGAAAAATATGTGTGATGTGAGGCGCCATCCTCAAACAATCCCATGGCATGCTTTCGCTGTGAAGCTTACTGTAAATAGGACAGTGCAGCTAGATTAACAAGAATTTAATCTTTCAACCAATAAAAGACACTTGTATGTACATAAATGTTTAATATCCATAATTTGTATAATTATTTATTTGAATTGCACGCCCTCCAGTTTCACCGGAAGCGGGACGTCTAGCCCAAAGAGGTTCATTAGATCGTTCTCTACAATATTATAACCTTAATATTCTAGTGCTTAACAGTGTTGTGACCTTTGCTAGTTTATGCTGCGCCTAAAATCGGCATTGGGAGGTTGTAACATTTGGAGGTGTTCCGCACTTTGGACCAGTCAACATTAACTTAATACCCTAGTCATTTTCATCACCAGATATGTGGTGTTCTATTCCACTAACCCTGGTCAATTAATGTTGAGAGTGGCCGTTTCTATGGATATTGAAAGGGAAATACTCAGAAATACACCATGAAAATTGGAACAGATTGCCTTCAGAGAGGGTAGATATTAAAATTCAGTCTGTTAAGCTTTGATAATTAATAAATACATAGACCCATGTTATCACACACGAACCTGCAGTGACCAGCTAGCTTGTCAGCAGGGACAGTTCTACTGAGCAGCGACCATTATTTCACCATGGCCATAATGACATTCTATTCACTATAATCATTCTAAATTCTCAGAGAAAATAGTACATATCTTGTGAACCATATATAGTAGAGATATAGGGTTTGGACTATTGTTTTTCCAATGCAATTCTCTACTGAATGAATATGTACTAAACAAAAATATAAATGCAACATGCAACAGGCTCAGTAATTTTACCTAGTTTCTGTTCACACAAGGAACTTAGTCAATTGAAAAGAATTCATGAGGCCCTAGCCTGTGGATTTCACATGACTGGGCAAGGGCGCAGCTATGGGTTGGCCTGGGAAGGCATAGGCCCTCCCACTGGGGAGCCAGACCCAGCAAATCTGAATAACTTTTCCCCACATAAGGGCTTTATTACAAACATAAATGCTCCTCAGTTTTATCAGCTGTCCTGGTGGCTGGTCTCAGACGATTCCGCAGGTGAAAAAGCCGGATGTGGAGTTCCTGGGCTGCGGTTGTGAGGCCGGTTGGACGTACTGCCAAATTCTCTAAAACAACATTGGAGGCAGCTTATGGTAGAGAAATTAACATTAAATTATCTGGCAACAGCTCTGGTGCACATTCCTGAAGTCAGCATGCCAATTTCAGGCTCCTTCAAATCTTGTGGCATTGCATTGAGTGACGAAACTGCACATTTTAGAGTGGCCTTTTATTGTCCCCAGCACAAGGTGCACCTATGTAATGATCATGCTGTTTAATCAGTTTCTTGATATGCCACACCTGTCAGGTGGATGGATTATCTTGGCAAAGGAGAAATGCTCACTAACAGGGATGGTACTAAATGTATGCACATACTCAGAGAAATAAGCTTTTAGTACATATGTAACATTTCTGGAATCTTCTATTTCACTCAACACTTTATATGTTGAGTTTATATTTTCGTTCAGTATATTTGCATTAGCACTGAATTAAATAATACTTATATGGGTGAACACCCTGTATGGTTTACACAGTATACTCATGTACAGTATCTGGGTTTTGGTATGTTAGCATGCATTTGCTGTTTGCTAGTGGGACAACTAAAGAAAGTATCTCCCCAGTATCTAGTCTAGTCTATCTAGTCTATGCATGTTGGTGGATTGGCAAACTGGTTTTCTGAGGTTTTCCGGCTTCCATCCACAAAACTTTAAATTGACTATTTTTCTCCAGAGTACACTTTGCCTTTGATTGTTGAACAAAGCACACACTTCTAGACCTCTTATATGCTATCAAAAATGGCTGACTTGATGTCCACTTTTCTCATATGCAACCTTGCTCCTAGACTACCGGAGCTTGCCTTCCCACCTTCTTCCTTGGCTACGTTGCTGATAAACTGAATTGATTTTGTTTTACTGCGGAACATCTTTCAGTTGGCACAAACCAGGAGAGAACCATTTTTGTGAACAGTGTGTACCTAATAAACTGAGTGTATTTCATAGTTGTAAGATACATTACACCATCTTTATCATGATTTTGGAATTACAACAAAGATCTATATCATTGAGATTTGGCACGCTTCAAAAGTAGGCCTATGTGTACTTTCACCAGAATTGAAACTTCAAAAAGAACATGTAGTTTTGTACCTCAATGTGCAGAATGAGCTAAAGATGAAAAAGAATTAGGGAAAAATGTGAACATAATGTAGACCCATGAAGCAAATATGACTAATGGCACAGTTTGGGATTAATTTCACAGGAGTTGGAATCCAATTCTTTACATAATTTATCTGAGGCTTATCGTTGATTTTTGCCAGGGGCAGTCCAACTTCTTATCATTGCTTAGTGAATTGTGTTTCCTACCCTTTATAAATTCAAAGTAGAGACAGTTTCACATAGTATGTGTTTAATTTTCCATTTGAGACAATTACTCACATTCAGTGAGACAGAAGACGTTGGTAGATTGAAGAAAACACGTCTAACTGGTTTACAGTTAAAGATGAGTAAAGAAAGTGTCAAAAGTGTCCTTCCTCACCCCAAAAAAGAAATGACAATGTCTCTTATGAGGGAGCCATTTATTGAGTAGCTAGGAGCATTGCCAATACTTGGATTTCCACTAGTGGAGGGTGTTCTGACTCCGGACACCCTGCTAGCAATCTAGAAAACATCCAGACCCCTCAAGCTGTTGGGCAGCTCACTTAAAGACGTCAATACGGTGGGTAATGAGACAGAGAAATGGCTTCAAAGGACTGAGGAGTTAGACAGCTGACTGAGATGGCCATGTCTTATTTAAGGTGTTGTACTCAATGCACCAGAGTTAATGGAATGACCTACTCTCTCCATTGTTGAACCCCCAGTGGCTCAGTCAGTACATGGGGTCAGCTACTCCCAAAGAAACATGGCATGGCATGGCTCATCAGCACTGAAGTTAGTGTTTCAAGGACAACCATGGACCTGTCAAGAGTCATCCTTTCAATAAAGTCATCAAAGCCCACTAACAAAAAGTGAAGACCAAAGTCTAATCTCCTCGTTAGAATTTGCCTGGTTTACCCATCAAACATCTGACGAACTTTACCAAAATATTTAACAACACCTACACATTTACACAGCTTATATTAAGCTATTACACAGAGCTATGTCCATGAATAATGGAATATGCATATATGCATATTATTAATCATCCATGATTAATTGAATATACATATATGTATATTATTAACTCATGAATAATGCAGATAATACATTAATGTAGGTTTAGATGCACTCCATAAATGTGTAATTTCACCTCATGTTTCTTCAAGGTCATTGTGAAGCCAGCTAATTTAGGGTGTTGCTGAAACAAACTAATGAATGGGTGGACTTGATGAGATTCCAAGTCAACTCAGCTCCCAGTCTCCTCACAAAAAAGACACTTGACGGTCTGTCAGTATTGTTAATAGATTATTCCACATTGTCTTCAATTAACTGCAACCTCAACACAATTACATTTTCAATTTTTTTCCCCCTTCCCTCGGTCTTCATGAGACTACATGAGGAGTAGAATCATTCCTTATCATGTTGAATATTCAGATCATTTGCCAGTATCTCTCTTGGAACATTGCCTTGTCAATCAAACCGTCACAACCCCTTTATTGGCTCGGCAACAAAAAGACACGTGTACAGCGAATACAAATTGACTGAAGAGAGCGAGAGAGAGAGAGAGAGAGAGAGAGAGAGAGAGAGAGAGAGAGAGAGAGAGAGAGAGAGAGAGAGAGAGAGAGAGAGAGAGAGAGAGAGAGAGAGAGAGAGAGAGAGAGAGAGAGAGAGAGAGAGAGAGAGAGAGAGAGAGAGAGAGAGAGAGAGAGAGAGAGAGAGAGAGAGAGAGAGAGAGAGAGAGAGAGAGAGAGAGAGAGAGAGAGAGAGAGAGAGAGAGAGAGAGAGAGAGAGAGAGAGAGAGAGAGAGAGAGAGAGAGAGAGAGAGAGAGAGAGAGAGAGAGAGAGAGAGAGAGAGAGAGAGAGAGAGAGAGAGAGAGAGAGAGAGAGAGAGAGAGAGAGAGAGAGAGAGAGAGAGAGAGAGAGAGAGAGAGAGAGAGAGAGAGAGAGAGAGAGAGAGAGAGAGAGAGAGAGAGAGAGAGAGAGAGAGAGAGAGAGAGAGAGAGAGAGAGAGAGAGAGAGAGAGAGAGACAGACAGACAGACAGACAGACAGACAGACAGACAGACAGACAGACAGACAGACAGACAGACAGACAGACAGACAGACAGACAGACAGACAGACAGACAGACAGACAGACAGACAGACAGACAGACAGACAGACAGACAGACAGACAGACAGACAGACAGACAGACAGACAGACAGACAGACAGACAGACAGACAGACAGACAGACAGACAGACAGACAGACAGACAGACAGACAGACAGACAGACAGACAGACAGACAGACAGACAGACAGACAGACAGACAGACAGACAGACAGACAGACAGACAGGGAGGAGAGAGAGCTAGCTGAATGAGTCGGAGATGAAAGTCTTATAGATTACTCATGACAGATGGGCCACAATCTATCAATTTCCCATTGAGTGTTAGTGCCTAGGTAACTGGAATTGATGCAGTATGAAATGCTAAGATCCAAAGGGTAAAATACTCAGTCTCGACTAAATCAGATAAATAAATTGATACGAGGCGTGATATTTGGTCAATTGAACAATACACTGTCACCGAGACCTTTTCAATCATGTCTCTGGAATAAGCCACAGTGGTGGTGGGTGTTATTAGTTTTCCCACAATCCCCCACTCACTCTGCGTCTGATGCAACCATATCTCAGGTGATTGATTATGTTGTCAGAAGGTGGGGGAAATTTATGCATGACTTTTGCTATCTCCGCGCTCACATTTGACCCGACAGGCAACAGATTTCTGCCAAGCTTTCTAAGTGACGTTAAGCTTCTTGGCACAGAACTTTGAGGTTCTAGCCAGAAGATGAAGCCTGGCATGCCTTGAGATACATTTTTGGGGAAGTGTTGGATCAATGCAATCAATAATCACTCCCCTAACTGTCATTATGCTTGACTAGGTTTGAAAGAACTGGAACTTTGAGCACTTAAATCCTGATGGATCTAAAGACCACAGCATTCAATTTATGGATTGCTATTATTGTACATTCACAGCGTTTTGCCATCAAACATTTATTTGCTTTTGTCATTTCAAGTAATTTGACTCTAAAGTATATACTACTAAAATGACTTTTATTGACGATACTGTCACAGAGCATCCACACCTAAATTCTTACAGAAATAACCACAACAAGAGGGGAAATACACCTCTTAAACCCCACTCACGCAACCAAAAAGTCTCAAAAGTACACTTTTGGATAGAAGTGGTCACAAGGACATTCTTGAGCCTGATTCCCCTTGACATGCATGCTGTTGGCTGATTTGGCTGATTTCCCTTGACACGCATGCTGTTGGCCTCTCAGTCATTCTCTCTCTCTGCCCCCCATTCTATCTCTCCAATGTTATCTTCCTCCTTCTCTAACAGCTCGCTAAGTGGCTGAATAAGGTATTTGCGTTCAGTGTGCAGCTGCGTGACACCAAATGCATCTCTTCATGCTCTGCCACTTCGCTCACCCCATGGCACCATGCTGCTGACTGTCTGTTTTCTGGGAGATCCACCCATGCAGCACCTCAGCACTGCAGCTGGTATGCTACTCTAAAACCAAACGGGAGGTGGGATGCTGCCAGAGAAGGGATGATCTTGTGTGTTGAGATGTAGCACAACAAACAAAGGCATTGAGTTCATATAAGTAAATGGAACAGGAATGAAATGTAGTTCATATGAGTAAATGGAACAGGTATGAAATTTAGTTCATATGAGTAAATGGAACAGGAATGAAATGTAGTTCATATGAGTAAATGGAACAGGAATGAAATGTAGTTCATATAAGTACATGGAACAGGAATGAAATGTAGTTCAGATAAGTATATGGAACAGGAATGAAATGTAGTTCATATGAGTAAATGGAACAGGAATGAAATGTAGTTCATATAAGTAAATGGAACAGGAATGAAATGTAGTTCATGTAAATAAATGGAACAGGAATGAAATGTAGTTCAGATAAGTATATGGAACAGGAATGAAATGTAGTTCATATGAGTAAATGGAACAGGTATGAAATTTAGTTCATATGAGTAAATGGAACAGGAATGAAATGTAGTTCATATGAGTAAATGGAACAGGAATGAAATGTAGTTCATATGAGTAAATGGAACAGGAATGAAATGTAGTTCATATGAGTAAATGGAACAGGTATGAAATTTAGTTCATATGAGTAAATGGAACAGGAATGAAATGTAGTTCATATGAGTAAATGGAACAGGTATGAAATTTAGTTCATATGAGTAAATGGAACAGGTATGAAATGTAGTTCATATGAGTAAATGGAACAGGTATGAAATGTAGTTCATATAAGTAAATGGAACAGGTATGAAATTTAGTTCATATGAGTAAATGGAACAGGTATGAAATGTAGTTCATATAAGTAAATGGAACAGGTATGAAATTTAGTTCATATGAGTAAATGGAACAGGTATGAAATGTAGTTCATATGAGTAAATGGAACAGGAATGAAATGTAGTTCATATAAGTAAATGGAACAGGTATGAAATGGAACAGCTGTACATACGGTGTCCATTTTAGGACATCTGCACTAACTACACGCTAATCGGTTGGATGGAAGGTGGAATGCAGTTATGGAAGTGATGATCTTCCATGTAGAGACAGAGCACACCAAATACATCCATTGAGTTCATATTGTCAACTGAAACTGGTATGAAACAAGTATCCACATACAGTGATCCAGTTTCCTCCTGGAGGTGTATAGCCTCATAAATGGTCAAAATATCATTTTCTTGTGTTGTCTGCCTGTCCATGAAACCACATAATTTTCATATATCTAGGTTACATGATGGTTAGCTGTGATCAGACTAGTTGGTGTTAGCTGTGATCAGTCTGGCTGGTGTTAGCTGTGATCAGTCTGGCTGGTGTTAGCTGTGATCAGTCTGGCTGATGTTAGCTGTGATCAGTCTGGCTGGTGTTAGCTGTGATCAGTCTGGCTGATGTTAGCTGTGATCAGTCTGGTGGGTGTTAGCTGTGATTAGTCTGGCTGGTGTTAGCTGTGATCAGTCTGGTGGGTGAATGCTTTGGAAGAGATTATAGGGCTAGATGACTTCTCCTGGTAAATAAAAGAGGGCTAACAGAACTTAAATATGTAAACAGATTATCTAGGTACCTCATTCAGGGCTGAAACTGTGTCATTTTCTGTTACTGCCCTCCCACCTGTATCCGAGCCCTCAGCTGTTATTATCCACCCTGATAGCACAGTGGGGCTTTGAGTCTCCTTTCATTTGCCTCCTATTGTAGAGGAGCTTTTACCAGGATATACAGACGCTTCACACTGGGAAAACAGTAAATCCACTTTGATGAAAAGCTTGTTTTCTTCCTGCAGATTACAACTCAGGACCCAGCTGTCTAAATCTTCTTTCTACCACTTTGCCCGAGGCAGTAGTAAACCGGTCTCTAAGTCAAATTGAAGTTCTCACTCTTCATTGAAAGCCTGAGTACAAGTCGCACTGTTCGCACAAAATCTATAAAATAAACGTTTTATTAGCATGACTGCTACCTTCCACACTGGGCTATTCATCTTGACACATGACAACGGTGTCAAACAAATTCAGCTTGGACAACAACACACGTGCATCTGTTGAAGGAGCGACTTCAGTGAGGCATGCTAGTCAAACAGGAACTTTCCTAACTGTTTAGCATGGGCAATTTGGTCACTTCGAAACATGAATCACTCCTACTCTCTTTGAGGAATACTTGTCCATTTTGATTAGCCCAGCCCTCTTGAAACAGCCTCGTTAAGTCCCTCCTTATGCCATAGACCTGGGCTTAATCAGCATTTGCCAAAGGACCGAGCTGCTAGGAGTCCTTTTCTTATGTCGCACACAACTCTCTCAATCTGCGGCGCCCCGCTCCTCTCTTTCACTTCTTACTTTTTTCGACTGGAGATGCCGTGCTGCCATGACAACCAATCTCATCGAATATCTTTATGCTTTCGTATCAGGGAATGTAATGATTGTCAGCAGACGACGGAGGTATCCCATCTGTTTATTTGGCCCAGCCAGGACCAATAACACACCAATGTAGAACAATGAACCCCCTTCAAAGACAGTCTGCAGCATAGGGAAGCTGAAGGATAGAGACCAAGACATGAGACTAAATCAGACTACCTCTAAATCTGGTGAGGTGGGGGAGGTGGGGGATCTTGTCCTTGGGTCAGTAGAAGCCATGCAATTATTAAGGCACACAACTAGTTAATTAAACGTTACAGTTCAATCAGCAAGTGAGTCACTAATGGGAGATTAGGTGAGGAAAATAATCACTTTCATTAAAATATCAGGGATATGGAAAAAGACCCCAAGGCTTAATCAGTTAAAGATGGCCCATTGGATCAAAGGGATATTACGTTAATGATCCTACATAGGGCTCCATTTACAGTCATTCAACAACTGATGTTTTTGGAATGTAGAGAGTGAGAAAATGGTGGGGCTGACATTTTCTTGTATTTACTGGCCAATAAGCGAAGACAATTAAATTGTGGACAGTGTCACTTTGTTCCTTGTAGTGCCTAAGAGAGAAGGAGTGGAGAGGAGAAAAAGAAAACTCTGGAAAGATTTACTGTTCAATTACAAACGCGTAGAAGAGTCATTGCCGGACTGTCGGAGTCAAGTACAGGAAGAGTCCAAATTTTACCTCAGGGACAGAGATATCCTCGTAGCCTTTGACAGTAAAAGAGGAAGAGAACAGTCATCCTATTAAAATTGCCAGTCCTCCACAAAAGGAAAATAAAAGGTCTACTCTCAGAATGACAAAGACAGTGTAGGCACAATCCGTTTTTATCTCAGAGCCGGGCTAGCTGGGATATGTGTGGGGTTAACTGCTGAATTTCAATAATTTACAAGGACTGTTAGCATTTATGCTGTGATCAGCATATTTGGAAAGGTCAAAGTTCAGGTTGTGAGAAAAACACCAGTCTGGACTTGCTTCTAATCACTCACCGTAGTTACAGGGAAGCGCTACAGCTACAATGTTTATACTGTAGTTTTAAATGTTTTTCTAAAGAGTTCAGAACTGGAGAAGAAAAGCTTTTGATGAGCATTCTCTTGAAAATCAGAGAGGATAGAGAGCAGAGAGAGGCAAAATGATTGAATGATTGATATGTTGCCTGATGATGTTAGGGTTGAGGATAAACTGTTGGCCATAGGCATCGAGACTAATCAATGCCCTTCCCCTTTTTTTCTTGGGAGAATACATGATTGATGAGCAGTAGTGTCAGATTACCAAAACAATGTTTTAATGATAGATAACAATATACTGTTAGCCCATGAATGATGACTGCCCTAAAATATGCCCTCTGGTGAACTGATTTGAGAGAATAGGCTATGAAACTGACTGAGTAATTAGTGGCCAATTAGAACACTAGACTGAATTATTATTTTTGGGGGTGACACTTGCATAGACATTGCCACTCTACTATTGTAATTATGCAGTGTTGCCTTGTTGTGCCTTAAATCTTACATACAGTGCATTTGGAAAGTATTCAGACCCCTTGACTTTTTCCACATTTTTGTAACGTTACAGACTTATTCTAAAATTGATTAAATTGCTGTTGTTTTTCTCATTAATCTACACGCAATACCCCATAATGACTAAGCCAAAAAAGGACCAAAAATGAGTTTCTCTCATCCTTCTCTGCAGATCCTCTCAAGCTCTGTCAGGTTGGATGGGGTGCGTCACTGCACAGCTATTTTCAGGTCTCTCCAGAGATGTTTGATCAGGTTCAAGTCCGGAATCTGGCCTCACCACTCAAGGACTTAAAGAGACCCGAAGCCATTCCTGCGTTGTCTTGGATGAGTGATCAAGGTCGTTGTCCTGTTGGAAGGTGAAACTTCGCCCCAATCTGAGGTCCTGGGAGCTCTGGGGCAGGTTTTCATTAAGGATCTCTCTGTACTTTGCTCCGTTCATCTTTTCCTCATTCCTGACTAGTCTCACAGTCACTGCCGCTGAAATACATCCCCACGGCATGATGCTGCCACCTCCATGCTTCACCGTAGGGATGGTGCCAGGTTTCCTCCAGACATGACGCTTGGTATTCAGGCCAAATAGTTCAATCTTGGTTTCATCAGACCAGAGAATCTTGTTTCTCATGGTCTGAGAGTCCTTTAGGTGCCTTTTGGCAAACTCCAAGCGGGCTGTCATGTACCTTTTACTGGCTTCCATCTGGTTGGTGGAGTGCTGCAGAGATGGTTGTCTTCCTGCAAGGACCTCTGGAGCTCTGTCAGAGTGACAATCGGATTACTGGTCACCTACCTGACCAAGGCCCTTCTGCCCCGATTCCTCAGTTTGGCCAGGCAGCCAGCTCTAGGCATGATGGTTCCAAACTTCTTCCATTTCAGAATGATGGATGCCACTGTGTTCTTGGGGACCTTCAATGGGTACCCTTCCCCAGATCAATGCCTCGACACAATTCTGTTACGGAGCTCTCCAGACAACTCCTTCGACCTCATGGCTTGGTTTTGCACTGTCAACTGTGGGACCTTATACAGACAGATGTGTGCTTTTCCAAATCATGTCAAATCAATAGAATTTACCATAGGTGGACTCCAATCAAGTTGTAGAAACATCTCAAGGATGATAAATTGAAACTGGATGCACCTGAGCTCAATTTAATTATCATAGCAAAGGGTCTGCCATTAGTTATTAGTTATTAGTATTTCTGTTTTGTATTTTTAATACATTTGCAAACATTCCTAAAAACCTGTTTTCGCTTTGTCATTATTGGGTATTTAATCCAGTTCAGAATACGGCTGTAATGTAACAAAACATTGTATATTTTTTAATTTCACCTTTATTTAACTAGGCAAGTCAGTTAAGAACAAATTCTTATTTTCAATGACGGCCTAGGAACAGTGTGTTAACTGCCTGTTCAGAGGTAGAACGACAAATTGGCAGCTCGGGGGTTTGAACTTGCAACCTTCCAGTTACTAGTCCAACGCTCTAACCACTAGGCTACCCTGCCGCCCCAGTCACATCATTAAATCCTAATCCTTAAACAAGCAACGGCCAATATATAAGCACTTCTCTAAGGCAAAAAAAACCCTACGATTAAACTCCTCCCCTAAACGGTATTTACCAGCGAGCAATACTTTCAGGAATTTACAATATAAGCCTTTTTTGAATGCCGTAGATCAACACAGTATGTTTTTCCCTCCTCTGTCTCCTGAATGCTGGGTGGTGTGGTGTTAGTGCATGTGTGTTTTAGAGAGAGAGAGAGAGAGAGAGAGAAAGAGCAAGAGAGAGAGTTGTGTAATGTAGTGCTGTAGTGCAGCGGTGGATGACTGGGTCGTGTGCACTCTCTCAGCCTCCATTATCTCACCAGGCCCTCCGCCATACAGTGGCAGTCGAAGGCCCCTGCTCTTCAAACATGCATGTAGGAACTGGTCCAGGTAACGTTCACTAATTGTGTGGAGAAAACTGCGGCCTGAAAAATGTATGGTGAAAGGCAGGGGGAGGAAGAGGGAGGAAGATGGAAAAGACAGGGGATGGATGGAGGGACGGAGGGAGGAGGAAGGGATGGAGGAAAAGGAAGGAAGTGGTGAGAAAGGGAAATGGTGGGAGGGAAGGAAGGGGAAGGGAAGAAGAAGAAGAAGAAGAAGAAGGGTACACAGAGATAGTGGAGATGGAGAGACAGAGAAAGAGATGGCAAAGGGATAGAGCAAAGGAAAGGAGTCACACTGAAAATCCCTGGTCAATTTGCCAGTGAGCATGTTCAGTATCGTTCCTCGTGTTTTGGTTAATTCAATGAGTAACTCTCAAACCCTCTCTCTTGCACGCAACATGCAAAAAAATATATTTTCCCCGTTAAGTAAATCTGTCCGCCATACAATCTGGTGGGCTTTTTTCCCTTTTTATTCTCAGCTTTCGATTTAAATTACAGCCTGATGTATACTGAATTCATAATGAGATGTTTTTGTAACAAAAGGGGTCTTTTTTATGCTTGCAAAAATGACTCCCTATCATTTGTTCATTGCTTTGGAGTCTACACCTAATGCAAATACCATTTCCTAATGAAAGGAACCAAAGGGGGACAAAAGTGCTGCCCTTTGAATTTAACAATCACCTTTCAAATTATCTTCCCATGTGAAGTTCAGTCCCGATGCAATTTGTCTCCATTTTTATTTTTTTATTTTATTTCACCTTTATTTAACCAGGTAGGCTAGTTGAGAACAAGTTCTCATTTGCAACTGCGACCTGGCCAAGATAAAGCATAGCATTGTGAACAGACAACACAGAGTTACACATGGAGTAAACAATTAACAAGTCAGTAACACAGTAGAAAAAAAAGGGGAGTCTATATACATTGTGTGCAAAAGGCATGAGGAGGTAGGCAAATAATTACAATTTTGCAGATTAACAACACTGGAGTGATAAATGATCAGATGGTCATGTACAGGTAGAGATATTGGTGTGCAAAAGAGCAGAAAAGTAAATAAATAAAAACAGTATGGGGATGAGGAAGGTAAAAATGGGTGGGCTGTTTACCGATAGACTATGTACAGCTGCAGCCGCTCGGTTAGCTGCTCAGATAGCAGATGTTTGAAGTTGGTGAGGGAGATAAAAGTCTCCAACTTCAGCGATTTTTGCAATTCGTTCCAGTCACAGGCAGCAGAGAACTGGATTGAAAGGCGGCCAAATGAGGTGTCAGTGAGATACACCTGCTGGAGCGCGTGCTACGGATGGGTGTTGCCATCATGACCAGTGAACTGAGATAAGGCGGAGCTTTACCTAGCATGGACTTGTAGATGACCTGGAGCCAGTGGGTCTGGCGACGAATATGTAGCGAGGGCCAGCCGACTAGAGCATACAAGTTGCAGTGGTGGGTGGTATAAGGTGCTTTAGTGACAAAACGGATGGCACTGTGATAAACTGCATCCAGTTTGCTGAGTAGAGTGTTGGAAGCAATTTTGTAGATGACATCGCCAAAGTCGAGGATCGGTAGGATAGTCAGTTTTACTAGGGTAAGTTTGGCGGCGTGAGTGAAGGAGGCTTTGTTGCGGAATAGAAAGCCGACTCTTGATTTGATTTTCGATTGGAGATGTTTGATATGAGTCTGGAAGGAGAGTTTGCAGTCTAGCCAGACACCTAGGTACTTATAGATGTCCACATATTCAAGCTCGGAACCATCCAGGGTGGTGATGCTGGTCAGGCGTGCGGGTGCAGGCAGCAAATGGTTGAAAAGCATGCATTTGGTTTTACTAGCGTTTAAGAGCAGTTGGAGGCCACGGAAGGAGTGTTGTATGGCATTGAAGCTCGTTTGGAGGTTAGATAGCACTGTGTCCAAGGACGGGCCGGAAGTATATAGAATGGTGTCGTCTGCGTAGAGGTGGATCAGGGAATCGCCCGCAGCAAGAGCAACATCATTGATATATACAGAGAAAAGAGTCGGCCCGAGGATTGAACCCTGTGGCACCCCCATAGAGACTGCCAGAGGACCGGACAGCGTGCCCTCCGATTTGACACACTGAACTCTGTCTGCAAAGTAATTGGTAAACCAGGCAAGGCAGTCATCCGAAAAACCGAGGCTACTGAGTCTGCCGATAAGAATATGGTGATTAACAGAGTCGAAAGCCTTGGCAAGGTCGATGAAGACACAGTACTGTCTTTTATCGATGGCGGTTATGATATCGTTTAGTACCTTGAGCGTGGCTGAGGTGCACCCGTGACCGGCTCGGAAACCAGATTGCACAGCGGAGAAGGTACGGTGCGATTCGAGATGGTCAGTGACCTGTTTGTTGACTTGGCTTTCGAAGACATTAGATAGGCAGGGCAGGATGGATATAGGTCTGTAACAGTTTGGGTCCAGGGTGTCTCCCCCTTTGAAGAGGGGGATGACTGCGGCAGCTTTCCAATCCTTGGGGATCTCAAACAATATGAAAGAGAGGTTGAACAGGCTGGTAATAGGAGTTGCCACAAAGGCTCTTGTTCTCCATGGACTTCACAGTGTCCCAGAACTTTTTGGAGTTGGAGCTACAGGATGCAAACTTCTGCCTGAAGAAGCTGGCCTTAGCTTTCCTGACTGACTGCGTGTATTGGTTCCTGACTTCCCTGAACAGTTGCATATCGCGGGGACTATTCGATGCTATTGCAGTCCGCCACAGGATGTTTTTGTGCTGGTCGAGGGCAGTCAGGTCTGGAGTGAACCAAGGGCTATATCTGTTCTTAGTTCTGCATTTTTTGAACGGAGCATGCTTATCTAAAATGGTGAGGAAGTTACTTTTAGAGAATGACCAGGCATCCTCAACTGTCGGGATGAGGTCAATGTCCTTCCAGGATACCCGGGCCAGGTCAATTAGAAAGGCCTGCTCACAGAAGTGTTTTAGGGAGCGTTTGACAGTGATGAGGGGTGGTTGTTTGACAGCGGCTCCGTAGCGGATACAGGCAATGAGGCAGTGATCGCTGAGATCCTGGTTGAAGACAGCGGAGGTGTATTTGGAGGGCCAGTTGGTCAGGATGACGTCTATGAGGGTGCCCTTGTTTACAGATTTAGGGTTGTACCTGGTGGGTTCCTTGATGATTTGTGTGAGATTGAGGGCATCTAGCTTAGATTGTAGGACTGCCGGGGTGTTAAGCATATCCCAGTTTAGGTCACCTAACAGAACAAACTCTGAAGCTAGATGGGGGGCGATCAATTCACAAATGGTGTCCAGGGCACAGCTGGGAGCTGAGGGGGGTCGGTAGCAGGCGGCAACAGTGAGAGACTTATTTCTGGAGAGAATAATTTTCAAAATTAGTAGTTCGAACTGTTTGGGTATGGACCTGGAAAGTATGACATTACTTTGCAGGCTATCTCTGCAGTAGACTGCAACTCCTCCCCCTTTGGCAGTTCTAGCTTGACGGAAAATGTTATAGTTGGGTATGGAAATCTCAGAATTTTTGGTAGCTTTCCTGAGCCAGGATTCAGACACGGCAAGGACATCAGGGTTAGCAGAGTGTGCTAAAGCAGTGAGTAAAACAAACTTAGTGAGGAGGCTTCTGATGTTGACATGCATGAAACCAAGGCTTTTTCGATCACAGACATGGGGACATGCAGGGCCTGGGTTTACCTCCACATCACCCGCGGAACAGAGGAGTAGAATGAGGGTGCGGCTAAAGGCTATCAAAACTGGTCGCCTAGAGCGTTGGGGACAGAGAATAAAAGGAGCAGATTTCTGGGCATGGTAGAATATATTCAGGGCATAATGCACAGACAGGGGTATGGTGGGGTGCGGGTACGGCGGAGGTAAGCCCAGGCACTGGGTGATGATGAGAGAGGTTGTATCACTGGACATGCTGGTTGTAATGGGTGAGGTCACCTGTGTGGGAGGTGGGACAAAGGAGGTATCAGGGGTATGAAGAGTGGAACTAGGGGCTCCATTGTAAACTAAAACAATAACTAACCTGAACAACAGTATACAAGGCATATTGACATTTGAGAGAGACATACAGCGATGCATACAGTAATCACAGGTGTTGAATTGGGAGAGCTAGCTAAAACAGTAGCTAAAACAGTAGGTGAGACAACAACAGCTAATCAGCTAGCACAACAACAGCAGGTAAAATGGCGTTGACTAGGCAGGGAGGGTCGGATTAACTACACACAGAGCCTGAGTGCGGCTGGGGACGACAGATAAAACATAAACAAGCAGAATAGAGTACCGTGATTAATGGACAGTCCAGCATGCATCAGCTATGTAGCCAAGTGATCAGTGTCCAGGGGGCAGCGGTGGATGGGGCAGGGAAGCTGGACTGGCGAGTATTATCCTGGTTAAAAAACTGGCTGGCTGTGCAGAAGGTAAAAGGTAAAAGCCGCTAGCAGTGGCTGACAATGACTGAATAGCTTGTAGCTAGTTAGCTGGTTAGCTTCTGGAGGTTCTTGAGTGTGTTCTAAAAATGTAAAATAATAGCGATTCCGTATCACATTGGGTGAGGCAGGTTACCGGAAGGTATAAACAAAATAAAAATCGAAAAGAGATTGAAAGTAAATATGGGTCCAGTGAGTGTTTGGGACGCGGCGATTCAGACGGTTAGCAGGCCTGTGCTAACAAACTAACAGTTAGTAGGCCGGGGCTAAACAAGGTAGCAGTTAGCGGACCGGGGCTAAACAAGGTAGCAGTTAGCGGACCGGGGCCTAACAAGCTAGCAGTTTGCAGGCCGAATTAGCAAGCAAGGAGATAGCAAGGGCTAGAATGTTAGCCTTTGGGGTGAGTCTGTTTATGCCTCTTCATGCGGTGACATCGATAGACCGGTCGTGGGTCCGGATATTGTAGCCCAGGAGTATGCTTCGGTGGTAGCACAGGAGCTCTGGCCGGGCTAGCTTCAAGCTAAGGGGGTGGAAACGCTAGCCAGGAGTAATCATCCGGGGTTGCGGTTAGCTAGTTAGCTAGTTATGAAGATCCAGCTGAAAATGTTCCGTTAGCGGTGGGAATCCAGGGATAAAAAAAATAATAATAATAGGTCCGTTATGCTCTGGTTAGAGTCGCGTTGTTCGAACTGGCGAGAGCTTTCCGAGCTAAAGGTTAGCTGATGACCGGTTAGCTGAAGACCGCTAGCAATGGTTTGCTGAAAGATAGCTGGTAGTTAGCTGGCTAGCTTCAGTTGAGGGGTTCCGGATCCGAAGTAAATATAAATAATTTAGGAAAAAATAGCTACATTGGGTGAGGCGGGTTGCAGGAGAGTATTTAGAAGTTTAGGTTTAGCAAAATATTTGAAAAGATAAGCGAAGAAAAATATGTAAAAAAAACGATATATATACAAGGGACACGACAACACGTCTGACTGCTACGCCATCTTGGAACTAGCTGGTTTGGCCAGAAAAAATAGATAATCCCAATGCAGGAACCCAGATAAGCCCAATGTACACTACATGACCAAAAGTACATGGACACCTATTCGTCAAACATCTCCTTCCAAAATCATGGGCATCAATATGAGGTTGGGCCCCCCGTTGCTGCTATAACAGCCTTCACTCTTCTGGGAAGGCTTTCCACAAGATGTTGGAACATTGCTACAGGGACGTACTTCTATTCACCAACAAGAGGGCACTGGCTCGCAGGTGTTCGATGGGGTTGAGGTCAGTGCTCTGTGAAGGCCAGTCAAGTTCTTCCACACTGATCTCGACAAACCATTTCAGTATGGGCCTTGTTTTGTGAACATGGGCATTGTCATGCTGAAACAGGAAAGGGCCTTGCCACGATGCTGGAAACAGAGAATTGTCTAGAATGTCATTGCATACTGTAGCGTTAAGATTTCCCTTCACTGGAGCTAAGGGGCCTAGCCTGAACCATGTAAAACAGCCCCAGACCACTATTCACCCTCCACCAAACCCTTATAAATGGCACTATGCATTGGGACAGGTAGTGTTCTCCTGGCATCCTCCAAATATAGATTTGTCTGTCGGACTGCCAGATAGTGTGATTCATCACTCCAGAAAACGTGTTTCCACTGCTCCAGAGTCCAATGGCAGCAAGCTATACAACACTCCAGGCGACGCTCCAGCATTGTGATCTTAGGCTTGTGTGCAGCTGCTCGGCCATCGAAACCCATTTCATGAAGCTCCCTACGAACAGTTGTTGTGCTGAAGTTGCTTCCAGAGAACGTTTGGAACTCTGTAGTGAATGATACAGCAGAGGACAGATGATTTAACCACGCTTCAACACTCGGCGTTCCCATTCTGTGAGCTTGTATGGCCTACCACTTCGCGGCTGAATCGTCGCTGCTCCTAGACGTTTCCACTTCACAATAACAGCACTTACAGTTGACCGGAGCAGCTCCAGCAGGAAATAATTTTGAAAAACTGATTTGTTGGAAAGGTGGCATCCTAAGACGGGGTCACATTGAAAGTAACTGAAATCTTCAGTAAGGCCATTCTACTGCCAATGTTTATCTGTGGAGATTGCATGGTTGTGTGCTTGATTATACACACCTGTCAGTAACGATTGACGGTGAAATAGCAGAATCCATTAATTTGAAGGGGTCCACATACTTTTGTATATATAGTGTAGGTAGCCCAATAAACCCAATGTAGGTAGCCCGATAAACCCAATGTAGGTAGCCCAATAAACCCAATGTAGGTAGCCCGATAAACCCCATGTAGGTAGCCCAATAAACCCAATGTAGGTAGCCCGATAAACCCCATGTAGGTAGCCCAATAAACCCAATGTAGGTAGCCCAATAAACCCAATGTAGGTAGCCCAATAAACCCAATGTAGGTAGCCCGATAAACCCAATGGAGGTAGCCCGATAAACCCAATGTAGGTAGCCCAATAAACCCAATGTAGGTAGCCCGATAAACCCAATGTAGGTAGCCCGATAAACCCAATGGAGGTAGCCCGATAAACCCAATGTAGGTAGCCCGATAAGCCCAACGTAGCGAGTACGATAAGGCCAATGTAGGTAGCCATTTAAACCCAATTTAGTTAGCCCGATAAACCCAATGTAGTAATCCCGATAAGCCCAAAGCAAACAATCCACAAGCGGTGGATTTAGTAGGATTGTCTCGTAAAAAAAAAGTGGGATTCTTTTTTCTCTTTCTTGTGATGGCAGGGGATTTTCTGTTCCTCGACTGTCATATTGCATGTACAATTGAAGTCGGAAGTTTACATACACTTAGGTTGGAGTCATTAAAACTTGTTTTTCAACCACTCCACAAATTTGGTTAGGACATCTACTTTGTGCATGACACAAGTATTTTTTCCAACAATTGTTTACAGACAGATTATTTCACATATAATTCACTGTATCACAATTCCAGTGAGTCAGAAGTTTACATACACTGAGATGACAGTGCCTTTCAACGGCTTGGAAAATTCCCCAAAATGATGTCATGGCTTTAGAAGCTTCTGATAGGCTATTTGACATCATTTGAGTCAATTGGAGGTGGACCTGTGGATGTATTTCAAGGCCTTCAAACTCAGTGCCTCTTTGCTTGACATCATGGGAAAATCAAAAGAAATCAGGCAAGACCTAAGAAAACAAATTGTAGACCTCTACAAGTCTGGTTCATACTTGGGAGCAATTTCCAAACGCCTGAAGGTACCACGTTCATCTGTACAAACAATACCGAGCAAGAATAAACACCATGGGACCACACAGCCATCATACCGCTCAGGAAGGAGGCTCTGTCTCCTAGAGCTGAACGTACTTTGGTGCGAAAAGTGCAAATCAATCCCAGAACAACAGCGAAGGACCTTGTGAAGATGCTGGAGGAAACAGGTACAAAAGTATCTACATCCACAATAAAACGAGTCCTATATCGACATGACCTGAAAGGCCGCTCAGCAAGGAAGAAGCCACTGCTCAAAAACTCATAAACTAATCCAGACTACTGTTTACAACTGCACATGGGGACAAACATCATACTTTTTGGAGAAATGTCCTCTGGTCTGACAACTGTTTGTCCATAATGACCATCGTTATGTTTGGAGGAAAAAGGGGAAGGCTTGCAAGCCGAAGAACACCATCCCAACTGTGAAGCACAGGGGTGGCAGCATCATGTTGTGGGGGAGCTTTGCTGCTGGAGGGACTGGTGCACTTCACAAAATATATGACAGCATGAGGGAGGAAAATGATGTGGATATATTGAAGCAACATCTCAAGACATCAGTCAGAAAGTTAAAACTTGGTTGCAAATGGGTCTTCCAAATGGACAATGACCCCAAGCATACTTCCAAAGTTGTGGCAAAATGTTTTAAGGACAACAAGTGGGAATCTTGTGGAAGGCTACCCGAAACGTTTGACCAAAGATAAACAATTTAAAGGCAATGCTACCAAATACTAATTGAGTGTTTTTAAACTTCTGACCCACTGGGAATGTGATGAAAGAAATTAAATCTGAAATAAATCATTCTCTCTACTATTATTCTGACATTTCACATTCTTAAAATAAAGTGGTGATACTAACTGACCTAAGACAGGGAATTTTTACCAGGATTAAATGTCAGGAATTGTGAAAAACTGAGTTTACATGTATTTGGCTAAGGCGTATGTAAACTTCCGACTTCAACTGTAAATATTCTCAGGTATAATGTAATAGAAAATACTATATGCATTACAGAGCCGCAAATTTGATTGCCATGTTCTAATAATAGGCATAGCTGGCTGACTGTAACATAATATTACCCCATTTATTATTGTTATTCAAAATACTACTGTGTTGTGCATAATCTGTTATATGCAGTGGTGTAGTACTTAAGGCGGCAGGTAGCCTAGTGGTTAGAGTGTTGGACTAGTAACCGAAAGGTTTCAAGATCGAATTCCCGAGCTGACAAGGTAAAAATCTGTCATTCTGCCCCTGAACAAGGCAGTTAACCCACTGTTCCTAGGCTGTCATTGTTCTTAACTGACTTGCCTAGTTAAATAAAGTTTAAAACACTTGAGTACTACTTTATTCATTTTTGGGGGTATCTGGACTGTACTTTACTATTTATATCTTTGTCAACTTTTACTTTTATTTCACTACATTCCTAAAAAAAAATATGTACTTTTTACTCCCATACATTTTCCCTGACACCCAAAAGAACCAGTAACATTTTGACAGGAGAATGGTCCAATTCACACACTTATCAGGAGAACATCCATGGTCATCCCTACTGCCTGATCTGGCTGACTCACTAAATAAAAATGATTTGTCTGTAAATTATGTCTGAGTGTTGGAGTGTGCCCCTGGCTATCGGTCAATAAAAACATAAGATAATTGTGCCCTCTGGTTTGCTTAATATAAGTCATTTTAAATGATTTATACTTTTACTTGTACTTTTGATACTTAAATACATTTTAGCAATTTCATTTACTTTTGATACTTAAGTATATTTAAAACCAAATCCTTTTACACTTTTACTCAAGTAGTATTTTACTGGCTGACTTTCAATTTTACTTGAGTCATTGTCTTATAAGGCATCTTTACTTTTACTCAAGTATGACAATGGAGTACCCCTGGTTATATTCTGCTTTTATGTAACGGAAGATGAACATGAGGTGCTAATTTGATATAGGGAGCCCAGATAGAACATCTGAATATGTTTCAGCATCTTCTAAGGTAGTAAGAAGCTTTTTTCTACCATGGCTTTAAGGCTTCCATCTCCACAGGAGGAGGATGCTCATGAGGGGCATTATGGGGGAGATTTCACTGCAGCATTTGCTGTAATGTTGCGGCTGAGCCGCGGGTGAGCCGCCTGTCCTCTAGAGATCGTTGCCCATGTTCAATGGTCTCCTCAAAGGCTTTACCTGGGCATAGAACAGTAGTACGGCTGCTGATTACCAATAGTGCTGCTGACGCGTCACTACTTTCCCTCACAGGAGAAAAAAATATAAGGGAGCGCTCTAAAAATAACAACAGCTGATGAAGGGGGATGTGCAAAGACGTGATTAGCAGCTTACCATGACAGGTAAATATCTGTATTAGGGTTCAGGATATGCATACTCCTAAGGTATAGTATACATTCAATGACATATTAAGACGTAGGATCTTAATTTGAGCCAGTTTGCTACAGCAGGAAAATAAATCCACAGCAGCAGGAAATGTGAATTATTCTGTGGATTTTAATTAATGGACATTTTTTGTAGGAGTTGAGTCATTTTTAATTACGGAAAAATCAAGTCTGAAGTGTTAAAGTGGAAATTATAAACTTTATAAGCCTTTTTTAACATTGAATAGTCTACAAGTTTCTTGCTGTGCAGGACATTTCGCAATAACAACAGTGATCAAATTAAGGACATTTGAATCCATCATGGAGCATTGTGGTTGTCTTGGTATAGATGTTCCCCCAAAACAAACCAGAGACTGTTATAATTCCAACATCAAAGTTGATTGTTGTTGTAGGATGTTATCAGAGAGAACATTGGGTTTTCCTCTCACATTTGAATTCTGCCATTGCCTTCATCTAAGGGGACCCATGCTCCAATTTTAGTCAGTGACAGCCTTATTAATCTTTTACAGGGCACATCTATTTGAATTTCAGGAAGCAAACTTTATCTGGCAACAAAACAGGAAATGCATAAACCCAGCATTAGTATGGATGTAAAATACAAGGATTACTGTAGGTGCATGTGTGTCATTTTCACTGCTATCGACCTTTTTATGGCATTGAGCCTGTAACAGTGATGCGGAGCCTTCAGTTTCCGGACAAACTCTCTTTGCAGAGTTCTTTTTCTTTTTTAGAAGAAGTATAGCAATACAATTAAACAGTGCTCCGGGTATTCCAGGTTGAATTAATTGCCTTTAACTATCGGTTTTCCCTTTTTATTCTCAGCTTTCGATTTAAATTACAGCCTGATGTATACTGAATTCATAATGAGATGTTTTTGTAACAAAAGGGGGCTTTTTTATGCTTGTGCATGCTTATGTTATAGTTTTGTTTCTACAATGTTCAAATGTTCCGACTGTCACTAAGAATTTGTCACATACTCGTTGACCCCAGACAGCTCAATTTACAACCTATTCCTCTTACTGCACCCTGTATTTAGCATTGAGGCCATAGTGCTTGGGTTAAAGAAGCAAATTGCTCTCTATCATATGTTCATTGCTTTGGAGTCTACACCTAATGCAAATACCATTTCCTAATGAGAGGAACCAAAGGGGGACAAAATGCTGCCCTTTGAATTTAACTATCACCTTTCAAATTATCTTCCCATGTGGAATTCAGTCCCAATGCAATTTGTCTCCACTGAACTAGCTGGTTAGGCCAGAAAACAGAGATAATCCCAATGTAGGAACCCAGATAAGCCCAATGTACACTACATTACCAAAAGTATGTGGACACCTATTCGTCAAACATCTCATTCCAAAATCATGGACATTAATATGAGGTTGGTCCTCCCTTTGCTGCTATAACAGCCTCCACTCTTCTGGGAAGGCTTTCCACTAGATGTTGGAACATTGCTACAGGGACGTACTTCTATTCACCCACAAGAGCAATAGTGAGGTTGGGCACTGATGTTGGGCGATTAGGCCTGGCTCGCAGGTGTTCTATGGGGTTGAGGTCAGTGCTCTGTGAAGGCCAGTCAAGTTCTTCCACATCGATCTCGACATCGATCTTGACAAACCATTTCTTTACGGGCCTCGCTTTGTGCACATGGGCATTGTCAGGCTGAAACAGGAAAGGGCCTTGCCACGAAGTTGGAGACACAGAATCATCTAGAATGTCATTGTATGCTGTAGCGTTAATATTTCCCTTCACTGGAGCTAAGGTGCCAAGCCTGAACCATGAAAAACAGCCCCAGACAACTATTCCTCCTCCACCAAACTTTACAGTTGGCACTATGCATTGGGACAGGTAGTGTTCTCCTGGCATCCTCCTAATCTAGATTCGTCCTTCGGACTGCCAGATGGTGAAGCGTGATTCATCACTCCAGGGAACGTGTTTCCACTGCTCCAGAGTCCAATGGCAGCAAGCTTTACACCACTCCAGTCGACGCTTGACCTTGAACAGGGTGATCTTAGGCTTGTGTGCGGCTGCTCGGCCATCGTAACCCTTTTCATGAAGCTGCCGTCGAACAGTTATTGTGCTGACATTGCTTTAGCCATTTGTAAAAACACCCCTGCACACTGCAGTCATCAATGGAAAGAAAACACATTATTGTTGTTGTAGAATCAGTGACTTTCTTACTCTCTGACACCAGTATAAACAGAGAAAAGCAGGTATAAACTCTTAGTACTGGAGCAATTGGCTGTGTGCTGTGCCAGTGTCTCTGTCCCAATGTACGATGTCCTACCATTCCCAGTACATTGTGGGAACATAGAATGGGTGGGATCCGGTGCCATGATTGGCACAGGCCTCTAGTCAGCTGTAGCACACAAAGGGAGGATTTGTATTGGGTTTGAGTTGAATGGTCCTGGATCAGTGCCCTAGGGCCCTATTCACCTAGAGTCACCCCTGTCCTGATGCTTAAGCCCTCAATCAATTAATTATACTGCCTCAGTCTTAAGACTACTGCAGTAGAAGGACAAATCCACTGTGTTACATCATATGTGCTATTTTCCCTGGAAACACTGATCATATCTGACATTATTTGTTATATGTGTTATTGACGTAACCCGGTATTGCTGTAATCAAATAATTTATACTTACATAAAATAACAATTGACATGGAAAGCTTAGTGATGATGGAAAATGTCAATGATAATCATGTGATTAACATATTAAACCTTTATTTTGATGACCTCTTTTTTAGAAACATGAAAATGGAAATTGCCAATGGCTGTATATGGTAACAAACATACAGTAGCATGCATGTCTTTGGGTCTATGCATCTGCGTCACTGGATAGATAGGGTTTGATTGGTTGAAAGAGATGCATTGCATTTCAGTACCTCAAATTCATTGCATTTCAGGCTCTGCGTTGCATTTTAGTCTCTTAAAGCCCAAGTTTAATTTATTTTCATCTGATCTCTTCTTAATGCTACCCGGACTATTTGCATTGTGTGACCCCTTTTTTTTACGCTGCTGCTACTCTCTGTTTATCATATATGCATAGCCACTTTAACTATACATTCATGTACATACTATCTCAATTGGGCCGACCAACCAATGCTCCCGCACATTGGCTAACCGGGCTATCTGCATTACGTCCAGCATTATGTCCTGTTACTCTCTGTTCATCGTATATGCATAGTCACTTTAAAGATATCTACATGTACATACTACCTCAATCAGCCTGACTAACCGGTGTCTGTATGTGGCCTCCTTACTTTTATAGCCACGCTACTGTATATAGCCTGTCTTTTTACTGTTGTTTTATTTCTTTACTTACCTATTGTTCAGCTAATACCTTTTTTGCACTATTGGTTAGCGCCTGTAAGTAAGCATTTTACTGTAAGGTCTACTACATCAGTTGTATTTGACGCACGTGAGAAGTACACTTTGGTTTGGTTTGACATATGGATGTCAAGGCTGTGTCATTTTTTTATTTGCTTCCACTGTTAGCATGCATATATTAGTATTTGAAACCTGTGTGAAGACATACACACACACACTTTTGAAAAGCCACCCACTGCTTTTTCCTTTTCTTATAACAAGCAGTGACAACAAGGGTGAAGAGGCAAAAAATAGCAGATTGAAGTTGCTTTTAATCAACTCTGACTATATATATATATATATATACATCTTCCCCCTTAATCGGTGGTGCCAAGTGGAAAATATATATATTTTTCTGTAATAATGTATTTAGTGGCTGTGGCCAATTGTGTACAGTCTATGATTAACTTTTAGTTTTTTGTGGGGCTATGATGCCAAGGATGAATAATCAGGGCAAACGTGACTATCAAAATATGTAATAAGTAATCATAGCGTGAATTTGTGCCGTTTTAGCCCTCTGGACGAATCTACCCTTGCATAACACTGACGTCACCAGGCAACTTACCATATCCAAACATGGGCGGACGACATGGTTCCTTTCTGGCTAGAGAAGATGAGGGACCATTGAAGAGTCAGTCTGAAAGGCACAGAAAGAGAAGGGCAGAATTAGTGTCAGGATATCCTTAATGGTTGAGATGATATGTTAATGGTAGGAGAGCTCAGAGATTTAGCCTGTCAGTTCACTGGACACTAAGTCATCCAAGAGCTTTCCAACAGTGTCTAGCGACTTCTCTCGAGAGCCATTATTTCTTAAAAGATGGAGAATGGGATAAAATACGCTGACTGTAGAGTTTACAATAGAGTGAACTAAAAAACAATAGAGAACTAAATAACACTAGAGTGAACTAAAAAACGGAATGAGAATGAAACAAACAGGCACATTATACATTTTTCTTAGTTTTTTTTCGATTGATTTCCAACCACAAATTAGATAGTGTTGGTTCCATACACTATCGTTGTGCCGAAAGGAAATTTTTAAAATGTGACTTGAAGTTACCCAGACCCATAATAAGCCTAAACCTGGACTAAAAACCACGCCTATGGAATTGCTCCGTTGAAAAATGTGTTTTATTCCAGGCCCATGTGTTTCACCTGTCATGGAAACCAGCCTTTAGAACTAAAGTACAGTATATTCTCCTCTAGAAATTATCCTGCATCTAACAACCAGCTATGTGCTACCTTGTTATTTCCTCCCCAGCAAATGTTATTATATGACAGCATAGTCGTGGAACGCCATGCCCTCATTACTGCTAAACTGTTTTGAATATCTGACAGTGATATGGCCATTGATCCCCTCTTTTCGTATTGCACTTGGCAGCTTCGTGCTCTTTTATATTTTCCACCCCAACATAACCACATCTCTTATGTTTCACCATGTTGCATTTGAAATGAAGGGAAAAGACAGAATAGCAAAAGTCTCTCACTGAAAATATAAAAAGGGGAAACTTTTTGACAGTCTCACGGTAAAAATGAGCTCACTTGCACTGTTGCCCGGCAAGTTATGAGCCAGCATAAATGTGTATGCCAGGTAGAGTGATAGAGCAGAGGCTTTCTGACACAAGCCTTTTAATGACGGGGTCTAGTTTTTGATAGCGTCTCCTTACGCCTTTAAAAGGTAGCATGCAGAGGTTTCAGCCTGCAGAACGGTGGGGTTTTGCACAGGTGGATGGACACACAACTGCTGGCTCCGTCTGGCTCCGTCTGGCCCCACTCTCATCCCCCAGAGAGAGGGATAGACAGGGGGAGGAAGGGATGGATGGATGAGGGGAAGGATGGCGTCTGTAATGGTTGGGGGAAAGGGTGAGCAGCCAGACTAAGACTGTCATAGCGGTGCCCTAGAATTGGGCTTGAGATCTTCACCCTTGACTGACTCTGTCCCCCAGTGGAGAAGGCTCAGAGGAGAGAGGTTGCCCAGATTGTGAGGCATTCATATGGGTGGGGAGAAGGTGGTGGTTCAGGGGGCCCAGTCGGCTGGACTGTGGTGCTTGCAACACCAGGGTTGTGGGATTGATTCCCACCTGGGCGAAATACTGAATCTGTTCTGCAAGTTGCTATGAATTAAAGTGTCTGTCAATTGACCATAATGTTAAGTGTTTCCACTGTTAGCCGTTTCCATTCTAGCTGGACTCTGTCGATGAGGATACTATCTAAATATATGTTCAGTCCACCCACTATAGAGCCAACAGCCAATAAAGAGCATAGCCCAACACAAGTGCTGGTCAATTGAAAAGGATTACTCATTGAAAATACACAGGCTTGCCTCTGTTAGGGCTTAAGTACGTTAGAGAGGGTTGGGAGGAAAATACTGTTATTTTCTAGCTAGCTCCATCGACATTTCAGCCCCAAACAGGTTTTCCCCAAGTGTGCTAGTGGCCGAATGGGCAAATGGAAAATCTCCATGGCGTTGAGTTAAAAGATGGACCCCATGCAGGCCTTTGGGTGAGGAGAGACTCGCAAGATGACTCGCCACTCTCTCTCTGCTATGGCCCACTGCATAGTCTCCTCTGTCCTGGAGCTTTGCAGCGTTTTGCCGTGTCTGGTCCTGCATACCTTACCTCCCTCCCTCCTGTTTCCCTTCTTTCTCTATCTATATTTCACTCCATTGTTCTCTTTGTGTTCTCTTTCGCTCATCAAATCTCATTGTTTCACTCATTCTCTCTCTTCCTCGTTTCAGTGTGAATGTAATTGTGCATTCTCGTTCCACAGATTCAGCCAGACTGCTCGATATAGGATTGCATTGTAGTGCAGTTTTCCGTACTGTAGTTTTGATTGTATTTCAGATTTTCTCTCTATGTGAACTTCTCATAACTGAAGAAGCTTGCATGGCTCAAAGACCCTATGAGCTATGCCAGAGAATAGGTTATTATACTAGATAGGTTCAGATGAATAACATAGTAGTTCTCTATGTTGGAGATTGGATGTTGGGTTGAAAGATTTGTTGCTACAGCAGAAAACACAACGCTCCATAGTCCATTAAAGACGGCTCCTGCAGGTCACCCATAATCAAATCAAACTTTGTTTGTCACATGCGCTGAATACAACAAGTGTAGACCTTACAGTGAAATGCTTACTTACAAGCCCTTAACCAACAGTGTAGTTCAGGAAGAGTTAAGAAAATATTTAGGAAATAAAATAAATAAAAATAAATAAAAGGCATTTAGCTCGTCTTGTAGGCTTGCGTCACTGGGCATCTCATGTCTGGGTTTCCCTTTGTAGTCCTTGAGAAAACAACTGTGTTTGTTTGGCTGCAACGAGTTATCGGTTCTACGAGTTATTGGTCATTTATCATTCATAATGCTTATTCATAATGGAGTTTGCTGTGGTGGAGGAGAGAATATGCATAAGAGCTTCACATCACAAGGATATTCACATGCTTCAGACAGTGTGCCTTTGGAGAGGCCATCTCTCAATCATCAGACTGGCTTGTGATGTTTTTGATGCACCCTTGATGTAACCACGGGGCTAAGAGCTAGCCTGACACTACATTTGGCTTTTTCTCATATTGGTTGCATCAAGCTGCCGTGTTTAAAAACAAAATCCCGATAAATAAAAAGTCTATACTAAATTATTGAACTCCATCTCACATGAGCTCCGAGAGCTTTTTGTCGCTGTCTGATAGTCTTGCCGCTAATGCCATCTCAGGAGTTCAAGGCCAGTAAAAAGGAATACTATTTATGGAGCTGAAAGCCAGTGTGTCTGAGAAGAGGTAATGTCACTCTTGGGGGACGCAGTCACAACCAGAATGTAAACAAGAGGGCCTCAGTTAGCATTAGCATTACATAGCTCACTGTTTGGAGCAGTCTGTGCATTCTGTCAGACATTACAATGCAGTTTCTGGAAGCCTTGCAGACACAGACATAACAGAATTTGTTGGCCTGTTCTTCTTGCAGGCCCCTTCTGTTTGTGAAGATGTTGAGAGATTGAGGTGCAGTTGAATATTTAGTTGTGTAATATGCAATGTTAAGCATGCAAGGAAATTCAGCTTTGCTACCGTGTACTTTTCTGTGAGCTACAAGATGTCATACATATTGCTTCGGGAGTTAAGTAATCACAGTCGTCATCAAACTTATAACGAGTTGTTCTGAAACAGGAGTCAGCCTCAATTGATTTAGCAGGAAAAATACAACTAATTGATATCTCTGCTGTTTAAAAAAAATGATCAGGAGTGGATTTGTAAACAGTGTCACATTTCCATTTTTTTTTCTTTCATGCTTGGCGTCTCAGAAGACAGTATGTAGGCCACAGAAATAGACATTTGGAGTCCAAAAGAACATCAGATTCCCTTAATGCTATAAATGTGGCATCAAGGAAAGGTAAAGATGCTGAGCTTTGCTACACTGACACAGGAAAATGTCTCAAGAGACATTGGTAGAAATGCAGGACGGAGCACATCAACAATGACTCACAGCTTTCCATGTTGCAGCTTTCCATTTCGCTTACATACAGTGGCTTGCAAAATAATTCATCCCCTTGCCATTTTTCCCTTTTGTTGCATGCAACCTGTAATTTTAATGGATTTTTATTTGGATTTCATGAGATGAACATACACAAATCCATACATACATACATAATCCAAATTGGTGAAGTGAAATGAAAGAAATTTGACCAAAAAATCCTGGAAAAGTTGTGCATGCATATGTATTCACCCCCTTTGCTATGAAGCCCCTAAATAAGATCTGGTGCAACCAATTACCTTCAGCTGTCACATAATTAGTTAAACAAAGTCCACCTGTGTGCAATCTAAGTGTCACATGATCTGTCACATGATCTCAGTATGTGCTCTCGAGTTCAGTTTTTTGTCTTATTTCTTGTTTGTCTTACACAAAAAAAATATTTTGCATCTTCAAAGTGGTAGGCATGAGTGTAAATCAAATTATACAAGCCCCCCAATTGATTGTGAGGCTACAAAATAGGAAAAATGCCAAGGGGGTGAATACTTGCACAAGCCACTGTATTGTTTGTGGACTAGCTCTGTGTCAATATCATTCCCCCCAAACTGCTACAAGACAAACTCTCCCAATTGAACATGTCCAGCTCCATCAGTCAGTGGATCACTGACTTCCTGACCAACAGAACGCGACACGTGAAGCTGGGAAAACACTTTTTGGACTCTCTATCCCTCAGCACAGGAGCGCCGCAAGGATGCGTGCTCTCACCTCTACTCTACTCACTCTATATCAATGACCGCACCTCCAACAGTGCTTCTGTCAAAGTACTCAAGATTCCATGTGACACCCCTCTGGTTGGTCTCATCACCGACGGTGATAAGTCCATGTACCGTTGAGAGGTTGCCTGCCTGGTGGTCTTGTGCAGTCGCAAATAACCTAGAACTCAACACATACAAAACCTTGGAGATGGTGGTGGACTTCAGAAATCGTCCACCACCATCTCTCCCCTTGGAGATTGACGGCTCAGCTGTTAGCGCGGCTAAAGCATGCAGAATCCTGGGACCATCATCTCCCATATCCTCAAACACTAACGGGCGCCAGGTAGCATGAAGGGTAGGAGCGTTTATTCTGACATAACTGGTCCTCTCACTTGAACAAAGTAGGTTTTAGCACTCCTATTTGTGTTACATAGTTTAGTAACTTTTATAGGAGAGTAACAGTAAACCACAATGACAACACACTGCAAAACAACTTGAGATGTGTGTTATGTATTCTATGTTTTATAATTCATAAAACGCAGCCTTTAAAAGACATGTGCAGTTTATGTATTTCCACATGGACACACTGAAGTATACATTAGTGCTACAGTTTGTCAGCTAAAATCAGCAAGCAATATTTCATCAATAAAGCAAGACAATTAGGCCTAGTTGACACATGTACTGTACTGTTGCTAATGTGTTTTGCTTTTAACAAACTGTTCTCACGGGCCATTCCTATACCTTTTACACTGACAGTTATGCAACCATCCATGTGCGTCTTTACAATTCCATTTGGAGGATATTTATCATTATTTGTCATTATCCTGTTGAAAAACAAATCAATGTCCCACTAAGCTCAAACCAGATGGGATGGCGTATCACTGCAGAATGCTGTGGTAGCCGTGCTGGTTAAGTGTGCATTGAATTCTAAATAAATCACAGACAGTGTCATCAGCAAAACATCCCCACACCATAACACCTCCTCTTCCATGCTTTATGATGGGAATACACATGCAGAGATCATCTGTTCACCTACACCACGTCTCACAAAGACACGACTGGTTGGAACCAAAAATCATAAATGTGGACTCCAGATCAAAGGACACATTTCCACCCATCTGATGTCCATTGCTCGTGTTTCTTGGCCATAGCAAGTCTCTTCTGCTTATTGAGGTCCTTAAGTAGTGGTTTCTTTGCAGCAATTCGACCATGACGGTCTCCTCTGAACAGTTGATGTTGAGATGTCTGTTACTTGAACTCTGTAAAGAATTTATTTGGGCTGCAATTTCTGAGGCTGGTAACTCTAATGAACTTTTCCTCTACAGCTTTGCCAGGGCCATGAGAGCCAGTTTCATCATACTGCTTGATGGTTTTTGCGACTGCACTTGAAGAAACTTTAAAAGTTCTTGAAAGTTTCTGGATTGACTGACCATCATGTCTTAAAGTAATGATGAACTGTCGTTTCTCTTTGCTGATCTTAGCTGTTCTTGCCATAATATGGACTTTGTCTTTTACCAAATAGGGCTATCTTCTGTATACCGCCCCTACCTTGTCACAACACAACTGATTGGCTCGAATGCATTAAGAAAGAAAGAAAGCACATATGTTAATTGAAATGCATTCCAGGTGAGGACCTCATGAAGCTGGTTGAGAGAATGCCAAGTGTGTGCAAAGCTGTCATCAAGGCAAATGGTGGATATTTGAAGAATCTCAAATATAAAATATATTTTGATTTTACAGTTTTTTGTCATTACTTTATTCCATATGTGTTATTTCATAGTTTGGATGTGTTTACAATTATTCTACAATGTAGAAAATAGTAAATATAAAGAAAAACCCTTAAATAAGTAGATGTACATTACCAGTCAAAAGTTTAGAACAATAATGTATAACAAAAACCTAATATTTTAGCTGAGGTTTGTGTAAAAAAATACATTATGATTTCTTCCCACTCATTTTCAATGAGGCAACCATAAAATATTGAGTGATTCATGCTAAATGATTTCACCCTTGCACCCTCTCTCAAGTGTGGAAGGAGATCAACGGCAAAAATAACTATTATAATGATGGCATTGACACAACCCCCTTAAGTGAGTATCAATGAGAGGAAGGCTTTCTCCGTCTACTTCGATGGGCTCATCCATGATTCTCTTTACATGCTAATGTACGAAGCCACTGGACCGAGAAGTGGAGCCATTTGCAATGTTTGCAATTAAAAAAAAACATTTTCTTTACTCGCCGTGAAAGGTAGTATGTATTGAAATGACTGAGGCATCCATAGATTCGCTGAGCTATGATGTTTGCGAAGAACTGAAGACGAGAGGCAATATTGCCATCAACATATTAATACACAACAGATCTGTGGAGCTGTTCAAGCATTAAGTCCAATCAGAGGCATCGTATACCACCACGCCGGTGCCCTAAATGACTCCATTCCTTATTTGCTGCTGTGAGGTTCTGTCATTTTAATTAGTTTTGTTGGACTTGCAGACTTTGTTTTTCCCTTATGAAGTATTATTAAGCCCAGGCAATCCATCATTCTCACCAGCAATGCCTTTTATCCATGATGAGTACAGCAGAATATTTCTCAAATATGATGTGGAGTCAGTTCATTTCATAATGAAGTTTGCATTTGACTCATTGATGACACGTGTGGGTTACAATGTAAAACACAAATGCTGGATGGTGTTTCATGTAGACAAGGAGACAAATAGATAAGGCACTGAGTAAATCTTGTTGTTTACAATGACAACGGGCACTATTTATGAAGTAAAGTCTCATAACTTTGCCTATGTATGCCTATTAAATCATTTAATGCATACCGCATATGGGGTATACCAACATGAATAAGCTTAGCCCACTTAAATTGATAAATGCAACAACAATAACTGTTTTTTTTTCAAATGACACATTGAGACACTCAGAACGCATCGGAAGGTGAGCATATATAATCTAGAATTAAATAAATTATAAAACTAAGGCATTTTAAAGATGCTTTTTGTATGTTACCTTTAACGTTTGGCAAAAATGCCCACTTTACTCATGTGTTTGTGTCCCAAACTTTACCACAACTGTAATTTGTCAACCAGAGGACATAGTCACATTTTGATGTGACATCACTGGATATGGGGTTTTATACCAGCCATAAATCAATGCTCTGAAAGGGGAAAACAAAGGAAATAAACTCGTAAATCATTTTGGCGAACCAGCATCAATACATTTTACAACTCCTGTCTCCTCCATTCAACATCTATATACATAACATACCCACTGTTCGTTCCCATCTCAAACATCAGCATATTTCAATCTAAGCCTACCTATCAGTTGAATACGTTTTACTGTACCTCATATCACAAGTTAAGGACCACCACAGTTGCATTGTGAAAATCTTGAGTATGAGACTAAAGAGTGTAGTATTAATACATTTAATTCAGTCCACTGTTCAGCACCTCATACATAAACAATCAAAACCTCACTACAAACCATTGTGTTCTGGATGTTTATGTTTCTTCTATCTTCAACTCAGGCCACTATTCAGTACCTCATAGGTACCTATAACTAGGATCTATATCTTAGCCTTAATGTTGTCTTTTGTTGTATCTTATCATACAGGAGAAGTGTGTTTGTGAATAATTGAAGGACCAGGCCATTTCCTATGCATGTGAGCAGGGTATTTTCAGGGGTACAGTGGGGAGAAGTCAATGGGGCCATATCCTAGAACAGATTGCGCTGAGTATACCGCGTACCGAGCTATCTGCCAGCATAAGCACATTCAATAGTTAGTGGCATGGCTGTTGGCCTCATTTTCCTTTGATAAAAACTGGCTTTTGTTTTCCTCGATCAGAACAAAGTAAAGTGCTTAAATCAAAAGCTTTTTTAAGGCCATTATTCATTATAATCCTGTCGGAAGTCATTCTTTTAAGAGGAATCGATTTCAATTGGAAGTAAATGTATTTAATTATAAGATATGAAGTGTGAGGCTAGGATTTTAATATGTAGTATTCACCTAAAGGTTATATAATAATATAATTTATAACAGTTCTCTTCTTCGCGAATACCATCAACATGGATCAAACATCTACCAATTATTTGTTCATTAGCATACGGTTTAGGAGCTAATGAACTATTAATAAGTGTAATTTGACTGGTCAATGCCATTAATTGGATTAACTTCTCTTCTTTTTGCTTTAGGATAGGCCATAGAGATGGTTAGAGGACTTTTCATTGGATCTGTCGGATTATGGAATCTGTGAGCGCCCAGGCAGTGCCACTAAGGCCATCTCCATTTTGAGGAAGTACATTTTCTTCTTCAACTACTTGTATGAGTTGGCAAACAAACTGAAAGGTTGCACACTGCTACCTGGAGTGTGTTGTTTGAACAGGTATAAAGCAAAGGTTGGATATTTATTGCCACCTGCCGTTTTGGAATGCTTACTTACAAGTATAATTCATTGGCTGATCCCTCCTGACGACCTGGATGTAATTATGTGATCCTTAATTAACCCACAGGCAGTCCCACCCAGTTGACTACTTCAAAATGGTGAAAGTCCTCAAGGGTGCTGCCAAAACTTAAATGGATTTTTTGGGCCCTAGAGCCCTCTATCATTCTCTATAGGATAGGCCTATAGCCAGGGATCTGTAAGTCAATGAGATTCGAATGCCAAACAAAAGTTTCTTTAGGGCACTGTCAATACTGAAACTACGATGAAGAGAAGAACACCATAAGACTGCATTGACATCTTATGAATATCCTGATATGTTTTTTCCCATAACTTGGCATGCATTAAGCTTACAATCCTAAGGGCAAATCCATAATGGTGTTGACAGGATATGATCAAGTCGAGAATACATTGTCAGTCACAGTTGTAAGGGAAGCGTTAGGGATTCATGTTACATGAGATAAGTAATACATTGCACGCTGTATAGCATGACTGATAAGACTTCAACACGATATTGATGTTGAAGTTCGGCAGACTGGCGGTAACACTTTATCTCGGAACCTGTTTCCACCATAACACCTTTAACACATTTTACCATCATAGGAGTATGTTTGTGCTGTAAGTTTGCCACAGCATCATAGGAGGATTGTGCTGTTATTTTACTCCAGCATCATAGAAGGATGTTTGAGCTGTCATTTTACCACAGTATCATAAGAGGATGTTTGTGCTGTCATTTTACCACAGTATCATAAGAGGATGTTTGTGCTGTCATTTTACCACAGTATCATAAGAGGATGTTTGTGCTGTCATTTTACCACAGTATCATAAGAGGATGTTTGAGCTGTCATTTTACCACAGTATCATAAGAGGATGTTTGTGCTGTCATTTTACCACAGCATGGGAGGAGAATGTTTATGCTGTCATTTTATCACTGCATCATAGGAGGATGTTTGTGCTGTTATTTTATCACAGAATCATAGGAGGATGTCTGTGCTGTAATTTTCTCACACTACATGTGTTGCAATGTGTGTTTTGAATCTCAAAGAAACACATTCTGAAATGTCACACTGTAACAGATTAAGAGTCACATCACCACTTCCAACTTGAAAAAGTCAGTGTCATGAGGTCATATCTGATAAAGGAATAATCCATGATCCATGAACAATCCCTTTTCAACCAGCTTCAGTATATACAGTATATACCAGTATATACTGCTATCATACTCAGCCCTGCTGTATTCACACTCAGCCCTGCTGTATTCACTGACCCAAACAAAGTGCAGTCCCTGTGTTAGCTGCAAACAGGTAGCAATGAAATACATGCGTGCTCTGAAAGACCCCTGCGCAATACATGTTCATGAATGAAACATTAACTTTATACGGCAGCCTGGTCTCATAGACTGGACACAAAATAGTAAATGTATATCCGGGAGACTTAAGTGAGTATGATATGTTATGTTTGATATGGTTACAGACAGAATAAAGTTTCATCATGGACAACTTTACATGTTTTGCTAATTAGCAACTTTGCAACTACTTACTACTTTTTAGGTACTTTGAAATGACTTGGTATGTTAGCTAACCCTTCCCCTAAACCTAACCTTAACCCTTTAACCTAACACCTAGCTAATGTTAGCATTAGCTAACATTAGCCACAACAAATTGGAATTCGTAATATATCATACGTTTTGCATATTCATAACATATTGTATGAAATGGATGATGGACATCCACAAATTAATACATACAAACATACCATACTAATTTAAGAGTTGCAGATTTACATTTACTATGTTATGTCTACCCCTGAGTCTAGGTTGTATGCAGTGGTGCATTCCAAACTATAGAACACTGCAGCTGTTCATTTGCCTACGTTCCCCTTTTACTTCCACCCAGCGGTCCGAGTGACCATTACATGAAATAACGTAAAGAGGACTGTCGAGGACCATGGTTGAGGCGTGTGCTGAGCCTGTATTTTTATATGTCCTATTGGGTCATAGTGCATTAAGAGGACCAAGTCCATGTAGGATCCTGTAAAAGCTTCATGAGTTTAACCTTGATGTAGGCCATATGTAGAGCAAAAACACTGGAACCACAATGTACATTTCCAACTCTGCAAAAACTGGTTCAATCAATGTTGCTTCCACATAATTTCAACACAAAATGACGTTGAGCCTCCCAGGTGGCGCAGTGGTCTAGGGCTGTGCATCGTAGCGCTAGCTGTGCCACCAGAGGCCTTGGGTTCGCAGCCGTCCGCAACTGGGAGGTCCATGGGGCGATGCACAATTGGCCTAGCGTCGTCCGGGTTAGGGAGGGTTTGGCCGGTAGGGATATCCTTGTCTCATCGCGCACCAGCGACTCCTGTGGCGGGCCGGGTGCAGTGCATGCTAACCAAGTTCGCCAGGTGCGCGGTGTTTGATCCGGCACATTGGTGCGGCTGGCTTCCAGATTGGATGCGCACTGTGTTAAGAAGCAGTGCGGCTTGGTTGGGTTGTGTTTTGGAGGACGCATGACTTTCGACCTTCGTCTCTCCCGAGACCGTACGTGAGTTGTAGCGATGAGACAAGATAGTAACTACTAATAATTGGATACTATGAAATTTGGGTAAAAATTCAATAAAAAAAAAAATAATGACATTGAACGAACTGAAAGTCAACGTAAATTTTACCCAACTTTAAACCAAACGTAAAATATTTTGTTGATTTCACGTTGACAACTCACGTTGAAATGACGTCTGTGCTCAGTGGGACATTCGTTTTTTTGTGCAAGCGCAGGTTAAGTACTGTGAAGGAACTGTTCTGTACAAACACTACAGTATACAGTATGCAGACTGCTCAGACAGCATAAAAAAACTCATCCCAAAAGAGTTGCAACTAATCAGAAACAAAGTACTACTTGGGAATTACGTTGACTCCATAAAGGAATTTGGTGTGGTGTGATGTGAAACATTCATATTAAAAGTTACGGTGCCGTTTCAGATTCAGCATGTAAGTATGTTGAAACCAGAAAGTTCTGGTGTTGCCATCCCTGGTTAATGTTTGCACAGTAATTAATGACAGCATAGCAAAGTTACCATTGCTCTCCTCGTTTAGCAATGCCTTGCATGAAACCACATAAATAGCAAAGAGTAATGCGAGCAAATTTACTTAAGTTGTTATTCAGGGGGAAACTATATTTTGCCTTTTTCCCTTCATACCTTTCCACCATGCGCCTTATCTCCTTTCTGCAGTGTTTGCCATTTCTATTCTTCCAATGTCATGCTACAATTCATCCACAATCTGCCTCTGTTGTGCACAACAAATCACCATTCCCCTCTTTTTGTCTTTGTGACCACAAAATGTCTGTTTCTTATTCAGGCTCTGAAGCCCTTCACCACATTGTCCTCTCCCAGCCATTCTCTCCCCTCCGTCTGCCCCCTGTTATTTATGGAATGCAAAACTACAGAGGCAGGGAGAATGAACCTGGTGCTACGCACGTAGTAAACCGCCCAGGCGGGCACTGCCAAGGGAAGATTGTGTACAGCCCATGTCACCAACAGCAGCCTTCTGCCACCCTTTACCACCCCTACCAACTTGCCCTTAACCCTCCAGCATTACTAACAATGTTTATATGTGGGGACAAAAGGTTATAGGAGGAAAGAGTGAAGGAGGCAAAGATGGCTCCCATATTGGCATGTTGATCCATTCACCATCACCTTAGACCTTGTAAGTAATCTCCCAGCGCTCGTTCATGTACGGACACATTTGAGCAAGGTGTGGGGCAAAATAAAATACAGGTAAACGTAACTGGAGTCATTTGTCAAGACACATTGCAGTGGGGCGGTGTGATCGTCAAAAGATCGTCAAAAGGGGTATGTGTCGTCTTCCCTCTCATTGATTAAACAACAATTGAAAAATTAAATAAAAGGATTACTGGCTTCTGCGGGGGACTGATTTCTCATTATTTTTCAAATCCCTTCCACAAGATCCAATACTGAAATAATATTCTGCCTGTCTTCCATTTAGAACCCCCTTCACTGTGTTTTGATTTATAATTAATTTTGTCAGGTTGAAATGTGCATCTTTCATGATCTAGTATTTTTTAAGCATCCACAAAGAGTTTTTGCTGCATGCTTCGCACCCGTCCCCCAAAGAGCAGCTTACCGCAGTCTAGGCTGAGAAATCCAAGCAGAGTGGACTCCATTTCCTGTCCCTTCGCTATCCTGAGGTAGCTGTCAAACTGTTAGCCTTGTTACTATGCTGCTCCCATGTACCCAGCTGCAATCCATTATAACGGAGGCGAGCTAATGCTCTATGGAAGCCTGTCCTGGCATCCTACCATTGATTTGCTGCAGGTGTAGGGTGACTGTGTTGTGAAACCGAGGAGAGAGTTGCCTGTCTTCCAAGGTCAGGAGAGCTGAAATCAGGATATAACCCTCCCCAGCTTGGTAGAGTCCTCAAGGATATAACCCTCCCCAGCTGGGTAGAGTCCAGGATATAACCCTCCCAGCTGGTTAGAGTCCAGAATATAACCTTCCCCAGCTGGGTAGAGTCCAGGATATAACCCTCCCCAGCTGGGTAGAGACCAGGATATAACCCTCCCAGCTGGGTAGAGACTAGGATATAACCCTCCCCAGCTGGGTAGAGACCAGGATATAACCCTCCCAGCTGGTTAGAGTCCAGAATATAACCCTCCCCAGCTGGGTAGAGTCCAGGATATAACCCTCCCCAGCTGGGTAGAGAGCAGGATATAACCCTCCCAGCTGGGTAGAGACTAGGATATAACCCTCCCCAGCTGGGTAGAGACCAGGATATAACCCTCCCCAGCTGGGTAGAGACCAGGATATAAACCTCCCCAACTGTGTAGAGTCCAGGATATAACCCTCCCCAGCTGGGTAGAGTCCAGAATATAACCCTCCTCAGCTGGGTAGAGACCAGGATATAACCCTCCCAGTTGGTTAGGGTCCAGAATATAACCCTCCACTGCTGTGTAGAGTCCAGGATATAACCCTCCCAGCTGGGTAGAGACCAGGATATAACCCTCCCAGATGGTTAGAGTCCAGAATATAACCCTCCCCAGCTGGGTAGAGTCCAGGATATAACCCTCCCCAGCTGGGTAGAGACCAGGGTATAACCCTCCCAGCTGGTTAGAGTCCAGAATATAACCCTCCCCAGCTGGGAAGAGACCAGGATATAACCTTCCCCAGCTGGGTAGAGAACAGGATATAACCCTCCCCAGCTGGGTAGACAACAGGATATAACCCTCCCCAGCTGGGTAGAGGTCAGGATATATCCCTCTCCAGTTGGTTAGAAACTAAGATATAACTCTACTCAACCGGGTAGAGTCCAGGATATAACCCTTCCCAGCTGGGTAGAGAACATGATATAACCCTCCCCAACTGGGTAGAAACCGGGATATAACCCTCCCCAGCTGGGTAGAGAGCAGGATATAACCCTCCCTAGCTGGGTAGAGTCCATGATATAACCCTCCCTAGCTGGGTAGAGTCCAGGATATAACCATCCCCAACTTGGTAGAGTCCAGGATATAACCCTCCCCAGCTGGGTAGAGACCAGAATATAACCCTCCCCAGCTGGGTAGAGACCAGGATATAACCCTACCCAGCTTGGTAGAGTCCAGGATTTAACCCTCCCCAGCTGGGTAGAGTCCAGGATATAACCCTCCCCAGCTGGGTAGAGACCAGAATATAACCCTCCCCATCTGGGTAGAGACCAGGATATAACCCTCCCCAGCTGGGTAGAGAACAGGATATAACCCTCCCCAGCTGGGTAGAGACCAGGATATAACCCTACCCAGCTGGGTAGAGTCCAGGATTTAACCCTCCCCAGCTGGGTAGAGACCAGGATATAACCCTACCCAGCTGGGTAGAGTCCAGGATATAATCCTACCCAGCTGGGTAGAGTCCAGGATATAACCCTCCCCAGCGGGGTAGAGACCAGGATATAACCCTCCCTAGCTGGGTAGAGATCAGGATATAACCCTCCCCAGCTTGGTAGAGACCAGGGTATAACTCTCCAAGATTTAACTCTCCCCAATTGGGTAGAGACCAGGATATAACCCTCCCCAGCTGGGTGGAGACCAGGATATAACCCTCCAAGATTTAACTCTCCCCAACTGGGTAGAGACCAGGATATAACCCTCCAAGATTTAACTCTCCCCAACTGGGTAGAGACCAGGATATAACCCTCCAAGATTTAACTCTCCCCAATTCGGTGAAGACCAGGATATAACCCTCCAAGATTTAACTCTCCCCAACTGGGTAGAGACCAGGATATAACCTTCCAAGATTTAACTCTCCCCAACTGGGTAGAGACCAGGATATAACTCTCCAAGATTTAACTCTCCCCAACTGGGTAGAAACCGGGATATAACCCTCCCCAACTTGGTAGAGACCAGGATATAACCCTCCCCAACTGGGTGGAGACCAGGATATAACCCTCCCCAGCTGGATAGAGAGCAGTATATAACTCTCTCAAGCTGGGTAGAGACCAGGGACACAGAGTGCACCAAACTTTACCGCAATGCTTGGTTACCCATGAAACCAGTTTACATAAATATCCCCTTGTGACTTCTCCGACGACAAAAGGTAGGCAACACGTCAGACCGAGCAGACAGAGGCTTGATGATGACCAGTATTGAATTAGGGCTGTTAATGGTTTGTTTTCCAGTATACTGCTAAACAGTGGTGATGTGAGAGAGAGAGAGAGTAGGGAAACTATATTTTCATAGGAATTGTAACTAACATAATACAATTACCATCCCCATTGTCCAACCTCACAGCAAATGATTTACTACTGGTCCACAAATAACCATATTGGGGGAGAGAGATTCGGCTGCCATCCGTCAACACTCTGGCAATGTACTTTCGACGCAGCGCCCAAATCCTGAATCACGTGGAAAGGGGGGAGACAGATGTTGTGTTCAGAGGGCATCCACCTACCCATTTCCCCTCCTGTTCTGCTTCCTCCTCGCTCCCTGCATTGGGGGATGCAGCAACTAGCAACATAAGTCCATCCACTAATCTTTCAATAGGTATGTTTACATGCACACAATAATACGATTATTGTGAACACTCAGATTCACATAATTGTTCAATTAAAACGTTTACATGCTTTGCAAGAAAAATGATTTTCTCAACAATCCTGTTTACATGGAAACGTCTGAAATCAGGCTACCTGATCAATGCAGAAAATTGGCAATCAAAATAAACGTTATATCACAGCAACAACGTTCTTTTTGGGAAGCGTATTTGATTCTGAGTTGACATATACATTTTGTAGGTGAAAACAATTTCTACAATGCATACTTTCAGTTTTTCTGATCTCGCCTCGTTTGTGCAAAAGAGGGAAGCTTGCGCTTCTGGTGCTAACACACACAGATCAAATACACCACTGGAGCTCTGATTAAAAAGTGTTAACATGTCCAAATACTTTGAAAGATTGCTCAGAAATCCGACGTATGCTTACTTCAGTTTTGACCACGCGCTGATTAAGATAAGCAGAGTAAGGTGTTTACATGACTATCGCCATACTCGGCCTACTGCCATAATCAGTATAAAATCAAATTATTAGTATCCATGTAAACGTGCTCAATGTAATATTTGAGTTTATAGGGCCTATGCATGCGGTCAAGAGAGATATTGGCCAACCATGTCTGCGACAAGGCAATAAAGCATTGCAGTCCAAGCTGCTGAGGCTCCCTGGAGCGTGGAGGTGGTAGTGTTGTCTCCTAACCTCAAGGACTCGGGCGTAATGCCGTTTCCATGGATCAGAGAGAAGGAGGTACTCTGTTTCCAATCCACGGTAAGGTTCATTGGATCCCACCTGCCAAAGACGACCAGCCCCATGATCACTCATTCTCAACAACCCATTAGGCTACTCTGTGTAACTGCCTTCCAATCCAACAGCAGGCATTTATTGAGCCACAGCCCTGATGCTTGGCTAATTGGATAGGCTCTGTTGTCTCTGTACTTCCAGACATGTACTAGCTGTTTATATGATTGAGTGTGTATACCCACTCTCCTATCACAAGGTTGCTGGCTTTTCACACCCCACTCTCCCAGTCCAAGACTGGAACAAGGAGTCTAGGACCCCCAAAGGTGGCTAGTCAGTTGCCTGGAAGGCCTCAATGTTTGGTAAAGGACTGGCTTCTTTTTCATTCCTGCTAGAAGCAATGATGTGGCCATTCCACAGGCATTTAGGGGTTTCTGTAGCCAGTGTAGAAAGTAGATTAAAACATCTGGGCGACTGGACAGAACATGACACAAAATGGGATGTCCAGTTTAGTGGACGGGTGAGACAGTTTGATTGAACAGCTATGCCTTCCTTGTGTCTTTGGAGGCCCAGAAAAATGGGGGAGCGGGGCCTTACGGAGAACAGCTGTTTGCAGTGTAGACAGGTATTCATGGGAATCATCCTGAATGATCACATAACTATTTGCAGAGACATAAGCCTGTGGCAAAAAATAATTCTGAATTTTCTATTTGCATAATCTAAGTGCAAATAAAGATACGTCCCTTACCTCCAGATTCACTCAAGTCAGCTGAACACAATCTGTTGTGGCTAGGTATGTCACAGCTGCACACTTGCATGAAAATGTGGATCTGAAAAGATGCATAAGTACACAACATATCATGCATGTATATCCCAGTACCAATGCATGCATTTGTCATGAGGCAATTAATTCCAGACAAGGATGATCTAGGGATAAAGCTGGTTCATCTGCTCATTCCCCTGCTCTGGTGGCACCATGCGGGAGCCGCTGACTGACTTGTCACCGTTACAGCACTTTGCATTGGCTTCTCGGTTCAGTCATTAGGGCTTAGGCTGCCATGCGCCACACTAACGTTTTTTAATAATACTTAAAGTTCGAACCCATTCGGAGAAGCCCAACTTCTGACAGCCATGGTGAAGCTATAACTCATGAAAAATAAGAGGGGAGGCAGGGAAAAAGCCCACATGTAATTATGAGTGTGCAATGCATGATGCCACTTGGCTCACGCCCACGCTCGCTCGTTGATTGCCGTCGTCACACACCTCAAGGCAGCAGGCCTAGGTGTGTGTATGTGTGTGCGGGCCCGGCCATATGGTATATTATCGTGACCTTTAGCAGTAATTTTCTCCCTGCTATTGTGCATGAGGACAAAAATAACACAAAAACACACCATCTGCTGCATGAACTAACTATATCATTGCATTTTCCTAAATGACAATAGATTATTATTATTAGTAGTAGTAAAATACTGTATTAGTTTAATTTGTATGATATTATATATGTCATTTCTTGTGGTGGTATGCATGGGGGTGATTAGAATAATGAATTTAATCAAACTATACCTGTGTGATGTGAGTTCCAGTGTTGAATAAGGAATCTATTTAATCAAACTATACCTGTGATGTGAGTTCCAGTGTTGAATAATGAATCTATTTAATCAAACTATACCTGTGATGTGAGTTCCAGTGTTGTACGTGATAGACACATGCTGTATCTATGTAGGTGTTCTGAGGATACAATGTTGGATTACCCAAAATATGTTTTATGTTATAATATGTTTTGTCAGAAGACTGATTTTGGTCTTAAGATTTCATGTTAGGTGTAGAGACTGTTGAAAATGACATTGACAAACTGGGAAATCAAAGAAGCGCTCATTGTACCTGGAGCATGTTTTACAAAAAACACATCTCATCACTAATATAAAAATGAGTTTGAGGGTCACACAATAGATTGTTTTTACCTAATTCCTTTAAATGGTCATGTAATCTATTCTGCTGGAACTAGAAAGCAGGATCTAAATTGTTCTCAAAGAGAGTAAATGTCCCCTCTCCATGAGTCATTATGAGTACTCACTGCAATGCTTTCAATGGCAGTACAAAGCAAGACAAATTCATAATTTACATGTTACCTGCCTCTGAAACTGGGAATCCTAAGTATGATAGGTTAATATTTCTTTCCCCCAAATGAAAGGTATTTTCAAGGTCTAGCCTGGACTGAAAACAGTTGGCACATTATTTCCCAATATTTTAGGAAATGTCTGCTACTAGGCATACAGTAGATAGTAGGCTGAGAGTCATTTAGGAGGATTTATTAATCTAATGCCTCCTTGTATAAATCAGTGCGAATCCCAATTCACATTTCAAAACAACCAATAGGAAATTACAATGACAGCTTCCATATTCAGCTCAATTGGGGTAGTCTCTTGAAGGAACTAACTATAGAATCCAAGTCTCTGCAAATCCATTCAACAGACAAATGGATTGCACTGTTTGACTTTCCAGGGGTTCAGAGGACGTAGGATTCCTCAAAGAAGGGGATTGTGTGTGTGGGGGTAGGATAATGGGAATTTGAGGGTGGAGACAATATGGTGGAAATCCATGAGTTAGCAAATAATCCCATTCTCCTTCAGCACAATGTATGAGCCACAGGCAGCGCTCAGAAGGCTTTAGCCTTGAGTCAGATATAGTTCCTCCTCTGTTAGCATGTCCAGTGATTAAAAGCTACTTAAAGTGCCTGTGGTATCTTTGTGGAAGGAGGCTCACAGAATGTTTAAAGGCCAGTGCTGTCAAAAACAAGATTTCCCTGTGTTTTAAATGTTTTAAATGTCCACACTATTGGGTTGGAATAATGATGTGAAAATGATGTTAATGTCCTTTTGGTGTAAGAGCTGTTTGAAAAGGCCACCTAAAATTTCAGCCTGTTTTGGTCTTCCCTGGTGACATCACTATGCTGTAAATTAGTTAATAGACCAATTAGAAAGAGAGCTCCAAACCTCACTGCCAATAAGAGCAAATGTTCTGTTTTCCCCTCCCAACTCAGACCACTCAGTTCTAGCAAAATTCTTGCCTGAGAAATGTCTCTTTACTGAGAAGCAATTTTTGTTTCTTTTTGACCCTTTTAATTAAAAACAATTACAGTAAGGTACTTCATTGTTACCCAGAAATTATTTGACTTTTAAAGTGACATGTTACAGTACCTCCCATGAAAGGGCAAAGTACAAGGCAAATATTATCTATCTTTCACTTCCATCTTTCTTAATTTACTAGCTAGCATGCTACACGTCTGGAGCGTGGCTATTTAAACACCAGTCATCTTGTTTTTTGAACTTATTTAGTACTGCTTCACATGTCGAGTGGGAAAACGCAATTGACATTTATGAGTTAACTGGTTAAGGCTCATTATTTTAATGCTTCCCTGCTGTTTAATTATTCCATAAGTCATATTTTTGGCCCTGACTATGTGAAAATGAATTTAGAATTAATTGCAACACAGCTAGCTAGCAATATTGAAGGAAAAAAAACGATGTTATCCAGACATCCATGTAATCCTTGCCTTTAGGCTGCTAAAAAGAGGTCTCTGTAAAATGATAACATCGTTCCTGATTCGCCTGTTTATGGACTGTATTGGCACTCAAAAGCTTTGAAATGCTGAGGCCAATCACATTAACTGACACAATTCTTGCAAACGACTGAGAGTTCCCATCATTGGAAAGCTCAAAGACTAAGATGACTGGTCTTAATTAAATAAAGCTTTTGTCTTCCTCTACAATACAATTCCCTATGTCCATTACAATGGTTCATTTGCTAAATGTGTTTCCTCTTGATTATAGATGTTTAGAATGTGAACAAATGGTTGCAACTTTTTCTCAGTCATTCCAATAATCATGAACCTGTTTGTTTTCTTGTTAAGTACTCCAAGTGTACTTCTCTTCATAACATATAGTGAGATTAACAATATTTTATACCTTTTTATTAACTTTAATTAAGAGTCCATTGTGCAGAGATTAACCAACTAACACTTAGCCCCTTGATGAGAACTCTAAATCTAAGTACCTCTGCCTAGGCGTTGCTGAAGCATGCTCGATCTTACAACGCCTGAAAAGGTATTTTACGTATCAACAAACCACATCATTTGTTATAGCAATCTGTCAGTCGATGACACAGTCGATGATGTGGCACGCAATCATTGGTTGATGCATGCAAAGTCTGAGCAGGGTAACGCAACCTAATCTTCCATGGCTTATTGTAGGTAGAACAGGTGAAATCCTCTTTAGCCAAATTTTTATGAAATAAGCAATACTGCTAAAATATTCTAGTACACAGTACAATGCCTACCCAAGGACTGTTCTAGTTTGAAAACAGAGAGGATTAACCAATGATGAAATGAGGATAGTATCTAACAGCCCCACTGCAGTCCTTGGTGACAAATCAACAGCATCACATCTAATCTGTATCCCTTCAGTTAAATCCCAGGTTGGTGAACAAGCTAAATAACTTGCATGTCAGTTACAATACAATGTTGTTAGAAGGAATAAGTGTACATCAGTGATGTCACATACGATGCTTGCACTTCTTGAGATGATGATGATTTCACTTTCTACAATATTGACAATAACAATCCCTATGATGTTAAACACACGCCTCATGTATTCCACTGTACATTGAGCTTGTTGATTAAATATGCCAGTCGTGACGGTGAAATTGAATTTTGGCCACATTGACAGACAGACATTGACAGACTATTGGAGTCTGTTGTTGCAAAGTGTTCTCCCCCATCTCCTGTAAGCACCTCTAGAGACTCACTGCTCAAATCACTACAAACATGACAACAGCTATATCCATAAGCATAGCAGGGAAAGTAATGGCGGATGAGAAGTGTACTTTAATCTTTATTGTGCATTAGATGAGATTAATCTTCAGCCTGGCAGACCTGGTGATTTCCCCCAGTAATGAGACCATGTGGTTCCCTGATTTGCTGATTCGCCATTGGTCTGGGCTCAAAACCTGTTCCAGGCATTTGGCCAAAACATGCCACATCCAGCAGCTGCTCCACTTCACATTTTCCAAGTTTGCTGAGTGACCTAGCCCTGTCAAAAAACGGGGTTTCACTGTTGTCTCTGTGCTGGGATAATGATTCTCTGCTGACATTTTCTGGAGGTAGCAGTCCTGTCCAACCACATTCCTGATTCAGATTCAAATGCGGAAATGGATTGCTGGAACTGAAGGTCAAAAAGGTCAATGCTAGCCAAATGTCAACATCTCTGTGGGGTCTATAGATCAAGGGTTTTGTTTAGGATGGTCAGACAGACAGACCGATGGTAACCACAAAGATACTGGTCTTCCTTTGGTCTCAGCAGGGCTCTGCAACGGTAGCATGGCCACTTAACATCCAGCTCCCCTCACACAGGTGGAGTCCCCCATGGGGAGTGTTCTGTGCCCGCCACCGTTTTCTGAACCTGTTCATTCAAATCAAATCAAATACTATTGGCCACAAACACATATTTAGCAGACGTTATTGCGGGTGTTGCGAAATGCTTGTGTTCCTAGCTCCAACAGTGCAGTAGGATCTAACAATTCACAACAGTACAAACAAATCTAAAAGTAAAATAATGGAATTAAGAAATATATCAATATTAGGATGAGCATTGTCGGACTGGCATTGACTAAAATACAGTAGAATAGAATACAGTATATACATATGAAATGAGTAAAGCAGTATTTAAACTTTATTAAAGTGACCAGTGATTCCATGTCTATGTCTACAGGGCAGAAGCCTCTAAGGTGCAGGGTTGAGTAACCGGTTGCTAGCCGGTTTGTGATGCTATTGAACTTCTTGGATATAGGGGGCGCAATTTAAATTTTTGGATGAAAAACGTTCCCGTTTTAAACAAGATATTTTGTCACGAAAAGATGCTCGACTATGCATATAATTGACAGCTTTGGAAAGAAAACACTCTGACGTTTCCAAAACTGCAAAGATATTGTAACTGATGTTACAGGCAAAACCCAGATAAAAATCCAATCAGGAAGTGCCGCATGTTTTGAAACCGCCTCATGCCAATGACTCCTTATATGGCTGTGAATGGGCCACGAATGAGCTTAGGCTTTCTGTCGACAGCATTGTGACGTATTTGTAGGCATATCATTGGAAGATTGACCATAAGAGACTACATCTACCAGGTGGTCGATTGGTGTCCTCCGTTGCAATTATTGCGTAATCTCCAGCGGAAGTATTTTTCCGTTCGCTTCTGATGAGAAACCAACTGTCACCAATGATATATTGTGATAGCCTTAAGATAAAAGCTGTTTTTCAGTCTCTCAGTCCCAGCTTTGATGCACCTGTACTGACCTCGCCTTATAGATGGTAGCAGGGTGAACAGGCAGTGGCTCGGGTGGTTGATGTTCCTGATTATCTATTTGGCCTTCCTGTGCCATCGGGTGCTGTAGATGTCCTGGAGGACAGGTGGTGTACCCCTGGTGGTGCATTGGGCAGACTGCACCACCCTCTGGAGAGCCCTGCGTTTGCAGGCGGTGCAGTTTCCATACCAGGCGGTGATACAGCCAGACAGGATGCTCTCAATTGTGCATCTGTAAAGGCTTGTGAGGGTCTTAGGGGCCAAGCCGCATTTCCTCAGCCTCCTGAAATTGAAGCGGCACTGTTGCACCTTCTTCACTACCCTGTCTGTGTGGGTGGACCATTTCAGATTGTCAGGGATGTGTACGCCGAGGAACTTGAAGCTTTTCGCCTTCTCCACTGCTGTCCCGTTGATGTGGATAGGGGACGCTCCCTCTGCTGTTTCCTGAAGTCCATGATAAGCTCCTTCGTTTTGTTGACTTTGAGGGAGAGGTTATTTTCCCGGCACCACTCTGCCAGGGCCCTCACCACCTCCCTGTAGGCCGTCTTGTCGTTGTTTGTAATCAGGCCTACTACTGTTGTGTCATCTGCAAACTTGATGATTGAGTTGGAGGCGTGCATGGCCACGCAGTCATTGGTGAACATGGAGTACAGGAGGGGGCTGAGCACACACCCTTGTGGGGACCCTGTGTTGAGGATCAGCGAAGTGCAGGTGTTGTTTCCTACCTTCACCACCTGGGGGGGCGGCTTGTCAGTAATTCCAGGACCCAGTTGCACAGGGCGGTATTCCGACCCAGGTTCCCGAGCTTAATGATGAGCTTGGAGGCTACCATGGTGTTGAAAGCTGAGCTATAGTATATGAACAGCATTTTTACATAGGTTTTACTTCTTTAATATTATAGTTTGATTACATTTTAGGGTATCTGAGGAGCAAACACACATTTCCAAGACTGTGTCCCTGTACTAAAACTGATATTTCTTATTTGTTTTGGAAGTTACAAGCCTGAAACATTGAACATAGACTGCTGACACCCTGTGGAAGCCATAAGGATTGCATCCCGGGAGCTAATTTTCAGTATTCCCTTATACATGCCATTGCAAGAGCATGGTCTCTCTCAAAAAAAAATCTGTTTTTTGGGGGGGGGATTTCTCCTACCATATCTATTGTGTTATATTCTCCTACATTATTTTAACATTTATTTTTTCCCAATGGTACCAATCATATGCATATTCTGGCTTCAGGGCCTGAGCAACAGGCAGTTTACTTTGGGCATGTCATTCAGGCGGAAATTGAGAAAAAAGGGGCCTAGCCCTAAGAAGTTTAAGAAGGCATATTGAGTGGTTTTGGATTGTTACAACTAAATAAATTAGGCAAATCATTCATAACTGGTAAACCACCTGTAAGTGAGCAATATAAAGGACTTGAATCTTTATGCATGCAAACTGTGATGTTCCTTTGTTTGTTGTATGCTGATGACTATTTAAGAGCAAAACAAATAATTTATAATAATTAACACTTAGGCATTGTTCCAGTATGTAAACATTGTTTCAAGAACATGTTTTACATTTGGCCATCATTCAAGCTAACACATTTGATTGTAAGTTTTGTACTTCTTTGGGAACACATTCCCTGCAGACAAGACCACCTGTAACTAAAGTTAAATGGTGCGATCCAGACAAGGTTAAGTTCTGTTTGCAGCTAATGAGACAGACGAATGGGAATTGAACCGCAATGTGGGGATGCTAGTGATCGGCCCTTTATAACAATCTATAACAATGGGTCTATACAGCCCATGAACAACCACAACTTTTTATCTTCAACATAAAATGCTTCATCAAACAGTCAAGCTTTTGATTCAGCTTAGCAGTACTTCAAATAAATACAGCGGGAAAATAATGGTAGCCTATGTTATTATAGAAAAATAAAAGGTGGCTCTCAGTGTGGATTTTGTTCTCTATTGCTGCCAATGCCGACTGTAGCACCTCCCCCTCCGAGAGCGTATACTTCCCACCACCGGCCATATTATCTCCTCCATCTTGTCCCTGCACACAAAGTGACCTAGTTCCCCATCTAATAAAAGCAGCACTCCCCTCTTTCATCAAAGTAGTACATGCACGGTTACCTGACCTCAACACCACCAAGAAAACATTTGGACAGTGTCCAAGTGAAGTATACACAGAACTGGAAATAAACACCTCTTTGCAAGGGTTCGGCGAGACAGATCATCAAGTTCCAGGCTGCTGTAGTTAAAATGGTGGGTATCGTCTCATGATTTACTGGTTAAGTAAACACGCAAGATGGCTGTCAAGTTAGTCAACTACTAAGAACCACTCTATTTCCTTATTTATTTCATCTTTGGATGTATTAATTATTGGCCCTGATTTATTTAAACTGTGTAAGGAATCCATTCACACTGCTGCTAAAACGTACATTTTAATAGCCAAATAGACCGTTACTTCTACATGCAGACAGGACATGAATTAGACGACATTGTGCCAATTAAACAAAGCAAAATGTTCACTTGATCACTCAAATTTTTTATCAATTTCCCCCACCCCCTTTTGAACGACAGCAGGACTGACTGCTGCCAACTGCACACGTCTCAATTAGTCATGGCTGTTTTCCCAACAAGGTTTCTTCACTTTATAATTAACCATCAGATGAAAAGAGCTTGTCTGATGGTCATCTCCAACATCCTCTGTGACATCTTGCTATGCTCTCTATCAAGTTAAGTGCCAATTTACAGAATGCAATTGATTTGGAGGTTGGCTGCCGCAAACTGCTATCTGAACAGGCCTTGAATAGATCCTGACAGGTGAAACAAAATGAAGATTACTAGTGTTCATTCATTGACAACACATGAGAATGTGGCTTAATCAAACGTCATTACAACTACGAAATTGACCATAGATTACATAATAGTGATTGCAATCAATCTGGAGCAAGAATATTCTTTGCCATATTTACTATGCACAGGTATTGCATTTATCACCAAGTTACTGCAGTGTAAATGCATGGTCCAGTTGTAATTACTGTACTTAACCAAATGGTCTTCTCCTAACACAATCAGTTTTTCCAGGTATGCTATTTCAATAGTCAAGAAGCAATAGTGTTTTCATTTACAAACTAGCCAGTCATATGAACACTCCTTGTAACCAGCTGCTTCAGGGTATTCTGGATGAACCACTGTTGCCTGAGAAAATCTTATGCATTGTAAAGACTGGTTACGTTAGGTAATGAAGTGAATACATCTACAACGACATATTCTTCCATTTACCTGATGGGTTTATTTACCTAATTCAACAGTTAAAAGGTCTCAATCTCAACACCAACATGTGACTATTCACCCATAAATATAGTTGAGCAATAACAAGGGGGCAATAACTGTGACTGAAGACAATTATGGTGCATCTACGTGGTCAGTTTAAATGCAATAATCCGCCTGGAATACAGTGCCTTGCGAAAGTATTCGGCCCCCTTGAACTTTGCGAACTTTTGCAACATTTCAGGCTTCAAACATAAAGATATAAAACTGTATTTTTTTGTGAAGAATCAACAACAAGTGGGACACAATCATGAAGTGGAACGACATTTATTGGATATTTCAAACTTTTTTAACAAATCAAAAACTGAAAAATTGGGCGTGCAAAATTATTCAGCCCCCTTAAGTTAATACTTTGTAGCGCCACCTTTTGCTGCGATTACAGCTGTAAGTCGCTTGGGGTATGTCTCTATCAGTTTTACACATCGAGAGACTGACATTTTTTCCCATTCCTCCTTGCAAAACAGCTCGAGCTCAGTGAGGTTGGATGGAGAGCATTTGTGAACAGCAGTTTTCAGTTCTTTCCACAGATTCTCGATTGGATTCAGGTCTGGACTTTGACTTGGCCATTCTAACACCTGGATATGTTTATTTTTGAACCATTCCATTGTAAATTTTGCTTTATGTTTTGGATCATTGTCTTGTTGGAAGACAAATCTCCATCCCAGTCTCAGGTCTTTTGCAGACTCCATCAGGTTTTCTTCCAGAATGGTCCTGTATTTGGCTCCATCCATCTTCCCATCAATTTTAACCATCTTCCCTGTCCCTGCTGAAGAAAAGCACCCCAAACCATGATGCTGCCACCACCATGTTTGACAGTGGGGATGGTGTGTTCCGGGTGATGAGCTGTGTTGCTTTTACGCCAAACATAACATTTTGCATTGTTGCCAAAAAGTTCAATTTTGGTTTCATCTGACCAGAGCACCTTCTTCCACATGTTTGGTGTGTCTCCCAGGTGGCTTGTGGCAAACCTTAAACAACACTTTTATGGATATCTTTAAGAAATGGCTTTCTTCTTGCCACTCTTCCATAAAGGCCAGATTTGTGCAATATACAACTGATTGTTGTCCTATGGACAGAGTCTCCCACCTCAGCTGTAGATCTCTGCAGTTCATCCAGAGTGATCATGGGCCTCTTGGCTGCATCTCTGATCAGTCTTCTCCTTGTATGAGCTGAAAGTTTAGAGGGACGGCCAGGTCTTGGTAGATTTGCAGTGGTCTGATACTCCTTCCATTTCAATATTATCGCTTGCACAGTGCTCCTTGGGATGTTTAAAGCTTGGGAAATCTTTTTGTATCCAAAAACTTCTTCACAACAGTATCTCGGACCTGCCTGGTGTGTTCCTTGTTCTTCATGATGCTCTCTGCGCTTTTAACGGACCTCTGAGACTATCACAGTGCAGGTGCATTTATACGGAGACTTGATTACACACAGGTGGATTGTATTTATCATCATTAGTCATTTAGGTCAACATTGGATCATTCAGAGATCCTCACTGAACTTCTGGAGAGAGTTTGCTGCACTGAAAGTAAAGAGTCTGAATAATTTTGCACGCCCAATTTTTCAGTTTTTGATTTGTTAAAAAAGTTTGAAATATCCAATAAATGTCGTTCCACTTCATGATTGTGTCCCACTTGTTGTTGATTTTTCACAAAAAAATACAGTTTTATATCTTTATGTTTGAAGCCTGAAATGTGGCAAACGGTCGCAAAGTTCAAGGGGGCCGAATACTTTCGCAAGGCACTGTATGTCTTATAGCTATAATTAAAGGATCCAGACAGCTCCTCAGGAAGTCAAACAAAAAGGTGTGTATTATCTGTAACCTTGTTGTTGCTGTACATACAGTATGGGTAGACACCCAGCACAATGTTAAATAATACACTAATATTGTTCCTCTGTAATAACGTCATTATGGCCCAAAAGGTATAATGTATCTACTGTACATGAACTCAGTATATAATTAGCCGTTGTGTTTGTATTGTAAGTGTCTTTGCCAATACTTTATGATCTAAAAGATGAAGCATGTCAGAGAAGGTATTCACCAGAAACCGAGAAACTGTCATTAGTATTATACCGGAAGTAACAAACCAAAATATTGAGCAATTTGGTTTCCCAATGTCAATGGTCCTGTCACGGCCGTCGTTCAAGGAAGACCAAGGTGCAGCGTTGTGAGCATGCATTTTGTTTTATTTAGTAAAATGTCACCAACAAAACAAGAAATAACAAAAACGACCATGAAGCTTACAAGGGCTATAGTGCCCCTAACCAAGACAACTTCCCACAGTCACAAAAGGGAAAAAGGCTGCCTAAGTATGATTCCCAATCAGAGACAACGATAGACAGATGTCCCTGATTGAGAACCATACCCGGCCAAAACATAGAAATACAAAAACATAGAAAACAGAACATAGAATGCCCACCCAAATCACACCCTGACCAAAACAAATAGAGACATAAAAAGGCTCTCTAAGTTCAGGGAGTGACAGGTCCTTATGGAGAGACAAATTGTACGAGTCATAAATAACAGAGTTTGGAGGACGCTCCATGAGATGGAGGATAACTTCTGTCCCTGTTTGATGCCTATAGTGCTGAAGGACCTTTTGATCTATATTTAGTGTGTCTTGCCCTTCACACACTCACATTCCCTCACTCACACTCCTCTAATTATCTGAGGCACAGTTGGCTTGCAGTACGGTGCCAATTGGATGCTCCGTTACTCTGTGCTGATAGAGCGAAGAGTTCACTTTGCAGTCAGGGTGAGAAAAAAGGCACAAAAAATATTTTCTCAAAAAAGGAAATCTCAGGTCACAAGCCCAAACATCTGGGTTTAATGAAGAGAACTACAGAGGGGTGTGAGAGGAAAAATAAATCTATTCCTCTGTTGTAAGAGCGTCTGCTGTCTGGTGCTCGGGCTGCTCACGTCTCGAGGCTATCGTCAACCTCTTAAGTGTATTCTTTAATGACCTCTGATACCTTTTAAAGTCCCAATTTCTCCACAATGAAGACCATTAAAAGATTTTCACCCAGAAAATAGGACTGGCTTGAGTGGCATAGTGCATGTTTTAACAATAACAAAGTTTGCCGCTTTAAAGATACAAAGGCATGAAAACCAGATCCATGTACATGAACATAGTCATCTCCTACTGGAGGCTAAATCAAAAAGTTGAAATTATACATCTCATCAGGGGAAAGTGCATCAATGTTTATCTCTTTTCTTAGCATTCCAATGAGCTGTGACAGCAACATGGGGCACAATGCTCTATCAACTGCTAAGCAATGATCAAGTAGGTAACAACACATCCGCCTAGGTAACAACACATCCGCCATGCTGATCGTCAAAACAGCGGCCCCTCAGGGATGCATGCTCAGTTCCCTCCTATACTCCCTGTTCACTCATGACTGCACACCAGGCACGACTCCAACACCATTAAGTTTGCCGATGACACAACAGTGGTAGGCCTGATCACCGACAACGACGAGACAGCCTATAGTGAGGAGGTCAGAGACCTGGCCGTGTGGTGCCAGGACAACAACCTCTCCCTCAACGTGATCAAGACAAAGGAGATGATTGTGGACTACAAGAAAAAGAGGACCGAGCATGCCCCCAATTTCAACGACGGGGCTTCAAGAGCTTCAAGTTCCTTGGTGTCCACATCACCAACAAACTAACATGGTCCAAGCACACCAAGACAGTCGTGAAGAGGTCACGGCAAAACCTATTCCCCTCAAGAGATTGAAAAGATTTGGCATGGGTCCTCAGATCCTCAAAAGGTTCTACAGCTGCACCATCGAGAGCATCCTGATTGATGGTATCACTGCTTGGTATGGTAACTGCTCGGCCTCCAACCGCAAGGCACTACAGCGGGTAGTGAGTACGGCCGAGTACACCACTGGGGCCAAGCTTCCTGCCATCCAGGGCCTCTACACCAGGCGGTATCAGATGAAGGCCCTAAAAATGGTCAAAGACTCCAGCCACCCTAGTCATAGACTGTTCTTTCTGCTACACCACGGCAAGCCGTACCGGAGCGCCAAGTCTAGGTCCAAGAGGCTTCTAAACAGCTTCTACCCCCAAGCCATAAGACTCCTGAGCATCGAATCAAACGGCTACACAGACTATTTGCATTGTCCCCCCTTCCACCTCGTTTACACCGCTGCTACTCTCTGTTGTTATCATCTATGCATAGTCACTTAATAACTCTACCTACATGTACATATTACCTCAACAGGTGCCCCCGCATATTGACTCTGCACGGATACCCCCCTGTGTGTAGTCTCGCTATTGTTATTTTAGTGCTGCTCTTTAATTACTTGTTACTTTTATTTCTTATTCTTACTTTTATTTGTTTTAAACTGCATTGTTGGTTAGGGGCTCGTAAGTAAGCAGTGCACTGTTGTATTCAGTGAATTTGATTTGAAGTACTCTGTAATTTGGTGCTTTTTTCTACAGTCATGATACATGAACATGCAAAGTTCACCCTATTGTCATCCAATAACTTTTTCCCTACGATCTATCAAGGAATGGGATGCTGAATCAAATGTTTTTTCCTCTCTCTCTCCCACCATCACTGTTTAACAGTTTGGTATAACCATCCATCTCCTGTTCATGTGTCAAAGATCCCCCCCCAACCAACCTTAAATATTTAACTTCTTGTTATTTCAACAATAGCTTAGAACCACTTGGAAATAATGAAGTCTCAGTGGGCTGACATAAAGGAGGAAGTGATCAAATATGGCCTTGAGCCAAGCGCCTTTGTAGATGTTTTTTGTGTTGCCATTGATCCGGGGTGGAAACACCCGAAGGAATAGATAATTTATGCATGTTTTTTAACTGCTGAAAGGAAGCAAGTCACAGGCAATAATGGGGTAGGACTAGAGTCACACCACCACCACCGGAGGAGCCGGAGCCAGACCTAGGAGGGGGTGGTGGGGGGGGGGGGGGTGGGGGGGGGGTCTATGGAGTGCCTCAGGCTTATGCCTTGTGTTGTCTTAAGGGTTAAAAATGATCCGCCACTATGTTTAACAGCATAGAAAACCCCCTAAATTGTATTTTTTCAATGTGAAATTTGATGACTTTTCCTAGAATGACCCCAACATCAGAAAAAGTGAAAAATCACCTTTGTTCATACTTCCATGTAAAACCACCAAGGTACAAAGACTGTCTTAGAGTCATTTTTGACCCGGCAGTTATAATATAATTTACACACCACAAAACACACACACACACACACACACACACACACACACACACACACACACACACACACACACACACACACACACACACACACACACACACACACACACACACACACACACACACACACACACACACACAAAAATTTAGATTATGTGTGCTACTGATTGAACTCAGCCAGCAGCTCCTGAAGAGGAAGATCACCATGGTTGGCACAGTTAGAAAGAACAAGCCTGAGCTCCCCCCTGCACTCCTCACAACAAGGGGGAGAGTGGCCTTCTCATCAAAGTTTGCATTCACCCCCACCGCCACTCTAGTTTGTTACCTCCCAAAGAGGAACAAGAATGTGGTCCTCCTGACTGCACAAAACGGCTGAGATCAGTGATCGTGAGGACATGAAGCCAGCCATCATCCTGGACTACAACCACAACAAAGGAGGTGTGGACAACCTGGACAAGGTGATTGGAACTTACAGCTGCAGGAGGATGACTGCCCGCTGGCCCCTGGTCATCTTCCATAACATCATTGATGTGTCCTCATACAATGCCTTTGTGATATTGAACAAGATCGAACCCTACCTAGATGCCTGATAAGCGAAACAAGAGGGTGTTCCTGGAGCAGCTGGGAAAGGCACTTGTAACCCCACACATTCAAAGTAGGGAGCGCCTTCCCCACACAGCAGCCTCTGCAGTGCTTGTGAAAGCTGTTCAGAGGGCTGAATCTTGTCCTGATCCACCTGAGGCTGCAGCTGGGGCAGGCAAGAGGAGGAGATTCCAATTCTGTCTCCCAAAGAAAGACTGTAACACAAATACTATGTGCTGCACATGTGGGAAATACATCTGCAAAGTCCTTGCACACACACTTGCATACTGTCCTACATGTGAGAAATACATCTGCAAAGTCCATGCACACACACTTGCATACTGTCCTACATGTGCTAATTAGAGTTGGTTGATTTATGTTCTTCACGTTTTGTTTTGCATCTATTATCTTATTTGATTCTTATTTATTGTTTATACACCTTGTGGGTGGGAGCAATGGTTAAAAAATGGGAGAAGACTAGTATTTTGTAGTTGAACTCCTCATTGTACAGTATATAAGAATATCACAAAAGCACTTGACTGTTGTTTCCCTTCAATAAAATGCATTCAAAACTACTTTCTGCACATTTCAGTTACTTTCTTAGGCTATACAAGTGCTTTTGCTCTTTTGCTAAAACAATTATGTTTACACCTGTAACAACATTCTTCCTCCCCTTCTGAGGAGGTGTAGCAGGGATCGGACCAAAACGCAGCATGGGAAGTGTCCATAATGATTTATTACGAAAACACCTGAACACTCAGACAAAACAAAAATAACGTGCATCAACGAAACAGTTCCGTGTGGTGGCAAAACACTGACTCGGAAAACAAACACCCACAAACCAACAGTGAAACCCAGGCTACCTAAGTATGATTCTCAATCAGAGACAACTAACGACACCTGCCTCTGATTGAGAACCATACTAGGCTGAACACAAAACCCCAACATAGAAAAACACACATAGACTGCCCACCCCAACTCACACCCTGACCATACTAAATAAAGACAAAAAAAAGGAAATAAAGGTCAGAACGTGACAACACCTATGTGAGGAAGATCACCAATAATAATAATAATAATAAACATCTACTTTAGTAAAGAAAACAATTAAGACAGGTGTGTTGTAATAAAAACAAGTGGTGTCCACTGATTAAATGTGTCACGCCCTGACCTTAGAGAGCCTGTTTATTTCTCTATTTGGTTAGGTCAGGGTGTGATTTGGGTGGGCATTCTAGTTTTCTATTTCTTTGTTGGCCGGGTATGGTTCCCAATCAGAGGCAGCTGTCTATCGTTGTCTCTGATTGGGAATCATACTTAGGCAGCCTGTTTTCCACCTGTTTGTGGGATCTTGTTTTTGCACAGTTACGGGTGTGTATTAGTTTGTTGGCGGTCATCTAAAAATAAAGAAAGATGTATACTTTCCACACTGCAATTTGGTCTCATTCTGACAACGGGCGTAACAAAATGCAGTCTTTCTGCATTGTGAAAAGGGAAAACCCAGATATTCACAAAGTTTGTGATGAATGACAGGTTGTTTCTTCATGCAAAATAGATTTGGGGTTTAACATTCAATTCAGCTGCTTCATTTTAGGGGTTTAGTGAAGGCGGGTCATTTTTGACACTTAGGACAAGGGGAGTATACAGAATGTTAAGACTACATAAGGGTTAAGTCTAGTAGAGGCTTCCATCTCTGACTGTGTACTGTGCAGTAATTTGGTTAGATAATGTACACCTCAACCTAGCCGAGCCTCTGTCGTCAGTTTGCACACGAATGGACGGACGGGGCATATCAATGGAAGAACTTCAGAGGTAGCTGTACTTTGTACTTATCAATTGATGCTCATTATAATACCAGATCATCTCCATAGACAACTTTCAAGATGTTGGCTCCCTTTTGAATACAACGCAACAGCCTGGTCCCTAATTTCAGCCAAATTCTGCATTCCTCTCCTCATCCAAAAATGCAAAACCTGAGAGTGGTTGGTTTCCCCATCTCCTGTAGCTGCTGACTGAAGATGGCGTCAGGGTTGGCACAGAAAATAGGTTGTGCACAGAATAACATTTTGGGTCACTGTCTGTTATCATGTGCCATGAGTGGGTTTAGGAGGGGTGAACAGTACTCTATGTGTGGTGTGGCAGAGGCAATCATTCCACATGTTAAGCAGCAGAATAAAAATCCATGCATTGCTATAGCAGTGCATGAAGGGAACCATCTATTTTTTTTCAATCTCTTCTTCTCCTTCACTCTTGTGGTTTGTCTTGACATTGTCACCTGAATCCGCTGCTGAAAAGGGAATATGTTTCTCCCACTGTATGCAACACAAACATGTAGAAAATGAGTTTGAATGGGTTTGAAGTCCATTCATGCAGAAATAGTGGTCCTGTTTAGCTCAGTTGGTAGAGCATCATGCAACACCAGGATAGTGTGTTTGACTACTGGGACCACCCCTATGTAAAATGTATGCACACATGACTAAGTCGCTTTGGAATAAAGCATCTGCTAAATGGCATATATTTATTATTCTATCAAATTAATTTCTCTTGAGGGGTTTTAGAAATAATGCATCTTACCATGTTCACATCTTTTAAATAATTCAACTTAGTAAAGTGTTGTGAATGGGCACAATTTCTACCACAGGTAAAGTGTGTGTGCTTGAGTGTGTGATTATGTCCTTTGGAGCAGTGAGCTACGTAGGAAGTCACTACACAAGACTGTACTTTAGAGGCATTTTGTTAAGTATGTGATGACTCCCAGTAGTGCAAATATCCCAGCAAAATATACACTGAGTATACTTAACATTAGGAACACCTTCCTAATATTGAGTTGCTCCCCCAATGTTTTGTATGCTCAAATCATATCCTCTTCTCCTCCCCATTATCCAACCTGTGGTTGAAACTAATTTCATATAATGTAGCTCACTATAGATTTTCAGTCTTTGGTAGCCTTACTCATGTTTTAGGTGTGCCAGGTCACCCGTGATACAAGTCAGTATTTGACGTCCATCCATGTCTACGGACGTCAGGAGATGACGTGGAAACCGGCCACTAGGGGGTAACAATGAGTGCTGTTACCTTTGGGTTTTCCAAGAACATTGTGGACGGGGATGAACATTATGGACCGGGATGAACATTGTGGACGGGGATGAACATTATGGACGGGGATGAACATTATGGACCGGGATGAACATTGTGGACGGGGATGAACATTGTGGACGGGGATGAACATTATGGACGGGGATGAACATTGTGGACCGGGATGAACATTGTGGACGGGGATGAACATTATGGACGGGGATGAACATTGTGGACGGGGATGAACATTGTGGACGGGGATGAACATTATGGACGGGGATGAACATTGTGGACGGGGATGAACATTATGGACGGGGATGGCAGATGGGCATAAGCGTCGGCCTCCGATTCTGAAGGTGCAAGTTCAAATAATAGTAAGTTGTTTTTGAGATAGTTTTAAGAATATCCCCAACATTTACCTAAACCTAAACATTTTGGAGTTTATGCCTAACCTTAAGAACTTGGAGTTAATGCCTGAACTTAACCTTAACCTTAAATTTGACACAACCTCAATTTCACGTTTGAGAAACATGTATGAAATGGCTAATTCTGATGTGAGGCTATGAGAGCTGGTAGTTGTAGGTGCCTTACATGTCCCGTTTCACGAAAGATACTGGACATCTATTCAAAAACATGTTGCGTGCAGAATCATAGAGCGTATGAATTCAACCCTTTACATTAATTCAAATACAGAGCCTTGCACTTGTTTCAAAATTCTACAAAATCAAAAATGGAAAAGTGGTTGCATACATGTGTATTCCCCCCTTTTGCCATGGAGCCCCTAAATAAGATCTGGTGCAACCAATTACCTTCAGAAGTCAAATAATTAGTTCAATAACGTCCACCTGTGTACAATTTAAGTGTCACATGATCTGTCACATGATCTCCGTATATATACACCTGTTCTGAAAGGCCCCAGAGTCTGCAACACCACTAAGAAAGGGGCACCACCAAGCAAACAGCACCATGAAGACCAAGGAGCTCTCCAAACAGGTCAGGGACAAAATTGTGGAGAAGGACAGATCAGTGTTGGGTTATAAAAAAAATATCCAAAACTTTGAACATCCCACAGAGCACCATTAAATGGATTATTTAAAAATGGAAAGAATATGGCACCACAATAAATCTGCCAAAATAGGGCCGCCCACCAAAATTCACACACCAGGCAAGGAGGGCATTAATCAGAGAGGCAACAAAGAGACCAAAGACAACCCTGAAGGAGCTGCAAAGCTCCACAGCTGAGATTGGAGTATCTGACTATAGGACCACTTTAAGCCGTACACTCTACACAGCTGGGCTTTACGGAAGAGTGGCCAGAAACAATCCATTACTTAAAGAAAAAAATAAGCAAACACGTTTTGTGTTCGGCCAAAGGCATGTGGTAGACTCCCCAAACATATGGAAGAAGGTACTCTGGTCTGATTTAGCTTTTTGGCCATCAAGGAAAAAGCTATGTCTGGGGCAAACCCAACACCTCTCATCACCCCAAGAACACCATCCCCACAGTGAACCATGGCGGTTGCAGCATCATGCTGTGGGGATGTTTTTCATCGGCAGGGACTTTGAAACTGGTCAGAATTGAAGGAATGATATGTGGCACTAAATACCGGGAAATTCTTGAGGGAAACCTGTTTCAGTCGTCCAAAGATTTGAGACTGGAAAGGAGGTTAACCTTCCAGCAGGACCATGACCCTAAGCATACTGTTAAAGCAACACTTGAGTGGTTTAGGGGAAGCATGTAAATGTCTTGGAATGGCCTAGTCAAAGCCAATTGAGAATCTGTGGTATGACTTAAAGATTGCTGTACACCAGCGGAACCCATCCAACTTGAAGGAGCTGGAGCAGTTTTGCCTTGAAGAATGGGCAAAAATCCCAGTGGCTAGAGCTTCAAGTTCATCCAAGCTTATAGAGACATACGCTAAGAGACTTGCAACTGTAATTGCTGCAAAAGGTGGCTCTACAAAGTATTGACTTTGTTAGGGGTGAATAGTTATGCACACTCAAGTTTTCAGTTTTTTTGTCTTATTTATTGTTTGCTTCACAATAAAACATATATCATCAAAGTTGTAGGCATGTTGTGTAAATCAAATGATACACACCCCAAACAAATCTATTATATTTCCAGGTTGTAAGGCAACAAAATAGTGAAAATGCCAAGGGGGGTGAATACTTTCGCAAGCCACTGTAAACGTTAAAGATCAAGTAAGCTATACATGTTCACTGCAGAGCACAGATGCGCTGGATAGTAACGATGGTTAAGCAGAGGTATTACACCCCCTATTGAAATTCCAGGAGAGTTCCTCTTAAGCCTCAGACAATCACAGACAAGCTCCTGTTGAATAATTGAACTACTTGACTCGCCGACTGTTCTCATTCAGTGTCTCCCACTCACTTCCTCTTTCTCTGTCTTCATGGTTTCACTCCAGACCTCCTGGCAGAGATTAAGGGGTGTGTATTAAACAAGCGCTGACAGAACTGACAGACCGACACCTTATGGTGTCCACCAAGACCACCGATCTGATCCAAAACATACCAAAAGAGCTTTGTTTCCATGCTGACAGGTTTTTGACAGGGCAAGATGTTTCTCGCAATCACACACACACAACTCCTCCCTCCACCAATCCTCCCGCCCCACCACACACAGAGCTCACTGTCTGAGCCAGTGTGATATATAAGCCTTATTTTTTCCTTTCAGTCTGGATGGGAGCCATCATGTGGCCAGTGGACCCAGAGCTGGGCATAAAGTCTCCCCATGAAGGTCCCCTGTCATCCATTATTCGATCATCAGCAAAGCCCAGGGCCCGGGGATTTTACAGTATTGCAAGCTCATTGATTTATAATTCACAGCTGTGCTGGCAACCAAGGGTAGGAATTACACATGTTGACAATAGCCGCCATGCTTGTACTAGAGGAAGTAAAGGTCATCATTTAGATGCCGTGACAAGGGGGGGACATTAGTGTCTTGTGTGCATCCAATTCCACTAGAGGAAAGGTGCATCCATTGTGTTGTAGACATGTTCGTTTAATCTTTGTCAACTGTAAGGAAGTGTCTGTTTGTTAATTTGATTCAGCATACTGTTCTATCCCCATTTAGCACAGCAGTGTGTATATGTACAGTATGTACTATATGTATGTACTCTGACAACACATTTCCTGTACACCATATGTATTATATATATATATTATATTGTTTATCTTATTCTCATAAGCCTGTTGGGTGTTTCAGTTGTTCAAGAATAGGGATTGGATCTGTCCATCAAGATCCCTGAACCCCCCAACCACACACACACACACACACTAAGCATTCATTGTGAGACTCTTGATATGTGGCTGACTTGTCATATAACAACCCACCAGCGAACGGCAGGCTGCTGCTATAGCACAGGATTACTTCTTCCAGCAGAACACCCATCTCTTTGAACGACGAAAACACCTCTTGAGAGAGCTACCACTTGACAATAAAACCTCCAGCATCTGTCTGAATAGGAGAGATGGGGAGCTTTCTTGGTTAAGCATGTTTCTCGGTACAGCAGTATCACAGTGGCACGGGGCTAATGATTCCCTCACCCCACTGACAGCTAGACTCAGATTAAATGGAAAAAAGAGAAGGGAAATCTGCAAGAGCTTAAAAGAGCAAGTGACACAGCACTCCCTTTTCATTTTCATCCTCAGTTCACGCTACAGACTGAAAATTAGAGTGGAGGTGGGAGAAGACAGTGCCATGCTGCATATCAAGAAACTAAACTGAATGAAAATAAAAAAAGTATTTAATGTCAATGTCGAGGTAATTTGGGGTGCAAATATACTATATGTCTTCATTATTTACTGACTCATTAACAAACTGCACGGGAAACTATGTAGTACCAGAGGTGAAACGTTTTGATTTCATAACATACTGTAGGTATGGAAACATTTACATGAATTGAATGCATAGTGCCGACAAAAAGTATTTGCCCCTTTCTAATTTTCTCTACTTTTGCATATTTTGAATACTGAATGTTCTTCAACCCAAACCTAATATTAACTAAATGGAACCTGAGTAAACAAATAACAACAATTACATACTTATTTCATAAACAAAGTTATGCAACACCCAATGACCCTGTGTGAAAAAAATAAATGCCCCGTTACACTCTAACTGGTTGTGCCACCTTTAGCTGCAATGACTGCAAACAAACATGACCTGTAGTTGTTGATCAGTCTCTCATGTCACTGTGGAATAATTGTGGCCTACTGTTCCATGCAGAACTATTGTAACTCAGCGAAATATGTGGGATCTAAAGCATGAACTGCTCGTTTCAAGTCCTGCCACAACATGTTAATTCGGGATTAAGTGTGTATTTTCGGTGTGCATGTTAGGGCAGGCTAAAATGTATACAATCCAAGTCTGACCTGAAGAAAGCTCTGTCTTTATTTATGCACCGTAGAAAGAAGGTGGTGTAAGTTGGGTGTCTGTGTGTATGCGAGCCTGAAAGTTACATGAGTACCAATCATCATTTCTATGGTGAACCAACGATACAACAACCTAATGCCCCCTAGAACTTTGAGGCAGGATCTCATCTCAAACTCCTCAAAGGGGTCTCTCTCTCTCTCTCTCCTCTTCCCTCTCTCTATGGGCTCTCTCCTCTTCCTTCTCTCTAAGTGCTCTCTCGGTGCTCTCTCATTCTTGACTGCTGGTATGAGGTTCTTACTGTGCAATGCAGTGTTTTGTTTTCACCAGGCATAACGGGACCCATTTTATCCAAAAAGTTACACTTTGAATCATCTGTACATAGAACACAATTCCAAGCGTGTTGATGATCATCCAGGTGCTTTTTTTTTGGAAAACATGAGTCAACTTTTTGGATGACATGGGTCCCATTATGCCTGCCAAAAACCAAACACTGCATTGCACAGTAAGAACCGCAAACCAACAGTCAAGCATGATGGTCGTAGTGTGATGGTTTGGGGACCGCAGGACGAGACTGCCGAGTGCTGAAGAGAGTAGCGAGTAAAAATAGTCTGAAACACTCACTACCGAGTTCCAAACTGCCTTTGGAAGCAACGTCAGCAACTGTTAGTCCGAAAACCTTAATAAAATGGGTTATGAGCTTCATGAAAAGGGTTTCCATGGCAAAGCAGCAGCACACAAGCCTAAGATCACCATGCACAATGCCAAGCATCGGATGGAGTGGAATAAATCTCGCTGCCATGGGACTTTGGAGCAGTGGAAATACGTTATCTGGAGTGATGAATCACGCTTCACCATCTGGCAGTCAGTGCAGGAGAACTCTACCTGAATGGAAGCAAGTACCCACAGCAATATTCCAATATCTAGTGGGAAGGCTTCCCAGAAGAGTGGAGGCTGTTGTAGCAGCAAAGGGGGGACCAATTCCATATTAATGCCCATGATGTTTGACGAGCAGGTGTCCACATACTTTTGGCCATGTAGTGTATTTTCGGTGTACATATTAGGACAGGCAAAATTGTATACAATCCAAGTCTGACCTGAAGAAAGTCCCCTCTTTGTTTATGCACCGTAGAAAGAAGGTGGGGTAAGTTGTGTGTCTGTGTGTAATGTGCATGAAAGTTACATGACTACCAATCATCATTTCTATGGTGAACCAGCGATACAACAACCTAATGCCCCCTAGAGCTTTGAGGCAGGATCTTATCTATAAACTCCTCAAAGACCTGGGGGCTCTCTCTCTTCTCTTCCCTCTCTCTAGGTGCTCTCTCTCTCCTCTTCCCTCTCTCTAAGGGCTCTCGCTCTCCTCGTACCTCTCTCTGAGGATTCTCTCTCTCTCCTCGTCACTCTCTCTAGGGTCTCTCTCTCTCTCTCTCTCTCTCTCTCTCTCTCTCTCTCTCTCTCCTTGTCACTCTCTCTAGGGTCTCTCGCTCTCTCTCTCTCTCTCTCTCCTCGTCCCTCTCTCTAGGGTCTCTCTCTCTCTCTCCTAGTCCCTCTCTCTAAGGGCTCTAGCTCTCCTTGTTTCTCTCTCTAAGGGCTCTCTCTCTCCTCTTCCCTCTCTCTAAGGGCTCTCTCTCTCCTCTTCGCTTTCTCTAGGGTCTCTCTCTCTCTCCTCGCCCCTCTCTCTAAGGGTTCTCTCTCTCCTATTCTCTCTCTCTAAGGACTCTCTCTCTCCTCTTACCTCTCTCTAGGGTCTCTCTCTCCTCTTCCCTCTCTCTAGGGTATCTCTCTCTCTCTCCTCTTCCCTCTCTAGGGTCTCTCTCTCTCTCCTCGCCCCTCTCTCTATGGTCTCTCTCTCTCTCCTCGTCCCTCTTCTCACGGGCTCTCTCTCTCTCGCTCACTCTTCCCTCTCTCACAGAAAGAAAGCATGTGGCTCTTCAAGGAGTAATTTCCACATGGTGGATGAAACCCTTGAATGGGACATAACCTAGCAGCTGTAGTGGAGCTGGTGGAGAGTTTCAAGTTCCTCTGTGTCCACATCACTAAGGAATTAATGTGCAACACACACATGCACACAGTTGTGAAGTGAGCATGACAGCGCCTTTCCCCATCAGGAGGTTGAAACGATTTGGCATGGGCCCTCAGATACTCAACAAGTTATACAGCTGCACCATTGAGAGCACCTTGATTGGCTGCACCACCTACTGCAAGGCACTGCAAGGCACCCAACCACAAGGCAGTGAGTACGGCCCAGTACATCACTGGGTCAGAGCTCCTTGCCATCCAAGACCTTTATTCCAGGCGATGTCAAAGGAAGGCCCTAAAAAATGTCAGACACCAGCCACCCAAGTCATAGACTGTTCTCTCTGCTAACGCATGGCAAGCGGTACCGGAGCACCAAGTCTGGAACCAACAGGACCCTGAACAGCTTCTACCCCCAAGCCATACAACTGCTTAACAAAACTGCTAAATAGCTAATCAAATGCCTACACGGACTACCTGCATTTACCCTTTTTTTCACTAACTACCTTGCTCTGACTCTATATATGCACCCACACGCACACGCACACACACACACACACACAAACTGACACCCCAACACACATATACACACTACTTAGGCCCACACACACATAACATGCACACATGCATAGTGGCACAACACACACTCACACACACACACTGCTGCTGCCACAGCTGAGTCTATTATCTATCCTGTTGCCTCGTCACTTTACCCCTACCTAGATGTACATAGCTACCTCAATTACCTCGTACCCCAGCACATCGACTCAGTACTGGTACTACCTGTATATAACCATGTTATTACCTCATACCCCTGCACATCAACTCAGTAATGGTACTCCCTGTATATAACCATGGTATTACCTTGTAACCCTTCACATCGACTCAGGACTAGTACTGCCTGTGTATAACCATGGTATTACCTCATACCCCTGCACATCGACTCAGTACAGTTACTCCCTGGATATAACCATGGTATTATTCATTATTCACTGTGTATTATTTACTCATGTCACAATTTCGACTTTATCTTTTTTATCCTTAACTCTGAATTGTTGGAAAAGGACCCGTAAGTAAGTATTTCACTGTTAATCTACACCTGCACGTGACAAATAGCATTTTATTTTATTCATTGAGCCAAGACATAAGGATACAGTCATTTTGCAACCCAAGCGTCAGCGTCAGCGTCTACGTGTAGAGAGTCTTCAAGGCATGCAGAAACCCCACATTCCGTTTCCACAACTCATTGTTAAAGCAGACACAAATGCACGACTTGGTCTACTGCTCTGACAGTACAGGCCTGAAGGGACTGAGGATCAATGGCTTGAACTAATAAGACCAGACCCAATGTCCTAATGTTCTGTTATTCTTTCGAGTTGGTCTTTTCTTATTTGTCCATGTCCAATAATTGGATTTGTGTCTGAATAGTCAAAATGATCATGCAAAATGTCTGTGCAAATTTGAAAAGCCTTTCTTCGTTTAACAAAAGGGAAACATTGGACTCTAGAATCAAGTTTACAAGTCAGGATTAGACCTTTGCTAATACTCACCCACTCAACTATAATCCACTATGCTGACTAAGTCAACATCCTTTACCAGGACACAAATTACTCCATAACAGGCTTACCAGGACAACATTGCTAACCAGCACAACATGGCTTATTAGGACAACAAATGCTGCAAGGACTTATATTACACTGGCTCCCCACACACAGCACTTTTGTAACCGTCTAAAGAGCAAAGTGGTCAATACTCTAAATACCGACCTGGATTCATTGCTGAATAACTGGGGCAGAGAGAAAGAAGGGGGAGGTGGCAAAGTCGTCGTGAGGACACCTCAAAGTGGCTGATGAAGGCAAAACACACAATCGATGGCCCTGCCATTGCTCCCTTATCATTCTTATCAGGTTTTACAATATAGGCAGGTTATTTCAGTTTAGAAATACAGCTGAAGTCGGAAGTGTACATACAATTAGGTTGGAGTCATTAAAACTCATTTTTCAACCACTCCATAAATGTCTTGATAACAAACTATAGTTTTGGCAAGTCGGTTAGGACATCTGCTTTGTGCATGACACAAGTCATTTTTCCAACAATTGTTTACAGACAGATTATTTCACTTCTAATTCAGTGTATCACAATTCCAGTGGGTCAGAAGTTACATACAGTTGACTGTGCCTTTAAACAACTTGGAAAATTCCCAAAAATGATGTCATGGCTTTGGAAGCTTCTGATAGGCTAATTTACATTATTTGAGTCAATTTGAGGTGTACCTGTGGATGTATTTCAAGGCCTTCCTTCAAACTCAGTGCCTCTTTGCTTGACATCATGGGAAAATCAAAAGAAATCAGCCAAGACCTCAGAAAAAGAATTGTAGACCTCCACAAGTCTGGTTCATCATTGGGAGCAATTTCCAAACACCTGAAGGTACCACGTTCATCTCTACAAACAATAGTACGCAAGTATAAACACCACGGGACCACGCAGCCGTCATAACACTCAGGAAGGAGACACGTTCTGTCTCCTAGAGATGAACGTACTTTGGTGCGAAAAGTGCAAATCAATCCCAGAACAACAGCAAAGGACCTCGTGAAGATGCTGGAGGAAACTGGTACAAAGTATCTATATCCACAGAAAAACGAGTCCTATATCAACATAACCTTAAAGGCCGCTCAGCAAAGAAGAAACCACTACACAAAACTGCCAAAGAAAAGCCAGACTACGGTTGCAACTGCCCATGGGGACAAAGATCGTACTTTTTCTAGAAATGTCCTCTGGTCTGATGAAACAAAAATAGAACTGTTTGTCCATAATGACCATCGCTATGTTTGGAGTAAAAAGGGTGATGCTTGCAAGCCGAAGAACACCATCCCAACCGTGAAGTACAGGGGTTGCAGCATCATGTTGTGGGGGTGCTTTTCTGCAGGAGGGACTGGTGCACTTCACAAAATGGATGAAATCATGAGGCATGAGGAAAATAATGTGGATATATTGAATCTCAAGACATCAGGAAGTTAAAACTTGGTTGCAAATGGGTCTTCCAAATGGACAATGACCCCAAGCATACTTCCAAAGTTGTGGAAAAATGGCTTAAGGACAACAAGTCAAGGTTTTGGAGTGGCCATTACAAAGCCCTGACCTCAATCCCATAGAACATTTGTGGGCAGAACTGAAAAGGTGTTTGTGCGAGCAAGGAGGCCTACAAACCTGACTCAGTTACACCAGCTCTGTCAGGAGGAATGGACCAAAATGCACCCAACTTACTGTGGGAAGCTTGTGGAAGGCTACCCAAAATGTTTGACCCAAGTTATACAATTCAAAGGCAATGCTACCAAATACTAATTGAGTGTATGTAAACGTCTGACCCACTGGGAATGTGATGAATTAAATAATAGCTGAAATAAATAATTCTCTACTATTTTTCTGACATTTCACGTTCTTAAAATAAAGTGGTGATCCTAACTGACCTAAGACAGGGAATTTTTACTGCGATTTAATGTCAGGAATTGTGACAAATTGAGTTTAAATGTATTTGGCTATGGTGTCTGTAAACTTCCGTCTTGAACTGAATTTAATTAGATGGAAGTGAAAGTTCAGTAGTCAAACCATGCAGTAGAAATGGGATCCATGCTGGGATGTCTGGTGCTAAAATGTCTTAATGACATTTAGGATACAAACTGTGCCTTTTATATAGACCTTTTAAACTGTCAAAACAATAACATGTTCTGCAGCAATGGATGTTCCCGAGTAAACATCTGGTGCTGCAGCTCGCCATAATTGCTAACTATCTAGTTAGTTGGCTAGCTAAATTATAGATTCGTACTTCTTGATCCGACACAAAAATGTAACATTAATTATATACACACATTGACTTGTTTGCTACCAGATCCACTCAACAAAATCATCAGACAAGATAGATTTCTCTCACGACAGCCAACAATATAAATAAACAACATTTTTCTATCGTACGAGTGCAGTGTTTGACGGCCACATTTTATACATCAAAGTTAGCTAGCAGCAGTAATTACCCCACTATCAACCACTCTCTCCCCCCTCACTTTTTTGCTCACTTATTTTCTATTAAGATACATACCGTAGTTTTAATAAACTTGTTGCTTGTGCTAGGCATGTATTATCGTTCTCACATTATGAGACTAAGCCAGTGGTTTGTTTGCATGTAGTAAAACAAATACTAGCGCTGACACCATGTGGCGATAATGTTGAACTGCATACTAAATACACCAGGATGATACATTACATGAAGCAAACAAATTGCAACTATTTCAAGCAACATGTATTTTGAAATGAAATCAAATTAACCTTAATATTACTTTCTACACCCTCTTCACAGTGATATTTGCTAATAATGTCTCTCTCCCGAGCATGTCATCTTTAAGACCTACTTTCATTACAAGGGTAGGGCTTGCTCTAATCCATTTCATGATGGCATGTCCAGTAGCTGTAGAAATCAAATCTGGTAGCCTTTAATTTGGTTACCCTCATTAATTGTCTAATGAAAAAAAACACACACACACTGATCTTGCCCATATCAATCCAGCCATTTATTTTTATTAGCAAATTATTAACACAGACAACTTCTCAGATGTGTGAGTGCTTTTCCTACTTCTAATAGTATCATTTCAAATGCAGAAAACGTCTCTGTAAAATGTAAACAATGTGTGAGGATTTGAGAATCCTGTTTCAGCATACAAATGACAAGCCACATGTACAAGTGCCAATACTAATCCCATCATTTGTCTGCAATGGACGTGCCCATGAGGTCAATACTAATCCCATCATATGTCTGCATTGGACGTGCCCACGAGGCCAATACTAATCCAATCATATGTCTGCATTGGACGTGCCCACGAGGTCAATACTAATCCCATAATATGTCGGCATTGGACGTGCCCATGAGGCCAATACTAATCCCATCATATGTCTGCATTGGGCGTGCCCACGAGGCCAATACTAATCCCATCATATGTCTGCATTGGACGTGCCCACGAGGCCAATACTAATCCCATCATATGTCGGCATTGGACGTGCCCATGAGGCCAATACTAATCCCATCATATGTCTGCATTGGGCGTGCCCACGAGGCCAATACTAATCCCATCATTTGTCTGCATTGGACGTGCCCACGACGCAGACACTAATCCCATCATATGTCTGCATTGGACGTGCCCACGAGGCAAACACTAATCCCATGATATTTCTGCATTGGGAATGCATGCCAAAAATAATCTCACATCCACTGTAACCAAAAGGGTAGACCACGTATAGTGGTGGCAAGAGAAAAATCCCCTGGAGATTGACCACAGTGAAGGGTAATTTTTACATTGGCTGCAAAGTGGCTATGTAATGTATGAGTTCCATCCCTGTATGGCTGACCAGGCCAGGACACAAACCCTTATCAAATTACACATGTAGCTAGCATGCCAACAACTAGAGGAGGACAGTGAGTGTAGCAGAATTAAGCAAATCGGTGCGCAAAATCGCAGGAGGAGATCCTCCAGAGCCGAGATGCTTACAGTATAAAAAAATATATACATTCATGATAGACAGGTGGAGCCACTAGGGGGAACGACATCACATCACAGGGCTAGTAGAACTCAACTGCAGCTCACCTCTGCTACAGTCACACCGTTTTCACCTCTTCCTATGCCCCCGACAGTATAACTCAGCCACCGACTGTGATCAGAGTCAATGTAGCAGAATTAAATACCCACAAAATTAATAATGTGGGTGCAAGATTGATTCAGTTGACACAATCTGCTTTGCTGGCTGCTGATATTAATGAGGAGGTCAGTGAGTGTAGCAGAGGGGTGAGTGTGTTGAGGTCGATGTGGAGAAGGAGGAGATCAGTGAGTGTAGCAGAGGGGTGAGTGTGTTGAGGTCGATGTGGAGAAGGAGGAGGTCAGTGAGTGTAGCAGAGGGGTGAGTGTGTTGAGGTTGATGTGGAGAAGGAGGAGGTCAGTGAGTGTAGCAGTGGGATGAGTGGGTAGCACATGTGAGCTAGTTCACAGGTGAGTGCTATTCTCTTGAGAGCTGAGACCTAAAGAACTGTTATCATAGCCCAACCAAGATCATGTTTTGGAATGATAATGAATGGTGCTTTGTGGGTATGAAGTGCTGTTGTGGACAGGGGATCCTAGGTCGGCCATACAGGGATTGTTACACCCACACCAATTATCAAAGACACCAGAGAGTGAGTGATAACCAAATAAAACAGACACACATGAGATGATTGAATAGTTAAATGATGTGTCTAATACAAAAAATAAACAGAATGTCAGTGTTGGGCTGGAACAGAAACCTGCAAGCCAAGTAGCTCAATCTATAGGAGCAAGATTGGCCATACATGTTCTGGGTATATGCATGGTTACTTTTAACATAATTGTTGTGGTCCTACAACCAATTCTAACAGTAAACCAGTACCATATATAACCCGTTGGCAATATGAACTGCAGTCTCTCCAGGACTAGGGACTTTCTTTGGGACCTTCATCCACAGACACGGTTTAGCAGCTTCACAGGTCTCTGTATCTGAGATGAGTGTAAACAGAAATTAGACCAGGACCTTCTTCATTATTCTCAAGTGATATAAAATGTTATATTTCGTTGCAATTGAGTTTTGTCATTGTCATAGTTCTCCCTTTGGTACGGGACATCTGTTAATTAGCTAGTTAGCTTAGCAACTTGCTAGGTAGCTGACATGTTTTTAGCTGATCAAGCTAACGTTTGTGTAATTCAAAAAACTAATATTTGATGGCTGTCGATCCTATTTAAATATAGCTAGCCAGCTACCTGACATTACCTAGAGTAGATGGTTAACTTGATAAAAAACGTACCCCTTCTGCTACACATGATCCTGGCTCTTTCACCTCCATTTAAAATTTTCCCAGGACGTAAAGACTATCCCATCCATGAATACTAAGGTCAAAAATGTTCATTTTGACCTTGAGAAAACAACTAGACTAAGCTAGCTAGCTGTTTACAGCCATGACGGAACAGCTGTTGTGTTGTGTATAAATGCACCGGAAGTTCTTTGGCGTTCCAGAGTTCACTTCCGCTCCTCCTAAAAAATATGTTAAAAAGGTCTATAAGTGGAAGGTCTCATAACTTTCAAGTCCTCTATGTTTGAAATTCTATTCTACAACAAAAAGCACATTGAATCTCAAATTTGTTCTAAATTCACATATTTGTTGCACCAGTCAATCCCCTCCAACATAACTGCAGCTGATGGCATATTATAATAATCTTTGATGTTTTCAAAGCCAAATGTTACCCTCTCTCTGTTCTCCTTCTGCAAACATAATAGTGCTTAAGTAAACGTGCTGTCAGGATGGCATTTCAGTGCTATTGTTGGAATTCAATATGTGTGAGAAGCCAAGCTGTGGCAGACTGATAGTGTCACAACACCTTACTGTGGCCTCCCACGCCTTGTGGTGGCATACTGGGCTTGTGTGGAGCCTGAGAAGACCTGGACAGATATTAAAGGCATCAAACCTCAGTTCAAGTTCAAACCTGGGGTGCCTTCACTTAAGTCAGACAGACAACCTGAGGTAATTGGATCTTCTGTTTTTCATGGATTGAGGCCAACAGATGTCTATTCTCCCCCTTTCCATCACAACTACCATTTGGCACAAAGTCCTCTCACCCTGCTCTCACCCCTTTGACTCTTACTAAAGCTTCATGTCGACACAAGCAGGAGAAGCAAAGGGGACTTTGCTGGAGGTGGCCCTCAGACTCCAGTCCCCACAGCTCACTCAAAGGTCACGCTCGAAAGTGACATAGGTGGCAAGGTCAGCGTCAATGGAAGTCGTCCGTGATCTGTCCTCAAACCTCAACCTCTCCCTGTGTGCTCTTTCAAGATGGATTTGCGCTGCCACCAGCGGTCACTGCCACCCACCACAGAAGCAGGGAACAGAGGATGCGGCCACGCCATGCCCTCACTGGCGACATTGTGCAGTGCGACAAGGGCACTGTGCTGGGTTCATGCACTGAATAGTAAAAAGTTTCCTTTTGATTGTTATTTTTGGTGGAAGAACTGCAAACCCCCACTATCTTTAGCAGCACTGGTGCTACAAGCGGGCCACATTTAAGAGAACTAGAGATGCTCCATTTCACAAACCAATGTTTGGCTGACTTTGATGGGATTCAATGAGTCGGAGGGTAATTGGGAGGAGCGGTGTCCATGATGATGGGAGTTTTACAATGCTGATGAGTAAACATATTCCATAAATGGCCCAGCTGTTGTAGTGTATGGTGTTTTGTTTTATCAGGAAAATAGGGGGGGGGTCCTTAACAGCTTCTACCCCAAAGCCATAAGACTGCTGAACAATTAATCAAATGGCCAACAGATTGTTTACATGTACAATCATTTGTTTTTTTACACTGCTGCTACTCACTCCCTGTTATCTATTCATAGTCACTGTACCCCTATCTACGTGTACAAATTACCTTCACTAAACTGTACCCCTGTTCATTGACTCAGTACCGGTATGCCCTGACCTGAGAGAGCCTTTATGTCTCTATTTTGTTTTGGTCAGGGTGTGATTTGGGTGTGATTTGGGTGGGCATATGGGTGGGTGATTTGGGTGGGCATATGTTTTGTTTTCTATGTTTCTTTATGTCCATGTTTTGGCCGGGTATGGTTCTCAATCAGGGACAGCTGTCTATTGTTGTCTCTGATTGGGAATCATACTTAGGTAGCCCTTTTTCCCTCGTTCAGTGTGGGTAGTTATCTTTGTTAGTGGCACTTAGCCCTGTAAGCTTCACGGTTGTTTTGCGTTTCTTGTTTGTTGGCTACATAAAAAAAAGAGAAATGTACGCTTACCACGCTGCACTTGGTCCTCTTCCAACGACAACCGTGACAGAACTACCCACCACCAAAAGACCAAGCAGCGTGAGCCAACCTGAAGGACGAGCTGGACCAGGGAGGAGAGAATGGCAGGGGACAACACCCGGTCACGGAAGCCCAAGAAGCAGCTCCAAAAAAATGTTTTGGGTGGGGGCACACTGGAAGATTGTCGGAGTTTAGACCTGAGCCAACTCCCCGTGCTTACCGTGGGGAGCATGTGGTTGGTCGGGCACCGTGTTATGGGGTGATGCGCACGGTGCCTTGAGTGAGCGTCCAGCGTCCTGCATTTGCCGGGTGGAAGTGGGCATCCAGCCAGAACAGGTTGTGCCAACTCTGCGCTCGAGACCGCCAGTGCGCCTTCACGGCCCAGTGTATCCGATGCCCGCCCCACGCACCAAGCTTCCTGTATGTCTCTCCAGCCCGGTGAGTCCTGTGCCTGCTTTAAGGACCAGGCCTCCTGTGTGTCTCCCCAGCCTGGTGAGTCCTGTGCCTGCGCCCAGAACGAAGACTCCAGTGATGAACCTTGGCAAGAAACCTCCAGTGATGATCCATGGCAAGAAGCCTCCAGTGATGATCCATGGCAAGAAGCCTCCAGTGATGATCTATGGCACAAAACCAGCAATGATGATCCATGGCATGAAGCCTCCAGTGATGATCCATGGCACGAATCCTCCAGTGATGATCCATGGCACGAAGCCTCCAGTGATGATCCATGTCCATGGCACGAAGCCTCCAGTGATGATCCATGTCCACGGCACGGAGCCTCCAGTGATGATCCATGGCACGGAGCCTCCAGTGATGATCCATGGCACGGAGCCTCAAGTGATGATCCATGGCACAAAGCCTCCAGTGATGATCCATGGCACGAAGCCTCCAGTGATGATCCATGGCACGAAGCCTCAAGTGATGATCCATGGCAAGAAGCCTCCAGTGATGATCCATGGCACGAAGCCTCCAACGAGGAGGCCAGCGACGGCCTCCAGTCCGGAGCCTCCAGCGACGGTCTCCAGTCTGGGGACCCCAGCGACAGTCTCCAGTCCGGGGCCCGCGGCGAGGGTGCCCACACCAGAGGTGCTACCAAAGTGGGGTGAGGCAGAGTTGGAGTAGGGTCTATGTCCCGCACCAGAGCCGCCACCGCGAATAGATGCCCACCCGGACACTCCCCTGTAGGTTCAGATTTTGCGGCCGGAGTCCGCACCTTTGGGGGGGAGGTACTGTCACGCCCCGACCTAGGAGATTATTTTTATGTGTCTATTATGGTTTGGTCATTGGGTGTGATTTGGGTGGGCATTCTATGTTTTGTTTTCTATGTTTCTTTATTTCTATGTTTTGGCCGGGTATTGTTCTCAATCAGGGACAGCTGTCTATCGTTGTATCTGATTGGGAATCATACTTAGGTAACCCTTTTTCCCTCCTTCAGTGTGGGTAGTTAACCTGTTGTTTTGCGTTTCTAGTTTTGTTGGCGTCATTTTAAATAAAAAGAGAAATGTACGCTTGCCACACTGCACTTTGGTCCTCTTCCAACGACACCTGTGACAGGTACCCCCTGTATATTGCCTCGTTACTGTTATTTTATTATGTTACTTTTTATAATTTTTTGCTTTTGTTTGTTTGGTTAATATGTTCTTAACGCTTTCTTGAACTGCACTGTTGGTTAAGCGCTTAAACATTGGATAATTAAACACGTCACGATAAAGTCTACACGTTTTATTTTATTTTATTTTGATATGTGGAAGCATGTGGCTAAGTAAAGCCTGAAATGTATTTATAATCAGCCTGAAATTGATTTATCAGCGGTGCATCTATCAGCCTGTCAGATATTGAATATTCACCCAAGGAATCCTTTTACCAAGAAACAGTAGAGGAGAAAGCGTGTTCAAGCCCAAATCAAATTCATTTTTGAAAGCAGATGGAAGATGGTCATTCATGTTTGTGCTAGACATGCCAACAAGACACAGCCTTTGTCTATTTTCATAATGACCTGTTTTATTCTTTCGTCCAGCCACAGTATGACAATGCCATTCAGGTTTCTCACTGTACCCGACAAAGGTCATCGTGTTAAAAAAAACTGAAACCCAATGTTGACAGAACTGCGAGCATTGATTTTCCTATTCCTTAATGGACTGTCTAAAAATATGCCGCTGTGCTCGGGCCACGTCTTCCCTTTCATACAGTTCAACCGCACTACTTCCGACAGAGAAATTATGTGCTTAACCTCCTTTAATGGCGGAATTTTTGCTTCTACAGTCTGGATAATAACATGACGATGCTAATGTTACAGTAATGTCCTGTAGAGAGCTTTTAGACAGTTGGGAAGGAGGCCTGAAGTATTGACATTTTAAGATAGTGGCATTTTAGAATACTACTGTTAATTACCCTGGACTGAAAGAAGATTGTGTAATGTCCACTTAAAGGCTGAGAACCCTATGCATCTCAGAGGCCTGCATAGAGCATGTTCTGGTAGAATTTCTGAGACTAGTTCAATTGAAATTTCTCCTCTACATCAATGTATAGTTAGCTTCTAATGGCTAGCCAACATTGAATATGACAATCTCTAGAGCGGAAGTGGGACTTCTTATTCATCACGGAAGGTCTGACAAGTCTCCTTGATGTATGAGTAGTGCATAGCTACTCTACCCATGATACTCCGATCCGTATAAGCACATCTTACATGTCCTGTATTGGCTGGGGTATAAAATATTCATCTTAAGGGGTAAAAATACAATATATTGTCAAATTTTGTTATTCAATATGTTTGGCTAATGACAAAACCATTCAAAAGAACCCTCTGCTTCTGTCTGCATACACATGTTGGATAAATTGTGAAGTAATATTGGCTATAAACTAGACTAAACAAATTCCTAATAGAAATATTAGGCATAATTCACAACTAAGCAGAAAATGTGTAATCTGTGTGGGTCCAAAAGGCATGAGATGATTGAAAATGATTTATTATAGTTAGAAGCAGGTATGTCAATCATATTTCAGCCGCCTAGTTACGTGCATGCATACTGTTTCAAACCGTAGCTGTAGGCAATAAATCAAAAGCACAGCATTTTTGCCATCAAAGTTGTTTTCTTCTCTAATGTCTACACCCAGTGAATGTGCTGTCTACAATTCAGAGTAATCACTGGGAAAATAAAAATGCCTTCTATTCGCCTTCCATACTGTAATTCAGTGGATGCATAATCCAAGTGAAATGGTAGACCAAGTCTCTGACTCCTCCCTCAGCCACCATCAGACAGCAAATATTCCTTTTACAAGGGTTGGGCAAACACACTCAAACAAGCATACACAGAAACACACACACACACACACACACACAGACACACACACACTCAAACAAGCATACACAGAAACACACACACACACACAGACACACACACACTCAAACAAGCATACACAGAAAGACACACACACACACACACACAGACACACACACACTCAAACAAGCATACACACACACTCAAACAAGCATACACACACTCAAATAAGCATGCACACACACACACACACGCATACACACACACACACACACACACACACACACACACACACACACACACACACACACACACACACACACACACACTCAAACAGGCACACTCAAACAAGCATACGCACAAACATACACACACAGACGTACACACACACACACTCAGATGCACATATACCTGGACTAAATCGTTTAGCAGATTCAAAATGCTGTGAAAGCAAAATCGGTGTTGCTAATCCACAGTGAAAAGCAGTAGAAGGCTGAATGATGTCCAAATCAGATATTCCCTTCACCATGTAACCCCGGATCAGAGTCTGTGCGTCAGTGCGGACACGGTTAACACTCAATAAAACATCAAAGAGGATGAAGCTCACAGCTCTGGACACATACAACTACACACTAAATACACACACACACACACACATATACACACACACACACACACACACACACACACATTAAATGCACGTCCGCCATAATGCTCATTAGATTACACCTATATCTGGACCGGACAAACGATAAGATGAAAAGCCAACATTGTCTTTCATGAGTAATTCCAATACCAGAGTTTTGTCACTTTAATCTCTGAACCATTAGGACAGGTACCATCCTATATACATCCACCAGCTAGCTATAAATTACAGATAAGAATTAGCCGGTCCTATTGGTGGAAATTTAGCGATTGTACCTAGGAAACGGTCATCAACTTCATTTCACCCTTTCCTGCCCATTCCACCCCCTCTACCCCTGTCGATGTCTCGCAAGAGGAGACACTTTTTATATTTTCATTTCTAGAGGCGAAGGGATTTATTGGACACCGCTTTGCATATTACATGAGGAGGCTGCGTCATATTCATCCTCCACGGCAGGTGCAGGGCTTGACAGGCACAGGCTATTTATTATTCAATTATTTTAAATATTTCAGGGCAGACAGGATGCACATGCAATCATAAATACTTCAGCCTGTTCCTACAAAGGGGCACTTGTCCGGTGTTGACAGGGAGGTGCTGTAGATTCACTACAACAATGCTGCAGTTATATTTATAAACCTATTTTATATCCCTCCATCATCCTATTAATCATTTTTATCCTCATTTACATAAAAGGACCTTGAGGAGAGAAAGCACATGCTTATCATCTACATGTTCCATCACCTTATCAGCTTAGCTTGACCAAAGATGAGCATGACAGTAAGACAGGAAAGATGCAGAACTGTTATGTGGGGCATGTAAGACATTTGGGCAGCATTCGAAACAACTAAGACATCTTGTTTGCTGTCTGCTGCGATAAAGGGAAACACAACCCTTAATATGCGGAGTAGCTGTGCAGTCGCGACTCACTGGCAGGTGGTGAACATACAAATGTAATCCCATGTCCCAAAGATATGGCCCCTACAAAGACGAAGACAAACACCAGTGGTGATTATGCCCTTCCATCCAGCATTCCTGCTGGAAGCCACCATGCAAAGACAGAGACCCCAGAGATAAACTGCTTTGCACACCGGCATCTTTTCCTTTCCAACATTCCCCCCCATACCACCCCCTCAATAACCCCCATACCACCCCCTCAACACCCCCATACCACCCCTCAACAGCCCTCCTCTACCTTCTCATCCATAGATCAAAATATCCCTCCTAGAAAAAAAGCAATCATCTTCCCACCCGTGCATCAGGAAACGGCTTGAAGAGAATGAATCGCAGAAAGGCGTTATCGCAACTTTTCACGTCCTGTTAGTGCCACTAAACAGTCTGGAGGTTAGTGAAACACATACCTTTCCGTCTGCTTCTTCTCTCTCTTTTCATCTGCTGCTGAGTGTTGCTGTTACCTAATCTGAGCAGTAGCTGGCTGGATGATACACCGGGAGAGTTGAAGATAGGTCCTTACCTTGACATGCCATCCAGGATCCTATAGTCCACAAGATTAGCTGACTGAAGCTGAGAGCTGCTCCTCCCAAAAAGGAAATTATGCTGCCCAAGTCCCCCTGGAACAGGAGCCTCTGAATTAAAAATTCCGTAAAATGTTATTTTTCCTCCTCTGAAGGATGTCCTTCACTGCTGTGTGCTCCTACTTCCTTTATTTCCCAGGTTGTGCTGTATCTTTTCTGTTGTGTCCCCCCTGGTATTCCACCTTATTAAACCCAAACATTGATTGGATCTTCTCCTCCCGTTGCAGGCAGGCAGCGATGAAGTGCGAGATCCACAGTTAGAGAACACTCCTAGTGCGCACTGGCTCCCCCGAAAGTGACTACAGGCAGTCTGTGCTCTCCACACCTAGAAAACGTGAGCTGTCCTCTGTTCAGCCCAGCATGGGGGGAGGGGGGGGGGGGGTCCCCCAGAGTGCAAACTTCGACACCTCTCACCACCCGATAGGAGTTAGTAGTGGATAGCAAACTATTCTTGTAATTTATTTCCCTCGATTTCCTCCTTAAATGTTTTCCCTCTCCAATGTACCTTATTTTGTAGCTCTACTCTCTAGAACGCTGTCTCAGAGACTGGATGCTGAGAAGTGCCGGAATAAAAGCTGCTCTCCCTCTTTCACTCTCCCCTCCCTCGCTCTCTTTCCCTCCGTCTCTCTCTCACTCACTCACACACTCCCCTTCCTGCCTCACACTGCATCTCCCATCCCCTTGTTTTATCTCCTCTCTCTTTCCTCCCTCTCTCGCTCACTCCCAGGTCTGTTGTCTGACAATTACAGCTTTGGCATTCACAGTCATGTCAGATAGAAAGGTTGGCTGCCTGCACTCCTTAGGAATCCTTAGGGATACAAATAATGGTCAGATAAATATGGATAAGAAAATAGAATGAGTAAAGAAACAACATGACAGCGAATGAAGGAATGAGGAACGAGGAAGTGTAAACCTCTGACTACATCATATTTGTTTATTTATTAACTGATAAATAGCCAGCATCCCTTCAGCATGGGGCATTTCCATCTATCTTTTATTGCACACTCCTTATAGTGGATCGGGTCAGTAGTTGATGTTGGCCAACTGTCAAGATGGATTGAAGATGGAGATGAAAATAGCAGCAGCAACAGACCAGTCTTCTGCATCGAGGCAAGGACAATCAAAGCGCTATAGCAAACTGTGGAATTATACAATTAACAGCCAAAACAAAATTTCCAGCAGTTCCCTCATACACACAGAATATTACCCTGGACGCGGAAGCTGATTTAGAGACAATAATGCACAACATTTATAAACAAATTTAGAGACAATATGCACAATATATAGAAACAAAAGAAATCTTTCCCTGGAACATTTCAAGTGGAGCAGCTGCAAGTAACCTGTCTTTAGACTTTAAATGACTAAAGGAACGTTCAGGCATTATCAGTTTGTCATGTGCCAGGCATAGTGACAGTGTATGAGGGATATTTTTAACAAACCAAGCATGAAAAATGACTGATGATTATCACCTCAGGAATGAATTGCTGGTAATTGTGCCAATGTGAGTAATATCACTTTGTTTTACTACTTTCAGTGTCCTTATCACACAATCTTGCTTGCCTAACATTTGTCCCAAAACACTCCAGTGACTGGTGCTCACTCTAGTAACAACATGTTGACAGTTAAGATAATGTTGTTACGGAAATAATTACACCGGTACACAAGCATCTTCATGTAAAGTGTTACCGTTACGGACATTAGATCATGTTTTATGTAGATTGTGATAACAGGGAGCATGACCTTGATCTCTACAAGACCCCGGAAAAAATAGCTGCTGCTTCTTCAACAGCTAATGGGATATCCAAAGAAAATGCTAAACCTCACACCTGCGTCTGGTCATCTAACTATGAAGCTGAAGGATGAAGGACCTTTAGCCTGCCCACAGGTCTTTGCTTCCTTTCCATCATCACCACTACACTTCTGTTGTTCACAATGACGGCTCCTTTCGTCCCTGTTGAACCATCTACTCTGATAGCAATGACTATGTTAGAGCTGTGTTACATTGCACCAATGATAAATAGCAATGTTCTACAGCGTTATAGAATGGGATGTCAAAGCAATCAAAGTGCAAACCTAACCCCCTTTTGTCTAATTGATATGCATAACAACCCAGCAGGGAAATGGCTAGACGTAGGCTATACTTTGACATTGGAGTCCAAGTTAAAAAGGAGAACAGTCAGACCTAAGACAGTGCTCCGTGTGGACTACAGTGGTCGCTCTACAGTGTCCTCCTGATGCGGTACAGCTCGAAGATAAGCCTTCGGGCTTAGATACCAGCACATGCCTCTCCGCATCTCATTATCCAGGTGGTGCCATTTCCAAAACAACTCTCCACGGTCCAAACCTACATTCAAAACAGCAGCGGCATGCACGCATAGTCAAGTTGCTTCGCTAATTACCTATATCCAGGGCATCCAATTACATGATCGTTATACATGCAGTAATTTGTCTGTTTCACTTTAAAAAATCAAGTATCTGGCAAAAACTGTTAAGTATGTAGAAAATAAGAAGTACTGCAAGCCACATTATTACATAGAGCCTTGATGACATACTGCAGATGAATTCCAACCTTGCCTGTACAATTTTCCTGGAATTGTAAGTGATAGCTTTACTGGAATCGGGCAACACTTACCCTGTAAGGCTTTCTTCACAGGAACATTGGCGTGTACTCATAATACTGCTTCACAATTACATCTTCCAGTATTTTACATATCATACAGACATGGTAAATAACAGGCAGATACTAACGGGAACAGCAGGATAAAAGTGTGGCCAATTGGCCACAAGAAGGACATTGTATTGGGTCTGCTCGTTGGCAACCAAGGAATAGGTTTTGTCAGTCACATGTAGGCACCTGTTCTGGACCTTATCCACAATCGCTGCGTTGCCTCCTTTGTTAACCATTCACGGTATGGGTCTGTTTGTCTTGTCTGTGTTGTCAGCCCAAAGGGTCTCACTGATTATACCTAGGGATTTCCACTAAGTGCTTGTCTGACACTTTTGCCTCAAGGAACATGAAATGGCTTGCCTCCACCCCATGGATCAACAGTGGAATTGATACTGACACATGTTAAGGCATAGCTAATTAAGGAAGCATGGCTCATTAAGCCTCATGAAGAATAAAAAAAATCTCACTTTTAAAAGTTCATATTCTGTTAACTCATACCCAAATAATGTTGTTGACTTGCCCTATACACGTATGTGACCAAAGCATACATTGGAAGAAAAATGCAAACACTTAAATCACCCCATCTCAAACTTGTATCTCAAACAGACTGTTTAAAAAATGATTGCTATTTCCTCATAGAGGATGTCTACTGGCATGCATATTTTTTATGATCGTTATACGCCCACACCATTTCAACACAAAAAAAGTTGCTTTTTTAAACCTCTACGGGATCGGTGTCCCCCCCGCGGGACGGTTGAGCTAACGTGCGCTAATGTGATTAGCATGACATTGTAAGTAACAAGAACATTTCCCAAGACATAGACATATCTGATATGGGCAGAAAGCTTAAATTCTTGTTAATCTAACTGCACTGTCCAATTTACAGTAGCTATTACATTGAAATAATACCATGCTATTGTCTGAGGAGAGTGCACAGTTATGTACCTGAAAATGTAACAATAAATCAGTTAGGCACATTTGGGGGGACAGACTTGACACAACACTTTGAACATTAATGCAATGGTTCATTGGATCAGTGAATCCTTAGCACATACACTGCTGTCATCTAGTGGCCAAAATCTAAATTGCGCTAAAATTGCAATAATGCATTCTGGCCTTTCTCTCTTGCATTTGAAATCAGATAAAAATATTTTTAAAAACACATTTTTTCTTTGTATTATCTTTTAACAGATCTAATGTGTTATATTCTCCTGTGTTAATTTTACATTTACACACACTTCAAAGTGTTTCCTTTCAAGTGGTATCAATAATATGCATATCCTTGCTTCAAGTTCTGAGATTTAGGTATGTCATTTTAGGCGAAAATTGAAAAAAGGGTATGATCCTTAACCTACTTACTGTAAATGACCTTTTTCCTTTTTTGAAAGGAAAACTATTTCACTCATATTGTAATTAATTATAGGTCTAATCTGGGAACTGTTACTTTAATATACAGCTATGAACCTCTGTTTCAGACAAAGAGAGAGGGGATTAGCAGACAGAAACAGATCTATGAATTAGTAAATGTATGCCAAGCTTCATGAAGTTTAATTTATGAACTCAGGGAACTTTTGAACACCAGACTCTTTACATGGCAGAAAAGATTCCCCAGATTATACCCTGCTGGTTTTTCGAAGTTTCAAAATTGAGGCCGGTCCCCCAAGTGTCACAGTGGCTTAGCATCTCAGTGCTAGAGGTGTCACTACAGACACTCTGGTTCGAATCCGGGCTGTATCACAACCTGCCATGATTGGGAGTCCCATTGGGCTGCACACAACTGTCTGGGTTTGGCCGGTTGTTCTTAACTGACTTGCCTAGTTAAATAAATAATTTAAAATACACAGCATACTACCCCAATTTCCATCTGGGTGAATCGTAATACATTTATGGCTGGTTTCCGGGAGACATATTAAGTCTAGTCTTGGAATAAAAAGCATGCTCAATGGAGAATCTCAATTGAAAGAGCTTTTTAGTCCAGAACTACACTTAAGATGTGTCCATGAAACCAGCCCATTAATGTTCAAAGAAGCACATCCTTTCCTGTCATGTGCCTTCCTTGTTGAATGATGTGCCAAGGACTTTTCACATGATGAGTGGAGTTTCACCATTGTGCTGGAGAAGAAATAAGTCTGCCAATTAATTAACATGGACTAAACGAGAGGTGATAAATGCAGGCTTATGAAAGAAGTTGTTTCTCAGAGATAATCATGTTTTTTCCTTTGACAGCTCTTGCGAGGGCAAAGACTCTATTCTTTTGGACTCTTGTTTTGCTGAAAGACTAGTGGAATGTAGGCCTACTGTACAATGTAAATGGGATATTAAGCAAATTCTTCCAATGGTGTACCCCCAAGGCAGCTTCAAAGAAAAGTAAGTTAAAGATCTGCTGCATTTGTGCTTGACCAAAACACAATCAATATTTTAATAAGTAATAAGTATATCACCAATATTTGCGTACATGTAGAGTACCAGTCAAAAGTTTGGACACACCTACTCATTCAAGGGTTTTTCTTTATTTGTACAATTTTCTACATTGTAGAATAATAGTGAAGACAATACAAATATGAAATAACACATATGGAATCATGTATTAACCAAAAGTGTTAAACAAATCAAAATCTACTTGAGATTTTAGATTCTTCAATGTAGCCAACCTTTGCCTTGATGGCAGCTTTGCACACTCTTGGAATTCTCTCAACCAGCTTCACCTGGAATGCTTTTCCAACAGTCTTGAAGGAGTTCCCACACATGTTGAGCACTTGTTGGCTGCTTTTCCTTCAATCTGTGGTCCAACACATCCCAAACCATCTCAATTGGGTTGGGGTCAGGTGATTGTGGACGCCGGGTCATCTGATGCAGCACTCCATCAATCTCCTTATTGGCCAAAAAGCCCTTAAACAGCTTGGAGGTGTGTTGGGTTATTGTCCTATTGAAAAACAAATGATAGTACCACTAAGCGCAAACCAGATGGGATGGCTTATGGCTGCAGAATGCTGTGGTAGCCGTGCTGGTTAAGTGTGCCTTGAATTCTAGAAATATCACTGACAGTGTCACCAACAAAGCACCACCACAACATCATCATCCAGAAATCATCCATTCACCTACGTTGCATATCACAAAGAAACGCCAGTTGGAACCAAAAATCTCACATTTGGACTCATCAGACCAAAGGACAGATTTCCACCGGTCTAATGTCCATTGCTCGTTCCTTGGCCCAAGCAAGTCTCTTCTCCTTATTGGTGTCCTTTAGTAGTGGTTTCTTTACAGCAATTCGCCCATGAAGGCCTGATTCACACAGTCTCCTCTGAACAGTTGATGTTGAGATTTGAGGTAAAGCATGGTAAAGCATTTATTTGGGCTGCAATTTCTGAGGCTGATAAGTATAATGAACTTTTCCTCTGCAGCAGAGGTAACTCTGGGTCTTCCTTTCCTGTTGCGGTCCTCATGAGAGCCAGTTTCATCGTAACGCTGGATGGTTTTTGCGACTGCACTTGAAGAAACTTTCAAAGTTCTTGACATTTTCCGCATGGACTGACCTTCATGTCTTAAAGTAAGGATGGACTGTCATTTCCCTTTGCTTATTTGAGCTGTTCTTGCCATAATATGGACATGGTCTTTTACCAAATATTCATTTTTTCTGGACACCACCCCTACCAACACAACTGATTGGCGCATGAAGAAGGAAATAAACTCCTTTAAATGAACTTTTAACAAGGCACACCTGTTAATCTAAATGTGTTCCAGGTGACAACCTCATGAAGATGGTTGAGAGAATGCCCAGAGTGTGCAAAGCTGTCATCAAGGCAAAGGGTGGCTACTTTGAATAATCTCAAATATAACATAGATTTTGATGTTAAAAATCATTCCATATGTTATTTCATAGTTCTGATGTCTTCACTATTATTTTACAACATAGAAAATAGTAAAAAATAAAGAAAAACCCTTGAATGAGTAGGTGTCCAAATGTTTAACTGGTACTGTATGTAATGTACTGTATATTACAAGTGTTGGATAAAAACAAATAAACTATGACTATTTCTTAAGTGGGGTACTTTCAAGTAAATCTTTCTGACATTACATTGGTCTGTCAGTTAGTACGTGCCCGGTTGTATCCCCAACAATGACTAACAGGCTCAAGCTAGGATATTGCCCAACTTTCAATTTCAGTGGTGTCTAACCTTCAGTGGTGTCTAAGTATTTACAGAAGTACTTATAGTGCTTTGAGTCAGAGTTCATTTTAAATCAAATCAAACTTTATTTGTCACATGCGCCGAATACAAGTACAGACTTTACCGTGAAATGCTTACTTACAAGCTCTTAACCAAAGGTGCAGTTCAAGAAGAAGAACATATTTACCAAGTAGACTAAAATAAAAAATAATAATAAAAAGTAACACAAGAAGAATAACAATGGTACCGAGTCAGTGTGCGGAGGTACAGGCTAGTTGAGGTAATCTGCACATGTAGGTGGGGTCGAAATTGACTATGCATAGGTAACAAACATACAGCAAGTAGCAGCAGTGTACAAAAGGGGGGAGGGATCAATGTAAATTGTCTGGAGGTAATTTTATGAATTTTTCATCAGTCTTATGGTTTGGGGGTAGAAGCTGTTTAGGAGCCTTTTGATCCTAGATTTGGTGTTCCGTTAACTCTTGCCGTGCGGTAGCAGAGAAAACAATCTATAACGTGGGTGACTGGAATCTTTGACAATTTTATGGGCTTTCCTCTGACACTGCCTATTGTATAGGTCCTGGATGTCAGGAAGCTTGGCCCCAGTGATGTACTGGGCCATTCGCATTACCCTCTCTAGCGCCTTACGGCCAGATCCCGAGCAGTTACCATACCAGGTGTGGTCAGGACGCTCTCGATGGTGCAGCTGTAGAACCTTTTGAGGATCTGGGGACCCATGCCAAATCTCCTGAGGGGGAAAAGGTTGTGTCGTGCCCTCTTCACGACTGTCTTAGTATGAGAGTTAATTGATGATGTGGACACCAAGGAACTTGAAACTCTCGACCCACTCCACTACAGCCACACCTGTTTGGCCCGCCTTTTCCTGTAGTTCACGATCAGCTTCTTAGTCTTGCTCACATTGAGGGAGAGGTTGTTGTCCACACTGTCAGTTCTCTGACCTCCTCCCTATAGTCCTCCCATCATTGTCGGTGATCAGGCCTACCACTGTTGTGTCGTCAGCAAACTTAATGATGGTGTTGTAGTCATGTCTGTTCACCCAGTCGTGTACAGGAGAGGACTAAGTAGACACTCCTGAAGGGCCCCAGTGTTAAGGATCAGCGTGGCAGATGTGTTGTTGCCTACTCTTACCAACTGGGGGCAGCCCGTCAGGAAATCCAGGATCCAGTTGCAGAGGGAGGTGTTAAGTCCCAGAGTCCTTAGCTTAGTGATGAGCTTCGTGGGCACTATGGTGTTGAACACTGAGCTGAAGTCAATGGACAGCATTCTTACATGGGTGTAAAAGGTCATGTGGAGTGTGAGTGAGATTGCATCATCTGTGGATCTGTTGGGGCAGTATGCGAATTGGAGTGGGTCTAGGGTGTCCGGGAGGATGCTGTTGGTGTGAGCCATGACCAGCATTTCAAAGCACTTCATAGCTACCGACTTCAGTGCCACTGGACGGTAATCATTTAGGCAGGTTACCTTCGCTTCCTTGGGCACAGGGACTATGGGGGTCTGCTTGAAACATGTAGGTATTACAGACTAGGTCAGGGAGAGGTTGAAAATATCCATGAAGACACTTGCCAGTTGGTCTGCGCATGCTTTGAGTACACGTCCTGGCAATTTATCTGGCCCAGAGGCTTGTGAACGTTGACCTGTTTAAAGGTTTTGTTCACATCGGCTAACGAGAGCGTTATCACATAGTCATCCAGAACAGCTGGTGCTCTCGTGCATGCTTCAGTGTTGCTTGCCTCGAAGCGAGCATAAAAGACATTTAGCTCATCTGGTAGGCTCGCGTCACTGGGCAGCTCGCGTCTGGGTTTCCCTTTGTAGTCCGTAGTAGTTTTCAAGCCCTGCCACATCCGACGAGCATCAGATCCGGTGTAGTAGAATTCAGTCTTAATCCTTTATTGACGCTTTGCTTGTTTGATGGTTCGTCTGATGGCATAGCGGGATTTCTTATATCGGCTGTTGTGTGACACTATTGACAGAGCCATTGAACACACATGTTCCTGTGGTCAATACAAGTCTATGAGCTCTTAATGTAAATATGCGTAATCAGGTCTAAACTGAGTAGGTAATGATTTATAAATAATACACAAGAAATAAATTGCCGGTCATTAAAAATGAATTATTGTCAAATTACGTCTACGAGATGTAATTGAATAGCCTAGACAGCCCAGAACACACATTCCAAAATGACTTGTCTACTTAAAAGGAACAAATTTGAACTGCAATACTTCTCCATGGCTTTGAGCCATTTGGGGTACAGTATACACAGAATAACCATACTTTCCCTTTAGTAGTCTAACGGAAAAAATCAAGAGGTTCAGGGTAGAGTCAAGTGTAATATATAATTAATAGGCTATTTAGATATTGTGCCAAGTGTTACCACCATTAATACAGTAATAAGGACTGTGAAATACATTATAGGAAAATGTAATGACCATTTAATTTGTACTTTTAAAGGAAAGTAAGAAAGTAAAGGAACCTTATCAACAACATGTCACCATCTATGTCCCTCTAGATAAGTGATAGTCATTGAAAGTTGTTGGTTGTGTTGCACTAACATTTCAATAAACAGTCTTGACAGTCTGGGTGGACTTATTACCTTTTTCATGAGGCTGCGACGTCTAGTGATGATGATGTCCATTAATATTCTGAAGCAGAATGCTTGTAAGGTCAGTCTGCTCGTTGTCTCCCTGTCTACAGGGGAGGGACCAAGTAGCCACAATTTACTGTCGACAGGAAGGACAATTACCCCCATTTAATGGTAATTAACAGATATGATGGATGAAAATATAAAGCTTTCCTACCTGCCAGATTATCTGATTTAGAAATATGCACAGTTTGCATTCATTTGCATGCGGTAATGAGTTAGAAGCGAGCTAGGGAAAGATTAAGATGTTATTATCTTCATACTGTTGTTAGGAATTGCATAGGTACCAAGTTGTAATGCCTTGTTGCACACAGAATCTCAGTAGGGAATGTGAGTCACATGCTTGTAAGAACCATTTTAAATATACTTTTTTCTGACTAAATGGTGCTTTTATGGGTGGCAGATATTTGCATAAAATGACAACCACTCCTTTATCATTATTTTCCCTCTCCTTCCTTACAAGGTGAAGGACTGGATACTGATCGGAACATATTTTGTTGCAGTGTTACTGTTAAGATGTTTAGGTACTAAAGGTAGGCGATGTGAGAGATCTGAGTAATAACACTCAAATAAACACTATAAGAAGTATAATTACACTTGAAACGAATATCGTACATTGGAAATCAATAATGGCACCTATTATCCTCCATCTTCTCTTGTGGCTTGACATAGGCGTAAACGTTTGTAATAACTGTGTGAGTGTGTCACGCAAAAGTCTGAAGTCACTGAACAGATTGCTCCATTCAGCTCTATTGCAACGAGGACATCAGTTATTAAGTGATTTGGTTAAATTACCAGTTTTACAACCAGGACATATTTACTCAAGTCAAAGATTTTTAAATAGCGAAATGGGATTTTTTTTTAAATGAAATGTACTCAGGTGTCTCATTATTATGAATATTATCTTAAGCAAAAACCACAAAAAGAAAACAATGTACCAAACAAACCAAGGAAACAAATAGATAACTATTTAATTATATAAATTCACCAAAATATCTTCCATAGGATTACCTACTATATGAAAAGTTAAACACACTCAGGTCAAACCCAATCATATCCTGGGAGAATCAAGTCCTGCAGTTTCCTCAGTATTTTAAATAATTAAATTTGGAATTAAATCTACATGCAAACACAATTTGCATCCATTGACTGGGAACACATCCACAAATCCATTTGCAGATTTGAACTTTTCAGCTACATAAAACAAAGTTTGTGAATTGATTCTGAAGTTTCTAAAGGAAGAAAAATGTGCATTAAAAACATGACATTTAGTGACATTTAACCATGTAGTTATCATGTGCTGATGAATTAGGTTTGTCACTATAATGACGGAGTAGTTAAATCTCTGTGATGACGAATTAGTTTAATCACTGTGATGATGAATTAGTTAAAACTGTGATGATGAATTAGTTAAATCACTTAAATGATGGATTAATTATATCACTATAATGATGGGTTAGTTACATATCTATATTGATGGATTACTTATAAATCTATAATGAAAGGTTTGTTATATCAATATAATAATGGATTAGTTAGATAACAATAATGATGGGTTAGTTAAATCACTATAATGATGGATTAGTTAAATCACACCAATGATGGTTTAGTTATATCACTATAATGACAGATTAGTTATGTCACTATAATGATGGATTAGTTATATCACTATAATGATGGATTAGTTATGTCACTATAATGATGGATTAGTTATGTCACTATAATGATGGATTAGTTATGTCACTATAATGATGGATTAGTTATATCACTATAATGATGGATTAGTTATGTCACTATAATGATGGATTAGTTATGTCACTATAATGATGGATTAGTCATGTCACTATAATGATGGATTAGTTATGTAACTATAATGACGGATTAGCTATATCACTATAATGATGGATTAGTTATGTCACTATAATGATGGATTAGTTATGTAACTATAATGACGGATTAGCTATATCACTATAATGATGGATTAGTTATGTCACTATAATGATGAATTAGTTATGTAACTATAATGACTGATTAGTTATATCACTATAATGATGGATTAGTTATGTCACTATAATGATGGATTAGTTATATCACTATAATGATGGATTAGTTATGTTACTATAATGATGGATTAGTTATATCATTATAATGATGGATTAGTTATATCACTATAATGATGGATTAGTTATATCACTATAATGATGGATTAGTTATATCACTATAATGATGGGTTAGTTGTATCACTATAATGATGGATTAGTTGTATCACTATAATGATGGATTAGTTATGTCACTATAATGATGGATTAGTTATATCACTATAATGGTGGATTAGTTATATCACTATAATGGTGGATTAGTTATATCACTATAATGGTGGATTAGTTACAGTATATCAATATAATGATGGATTAGTTATAGCACTATAGTTATGGAATTGTTACTGTATATCGCTATAATTATGGATTAGTTATATCACTATAGTGATGGATTAGTTGTATCACTATAATGATGGATTAGTTATATCACTATAATGATGGATTAGTTATGTCACTATAATGATGGATTAGTTATGTCACTATAATGATGGATTAGTTATGTTACTATAATGATGGATTAGTTATGTCACTATAATGATGGATTAGTTATATCACTATAATGACGGATTAGTTATATCACAATAATGTGGATTAGTTATGTCACTATAATGATGGGTTAGTTATATCACTATAATGACGGATTAGTTATATCACTATAATGATGGATTAGTTATGTCACTATAATGATGGATTAGTTATGTCACTATAATGATGGATTAGTTATGTCACTATAATGATGGATTAGTTATGTCACTATAATGATGGATGAGTTATGTCACTATAATGATGGATTAGTTATGTCACTATAATGATGGATTAGTTGTATCACTATAATGATGGATTAGTTATATCACTATAATGATGGATTCGAATATCACTATAATGATGGATTCGTTATATCACTATAATGACGGATTAGTTATATCACTATAATGATGGATTAGTTATATCACTACAATGATGGATTAGTTATATCACTATAGTGATGGATTAGTTACAGTATATCAATATAATGATAGATTAGTTAGATCACTATAGTTATGGATTAGTTACTGTATATCATTATAGTGATGAATTAATAATATCAATAAAGTGGTAGATTAGTTATATCCCTATAGTGATGGATTAGTTATATCACTATAATGATGGATTGGTTATATCACTATAATGATGGATTAGTTATATCACTATAATGATGGATTAGTTATATCACTATAATGATGGATTGGTTATATCACTATAATGATGGATTAGTTATACCACTATAATGATGGATTAGTTATGTCACTATAATGATGGATTAGTTATGTCACTATAATGATGGATTAGTTATATTATTATAATGATGGATTAGTTATATCACTATAGTAATGGATTAGTTATATCACTATAGTTTTGGATTAGTTACTGTATACCACTATGGTGATGCACAACGCATCACTGGGGGCAAACTACCTGCCCTCCAGGACACCTACACCACCCGATGTCACAGGATGGCCATAAAGATCATCAAGGACAACAACCACCCGAGCCACTGCCTGTTCACCCCGCTATCATCCAGAAGGCGAGGTCAGTACAGGTGCATCAAAGCTGGGACCGAGAGACTGAAAAACAGCTTCTATCTCAAGGCCATCAGACTGTTAAACAGCCACCACTGACATTGAGTGGCTGCTGCCAACACACTGACTCAACTCCAGCCACTTTAATAATGGGAATTGATGGGAAATGATGTAAAATATATCACTAGCCTCTTTAAACAATGCTACCTAATATAATGTTTACATACCCTTCATTATTCATCTCATATGTATATGTATATACTGTACTCTATATAATCTACTGCATCTTTATGTAATACATATATCACTAGCCACTTTAATTATGCCACTTTGTTTACATACTTATCTCATATGTATATACTGCACTCAATACCATGTACTGTATCTTGCCTATTCCGCTCTGTACCATCACTCATTCATATATCTTTATGTACATATTCTTTATCCCCTTACACTTGTGTCTGTCTATAAGGTAGTAGTTTTGGAATTGTTAGCTAGATTACTTGTTGATTATTACTGCATTGTCGGAACTAGAAGCACAAGCATTTCGCTACACTCGCATTAACATCTGCTAACCATGTGTATGTGACAAATAAAATGTGATTTGATTTGATTTGATTGGATGGATTAGTTACATCACTATAATGATGGATTAGTAACACAACCGGTCAAACGTTTTTCAAGGGTTTTTCTTAATTTTGTACTGTTTTCTAGATTGTGGAATAATAATGAAGACATCGAAACTATGAAATAACACATATGGAATCATGTAGTAACCTTATAAAAGTTTTAAATAAATCAAAATATATTTTATATTTGAGAATTTTCAAATAGTCACCATATGCCTTGATGACAGCTTTGCACACTCTTGGCATTCTCTCAACCAGCTTCACCTGGAATGCCATTCCACCAGTCTTGATGGAGTTCCCACATATGCTGTGTACTTTTTGGCTGCTTTTCCTTCAAGCTATTAGTTATTGTCCTGTTGAAAAACAAATAATTGTCCTACTAAGCACAAACCAGATGGGATGGTTTATTGCTGCAGAATGCTGTGGTAGCTGTGCTGGTTAAGTGTGCATAGAATTCTAAATAAATCACAGACAGTGTCACCAACAAAGCACCCCTACACCTTCTCCTCCATGCGTTACGGTGGGAAATACACAAGCGTAGATCATCCGTTCACCCACATTGCATCTCACAAGGACATGGCGGTGGGAACCAGAAATCAGAAATTTGGACTCCAGACCAAAGGACAAATGTCCACCGGTCTAATGTCCATTGATTGTGTTTCTTGGCCCAAGCAAGTCACTTCTTATTATTGGTGTCCTTTAGTAGTGGTTATTTTGCAGCAATACGACAGTTGAGATGTGCATGTTACTTGAACTCTGTGAAGCATTTATTTGGTCAGCAATTTCTGAGGCTGTTAACTGTAATGAACGTATCCTCGGCAGCAGAGGTAACTCTGGGTCTTCCATTCCTATGGCAGTCCTCATGGTAGCAATTTCATCATAGCGCTAGATGGTTTTTGCGACTGCACTTGAAGAAATGTTCAAAGTTCTTGAAATATTCCGCATTAACTCACCTTCATGTCTTAAAGTAATGATGGACTGCTGTTTCTCTTTGCTTCTGTATACTCCCTACCTTGTCACAACACAACTGATTGGCTCAAATACATTAAGAAGGAAAGAAATTCCACAAATGGACTTTTAAGAAGGCACACCTGTTAATTGAAATGCATTCCAGGTGACTACCTCATGAAGCTGGTTGAGATAATTCCAAGAGTGTGCAAAGCTGTCATTAAGGCAAAGGGTGTCTATTTGAAGAATCTCAAATATAACATATATTTTGATTTGTTTAACACTTTTTTTGGTTTCTACATTATTCCATATGTGTTATTTCATAGTTTTGATGTCTTCACTATTATTCTACAATGTAGAAAATAGTCAAAATAAATAAAAACCCTTGAATGCGTAGGTGTTCTAAAACATTTGACCGGTAGTATCACTATAATGATGGATTAATAATGTTGCATAGCAGACAAAACCTCCATTAAATAGTTGAGTGCACCAACATCTATTCTCTGAGATACAATTTTTTTGTGAGTTAACTGGTTGAGATATATTTCTCTCCAATGGCTCCAATGACGGTTGGCATTCATCGAGAACAATGGCCTACTAGCATTTAACTCTAAGAGATTTTGAAATCAGGTGCTAACAAACTGGGGACCTCTACACGTTGCCTAGAAAAACGACTGCAGCAGCATCAGGCTTTGAGGAAAGCTCTGAAATCCATCGTTGATGGGAGGGTGCCCGACAGTTATGCTAATACCATTTATTCATCCAGGAGACCCTATTAGCTGAAGCGAATCGTATCTGGTTTAAGAAGAGCAACAGAGAAAATAGGTCTAATTTGCGTTATGGTATGTTTGTGGCCTCCGTTCTCATTTTACCCTTCCACTAATATAACGAAGCAACCAAAACAGACAAATAATATAATATGGTGCTCCTGTAATTGGCTTGGCATTCAGATTCTTATGAATTCATAAGGAGGTGGGGGCGACTAAGTAGTCAGATGAACATTTGTCTCACTATTGATGCGGTCATGCTTTTGGTGTAGTTTATCACGAGATATGTCCCTATGTTTTGGGTTTGGTTTCTAACATACAAGCTATTTTGATCACTAGCTACTGGCACTGGAATAGGTTGACTGAATGTTAGCTGTGAGGGTTTATTCTAACAGAGTTTGAAGTCCTCAATCTGCCAACAGACTTTTCACATCATTTGATAAGGTAAATTGAAAATACAGCGGAACAGGGATTTGTAAAACATTGCAAAATAGGAATAAATACATGCTGCTAAAAAATTAAATATCAATCCTGCCTGACATGGAAGATCCTACAGATCCAAGTAATTGGAGGACCAAGAATACTAAACCCTGGTGTTATACTATCACATATTAAGTCCATTATACTGGTATTTTCACATGTAATGTCTTGAATTCAACTAGTGCTAAACTGGCTATTTTAAGCCAATCAAACAACTAATTCAGCCCACAAATTTCATCAAAATGTTAATTTGTATCAAAGTTCAAATGATTTAATTTATAATTGATCATTTGCAATCAATTTTCAGATCATTTGCAGCAGCAACTTATCACATTGACTGTCATGCCCTGACCTTAGAGATCCTTATTTATTCTCTATGTTTGGTTAGGTCAGGGTGTGACTCGGGTGGGAGAATTTATGTTTTCTATTTCTTTGTTGTTTTTGCCTAGTGTGGTTCCCAATCAGAGGCAGCTGTCTATCGTTGTCTCTGATTGGGGATCATATAACAGTTGTCATTTTCCATTTGGATTTTGTGCGGTGTTGTTTTCCGTTTAGTATCTGTGCCTGACGGAACTGTTCGCTTTCGTTTTTGTATTTGTTATTTTTTGTTTGAGTGATACTTGACAATAAAGATCATGAACACTTTCCACGCTGCGCTTTGGTCCACTCTTCCTTACGACGACGAGTGTTACATTGATGTGTTATACAGTGGCCAAAAATAAATGTCTTTCACCTTTGATAAAGTATTTCGCCTATAGAGGGAACTCAGAATGTCATATTTAATCTAAGCAGTGGCTAACTGCTTTCAAAAATTGTCTTTCATAATCATCCTCACACGGGGGACCAAAGCATGCCGGGGCTATTACTTACACAGCATGAAAAGATACTTGTTTCTAAAGGGATATTTCGTTAATTTTCAACCTTGATTAATGTCTAAAGTCTGGCTGTGTCCATGTTATACTGAATTACTAGACATTTTGTATGAAAAATTAATTGGATGCTCATTCAGGCAGTGAAAATCCAATCTCAAATGTCCTTTTGAAAAAGAAACAGTGAATGTTTTCTACAGCATTCTAATAGCAGCATAAGACCAAAGTCAATGAACTCAAAGCTCATCAATGACATTGCAATTTTCCCACACTAGGGCAAAGGATGGTTAAATTACTGTTATCTAAATGTCATTGTGTTACACTGACCCGGACCTGGCTCCAGCAATGACAGATCACAACACACTGGAAACCTCTTGAGCAAAATTTCCATATTGCATACCTGAGTGGCACAGTGGATTTGGTATGTAATCAACAGTGTTATTGTTGAAAGAGAAAAAGCGCTCACATGTAACATAATGGACCATAAGCAGAGCTATTGTTCTTGGATTTATTACTACTGTACATTGCATTTTAGTTACAATGTGTATACACACATCACATGTCACACATCACATACATTGGATTCTTGATATAGTTTACTCAAATATCTACTGCTGTACATATCATTCTTAGCTGATCTTGTGTAAATTGGTTTTCTTTATGTACATATACAGCACCAATCAAAAGTTTGGACACACCTTCTCATTCAAGGGTTTTTCTTAATTTTTACTATGTTCTACATTGTAGAATAATAGTAAAGACATCACAACTATGAAATAACACATATTTGAATCATGTAGTAACCAAAAAAGTGTTAAACAAATTAACAAATATTTTGTATTTTTTAAAGTAGCCAACCTTTGCCTTGAAGACAGCTTTGCACACTCTTGGCATTATCTCAACCAGCTTCACCTGGAATTTCCAACAGTCTTAAAGGAGCACTTGTTGGCTGCTTTTCCTTCACTCTGTGGTCCAACTCATCCTAAACCATCTCAACTGGTTTGAGGTCGGGGGATTGTGGAGGCCAAGTCATCTGATGCAGCACTCCATCACTCTCCTTCTTGGTCAAATAGCCCTTAAACAGCCTGTTGAAAAACAAACAATAGTCACACTAAGCGCAAACCAGATGGGATGGCGTATCACTGCAGAATGCTGTGGTAGCCATGTTTGTTAAGCATGCTTTGAATTCTAAATAAATCACAGACAGTGTCACCAGCATGGCACTCCCACACCTTCACACCTCCTCCTCAATGCTTCACGGTGGGAACCACACATGCAGAGATCATTCGTTTGCGTACTCTGCGTCTCACAAAGACACAGTGGTTGGTCAAATTTGTACTCATCAGACCAGATTTCCACCGGTCTAAAGTCCATTGCTCGTGTTTCTTTGCCCAAGCAAGTCTCTTCTTGGTGTCCTTTAGTAGTGGTTTCTTTGTAGCAATTTGAGGCCTGATTCACGCAGTCTCCTCTGAACATTTGAACTCTGTGAAGCATTTATTTGGGCTGCAATTTCTGAGGCTGGTAACTCTAATGAACTTATCCTCTGCAGCATAGATAACTCTGGGTCTTCCTTTCCTGTAGCGGTCTTCATGAAAGCCAGTTTCATCATTGAGCTTGATGGTTTTTGCGACTGCACTTTCAAGAGACTTTCAAAGTTCTTAAAATGTTCCGTATTGATTGACTTTCATGTCTTAAAGCAATGATGGACCGTCATTTCTCTTTGCTTATTTGAGCTTTTCTTGACATAATATGTACTTGGTCTTTTACCAAATAGGGCTATCTGCTGTATACCACCCTGACCTTGTCACAACACAACTGATTGGCTCAAACGCATTAAGGAAAGAAATTCCACAAGACAAACCTGTCAAATGAAATGCATTCCAGGTGACTACCTCATGAATCTGGTTGAGAGAATGCCAAGAGTGTGCAAAGCTGTCATCAAGGCAAAGGGTGGCAAAGAATTTGTTTAACTCTTTGGGATAATTGTTTTCCTTACATTTGAAATTGTTTTATATTTTACTGCATTGTAATGAATGAAGTAATGCAAATAAGAGGCATATTTAGTGAGTGAAGTTTAAGTCACATTAACCAGCTTAGTCATATTACAATTATCAGACGCTGCAAAGGCTTCTGAGACTTTGGCTCAGCTGTCATAGAAGTTGACTTGACTACAGCATGCCCAGTTAAACCAAATCCAGCCCCAGCATTTCAATTCATTTTGTAATGCTGTAGATTTTAAACATTTTGTAATGCTCTAGAATTTAAACAAGGCAGTTGGGTTTGCATTGCTCATCTCCCCACACATAGTTGTTATTCCAATCCCCAGTGGAATATTATTCCAATCCTCAGTGCAGCTCCAGAATAACATATTGGTATTACACTTCCATAATACAATACATCTCATAATAACCTTAAGACCCATGCACCCAAGGTTGTGAAATAATGAGAATTACAGATAACAACAATATCCAGGCAACAATACAGATGTGGTGGCATTTCAGAAGTCATCAAGGACCCCCTAACCTCTCAGTGGATTCTCTTTGGGTTTGAAAAAACAGACAACAAAAAGCTGTGGTGATTGATTCAATGGTGGATCAGAAAAATGCCTCAATCTTTAACTGACAAACATACTCTTCATACAAGATGTTTATTAATATATAAACGTGTAAAGTCTTGTGACAGAACTTATTGAAGAAAGTTTTACCGGTTTGCGCCATGCTTTCATATAGTACCATTTCTAGTGTTCTGTCAAAATACTAAAATGAATGAGAGACCACCTAATACTGCCGTGAGTCATTGCTTAGTTTGTGAAAAAGGGCTAAAGTGTGGACAGGGAGAGTGTTGTCTGCTAAACAAGTGAATAATGAAGATTAAGGTCTAAAAGACATTAAACACCATGTCAAATACTCTCTCTGCGTCAATGAATAAATCAACATTTTCATGAATGTACGTCCCTCTGATGAAAATGATGATCAATTGCAATGCACAGATCGACCAGCTTTACTGGCCGATTATTCTGTCAAACTGAAGTTAGAATGAAATATTGTATAATTTACTTGCGATGCTTGCTCGGCTGTTGTTACAGTGTGCCGTGTCTTTGTTTCGCTCCAATGTTATGCTAGTCATCCTGAAAAAAAGGGGGATGCCAAACCCGGAAAGAGACAACCTGTATTCTGTCAGGTGTAATGTTTCATTAAAACCCTCCTGCATTCTCATTTTCACTGTATTACCGTCAGTTGGTGGCATAGGACAGCCTACAGGAGAAGCTTGGCATTATTTATTCTGACTTATTAACCGCACGCCAGCCAAGTTGGAATGGGATCAATAAAATAAACTGTTGTAGAAAGCACTTCATATTAATACTGTTAATGTTTGTTGAATACTGATACGGGCTGACCATGCTGTAAAGTAAGAGGAATTGCAGTTGAATCAGGTTCACCTTCACAGCACTAGTTTAACCTTAATCTGTATTGGTATTGTATTGTATTGTATTGTATTGTAGTGTATTGTATTGTATTGACTATAATGATCAAGTCAGATGGACCACTTTTCTGTGAAACAGAGCCTATATTGTGTGATTATAGACTCTTCCCTTTATAGTGCACTACTTTGGACCAGGGGGCCTCATTTATAAACATTGCGTACATTTCACACTACATTTCTGCATGCGCCATTTCTGAAAAGTCTACAAAAATAATGAGATCTACAAACTTGGCGCGCGCCATACATACCTGTGGTAAAACTCAACTCTCTCCTGACACAATTTCCTTCCCACCTTCTTTTTGATAATTCCCAAGGGAAAGGTTTGTAAAAAAAACAACAACAAAAAAAAACATACAACTACACATATACAGTAACACACAGAAACAGCACATCCTCCATTTGCAGCGCTTTCGGAAAGTATTCAAATTGCAGCCTTATTTTAAAATGGATTAAATATGTATTTTTCCTCAGCAATCTACACACAATACCCCATGATGATAAACTGAACACAAGTTTTTAAGAATTTTTGCCAATTTTTTTTTGCCAAACCAGAAAAAACGTATTTACATGAGTTTTCAAACCCTTTGTTATGAGACTCGAAATTGAGCTCAGGTGCATCCTGTTTCCATTGATTATCCTTGAGATGTTTCTACAACTTGATTGGAGTCCACCTGTGGTAAATTCAGTAGATTGGACATGATTTGGAAAGGCACACACCTGTCTATATAAGGTCCCACAGTTGACAGTGCATGTCAGAGCAAAAATCAAGCTATGAGGCAAAAGGAATTGTCCGTAGACTCTCAGACTGTGAGAAACAAGATTCTCTGGTCTGATAAAACCAAGATTGAACTCTTTGGCCTGAATGACAAGTGTCACATCTGAAGGAAACCTAGCACCATCCCTACAGGGAAGCATAGTGGTGGCAGCATCATGCTGTTGGAATGTTTTCCAGCGGCAGGGACTGGAATACTAGTCAGAATCTAGAGAAAGATGAACGGAGCAGAGAGATCCTTGATTAAAACCTGCTCCAGAGCGCTCAGGATCTCAGTCTGGGGCGAAGGTTTACCTTCCAACAGGACAACGACCCTAAGCACACAGCCAAGACAGGGACAAGTCTCAATGTCCTTGAGTGGCCCCGCTAGAGCCTGGACTTGAACCCAATCTAATATCCCTGGAGAGACCTGAAAATAGGTGTGCAGCGACACTCCCAATCCAATCCTGACAGAGCTTAAGAGGATATGCAGAGAAGAATGGGAGAAACTCCCCAAATACAGGTGTGCCAAGCTTGTAGAGTCATACCCAAGAAGACTCAAGACTGCAATCTCTGTAAATGTTGCTTCAACAAAGTACTGAGTAAAGGGTCTGAATACTTATGTAAATGTTATATTTCTGTTTTTTATTTTTAATACATTTGCAAAAAAACGGAAAACTGTTGAATCTGTTGAAGAGATTGATGAGTGGAAAAAACAATTTAATTCATTTGAGAAGAAGGCTGTATGGTGAACAAAAACATGAATCTCATAGGACTAATAGTACTGTAGAGTTATTTTTACTTGTGCACAATTTAGCTGGGTCACCCCCATCCTGCCCCTAGGGGTCCACCACCCTGCAACGCCCCAACCTAACACACCCCACTTAGCTTTAGGATCTTAGTGAAACATTATTGGTTTTGGGTGTTAGGCCAAGGCCAGAGTGACAACCAACAGCACGATAGACCCCCAGGGCTAGGATGAGCAGGCCAGCAGCTAGGCATTGCCTAAATGACGTGGGCATGTTTTCAATACAGACTCCTTTTGTCGTACAGTAGTCCATATAAGGCATCCAGACCTTACGAAAGTTTCACAGTATAAACATAACCGTTTAATAACCTAGTGATACATAACTCAACATTTCTGCCATCCATTGTGACATTACGTGAGGATAACCAACTTTCCAATTAATGGCAATGCATTTTCAGCCTCTATAAATGCTTGATTAAACATCTCCAGTATCAACATTTCCAAGCAAATAAATATAGGTAGAATCTGTAGACATCATCGTGTCTTAGGCATCGTTAAAAGTGAAGACTATTATTTTATCAAATCAATTCTCTGTAATTATTATTACGTGATTAAACGAATCATGTAAATGTTATTTACAAGGAATTCGGGGCACCAAGGAAAATCGTCAGATTGCAAAGTTATCATTTTCCTAATATAACTCTTCAGATATTTTGATATCTGATCAATTAGTCTTCTAATTAATGAATTATTCTTTACCTCACGTCTCATTCCAAACGTTGTAAATAGTTGGTTATCCTCACAAACCCAGCCTTTACTATGAATCATCCATACACCAATTGTCTTAATAATTTATTTACTATCTAACTAAATAATCACAGAAATGCATAAACAAACAACACAGTAGATATGGTTACAAAGAAATGATAGGGGAGGTTCCCTAGTGGGCTAAGCCGATATGACGGCTTGGTGGAGAAAGGGAAGTGGGTGTGGACTGAGAACAGGCGGGAAAGACAAAATGGTATCACAACAACACAGTTGATAATTATATTAATTGAAAAGCTAATCCTTCGCACATGAACATTCACTCATTCGGGAATAATTACAATCAATATATATTCATGCACAGTGTTGTGGTGATCTCTGTTGGAATCGTCAGTCTGCGGAGAGTCAGTTCATCAGCGTCTCACGTAAGACCAAGTCTTACGTGGTTAGAATGGATACTTCAGAGTACCGTTCAGAACTGTTCTCATAGAATAGATGTTTCGGAGGTTGTCGGTCTTCACATCCCAGGTTGGCATAATTTCTAGCTGCAGACTAGTAATTACAGTGCCTTGCGAAAGTATTCGGCCCCCTTGAACTTTGCGACCTTTTGCCACATTTCAGGCTTCAAACATAAAGATATAAAACTGTATTTTTTTGTGAAGAATCAACAACAAGTGGGACACAATCATGAAGTGGAACGACATTTATTGGATATTTCAAACTTTTTTAACAAATAAAAAATTGAAAAATTGGGCGTGCAAAATTATTCAGCCCCCTTAAGTTAATACTTTGTAGCACCACCTTTTGCTGCGATTACAGCTGTAAGTCGCTTGGGGTATGCCTTTATCAGTTTTGCACATCGAGAGACTGAAATTATTTCCCATTCCTGCTTGCAAAACAGCTCGAGCTCAGTGAGGTTGGATGGAGAGCATTTGTGAACAGCAGTTTTCAGTTCTTTCCACAGATTCTCGATTGGATTCAGGTCTGGACTTTGACTTGGCCATTCTAACACCTGGATATGTTTATTTTTGAACCATTCCATTGTAGATTTTGCTTTATGTTTTGGATCATTGTCTTGTTGGAAGACAAATCTTCGTCCCAGTCTCAGGTCTTTTGCAGACTCCATCAGGTTTTCTTCCAGAATGGTCCTGTATTTGGCTCCATCCATCTTCCCATCAATTTTAACCATCTTCCCTGTCCCTGCTGAAGAAAAGCACCCCAAACCATGATGCTGCCACCACCATGTTTGACAGTGGGGATGGTGTGTTCAGGGTGATGAGCTGTGTTGCTTTTACGCCAAACATAACGTTTTGCATTGTTGCCAAAAAGTTCAATTTTGGTTTCATCTGACCAGAGCACCTTCTTCCACATGTTTGGTGTGTCTCCCAGGTGGCTTGTGGCAAACTTTAAACAATACTTTTTATGGATATCTTTAAGAAATGGCTTTCTTCTTGCCACTCTTCCATAAAGGCCAGATTTGTGCAATATACGACTGATTGTTGTCCTATGGACAGAGTCTCCCACCTCAGCTGTAGATCTCTGCAGTTCATCCAGAGTGATCATGGGCCTCTTGGCTGCATCTCTGATCAGTCTTCTTCTTGTATGAGCTGAAAGTTTAGAGGGACGGCCAGGTCTTGGTAGATTTGCAGTGGTCTGATACTCCTTCCATTTCAATATTATCGCTTGCACAGTGCTCCTTGGGATGTTTAAAGCTTGGGAAATCTTTTTGTATCCAAATCCGGCTTTAAACTTCTTCACAACAGTATCTCGGACCTGCCTGGTGTGTTCCTTGTTCTTCATGATGCTCTCTGCGCTTTTAACGGACCTCTGAGACTATCACAGTGCAGGTGCATTTATACGGAGACTTGATTACACACAGGTGGATTGTATTTATCATCATTAGTCATTTAGGTCAACATTGGATCATTCAGAGATCCTCACTGAACTTCTGGAAAGAGTTTGCTGCACTGAAAGTAAAGGGGCTGAATAATTTTGCACGCCCAATTTTTCAGTTTTTGATTTGTTAAAAAAGTTTGAAATATCCAATAAATGTCGTTCCACTTCATGATTGTATCCCACTTGTTGTTGATTCTTCACAAAAACATACAGTTTTATATCTTTATGTTTGAAGCCTGAAATGTGGCAAAAGGTCGCAAAGTTCAAGGGGGCCGAATACTTTCGCAAGGCACTGTATATTCTAAAATTGTGTTTACATCTGTATATCTAGACTTAGATTTAGCTTTCCTTGAATTAGTCGCCATAATGAATGATATATAAACAGCTGAATCTGCGCCTTCACCAAACAATGCGTGCGTAATATGCGTAGCTCCAGCGAATGACTCACTTTACGCTGGAGCTTACTACATGGGTTGGTCTTGCAACACATAAACATGGCGTATTGCCGTTTAGCTCAGCTCATTGGCTATCTACCCAGCTAGATTTCAAGACGATCAGTGGTCATTGGGTTAAAAGACAGTCAATCAACGAAACAGCGGGCAAATCTTTGGTGCACAATGACTTGTTGTCTTCAAATCTGTTTCTTTCAGTCAATATGTCCCGCGAAATGGCCCATCAGGTTTGATTGTGTTACAAACAAACCAGTTGATTGCAGTGAAGCAAACATGACTGGAAAAGTCACGTTCTGTGTGGGTTATTTACCTGGGAATGTGTCGTCGAAAATGGAATGAGGCGGAATTCACGACACAAGCGGTTCATAAAATGTTTTGTGTTAGGCTATAAAAACAGATTTTATCACACAAAAGATCATTCATTGTGTAACAATGAGCATTGGAAATGCAAACAGATGAAGATTGTCAAAGGTAAACAATTTATTTTAATGCAGTTTGTGATTATGTTACGCCTGTGCTGATTACATTTTTTTTTTTTATGGGGCTCTATGCTCAGATAATCGCATCGTATTCTTTCGCAGTAAATCCTTTTAAAAATCTGACAATGCAGTTGGATTAGCAAGATTTTAGGCTTTCGATGCATGTGAGACACTTGTATTTTCATGAATGTTTAATATGACTATTTATGTAGCGATCACCGTATGTTGTGGAATTTCAGCCCGTGAGCGGGTTCCGTGCGCAGAGAGGTTCATCTTAGAACCACCCATCCCGGATCCGGGAGAATTGTCACGAACAACGCTGAATAGCATAGCGCCACAGTCAAATAATATTACTAGAAAATATTCATATTCATGAAATCACAAGGGCAATATAGGAAAACACAGCTTAGCCTTTTGTTAATCCACCTGTCGTCTCAGATTTTGAAATTATGCTTTACAGCGAAAGCAATACAAGTGTTTGTGTAAGTTTATCGATTGCTGAACAAAACAATAAGTACACCCAGCATCAGGTAACTTGGTCACGAAAATCAGAATAGCGATCAAATTAATCGTTTACCTTTGATGATCTTCGGATGTTTTCACTCATGAGACTCCCAGTTAGACAACAAATGTTCCTTTTGTTCCATAAAGATATTTTTTATTTCCAAATACCTCCGTTAGTTTGGTGCGTTATGCCCAGGAATCCACTGGAAAGAGCGGTCACGACAACCAGAGAAAAATTCAAAATTATATCCATAATGTATACAGAAACATGTCAAACGTTTTTTATAATCAATCCTCAGGGTGTTTTTCAAATATATATTCGATAATATATCTTCCGGACCGCTTCCGGGACCGCGGGATATCTTCTCTCTTTTGCGCACAAATCACTCTGAGAGTCCCCACCTGTCCACTTACACAATGTGGTCGTTCACGCTCATTCTTCAAAATAAATGCCTGAAACTATGTCTAAAGGCTGTTGACACCTTAGGGAAGCCATAGAAAAAGGAATATGGTTGATATCCCTTTCAATGGGCAATAGGGATGCATAGGAACACAGAGGTTTCAAAATAAGAGTCACTTCCTGATTGGATTTCTCTCAGGCTTTCGCCTGCAATATCAGTTATGTTATACTCACAGACAATATTTTTACAGTTTTGGAAACTTTAGAGTGTTTTCTATCCTAATCTGTTAATTATATGCACATTCTAGCATCTGGTCCTGAGAAATAGGCCGTTTACTTTAGGAACGTTATTTTTCCAAACATAAAAATAGTGCCCCCTAGCTTCAAGAGGTTGTCCACAGGCCATTCCCACCTTCTCACAAGTGGAAATGTTGTATCAAATTCACATTCTGGGGATTTATGAGTTCGCCATGTGAAATCCTTTGTTCTCTCTATGTGTCTCTCTTTCTGCATGGCCAAGGGGAGAGAGTCTCCGCCAGGAGTTTACAACCTGAGATAACAGAACCTGGGTGTAGGAGAGAGAGAAAGAGAAAGAGAGAGAGAGAGAGAGAGAAGGTGAAAGACAGGGATGCCACGATCTATACCCAGAAAGCGCCACATCATGACAACATGCTGATTCACAAGACCATAACATATGCAAATATGTCCCTTTTTGCCTTTTACACATCCAGCAGAGGAATGACATTTCTGAATGCATGTTATTCAGTTTCACTGACATATATATAGTATGTTCTACGGATGGTCTTCAACTGCAGTAATTTATGTCAGATTATTTGAACATCACTGGGCATTCAAACATATCTATATCTATTAATCTTCATCAATAGATTATACCAGGTCTTCCTCACATTTTTGTTTTACATGTTGTGTGATCAGGAAAAGCCTCTATGAACCCTTGATACATTTTGGAAATCAACGTTGGAGGTTTGTCAGACTGCGTTAAAATAGTTTCAATCTTTGAAGCATCTGGCTTGTCCAGTGTTTGTTGCACAGAGAAAATAAAGTGTCATATCTGACTAAATGTACCTTAGCTCTGTCACAGACTGGTCTTCCTTGGCTGCCTGATCCTGCTGAGACCCCAGTCACCATCTGATCCTGCTAAGATGAGGCATGATAAAGAATTACCTTGGTGTACATTTATACATTATATTATCCAAGAATATAATCAATGTATCATTCATTGATATTGTTAATATACTGCAAAATTCACATGAGCTCTGTAGACTGGTCTTCCCTGGCTGTCTGACCCTGCTGGTACACCTGTCACCATCTGATCCTGCTAAAGCATGATGCGCATAGTGTTGTGTACTGACTGGCACTATGACAGTGAAGCTTGCAGAACTATTTATTAGGTACTGTGTCGGTGTGAAATGTAGGGAATTAGCTAAGGAAACTGACAGCTCAATAATGTTACATTGCTATACTGACTAATACAAACTCACATTGCACTGAAAAAAAGTCCTAATATCGGCCTTCAAACATTCGGCTGCTGGTTTTGTCAATGGTGCGTGAATGAGGACCCAAAAGCGAATTAACAAAACAGAGTTTCTTTAATGACGAAACACATGTAGGCTCAGATGGACAGGCAGATTCCGACAGGACAGGACAAGGTTAGATGAACTGGCAGATTCCGACAGGACAGGACAAGGTTGCAGCAAACACGACGATAGTCTGGTTCAGGCATGAGAAACACAAACGAGAATCCGACAAAGACAGGAGCAGGAACAGAGAGAGATATAGAGACCTAATCAGAGGGAAAAAGGGAACAGGTGGGAAAAGGGGTGAACGAGGTAGTTAGAGAAGACAAGGAACAGCTGGGGGAAAGAGGGGAAGAAAAGGTAACCTAATACGACCAGCAGAGGGAGACAGGGTGAAGAGAAAGAACAGGAACAAGACACAACATGACAATACATGACAGTACCCCCCCACTCACCGAACGCCTCCTGGCGCACTCGAGGAGGAAACCTGGCGGCAACGGAGGAAATCATCAATCAGCGCACGGTCCAGCACGTCCCGAGAGGGAACCCAACTCCTTTCCTCAGGACCGTACCCCTCCCAATCCACTAGGTACTGATGACCACGGCCCCGAGGACGCATGTCCAAAATCCTACGGACCCTGTAGATGGGTGCGCCCTCGACAAGGATGGGGGGGGGGGGGGGAGACGAGCGGGGGCGCGAAGAACGGGCTTAACACAGGAGACATGGAAGACCGGGTGGACGCGACGAAGATATCGCGGAAGAAGAAGTCGCACTGCGACAGGATTAATGATCTGAGAAATACAGAACGGACCAATGAACCGCGGGGTCAGCTTGCGAGAAGCTGTCTTAAGGGGAAGGTTCTGAGTGGCGAGCCAAACTCTCTGACCGCGACAATATCTAGGACTCTTAGTTCTACGCTTATTAGCGGCTCTCACAGTCTGCCCCCTATAACGGCAAAGTGCAGACCTGACCCTCTTCCAGGTGCGCTCGCAACGTTGGACAAAAGCCTGAGCGGAGGGGACGCTGGACTCGGCGAACTGAGACGAGAACAGCGGAGGCTGGTACCCGAGGCTACTCTGAAAAGGAGATAGCCCGGTCGCAGACGAAGGAAGCGAGTTGTGGGCGTATTCTGCCCAGGGGAGCTGTTCTGACCAAGACGCAGGGTTACGAAAAGAAAGACTGCGTAAGATGCGACCAATAGTCTGATTGGCCCGTTCTGCTTGACCGTTAGACTGGGGGTGAAAGCCGGAAGAGAGACTGACGGAAGCCCCAATCAAACGGCAAAACTCCCTCCAAAATTGAGACGTGAATTGCAGACCACTGTCCGAAACGACGTCTGACGGAAGGCCATGAATTCTGAAAACATTCTCGATGATGATTTGTGCCGTCTCTTTAGCAGAAGGAAGCTTAGCAAGGGGAATAAAATGAGCCGCCTTAGAGAACCTATCGACAACCGTAAGAATAACAGTCTTCCCCGCTGACGAAGGCAGTCGGTGATAAAATCTAAGGCGATGTGAGACCACGGTCGAGAGGGAATGGGAAGCGGCCTGAGACGGCCGGCAGGAGGGGAGTTACCGGACTTAGTCTGCGCGCAGACCGAACAAGCAGCCACGAAACGACGCGTGTCATGCTCCCGGGTGGGCCACCAAAAACGCTGCCGAATGGAAGCAAGCGTACCCCGAACGCCAGGGTGGCCGGCTAACTTGGCAGAGTGAGCCCACTGAAGAACGGCCAGACGAGTAGGAACGGGAACGAAAAGAAGGTTCCTAGGACAAGCGCGCGGCGACGGAGTGTGAGTGAGTGCTTGCTTTACCTGCCTCTCAATTCCCCAGACAGTCAACCCGACAACACGCCCCTCAGGGAGAATCCCCTCGGGGTCAGTGGAGGCTACTGAAGAACTGAAGAGACGAGATAAAGCATCAGGCTTGGTGTTCTTAGAGCCCGGACGATAAGAAATCACGAACTCGAAACGAGCGAAAAACAGCGCCCAACGAGCCTGACGCGCATTAAGTCGTTTGGCAGAACGGATGTACTCAATGTTTCTATGGTCAGTCCAAACGACAAAAGGAACGGTCGCCCCCTCCAACCACTGTCGCCATTCGCCTAGGGCTAAGCGGATGGCGAGCAGTTCGCGGTTTCCCACATCATAGTTACGTTCCGACGGCGACAGGCGATGAGAAAAATACGCGCAAGGGTGGACCTTGTCGTCAGAGAGGGAGCGCTGAGAAAGAATGGCTCCCACGCCCACCTCTGACGCGTCAACCTCGACAACGAACTGTCTAGAGACGTCAGGTGTAACAAGGATAGGTGCGGAAGTAAAACGATTCTTGAGGAGATCGAAAGCTCCCTGGGCGGAAACGGACCACTTAAAGCACGTCTTGACAGAAGTAAGGGCTGTGAGAGGAGCTGCCACCTGACCGAAATTACGGATGAAACGACGATAGAAGTTCGCGAAGCCGAGAAAGCGCTGCAGCTCGACGCGTGACTTAGGGACGGGCCAATCAATGACAGCTTGAACCTTAGCGGGATCCATCTTAATGCCTTCAGCGGAAATAACAGAACCGAGAAATGTGACGGAGGAGGCATGAAAAGTGCACTTCTCAGCCTTCACAAAAAGACAATTCTCTAAAAGGCGCTGGAGGACACGTCGAACGTGCTGAACATGAATCTGGAGTGACGGTGAAAAAATCAGGATATCGTCAAGGTAAACGAAAACAAAGATGTTCAGCATGTCTCTCAGGACGTCATTGACTAATGCCTGAAAGACAGCTGGAGCGTTAGCGAGGCCGAAAGGAAGAACCTGGTATTCAAAGTGCCCTAACGGAGTGTTAAATGCCGTCTTCCACTCGTCCCCCTCCCTGATGCGCACGAGATGGTAAGCGTTACGAAGGTCCAACTTAGTGAAAAACCTGGCTCCCTGCAGGATCTCGAAGGCTGAAGACATAAGAGGAAGCGGATAACGATTCTTCACTGTTATGTCATTCAGCCCTCGATAATCTATGCAGGGACGCAGAGACCCGTCCTTCTTCTTGACAAAAAAAAACCCCGCTCCGGCGGGAGAGGAGGAGGGGACTATGGTACCGGCGTCAAGAGCTACAGACAAATAATCTTCGAGAGCCTTACGTTCGGGAGCCGACAGAGAGTATAGTCTACCCCGGGGGGGAGTGGTTCCCGGAAGGAGATCAATACTACAATCATACGACCGGTGTGGAGGAAGAGAGGTGGCCCTGGACCGACTGAACACCGTGCGCAGATCGTGATATTCCTCCGGCACCCCTGTCAAATCACCAGGCTCCTCCTGTGAAGAAGAGACAGAGGAAACAGGAGGGATAGCAGACATTAAACATTTCACATGACAAGAGACGTTCCAGGAGAGGATAGAATTACTAGACCAATTAATAGAAGGATTATGACAAACTAGCCAGGGATGGCCCAAAACAACAGGTGTAAAAGGTGAACGAAAAATCAAAAAAGAAATGGTTTCGCTATGATTACCAGAGACAGTGAGGGTTAAAGGTAGCGTCTCACGCTGAATCCTGGGGAGAGGACTACCATCCAAAGCGAACAAGGCCGTGGGCTCCCTTAACTGTCTGAGAGGAATGTCATGTTCCCGAGCCCAGGTCTCGTCCATAAAACAGCCCTCCGCCCCAGAGTCTATCAAGGCACTGCAGGAAGCTGACGAACCGGTCCAGCGTAGATGGACCGACAAGGTAGTGCAGGATCTTGAAGGAGAGACAGGAGTAGTAGCGCTCACCAGTAGCCCTCCGCTTACTGATGAGCTCTGGCTTTTACTGGACATGAAGTGACAAAATGACCAGCGGAACCGCAATAGAGACAGAGGCGGTTGGTGATTCTCCGTTCCCTCTCTTTAGTCGAGATGCGGATACCTCCCAGCTGCATAGGCTCAGCACCCGAGCCGGCAGAGGAAGATGGTAGTGATGCGGAGAGGGGGGCAACGGAGAACGCGAGCTCCTTTCCACGAGCTCGGTGACGAAGATCAACCCGTCGCTCTATGCGAATAGCGAGTTCAATCAAGGAATCCACGCTGGAAGGAACCTCCCGGGAGAGAATCTCATCCTTTACTACCGCGCGGAGACCCTCCAGAAAACGAGCGAGCAAAGCCGGCTCGTTCCAGTCACTGGAGGCAGCAAGAATCTCAACGGCATGTCGAGCAGCAGACAATTCCTGCTCGTGTCTGCCTAGCATCGCTCCCTGGATCTCGACGGCTGAGTGGAGAGGATCCGAAGTCGCTGGGTCCATTCTTGGTCGGATTCTTCTGTCAATGGTGCGTGAATGAGGACCCAAAAGCGAATTAACAAAACAGAGTTTCTTTAATGACGAAACACATGTAGGCTCAGATGGACAGGCAGATTCCGACAGGACAGGACAAGGTTAGATGAACTGGCAGATTCCGACAGGACAGGACAAGGTTGCAGCAAACACGACGATAGTCTGGTTCAGGCATGAGAAACACAAACGAGAATCCGACAAAGACAGGAGCAGGAACAGAGAGAGATATAGAGACCTAATCAGAGGGAAAAAGGGAACAGGTGGGAAAAGGGGTGAACGAGGTAGTTAGAGAAGACAAGGAACAGCTGGGGGAAAGAGGGGAAGAAAAGGTAACCTAATACGACCAGCAGAGGGAGACAGGGTGAAGAGAAAGAACAGGAACAAGACACAACATGACAATACATGACAGGTTTAATCATTTGATTCAGGTCTAGTGTGATTGAGGCAAAAATACCTTGCTAACTAGATAACATTAGCAAACTTTTGGCCAGCTTAGCGAAAGCTAGCCAAGTTCATTTACTTCTGTTGAAGTGGGACAAAGCTAAGTCTGAAAAACATTTCCATACAAACAACAGCTTTTAGATTGCGATGTTAGGTGGTTATTAATACCTAGATAGTTAGAGGCTAGAGCTGAACTGGCTGTGGTAGCTACTAGCTAGCTAATTAATTTACCTCAGCTGAGAGGGGATGAAACATTAGCTAACTTTACATGTCAGTAAGTTAGCTACACTACTAGATCAACACTGGGAATAAACACTTGTTTTTTATGTTAATTTCAACAGCAGTTAACTTGCCAGCTATATCAGTCAACTAAAGAATAGACATTTTCTGCTCTGCTTGTTTTTACAACTCGGAGAAAGAGAGCAAAACATACACACTGACAGCAAGCAGCTGCCAATGTTCAACTCTCCTGTGCCTTTCCAGACAGATTTTTAGAAGCTTTGCCTTCACACAGAATGTCCGCCCGCTCTGTGGTGTCTGCACAGTCCTAAATCCAGCCAAATGCAACCTCCAAACAGCCTACCCGACCGCTCTGATGTGTCCGCATGGTCCTAAAGCACACCGTTGCCTCATTTTGTATCACAGTGCAATGATAAAACTGGGTGGATGACATTGCAAGTTGAGCCCCTGATGTTTTGCTTCTACTTTTCCCATACCTAAATATGATTGACTGCCAACGAATTCTGAAACATTGTCTAAGGCAGGCAACAACAACAAAAAATGCAATTTCAGTACTTTAAGTAACTTACTAAGGCCTACTTCAATGTAAAAGATCAAGTGTATATTTGACTGCATACTGGTATTATAAACCACGCTGCCTATGATATTTCATATAGCCTATCTATTTACTAGGCTACCACGTCCAATTAAGAGAAGCGGATGTTAATTTGTTGTATGGCTCCTTTCGGGAACATGAACCCATAAGGGCCAGAAAAGGAGCAATGGTTATGAAAAATAAAATGTGAAAAAGATTCCTATGTCTAACTATTTTAGATTTAAAAAAATTATAAACACAGATTTTCGCTCTTGTCGCTAACCTGACGGCAAATGGCTGCATCTTTGATAATACGTTTTTAGTTTTTTATGAATAAGCTTTTCATCATATCCCGATTTGCACAAAATTCTTATTTGCCAGCTTGCAATACAATATTTCAAACACTAGCATATGTGTATGCATGGTCTAAAGTTTACGGGTAGTGAGCACATTCTCGGGTCAAGTATAATTTTTATGAATGCCAACTTTTGCGTGAAAACTGGTGCACACATATTTTGGTAATTTTGTTTGTACCAACGGTTTATAAATGAGACTCCAGAGCCCTAAGGTCTCTGGCCAAAAGTCTTGCAATATATATTAGGAATAGGGTGCCATTTGGGATGCACCCCACCACCACTCAACTTCCATCATAGTCATCTGGGCGACATTGTTCAAAGAACACAAAAGCTGTGTGCCAGAAAAATAGATAATGATTTATAGTGGTGTACCACATTCTATCCTGTCTGCATTTTTTTCTGAAATGGAGCTCCACCCTGGTTTATTAGGCTACAGTACATACACTACCTGTGTATTATTAGGGGAAAATAATTGAAGACAATGGCAACACAGTAACCATGAAGAGGGAGGGGGTTCCACACATTCCTACACTTCCTTATGGTAATAGGAAGTCCGTTTTAATTGGCTTAGGCGTAGGTAGGTGAGGTTGCATTCCCCTCAGGGTTTTGTGGGTGGATTAGCAGGAGCTGGATTGCCACTCGGGGTGCTATAATGAGCATGTGTACTTTGCAACACTTAGGGTAGAATCCAGACTAAATTAATTTGAAAAGGCAGCCTTGCCCTTGTCATTCATGTAGCTTAGACATCACAAGCTCTTGCACCATGCAATTACCATTGGATGAGATAATTATTAAATATACTGTATCTGTTAATAGTCATTTGGATGCAAATCATGTTGGTCATTGACAAGTGGGTTACATTCCTTATAATCAGAGCGTTACTTTAATCTGAAGTGAGTTTGTACGCACATACAGTTCTTTGACAGGAATGTAGTGGCACCATAACTAAGTCCCTTGTTATCCTTGAATTTGCACTGCATTTCACCCCAGAAGAGCCATGCAGAATTTGATGAGCAAGCTCTCTGGTTTGGGTTCTAGAACAGGAACTTCTATTTGATGCCTTGTCCAGTGAAATGCAGAGTATACATCCTGGCTTGCCTTTTGACAACAGTTTTATCTGCTTTAGCTATAAATACAGTAGGTCACTCCTCTTCTGATTAAGGAATGTCAGCTAATTCTGCATTAGTTGAAATAATGTTAGGAATTAAAATAGAAGATAATATTGTCACATAAATCATAACCAAGATGAAACTTTCACCTGTGCCCCCACCCCGCCCCCAGCCATTTGAATGGTTATGCATATTCTGTATAGTGCTCAGTGATGATGTAAGAAGTTGTGTCTCATATTATGTCCGGTAGGACCATAATCACCACATCATCAGAGACACAACACAGGGTTTCCTTTATCCACATGTCAAGATCCTCAAAGGTACTTTAAACTGTCTGGGTACACCCTCATAGCTAGCACATTTTCCATTTCTATGCACTTCATGGTCTGTTTGATGTTATTCATGAGCTGCAACTGAAAGTAACTGCATGAGGACTGAATGCGGCTTTGAATACAAAGTGCTGGCTGTCGTGCTCGAGGACTGTATGCGTACCTGGTCTTAATAATGAATTTGAATAACATGTTGCCTATCGGTTACTATAATATATGCCATTTAGAAGACACTTTTATCCAAAGTGCATGCATTTTACGTATGGTTGGTCCTGAGAAACAAACCTACTATCCTGGCATTGCAAGCGCCATGCTCTACCAACTGAGCTACAGAGGACCACTATTACTGTCCGACTCTTTAGTTCTTCCATGAAGTGGGCAGGGGAGGTGTGGGTCGTTTATGTGGTAATTAGAGTGTTTGTTGAAATTATTTCTGGCATATAATTGTGATTCTTTCAGTGAAGTGAGAAAGGCTTACATCCAATACAGTTCACGGATAATGTGCAAAGCCTATGTTTTCAATTACAGAAGATTTTGAAGAAAAAAAAGATTTTTATTGGCCTGTGATGTGATATCGCTTTTTGTTTTCCTACTGTGAACTGGCCATGAAAACCACCTGGGATATTGTAGAGACAGCGTTGTTTACTGTTTGCTTGAAAATATGTAGTGATGTTCTATGGCCTGGTTTCTTCGTTTATATTCCACAGTTCACGCTTATTCAACTCTGTCCCCACGCTTGTCAAATTAGCTCCAGAAATTTGGACCTGGATATAGATTTTTCGGGGTTGGTTTAGTTTTGAAAGCATTCTGTTGTTGGATGGTTTCACTCTGGCCCTGGAAGATGCTGTCAAGGGTTGTTAAAGAGACATTCCAAACACAAGCCCAGATCAAAACCGTCTACGAGATGTTGTCTAACACATTTCCCACTGGCCTCAGTGTGGGTGGAATACATTACGATTCCATGGTATATTACAGTATGTGAGTTTGTTACTGCATAGAACATAGATTGATTAAATACATGTCTGTGGTGCTTTCTAATGTGGTTCTTCATGTATTTGAATGTATTTGGTTGAAATACTCATAGATTTGGATACATTTTGCTATCTTATAATTTTACAGCCCTCTCAACTATACTTTGATGGTCATGGTTTGAAAGACAACATAAACAGACAAACCACAAAATATATTATTCCACTATAATAACTGCAACATAGCTCCTCAAATCAATGAGGAACTGCCTGACTGAATTTTTACTTCAGTGTCTGTTATTTGCTTGTTACTGAACATGTATAGCTCTTCACCTGTAGATAAATAATCATATGAAAACCCTGAAGTCTACAATGTACACGTCCAAACAAAATAAGTATTTCTCAAGACTTCTTTTACTATCCTCCAAGAGTTGCTGGTTATGCTTCTCATCCCCAGCTAAATAAGCAGAGCAAGAAATAGTAACACATTCACAGCAGGGTGTACTGGGATTATTCAATATCTCTTCTATTACCTGGATAATGACAAGTAGATCTTTCCATAACCTGTTTTTTGTTTTTGCAAACTTTAGGAGGCTCAACAATGTGACATGAATTCATGGTTTGTGGCCCTTGCAAGATTAATGTCTCTTGAATGGAAAATATTAGGTCCAAGATAAAGCAAGACACCAAGTTAATGAAAAAAAGCACAAATAGCACAGACGTATTTCAAGTTTAGGTATTTGATGTGCAGCATGTTTGAGTACGGCCAAGTCTAAACCATGGCTGTTGTTCACACTGGTGGAGAGGAGTACATCAATGCTTTTTTCCTCTCCTCTTTGCTACGGTTGGCAAGTCTACGTCTGCTCAGAGCTCCGCGAGGTGGACTCATGTCTGCATTCCCTCACACATGAGGCTTATGTGTACCCACTAACCCCTTCCACATTCATTGCTCCCTAGCTTTTGTTTACGAAATTGCCTGTTGGGTGATATGAGAATTCCCAGTCCCACCCTTTGGCCCCCTCTGTAAACATTTCCGAATCTGCTCTGCGCCATTGTTGCTGGCATCAAAGTGCAAGATGGTCCTAAGACACAGTCCCTGTCAACACACAAAGCTGCTTATATCTGGCTGGAGATTAATTTGGGCTGGGTTCGCAATGGACCTTGAGGTGGCCATATTGTCCTTTATGACACTAGATGCCCAGTAGGGCAGCAGACTGGGGGATTGGTGGGCCAGCTATAATGTTAGTTGAATTCCCCTCACAAATGTCTCATAATTATGATTGTGTGCCCCACTGCTTTATGGGATATGGCTTCCAATAACAGCTTGGAGAGGATAGGGGGGGGGGACGATCTGGGACGTTCCACCAGTGCTGCGTTCCCATTTTAAATCACAGTCCTCACATCAAAGGTACTCAAAGACTGTCTCCCTGGTCAAAGTAAACAAATAAACAAATACTTGTAGGGCAACCAATCAGAAGTGCTGATTCTCTCATCCTCTCAAGTTGGGCTACTGTTGAGCCTATTGGAACAGTAGTTTAATTGTTGATGCAGACTAAGGTTAGATAAGTTTGAAGTGGGACTGAAAGGCTGTGTATGTATTAGGGACATGTTCTAAAGTAGCATCTTTTCAGCTGCCGTTTCTTCTGCACAACTTCATTATTAAATTGTATTGCTTTCAGATGTTCTGGCATGTTGAACAGTGATATATTTTTCATCAGGACATATCTTAAATACCTCCCTTTTTCTTATCATGGTCTTAAAAATTGACAATAGGCATTTTCCACTAAAACATTGAGCAGCGGATAAGAGAAGTATGTGGGAATACATCTTTTGATGCTCTGATAATGGAAGGTGAGGCTGTGGCTTTCTACATATCCTCTCACCACCACACATTTTAATGAGGTCTCAATGGACTGACAGCCTGAATAGAACTGACTGGACTGACAGCCTGAATAGGTCAGTCAGATTTAGTGAGAGCTGCACAGAGATCTTGCTCGGATAACATATTTCATACAAAACTAGGCAAAGGAAGCCAGGAATACTCCTGAGGAATCATAGATGCAGCTTTTTATCCTCCAAAATGTAGTCCTACCTGTCAAAAGGTAGACTCACGCTCTCTGCGATTAGAAAGCTGCAGACCACTATACTCAACCTGTACGATCGATCAGTCTGTAAAAAATGGCAGCATAAAAAGGCAGCACTTAAAGCTACATTCCACATTCTTGATTGGGTGGAGTGGATACAGTATATGTTAGGGTGGATTAGGGCTGCTACTGCTTAAAGTTGATCTAATAAAAAAAGATGCCTAACCTATTTATCTGTGTCTACGTGGTGAAAGCTTAGAGGTTTGAATCAAAATGTCTTATGCATGAGAAAACAGCACAAGCTCATAAGGTTCCTGTTAGTACTGCGTGATTAACCGAAATGTCGGTTATTTTTCATTTTTTAAAGAAGTCATTTTGTTTTTTGTTTTTTTTCTTCTGTAAGCTTGATGTTAAGTTAGTATTCTACATAGTTTAGCGAGGAAAATTTGTTAATTAACTATAATGACCATAATCCATTGCACGCCGCTCACGTCTGTGCGAAGCAGACATAGAGACTGAGAGAAGAGAGAATGTGATATGGAGAGGGATAGAAAGCAGTTGCTTCGTGAGCCTTAAAATACATGATGTAAGTGATTGACAATTGCTATTCAGCAGTCATAAAGGTATGCCTTATTTACTTTTAAGAACTACTGTAATTGTGATTTTGTCAGACTGCATAGGCAGCAGATGAGATGATGACTTGGAATGAAATAATAAAGTCATCAAATATATATATTTTAAAGTAATATGAATACATTATGGTTAATAAGGGCTAAGCAGTCATTTTCATTTTGTCTTTAACCTTTATTTAACTAGGCAAGTCAGTTAAGATCAAATTATTATATACAATGACGGCCTGTCACAGCCAAACCCTCCCCTAACCCGGAAAACTCTGGCCAGTTGTGATACAGCCCGGGATCAAACCCGGGTCTGTAGTGACGCCTCTAGCACTCCAATGCAGTGCCTTAGACCGCTGCCCACTCAGGATTTGATCTCACTACCATCATGGGACTTTTATTCATGGTTTCATTCTGTGTTGTTACAGCATTCAATCCACATAATGTACTGTACAGTGCATTTAATGCAAAATAAATTAATTGAATCCGAAAACCATAATAATTTTTTAATAGTCGAACCGAAACCGAACCGACCTCAAAAAGTACTAAATCGCACAGCTCTAGTTCTATACAGTAGTACTTCAAAACAAAAACACATTTACAGAGAGAATGCTTTTCAACTTCTGGAAAATATTTCCTCTAATTTCTGACAGGCATTGGCGCTTGAAACTTTTAAGTTCCGAGAATATAGTGCTCTAAAGTGAATTTAAAATAGTGCCTTAAAGTCAACGGTAAAATACTGTTTAAAAGTCAACTATATAATAGTGGTTAAAAGTCAATTACAGTGCATTCGGAACGTGTTCAGACCCCTTGACTTTTAATGTTAAAGCTTTATTCTTTATTCTGGATTAAATAAACAAAAATTCTCATCAATCTACACACTATACCCCAGAATGACAAAGCAAAAACAGATTTTCTGAAAATTTAGCAAATTTATTACAAATTAAAAACAAAACATACTGTAAGTATTCAGACCATTTGCTATGAGACTTGAATTTGAGCTCAGGTGTATCCTGTTTCCATTGAGATGTTTCTACAACTTGACTGGAGTCCAACTGTGGTAAATTCAATTGATTGGACATGGTTTGGAAAGACATATACCTGTCTATATAAGGTCCCACAGTTGACAGTGCATGTCAGAGCAAAAACCAAGCTATGAGGCAAAAGGAATTGTCCGTAGAGCTCCGAGGCAGGATTGTGTCAAGGCACAGATCTGCGGAAAGGTAACAAAAAATGTCTACAGCATTGAAGGTCCCCAAGAAAACAGTGGCCTCCATCATTCTTAAATGTAAAAAGCTTGGAACCACCAAGACTCTTCCTAGAGCTGGCCGCCCGGCCAAACTGAGCAATCGGGGGAGAAGGGCCTTGGTCAGGGAGGTGACGAAGAACCCGATGGTCACTCTGACAGTGCTCCAGTGTATTGTTATTTATGAGGGTTGTTTGGCAAGTGATTGACAGTTGGCTAAGTATTTTGGAGCAAATCCTGTCGAGTCTTTGATTCTATTATTCTACAATGTACAAAATAGTAAAGAAAAAAAAGAAAAACTTTTTTATCTTTATTTAACTTGGCAAGTCAGTTAAGAACAACATTTTATTTTCAATGATGGCCTCGGAATAGTGGGTTAACTGCCTTGTTCAGGAACAGAACAACATTTATTTTATCTTATCAGCTCGAGATTCAATCTTGCAACCTTTCAGTTGCTAGTCCAACGCTCTAACCACTAGGCTACCTGCCGCCCCAGGTAGCCTAGTGGAATGAGTAGGTGTGTCCAAATTTTGGTCCTGTACTGTATATCACTCACATGGAGAGGAACACAATTAAGTATGCTATCTTTTAGTTATTTTATTTCCATACAATTTTTTAAAAATCACTGTGTGGTCAATTCGAATAGTACATAATTTAATTGCATGAATGGGATTACTTTGATTGTGTACAGAGCAAATTAACATATCTACACGGACAACAAATTTCCAAGAATGGCTAAATTGAAATATACTGTAATTCCATAAGCTGTATACATCCATATGTATTTATACATCCCTGGCTATGATTATAACATCATATAATTGGTACCATGAATGTGAGCTATATGGTAGAATTAGTTATGTGGCTTGTAGGAAGGTATACTTATTGCTATAGGTTACTGATACAGTCACAATTCTTCTTCTTTTCGCAAGCCTTATTCAAAGTGACAGCACTTGAAATCCCTCTTCGTTCCATTAAACATGAACTAATGAATCTGCTCAACACATGGAAATGAGTGAGAGATTTGTTGGAAGACCTACATATTAAAATGTCCTTGATTGCCGGTCTCAATCAAAGTTTATGTAGACGTTAATTAATGTTGATGAAGTGCACTCTCAAAGTTATGGGCGAGGTGAAGTTACAATGAACCATGATGTTTTGATGGAATAATATCTTCAGCTTAGTTAACATACAATTCTGCACACCAAGACCTACAGTATGTCAACTGGTATAATTGCAACATCGTTTCAGAGAAGCGGCCTTGCTAACATGTTGTTTATCCAGTTTTGACATGACACTTTCTGTACACAGCTGCATAAAAGTTGTCTGTCAGAGAAAGTCCATGTCCTCGGCAGGTAGCCTAGTGGTTAAGAGCCAGTAACCGAAGGTCTTTCGTTCAAATCCCCGAGCCAACTAGGTGACAAATCTGTCCATTTGCCCTTGAGCACTTAACTCTAATTGAGCCTGTAAGTCGCTCAGGATAAGAGCATCTGCTAAATTACCCCCCAAAAATTGTAAACTTCTGGACACCGATTTCTCAACAATGAAGTACTTGAATATTCAAATAATTTATATTCTATTGAATGTTCATTCTAAATACTCAATGACAAACCAAACCACATCCATTACCCCTTTATAAAATATATGATCAAGGGACAAAAAAGATATGACCAATCACAAATCAAACAAGACCGTTTCTGACCTCTGAAAGCACTGCAGTCAAAGTTACATGTTAGGAACTGTTTGCCGTGTCTAATCCAAGAAGTCATCCCCTTGTCACTCATGGTCCGGCCAGCTCTACTTCTTCTTCTTCTCTGATATAATGGCTCTCGCACTAATTTAATGTGCATGCTACCACCTGCTGTACGGGTAGCGTACTGGAGAAAATAATGTGAAATCGGAAAATCAAACAACATTATACAAAAACAAAAATACATAAATACATTTGAAAAACTCCTCCTCCTTCAGTCATATTCCATCCAAATCACACACCTACACAGGCTCAGGGCACTGGGAAGGGGGGGGGGGGGGGGGGCATTCTGTCAGTATTCCCTGCAATGTTTCAGCTGTTAATTCCTGAATACCCAAAAACCTTGCAGCCACAGATACAATTGTGTCCAGCTTCTTGACATTCCAATGAATCACCTGCTCAATAAACACCACAAAATCCACCTTCTTCACTATCAATGTGTCCATCACTACTGATATACGTGATGGCTTTTCATAAGAATAGAATACCACAGGCTATAACATAGCCAACACTTGAACTAATCTTGTCCTCTGAGACGTCTTCATAAAGCCAGCTTTGCTTTGCTTTTTTAGCATTGTTATTCTTTTTGATCATTCCCCAGGTTCACGTATGGCCTCACTTTAGGAAACATGAAGAGTAATACTTATAGGCATGCCTGCTGTGACGTAACCTGGTGGAGGTACGTTGTCTAGAGTCATACCTGCAACCACTAAGAACACACAAACAATTTATTCAAATGGACCAATAAACTCACAGTTTCTAATCACATAATTACTGCAATTCATGTAATAGAGGCAGGTATGACTTGAACCTCCACAGTCACAGTGAACAATTAATCAAAATTATAATTTTGTTCTAATATCTGCAGTTGTTGTGCTTGAGTTCAGTACAATGTCAACTCAATTTTGCACCAACACTAAACTTATTCTACAAAAAAACTAAAACAACCAAAATACCCCTGTCAATACCTACATGGGGATTTCATTTAGTCCGCAACACCACAATACACCCCAATGTTTATCGCAGTTGGCTGTCGATACCCTGGCTAAAGACAATTTTGTGTCATTGTTATTCACATGACGGTCCACGACCTCTCAATCGATGGCCTCAGTCAGAGCCCTCTCTGTGATGTCCTTTTGAGCTGAGCCAATGACCTTTGTGCAGGTGCATCTTCATTTGTTGCCTGTCTCTCAGTATCTGCCTTGCAAAGGTCACCTTTGCTGAATGGAAAGGCACTGCAAAGTAGTGCTCAACTAATGCTGCATTCACAACCATGTGGGAAGGTGGTATTTACCTCATACCACTGTGAAAAATCCACCTGAATAACCCTCCAACTAGTAACTACTAGGGGGAAAATTGTGTACTTTTCAGCAGTTAAATGCAACAGCAAAACATTATTTACAAAATAAATCTAATAATATTGTTTTTGAACACTATAATTTGTTTAAAAGTGTCACGGATTCCCCCAGTACTGCTGCTCATTCCGTGCACCAGCTCCGGAGGTCTATGTCACTGGCCTGTTTCATTACGCACACCTGGTTTCAATTCCCCCCTGATTAGTAATTGTAATTGTATATATGTTCCCTCTGTTCACAACTGTCTGGTTGGTTATTGTTCCCATGTCTGTTGGTCTTGTGAGTACCTGTGCTTTGTTGTTTGGTCTTTCATCTGCATGTATTGTGTACTTGTTATTACAGGTCTTGTCCTGTGTATTGTTGTACACATGTTACTACGGGTCTCGTCCCATCTAGTTGAGGTTTAACCTCGCTCTTTTGTTTGGGTTACATCCCTGTGTTTTTGTGCACGTGTTTGTTTTGGGCTTCGTCCCTGTGCCTTTCATGGCATGTTGTATTTTTGTGTGGGGTATTAAAACCCCCCTATTACGTATTCCTGTGCCTGTCTCCAATTTATACAACGTGACAACAAGCATGATAGCTGTACTTTTAGTTTACTGTTGACACAGCTTGTTGGCCATGAGCCAATCTGTGTTTCTCAACGCGTTCAAAGCCAGTGAATGTATCCTGCTGGTATTTACAACTTCACATCTAGTAATTACCACCTTCCCACTTGGTTGTGGACAGAGCAAAATACCAAAACCTACCTGAACCTCTGGTTTCAGGTCATTCTTTTTGCTCCTTTGACTGTTGGCTCTTACAGGGCTATTCATTTCTTTGCATTTGTCTATTCATTTTTAATTGTTAATTTTAACGAGGCAAGCCAGTTAAGAACAAATTCTTATTTACTATGATGGCCAAACCCGGATGATGCTGGGCTAATTGTGCCATGGATGGATGTGATAGGGACTGTAGAGACGCCTCTTGCACTGAGATGCAGTGCTTTAGAATGCTGCGCCACTCAGCATGAGCTTATGTTGACACTGTATGTTTGTCCTATCAAAGCAGTATTATTCGCCAGTTTGTGGTTTATGCACGCTTGTTACAATGTTATGAACAGAGCATAGTGCAGAACTTTAGTGTTTTTGTATTGCTATGTTCCCTTGAACATTACTTATGTTCATCCCAGACCACATGAACAACATTGATTGCCTCATGCAGGCTACTAATCCACTGACTTGTGGATCAGCAATAGGTCATCAGAATGTAAATGTTCAAGGTTAAACTGGTTAATATAAAATTATAACCATGAAGTTACTGTACCGTGTATAGATCAATATTCCTAGAATACTCCTTTAAAATGACTGTCGTATATTGCTGTATAAAAAGTACAAAATAATGTTTGAAGTGTGTCATTTATGGAAGTAAATTAAAGTTATTCCACCCACCACATTCCTAGTTTGACATCAACTGAAGAGGAAGCAGACATGTATGTGGCAGGACTATAGGCACGCATCACACAAGCATCTTGAGTGAAACATTGCATATAATATTTCAATATAATCCCTTTATGTTCCCTGCAGATAGCAATATGTGAATTGAATGAGGATGAGAGTATTTTCAGTAAAAAGTGAACCCGAGGCGCCAGTACACTGGGAGCATACTGAATGTTAGGTGGGAACTCAAAGACCGAGGGCTCTATTTTAACAAACACAGCTCAACGGTTAATCTTAGCACTATAGGTTCAGTAGTTGTCAGAAATATTTGAGCTGTTATCACAACAGGAGTTATGGGCGCAGTAGCTAGTCGTGGCCCAAAGGGCTAGGTTTAGAAGAATAAACAAGTTGTGGGTGTGTCGGGGCGGTTTTTAATGAAATGAAAAACAAGCAATATGTTTTTTAAAACAACTTGTTCAAGATGGGGTCAGAAGGATGATATCATAAATCGCATCTCTTGTTCCATGGCACTGTGCCTACATGTCTTTAAGCATTACATTTGTACATCTACAAAATGCTAGGCTCCTGTCAATTGTATCGTTGCCTTTGTGCGAGGCACTTACAAAGAAAAGACCTGTCATTGATTTGGCTTTTTTTAATTTGTAATTTTCATTTTGTTTTTACATTTAACTCGGTAAGTCAGTTAAGAACAAATTATTATAGAAGGATTGAATAGTTTGGAGGAGTGCGGCTTCGGTAATAGAACGATTATCAAAAATGGCCTACTGGGGATTGATGGACTAAAATGGGGATGAATAGCCTACTAAAATGAAGTATGTGAATTGTGACTCATGAAAAACCATTAAGGCAAAACCTTCCACAATATTTCAAGGCACTCAGTAGAAAACCCCTCTATTCATATGCTACGTGGCTAATGCATGGCCAGGATAAAAAGACGCACCTATGCGAAAGCTGCTAAACCAGCCTTGATTTAGGGGAAGGTAGGTTTTGCTTGGTTTTTAATCAAATTAAACTAAATGGGGCGTAACTAATCGTTTCTATATAGAGATTCACCGGCACTAAAGGCACATCTCTCGTTCCATGGGCACTGTGTGTCATGGATGTGATTCCGCTCTCAAAATCTTTGCCAATATTAACTGCGTAACCATTAATTTAAGACCTGCCTTTGGTTGGTCTTAACTTCCTTTAGCCCTGCATGAAACTGTCACAATATTAAGCACACACCTCAAATATTGACACCCCTCCCACCTCAGGCGAGCGAGCTGATGTTAGACGGGTAAATTGACAAATCTCGAGTAAGGGGTGGAAAATGCCAGTGTGACAGTTTATAAATTACTACATTTTAAGCTAACGTGCACTTGACACTGGCACCTCCTTAACACCAGCTGAAAATAGAGCCATGAATGTTTTCTATGCCATTGTCCTAGCATTTTTTGACTTAAAGAGTATTTAATCCTTGTTGCATCAAAATCTGTTAAACAAAATATGAGAATTTCCATGTAAAAGGACTCAAGTTCATAGGAGCATATCAAGTTGGGTGTCAAATGAAAGCTAAGAATATATTTTGGGGTAATGAAAAAACGTATATTTTGGCATAGGTAAAGGCATTGATTTCTGGATAAACAGATGGAAACGGCGTCTAAGAAACTATCTACCAGAAAAAGTCTAAAAAGGTATCCGAAATGCAGAGGTGGCAGGTAGCCTAGTGGTTAGCGCATTGGACTAGTAACCGAAAGGTTGCAAGATTGAATCCCTGAGCTGACAAGGCTGTCGTTCTCCTCCAGAACAAGGCCTTTAACCCACTGTTCCTAGACTGTCATTGAAAATAATAATTTGTTCATAGCTTACTTGCCTAGACAATAAATACACTACCAGTCAAGCGTTGATGCCTACTCATGTTCACTATTTTCTACATAGTAGAATAATACTGAAGACATCAACTATGAACTAATACATATTGAATCATGTAGTAATACAAGTGTTAAACAAATCAAAATATATGTTATATTTGAGATTCTTAAAGTAGCCTACCTGTGCCTTGATGACAGCTTTGCTGTCTCAACCAGCTTCATGAGGTAGTCACCTGGAATGCATTTCAATTAACAAGTGTGCCTTGTTAAAAGTTAAATACTGGATTTTTTTCCTCCATGTGTTTGAGCCAATCAGTTGTTTTGTGACAAGATAGGGGTGGTATACAGAACATGGCCCTATTTGGTAAAAGACCAAGTCCATATTATGGCAAGAACAGCTCAAAAAGACAAACAGAAATGATAGTCCATTAATTTAAGACATGAAGTCAACTTTGAAAGTTTCGTCAAGTGCATTAGCAAAAACCATCAAGACATATGATGAAACTGGCTCTGAGGACCAACACAGGAAAGACCCAGAGTTACCTCTGCTGAAGAGGATAAGTTCATTGGAGTTACCAGCCTCAGAATGAATGCTTCACAGTGATCAAGTAATAGACACATCTCAACATCAACTGTTCAGATGTGAATCAGCCCTTCATGGTTGAATTGCTACAAAGAAACCACTAATAAAGGACACCAATAAGATATTTATTTTGGGCCAAGAAACATGAGCAATGGACATTAGACAGGTGGAAATCTGTCCTTTGGTCTGAGTCCAAATTTGAGATTTTGGTTCCAACCGCTGTGTCTTTGTGAGACGCAGAGTAGGTAAACGGATGATAGCCGCATGTGTGGTTCCCCCCCTGTGACGCGTGGGGGTGCTTTGCTGGTAATACTGATTTATTTATAATTCAAGGCACAGCATTCGGGAGTGATATGCCATTCCATCTGATTTGTGCTTTGTGGGACAATCAATTTGTTTTTCAACAGGACAATGACCCAAAGCACACCTCTAGGCTTGTACAGTTATACACTGTACCGGCCGTATAGAACAAGAGCCTCTGATAAGAGGCTAGTACGGGGTCTTTTTGTAAACCGCTGGTGCATGATATCTAAAGAAGGCTCAAGGTTTTGCTTGCCTGAGGTAGTATCTGATGATGAGCTGTAGACCCCGTACTATTTACCAAGAATTTGTGTTCTTCCTAGCTGTCTATTTTCCACAACATACCGATGCTGTCACTAAGACATAAGCAAACAGGAAAACACTCATCCAGAGGCGGAGCTCCTAGTGACCAGGGACTTTAATGCAGGGAAACTTAAATCTGTTTTACCTCATTTCTACCAGCATGTTAAATGTGCAACCAGAGGGGGAAAAAAATGTGCACCATTATTCCACACAGATGTGAGGAATAATAGAGATGTGTACAAAGCTCTCCCTCATCCTCCATTTGGCAAATCCGACCATCATTTTATCCTCCTAATTCCTGTTTAGAAGTAAAAGCAGGAAGCATCAGTGACTCGGTCAATAAAGTGGCCAGATGAAGCAGATGCTAAGCTACAGGACTGTTTTGCTAGCACAGACTGGAATATGTTCTGGGATTCTTCCGATGGCATTGAGGAGTACACCACAGTGACTGCACGCACATACCCCAACCAGAAGCCATGGATTACAGGCAACACTGACCTAAAGGGTAGAGCTGCCGCTTTAAAGGATCTGACACTTTAAAATGGGAATGGAAATACTATGATTTATAACACCAGCTACAGTTGGGAGAACAAGTATTTGATACACTGCCGATTTTGCAGGTTTTCCTACTTACAAAGCATGTAGAGGTCTGTAATTGTTATCATAGGTACACTTCAACTGTGAGAGACAGAATCTAAAACAAAAATTCAGAAAATCACATTGTATGATTTTTAAGTAATTAATTTGCTCTCGTAGTAGTAACAACACAGATATGCTGCCTGAAACACCTCAGCTAGAGGGTCGGCGCAGGCAAACACAAACTGGTGTGAGCGGGAATGCGGGGATGCTGCCAGGTAAAGGCTAGAGTAGGAGTGTGTTGTAGGCGATAAAGCAGGCGATAAAGCACGAAATCCCAGCGGATGGTGGCTGGATTACATCGTCAGGTTCCTGTCCGTCTGTCTGGGTGGTGATTTATTGGACATGTTACTAATCTTTATGAAGGACTTCCAGGCAGAAGAGGTTATTCAACCAGTCAGCGGCCGATGTGCCAATTAAATAATTGGTGAAATGTTGCTTGATTATACATTTTTAAGGTTAATGTCAGTAGTGGGTAGGTACATATCATCGGTTCACCTTATGTGCACGAGAGAATTGGACAAGATGTAGAGATGAGATGCTGTACACCTTGTCCAATTCATGTTGTTTCTTCCATAAGGCGCACATATCTAGACGCAAAGGCATTGAATAAAGTTTGAATAAAACCAGTTAATTTAATACATCTAGCCTAGCCTAAGACATAGACTAATGCCAGCGCCTTAAGTAAAACATATTATTATAATATTATCACTAATCCCATGTCCCTGCTCCTAGAGTAATGAATTATACTAGCTTTGGCATCCTCGATTGGAAAGGAATGGTAACTACACTGGGCAGCTAGTAGGCAGAGACAAAGTAGACTTCAATAATATCCCATTTAGCAGATGCCTTTATCCAAAGCGAACTGGGTACATGGTAGTGGAAACGGATCATAAAAACGGATCATAGACCATCATGGATGGTCAGTACTTGCATCTATATTTCTGTATGAATTTGAGAGGTTAAATATCTCCAGCCCCATCCCTCAGCTTTTTACTGAAATAGGAGCAGGGAGACACTTTGTTATTGTTTCTACTGCTGTTTGCCACTAAGTTAAGATGTAGATAAAATATACACCCCAACAGATCCACAGATGAGGCAATCTCTATTGCACTCCACACTGCCCTTTCTCACCTGGACAAAAGGAGCTATGTGGGAATGCTATTCATTGACTACAGCTCCGCATTCAACATTATAGCGCCCTCAAAGCTCATCACTAAGCTAAGGACCATGGGACTAAACACCTCCCTCTGCAACTGGATACTGGACTTCCTGATGGTCCACCCCCAGATGGTTTGGGTAGGTAACAACACATCCGCCAAGCTGATCCTCAATATGGGGGCCTCTCAGGAGTGTGTGCTCAGTCCCCTCCTGTACTCCCTGTTCACTCATGACTGCATCGCCAGGTACGACTCCAACACCATCATTGAGTTTGCTGATGACACAACAGTGGTAGGCCTGATCACCGACAACGATGAGACAGCCTATACTGAGGAGGTCAGAGACCTGACAACAACCTCTCCCTCAACATGATCAAGACAAAGGAGATTGTGGGCTACAGGAAAAGTAGGACCGCGCACGCCCCCATTCTCAACGACGGGGCTGTAGTGGAGCAGGCTGAAAGCTTCAAGTTCCTTGGTCTCCACATCACCAACAAACTAACATAGTCCAAGCACACCAAGACTGTCGTGGAGAGGGTACGACAACAGTAATTCCCCCTCAAGAGACTGAAAAGATTTGGCATGGGTCCACATATCCTCAAAGTTCTACAGCTGCACCATCGAGAGAATCCTGACCGGTTTAATCACCGCCTGTTATGGCAACTGCTTGGCATCCGACCGTAAGGCTCTACAGAGGGTCGTGCATACAGCCCAGTACATCACTGGGGCCAAGCTTCCTGCCATCCAGGACCTCTATACTAGGTAATTTCAAAGACACCAGCCACCCAAGTCATACACTGTTCTCACTGCTACTGCATGTCAAATGTTACTGGAGCAACAAGTCCAAGACAAAAGGGTCCCGCTAGCGGGACACCTGTTGACTACTTCCGGTAAACATTGGAGGGCGCGCAATTCAAAAAATAGTTACAATTATGGATATTAAACATTTAGGTACATTGGTTAACAGCTTAAATTATTGTTAATCTAACTGCATTGTCCAATTTACAATAGGCCTTACAGCGAAAGCATCCCATGCAATTGTTTGAGGACGGCGCCCCACATCAAAATATTTTTCAACCAGCACAGGTTTCAGAAATTCACAAATAGCGATGAAATATTCACTCACTTTTGGAAAATCTTCCTCTGATTTGCAATCCAAAGGCTCCCAGCTACAACATGTAGTGTAGTTTTGTTAGATAAAATCCTTTATATCCCAAAAAAGTATTGGCGATATCAATTTGAGTAATCCACTCATTAAACACACAGAGAAAGGAATCCAAAAAGAAGTATGTTCAATAGGAAAGCGATATTAGCAGGTGCACATCTCCTTCACGTGCGGACAGATTGATTTCCAACTCTGAGTCCCAGTACTAAAACTAATATTCTTCCTCATTTTGGAAGAAACAAGCCTTAAAACTTGAACAAAGACTGTTGACATCTAGTGGAAGCCATAGGAATTGCAATCTGGGAGCTGGATTTGGATATTTATTTTATTTTACCTTTATTTAACTAGGCAAGTCAGTTAAGAACAAATTCTTATTTTCAATGACGGCCTAGGAAAAGTGGGTTAAATGCCTGTTCAGGGGCAGAATGACAGATTTGTACCTTGTCAGCTCGAGGGTTTGAACTTGCAACCTTCCGGTTGCTACCCTGCCGCTATATGCCCCTATACTATCCATTGTAAGAACATGGGCTCTCAAAAAAACAAAAAACATTTCTACAAACTTCAGTGTCTTCTTTCCAATAGTACCAATTATATGCATATCCTGGCTTCAGGGCCTGAGCAACAGGCAGTTTACTTTGTGCACGTCAGACAGGAAGTGGCGAGAAATAGACCCACCTGAAGTTACCAACTTTTACCCCAAAGCCATAAGACTGCTGAACAATTAATCAAATGGCTACCTGGACATAGACCACCCCCACCCCCTTTTTTTACACTGCTGCTACTCGCTGTTTATCTATGCAGGTCACTTTACCCCAACTACATGTACAATTTACCTCGACTAACCTGTAACCCCCCGCACATTGACTCAATACCTGTACCCCCTGTATATAGCCACATTATTGTTATTTTGTAACTTTTTTGTTTTGTTTAGTCAATCTTTTCTGAACTGCATTGTTGGTTAAGGGCTTGTAAGTAAGCAGTTCACTGTAACCTCTACATCCATTGTATAATTCAATTTTTTTTTTTTTAAGTTTGGTGAGCCTTATCGAAATATATTGATGACTCAAATAGTGGTTTGATTAATCCTGAGTTTTCATATTCAAGGTTAATCCATGAAATATTGGAAGGTGGAAAAAAATGTACAGTAAGGTTTGAACAAAAGTCCTACAAATCTACCCTAATCCTCAGTAATCATGGCACTGTGACAACGGTCCAGTCTGCTCCAGGTTTAACCTCCTACGTCTTGTCTTTGTACTATAATTATTCAAATAGGCTACATGTCCCAAAGTATTGTACAATGTTAGCCACTAATGCTAGCGATCCTCAGGAACAACTACACAGACGTGACAGAGGAAAGAAAGGTAAACGGAATGGAATTATGCAAACTGTAAGCTACAGTACAAATTGAAGAACACTAACACTAAGTGACAGTGGCTAATATTTTACATGATACAAAGTGTCAAATGAAACAGAATAGCCCGGGAATGTAATTAAAATAAAGTGCATACATTAACTTGGCAGGTTCAGCCCTAAAGAAGCCTATAGCTTGGGGTCTCCAAATTCCATCCAGCACGTAGAATGCTGTTATTTCCATCGGGGGGGGGGGGGGGGGGGGGAGTAGATGCTTTTTCCACTTGAAACCACCAGGTTCAAGTGACCTTATTTATGTGTAAAGGTGGTGGAATTATGAGGGAATTAAATCAAGTTCAGGGTACGGCATATCTGAAGACGCACCACCACACTTACATTTATTGGATCTCCACCCAGAACAAATAATGGGTGAATAGCATGCTATTCTCATGCTTAAATTGAAGGTCAGAATACACATCGAGGAAAGGGGGGGAGCATTACATTCCATTAATGCACGCTTAACTGAATTTAACTGAATTTAAATCATAAAAAAATAAAAAAACTTAAACTGTAGCTCAACACACAGTTTCTGAATAATGTCTATGTACAAGGCAAGTATGATGTCCACAGAGTAAAGAATAGTGGATGGATGCACACAATGAGGCTTTCCCAAAAGGTTGACTACCGCAAGGACATAAACCAAACCAGTTTCATTAGTTTTATATGCATCCTATACAGAACACATCATAGACAGTGCTGTCGGCCCTTGGTTATCAGGCTCACACAGCCATAGGATGCTACCCAGGGAAGAAAATGATTACGTTATGACTTAGTGGGTTTCCAAGCTCCATGGTAACGTGCAGGGTTAAATGCTGACATTGGAGCCAAGGAGTGTACAAGCTGGGAGCAGTTTTCCATGAAATATGCGTCCATGTCTGTAATAGGTTGATGAGCTCGTCCTCCATGTTGAGACTGTGAACCAATATCCTTGGTTGGTGGAAGAGTCCCAAGATAATGTTTAGTAACAGCTCTACTCTGGAGAGCCCTTTTCGGGCATCCTTCCCTCTTGTGAAATGCACTAGTTACTTACATCCTCATTCTCCTATTTTTGTCCAAGTACAAGCAAGGCTTTTCCTACCTGGGTGGATTTCAAAGAATGACGAGGCATTTGTGCCTGCTGTGGATCTGTCTGATAGCAATGATGAACAAATACTAACACCTCTGTACTTTATGACCTACCAGCTGTCATGTATTAGTCTGATTAAGAACAGGTTGGAAATGTTTAAATTGTGAATGGATATATTGTCCTCAGCCAACAAGAGACTGACAGTTTCTATCCGGGCATAATGCCTAAGAAATATTTGGGAACTCCCTTCATCTCAAATAATGATGCCCTTCAGATAATTACATTATAAGGCAAACACTGGTCCTTCAAATACCCTAAACATTTACTGAACAAAAATATAAAAGCATTATGTAAAGTGTTGGTCCCATGTTTCTTTGCCAAGATATTTAATCCACCTGACAGGTGTGGCATATCAAGAAGCTGATTAAACGGCATGATCTTTACACAGGTGCACTTTGTGCTGGGGACAATAAAATGCCACTAAAATGTTCAGTTTTATCACACAATACAATGCCACAGATGTCTCAAGTTTGGAGAGGGTGTGAAATTGGCATGCTGACTGCAGGAATGTCTACCAGAGCTGTTGCCAGATAATTTTAATGCTAATTTCTCTGCCATAAGCTGCCTCTGACGTAATTTCAGAGAATTTGGCAGTACATCCAACTGGCCTCACAACCACAGACCACATGTAACCACGCCAGCCCTCCACATCCAGCTTCTTCACCTGCGGGATCGTCTGAGACCAGCCACCTGGACAGCTGATGAAACTGAGTGTTTCTGTCTGTATTAAAGCCCTTTTGTGGGGAAATACTCATTCTGATTGGCTGGGCATGGCTCCCCAGTTAGTGGGCCTGGCTCCCAAGTGGGTGAGCTTATGCCCTCCCAGACCCACTCATGGCTGCGCCCTTGCCCAGTCATGTGAAATCCATAGATTAGAGTTGAATTAATTGATTTCAATTGACTGATTTCATTATACTGTATGAACTGTGACTCAGTAAAATCGTTGAAATTGTTGCATGTTTATATTTTTGTTCAGTATATATTGTCAAATGGTTGTGACCTTTTTTTATGATTCTTAGTGTTCCAGGAACATCATCCTGTGAGTTCTCATATTGAATGTTCCTGGAACGTTTTTAGAAAGGGATGTTCTTAGAACAAGTTACCGTTATACTGAACAAAAATATAAACACAACTTGAATTTTGTAAGTGTTCTAAGAACATCCCTTTCTAAAAACGTTCCAGGAACATTCAATATGAGAACTCACAGGATGACATTCCTGGAAAACTAAGAGTCATAAAAGGCCATAACCATGACATAACCATTATTTGACAATATATACTTAAAAAACATATAAACACAACATGCAACAATTTAATTGATTTTACTGAGCTACAGTTGAAATGAACCGCACTCAATGAGAAGTATACTGCTATAAGCAAACAGAAGTGCATCGAGGACGTCATCCCCACAGTGACGTATATACCCCAACCAGAAGCCATGGATTACAGGCAAACATTCACACTGAACTATAGGGTAGAGCTGCTGCTTTCAAGGTGCAGGACTCTAACCCGGAAGCTTATAAGAAATCTCTCTATGCCCTCCAACACATAAACAGGGACAGCATTAATACAGGACTAAGATCGAATCGTACTACACCGGATCCGACACTCGTCGGATGGGCAGGGCTTGCAAACTATTACGGACTACAAAGGGAAGCACATCCGAGAGCTGCCCAGTCACACGAGCATACCAGACGATGTAAATAACTTCTACGCTCGCTTCGAGGCAAGTAACACTGAAACATGCATAAGAGCATCAGCTGTTCCGGATGACTGTGTGATCACGCTCTCCGCAGCAGATGTGAGTAAGACCTTTAAAAAGGTCAGTCCGTAGGGACAGACGGATTACCAGGACGGGTACTCCGAGCATGTGCTGACCAACTGGCAAGTGTCTTCAATGATATTTTCAACCTCTCCCTATCTTAGTCTATAATACCAAAATGTTTCAAGCAGACCACCATAGTCCCTGTGCCCAAGAACACTAAGGTAACCTGCCTAAATGACTACCGACCCGTAGCACCACGTCTGTAGTCATGAAATGCTTTGAAAGGCAGGTCATAGCTCAACACCCGTTATCCCAGAAATCCAAGACCCACATGCTGCTACTCTCTGTTATTATCTATGCATAGTCACTTTAATAACTCTACCTACATGTGCATATTACCTCAATTACCTCGACACTGGTGCCCCCGCACATTGACTCTGGTCCAGTACCCCCTGTATATAGCCCCGCTATTCTCTACTGCTGATCTTTTATTATTTGATATTCTTATCTCTTACTTTTTTATAGGTATTTTCTTAACTGCATTGTTGGTTAAGGGCTTGTAAGTAGGCATTTCATTGTAACGTCTACAGGTCACAAATAAGTTTGATTTGACCTGTTGTATTTGGCGCATGTGACAAATAAAATTTGATTTGATATGAGGAAATCAGAATTTATTAGGCCCTAATCTATGGATTTCACATGACTGGGAATACAGATACGCATTTGTTGGACACAGATACCTTAAAATATATGGGCCTCACAACGAGCCTCAGGATCTCTTCACAGATTTATTTTGCATTCAAATTGCCGTCGATAAGATGCAATTGTGTTCTTTGTCCATAGTTTATGCATGCCCATTCCATAACCCCACCGCCACATTGGGGCACTCTGTTCACAATGTTGACATTAGCAAACCGCTCACCCACACGACGCCATACACTTAGTCTGTGGTTGTGAGGCCGGTTGGACGTAATGCCAAATTCTCTAAAACGACATTGGTAGAGAAAGGAACATTGAATTCACTGGCCACAGCTCTGGTGGACATTCCTACACTCAACATGCCAACTGCATGCTCCCTCAACTTGAGACATATGTGGCGTTGTATAGGGAACTGCACATTTTAGAGCGGCCTCTTATTTTCCCCAGCACAAGGTGCACTTGTGTATTGATCATGCTGTTTAATCAGCTTCTTGATATGCCACACCTGTAAGGTGGATGGACTATCTTGGCAAAGAAGAAATGTTCACTAACAGGGATGTTAACAAATTAGTGCACAACATTTTAGAGAATTTTTTTTTTTGTGATTATGGAGAATTTCTGGGAACATTTATTTCAGCTCATGAAACATGGGACCAACACTTTACATGTTTTGTTTAATTTTTTTGTTCAGTGTGTTCATAGTCAAGGAAGACAAACTTACACAGTATCAGAATCCATGAAGGTAGTTTCATACAAATTAAAGCAGATCTACACCTCATCTCCATGACTGGGTTTGATAAAAAGGTGTGTAAACCCCATTTGCTTTACTTCAGCATGCCAAAGCAAATCTTTAGAGACCGGTGCTCTCCATGATAATCTAATGTGATTTCTCAACACCGCCATGTTTCCTGGAAACCCAATGAATACCCTTCATTTGAAAACCAACCCTGAAAATAGCCCAATAGAAGAGCGGGTGAAATGAGAAGCAAAGGCTCATGGGATATGCTTTATAAATGCAATCCACCCCTATGATGGAATAGATCTTTGTGGCAAGTAGTGCAGATAAACCGCTTGTTTTCTACGTGATGAATTAGGATTCATCAAAATCAAATCATTAACATCAACAAAAGGGAGGAAATTAGGATTTTATGAGAAAGGTGGCTCTAAAGAGTGGGATCACATGAAACAACATTGTCTGACTCTCCAAACTATCATCTGAATTTCACCTTGATTAAAGGGTCTTATATAAGTGCCTGAGACTGCTCAAGGTAAATGCCTGCACATGATAAAACAAAGAATGGAGGAATTCAATCTTGAAGTCCAACTTAATTAGATGCTGGAGAGTACTTGGAGTGCCTCAGGTCAATTTAAATGAGATTGGAAAAAATGAAAGTCACTTCAGGTGAGAGCAGTGAATGTCACACTTTTCAACAATATTGAGTCACGAATCTTAGAATATGCTTGGGCTTTTCAAAATTAAATGTCATGTTTTCAAATTCATCCATTTGTTGTACAGATAAATATTTTACTGATCAATTCCGCACCTGAACTGACGTCAACACTCTTGAACGGTCTTGCGCGCTGCAAAACAAAATAAAATCAGATTTATATATAAAGCCCTTTTTACATCAGCAGATGTCGAAGTGCTTATGAAGACAAACTCAGCCTAAAACAGCAAGCAATGCAGATGTAGAAGCACTGTAGAAAAAAAAACTCCCTAGCGAAAGACAGGAACCTAGGAAGAAACCTGTAGAGGAACCAAGCTCTGAGGGGTGGACAGTCCTCTTCTGGATGTGCCGGGTGGAGATTATAAGAGTACATGGCTATTAAGACCTTCAATAATGTTCATAGATGACCAGCAGGGTCAAATAATAAGCAAAAGGCAAATGTCCCTTGATGTGACGTCCACAATAATCAATAATTACATGTGGCATGATGGATATTTTAATGGTAGTTTAGCAATCATTGTTTTAAAATGCAATAATGTTGTGGGTCCATCAGACCTGCAAACATTGGGTGAATAACAAAAACACCACAAGGGTTAAACCCTGCTTCATTTACACATAGTGGTCATCTGCTTAATACAGTCGATATATGCCACTTCAAAAGTAAATTAATCAAAGCCACTGTAAATATTTTACTTTGGTGTTGTCATCTCGTCAACACAAGTCCTGCCTGTTTTAAATTGCTCTTGTCATTGAGAAGATAATTTGCTAGTATTTATACAGTATCTTGGTGTTATCAAATAATAGAAAATATGCAGGTTTAAGTTACGCAAATATAAATATTAGATTTCATACTTAATTTAAAGATAACAGTACACTGTCATCATGGTTCCTGCAACTGCTCTCTCTGCCTACTGTAAGCAGCCTTTCCCCCGTTGTTTCACGCTTCTCTGGGCATCTCGTGAATGAGGCAAATCAGTGTGGCCTTATACAGAACCTGTTGATGGACCACAAATCACTCTATCTGCAGAGAGCTGCAGGAGATCTCGGCAGCAAGGGCTTGAAAATAGTATTAAATATGGCCGTGTGAAATGTCAGTTTGCACACATCATTGAGCAATCCCTGCGAGCCCCCTCCAACCCCCTCCCCGGCCCGACAGGTCTGAGCACAAGGGGAGCTAAACAGGTCAATCTGCAGTGGGAGACATTTGAACACTTGCTTGATGGGAGGTGGGTTTTGGAATTTACAGTCAATTGTGTGCGGGACTGAAGACATCACACAGCACGGTTCCAGTCAGGGTCCACTCTTCCCGGTTGGAGAGATTCTGAGGACCGACATCGATGGCTGCAGGGAAAAGAGAAACAATGGCAACACATTTTTTTGCAAATGTAGTGGGAGAAGAATTGTACACGTGTTTGTAATAAAAAGTGTTATTTTGAACAGTACATAGGATCTTAATTTGATCACCCTATAGCAGGATAAAACTTGTAGTGTATTCAGCAGCGGTGCGTGGGTAAAATCACTAGGGAGGGGGTGGGGGGGAAGCCCCCCCCCCCCCCAGCAAAAAAAATAAAAGATTATTACAACCTACACTACATGTGTTGTGATATTGCATTGTTTGCTGTTAATTCATATGCCTTGCAACCATGATATATAGGCCTAAAGGCCGAGACAATAAGAAAACAGTGAGAGAATAAATTCATCCACACCTTTGTTTTATCACAAAACCGGATAGTAACCTGTGTCCGATGACAGTTACATGACCTAACCGTTTTAAGCAAGTTAACGTTTCCGACATTTTCGGACCACTAAACAACTATTGATTTAGAACCACAGAGAGTTACCGCAAGTTGCAAAGACATCAGGAGCTTCAGCACCATTTCAACATCATCAAATCACCTCTGCTTAGTCTAATACAGTGACAACCAAAAACAATTTAGTCCAATCAACATAAGCTAAATACGATTTGCTTGTCCATGGTTCTGATTTCTGTTTGCACGTACACACGCGCGAGAAACTCCAATGCCATCCCCCTCTCTTTCATGTTAGCATAATGGTCTACCACTCTGTCATACATTACACACTTTTAGTTTTTCTTGTCCTAGGCTACCTGGCTAAAATGCTTTCTCACTAGCCTCCTTTCATGGAAACGTTAGCTAGTTAACATTAGCCTTCTACATCTAGCTGCTGTACATATTGAACTACAAATCACATTTTATTTGTCACCTACATTGAATACAACAGGCTTCCCTTGACACTTTACAGTGAAATGCCATCTGATTTGATAGGAGAGACGTCAAATCCAAGCTGGCTAAATCTCCATTTTGGAATTTCAGACTTTATTTTGTCTTCACAAAAAATGGCCATTTATTATAATCCTCATAATAATTTACTTGTCCTATTGCATCAGGATAATTTAACTTCTACAGCAAATAGGCTCAGATTAAGATTGTATGTCATCACTACAGTATAGGGTCTATGATATATAAATCAACTTAAAGAGATGTTATAAGACAACTGTATGATCCAGTTGGCTGGTCAGTGTTGAAATACCGCCACCTACCATAGACAGTGTACTAGATGTATTAGAATCACAACATCCACAGTTTGGTTAAATAAATCACAATTTCCAGGTAACAAAGGTGAAATGAATTGCACTTAACATAGTTCTTCTGAAGCTAAATATTTTTGCAAACTACCACTGACTGTTAGTAACCAGTAACCACCACCATACATCAAATGGTATTTTTTGATGACATACATAATAAGAAGTTAATAGCCCAGATCTTTTATTCTTTCGATTTCACAAATACTAGACTATTGTGTGGGCCTGCTTATTATGTCCTCATGATAAATGCACACAATATAATAAGAATGGTTGGATAGTGCGTGTTTCATTCTTACACTCTTTCCCTCATTCATCACGTCATAGTGTGGATTCAGCAATGTTATTTTTTTATCCCTCTCCTGTATTTTCGTGGCAAAGTAATTATACCTTAAGTGCGGCCCGACTAAGAATACATCCCAAATGGCACCCTATTCCCTATATAGTGCCCCATTTTTGTCAAATGTAGTGCCTTATAGGGAATAGGGTGCCATTTGGGATGCAAGCTAAATGCAGAGTGTATAGTCGTCGCCTCATTTCCTTGCCCTCCTGGTGTAATGCAATGCGGGTAACGTCTTGTATTTAGTTAGCCCCTTTTTTTTGCAGAGCCCGTTGTACTTCACAGCTGGGCCCCACTGATTTACATGGCGAGAGATGAAATAGATGTTTGCCGCCACCTCATTCTGTCGTTATCAGCATTTTATTTGTCTATTCAATCAAGCCTTATCTGAGCAGGCTGCTGTCTTGTAATGACAATAGAAAATGTACAAGCACAAACAAACACACCCACTCAACTTTATTTGAACTTTCCACGTGAGCTTAGTAATTTGCAGAGTTTCAAAAGTTGGATTTACAACAAGAACTACTGTATGTGAGGACAAGGGAAGGTGTCCCTTGTAGCTAGCGAGTGTGTAACAGTCAGTTGGTTAAAATCACCAGAGAGTCTTATGTAGCGTGATGTTCATTCATGAAGCTATTGAGAGAGAAACTATTCGTCATTATTGATCTCATGGATAGATGCATGTTGATGTTCCATCTTCAAAGCCTCAACGTGGAATTAAGAAATGTGTGTCCTCATTCATTATTTACCACATCTGAGATGCTTATTATTCCATTTATCTGAGATCAACTCCCATGATACTCAACCCTGCTTGCAATATATATGTGAGAAACACACTGTAATTTTCCAGCATGTGCATTGTTCCTGGTAGGTATGTGAGGAACATAGTTTTGTCCAGCATATAATTATTTTTCAATTCAAACGCATAGCTCTGATGGTAGAGTGTTGAGGGCTTTCAATCATCCCAGTGTGCTTGATACAAGAGTCGCAAGATCATTCAATCAGTGAATAATTTAAATGCAGCCACGGTTCAGTCGTCTCAAATAAGACAGTCGTCTCAAATAAAACTGTGAAGGACCTCGGCGTTACTCTGGACCCTGATCTCTCTTTTGAAGAACAAATCAAGACCATTTCAAGGACAGCTTTTTTCCATCTACGTAACATTGCAAAAATCAGAAACTTTCTGTCCAAAAATGATGCAGAAAAATTAATCCATGCTTTTGTCACTTCTAGGTTAGACTACTGCAATGCTCTACTTTCCGGCTACCCGGATAAAGCACTAAATAAACTTCAGTTAGGGCTAAATACGGCTGCTAGAATCCTGACTAGAACCAAAAAATGTGATCATATTACTCCAGTGCTAGCCTCCCTACACTGGCTTCCTGTCAAGGCAAGGGCTGATTTCAATGTTTTTACTGCTAACCTACAAAGCATTACATGGGCTTGCCCCTGCCTATCTCTCTGATTTGGTCCTGCCGTACATACCTACACGTACGCTACGGTCACAAGACGCAGGCCTCCTAATTGTCCCTAGAATTTCTAAGCAAACAGCTGGAGGCAGGGCTTTCTCCTATAGAGCTCCATTTTTATGGAACGGTCTGCCTACCCATGTAAGAGACGCAAACTCGGTCTCAACCTTTAAGTCTTTACTGAAGACTCATCTCTTGCCTCAGGACTACCTGACATGATGACTCCTTGCTGTCCCCAGTCCACCTGGCTGTGCTGCTGCTCCAGTTTCAACTGTTCTGCCTTATTATTATTGGACCATTCTGGTCATTTATGAACATTTGAACATCTTGGCCATGTTCTGTTCTAATCTCCAACCGGCACAGAAGAGAACAGAAGAGGACTGGCAACCCCACACAGCCTGGTTCCTCTCTAGGTTTCTTCCTAGGTTTTGGCCTTTCTAGGGAGTTTTTCCTAGCCACCGTGCTTCTACACCTGCATTGCTTGCTGTTTGGGGTTTTAGGCTGGGTTTCTGTACAGCACTTTGAGATATCAGCTGATGTACGAAGGGCTATAGAAATACATTTGATTTGATTTGATTTGGTTCTTGTTTGGCTCCCTTGGACATGAAGCCCTCAATACATTTGAATATATTTTCACTTTTTTCACCCTCAACATATTGGTTACTGCATCTTGCCCATATCAGAGGTGTCTGGGGCAGGTGTGGAGATTGACGGCAAAGACGTATTTAAACCGTCTCTATATTAAACACGTGACCTATAGCCTATACTTCAAGATTAAAGGGATAGTTCACCGAAAATTCTAATATCAGATTTTCCACCAATTGAGCGAGTTGTTATTCCCTGAAGCATGATCCTCCTCCTCAAGAGTTGTGCAGTCCCTCTTAACTATTTCAATTGCTTGACATGTACCAGCTGCAACTGTTTCAATCTAGCAGGAAAATATAAATTAATGACACCCAATTAATGGAAATTGACAGACTATAGCCCAAAGGTAGTGGACATAGAATGGTGAATTTTCTGAAAATGATTGAAGTTAATTAATAATTATTTCGCACATTTGAGTTAAGAGCTAAAATATTATTGTTGCGGATCTTAAGAAAATCATTAGAATTTGTGCCTTTGCCTCTTCAGTCTATTGTCACGTGCACTAGTGTCACTGATTGAGGACCAGAAGAAAGATGATTATCTCCCAAGGAAAATCAGATATTAACGCTACACCCATGGAAAAATACTTTTTAATGCAATTCCACTACAGTAGCTTTCCCCATTTAACAATGGGCCTGTTGTGCTTTCTATTATCATTGCAAATATACCAAGCATTTCTCATTGGCTGTGGCAGTTCTGCACTACGTGGTACTTTCTCTGCTCTGTTGTCTGTCTAATGCTGTTCCGCACAGTCAAAAATCTGCAGATGTCTCGTGTTTCTGGGGAATGAGAAGGGATGACAGTGGGGGCAATCCTAAGTGATGTCACATTTGTTTGTCGCCACAGGAACCACAAAAACAACAAAGTTGACAGCCAAAGCATGGTGGTGCTATAGATTCATTATAGAGCATCAGGGTGAGAAGAATATAAATTTAAGCTGGCCATTAACGTACAGATGGTGATCCAGAGATATAGTCAACAGTGGGAGACGAACGGAAGGTGCAGAGTGCAGATAAATGTGATGTGGTAAGCAGTGTGTAAATTAATCCAGAGGGGGCTTTTGGCATTACTAGTCAAGTGCTGAGTTCTTTGTTTTCCACTTGCTCACACAGCCTGTGGAAAAGAGGGTGACAAGTCAAAATTTCACAGGCTACATGAACGAAGCACCCCTGTCCTATTTAATTGACCCAGATCTGCTGATGCAGTCCTCTTTCCTCCCTCTTCTCCTGTCTATGACCATTTATTATTCAAATCATTCCTTCCAATTCCCTCTTTTGTGTTCTGCATGCCGATTGGCTGTGCATTACGTTATTCTGAGCCCACCAAGATTTGGGCAACATCAAAATAGGACACAGTTTTATAATTTGGCGGGCTGACATTCTAATTCGGCACTGATAACATGCTTAAAAGAGAATAACATATTGACATATTGTCAGTTTGTACTGCTCAAATGGCCAGGCTGGGTTTCCCAACAGCGTCTAAAGGCTAAGTTCATCTTAGAACCACAATGAACATAGCCTTAAGATTCTTTTGGGAAACTGGGCCCAATGATCTAAGGCCACAGCGGCGGCCTCAGGGGTAGGAAAAGGGAGCTTCTATTAAATGGGAACCTGCTAAAGTATATTCTGCTTGCATGAAATTCATGCACATATTCAGCTAGTTTCCCCTGCTCTTTAAAAACTTAGAAGGTAGGTTAGATAGGTTCCCCTTATTTGGAAAGAGGTCAAGCAAGTCCACCTGGAGCCTCTCCAATCGCTATGCAATTGACCAATCCTCATTGACGTGATTGGTCTACTCAACTGTCCATCAACACCTATTATTGGCTCACTGGGCAAAAAAGTATACCTACTGTACTACTGCATGGCAACTGTGTTATGGCTGTTAGCCTGAACTAATGCTAGAGTAAGGTATTTCTTAAATTGACTGTGCAAATTGCATTTTTAATTTTTTTTATTTCACCTTTATTTAACCATGTAGGCTAGTTGAGAACAAGTTCTCATTTACAACTGTGACTTGGCCAAGATAAAGCAAAGCAGTTCGAAACATACAACAACACAGAGTTACACATGGAATAAACAAACATACAGTCAATAATACAGTAGAAAAAGTCTATATACAGTGTCTGCAAATGAGGTAAGATAAGGCAATACATAGGCCATGGTGGCAAAGTAATTACAATATACCAATTAAACACTGGAGTGGTAGATGTGCAGAACATGAATGTGCAAGTAGAGATACTGGGGTGCAAAGGAGCAAGATAAATAAATAAATACAGTATGTGGGTGAGGTAGTTGGATGGGCTAATAACAGATCGGCTATGTACAGGTGCTGTGATCTGTGAGCTGCTCTGACAGCTGGTGCTTAAAGATAGTGAGGGAGATATAAGTCTCCAGCTTCAGTGATTTTTGGAGTTCGTTCCAGTCATTGGCAGCAGAGAACTGGGAGAAAAGGCGGCCAAAGAGCAATTGGCTTTGGGGGTGACCAGTGAGATATACCTGCTGGAGCATGCGCTCTGGGTGGGTGCTGCTGTGGTGACCAGTGAGTTGAGATAAGGCAGGGCTTTACCTAGCAAAGACTTGTAGATGACCTGGAGCCAGTGGGTTTGGCGTCGAGTATGAAGCAAGGGCCAGCCAACGAGAGTGTACAGGTCTCAGTGGTGGGTAGTATATGAGCTTTGGTGACAAAACAAATGGCACTGTGATATACTGCTTCCAATTTCTTGAGTAGAGTGTTGGAGGCTTTTTTGTAAATGAGATCGCCGAAGTCGAGGATCGGTAGGATGGTCAGTTTTACGAGGGTATGTTTGTTACCATGAGTGAAGGATGCTTTGTTGCGAAATAGGAAGCCAATTCTAGATTTAATTTTGGATTGGAGATTCTTAATGTGAGTCTGGAAGGAGAGTTTACAGTCTAGCCAGGCACCTAGGTAATTGAAGTTGTATTCTCAGTCAGAATTGTCCAGTGTAGTGATGCTGGACGGGTGGGCAGATGTAGGCAGTAATCGGTTGAAGAGCATGCATTTAGTTTTACTTGCATTTAAGATGAGTTGCAGGCCACGGAAGAAGAGGTGCATGGCATTGAAGCTTGTCTGGAGGTTAGTTAACACAGTGTCCAAAGAAGGGCCAGAAGTATACACAATGGTGTCGTCTGCGTAGAGTGGTTCAGAGAATCACCAGCAGCAAGAGCGACATCATTGATGTATACAGAGAAAAGAGTAGGCCTGAGAATTGAACCCTGTGGCACCCCCGTAGAGACCGCCAGAGGTCCGGAAAACAGGCCCTCCGATTTGACACACAGAACTCTATCAGAGAAGTAGTTGGTGAACCAGGCGAGGCAGTCATTTGAGAAACCAAGGCTGTTGAGTCTGCCGGTAAGAATGTGGTGATTGACAGAGTCGAAAGCCTTGGCCAGGTCGATGAATAAGCTTGCACAGTATTGTCGCTTACCTATGGCGGTTATGATATCATTTAGGACCTTGAGCGTGGCTGACAAACTCTGAAACCGGATTGCAGAGCGGAGAAGGTACGGTGGGATTTGAAATGGTTGGTAATCTGTTTGTTAACTTGGCAGGATAGGATAGATATAGGTCTGTAGCAGTTTGGGCCTAGAGTGTCTCCCCCTTTGAAGAAGGGGATGATCGTGGCAGCTTTGCAATCTTTGGGAATCTCAGACGATATGAAAGAGGTTGAACAGGCTAGTAATAGGGGGTGCAACAATTTCAGTTGATAATTTTAGAAAGGGAGGTTCCAGATTGTCTAGCCCGGCTGATTTGTGGGGGTCCAGATTTTGCAGCTCTTTCAGAACATCAGCTATCTGGATTTGGGAGAAGGAGAAATGGGGAGGCTTGGGCGAGTTGCTGTGGGGGGTACAGGGCAGTTGACTGGGGTAGGGGTAGCCAGGTGGAAAGCATGGCCAGCCGCAGAAGACTGCTTATAGAAATTCTCAGTTATAGTGGATTTATTGGTGGTGACAGTGTTTCCTAGCCACAGTGCTTTGGGCAGCTGGGAGGAGGTGCTCTTATTCTCCATGGACTTTCCAGTGTCCCAGAACTTTTGGGAGTTTGTGCTACAGGAAGCAAATTTCTGTTTGAAAAGGATAGACTTAGCTTTTCTAACTGCCTGTGTACATCGATTCCTAACTTCCCCGAAAAGTTGCATATCACGGGGGCTATTCGAGGCTAATGCAGAATGCCACAGGATATTTCTGTGCTGGTCAAGGGCAGTCAGGTCTGGAGTGAACCAAGGGCTATATCTGGTCCTGGTTCTACATTTTTTGAATGGGACATGCTTATTTAAGATGGTGAGGAAGGCACTTTTAAAGAATAACCAGGCATCCTCTACTGACGGGATGAGGTCAATATCCTTCCAGGATACCCAGGCCAGGTCGATTAGAAAGGCCTGCTCATTGAAGTGTTTTAGGGAGCGTTTGACAGTGATGAGGGGTGGTCATTTGACCTCAGACCCATTACGGATGCAGGCAATGAGGCAGTGATTGCTGAGATCTTGGTTGAAAACAGCAGAGGTGTATTTGGAGGGCAAGTTGGTTAAGATGATATGTATGAGGGTGCCCGTGTTTACAGATTTGGGGTTGTACCTGGTAGTTTCATTGTTAATTTGTGTGAGATTGAGGGCATCATGCTTAGATTGTAGGATGGCCTGTCCCAGTTTAGGTCACCTAGCAGCACGAGCTCTGAAGATAGATGGGGGGCAATCAATTCACATATGGTGTCCAGGGCACACCTGGGGGCAGAGGGTGGTCTATAGCAAGCGGCAACGGTGAGAGACTTGTTTCTGGAAAGGTGGATTTTTAAAAGTAGAAACTCAAATTATCTCGGTACAGACCTGGATAGTAAGACAGAACTCTGCAGGCTCTTTCTGCAGTAGATTGCAACTCTGCCCCCTTTGGCAGTTCTATCTTGTCAGAAAATGTTATAGTTGGGGATGGAAACTTCAGGGGTTTTGGTGGTCTTCCTAAGCCAGGATTCAGACACGGCTAGGACATCCGGGTTGGCAGAGTGTTCTAAAGCAGTGAATAAAACTAACTTAGGGAGGAGGCTTCTAATGTTAACATGCAAGAAACTAAGGCTTTTACGGTTACAGAAGTCAACAAATGAGAGCACCTGGGGAATAGGAGTGGAGCTAGGCACTGCAGGGCCTGGATTAATCTCTACATCACCAGAGGAACAGAGGAGGAGTAGGATAAGGGTATGGCTAAAGGCTATAAGAACTGGTTGTCTAATACTTTCGGAACAGAGTAAAAGGAGCAGGTTTCGGGGTGCAATAAAATAGATTCAATGCATAATGTACAGACAAAGGTAGGCATTGATGGGACTTAGTTGGGAGTTCAGATTTGAAATCTTTGCTGAGGGGCATTTAAAGTGATCCACATCAGTTCATTATGCCGGGCGCACAATACACAACTTTAAAATCCTAACATCGCCTTTCCTATATTTTTTTTTGTCTTGCCAACGTAGTGGTACACACACTAAACGATGTAGCACAAATAGGGTGTCACACACAAGATTCTTCACTTGGTCTTGAGGACTCTCCATACCACCACGCTGTCTCACCAAAACAACAATGTGGTGATTTAATTAGATTTTACGTAGCTACAACAAGCTGTGGCTCAAAGCAGCCTCATAAATGTTTTCAGCCAGACATTCACGCTTACCATACAAAGTTGAAATATCTAGCCAATACATTTTGAATTGAATAACATTTTGTGTAAAGAGCTTGTCAGAGCTGTAACTATTTGACACTTTTGGAAGTATACACACATACTAGTAGTAGTCATCGCTCCTGAGAGTCTACACAGTCTGGGTGATGCGATACAATGTTATCATCTCATTGGCTTCTTCTCTGGCGAGCTCTCATTGGCTATTGCTGATCATCGTTCTCAAATCTTGTCGATGCACACCTTACACTACAAGAGCATTGAAGATTTTGTACCAATAAAATCAAACGTTTGAAAATATCGTGACGTCTGGGTGTGCTCAAAGAGGGGATCGGTAGCCCTCAGATTGCGTCTCTGACCCACTCACATTAAACGAGCACGGGTGACAGCCGCGCACCCCGAGTAGTCAACGACATGGAAATTGTCTCCAATCTCAAAAACTTTGCTAAATCGGGACAAAATCATGTAGTGTACACCAGACTATATGGAACTAGGGGTGGCAGATAGCCTAGTGGTTAGAGCGTTGGGGAAGTAACCGTAAGGTTGCTAGATCGAATCCCCGAGCTGACAAGGTACAAAACTGTCGCTCTGGACCCTGAACAAGGCAATTAACCCACTGTTCCTGGGCTGTCATTTTAAATAAGAATTTATTCCTAACTGACTTGCATAGTTAAATGTATATAATTGAGGGGCCCCAGGATGTTCTCCAACATTCCACATGTTTTAGAACATTCATTCAGAGGGGCCCCAGGCTGTTCTTCAACCATCCAACTGTGGGTCCCTCCTTTTTTAAAGGGACTCACTCTTTAAAGTTGTAATAGCACAAGGGGCATTATTTTGAAATTGGGTAGTGCATCATCAGTTCCTCTTGTCATGTTAGTCATTGTATACCTTAGAGATATTTATAACTTGTCAGAAATGTCCGGATCAAATAGCCCATATCAGCTAACATTTTTTATTCAGGATTTTAACCCCTCGGGTATTATTTTTTGTCACTCAAATATCAAATGAATACACGTTAGACATGGCAAAATGTATAGAATTGTAAGAAAATTGGTTTCAAAACTGCAACATTTTCTTTGTTCTTTACAACATTTGTAGAGTTGCAGGGAATAATCTTTAAACCTGTAAAATGATCTCCACCAACAAGAGGGGTGTGAATAGTTTGTCATTAACACTGCTTGTGCCCATAGAAATAGACGTGCCACATGCACGGGATGTTCCCCAATGCTGGAAGGGAGCCTCCGAGGTAAAAGGTTTGTGAACCCCTGGTTTAGAATTCTCTGAGGGGCCCCAGGCTGCTCTCCAATATTCCATATGTTTTAGAACATTCAATTATCTCATCTCCTGCACCTTACAATTAATTGATCTTCTACACAAAAAAATATCTGATGATAGTCCTGATTACCCAAGAGGCATTATGAAACTCAGAATGGAGCGCAGGAAGCACATAAGAATGGCTCATGGGGATTAATCAAAAGACTGAAATGAAATGGTCAGAAAGGGCTGACATGTTGAGATCTGATAAAAACGTGTGCCTCCTGAATCAGATCATGTTAAAGCTCCATGTTGAAAAATGAAATTAGAAACAATTATGGCAAGTTTCTTTGTCACTAATTGGGTATTATTGATAACAGGCTGGAAAAGTGTTGCTGATAATGGTAGTAGGCTGGAAAGTTCAGGAAATTTGGAGGTTGCGTTAAACATGTGTATCCCATACATACGACTAATAAAACTTGAAACTTGAAACTAAATGCTTCATTTAAGCCCCACCACTGCACTTTAGTTCTACCACTGAATCCCCTATGTGATACTTATGCCTATAATAATTCAAAGCTCTGAGATGGCTAATGCATGGCGTAAAAACATTATATTTGATGTCTTTTATCAGATGGACAGTCGTTGCAGTGCCTTCACCACCATTGACAACAGCACATTTCCCAGAGGCACATTTCCAGAATGTCTCAAATCTCTACTACTGTCCATTCAGGTGAAATATAACTACAATAGTTAAATGTATTTTTTTTGTGCATATTCTAATGAGACCATGTTGGTCAGTATGCACTTAGCGTGTGTGCAAACTAGCAGCTGATGTGAATCTGTCTCCCCTGAAAGGACAGGACAGTAGTTGAACATCACTCTGCTCTCTCTGTAACACATAATTCTGCAGTTTGAAGGCACTGAACACCCATATAACATGTGCTGCCCTGTCAGGAGAATGTCCAATATGTCCCTGTCTGACACCTATTTCACATTATCTAGGCCTTTCAATATGATGTGTATGACATGATTTTAGATTTGTTAGGCCCTTTAGTGAGAGAACTCCCCCCCCCTCCCTCCCACACACACACAATTTGTTACAAAAGATCAATCCCTGACCCAACAAAATTGTCATTAATGATTGCCACATGTCTTACATTATTAATTATTAATATCCCAAAAAACACATCTATAATAATAGTTTGCAGTAAGTGCTTTTATATTGCTGTTTGGCCATTTCAGCACTTTCGCATGAACATTGACCCTTCATGTCAAAACAACCTCCACCCAACCAAAGCTTTCTCCCACTAAGACCCCCAATGTTGACTGTTTGTGGTTTTCTGCTTAGTTTTCTCTCATTCCTTTCCTATTGTCCCAAGATACCTACTAAAAGTAATCCTGAAATGTGCACCTGCCAGGATCAATAACTAGATCCTGCCCCAGGGAAACGAACAGCGAGGCTGCTGGGAGCTATGTGGTTTCCTGTTTCTGTTGGCGAGTCAGTTAAGCACTAAATGACCCCTACGATCTACAGTAATAAGGCAAGCACCAGCATCTAATTGCCTTTAATACATCACAATTATGACAGTAATTGTTTCTGACGGTTGATTGCATTTTTCCAAGCTGTAAAAATATTTCAGAACCCAAAACAATAAAAAGTGATATTCTCACCATTAAAAAGGAGTGATTAAAGCCATCCATTTTTGTTTCTAGTCGAGAGACCCGCTTGAGGTACCGCCACTAACAGGTGCGAGCATCAACACTATGGCATAATTGTCACATAATTCCACCCTTGACTTCATACCTACTGCAATCTGGGCTGAGAAATAGTCATAAGGGTAGGATTTTGCCTGTCAATTGCCTCTTTAGTCATTAATCAGAATCACTTATCTGTAAACACTCGCGCAAAAGCCCTCTTCTGCAGGATTGGAGTATTGTGATATAAAATACATTTAATATTTCTCAGTTAGGTTTATCAGAATTAGGGCACCTTGACTGCTCATTACTACTGACATCACAGATATTAAACGTATTAACTGTGAGTTTGAAATGAGTTGACCACTCCTGACCTGTAGGTATCATGGCCTATGAACAGTACATCATAATGATAGACTGTAACGGTTTTCTGTATGAGAAGGAGAGTCGGACCAAAATGCGGCGTGTCTATTGCAATCCATGTTTAATGAATTAACACACTAAACACAAACACTACCAAAACAATAAACTTAACAAAACCCGAAACAGCCTATACTTGTGTATCCTAACACAGAACAATGACATCAGGACACTAAGGACAATCACCCACGACAAACTCAAAGAATATGGCTGCCTAAATATGGTTCCCAATCAGAGACAACGATAAACACCTGCCTCTGATTGAGAACCACTTCAGACAGCCATAGACTTAGCTAGAACACCCCACTAGCTACAATCCCCACACATACACACCACATACAAAAACCCATGCCACACCCTGGCCTGACCAAATAAATAAAGATAAACACAAAATACTTTGACCAGGGTGTGACAGAACCCCCCCCCTAAGGTGCGGACTCCCGAACGCACCTCAAAACAATAGGGAGGGTCCGGGTGGGCGTCTGTCCATGGTGGCGGCTCCGGCGCGGGACGTGGACCCCACTCAATCAATGTCTTAGTCCCTTCTCCTCGCGTCCCTGGATAGTCCACCCTCGCCGCCGACCATGGCCTAGTAGTCCTCACCCAGAACCCCACTGGACTGAGGAGCAGATCGGGACTGAGGGGCAGCTCGGGACTGAGGCAGCTCGGGACTGAGGGGAAGCTCAGGAGTGAGAGGAAGCTCAGGAGTGAGAGGAAGCTCAGGCAGGTTGATGAATCTACCTGGCTGGCTGGTGGTTTCGGCAGATCCTGGCTGACTGGCAGATCTGGAAGAGTCTGGTCGACTGGCAGATCTTGAAGAGTCTGGTCGACTGGCAGATCTGGAAGAGTCTGGTCGACTGGCAGATCTGGAAGAGTCTGGTCGACTGGCAGATCTGGAAGAGTCTGGTCGACTGGCAGATCTGGAAGAGTCTGGTCGACTGGCGGATCTGGAAGAGTCTGGTCGACTGGCGGATCTGGAAGAGTCTGGTCGACTGGCGGATCTGGAAGAGTCTGGTCGACTGGCAGATCTGGAAGAGTCTGGTCGACTGGCAGATCTGGAAGAGTCTGGTCGACTGGCTGCTCTGGCTGCTCCATGCTGACTGGCTGCTCCATGAAGACTGGCAGCTCTGGCTGCTCCATGCTGACTGGCTGCTCCATGCTGACTGGCTGCTCCATGCTGACTGGCGGCCCTGGCTGCTCCATGCTGACTGGCGGCCCTGGCTGCTCCATGCTGACTGGCGGCCCTGGCTGCTCCATGCAGACTGGCGGCCCTGGCTGCTCCATGCAGACTGGCAGCTCTGGCGGCTCCTTGCAGACTGGCAGCTCTGGCGGCTCCTTGCAGACTGGCAGCTTTGGCGGCATCCTGCAGACAGGCAGCTCTGGCGGCTCCTTGCAGACTGGCAGCTCCTTGCAGACTGGCAGCTCCTTGCAGACTGGCAGCTCCTTGCAGACTGGCAGCTCCTTGCAGACTGGCAGCTCTATGCTAACTGGCAGCTCTATGCTAACTGGCAGCTCTATGCTAACTGGCAGCTCTATGCTAACTGGCAGTTCTGAACAGGCGGGAGACTCCGGCAGCGCTGTAGAGAAGGAAGGCTCTAACAGCGCTAAACAGGCGGGAGACTCCGACAGCGCTGGAGAGGAGGAGGGCTCCGACAGCGCTGGACAGGCGAGGCGCACTATAGGCCTGATGCGTGGTGCTGGCACTGGTGGTACTGGGCCGAGAACACGCACAGGAAGCCTGGTGCGGGGAGCTGCTACCGGAGGGCTGGGGTGTGGAGGTGGCACAGGATGGGTTAGACCGTGAAGGCGTACTGGAGATCTTGAGAGCGGTGCTGGCACAGGACGTGCAAGGCTAGGGAGGTGCACAGGAGGCCTGGTACGTGAGACTGGCACCATCTTAACCAGCCGACTAACACGCACCTCAGGACGAGTATGGAGCGCTGACCCAGGTGCCATCAAATCCCCGACACGATCCGTCGGGCGAATTCCATGTTTAAAACACCAACACAGCAACTCCCTCATTTCTCTCTCCTCCAATTTCCCCATTAACTCCTTCACAGTCTCTGTTTCGCTCACCTCCAACACCGGCTCTGGTCTCCTCCTTGGCTCCTCACGATAAACAGGGAGAGTTGGCTCAGGTCTGGCTCCTGACTCTGCCACACTCTCCCTGAGCCCCCCCCCAATACATTTTTGGGGCTGACTATGGGGCCTCCGTCCGCGCCGCCTTGCTTGCTTCGCAAACTCCATTCTCCTATATCCTTCCGCGCACTGCTCCATCGAATCCCAGGCGGGCTCCGGCACTCTCCCTGGGTCGACCGCCCACCTGTCTATCTCCTCCCAAGAAGTATAGCCCATACTGTACTCCACTTTGGGCTGTTCTTGCCTGTTGACACGCTGCTTGGTCCCTTTGTGGTGGGTGATTCTGTAACGGTTTTCTTCGTGAGAAGGAGAGTCGGACCAAAATGCGGCGTGTCTATTGCAATCCATGTTTAATGAATTAACACACTAAACACAAACACTACCAAAACAATAAACTTAACAAAACCCGAAACAGCCTATACTTGTGTATCCTAACACAGAACAATGACATCAGGACACTAAGGACAATCACCCACGACAAACTCAAAGAATATGGCTGCCTAAATATGGTTCCCAATCAGAGACAACGATAAACACCTGCCTCTGATTGAGAACCACTTCAGACAGCCATAGACTTAGCTAGAACACCCCACTAGCTACAATCCCCACACATACACACCACATACAAAAACCCATGCCACACCCTGGCCTGACCAAATAAATAAAGATAAACACAAAATACTTTGACCAGGGTGTGACATAGACAACCTATTTATATGAAGATATCGTTAATGCTCAAGTCCAGAGGAGCTGCAGAGCATTCTGATTGGCTTTCAGGTTTTGACTCAAACATCCATAGGCAAAGCAAGTTTGTTGAAGACTGGTATAGTATCAAACAGGACTGAAGTAGGACAATCGTGTGAAAGCATCCCCGAAACCCCCAAAACAATCATTCAAACGTAAGTGTTTCATCAAATAGTCGTCATATAGGAACAGGAACTCTGCCTCTGTTGCAGTTGCCATGATGGTAACATTTGTCAAAGCACCCACCATTGATTTCAGCACATAATTGTCTTGCTTGCATCACCAAGGTCATTCTCAGGTTTTATTGGAACTCCATGACCAATTCATGAGTGTTTTATGACTGAATAATAATGTCCCCATCATCAAGGTCTGTTTGATTGATTAATCATTCAAATTCAATTTCCATTCTATTTTGTTTACAGATGGCAGGTAAATTGTTCATAAATATTTATAATTTCATGATTGTCACCCACTTATACATTTGATAATCATAAAAAGTTTGCTCTACCCAGCAAATGTTTTTTTTTTGGGGGGGGGGGGGGGGGGTCTAAGAATGTTTGCAAAGGCTTTGAAATAAGTGCAGAACCTCAATGGGTCTCGTTTTATACACCGGCGTTGAGGGAACATTCTGTTTACTGCCCCAGAACATTCTGAAAACACGTTGGTGTTTTTGTAGCTTGGCAGTCATGTACAACATCTTAAACATTTTATATTGTTATTATAATATATATATATATATATATATATATATATATATATATATATATATATATATATATATATATATATATATATATTTGTTTTTACATTTTCCAGTCGGCACTCTCACAATGTTTATGGAGAGCTCTGCCAATAAAATAAAGCCATTTAAACATTAAATAAAGCAATCAGCAACCAATAAATAAATAGCAACATGGAACAGCTGTGTATGTCGGGAATAATATGCAATTAGGTGATGGCATTTTCTCTCAGTCATGACATTCCAGTGCACATGTCCTTTTGTTACTCTCATTAATATGCATATGCCTCCTGTGCTATCGAAACATTTGCTGGGGACGTAGTACTGAAAATGTAACTGGGGACGTCGTATTGAAGCAATGTGAGTGCTTAGAAAAGCTACTCCATGTTTGGGGATCGGGATTGGGATTGGAGAGTTTATCAGTCCCTGCATATATTTTGTATAACACAAGATTAAATCATTTTGGAATATGAGAACAATATACATCAAAGCTTCTTGCAAAGCAGGCTTCTCATTGTATTTGAAGAATTTTAGATTCCTTCTTTTGATGTGCCTCTCAAAGCCACACTGAGCTCTGTTCACTGTCTCCCATGTGCTTTCCAAGGGCTTAAATCAGAGTTAGAAGTCTTCCCCAGAATAACACTTTGACACAAAGTTAGAAACCCAGATTATGTTCAATGTCAGTGATAATAGTGCCTGTTGGTGCGGAGTGAATTCCTAATGCGGGAACATCAAACTAGTAATATTCCGTGCTTCTCTCTCTGGTTTTTCAACAACCACTTACATGGGAATTGCTTCACTCCACAGTGTTAAAATGCTACCATTCACTCCCCTGGCTCTCTTCTCTGCTTTGACTGCTCATTGATGGGGCTATGGATACGTTTGTGTTTGGAGGCAGAATGCATTTTTGCAGTATCATAATAAGAGGGTTATTGGTTCTTCATTCCAGCTCACCCACTGAGAGACAAGCTGCCATGGGATGTTCCTCCAGGATAGTTCAAGCTCCCCAGAGTAGCATATGATGTGCAACATCTGGAGAAGCTACTATAAGATCTGAAGGAAGAAGCCCCTATAAGAGCACATCCTATCCCACTAGCCTGGATTTTGAATCATCATGGTGCAGTGTGAATTAAGACTAATATTTTTTGTCTCTCTACGTACCCACTTCAGCCAGAACTTGGCTGACCTGGTCAATGAGGCACTATGCGAGTCTGGCCCTCTGGGAGTCAATGGTCTCTTGCATGGCCTTGAACCTGATCCCTAGGTTACTGTTCTGTCTGCAGCATGGTGTTGTCATGGACCATGTCGTTGATGCTCTCCATGCACCCCCACTCCCCCATATGCTTACCCTGAGACCAGAGAGAGCCCATAGGACTCTGGTAATTATAGTAGATATCAGGCCAATACAATTACACACTGTTATACCTCCCCTACGCTTGCCTTGATTCCAGAGGGACCAGAGATGTGTGTAGGTCATAGAGAAATATAGCCTGAAATCCCAACTAAATATCAATCCTTTTCACTTTTGTTTCAGCTATGTTCAGATGGATTCCAGGCTTACAGAAATGCAACCTCAATGGATGCACGGGCAGCAGTTAGTACATTTTAAAAGTTATATGGATCCATGCTGTGGTCCCGTGTGGCTCAGTTGATAGAGTATTGCACTTGCAATGCCAGGGTTGTGGTTTCAATTCCCATGGGGAAAAAGTGCAATAATGTGTGTGTGCGCTCTGTTTAAGAGCATCTACTATATTACTAAAATGTATCAGAAGCAAGAAGCCCCTTTAAGATCTGAAGCAAGAAGCCCCTTTAAGATCTGAAGGAATACTGTTTGAGTGAGGATCTCTGACAAGGATGTAAAGCAATGCTGGAAATAGTGTGCCATCTATGATGTGTGAACTTAAAATCTATTTAAATGGTTTTGGTATTTGGACGTCGATTTTGGTGAGAAATGGACAGTTCATTTGTCATTCTGGCATAAAGTAAGAGACTTAGGGCAGCAAAGTTGGTGTTGTGTCCCACTAAAACTTAACCAAGTTAACTAACAATGAAAATAATGGAATACACAATAATAGCTGTTTTCTAGCTCCCAAACAACAGTGTTTTCTTTTGGTGTAGAGGAGAGACACCAAGAACTCGGGAACACTTTGAAGTAAATGTGGGGATAGAATTGTTACGCCAGCTCGAAGATAATAAATATCAACGGACCTCTCACCAGGGCCTGCTATGCTTCATTGCCTCACCATGAAAATATAGCATGACAAAGTACCCATTGATACGAGATGATGGCATAAATACTGGCAACGAGGCCTTCTCCAAGGCCAGAAGCACAGAGAGGCGCCTTTACTAAAGAATAATTTTCATACCAGGACTATCCCTAAAGGGCTGCATACACCGGGAGCTGTTTTAGAGCAATTTGATAATAAGCCATACTTACAGTGATGTCAACACTGTCTTTTTTTCAGTTTCATTAAAGCTATTATGGCTGAATAGAACAGTTAAACTAGGGGAAAAAGTAGACCTCAAAGCTCCCAAGGCATTCGTTTATTAGATTTGGGAGAGTTATAATTTGGAAGAAGGTTGTATTTTTTTCAAGGCGGTTATAAAAATTTCACAGCTTAGCTGTTGCCTATGGTGTGTTGACTGCGATGCTCCGATTGCACTCAGCCGTAATACAATAACAATCTAAAAGTGTGTTTGGGCTACACTTGTAATAATCCTTTGTTTATCTTCTATCTAAAAAGCTTTTGATGCCGTCTTTGACGCCCATAGACCTGTCTTTGACGCCCATAGACCTGTCTTTGACACCCATAGACCTGTCTTTGACACCCATAGACCTGTCTTTGACACCCATAGACCTGTCTTTGATGCCCATAGACCTGTCTTTGACCCCCATAGACCTGTCTTTGACACCCATAGACCTGTCTTTGACGCCCATAGACCTGTCTTTGACCCCCATAGACCTGTCTTTGACCCCCATAGACCTGTCTCTGACGTCCTGGCGCTCATGGACCTGTCTGACTGGTTGAGTTGAAACATTAACATTTTAATGTATTTATTTCTTGTTTATGACTCTAAATCTGCTGTGAACAGCTGTTACTCATTCTTGGCCCTAGCCATCTTGATATAGTGGTGTGTTTACAGCATTGTGTTACAAGGCTATCAAGATCAATATCAGTCAGACTGACAGTCACAACTTGACAGGTTACTCTAAACAGCAAACCCCTTGTGTGGTTGTGTACCTACACATATATATACAAAACTATGTGGACACCCCTTCAAAATCGTGGATTTGGCTATTTCAGCCACACGCTGCTGACAGGTGTATAAAATAGAGCACACAGTCGTGCAATCTCCATAGACAAACATTGGCAGAATAATTGCCTTACTGAAGGACTCAGTGACTGTCAACGTGGCACCGTCATAGGATGCCATCTTTCCAACAAGTCAGTTCATAAAATGTCTGCCCTGCTAGAGGTGCCCCTTTCAACTGTAAGCACTGTTATTGAGAAGTGGAAACGTCTAGGAGCAGCAAATGCTGTCTTCGGTTGCAACACTCACTACCGAGGTCCAAATCGCCTCAAGAAGCAACATCAACCCACTAACTGTTTGTCGGGAGCTTCGTGAAATGGGTTTCCATGGCCGAGCAGCCACACACAAGTCTAAGATCAGCATGCACAATGCCAATTGCCGGCTGGAGGGGTGTAAAGCTTGGACTCTGGAGCAGTGAAAACGCGTTCTCTGGGGGGATGAATCACACTTCAGCATCTGGCAATCCGATGGACGAATCTGGGTTTGGGGAATGCCAGGATATCACTACCTGCCCAATGCATAAAGGCCAACTGTAAAGTTTGATGGAGGAGGAATAACGGTCTGGGGCTATTTTTCATGGTTCTGGCTAGGCCCCTTAGTTCCAGTGAAAGGAAATCTTAGGGCTAGCCCCCTCTTCAAAGAGGGAGACACTCTAGACCCAAACTGCTACAGACCTCTCTCTATCCTACCCTGCCTTTCTAAGCTCTTCAAAAGCCAAGTTAACAAACAGATTACCGGTTTGGTTTCAGAGCTGGTCAAGGGTGCACCTCAGCGACGCTCAAGGTCCTAAACGATATCATAACCGCCATCGATAAGAGACATTACTGTGCACCCGTATTCATCGACCTGACCAAGGCTTTCGACTCTGTCAATCACCACATTCTTGTTGGCAGACTCAACAGCCTTGGTTTCTCAAATGACTACCCCGCCTGGTTCACCAACTACTTCTCTGATAGAGTTCAGTGTGTCAAATTGGGGGGCCTGTTGTCTGGACCTCTGGCAGTCTCTATGAGGGTGCCACAGGGTTTAATTCTCAGGCCGAGTCTCTTCTCTGTATACATCAATGATGTCGCTCTTGCTGCTGGTGGTTCTCTGATCCACCTCTACGCAGACGACACCATCCTTTGAGAGTCAAATTTAATATCACCTCCACCTTACCTGTCACACTAGACCCACTTCAATTTGCTTACAGCCCCAATAGGTCCACAGACCATGCAATAACGATAACACTGCACACTGCCCTATCCCATCTGGAGAAGAGGAATACCATGTAAGAATGCTGTTCATTGACTATAGCCTAGCATTCAACACCCTCCAAGCTCATCATTAAGCTAGAGGCCCTGGGTCTCAACCCCGCCCTGTGCAATTGGGTACTGGACTTCCTGACGGGCCGCCCTAAATCAAATCAAATCAAATTTATTTATATAGCCCTTCGTACATCAGCTGATATCTCAAAGTGCTGTACAGAAACCCAGCCTAAAACCCCAAACAGCAAGCAATGCAGGTGTAGAAGCACGGTGGCTAGGAAAAACTCCCTAGAAAGGCCAAAACCTAGGAAGAAACCTAGAGAGGAACCAGGCTATGTGGGGTGGCCAGTCCTCTTCTGGCTGTGCCGGGTGGAGATCATAACAGAACATGGCCAAGATGTTCAAATGTTCATAAATGACCAGCATGGTCGAATAATAATAAGGCAGAACAGTTGAAACTGGAGCAGCAGCACAGTCAGGTGGACTGGGGACAGCAAGGAGTCATCATGTCAGGTATTCCTGGGGCATGGTCCTAGGGCTCAGGTCCTCCGAGAGAGAGAAAGAAAGAGAGAATTAGAGAGAGCATATGTGGGATGGCCAGTCCTCTAGCTAGCCCCCCGACACATAAACTACTGCAGCATAAATACTGGAGGCTGAGACAGGAGGGGTCAGGAGACCTTGTGGCCCCATCCGAGGACACCCCCGGACAGGGCCAAACAGGAAGGATATAACCCCACCCACTTTTCCAAGGCACAGCCCCCACACCGCTAGAGGGATATCTTCAACCACCAACTTACCATCCTGAGACAAGGCTGAGTATAGCCCACAAAGACCTCCGCCACGGCACAACCCAAGGGGGGGGGGGGGGGGGGGGCGCCAACCCAGACAGGATGACCACATCAGTGAATCAACCCACTCAGGTGACGCACCCCCTCCAGGGACGGCATGAGAGAGCCCCAGTAAGCCAGTGACTCAGCCCCTGTAATAGGGTTAGAGGCAGAGAAACCCAGTGGAAAGAGGGGAACCGGCCAGGCAGAGACAGCAAGGGCGGTTCGTTGCTCCAGAGCCTTTCCGTTCACCCTCCCACTCCTGGGCCAGACTACACTCAATCATATGACCCACTGAAGAGATGAGTCTTCAGTAGAGACTTAAAGGTTGAGACCGAGTTTGCGTCTCTGACATGGGTTCCATAAAATGGAGCTCTATAGGAGAAAGCCCTGCCTCCAGCTGTTTGCTTAGAAATTCTAGGGACAATTAGGAGGCCTGCGTCTTGTGACCGTAGCGTACGTGTAGGTATGTACGGTAGGACCAAATCAGAGAGATAGGTACGAGCAAGCCCATGTAATGCTTTGTAGGTTAGCAGTAAAAGCTTGAAATCAGCCCTTGCTTTGACAGGAAGCCAGTGTAGAGAGGCTAGCACTGGAGTAATATGATCACATTTTTTGGTTCTAGTCAGGATTCTAGCAGCCGTATTTAGCACTAACTTAAGTTTATTTAGTGCTTTATCCGGGTAGCCGGAAAGTAGAGCATTGCAGTAGTCTAACCTAGAAGTGACAAAAGCATGGATTAATTTTTATGCATCATTTTTGGACAGAAAGTTTCAGATTTTTGCAATGTTACGTAGATGGAAAAAAGCTGTCCTTGAAACAGTCTTGATATGTTCGTCAAAAGAGAGATCAGGGTCCAGAGTAACGCCGAGGTCCTTCACAGTTTTATTTGAGACGACTGTACAACCATTAAGATTAATTGTCAGATTCAACAGAAGATCTCTTTGTTTTTTGGGACCTAGAACAAGCATCTCTGTTTTGTCCGAGTTTAAAAGTAGAAAGTTTGCAGCCATCCATTTCCTTATGTCTGAAACACATGCTTCTAGCAAGGGCAATTTTGGGGCTTCACCATGTTTCATTGAAATGTACAGCTGTGTGTCATCCACATAGCAGTGAAAGTTAACATTATGTTTTCGAATAACATCCCCAAGAGGTAAAATATATAGTGAAAACAATAGTGGTCCTAAAACGGAACCTTGAGGAACACCGAAATTTACAGTTGATTTGTCAGAGGACAAACCATTCACAGAGACAAACTGATATCTTTCCGACAGATAAGATCTAAACCAGGCCAGAACTTGTCTGTGTAGACCAATTTGGGTTTCCAATCTCTCCAAAAGAATGTGGTGATCGATGGTATCAAAAGCAGCACTAAGGTCTAGGAGCACGAGGACAGATGCAGAGCCTCGGTCCGATGCCATTAAAATGTCATTTACCACCTTCACAAGTGCCGTCTCAGTGCTATGATGGGGTCTAAAACCAGACTGAAGCATTTCGAATACATTGTTTGTCTTCAGGAAGGCAGTGAGTTGTTGCGCAACAGCCTTTTCTAAAATGTTTGAGAGGAATGGAAGATTCGATATAGGCCGATAGTTTTTCATATTTTCTAGGTCAAGGTTTGGCTTTTTCAAGAGAGGCTTTATTACTGCCACTTTTAGTGAGTTTGGTACACATCCGGTGGATAGAGAGACGTTTATTATGTTCAACATAGGAGGGCCAAGCACAGGAAGCAGCTCTTTCAGTAGTTTAGTTGGAATAGGGTCCAGTATGCAGCTTGAAGGTTTAGAGGCCATGATTATTTTCATCATTGTGTCAAGAGATATAGTCCTAAAACACTTGAGTGTCTCTCTTGATCCTAGGTCCTGGCAGAGTTGTGCAGACTCAGGACAACTGAGCTTTGAAGGAATACGCAGATTTAAGGAGGAGTCCGTAATTTGCTTTCTAATAATCATAATCTTTTCCTCAAAGAAGTTCATGAATTTATCACTGCTAAAGTGAAAGTCATCCTCTCTTGGGGAATGCTGCTTTTTAGTAAGCTTTGCGACAGTATCAAAAAGGAATTTCGGATTGTTCTTATTTTCCTCAATTAAGTTAGAGAAATAGGATGATCGAGCAGCAGTAAGGGCTCGTCGGTACTGCACAGTACTGTCTTTCCAAGCTAGTCGGAAGACTTAGGTGGTGAAGGTAGGAAACAACATCTCCACTTCCAGATCCTCAACACTGGGGCCCCACAAGAGTGCGTGCTAAGCCCCCTCCTGTACTCCCTGTTCACCCACGACACAACTTTCCAACTTCTCCAATGCTGCCCCGTCGATGTGGATAGGGAAGTGCTCCCTCTGCTGTTTCCTGAAGTCCACGATCATCTCCTTTGTTTTGTTGATGTTGAGCGAGAGGTTGTTTTGCTGACACCACACTCCGAGTGCCCTCACCTCCTCCCTGTAGGCTGTCTCGTCATTGTAGGTAATCAAGCCTTCTACTGTTGTCTGCAAACTTGAAAGTAACCTCAGGAGGCTGAATGAATTTGGCTTGTCACCTAAAACCCTCACAAACGTTTACAGATGCACAATTGAGAGCATTCTGTCGGGCTGCATTAACGCCTGGTACGGCAACTGCACCGCCCACAACCGCAAGGCTCTCCAGAGGTTGGTGCGGTCTGCATAACGCATCAACGGGGGCAAACTACCTGCCCTCCAGGACACCTACACCACCCGATGTCACAGGAAGTCCAAAAAGATAATCAAGAACAACAACCTCCCGAGCCACTGCCTGTTCGCCCTGCAACCATCCAAAAGGCGAGGTCAGTACAGGTGCATCAAAGCTGGGACCGAGAGACTGAAAAACAGCTTCAATCTCAAAGCCATCAGACTGTTAAACAGCCATCACTATCACAGAGACTGCTGCCTACATACAGACTTGAAATCATTGGCCACTTAAATAAATGGATCACTCGTCACTTTAGTAATACCACTTTGATAATGTTTACATTGCATTACACATCTCATGTATATACTGTATTTTATACCATCTATTGCATCTTGGATATGCCCGCTCTGTCATTGCTCATCCATATATTTATACTTCTATATTCTTATTCCATTCCTTTACTTAGATTTGTGTGTATTAGGTAGTTGTTGTGTAACCGTTAGATTACATGTTAGATATTGCTGCACTGTCGGAACTAGAAGCACAAGCTTTTCGCTACACTCGCAATAACATCTGCTAGCCATATGTATGTGACCAATACAATTTGATTTGATCACCCATGCATAGTCACTTTACCTACATGTATATATTACTTTGTCTAACCTGTGCCCCCGCACATTGACTCTGTAGCGATTCCCCCTGTATATAGCCTCGCTACTGTTGTTTTATTGTTGCTCTTTAAATATATTTTTATTTCTATGATCTTATTTTTTATTTAAATGTTTTGATTTATTTTTTTATTTCAGCTCATTTGAGTAAATACTTTAACACTTTTTCTTACTGCATTGTTTTATGGGCTGGTAAGTAAGCATTCCCCTGTTTTATTTGTTGCATGTGACACATAACATTTGATTTGACTATGGTAAGTGCCTTATTAAGTGCCAAACTTAATTATCTGTCCCAATGATCTCTCCTTCCTTCCTCTGAAAGGAACTCATCTTAAGTGATTTAAATGGAAATTACTGGTATACCTTAAAAGACATATGGTGGAAAATCCCAATGGCCCATGCCTCCACCAATCCAATGTTTTTCGATGTGTGGGAAGTAGTGAACAAGTACACATTTCTGGAGAAAGGATAGGGTGCTTCCCAATGATCTATGTCATCTCTGTCAATTAGTCTGATTTCTTAAGTTACCAGAATGTGAGGACCGTGATTTTAAAATGATGATGGTTCTCTAGCTTGATGGGATGTGTCAGTAAAATCAATTGTATTCCCATTAATTTTTTTATCATCCACTGAACCTGTGACACTTATTTGGCAACACGCCAGAGATTAGTAAACTGAGGACAGTTAATGTAATATATGCCATTTAGCAGACACTTTTACAGTTATTCCAACATGAAGACATGGGACTACTTGAGAACACAAAGCATACCACCATCCAATGTTCCAATGGGGAGAACATTTGTAGACTTCGTCACAACTCCTGGCTATGGTTCTATTTTGAAGTGCGTCTTCGTTCTAAGTATATTCAATGACCCATCACAAATACCTTTGGCAAAGGGCTGTGCCCGTTGACTGTTTGCAGGCCAGATAAAAGCAAAGCAGCGTGACTCACCTGTGGTTTGCTTGTCCCTTTGCTTTTATGGGTTGATCGCCCACACACACCATGTGGGATCGAAGCATCCTCAAACGTGCGGAAAAGGGAGAAAGAGAGAAAGGGAGCTTAAAAAGAGGGGGGGAAGAGGATGGTGGGGGCAGTGATGAGCATTATGCTAGCGTGGGCACTCGAGTGGTATATTTTTCCCAACATTTTGTCAATTGAGCCTTTTAGTGCCTCAGACATTTCATACCGTTTGTGTTGCGCGGCTGTCTCTATTCTGAATTGGTCCGTGCTCTCATGCCTAGTTACTCTGTTCCATCTGCCTGCTCAATCCATGATCAGTCCAACCAGGCAATTTTATAAACTTGATCTCCGCTGTTAAAACCTGTTGAAGATATGGCAGACATACGCCCCCTTTGGAGAGATTGGGTACCCCTAGTAAACTGGAAAAAAAATCTGTCAAAAATTGTTAATATATGCAAATAAAAATTATTATTGGATAGAAAACACTCTAAAGATTCTAAAACCGTTGGAATTATGTCTGTAAGTATAGCAGAACTCACAGGGCAGGCATTCTTCCAAACTAGTTTTTGTGGCCATGAAAGTTGGAGCAACTTTGACGTCATGGCCCCCACCCTTCCCAACCAGCTATGATTCTGCGGACACTTTCTATCTCTTCCGCTAGATGTCCTCTTTCATTAGAGCTTCAAACCGTTCAAATCGCGCGAGAATTGACCCTATGGGAGTGAAATTAGTGCGTGCCACGAGAGAATAGGCTGTGCGTATGGGCGCGAATTGGTCCCAGCCATTCCTTTGTTTCCAGCACTGAAGAGAAGGGCAGATGATGGCCGATTGAATTGAAGTTTGTTTTGCACGTCTAAAACATCATAAAGCTTGCTTCTGCACTTAGTTTGACCTGTTTAGTCGACATATAATGTGTAATTTTGAAGTTTTGATGCGCAACTTATCCGGACCAGAGGACGTTTTGGGTGCATTTCAGCTGATGTTATTAGCAGTAGCTAATACAAAGACGCAAGACTTGAAACCAAACGATGTATTGGGTAAGTATGAAGCCTTCCAGAACATTCTGAACGAAGACCATCGAAGGTAAGGGAATATTTATGCTTAAATCTGTGTTTCTGTTGACTCCAACATTACGTGGAAATGTAGCTTGGAACTGAGCGCTGTCTCACAATATGGAATAGTGTGCGATTTCTGTAACGTTAAAAATAAATCTAACACAGCGGTTGCATAAAGAAGCAGTGTATCTTTCTAACTATATGTAGAACATGTATATTTAGTCAAAGTTTATGATGTCTATTTACGTTATCTTGCCGCGCTACATAGATTTCCTGCGGGCATTTTTGAGTAATTTCTGAAGGTGAACTCACTGTAAATGGACATTTATGGATATAAATGGCATATTATTGAAAAAAAAAAATATGTACTGTGTAATATGTCATATTACTGTCATCTGATGAAGATTTTCAAAAGGTTAGTGAGCGATTTATTTTTTAATCCTGCGTTTGTTGATTGCATGTTTTGGCTATTGAAATGAGCTGTGTCTGGTGGTGGTTTTACATATATATGTGCTATGTTTTCGCCGTAAAACATTTTAGAAATCTGACTTGCTGGCTAAATGAACAAGATGTTTATCTTTCATTTGAGCTATTGGACTTGTTAATGTGTGGAGGTTAAATATTTTTAAGAATATTTTTGCGTTCCATGCGCCACCGTTTCAGCTGCACGTGGGAGGGTTGATTCCCAATTGGGAACCAATATCGTAAACAGGTTAAAAAGCATCTAGACATTATCCCCCAATTCTTTTAGACTAGAATTTGGTTTTCAACATCAGAGATTTGTATAAACCTTGCTGTCGGTCTCTCTGACCTTTGCAACATTATTGTTACGGCTTCTAGAGGTAGTGGGTGGAGGAGTCAGGCGCAGAGAGCAGGGTAGTTCAAAGATGTGGATCTTTTATTTCCAAAAAACAGAGACGGTCACGCCACACACACAAGGGCGCATAAAGACCCAGTCCAACAAACAGGACAAAACTGTTCGGAAAAATGGAATCCACAAAATATTCACACACCCTAAACAGAAAAACAAGCCCGCACAAAAGCCGGCTGACCTACCGGGTTTAAACAGCCCACAACCAAAACCTAAACACGAAACAGGTGCAACTAATCAGACACTAAATTAAACAGAAAAGGGAATCGGTGGCAGCTAGTAGGCCGGCGACAACGACCGCCGAGTGCCGCCCGAACAGGAAGAGGCACATTCTTTGGCTGGATTCGAGACACTACCCCTCCCTGACGCGCGGCTCCCGCAGTGCCCCGATTCCGGCCTCGAGGGCGACCCTGAGGGCGAGGCGCAGGGCGGTCTGGGTGGAGGCGGTGGAAGTCCTTCAAGAGGGAAGGATCCAAAATGTCCCCCACAGGTACCCAGCACCTCTCCTCTGGACAGTACCCCTCCCAGTCCACAAGGTACTGCAGGCCCCTCACCCGGCATCTCGAGTCCAGAGTAGCTCGTACCGTATACGCCGGGGACCCCTTGATGTTCAGAGGGGGCGGAGGGACCTCCGGAACCTCACCTTCTTATAGGGGACCAGCTACCACCGGCCTGAGGAGAGACACATGAAACGAGGGGTTAATGCGATAGTAAGAGGGAAGTTGTAATCTATAACACACCTCGTTTATCCTCCTCGGGACGTTAAATGGCCCCACACACTGCGGCCCCAGCTTCCGGCAGGGCAGGCGGAGCGGCAGGTTTCGGGTCAAGAGCCCGACCCTGTATCCTGGTGCGAACACAGGGGCCTCACTGAGGTGGCGATCAGCGCTCTTCTTCTGCCGTCCACCGGCCTGCTTGAGAGCGTCCTGGACTGCCCTCCAGGTCTCCCTAGAGTGCTGTACCCACTCCTCCACCGCAGGAGCTTCGGTCTGACTCTGATGCCACGGAGCCAGGACCGGCTGGTAGCCCAGCACGCATTGGTGTGGCAACATATTCGTGGAGGAGTGATGGAGAGAGTCCTGGGCCAACTCCGCCCATGGGACGTACCTCACCCATTCTCCTGGCCGGTCCTGGCAATACAACCGCAGAAACCTACCCACTTCCTGGTTCACTCTCTCCACCTGCCCATTACTCTCGGGGTGATAACCAGAGGTCAGGCTGACCGAGACCCCCAGACGCTCCATAAATGCCCTCCAAACATGGGACGTGAACTGTGGACCTCGATCAGATACGATGTCCTCCGGCACCCCCGCAATCCCAGGATGACCTGAAGAAGGTAGTGCGTGAGCCCACCGAATTGATCAAGGACACCAAGCGGCACGTACCGGAGACCGGTCGGACACTGTGAAGGCGCAGGTTCCAACCGCAACGCCAGCTCGATGTCTGCGTCCACCTCCCATACCACCGGAGCCACCAGCCTAGAAGCTGGAAGGATGGGAGTAGGATCGATGGACGGGTCCTCAGTGTCATAGAGACGGGACAGCGCGTTGGCCTTAGTGGTGAGGGAACCTGGTCTATATAGATCGTAAATCTAAATCGGGTAAAGAACATGGCCCACCTAGCCTGATGCAGATTCAGTCTCGGATATACTCCAGATTGCGGTGGTTAGTCCAGATGAGGAAAGGGTGCTTACTGGCTTGAGGGGGCTGTCTCCAAACCTTCAGGGCTTTTACCATAGCTAGCAACTCCCGGTCCCCCACATCACAGTTCCGCTCCGCCGGACACAGCTTCTTAGAAAAGAAAGCACAGGGCGGAGCTTTGGTGGCATGCCCGAGCGCTGTGACAGCACGGCTCCAACCCCAGCCTCGGACGCATCCACCTCCACTATGAACACTAACGAAGGGTCCGGATGTGCCAACACGGGCGCGTCAGAAAACAACGCCTTCAACTGCACCTCAGCAGTCTCTAAGGTGCAGGGTAGAGTACCAGTTGGTAGCCGGCTAGTAACAGTGACTAAGGTGCATGGCAATGGAACATTTAGAATGAACGACTGGGTCACGTCTACAGATATTGAACAAAAATACTTTGTGACCGGGTTGCGACTCTGGCAACCTAACAGATAGAATTAACGATCAGCCGGCTTGGGAAGCAAGGAGTGATGTGTATAAAACCTGTATGACTATCAGGGGGTGTTGCAATGAAGCCATCGCGCAGCCATTTTGGTACTCCTTCATAAAAAATAGCTATAGAAATGCATTTTATTGACATGCTTATTCTATTACAGACATTGTAGAACTATAGTGAATACATCAAAACTATGAAACAACACATATGGAATCATGTAGTAATCAAAAAAAGTGTTAAACAAATAAAAAAATATATTATATTTGAGATAGCCCTATTTGGTAAAAGACCAAGTCCATATTATGCCAAGAACAACTCAAATAAGCAAAGAAACTACAGTCCATCATTATTTGAAAACATGAAAGGCCGTCAATGCGGAAATTTGAAGAACTTTTAGTTTTTTCAAGTGCAGTTCAAAAACCAAGCGCTATGATGAAACTGGCTCTCATGAGGACAGCCACAGGAAAGGAAGACCCAAACTTACCTCTGCTGCAGAGGATAAGTTCATTAGAGTTAACTGCACCTCAGATTGCAGCCCAAATACTAACACTACTAACATACATTAATAATAAGAGACTTGAATGGGCCAAGAAACACAAACAATGGACATTAGACTCGTGGAAATCTGTCCTTTGCTCTAACCGCAATGTCTTTGTGACACGCAGAGTAGGTGAACAGATGATCTCCGCGTGTGTGGTTCCCACCGTGAAGCATGGAGGAGGAGGTGTGATGGTGTGCGGGTGCTTTGCTGGTGACACTGTCAGTGATTTATTTAGAAGTCAAGACACACTTAATCAATATGGCTACCACAGCATTCTGCAGTGATACGCCATCCAATCTGGTTTGCGCTTGGTGGGACTATCATTTGTTTTTCAACATGACAATGATCCAACACACCTCCAGCCTGTGTAAGGGCTATTTGACCAAGAAGGAGAGTGATGGAGTGCTGCATCAGATGACCTGGCCCCCGCAATCACCCGATCTCAACCCTATTGAGGTGGTTTGGAATTGTTGGATCGCAACAAAAGTAGCAAAAAAGTTCTCAGCATATGTGGTAACTCGTTCAAGACTGTTGGAAAAGCATTCCAGCCATAGACCAGGACCACGCCATGTCCAGCAGCATACCAACCTGCATCCCACTGCTGGCTTGCTTCTGAAGCTAAGCAAGGTTGGGAGACCAGCTGCTGGGAGTGGTGTTGGAGGGCCAGTAGGAGGCACTATTTCCTCAGGTCTAAAAGAATATTAGTGATTGGGGACACTGCCCTGTGTATGGTGCTGTCTTTTGGAAGGGAGGTTTAACGGGTGTCCTGGCTCTCTGTGGTCACGAAAGATCCCATGGCACTAATCGTAAGAGTAGGGGTGTTAACCTTTCTGTCCTGGCTAAATTCCCAAGCTGTCCCGCATACCATCATGGTCACCTAAACATCCCCAGCTTACAATAGGCTCATTCATCCCCTCCTCTCCCCTGTAACTATGCCACAGGTCGTTGCTGTAAATGAGAATGTGTCCTCAGTCAACTTACCTGGTAAAATTAAAAAATAACTCCTCATGAAGCTGGTTGAGCCAAGAGTGTGCAAAGCTGTCATCAAGGCAAAGGGTGGCTACTTTGAAGGATATAAAATATATTTTGATTTGTTTAAAACTTTTGGTTACTACATGATTCCATATTTGTTATTTCATAGTTTTGATATCTTCACCATTAATCTTGTAACGTTCTTCGTCAGGTGAAAGAGAGGAGGACCAAAATGCAGCGTGATGATTATCCATTTTAATAGAATACTTGAACAACGAACAAAAAACAATAAACCGACAAAATGAACAAGACAAAACAGTCCCGTAATGTGAACACAAACACTGGAAACAGGAACAATCACCCACACCCCACAATACAAAACAGGCAACGACTAACACCTGCCTCTGATTGAGAACCATATCAGACCAAACACATCGAAACGGACAAACCAGACTGATTATTTCACTTCTAAGTCACTGTATCACAATTCCAGTGGGTCAGAAGTTTACATACACTAAGTTGACAGCTTGGAAAATTCCAGAAAATGATGTCATGGCTTTAGAAGCTTCTGATAGCCTACATCATTAGAGTCAATTGGAGGTGTACCTGTGGATGTATTTCAATGCCTACCTTCAAACAGTGTCTCTTTGCTTGACATCATGGGAAAATCAAAAGAAATCAACCAAGACCTCCGAAAAAAAATTGTAGACCTCCACAAGTCTGGTTCATCCTTGGAAGAACATTCCAAATGCCTGAAGGTTCCACGTTCAAATGTACAAACAATAGTACGCTAGTATAAACACCATGAGACCACGCATCCGCCATTCCGCTCAGGAAGGAGACGCGTTCTGTCTCCTAGAGATGAACGTACTTCAGCCAAGACCTGCAAATCAGTCCCAGAACAACAGCAAGGGACCTTGTGAAGATGCTGGAGGAAACAGGTACAAAAGTATCTCTATTGACATAACCTGAAGGAAGGAAGAAGCCACTGCTCCAAAACCGCCATTAAAAAAGACAGACTACGGTTTGCAACTGCACATGGGGACAAAAATGGTACTTTTTGGGGCAATGTCCTCCAGTCTGATGAAACACAAACAGAACTGTTTTGCCAGAATGACCATTGTTATGTTTGGAGGAAAAAGGGGAAGCTTGTAAAGCAAAAGAACACCATCCCAACCGTGAAGCACGTTGGTGGCAGTATCATGTTGTGGGGGTGCATTGCTGCAGGAGGGACTGGTGCACTTCACAAAATAGATGGCATCATGAGGTGGGAAATGATGTGGATATATTGAAGCAAAATCTCAACACATCAGTCAGGAAGTTAAAGCTTGGTCGCAAATGGGTCTTCCAAATGGACAAAGACCCCAAGCATACTTCCAAAGTTGTGACAAAATGGCTTAAGGACAACAAAGTTAAGATATTGGAGTGGCCATCACAAAGCTCTGACCTCAATCCCATAGTAAATGTGTGGGCAGAACTGAAAAAGCGTGTACGAGCAAGGAGTCATACAAACCTGACTTAGTTACACCAGCTATGTCAGGAGTAATGGGCCAAAGTTCACCCAACTTGTTGTGGAAGGCTACCCAAAACATTTGACCCAAGTTAAACAATTTAAAGGCAATGCTACCAAATACTAATTGAGTGTAGGTATACTTCTGACCCACTGGGAATGTGATGTAAGAAATAAAAGCTGAAATAAATAATTCTCTCTACCATTATTCTGACATTTCACATTCTTAAAATGACCTAAGACAGGTCATTTTTACTAGGATAAAATGTCAGGAATTGTGAAACTGAGTTTAAATGTATTTGGCTAAGGTGTATGTAAACATCCGACTTCAACTGTATATCTTGTCGAAGCATGAACTAGTATCAATAAATTAATCAAAACAACGCCTCATTTGGCTGCGTCACCAATTATTTCCAAGGTAATGTTCAGAACGTTTGCCTTAATCCCTTTCATAATATAGCAAGGGATGCTCTAATCAACACGGGCATATTAATTATGATGCACGGATATGAGCAGGCAGTGAGGGAACAGGTGTTGTTCATTGGGAAAGAAATGCATATGTGTGTTCAAATCAATATCAGTTTTTAACAAGTCAAACCTGACAAAAAAGTTGCATCAAATCAAATCAAATGTATTTATATAGCCCTTCGTACATCAGCTGATATCTCAAAGTGCTGTACAGAAACCCAACCTAAAACCCCAAACAGCAAGCAATGCAGGTGTTGAAGCATCAACCATATGACCTATACATATCATGTAACGCAGCACTTTACCTCTAACTAACTAACACATTGAGGGTGGCCAGCAGAGATAGTTGGGATGGGCTTAGGGACAAGTGGGAGTGAAGTTGCTGGGAGGATGGGAAAATGACGGTCAAAGTTAAAAGTAAAAAATATAGAAAAAAAAACTAACAAAAACAGTATGTTTAATTGACCCTAAAAATGTATGTTGTTACTTCCAATTCCTGTTTTCCCCTTGGCTGATGCCACACAAGAACTTGTACACACGTACACATGCGTGCATACATTCAAACATTTGCACGTGCATACACACACACACACGCATGTAAAAAAGTGCCACACATGCACACACAAACACATACAGTTAGCCTTGTGGAGGGGGAGGTTTTGTCCAGGGGGACTGTGGGCGGGGGGGGGGGGTCTTGGATGCTTGAGGGGCAGCTCTCTAGGGGAACTGTTGTGGGATCTTGGATGGTTGGTGGCCTGGCGGTTGGGAGCTTGGGCCGGTGGTCGAGAGGTCGCTGGTTCGCGTCCCCGATTAGACTGGTTGGGGGATCTGTCCTTCTGCCCCTGGATGGGGCGCTTGACCCTTGTTGCTCCGGTAGGTCGCTCTGGATGGAGTGTCTGCTAGATGACTGAATGTAATGTAAATGTTGAGCGGCTACAATGTATGTTTTAAAATTCAATTAATAAATAAAAAGCAGATTGGGGGTAAAACAATAATGTGCTTAATGATGATTTCATCATATCGCCTGGAACTTATTAAATGATGCAATCCAGTGGTAAGAGATCTTAATTAAAGTGTACAACAAAAACAACTAACGGGATGGATCTTATTCTCAGTGATTTCATATCTTCAAATGTGCCAGGGCAGCCATTCCTGTTTCTGTCCGCTTTTGGCGTATGCTATGTTTTACAGTAACCCCTCCCAAAGGAATGATAGACTCAACATATTTGCATGTGAACGCTGGAAACTCAAACGTGACATAAAAATAGATTAGAAGCATAGCATGAGACGACAGGGGCAATCACCTCAATACATTCAATATTGAATTGGTATGTCAGAGTTATAGAAGGTAGAATGCAACAACAACTAAAAGGACTATGCTTTGTATTGAAGTTTAGCCATGTTGCACTGACTTGACTGATACTGTGTTGAGGCTTTTGGTGGACTTTCAGAAAAAAAATCCATATCAAAATCCATATCAACACAGGTCATACGGGATTTAAGACTACCTCTGTTTTATGTTTAGGTTTTTAGGTTGACACTTCCGTATTAAGTCCTGGCACATACTGTACCCCAACTTAAACCAACACACCAGAACTGTAGAAACTCTGTCTAGGTGATTGAATAAATACTAAACAACATGATGGAAGGCATGGACAGGAATCAAAACCATGTGTCCAGATCCCTATGCATTGAAATTCCTTTTTCATTTTCTTCTTTATCTTTGATATTCCAAGTCCATGATAACGCATGGCAGTGTGCCTCTGTGCATCGTCACAGGGTCTCTGGATGCAAACACAGAGGCAGAGCTGACATTCTTTAATAATGCATGGGATCTGAGGTGCCATTCCAGTGGCAGGGTTGTCATTCACCAGGAAACACACCCATACACCTCCAGCCACGCAGACAGAGTTGACTTAAGCAGGCTGGGTTTGAAAGGGAGATAAGTAGCAGTGAAGTATGTATGGCAGGAGTTTTGACTAGAAAAAAGCTGGGAACATCCAGTGTTTTGCCCCAAAATGGTCTTAAAATAGACAGCCAAAGGTGTGGTGTATAGCTATGGAACAATATACAGCAGACCTGTCAGCAGTCCTGTAAGTATTTTAATCTTTGCAGATTAATTTAAAGATGTGTAATGATTTTATCTCGTTGACTGACCCACTGCAGGTTCTTTGGGAACTCAACATTTTTTTTTTGTGGTAACATTCCACGTCTTTCACTTCCACTTCTGAATGACTCTAATATGGACACCATGCAGTTGGGTATAATGTTGAGTGGCTACATAACAGTCCATAGAGGTCAATAACTTAAAATATTGCAATTAAAAATAACACATTAGACAATAAGGTAATCTATCCGTAAATAACTATTATTTGGAATTTCTGGTATGACTCATGTTCTAGTAGCCTACAGATCATTCAGTCGATGTTCACAAGGTCATTGGCTTGTATTCAAGAGACAAGGACAACAAGCGATATATTCTCATAAATCTGGAGTCTGGTAAATTTACTGGAATTTTTTTTTTTTTCGAAAGAATTATATTCACGGTGTAAAATCGACAGATTCCTTGAAGGCTGAAGGTTCAGAATTGAAGGAAGACATTGCAGTGTTTTATAATTCAGACATTAGCTTGGTTAATACATTTCAAATTTCCACCCAACAAACATATTGTTCCAAAGAAGCAACATTCTGTACATGTGGTGGTCACTGACTTTCCTAGGCCCTGTGAAAATGTGATGGTGCTGGTAGAATAATGTGATGATAGTGCCTATACCAGTGGCTGAGTGTGTGGTTCCACTGTGTGTGGTTCCACTATCCCAGATGGCCAACCCTACACAAGTCGGAACAAGCAAACCCTTCAACCAGCATGAGGCTTCACCAGACAGCCGTTGTCTTACCAGCCAAGGTCACTGTCAGAGGAAGACAGTTTAATATCTCCAGTGCTGACAGCTGAAATTGAATTGTTACCTTGTGAAATAGATATCACAAATTTGCGAAAGGGACATAGTTTGGGTTTGATCTTGACGGATCTCTTCAAAGTCTCACAACTCCTTGGGACCTAACTTTTGTGAATTTTGAGAATGGGGTACAGATTTCTTGCAAGGTCATTACAGAGAAAACCAAATGAAATGAAATAAAACCTGTCTTATGCAGCAGTGCACACACTGGCAAGTTTTTTGAGACTTATGCCAGTGAGATAAAAAGGTATGACATGAAATCAGGCCAGAGTTTTTGTCTTCAGCTGTGTCCCCGAAAGGCTTGCCAAGAAGCGTTACTGTTTACAGTTGGATTGATCAGTACGCAGGTATGATTTTCCACCTCATAGGTTACAGCTTTATTCTCCTCAAACAAGTTCTCTTTGTGTCGGGCAAAAAACTAAAGCGAGTGTTCTGTCAACAAAAGATGTACCCTGTAAAATGTACTAGGGGGGGGAGTCTTATTTTAAACTAGATTTCAACAAAAAATTGGATGGTTGATCTGACGTCGACTCCTCAAAATGGGCTCATTGTGCTGTCCTCAGTGACGTCTTCAGCAGTTGCACTTACGTAAGTAGTTAAGAGAATCCTTGTGTAAGAGACATTTGCAGCAGTTCCCACCAAAATCAACTGCCTCATTTCCATTGAATGAGATGTATTAAATAAACCAACTTATGTTGGTCGAATCTCCACAGAATAATTTTGTGTTAAAACTAAAAATATACATTACTTCTTCTAAGCTAGGTTCTAGAATGTAAACATTTTGTCAGGTGTCTTTTTAAAAACAAAGTATTGTCAGAAATGGTCAATATCTAAGAAAGCCAACAATAGGTCCAACTCTGTACTAAAATCATGCATCGAAGCTGATTGAATCTCAATGAGGTCCATCAGTTCCTCGTGTCTGTCAAATGATCATGTTGTATTCAACATTGTATTTTGTATCCCACAGGTGCACTGCAGGTCATGGATGTGTCACTTCTGATTGATAGCGTTGACTTGGCTGTCTGTGTGATTCTACTAATAGGTTTCAAGTGGCTGTTTGACAGGCTCAAGACACTGACAGGAATACGTATAAATAAATACCTCATAGAAAATAGACTTGTTAATTAGCAATATAATACATGGATTTTTCTTTTCATGTGCCACACAGTAATACACTACATTTGTAGACTTCTAGACTTGCAAATCATTAACCTCATTCAAAACTCATAGGTTTGACTGTCTTATGGTCAAAACAAATACACAGTACCCTAAATCATGAGCAGATGATTTCACACAACCCACCCATTTTGCACAATACACAGAGGATTGTGTTGATGATGGCGTGTTTAGAGATTGCATACAGAATTTTATGCATTTATGCATTTCTATTATTCACACTGATAGCTGTGGGTACTTCAACCACAGTACATGTATCCAATGAGTGACATGAATAAGTGTCATTTTAAGGAGGTAATGTGGGTGTGCAGAAAATCCCTCTACACATGTTGAGCATCGAGTACAGTGCCTTCAGAAAGTATTCACTGTCACGCCCTGACCTTAGAGATCTGTTATTCTCTATTTTGGTTAGGTCGGGGTGTGACTAGGGTGGGCATTATAGTTTTGTTATTTCTATGTTGTCCCGGTATGGTTCCCAATCAGAGGCAGCTGTCTATCGTTGTCTCTGATTGGGGATCATATTTAGGCAGCCTTTTCCCGCCTGTTTGTTGTGGGATCTTGTTTTTGTATTGTAGCCTTTTGCACTACAAAGCTGCACGTTCTTTTTGTTATTCTTTACTTGTTTTGTTGCTGGTTCACATGAATAAATATGATGATCACCTTCCACGCTGCACCTTGGTCCAATCATTCCAACAACGAACGTTACATTCACACCCTTTTACATTGCCCGCATTTTGTTGTCTTGCAACGTGGGATTAAATTGTTGTTAATTGTCTTTTTTTTTCACAGATCTATCCAAAATAATCTGTAATGTCAAAGTGGGAGAAAAATACATTTGTAAAAAACTTGTAAAACACATATCTTTATTAACTATTCAATCCCCTGAGTCAATATATGTTAGAATCACCCTTTGCAGTGATTACAGCTGTGAGTCTTTGTGGGTAAGTCTCTAAGAGCTTTTCACACCTGGATTGTGCAACATTTTCCCATTATTCTTTAAATTCTTCAAACTGTCAAATTGGTAGTTGATCAAATCAAATCAAAGTTTATTTGACATGTCCCCCGAATACAACAGGTAAATGCTTATTACAGGCTCTAACCAATGGTGCGGGGAAAAAAGGTATGTGTGTGTGTAGGTAAGTAAAGAAATAAAACAACAATAAAAAGACATTTGAAAAAAGAGTAGCAAGGCTATATACAGACACCTGTTCATCAGGCTTATTGAGGTAGTATGTACATGTAGGTATCGTTAAAGTGACTATGCATATATGATGAACAGAGAGTAGCCGAAGCGTAAAAAGAGGGGTTGGTGGGTGGTGGGACACAATGCAGATAGTCCGGGTAACCATTTGGTTACCTGTTCAGGAGTCTTTTGGCTTGGGGGTAAAAACTGTTGAGAATACTTTTTGTCCTAGACTTGGCACTCCGGTACCGCTTGCCATGCGGCAGTAGAGAGAACAGTCTATGACTGGGGTGGCTGGGGTCTTTGACCATTTTTAGGGCCTTCCTCTGACACCGCCTAGTGTAGTGGTCCTGGATGGCAGGCAGCTTTGCCCTAATGATGTACTAGGCCGTACGCACTACCCTCGGAAGTGCCTTGCAATAGCTGTACCAGGTAGTGATGCAACCGGTCAGGATGCTCTCGATGTTGCAGCTGTAGAACCTTTTGAGGATCTCAGGACTCATGCCAAATCTTTTTAGTTTCCTGAGGGGGAATAGGCGTTGTCATGCCCTCTTCATGACTGTCTTGGTGTGTTTGGACCAATCTAGTTTCTTGTTGATGTGAACACCAAGGAATTTGAAGATCTCAACCTGCTCCACTACAGGCCCATCAATGAGAATGGGGACGTGCTCGGTGCTCTTTTTCCTGTAGTCCACAATCACCTCCTTAGTCTTGGTTACGTTGAGGGATAGGTTGTTATTCTGGCACCACCCGGCCAGGTCTCTGACCTCCTCCCTATAGGCTGCCTCGTCGTTGTCGGTGATCAGGCCTACCACTATTGTGTCATCAGCAAACTTAATAATTGGTGTTGGAGTCGTGCCTGGCCATGCAGTCGTGGGTGAACAGGGAGCACAGGAGGGGACTGAGCACGCACCCCTGGGGAGCTCCAGTGTTGAGGATCATCATGGCAGATGTATTGCTACCTATCCTCACCACCTGGGGGCGGCCTGTCAGAAAGTCCAGTATCCAGTTGCAGAGGGAGGTGTTTAGTCCCAAGATCCTTAGCTTGGTGATGAGCTTTGAGGGTACTATGGTGTTGAACGCTGAGCTGTAGTCAATGAACAGCATTCTCACATAGGTGTTCCTTTTGTCCAGGTGGGAAAGGGCAGTGTGGAGTGCAATAGAGATTGCATCATCTGTGGATCTGTTTCCTGTAAGCTTCCGAGTTAGAGTCCCGCACCTTGAAAGCGGCAGCTCTACCCTTTAGCTCAGTGCGAATGTTGCCTGTAATCCATGGCTTCTGGTTGGGGTATGTATGTACAGTCACTGTGGGGATGACATCCTCAATGCACTTATTGATAAAGCCAGTGACTGATGTGGTGTATTCCTCAATGTCATTGGAAGAATCCCGGAATATGTTCCAATCTGTGATAGCAAAGCAGTCCTGTAGTTTAGCATCTGCTTCATCCGATCCAGTCACTGGATCTTCCTGCTTTAATTTTTGCTTGTAAGAAGGATTCAGGAGGATAGAGTTGTGGTCGGATTTACCAAATGGAGGGCGAGGAAGAGTTTTGTACGTGTCTCTGTGTGTTGAGTACAGGTGATCTAGAATGTGTTTCCCTCTGGTTGCACATTTAACATGTTGATAGAGATTTGGTAGAACTGATTTAAGTTTCCCTGCATTAATGTCTCCGGCCACTAGGAGCGCCACCTCTGGGAGAGTGGTGTCCTGTTTGCTTATTTCCTTATACAGGTGACTGAGTGCGGTCTTAGTGCCAGCATCAGTCTGTGGTGGTAAATAAACAGCCACGAAAAGTATAGCTGAGAACTCTCTAGGCAAGTAGTGTGGCCTGCAGTTTAATCACAATCTACTCTACTTCAGGCAAGCAAAATCTAGAGACTTCCTTAGATTTCGTGCACCAGCTGTTGTTTACAAATATGCACAGACCCCCCCCCCCCCCTCCAGAAGCTCTTTTCTTCCGTAGAAACATAATGTACAAAGTCATTTACAAATATTGCGAAAAAAAACACATAATTTCACAATTGGTTAGGAGACCGTAAAACGGAGGCTATCTCCTCCGGCGCCATTGCAAGACAACCATTTTTCAGGTGTTGCCATAGATTTTCAACTGTAACTCTGCTACTCAGTATCATTCACTGTCTTCTTGGTGAGCAACTCCAGTGTAGATTTGGCTTTGTGTTTTAGGTTATTGTCCTGCTGAAAGGTGAATTCATCTTGTCTGGTGGAAAGCAGACTGAACCAGATTGTCTTCTTCAATTTTGCCTATGCTTTGTGCCGTTTCAATTATTTTTTATCCTGAAAAACTCTGCAGTCCTTAAAGATAACAAGCATACCCATAACGTGATGCAGCCACCATTTTGCTTGAAAATATGAGGAGTGGTACTCAGTAATGTGTTGTATTGGATTTGCCCGATAAAATACTTCATATTCAGGAAAAAATTACTTTATTGCCTTCTTGCAAATAGTATCCATGTGTTTTTATTATTTGTATTATGGTGTATTGTGTGTAGGTCAGTGACAAAAACAAATATATTTAATCCATTTTAAATTCAGAATGTAACAACAAAATGTGGAAAAGGTCAAGGGGTATAAATACTTTCTGAAGGCACTGTGGCTCATCTGTGGTTGTCCAATTCAGCTGGAATTCAGAATAAACTAGACACCATCAGTTTCTTTAACCTTCAAATACTCAGTTTTGTGTTTAAAGTCAAGTCAGTGACAAAGTTATACGATAGAAATACTGATCACACCGAATTAACTGTGTATATTATTCTAATTGCATGTGACCTTGTGTTGTTTAAAATAACAAATTTAATTATTGAATGAATTAACTATGTATTTTATATTGACTGTTTATATGTTCATTTTCGTTGCTCTGCATCATTTGCATAAAATATGTAGTCTGCAGTTTTAATATTAATTGCGAATATCACTAAATTGCTTCTTCCTACAGCGGTACACCTTTATGCTGTGGCTATCTCTGTGTGACTTAACAAAGCATGGATGCCTCTTGCTGTTTCACGCACCAATCAAACTGTTCAGCCCTTCATGAAAGACACTGACGATCATTCAAATGATCCTTATCATTTACCGTTTCTCTGGCCCATTCTTAACAGAGATGGAGAAAGGGTAACAATGGTGAACTGTTTGGCACTGAACTGACAGGCAGACCTTTGATTTCTAATTGTGATACAGATCATAAGTGGTGTGCAGTGCACTCTTGGGAATGTGCTTTCTGTTTGCCTTGACTCTCAAAGTATAGGGCAATGGGTTTTCTGTTTTTCTCTGTGCTGTGAGGCTTAGGGGATAAAAATGATAGGAATCAGTGACATTTGGAGTGTCTAGATCCATTAAAAGGTGAGCGAGAATGAAATATGCAGCGAAAGATAGCTTGCAGAGAGAGGACTGTCACACATGACTGCAGCCACCAAGGCTGACTGTCCCTCCCCACGGCCCACTACCACTACATTTCATAAAGTACTTTAAAACAGAGAAAACTGATGAGTCTATAATCCTGATCCCAAACATTTCTGTAATGACGTCAGGATCTGACAATCAGACTTGTCTGGCAATATCAATTATATTACCAAAGCATTGTAAAAGCAACATGACACTTCACTGCAAAGATTTGGGAAGGCAACTGTGGTGTGGTACAAAATACCTGGTAGCTGTACTGTTGATGTTGTGAGTGACTCATCTGATACAGTAATATTAGGTGAATATTAGACTGGAGGTGTACAGTACCAGTCAAAAGTTTGGACACACCTACTCATTCAAGGGCTTTTCTTTTTCTTTTTCTATTTTCTACAATGTAGAATAATAGTCAAGACATCAAAACTATGAAATATCACTTATAGAATCATGTAGTAACCCAACAAGTGTTAAGGATTCAGACCCTTTTTTTTGAAGCAAGGATATGCAAATTATTAATATAATTTGAAAGGAAACACTTTGAAGTTTGTGGAAATGTGAAATTAATGTAGGAGAACATATCACATTATACCTGATAAAAGATCATTTGAACGAAAAACATGCGTTCTCCATATTTTTTCTTCACCATCTTTGAAATGCAAGAGAAAGGCCATACATTGATAGGATCCTAGTTGTAATTTAGATGTTGTCCAAATATGGTGTAACGGATGTGAAACGGCTAGCTTAGTTAGCGTGGGCGCTAAATAGCGTTTCAATCAGTGACGTCACTTGCTCTGAGACCTTGAAGTAGTAGTTCCGCTTGCTCTGCAAGGGCCGCGGCTTTTGTGGAGCGATGGGTAACGATGCTTCGAGGGTGACTGTTGATGTGTGCAGAAGGTCCCTGGTTCGCGCCCGGGTATGGGCGAGGGGACGGTCTAAAATTATACTGTTACAATGGCAGCAGTGTGTGTGCAAAATGTCAGACTGATCCAGTGAAAAATTACATCACTACACAATATTTTGTATCAAGTCTGCCAGGAGTTTGACTGAATGTGCTGAATTGGTCAATTTATAAATTTTCAAGTACATAAATGTAGACAACATACAAAATGCTATGGTAATAAAAATGTAAGTTCCTTACAGAAAAGACACTAACCTTCACACATCTAGATGGCCGGGCGGGGTGGGTGTGGAGCCAGAGATAGCAGTGGGGTCAAACTGTAGAACCCAGTTTTTTCAAACAAACTACACTTCATTTTATCTCTGGGACCCTCAAGATGACAAATAAGAGTAGGTACATTATTTACCTTCGGTGGTGAATGTATCAAACCAGTTGCCATGATAAAAGTGTTTGGTTGTTGTGCACTATCCTCAAACAATAGCATGGTATTTTTTGCTGTAAAAGCTACTGTAAATTGGACATTGCAGTTAGATTAACAGGACTTTAACATTTCTGCCCATATAAGACATGTCTTTGTCCCAGAATGTTGGCTGTTAACTTTTTATTTTTAATCCCTTTTTCTCCACTTTCGTCGTATCCAGTTGGTAGTTACAGTCTTGTCCCATCGCTGCAACTCCTGTACAGACTTGGGAGAGGCGAAGTTCGAGAGCCGCGCGTCCTCCAAAAATCTAACTCTGGGTCTTCCTTTCCTGTGGTGGTCCTCATGAGAGCTAGTTTCCCCATGGCGCTTGATGGTTTTAGCGACTGCACTTGAAGAAACTTTCAAAGTTCTTGAAATGTTCATGATTGACTGACCTTCATGTCTTAAAGTAATGATGGACTGTTGTTTCTCTTTGCTTATTTGAGCTGTTCTTGCAATAATATGGACTTGGACTTACACCAAATAGGGCTATATTCTGTATACCATCCCTACCTTGTCACAACACAACTGATTGGCTCAAACGCATTAAGAAGGAAAGAAATTCCATAAATTAACTTTGAACAAGGCACACTTGTTAATTGAAATGCATTCCAGGTGAGTACCTCATGAAGCTGATTGAGAGAATGCCAAGAATGTGCAGAGCTGTCATCAAGGCAAAGGGTGGCTACTTTGAAGAATCTCAATATATTTTTTAACCATTTTTGGTTACTGCATGATTCCATATGTGTTATTACATGGTTTTGATGTCTTCACTATTATTCTACAATGTACTGTAGAAAATAGTAAAAATAAAGGAAAACCCTTGAATGAGTAGGTGTGTTCAAACTTTTGACTGGTACTGTATGTTAACCTAAACGCATGAGGCCTAAATCTAAATACCAGGTTTTTAAATCTATCCCAGCTAGGTTTATGACTACATTGGGCTTCTGAGTGGTGCAGTGGTATAAGGGACTGCATCTCAGTGCTAGAGACGTCACTACAGACCCTGGTTCGATTCCAGGCTGTATCACAACCGGCCGTGATTAAGAATCCCATAGGGCGGTGCACAATTGGCCAAGCGTCATCCGGGTTTGGCCGAGGTAGGTCGTCATTGTAAATAAGAATTTGTTCTTAACCGACTTGCCCAGTTAAATAAAAAAATATAACATGTAACTAACTACACAGTCACGACTACATGTAACTACAGTAATGACTACATGTAACTACACAGTCACGACTCATAATGGCCATTTACTTAAAATCCAGCATCACTTGATGTAACATCAACTTAATGTTAGGTGTTGGCATTTAATATACAGAAAATATTGTCCTGGTCTTCTGAATGACAAGAGTCTTAAACACAGAAGTGGAGGATTGATAAGAGAAAAGTTAATTGGGTTACAAGCGATGCAGAAGAGATGGAGCGAGAGAATCGTCTCCCTTCGATTGTCGAGGTGACACAAAGATTACATGCAGAAAAGATGACACTGAGTCACCATGCGGAAAAGTGTCAACGCAAGCCAGGCCCGACGTCAATAATAACAAGGATTTGTTCCTGCTTACCCAAGGATCCCTGCCACATAACAACAACATTTCAAAAGACTAGCCTGGCTTGTCATTGTAATTCATCTCGAGAGCATATCAGAAATAATAACTATATCCTTGGAAGGAATTTGATTTTGTCAATGCTGTATAATATACACCGTACATGTCATATACACATATACACATGTCATATACACTTCAAATATACAGTACACAGTTTAGAGACATACTGTATTGTACATTAATTCCACATGGGCAAGTGTGAATTATTATTCTTAATGTGGAAATCAGGAGGCATTGTCAACCCATATTACACTTTAGTGCTTCTTGTTTACTTTAAGTTTCCACAATTTTCTATTTCAGACGCAGCTGGAGACTGAGATAGCTAGACAGCCCTCACAGCTCTCAATTCCTCTTCTTAAACCCTTCAGGCACTTTGTAAAACAGAGCAAGAAAGCGAACAATGGGGTGAATCATCCAATTCATGCATGCACAGTAACAACGCTGAGCCGTGTCACATGTCATTTTCTGTAGGAACCAAAGCAGAGTTGTCAAAAATCAATGGTTTTAGCAGGACATCAGAGGTGGTGGATTTTCCCTGAATTTTTTTTCACTATTCTTACATCAATACATCATAGTTTGAGTGAGAGTTTTACATGTCAAAGCCATCATGTAGGTCAGTGTTTCCCAACCCTGGTCCTCGAGTACCCCCAACAGTACACATTTTTGTTGTAGCCTTGGACAAACACACCTCATTGAGATTGATGATTAGTTTACAAGTTTAATCAGGTGTGCTTGTCCAGGGTTACAATAAAAATGTGTACTGTTGGGGCTACTGGAGGGCCAGGGTTGGGAAACACTGGTGTAGATGTCCACTATGTCTTTGTGTTAGTCTATGTCTACATATTCCATCTTCACTTTCAACTTATAGACATCAATAAAAATGTAAATTTCTTTCGACCCAGAACATTTTCAGGAAACAAATATAGAAAATCAAACACCAGCAATGAAGTTTGTTTTTCCTCTAGTAGCTGTTTGTTTACTTGAGACTTCCCTGCAACTAACAGAACTGAACTCATGAATAAACAGTTTATGTGTTGAACATCCTTTATGATCGGTGGATTTAAGATCTAAGGAATACTTTGGCAAAGAGTAGAGTGTAATTCTACAAAGAAAGGAGCCATTGCTATTTCCACTGCTGTTCACTATTATCTGTGTGTGTGTCCACTGCTTACTACTTGTTATATTTTGTTAACATGGAAAATGGATGCAGTTCATATCAAGCTTTATCTCATCCTTACGAGTATCATATAACTAATAGCAATTACACCGAACAGAACTATAAACGCAACATGCAACAATTCATATAAGGAAATCAGTGAATTAAAATAAATTAATCAGGCCCTAATCTATGAATTTCACATGAACGGGAATACACATACGCATCTGTTTGTCACAGATACCTTAAAAAAAGTGTGTGGCCACCATTTGCCTCACGCAACGCAAAATCTTCTTTGCGTGGAGTTGATCAGGCTGTTGTTTGTAGCCTGTGGAATGTTGTTCCACTTCTCCTCAATGGCTGTGCGAATATGCTGGATGTTAGCCGAAACTGGAACACGCTGTTGTACACATTGATCCAGAGCATCCCAAACATGCTCAATTGGTGACATGGCTGGTGAGTATGCAGGCCATGTAAGAACTGGGACATTTTTTGCTTTCAGGAACAGTGTACAGATACTTGAGACATGGGACCGTGCATTATCATGCTGAAACATGAGGTGATGGTGGTGGATGACTGGAACGAGTATGGGCCTCAGGATCTTGTCACGGAATCGCTGTGCATTCAAATTGCCATTCATAAAAGGCAATTGTGTTTGTTGTCTGCAGCTTATGCCTGCCCATACCATAATCCCACCACCACCATGGGGCATTCTGTTCACAACGTTGATCAGCAAACCCACTCGCTCACACTCCGTCATACACTTTGAAGAGCACACTTCTCCAGTGTGCCAGTAGCCATTGAAGGTGAGCATTTGCCCACTGACACACAAGATCCTGGTAAGGACGACGAGCATTCAGATGAGCTTCCCTAAGATGGTTTATTCAGTTGTGCAAACCAACAGTTCCATCAGCTGTCCGGGTGGCTGGTTTCAGACGATTCCGCAGGTGAAGGGCTGTCTTAGTTACACGTGGTCTGCGGTTGTGATACCAGTTGGAGGTACTACCAAATTCTCTAAAACTACGTGGAGGAGGCTTATGGTAGAGAAATTAACATCAAAATTCTCCGGCATCGGCTCTGGGGGACATCCCTGCAGTCAGAATGCCAAATGCACACTCCCTCAAAACTTGAGACATCTGTGGCATTGTGTTGTGTTACAAAACTGCACACTTTAGAGTTGCCTTTTACTGTCCACAGCACAATATGCACCTGTGTAATGTACCCACAGTATTAGACTTAAAACAAATCTTCCAGTGATCATACACCGTTTACCAGGGGGCAGGGCTACCGACGTTAAGGTTAATCTGAAGATGGTGCTGGCTGAAGCTAAAACTGGAGAGTGTAGAGAGTATAGGATATTGTTATCCACGTCGGCAACAACGATGTTAGGATGAAACAGTCAGAGGTCACCAAGCACAACATAGCTTCAGCGTGTAAATCAGCTAGAAAGATGTGTCGGCATCGAGTAATTGTCTCTGGCCCCCTCCTAGTTAGAGGGAGTGATGAGCTCTACAGCAGAGTCTCACATCTCAATCGCTGGTTGAAAACTGTTGTTTTCTGCCCCTCCCAAAAGATAGAATTTGTAGATAATTGGCCCTCTTTCTTGGACTCACCCACAAACAGGACCAAGCCTGGCCTGTTGAGGAGTGCCTGAGTCCATCCTAGCTGGAGGGGTGCTCTCATCTTATCTACAAACATAGACAAGGCTCTAACTCCCCTAGCTCCACAATGAGATAGGGTGCAGGCCAGGCATCAGGCTGTTAGCCAGCCTGCCAGCTTAGTGGAGTCTGCCACTAGCACAGTCAGTGTAGTCAGCTCAGCTACCCCCATTGAAACTGTGTCTGTGCCTCAACCTAGGTTGGGCAAAACTAAACATGGTGGTGTTCGCCTTAGCAATCTCACTGGAATAAAGACCTCCTCCATTCCTGCCATTATTGAAAGAGATTGTGAAACCTCACATCTCAAAATAGGGCTACTTAACAAGGCGATCCCCGAGGGGAACTCCACCCCCGCATTCAGCTGAAAAGGTTGCGCAGGGAATTCAAAAATATTCTTTAGAAATATTTAACTTTCACACATTAACAAGTCCAATACAGCAAATGAAAGATAAACATCTTGTTCATCTACCCAACATGTTCGATGTTCGTTTTTAAACGTTTTACAGCGAAAACACAACGTATATTTATGTTAGACCACCACCAAATCAAAGGAAAAACACAGCCATTTTTTCCAGCCAAAGATAGAGTCACAAAAGCAGGATTAGAGATAAAATTAATCACTAACCTTTTGAAAATCTTCATCAGATGACACTCATATGACATGTTACACAATACATTTATGTTTTGTTTGATAATATGCATATTTATATCCACAAATCCCGGTTGACATTGACACCATGTTCAGAAATGCCTCCAAAATATCCGGAGGAATTATAGAAAGCTACGCCAGATAACAGAAATACTCATCATAAACTTTGACTAAAGATACATGTTCTACATATAATTAAAGATACACTGGTTCTTAACCTTTCTGATCTCCCCATCCCGGATCCGGGTTCGTGAATACAGACTCAAGCTCATTACCATAACGCAACGTTAACTATTCATGAAAATCGCAAATGAAATGAAATAAATATGCTAGCTCTCAAGCTTAGCCTTTTGTTAACAACACTGTCATCTCAGATTTTCAAAATATGCTTCTCAACCATTGCAAAACAAGCATTTGTGTAACAGTATTGATGGCTAACGTAGCATTTAGCATTAACATTCAGCTGGCAACATTTACACAAAAAAACAGAAAAGCATTCAAAAAAATCATTTACCTTTGAAGAACTTCAGATGTTTTCAATGAGGAGACTCTCAAATAGCAAATGTTCAGTTTTTCCTGAAAGATTATTTGTTTAGGACAAATCGCTCCGTTTTCTGCGTCACGTTTAGCTATGAAAAAAACCCTGTATCCAGGATTGTGTAAATCTATCAGCAAGCTCATTAGCATAACACAACGTTAACTATTTATGAAAATCGCAAATGAAATGAAATAAATATGCCATCTCTCAAGCTTAGCCTTTTGTAAACAACACTGTCATCTCAGATTTTCAAAATATGCTTCTCAACCATAGGAAAACAATAATTTGTGTAAAAGTAGCTAGCTAGAGTTAGCATTTCGCGTTAGCATTTAGCGTTAGCATTAGCGTTAGCATCCAGCACGCAACATTAACAAAAACATAAAAGCCTTCAAATAAAATCATTTACCTTTGAAGAACTTCTGATGTTTTCAATGAGGATACTCTCAGTTAGATAGCAGATGCTCAGTTTTTCCAAAAAGATTCCTTGTGTATTAGAAATAGCTCCGTTTTATACATCACATTTGGCCACCAAAAAAAATCCATAAATTCAGTCCTCAAAACGCAAACTTTTTTCCAAATTAACTCCATAATATCGACTGAAAACATGGCAAACGTTGTTTAGAATCAATCATCAAGGTGTTTTTCACATATCTCTTCATTGATACATCGTTCTTGGACACATGCTTTCTCCCCTGAATCAAATGGTAAAGTGGAAGCAGCTGGCAATTGCGCACCGAATTCGACGCAGGACACCAGGCGGACACCTGGGAAATGTAGTCTCTTATGGTCAATCTTCCAATGATATGCCTACAAATACGTCACAATGCTGCTAAGACCTTGGGCGAACGACAGAAAGTGTAGGCTCATTCGTTGCGCAATCACAGCCATATAAGGAGAGAATGGAAAACAGAGCTTCAGAAATTCTGCTAATTCCTGGGTGATGCATCATCTTGGTTTCGCCTGTAGAATGAGTTCTGGGGCACTTACAGACAAAATCTTTGCAGATTCTGAAACTTCAGAGTGTTTTCTTTCCAAAACTGTCAAGAATATGCATAGTCGAGCATCTTTTCGTGACAAAATATCGCGCTTAAAACGGGAACGTTTTTTATCCAAAAATGAAATAGCGCCCCTAGAGCTCTAACAGGTTAATGCAACTGCTCAGATTTTTTTTAAACGTTACGAAAAAGCCTACCATGCAATAATCTGAGACAGCGTTCAGACGTAAAAGTATTTCTCCACCATGTTGGAGTCAACAGAAATACTATAAATAAATATTAAACATAAATATTCCCTTACCTTTGATGATCTTTCATCAGAATGCAGTGCAAGGAGTCCTAGTTCCACAATAAATCTTCGTTTTGTTCCATAATGTCCAATACTAGTGTCCAATTAGCTGCATTTGCTAGCACTTTCAGCTCACGTGCCCAAAAGCTGACGCTGGTCCAGGACAATTCGCACGAAAACTTCAAAAATATATATTCCAGGTCGAATAAACTGGTCAAACTAAGTAGAGAATCAATCTTCAGGATGTTATTTTCATATATATCCAATAACGTTCCAACCAGATCATACGTTTTCATCTGCAGCCAAATGGAACGACGGTGGCACCCACAGAGAAATGCGCCACAGGGAAATTGCATTCTGACAAGACCGTGACTATTTCCCCTCCCATTCGGTCAAAGTTCACACCAGAAGCTCCATTACACGTTCTACTGAATGAGGACATCCAGTGGAAGGCGTAGGAAGTGCTACTAGATCCATATCTTGTTGGGAAAGGAAGGGAAGATGACGTCAAATTTGACCCACATTCAGAATTTCACTTCTTGTTTGGAAGATTGCCTGCCCTATGAGTTCTGCTATACTCACAGACATAATTCAAACAGTTTTAGAAACTTCAGAGTGTTTTCTATCCATTAGTAATAATAATATGCATATATTAGCAATCTAGGACAGAGTAGGATACAGTTCACTATGGGCACGCAATTCATCCAAAGTGAGAATACTGCCCCCTATCCCCAACAAGTTTTAATGTTAGATCCGTCACTTCCAAGGCAGTTATAGTCACTAATCATAATCTTGACGTGATTGGCCTGACTGAAACATGACTTAAGCCTGATGAATTTACTGTGTTAAATGAGGCCTCACCTCCTGGTTACACTAGTGACCATATCCCCCACACATCCCGCAAAGGTGGAGGTGTTGCTAACATTTACGACAGCAAATTTCAATTTACAAAAAAAACAACATTTTCGTCTTTTGAGCTTCTAGTCATGAAATCTATGCAGCCTACTCAAACACTTTTTATAGCTACTGTTTACAGGCCTCCTGGGCCATATACAGCATTCCTCACTGAGTTTCCTGAATTCCTATCGGATCTTGTAGTCATGGCAGGTAATATCCACATTTTGGGGACTTTAAAAACTTATTTGGGATAGGTGGGGCACTAGCGATCTTCCTCTTTTTGCAATCCCAAGGGTCCCAGCTACACAACAAATGGTTGTTTTGTTCGATAAAGGAAGCCATAAGAACTGCAATCTGGGAGGTATTCCCTTGAATCTACCATGTAAAAAACTGTCAGCCGATATCAAATCTCCCATTCATCTGAAAAAAAAATGAAAAAGCTGTTGCACAGCAACTCACTTCCATCCTGAAGACAAGCAATGTATACGAAACGCTTCAGTTTGGTTTTAGACCAAATCATAGCACTGAGACTGCACTTGTGAAGGTGGTAAATTACCTTTTAATGGCATCAGACCGAGGCTCTGCATCTGTCCTCGTGCTCCTAGACCTTAGTGCTGCTTTGATACCATCGATCACCACATTCTTTTGGAGAGATTGGAAACCTAAATTGGTCTACACGGACAAGTTCTGGCCTGGTTTAGATCTTATCTGTCGGAAAGATATCAGTTTGTCTCTGTGGATGGTTTGTCCTCTGACAAATCAACTATAAATGTTGGTGTTCCTCAAGGCTCCATTTTAGGACCACTATTGTTTTCATTACTTATTTTACCTCTTGATGATGTAAGAAACATAATGTTAACTTTCACTGCTATGCGGAAGACACACAGCTGTACATTTCAATGAAACATGGTGAAGCCCCAAAAATGTCCTCCCTGGAAGCCTGTGTTTCAGACATAAGGAAGTGAATGACGGCAAATGTTCTACTTTTGAACTCGGACAAAACACATCTAGATGCTTGTTCTAGGGCCCAATATACAAAGAGGTCTTCTGTTGAATCTGACAATGAATCTTGATGGTTGTACAGTCGTCTCAAATAAAACTGTGAAGGGCCTTGGCATTACTCTGGACCCTGATCTCTCTTTTGACGAACATTGCAAAAATCTGAAACTTTCTGTCCAAAAATAATGCAGAAAAATGTATCAATGCTTTTGCCACTACTAGGTTAGACTACTGCAATGCTCTACTTTCCGGCTACCTGGATAAAGCACTAAATAAACTTTAGTTAGTGCTAAACACGGCTGCTAGAATCTTGACCAGAACCAAAGAATTTGATCACATTCCATACTCCAGTGCTAGCCTTTGGCTTCCTGTTAAGGCAAGGGCTGATTTCAAGGTTTTACTGCTAACCTACAAATAATTACATGGGCTTGCTCCTACCTATCTTTCCGATTTGGTCGCAGGCCTCCTTACTGTCCCTAAAATGTCCAATCAAACAGCTGGAGGAAGGGCTTTCTCCTATAGAGGTAAATTTTTATGGAATGGTCTGCCTATCCATGTGAGAGATGCAGACTCGGTCTCAACCTACTTCTTGTGACTCTCAAACCCGGATCCGGGAGCGTAATCATCGCCTGACACGAATTAGCATAACGCAACGGATATAAATCTTCCTAGAAAATATTCCTATTCATGAAAATCACAAGTGAAATATATTGTTAATCACCCTGTCATCTCAGATTTTCAAAATATGCTTTACAGCCAACGCTAGACAGGCATTTGTGTAAGTTTATCATAGCCTAGCATGGCATTATGCCTTGCTAGCAGCAGGCAACCTTGTCACGGAAATCAGAAAAGTCATATATTATATGAAATTATATTATATATATTATATTATATGAAACATATATTATATTTTTGTTCATTGTAGATACCTAAAATAGTTAATAAAAGCTTTGCCCTAACTTCAAATTCAACCCATCAGTAGTTCAGCAATGCCACTCAGATGAAATTTGACATAAAACATACACCTAGAAAGAGAAGAGGTCGACAGTTTGCTTTAGGAGATGTATTCCTGACATTGATGATGGAAAAGGAACACCAAGTATAGTAACAGAAGACGTCAGAGTGCATCTAGTATTCTTTACTGGTGGGTAGATCTGACCAAGACCCCAGAGCACTTTAACACAACTTGTCTTTGCTCTGAGACTGGCAGAGCAGGGGGTGGTTGGCAGCTTGCCCTTGGCTGATGAGGTGTCAAGTGTGTGTGTGTGTGTGTGTGTGTGTGTGTGTGTGTGTGTGTGTGTGTGTGCGCGTTCGTGTCAGGGTTAGCAGATCACATGAGCTGTGAATCTGTCATTTTCAAAATATCCTATGTCCTATATCGGCAATCAAACTGATCTGACAGGGACAGACAAGAGAAAGACATACAGTGAGAGTGTACTGCAAGGTCAGTTGGAAAGATCAAAATGTTTCATGTCTTTAGTAGCCTTGGCCTTATCAATGAGAAGGGAGTAGAACTACCATGTGTCAAGGAAGGTTGATTTCACCCTCTGATGAGTATAACCCCCCTGCTTCAAGAGACGTTTCAAGGCTGTTGTTTTTCCAATTAGAAAAATAGGATGTTTTGGTTGAGCAGTTAGCTTGTAAAAATACAAGAGGAGTGGGAATTGCCCCCACTATCAGAAAGAAAAAGAGAAAAAGGATTTCACCTGAAAAAGGAAAATTGGACAGTCAAAGTCCGTGGGATATGTACATATTGAAATACAAACAATGGTTGACTGTATATAGCACTCATCCAGGTGCTTCATATGCTTGATAGTATAACGTCAAAATCAGGTCAAAATGCATCTCTATTAATAAAGTAAAGTAACTAAGCAGATAGTATGGCCCTCATGAACTATGGACCAGAAACAACATCACCTCAGTCTCTGGCTTTTGAAGTTACCCACTGGCACGAAAAGCATAATCGCCAAGCATCATATTTTGGTGGACGTTTTAGAGACACCAGAGTGGAAGACAAAGTTATTCTCTTAAGGTATTCTACAAAATAAATCCACAGAGACAAAGAAAACGTTGCGTCTTAAATTGCTTGTCAACTTTATTCAATAAATGTATTTTAGTTCATCGGAGAGGGGAAAAAATCTCTTCAGTGAGTCTCCAATCTATTCTGGTGTGGGGTATAAATCATGGGAAACATGCTTAGAATACATCAATTTGATATTTTTATGCCATTTTTACGGCAGAGGGAGAAATATATTTAAATGTGAGAGTTGATGCATTAGAATGGATGGATTCCTGACTGGCATTGTGCATTCCCATGGCAATCGATCATAGGCTTTATCCCACTTGTCTAATTCGTTGAACTCGTCGTAAAGGTCCAAAGCTGCTGTCGAAGGGAACAAAAGCGAAGTGGTTGTTTTCTAGCCAGTAAACTCAGAGGCTTGCTCTGTTACAGATCCATACTTATCTTTTAATAGGCTTCTGTATTTTCCAAATTTTGTGTCACATTTTACGAAGTTTCACTTCAGCATGGTTTGTTAACCCATGGGTACTGGAGTGGAGTACAGTCAGAATAACTGAATATACCAGAAGGGATTGGTGCACAATGTGCAGGGTAATTTCTGTAATATCTGTAATTTCAGCTGTAACGTATGGGTGTAATTCAATCTCATTCAAGAGTGACTACACCCTAAAAAATTAGGGGTTCAACTAGGGTTCTTCTAAGATCCTCAAAGTTCTTCGAAGAATCTTAGGGTTCTTGGCACTGAAAATAGCCCCCAAAAGGTTCTTCCAAGAACCTCGTAGGAGGAGGGGTTCATCGAGAAACATGCTTAGTTTGTGAGGGTTCTTGCAGGAACCCTACTGCCCAACTGAAACATTTGGATTTGAATTTGGAAGGACAGCAGGTGCAGGCACTTTACTGAAAACCGTAAAGATCTCCTCAATTTAAGGTAAGGTTTGTTCCTTGTATGATCTAAAATTATATTGTTTTATGATGATACCATCTCTCTATTTGTGCAAATCCCTCTAAAACAGAAACTGGACACAGTTCAATGGATATCAATCAACAGAGGTAAGAATATGTAGGCTATAAGAATATGTTGAGGGCTAGCTTGTTTTGGGTGCAGATGACTGAACTGCTCACTTTTGTGTCTGTGTCTGCAGGTATACAGACAAGGAGGCATACAAAGGTATGTCAATTGTTATTGGTATGTTATGCAGATCTTATTTACCACCCTCCTCCCTTACCTCGTCAATGAATATACCATAGGCCTCTACATTATGAACAAGGTGTGTGTACGAAGACCATTATCAAAACTGTTTTTTTTTATTCACAACAAAAACCAAGGTATGAATACTGTTGTGTGCATGTTTTGTTAATCATCTGTATAATTACAATTTTTGGGATACATAGACTTCACCCTCCCTACACATCTGATGAATATAACAGGAAATCTGTTCGACCACCATGCACGGGAAAATCATTGGATACGGAAAACATCAACACATTAACATCTACACGACAGAGGATATACAGTTGATGTCCGAAGTTTAAATACACCTTAGCCGAATACGTTTAATTTTCACAATTCTTGACATTTAATCCTAGTAAAAATTCAGATCACCACTTTATTTTAAGAATGTGAAATTAATAATATTAGAGAGAATTATTTATTTCAGCTTTTATTTCTTTCATCACATTCCCAGTGGGTCAGAAGATTACATACACTCAATTAGTATTTGGTAGCATTGCCTTTAAATTGGTTAACTTGGGTCAAACGTTTCGGGTAGCCTTCATATCAAGCTTCCCAAAATAAGTTGGGTGAACTTGGGCCATTCCTCCTGACAGAGCTGTTGTAACTGAGTCAGGTTTGTAAGCCTCCTTGCTCGCACACGCTTTTCAGTTCTGCCCACACATTTTCTATAGGATTGAGGTCAGGGCTTTGTGATAGCCACTCCAATACCTTGACTTTGTTGTCCTTAATTAAGCCATTTTGCCAAAACTTTGGAAGTATGCTTGGGGTCATTGTCCATTTGGAAGACCCATTTGCGACCAAGCTTTAAACTTCCTGACTGATGTCTTGAGATGTTGCTTCAATATATTCACATAATTTTCCTCCCTCATGAAGCCATCTATTTTGTGAAGTGCACTAGTCCCTCCTGCAGCAAAGCACCCCCACAACATGATGCTGCCATCTCCGTGCTTCACGGTTGGAATTGTGTTCTTTGGCTTGCAAGCCTCCCCCTCCAAACATAACAGTGGTCATTATGGCCAAACAGTTCTATTTCTGTTTCATCAGATCAGATCAGATTTCCCCAAAAGGTACGATCTTTGTCCCCATGTGCAATTGCAAACAAAAGTCTTTCTTTTTTATGGCGGTTTTGGAGCAGTGGCTTCTTCTTTGCTGAGCGATCTTTCAGGTTATGTCAATATAGAACTCGTTTTACTGTGGATATACTGTAGATACTTTTGTACCTGTTTCCTCCAGTATCTTCACAAGGTCCTTTGCTGTTGTTCTGGGGTTGATTTGCACTTTTCACACCAGTGTACGTTCATCTCTAGGAGACAGAACTCGTCTCCTTCCTGAGCTGTATGACGGCTGCATGGTCTCATGGTGTTTATACTTGCGTACTATTGTTTGTACAGATGAGCATGGTACCTTCATTTGGAAATTGCCCCAAGGATGAACCAGACATGTGGAGGTCTACAATCTTTTGTCTTGGATGATTTCTTTAGATTCTCCCATGATGTCAAGCAAAGAGGCACTGAGTGTTACGGTGCGTGAATGAGGACCCAAAAGCGAATTAACGTAAACAGAGCTTCTTTAATGACAAAACATAGGTAGGCTCAGATGGACCGGCGGATTCCGACAGGACAGGACAAGGTTGCAGCAAACATGACAATAGTCTGGTTCAGGCATGAATAACACAAACAAGAATCCGACAAAGACAGGAGCAAAAACAGAGAGAGAAATAGAGGACTAATCAGAGGGAAAAAGGGAACAGGTGGGAAAAGGGGTGACGAGGTAGTTAGGAGGAGACAAGGAACAGCTGGGGGAAAGAGGGGGAGAAAAGGTAACCTAATAACGACCAGCAGAGGGAGACAGGGTGAAGGGAAAGGACAGAAACAAGACACAACATGACAATACATGACAGTACCCCCCCACTCACCGAGCGCCTCCTGGCGCACTCGAGGAGGAAACCTGGCGGCAACGGAGGAAATCCTCGATCAGCGCACGGTCCAGCACGTCCCGAGAGGGAACCCAACTCCTCTCCTCAGGACCGTACCCCTCCCAATCAACTAGGTACTGATGACCACGGCCCCGAGGACGCATGTCCAAAATCCTACGGACCCTGTAGATGGGTGCGCCCTCGACAAGGATGGGGGGGGGGGGGGGGAAGACGAGCGGGGGCGCGAAGAACGGGCTTGATACAGGAGACATGGAAGACCGGGTGGACGCGACGAAGATATTGCGGAAGAAGAAGTCGAACTGCGACAGGATTAATGATCTGAGAAATACGGAACGGACCAATGAACCGCGGGGTCAACTTGCGAGAAGCGGTCTTAAGGGGAAGGTTCTGAGTGGAGAGCCAAACTCTCTGACCGCGACAATATCTAGGACTCTTAGTTCTACGCTTATTAGCAGCTCTCACAGTCTGCGCCCTATAACGGCAAAGTGCAGACCTGACCCTCTTCCAGGTGCGCTCGCAACGTTGGACAAAAGCCTGAGCGGAGGGGACGCTGGACTCGGCGAACTGAGATGAGAACAGCGGAGGCTGGTACCCGAGGCTACTCTGAAAAGGAGATAGCCCGGTCGCAGACGAAGGAAGCGAGTTGTGGGCGTATTCTGCCCAGGGGAGCTGTTCTGACCAAGACGCAGGGTTGCGAAAAGAAAGACTGCGTAAGATGCGACCAATAGTCTGATTGGCCCGTTCTGCTTGACCGTTAGACTGGGGGTGAAAGCCGGAAGAGAGACTGACGGAAGCCCCAATCAAACGGCAAAACTCCCTCCAAAATTGAGACGTGAATTGCGGACCTCTGTCCGAAACGACGTCTGACGGAAGGCCATGAATTCTGAAAACATTCTCGATGATGATTTGTGCCGTCTCTTTAGCAGAAGGAAGCTTAGCAAGGGGAATAAAATGAGCCGCCTTAGAGAACCTGTCGACAACCGTAAGAATAACAGTCTTCCCCGCTGACGAAGGCAGTCCGGTGACAAAATCTAAGGCGATGTGAGACCACGGTCGAGAGGGAATGGGAAGCGGCCTGAGACGGCCGGCAGGAGGGGAGTTACCGGACTTAGTCTGCGCGCAGACCGAACAAGCAGCCACGAAGCGACGCGTGTCATGCTCCCGGGTGGGCCACCAAAAACGCTGGCGAATGGAAGCAAGCGTACCCCGAACGCCAGGGTGGCCGGCTAACTTGGCAGAGTGAGCCCACTGAAGAACGGCCAGACGAGTAGGAACGGGAACGAAAAGAAGGTTCCTAGGACAAGCGCGCGGCGACGGAGTTTGAGTGAGTGCTTGCTTTACCTGCCTCTCAATTCCCCAGACAGTCAACCCGACAACACGCCCCTCAGGGAGAATACGCTCGGGGTCAGTGGAGGCTACTGAAGAACTGAAGAGACGAGATAAAGCATCAGGCTTGGTGTTCTTAGAGCCCGGACGATAAGAAATCACGAACTCGAAACGAGCGAAAAACAGCGCCCAGCGCGCCTGACGCGCATTAAGTCGTTTGGCAGAACGGATGTACTCAAGGTTCCTATGGTCAGTCCAAACGACAAAAGGAACGGTCGCCCCCTCCAACCACTGTCGCCATTCGCCTAGGGCTAAGCGGATGGCGAGCAGTTCGCGGTTTCCCACATCATAGTTACGTTCCGACGGCGACAGGCGATGAGAAAAATACGCGCAAGGGTGGACCTTGTCGTCAGAGAGGGAGCGCTGAGAAAGAATGGCTCCCACGCCCACCTCTGACGCGTCAACCTCGACAACGAACTGTCTAGTGACGTCAGGTGTAACAAGGATAGGTGCGGATGTAAAACGATTCTTGAGGAGATCAAAAGCTCCCTGGGCGGAAACGGACCACTTAAAGCACGTCTTGACAGAAGTAAGGGCTGTGAGAGGAGCTGCCACCTGACCGACATTACAGATGAAACGACGATAGAAGTTCGCGAAGCCGAGAAAGCGCTGCAGCTCGACGCGTGACTTAGGGACGGGCCAATCAATGACAGCTTGGACCTTAGCGGGATCCATCTTAATGCCTTCAGCGGAAATAACAGAACCGAGAAATGTGACGGAGGAGGCATGAAAAGAGCACTTCTCAGCCTTCACAAAAAGACAATTCTCTAAAAGGCGCTGGAGGACACGTCGAACGTGCTGAACATGAATCTGGAGTGACGGTGAAAAAAATCAGGATATCGTCAAGGTAAACGAAAACAAAGATGTTCAGCATGTCTCTCAGGACATCATTGACTAATGCCTGAAAGACAGCTGGAGCGTTAGCGAGGCCGAAAGGAAGAACCCGGTATTCAAAGTGCCCTAACGGAGTGTTAAACGCCGTCTTCCACTCGTCCCCCTCCCTGATGCGCACGAGATGGTAAGCGTTACGAAGGTCCAACTTAGTGAAAAACCTGGCTCCCTGCAGGATCTCGAAGGCTGAAGACATAAGAGGAAGCGGATAACGATTCTTCACTGTTATGTCATTCAGCCCTCGATAATCTATGCAGGGGCGCAGGGACCCGTCCTTCTTCTTAACAAAAAAAAACCCCGCTCCGGCGGGAGAGGAGGAGGGGACTATGGTACCGGCGGCAAGAGCTACAGACAAATAATCTTCGAGAGCCTTACGTTCGGGAGCCGACAGAGAGTATAGTCTACCCCGGGGGGGAGTGGTTCCCGGAAGGAGATCAATACTACAATCATACGACCGGTGTGGAGGAAGAGAGGTGGCCCTGGACCGACTGAACACCTTCCGCAGATCGTGATATTCCTCCGGCACCCCTGTCAAATCACCAGGCTCCTCCTGTGAAGAAGAGACAGAGGAAACAGGAGGGATAGCAGACATTAAACATTTCACATGACAAGAGACGTTCCAGGAGAGGATAGAATTACTAGACCAATTAATGGAAGGATTATGACAAACTAGCCAGGGATGGCCCAAAACAACAGGAGTAAAAGGTGAACGAAAAATTAAAAAAGAAATGGTTTCGCTATGATTACCAGAAACAGTGAGGGTTAAAGGTAGCGTCTCACGCTGAATCCTGGGGAGAGGACTACCATCCAGGGCGAACAAGGCCGTGGACTCCCTTAACTGTCTGAGAGGAATGTCATGTTCCCGAGCCCAGGTCTCGTCCATAAAACAGCCCTCCGCCCCAGAGTCTATTAAGGCACTGCAGGAAGCTGACGAACCGGTCCAGCGTAGATGGACCGACAAGGTAGTGCAGGATCTTGAAGGAGAGACAGGAGTAGTAGCGCTCACCAGTAGCCCTCCGCTTACTGATGAGCTCTGGCTTTTACTGGACATGAAGTGACAAAATGACCAGCAGATCCGCAATAGAGACAGAGGCGGTTGGTGATTCTCCGTTCCCTCTCCTTAGTCGAGATGCGGATACCTCCCAGCTGCATAGGCTCAGCACCCGAGCCGGCAGAGGAAGATGGTAGTGATGCGGAGAGGGGGGCAACGGAGAACGCAAGCTCCTTTCCACGAGCTCGGTGACGAAGATCAACCCGTCGCTCAATGCGAATAGCGAGTTCAATCAAGGAATCCACGCTGGAAGGAACCTCCCGGGAGAGAATCTCATCCTTTACCTCTGCGCGGAGACCCTCCAGAAAACGAGCGAGCAAAGCCGGCTCGTTCCAGCCACTGGAGGCAGCAAGAGTGCGAAACTCAATAGAGTAGTCTGTTATGGATCGATTACCTTGACATAGGGAAGACAGGGCCCTGGAAGCCTCCTCCCCAAAAACAGATCGATCAAAAACCCGTATCATCTCCTCCTTAAAGTCCTGATACTGGTTAGTACACTCAGCCCTTGCCTCCCAGATTGCCGTGCCCCACTCACGAGCCCGTCCAGTAAGGAGAGATATGACGTAGGCGACACGAGCAGTGCTCCTGGAGTAAGTGTTGGGCTGGAGAGAAAACACAATATCACACTGGGTGAGGAACGAGCGGCATTCAGTGGGCTCCCCAGAGTAACACGGCGGGTTATTGATTCTGGGCTCCGGAGATTCGAAAGCCCTGGAAGTGGCCGGTGGATCGAGGCGGAGATGGTGAACCTGTTCTGTGAGGTTGGAGACTTGGGTGGCCAGGGTCTCAACGGCATGTCGAGCAGCAGACAATTCCTGCTCGTGTCTGCCTAGCATTGCTCCCTGGATCTCGACGGCTGAGTGGAGAGGATCCGAAGTCGCTGGGTCCATTCTTGGTCGGATTCTTCTGTTACGGTGCGTGAATGAGGACCCAAAAGCGAATTAACGTAAACAGAGCTTCTTTAATGACAAAACATAGGTAGGCTCAGATGGACCGGCGGATTCCGACAGGACAGGACAAGGTTGCAGCAAACATGACGATAGTCTGGTTCAGGCATGAATAACACAAACAAGAATCCGACAAAGACAGGAGCAAAAACAGAGAGAGATATAGAGGACTAATCAGAGGGAAAAAGGGAACAGGTGGGAAAAGGGGTGACGAGGTAGTTAGGAGGAGACAAGGAACAGCTGGGGGAAAGAGGGGGAGAAAAGGTAACCTAATAACGACCAGCAGAGGGCGACAGGGTGAAGGGAAAGGACAGAAACAAGACACAACATGACAATACATGACACTGAGTTTGAAGGTAGGCCTTGAAACACATCCACAGGCATACCTCCAATTTACTCAAATGATGTCAATTAGTCTAGCAGAAGCTTCTAAAGCCATGACATCATTTTTGGGGATTTTCCAAGCTGCCTAAAGGCACAGTCAACTTAGTGTATGTTAACTTCTGACCCACTGGAATTGTGATATAGTGAATTATAAGTTAAATAATCTGTCTGTAAACAATTATTGGAAAAAGTACTTGTATCATGCACAAAATAGATGTCATAATTGACTTGCCAAAACTATAGTTTGTTAACAATACATTTGTGTAGTGGTTGAAAAACAAGTTTTAATGACTCCAACTGAAATGTATGTAAGCTTCCGACTTCAACTGTACCCATTGGACTTCTGACTCTGCTGGGAGTTTACCTCATACTTAGATTTTTTTATTTTGCTTTTCCACAAAAATCACAAACAATGACAACAAAAATAATGTTCTTGTTATCCGTACTATTATTAATAATAATAGGGGCGGTAGTTAAAAAATGTACCCCAAAAGTTTAATTCTAAAGGTTTTTCGAGGATCCATTAAAAGAGGAATTTATAGGGGTTCCCCCACAGTTTCAATTTGAAGAATTAAAGGATACTCCAGCAACCTTTGCTTTTTAGAATGTATCACTAATACAAGGCACCATTATATTCCATCGTACGCAGGATCGCTGTCATTTAAATTCCAGTGATAGCCTCTAAATTCACCTAGTATATCAGTGAGATGGTTGTTCTGACAAACAGAGGCACTAAAATGTAGGATCATTTGAAATAAAAGTAATTGGGCACAAACCCACACGAAAGGCATCGGGTAACCCATCCTTTTTCCATTGCGCTGCCACAATCTTAATTACATTTTTCATTTCAAACACTTTTGTACCCAAGGATATGCACACACACTCTCACAGACACGCAGTGGCCTTTTGGCGATTGGAAATTAATGTTGTGCACAGTCAGTTATTGCTTAAATTAGAATTCAACCAAGGGAAAAACACACTTTAATTAACCCTCATTGCGGAGCCTTAATCAAAGTGACTCAAATAATCCCACCTTGCCACCTATTCGTTCCTCACATTAAGAGAAGCCATACATCACTGTGGTGTATAGATAAATCACAGGTCCTTAAGTGTCTCTTGTGGGGCGAGACAACACCCTTTTTTGATTTTCAATCCAACGTCTTTGTCTCAAGTAAATTCCCCAAAAGAAAACCAATCTTGATGTTCTATCAACAGCGCAAGTCAAGGTACTCCCCATCACATTATGACTAAGTGGGCCTGAGCGTTAGCTACATTTACAATCATTTCTGGTGGAAACATAGGGGACCTAAAAACCAATGTCAAAGTGGCTGTGTTCACCCTGATTCTTTTTGCTGCCTCTATTGCTAACCTGGGATCCTGTATGGACTCTGAGGTTTTAACTGTGGAGTGAAGAAGAAAGGTAGAGAGGAGGCCTTGTTGTTTGACTGAGTGACAAGTTGTCTGGAGTCCCAACAGCAATGCTCTGGTGATAATAGCTTTAATGGATCTGACAGACGTATGGACATTTGTTTCAGATGTAGGCTCCCAAACAAAAGTGACATGATACAAATGAAGCAAAGAGGTGTTACAGTTAGGGCACAGATTTGGTAAATATCACAGGCTGGGGATATAGGAGGTAGCTTATAATTGAGTCACAAATTGAATACATTTTTTATTGTCACATACAGCAGATAGGTGATCCATAGTAGTACAGTGCACTTGGAGCAAATTAGGGTTACGTGCCTTGCTCAAGAGCACATTGGCAGATTTTTCACCTTGTCGCCTCAGGTATTCAAACCAGCGACCTTCTGGTTACTGTCCCAAAGCTCTACTCTTTAGGCTACCTGACACTGCACTGAGGATCTACATGCGACCTCCCAATCAAATATCAAAACACACAGTACTGTATATTTTCTAAAGAAATGCAAACGCCTCATCTTGCCACTTTGATATTAATTCCCTTAAAATCCCAATGTTAGAAGATAAGAATTGAACTCGCGTTGAACTTAGTTCTTGGTACGACACGGCACTCTGCTGTCTCCATACTGCAGCAAAGCGTCCCTTGGACTGTACATAGAAAGGCATCAACATCCGGCAACTAAGCAGTTGAGTAACGACATGAGAAAGCATACATTACCTCCCTATCCTGCCGATCTTTACATGTTATAGTGGACGTTGGGACTTCTTTTATTGACTCCTTGTGTCACTCTTTCAAGCATTGTACTCCTTATCAAAAGAAAGTATCAAATCTGAAGCAAAGATGGAGACATAATGTAGACAACACCAGCAATGCATCTGAACACTTCTCCAAGCCACACCAGGAGGCCTGTGATCTGGTATGCATTGTACACCGCACCCATACCCTGTGGGGAACAAAAGTACAGACAATACAGACATTGAGGTCAGTCTCCAACACAAACAACCCCCTGCCCCCCTTAGTACTCTCTCTTCAAACAGTGGGGAAGACCATTGCATTTGACCTGCCATAGAATACATTGTACTCTGGTCTGGTCCATCATTTGAAGGGGGCCACAACCCTAGGAGCTTAAGAGACTCTCGAACTGATCCATTCTACGCTCAGTCTCTGGAACTGATCCATTCTACGCTCAGACTCTGGATCTGATCCATTCTATGCTCAGACTCTGGAACTGATTCATTCTACGCTCAGACTCTGGAACTGATCCATTCTACGCTCAGACTCTGGAACTGATCCATTCTACGCTCAGACTCTGTAACTGATTCATTCTATGCTCAGACTCTGGAACTGATCCATTCTATGCTCAGACTCTGGAACTGATCCATTCTACGTTCAGACTCTGGAACTGATCTGTTCTACTCTCAGACCCTGGAGCTGATCTATTCTACGTTCAGACTCTGGAACTGATCCATTCTACGCTCAGACTCTGTAACTGATCCATTCTACGCTCAGACTCTGTAACTGATTCATTCTACGTTCAGACTCTGGAACTGATCTATTCTACTCCCAGACCCTGGAACTGATCCATTCTACGCTCAGACTCTGGAACTGATCCATTCTACGCTCAGACTCTGGAACTGATCCATTCTACGCTCAGACTCTGGAACTGATTCATTCTACGTTCAGAATCTGGAACTGATCTATTCTACTCCCAGACCCTGGAGCTGTTCTATTCTACGCTCAGACTCTGTAACTGATTCATTCTATGCTCAGACTCTGGAACTGATCCATTCTATGCTCAGACTCTGGAACTGATCCATTCTACGCTCAGACTCTGGAACTGATCCATTCTACGCTCAGACTCTGTAACTGATTAATTCTATGCTCAGACTCTGGAACTGATCCATTCTATGCTCAGACTCTGGAACTGATCCATTCTACGCTCAGACTCTGGAACTGATCCATTCTATGTTCAGACTCTGGAAATGATCCATTCTACGTTCATACTCTGGAACTGATCTATTCTACTCTCAGACCCTGGAGCTGATCTATTCTACGTTCAGACTCTGGAACTGATCCATTCTACGCTCAGACTCTGTAACTGATCCATTCTACGCTCAGACTCTGTAACTGATTCATTCTACGTTCAGACTCTGGAACTGATCTATTCTACTCCCAGACCCTGGAACTGATCTATTCTACGCTCAGACTCTGGAACTGATCCATTCTACGCTCAGACTCTGGAACTGATCCATTCTACGCTCAGACTCTAGAACTGATCCATTCTACGCTCAGACTCTGGAACTGATTCATTCTACGTTCAGAATCTGGAACTGATCTATTCTACTCCCAGACCCTGGAGCTGTTCTATTCTACGCCCAGACTCTAACCCAGACTCTGGAACTGATCCGTTCTATGCTCAGACTCTGTAACTGATCCATTCTACGCTCAGACTCTGGAACTGATCTATTCTACGTTCAGACTCTGGAACTGATCTATTCTACACTCAGACTCTGGAACTGATCTGTTCTACTCCCAGACTCTGGAACTGATCTATTCTATGCCCAGACTCTGGAACTGATCCGTTCTATGCTCAGACTCTGTAACTGATCCATTCTACGTTCAGACTCTAGAACTGATCCATTCTACACTCAGACTCTGTAACTGATCCATTCTACGCTCAGACTCTGGAACTGATCTGTTCTACTCCCACTCTGGAACTGATCTATTCTATGCCCAGACTCTACCCCCAGACTCTGGAACTGATCCGTTCTACGCTCAGACTCTGTAACTGATCCATTCTACGTTCAGACTCTAGAACTGATCTATTCTACGTTCAGACTCAGGAACTGATCCATTCTACTCCCAGACTCTGGAATTTATCCATTCTACTACCAGACTCTGGAACTGATCTATTCTACACCCTCAAACATTATTATATTTAATACTCTAATCTCAATATCTCAGCATATAGTTATTAAAATATTGTCCTTTACTAAATATGATAATGAATAATATATACAGTAGATACACAAAGAAAACACATTTCCAGATGGATAAACAGTCACCTGACAATCCAGCTGATGTTTATAAACTGATAAACCATGTCACTTTTTCAAATAACAGATGTCAGAAGTCAGCTTGGGTGTCCAAAATAGACACCGTACATAGAGGTCTGCAGCAGGGGTGCTACAGCTCTTTTTCATGCACGGACAATGGGCAACCGTAATGAGTTGCTGTTTGGTGCCACTTCAGAGCTGCTGAGGTTTATTTTCATTGGGAGGTACATCAGTATGAAGCCAACTATGCAGTGCCTGTGGGGTGAATTCGCTGGGTTACCCAGGCCTGCATTTGAAGTAAGACTGGGACAATACCAGTATTGTAATATTTTTTTCCATGGCAACCATGAAAACACAAAGCAGACCAAACTCTTTGTTCCTTTAAAAACCTGCTGGATGTAAAATATTGTTTGCTATAGCTTGGACAATAAATAAATGTGTCTTTGGATGACAACATAATGATGTTTGTTTCCAACATTAGGGCTGTTTTCCTAAAGAAGTTAAATCCGCTTCGTGCTTTCAAGTATTGCGAGACTGATATCGCCCCGGCCCTAATTTGAACACAGGGTTAATTTATATTATAGAGGCTCAACTTCTCCACTTAGTCATGGCATAGTTAATGTGTGTAAAAGTACTCTCACTTCAAGCATGCGGAGAGAAGCTGTACTGTAGATTCAACTGTACATGTGTGAGGGGCTGGGGTAGATTACATAAAGTTGTCAAGGAATATGGCAATACCTGCAATGCCTGTAACACAAGTTCCTGGATGTTGTATATTTGTACATGTACAGCCAGTTGAGAAACCTAGTTCTTCTCCAGTGGAGAATGAAAGTAAGTGACTATACTGCAGGTAGTAAGAACTGGTCAGTGCTAGACCAGCTTTCCTCCCATGAGGAAATCAAATCTCTCCCGATTCATCCTAAAATAACACCTTGTCGTGGTGAAAAATACTATCTGACACCTTAAAATGAATCCGTAACACTTGTTGAGAAGTTTAAGGGGAGAAAACTGACTACAACTCCAAACTGCAATCGGGGATAAGTCTCCCATTTTTTTTCCCACACCAAATACTAACAACAACTTACAGATGTACACAAACAATGACTACATCTCCTCTGCCCAGACACGAACGCTCACACCCCAATCCCTAGTGCCTGCATTATTGCAGTCGGTTATAATGTCTTTATCCACTTTACAGTTGTATAACTCCCACTCGATGTTTTAGGATATCATTACATAAATTCCTCCCTTTGCCTTTTTCAGGAAGGTCAAATTATCTATTAGGGAGCTTTGGATTAGTGTCATATAATCATTTTAGCTTTATTTGGTTTAACTTTAAATGAGCTATTCTGTTTATATATTGACAAAACACTGCCTTCTTAACCAATAATGTATTTTTATATCGTATTTTCTTAATATCTGAAAGGGGGTAGTGGGTAGAAAATGTGGTACATTAAAACCTGCCCCTAGACCTAGTCATGGTTGCGGTATTTTCATTAAAAGTTCCACCTACACCTCTGTGAAAAAAAAGCCCTAACTCTTATCCCTGCTTTTGGCTCTCACGTGCTGAATCTATCCGTTCTGATGCACAGCGCAAAATATGTACAAGGCAGAGGCTATAACAAATGAACATGTTGGTCACCATTAAACAGTGGACTCCCCCTGTCTGAACAAGGCCCAGCAGAATACATGTATCTGTAGCTGTTACAATCTCTCAGATCATAGGCCTGCTGTACATAAGCAGGGGAGGCAGGTAGCCTAGTGGTTAGAGCGTTGGGCCAGTAACCGAAAGGTTGCTAGATCGAATCCCTCAGCTGACAAAATATGTTGTTCTGCACCTGAACAAGGCAGTTAACACACTGTTCCTAGGCTGTCATTGTAAATACAAATGTTGTTCTTAACTGACTTTCCTAGTTAAGTCAAGTTTAAAAAAAAGAAAAGCACAGTGGATATCACACAGCAGCCTCAACAACTGCAGTCCAGGAACACTGACTTAGAAAGTGGTTGTGTTTAAAAATGTGATAATTTAAAACAGGGAACAAATGTATAATTAGAAAGCCATATTCACTGATTCAATCACTCAGTGCTAATATGAAATTCGGGGCCAATACAACAACACAGTTTTACATACACTAAATCTGAGGAAACGAGAAGGGGATAATATAAACCTGGGAATGTAAATATGGCTTTGTAAATGTCAAAAGTAATAACACGTCTGAGATTATAGAGGACAATTGGGTGTCTGGGAGGCAGCTGGGGACGACAATTGCAATGGCACAAAAACGCACACAAACACACACGCATACACACAGACCCCAGGATGCAAGCGACATTATCCTGTCTGGAAGCGGGGCCAAATATTATGGCTTTCTGTAATTGCTATTGGCTTGGGGGGGTGGGGGGGGGGTTACTGACTTTGTGGGTGAACCAATGCTAAATCTGGGGCCTCCCTGGGGGCCTAAGGGGGCTAGTGGCTGCCAATAAGCAACAGGTCAAACAACATCCATGAAGGGCCCTTTGATGACAGTCTCAAGTCAGGACTCTTGGCATCCTTCTCCTTTCAACCAATAAACTGGGTCATATGGTGGCTTTGAAGAGTAGTGCAGTGTTCGGGATTTCACTTTCCACATCCTGACTTTTCTACTTACATGGTTTGTCACCTCACGACAGATCTAATATTAAATTGTTCATTTTCAATCCACAGGAGAAGACATTGAGAAGACATTCCCTCACAATATTTTTCTACTAATGTCAGGATAATAAAGTTGCTTAATTAAGTTCACTCTGATGAAATCACTGCAGTTCAGAGTACATTACCTCCATTTTGGAGGTGACACTGACACCACTGTCAGCAGCACCCATCCATTCGGGCTCAAAGGTAACAAGGATTGACGAATCACATGCCCATTCCGTTCGCCAATTCCGCAGTAAATTTGTAACCGACATTTTCCATTTTCCATTTCATGAAATGACGGAAAGTAATTCCAGTCCCAGTATAAAACAATGTAAATGGATCAAACAATAGTCTGTGAGCTGAGTATCATCACGTCAGTAAAATATCACCAAGGTTTAATCAATGAAACTTGCCAATGGAAAAAGGTGCCTCCTTGTAGGGATCATAATTGAATGTTCCTAACATGGCTTACACACAGGGTGCCAGTGTGACTAAGAGGCTCGGCTTGAGACCTGCTAGTACACCAAGAACACATAGGTCATGTTAAACAGGATCTTACTGTAAATAGAGGCATCTATCACATACTGTAAACACAAGACTAGATAAACATGTGTTTCAATAACTCCTCCTGCTACAGTCTCTGCAAAGCTTTCTCTTTTCTTAGCTCCAGTATCTTTCTCCTAGCATGCTGCAAAACCACAGGAATTGAATCTGTCTGTAGAAATGTAGATATAAATGTTAAAAGAAAAGAAGGTGTTATAATAACTATTTTATATCACATATACTGTATCTTTAAGCATCTCTCATTTCCAGACCCAACTTGGCTTCCTCTCATTGCCCTACCTCAGATGGCTCCCTTTCCTCTGGCAGGTATTGGCACCATGGGTGGGCATCTCCACCAAATAATAAATTCCCTTTTCTTGGAAAGAGATGGACCACTGGCCTTCCTCCAGGTCCCCGTTGGGGGAACTGAGAGATGTGCTGAAAGGCCAGTTGGAGGTGGAGACCCACCTGGATGAGATGCTCTGTGGCTCCATTGTGCAAACTCTGCTGGACGTTAATGGTGGCCATTGTATGAAATCATTATGAGGTTGGATTTGGCCATGCACTCTGCTGTCTCTTCCAGACTCTGTCTTCCTGGAGTCTAATATACATTAACTAATGACAGGGTTTATAAGTGGCCCCCATTTTCTCTCTGGAGAATGCCTTTGGAGACAAACAATACTCTGCATTCAGGGCTTTCTCTGTTTCTACTCTACACAAACAATTCTTAATGTAACACAGTACATGGTCCAGCTCTGCCAGACCTGAGATTCAAAACGAGCATTCACCACCAATACACAACACTACAAAAGCACTCTTTCAGTTACAGAAAAGGGTGGCGGTGGCAGGTAGTATTGAAGTGTTTGGTTGTTGGGGTTAATATCAAGTCTAAGAGGGGTCAGCTGAGGGACCATTTGGGTAGATGGCCACGCCTCCTGCCTGGGTTTATTAATCCCAGCCCCTGCAGGGCAGCTGCAGCTTGGATTAGTTCCACACAACCTGCCAGAGCTAAAATGTCTGCTGCGGATTAGACTGTAGGCTAACACAAACAAATTGTACAGAGAGAGAAAGGAGAGGGAGAGAAAGAAGCGGAGAAATTTCTGTTTTGAAGTGAATTTACAACTCACTCGGTTACTTTGCATGCTGAAAAATGCCTGCACATTCATTTTCTTTTTTTTCCAATCCATGAATTAAATATAATTTCATTACAGCTAAAATGCAATCCAGGTCTTATGACCAACTGCTTTCTATGAATGACACCTACCATATTTGATTTGAAAAATGTTACACCCTGCAACAGATACACATACCAACACATACACATACCACAAACTTTTGAGGATATAAACACAGTAAAGTCTAAAGATGAAGGTGAAAGTTATGTTGTCAATCAGCCATGGTTTTCCTCATCATTGTTGTCAAGATTAATTTGCTTCATCAGTGCCAGGCCAAAGCTCCAATTTGACATATTACTCATTCATAAAGCTGTGATGAAGCTATTTAAATTAAGCACCTCTAATCATGGCAACTCAGCAACACCCACACCTGGAAATCAAAGTACTAAGTACAATTCCTCTCATAGTCAGGTAGTCTAGTAGTCAAGGAACTGTTTAATGTACTGCACAAGGCATTTGTCCCGTGCAAATACTTTATCTAATCACTGATCTGACAGTGGAAGCTGTTTAGTGAAACTCAATCTTTCCCCTACCTATTAATGTAAGAGCAGTGATTATCTCAAAGAAGGGACAGAAGTAATGCCACATTTTCGAAGTATTCAAGCAATCTAACAGGGAACCACACCTGATACTAAATACTGAAAAATGGGCCTCATGTAGTGCTGTGACACTCAATTATCAATTGGGTAACCTACGGGTAGACTCAGAGCAACCACTATCAGAACATTTATTATTAAGCTTTGAAGTAAAATAAATATCATTGAACTAATAATATACAGGACCCAAATCCCAAGGTATGCCAGAGAGGGTGTATAATATCCTCATACTGCAACTGTGAGTCAGGGCATGGATGTAATTGTGTTATTTGAGGTGTGTGTCAATGTCCTAGCTGTCAATGCGAATTAATGACGAAACATCCAGGGGAAATTAGATGTCTGTGTGTGTGCAGCAACAAGTGCAAGGGCCTCTGGGAGCAAGGCTTCCACCACCCCGCAGTGATGGAGAGTCTATCTCGATACTGCATGACTAACACTCTGTGCACATTCATTCGGATGAAAGGCCTAAGAATTTGACAAAGTGTTAATTTGCTTCCTTTAGAATGCTTTACGGGTAAAATTGTATCCTCCATTTTTACTGTCATGCCACATGCTAAGAATCAATGGACTTTCTATGATAGCTGCAAACCATAATATGATAGTGTTACAGTATTTGATCCAGCATCTCAACAAATTGGTGGAATAAGTAAAGTGGGTGTCAACTAGTCTGCTCAGATTAGTTTGTTCAGGAGAAGAAGTGTTCTACCACCTGCTGATCGGAGATGTCTTGATGTTTGAGTGGGATAAAGAGGACATCTGTGTCATTTAAGAGCGTTTGAATCTCTTTTCCCATAGCACATGTGTGGAGGCGTCCAATGAATGCTCTATGGATCTATCTCAGCCCCCGCACAGACGTTGAGGCTTGCTACTGTACCTATCACTTTCTGTTTGGCCATCTTCAACAGACTGCAACCCACTGCAGATACTCAGTCTTTAATAGCAACCTAGATTAGAAAATGCATTTCTGAAACATAAATTCAGTAGGGGGACCCCAATTCAGTAGATAAAACAATGACATGCACATGAATGCAATTGTTGAAATCTAAAAATGCTGTTTTGTATTTAAAGCAAACGTATACTGTGATGTTACACTATACAATTGTTTAGGCTCATCACTGTAATTCCATCTGAGCCTTGAACTTCCAGCACTCTGATGCTTGACTGGTCTATTTCCATAACCCGGGACAGCATACTACTACGTCATTGGTTCAACACTCTAAACCATAGGCTACTCAGTACTCCTTCACTCACCAGAGCCTTTCCCCAAAATACTATCTACCCTCCCTCCAGAAAACCAGTACTCAGATGCCATGTGACCCCTGTCCTGTGTAGCTTAGTCCAATGTTGAAAATATCCCTGGGGAACCCGAGGAGCCATGTCTGTGTAAACATTGATTAAATGAAATTGAATTTGTCACTTGCTTTTTAAACAACAAGTGTAGACTAACAGTGAAATGCTTACTTACGGTGTAATAGAAAATAATCACATGAGGAATAAATACATAACGAGTAACGATAACTTGGCTATACTGTATACATGGGGTACCAGTACCAAGTTAATGTGCAGGGGTACAAGGCAATTGAAGTAGAGAAGTACATTTAACTAGAAATAAAGGTACTAGGCAACAGGATAGATAATAAACAGCAGCAGCAACATATGTGATGAGTCAAAAGAGTTAGTTGAAAATGGGAGTCAATGCAGAGGGGGGTAGATGCTGTTCAGGGTCCTGTTGGTTCTTTGTAAGCCCCTAACCATGTGTGTGAGGTGTATACTTTTGTTTCAAGTAGATTTGTTTAAGACTACCAAGAAACACTCTGTGTGACCCTGATTTAGGCCACTGTAGTAAAAGTTTAACCCTCGTGTAGTCTCAGCATTCTGTATACTCTCCTTGTCCTAAGGGTAAAAAATGACTCGCCATCACAAAACACCTCAAATAAAGCAGCTGAATTGAATGCTAAACCCCAAATCTATTTTGTATGAAGAAACAACCTGTCATTCATTACAAACTTTGTGAATATCGGGGTTTTCCCTCTTCATAATGCATAAAGACTATATATAATCAGTGGACACCACTCTTTTTTTATTACAACACACACGTCATAATTGTTTTCTTTACTAAAGTAGAGGTTTATTATAACTATTATTATTGCTAAAGGTACTGCATAGGTGTAAACATAATTTTTTAGCAAGAGCACTTGTATAGCCTATTAAAATAGCAGAAATGTGCAGAAAGTCATCCTCCTGCAGCTGTAAGTTCCAATCACCTTGTCCAGGTTGTCCACGCCTCCTTTGTTGTGGTTGTAGTCCAGGATGATGGTTGGCTTCCTGTTCTCACGATCACTGATCTCCGCCTTTTTGTGCAGTCTGCTCAGGTGGACCACAATCTTGTTCCTCTTTGGGAGATGAGAAACTAGAGTGGTGGTGGGGGAGAAAGCGAACTGATGAGAATACCTTTCTCCCCCTTGTTGCGAGGAGTGCAGGGGGGAGCTCAGCCTTGTTTATTCTAACTGTGCCAACCATGGTGATCTTCCTCTTGTAGCTGTAGCACACAAAATCTCAATTTCTCATTTTGTGTGTGTGTATTTGTGTTTTTTGAGGTGTCTAAATTATTTTATAACTGCCGGGTCAAAAATGTCCCTAAGAAAATCTCGATACAAAAGCTTTCATGGAAATATGAACAAAGGCAGTGCTTCACTTTTTCTAATGTCACTAATCTAGGAAAAGTCATCAAATTTTCTCTGCTGTTAAATATATAGTGGCGGGTCATTTTTAACCCTTAAGACAACACATGGGTTAAGCAGCACCTCTGAATCACCCTGACGGAACGCTGATATTGTCAATGAGGCCATTTATCACCCAGTACTTAAAGCATGCAACAAGGTGGTGCGCAACAGGGCTGTGTCTCGAGCACGCTACTTTTGGAATTTCCCCTTTATATTTATTTGTCTATTTTTGACAAAGGCACAGTGAACCCTGTCAGACCTCCATTGTGGATGAGAATAATTCATCTTCGAGTGAGGAGAGCGGATGGGGGGAGACAAAGCACCGGAGCTATTAGGACTGTGGAGGAGGAGCAGGGTTACAGATTGGGGGGAGATGGAAGTCCCCTCTGCTAGAACTTCTGGCAGATGATCATTAGCGCTCTGGTTTGATTGATATGGCACATTTCCGATGGCAGGTGCACGACTCGTCTAAACACCGCCATGCCTGGTGATTATTCTAATTTTAAGATGCATCTGGTGGAGTACACTCACTCAAAATGTGTCATTTAAACTGTATATTAATGGCGCAATGTTTTGGATATGAGCCAGGGGAAAGCTGGCCCAATTCACTTGGCATATCATTCAAATCAGACTCTAAAATTTATCCTGGTACGTGATGAATGGAGAGTAGGTCAAGGTCAGAAGTAGGTCAAGGCCGACTATTTGAGAGAAAATAAAATAGTTGGACCTTCACAGACATTTTGGATGATACCTTTTCTGTGTTTAGACTGATTCTACATTTCACTGTTAAAATGAAGTGAAATAGGGAGTTGTTTTCGCTGCAGAGCAGCAATCAAGAGAATGTATGGCGCAGAGCAGCTCTGTTCATTCGAAAAGCTGTATATCCATTTCATAGAGTTCTAAGGCGATTGTGCTGTAGTTTTAATTAATAAGGTTTAGGAGGAAGAACTGTTCAGTTCAGTGGTGAGACAGATTCTTTCATTTGGTTAATACTTTTAGCTAGGCAGGGAACATGTTTATCTGTCTGAGACTTTTCATTGAAATGGAATATGGCCTTGTCATTGGATAGTTTTCGATGTTATTCGCAAGAAAACATTGGAATAAGGCATATATTTCAAGAGACAATGCTAACCGGATACACATCCTCCTCAACCAGGACACTTCTTTAAGCCTTTACAGATTGCCTGGCATTTGGATGCTAATGCATGAAAGAAAATACAGTATATCTGAAAACCATAAGCATCTACCTGTGATTTCAATTGATGTGATGCATTTCTTTGGTATGTGATGGTGTCTGATGGTATCGTGGAAACCACACTTGCTTCCATAGCAAGATCATGTGTTCAGTTGATTTCACCTTGACTGTGCTCTGAACCCTGCTTGGGTAACATTGTGAAAGGGGGAAGAGATTTGCATTGAAATTCTATAGAAATAACAGTACATCGTCAGACTGTTATATTCCAAACACAGAGAGAGAGGCAGAGGAGGAGAGAAAGGCAGAAATGTCAGCCAATTTAACGTCATCAGAGCTGAAGATCTTTATCGTAAGATCTGCCTTTGTTCCTATCCTACTTGACCTCCATCACATTCTCCTAGAATCTCTAGAAAGACAGCCAAACATCAAACACAGCTATCATCTGAAACTATCTCCCAAGTTATTGATGGTTGCCCTTTGCTAAAGACAATGACACAGCCTTTTCCTCTATCTCAACCATCTCTGGCATGTCCCTCTGGCATGTGACATGGGAAGTCTTTGCCACCAGCCTCAACCCGTCGCCAGTACGCAGTCAATATGTGGCATCCAGACTGCCATGAGGGCACACATTTGTCACAATGGATTCCCTGCCAGAAGTGAGTCACAGATGTTTATTTTGTGACGTGACATCAAAGCCAATTCTGACAGGCATGTGCTAGGGCAGAACTGCCCGGCTCAATGCCAAGATGGTACCAAATGGCAGCCGAAATGCAAAGACCTCTACGCTCTAATACAATCTCACAGTAGGCTAGCGAAGCCAATTAGGCAGAGACTATGTTCATGAGCACCATTCAAAATGATCACCTGCTGTCTGACTGGATAGCAATTCATAAAATGTACCTTTTCTATGGCTCGTGTCTGTTGATCAGTATCCTGTATTATTGTCGGTGTTATACGCTTAACAGGATATCCAGCCTACCGTACCTCCTTGCCTGTCCAAATAAAATATTAAAATATTGATAATTTATTTGACCGAGACGTGCGCCAACAGAAAGACGGATCAATCTCAGATAAATTATCAGAGCAAGCGAAACAGAGCCCCTCTGTTTTACTACTGTCATTTGGACTGCTCATGAATTTAAACAAATGATTACTCTGCCAGTCATGCCCCCCTCCGTCCTTGACTTTTCTTAAATATGTCTATAAAACACACTTGTTATAACCACTTCTAGGAGGGCATGTGATTATTTTATGGTTTCCCCCCATTGCCCCTCCTTCTCCCGACATTCCTTCTCCAGATAGTTGAAGGTGCCATGCCAATGGCCGGCATTATGGGCAGGCTTTAGGAGGCCTGCCCATAACGTACCTCCTTGTCTGTCCAAATAAAATATTGAAATGTTGTTAATTTATTTGACCAAGATGAGCGCTGACAAAAAGACCCATCATTGTCAGATAAAGCATCCGAGCAAGCAAAACAGTGCCAGTATGTGTAGCCCATGTATCTGATGCTGCCTGGACATTTTATTTTTTTGCCAGACCGCATCAAATACATAGGGCTATATATTGTAAGACAAAACAGCGCTGTTTCAGATACTATTTTGGACTAATGTGCAAAGGTAACCTACTTTTTGAAGTGATTTGTTTTACAATCAGATGAAAATATCATGACTGGTTGTGTTCATGCCGCTTTCAAAGGGTAGGCTAATACATTTGTACAGTTAAATGACATGTCATTACTATAAAACACACAATAAATGCTAAAGCAGTCATTTGGACTGCTCAATAATTTAAAAAAAAATATTACTCTGACATTTTTAAAGTCATGCCCCCCTCTGTCGTTGACTTTTCCTATGTAACTACACACTGCCATTGTTAAAATCTTAATATCATAAACAGGACTGGTTGTCACACCCTGACCATAGTTTACTTTGTATATTTCTATGTTTTGGTTGGTCAGGGTGTGAGCTGAGTGGGCATTCTATGTTTCATTGTCTAGTTTGTCTATTTCTATGTCTGGCCTGATATGGTTCTCAATCAGAGGCAGGTGTTAGTCATTGTCTCTGATTGGGAACCATATTTAGGTAGCCTGGGTTTCACTGTGTGTTTGTGGGTGATTGTTCCTGTCTCTGTGTTGTTCACCAGATAGGGCTGTTTCGGTTTTTGTTACGTTCTTTGTTTTGTAGTGTTTGTATCGATTTGTGTTTTACGTTTGTTTAATAAACATGGATCGCAATCTACACGCCGCATTTTGGTCCGACTCTCCTTCACATACAGAAAACCGTGACACTGGTGATATAGAGGCCAATTCTTCTATAGTTTTCCCTGTTGCCCCTCCTCTTGACAGTAGGAACAGTCCCCTCCTTCTACAAATAGTTGAAGATGACATGCCCAGCTGAAAATCACCTCGATAATTGCCTCAAAAGTGAAACTAAACTATCCTGAAACTAATTTCACACATAATAACAGCTGAAATAAATGAAGTAGGCTAAAGTATGATGGGAGAGAATGGATGAGTTGATGAGCGAGGGGAAGCGTACGATGCATAATTATGTAATCACCAATTGTGAATGAAGAACAGGGCGGGCCATTCTATTGTATCGATCTATTCTAATTATAATGGCAGTCTACTCTTGCCTACTTGGAGTACACAGTGAGAGCGTGCATAATTTACCATGGCAAGAAGACCAAGACTAATGAATGCACTCATTAGCGTTGTTACAAAATTTGAATGAAAACGACTCCAATGGTGGGGTAGAAATTAATCATGATGGGTATTCTTCTAATTCTGAGCCTCAACCTGAACCTCTGAGGCCTAAGAGCAAAAAAGTCTGAACTGTGTGCACTGAGCTGGTGCCCACACCACAACCAAATATAAAGGTGAGACAGCCGTTTGTAATAGAACAAGCCGTTGAGAATTCTACAGGCCATTATCAGCACAAAATGTCATCACTGAGGCCTCCCAGGTGGCAAAGTGGTCTAAGGCACTGCATAGCAGTGCTAGCTGTGCCACCAGAGATTCTGGGATCAAGTCCAGGCTCTGTCGCGGCTGGCTGCGACCGGGAGGCTCATGGGGAGGTGCACAATTAGCCCAGCGTCGTCCAGGTTTGTCTCATTGTGCACTAGTGACTCCTGTGGTGGGCCAGGTGCAGTGCACGCTGACCAGGTCACCAGGTGTACAGTGTTTCCTTCAACACATTGGTGTGGCTGGCTTCCGGGTTAGATGGGCATTGTGTCAAGAAGCAGTGCGGCTTGGTTGGGTTGTGTTTCGGAGGACGCATGGCTCAACAGTTTTCATTGTTTAGGCCATGTGACATGGACATGCACCAACTGATAACTTACTTTTTGACTGCTGTCTTATCAACACTTATATTCATAATGTCATTATTGCTTTCATGAAGATGTTTTAAATAGTATCAAGCCCACTTGGTCCTTATAATGAAGTTTAGGCAGGCTACTGATGTTTTTTCCTCATTTTCATCTTGCTGACAGAGCATCTTTCTGACCCTGTATCTTGCTGACCAGGTATCCTGCTGGCCATGCTTCCTGCTGACCGTGCGCCTTGCTGACCATGCTTCCTGCTGACCATGTGTCTTGCTAACCATGCATCTTGGTGATTTATTTTGTTGTTAAAAATGAATTATAACAGGTTCCATCTCCAATGCTTTCTGTTTCATAGTTGTAACAAAAGCACTCCGCAAAATATTGAATACTTAATTATATATATATATTTGACATATATCCACATATGAGGTCTCGTCAAAAAAATGTGCCCCCCTGTAGAAATGAAATGCCTCTACAAATTACTTGTTCTGGCACCGGCCTGGTTGTGCCCCAGTTGATAAACACTCCGATATTTGCCTCAAATCTGAAACTCAACCTGATCCTCAAAACTGAGGCCCCACAAGGGTGGGTGCTCAGCCCCCTACTGTACTCCCTGTTCACCCATGACTGCGTGGACATGCACACCTCAAACTCAATCAAGTTTGCAGACGACACAACAGTAGTGGGTTTGATTACCAACAACGACGAGACAGCCTACAGGGAGGAGGTGAGGGAACTCGGAGTGTGGTGTCAGGCAAACAACCTCTCAATCAACGTCAACAAAACTCTTCAGGAAACAGCAGCGGGAGCCCCCCACTATCCAAATCGACGGGACAGCAGTGTAGAAGGTGGAAAGTTAAGTTTCTCGACGTACACATCACGGATAAACTGAAATGATACACACACGCAGATAGTGTGGTGAAGAAGGCGCAACAGCACCTCTTCAACCTTGGGAGGCTGAAGAAATGTGTCTTGTCACTTAAAGCTCTCACAAACTTTTACAGATGAACAACTGAGAGCATCCTGTCGGGCTGTATGCATCGCCCACAACCGCAAGGCTCTCCAGAGGGTGGTGCAGTCTGCACAATGCCGGGGCCAAACTACCTGCCCTCCAGGACACCTACAGCACCCAATGTCACAAGAAGGCCAAAAAGATCATCAAGGTCAACAACCATCGAGCCAATGCCTGTTCACCCCGCTACCATCCAGAAGGTGAGGTCAGTACAGGTGCATCAAAGCTGGGATCGAGAGACAGAAGATGTTTCTCACTCTCAAGGCCATCAGACTGTTAAACAGCCATCACTAACACAGAGAGGCTGCTGCCTATATACAGACTCAAAATCATTGGCAACTTTAAGAAATTGATCACTAGTCACTTTAATAATGCCACTCTAATAATGTTTACATATTCATCTCATGTGTATATATTGTATTTTAAACGATCTATTGCATCTTGCCTAGGCCGCTCGATCATCGCTCATCCATATATTGATATGTAGATATTCTTGTTCCATTCCTTTAGATTTGTGTGTATTAGGTGGTTGCTGTGGAATTGTTAGATTACTTGTTAGCTATTACTGCACTGTCGTAACTAGAAGCACAAGCATTTCACTACACGCTCAATAACATCTGCTAACCATGTGTATGTGACCAATAAAATTTGATTTGAACTAATTTCACACATATAACAGATTAAATAAATGAAATAAAGTATGATGGGGTGAAAACGGGAGAATGGGTGAGTTAATGACCGAGGGGAAGCGAACGATGCATAATTATGAATGAAGAACAGGGAGGCCATTATATTGTATTGATCTATTGTAATTAGAATCTCAAAATATTATGTAAGCCTACCCTATATCAGTCCACTAAATCCAAACAGTCTTATCAGTCTACTCTGGCCTACTTGTATATTATCCTAGGGGTGCTGGAAGACACAATGTAAGTAACTTAATTTATATCCCTCTTACTGCCCTGAATGTCTCTTCTGATCCCGTGCTTATCTGGGCTCCCGAGTGGAGCAGTGGTCTAAGGCACTGCATCTCAATATAATAGGTGTCGCTACAGTCCCTGGTTTGAATCCAGGCTGTATCACATCAGGCTGTGATTGGGAGTCCCATAGGGTGGCGCACAATTGGCCTAGTTAAATAAAGGTTAACTAAAAAATGTGTAAATAAAAAAATCCCACAGCTATTGTATGCAGTGATCATGTGTCTATAAACCAGAGTGATACTGTTAGCACTGAAGCAGTGTGCCCTAATAGGAAGTCCACTGTGTGCGGCTCACCCTGCACTAACATAAATAACATGAGCATGTCTGCTTTTGCTAAGCTTCCCAGTAAAGCAATGAAAACAATCAAGCATCCCAGAAAAGTGCTAAAAATACGAAATCAATAATTTGCTAGTAACAGATGACATTCATATTGTGACAATCTCTGAAACTCACGTGGTAGAAATATATGGTTATGACATCAACAGAAAAGCCAAAGGTGGACGTGTTGCCGTTTATATTCAGAACCACATTCCTATAAAGCTTAGTGGAGATATCATGCTAAATACTGTTGAGGTAATATGGCTACAGGTTAATCTGCCTCACCCAAAGCCTATACTGGTGGGAATTTGCTATAGACCACCAAGTGCTAACAGTCAGTATCTGGATAACATGTGTGAAATGCTTGATAATGTATGTGAGAGGTATATTTTCTGGGTGATTTAAATATTGACTGGCTTTCATCAGGCTGCCCACTCAAGAGAAAGCTTCAAACTGTAACTAGTGCTTCCAACCTGGTTCAGGTTATCAGTCAACCTATTAGTGTAGTTACAAAGAGCACAGAAATTAAATCATCAATATGTATTGATCTCATCTTTACTAATGCTGCAGAAATGTACTTCAAGTCATTATTCAAATCCATCAGATGTAGTGATCACAATATAGTAGCCAAAGCTAGGAAAACCAAAGTTCCAAAGGCTGGGCCTAAAATAGTGCATAATAGGTCACACTACAACTTTTGTAGTGATTCCTATGTTGTTGATGTAAATCATATTTGTTGGTCTGTGGTGTGTAATGAGGAGCAACCAGATGCTGCACTTGACACATTTATGAAATTGCTTATCCCAGTTACTAATAAGCATGCAAAAAAATGACTGTAAAAACTGTTAAATCCCTGTGGATTGATGAGGAATTGAAACATTTTAAGGTTGAGAAGGATGATGCCTAAAGAATGGAAGATAAGTCTGACTGCACAACTGATTGGAAAATGTACTGCAAATTGAGAAATTGTGTGACTAAACTGAATAAAAAAAGAAGAAACTACACTACGGAACAAAGATAAATGACAAAAAATGATAGTAAAACTTTTGGAGAACCTTAAATTACATTTTGGGAAAAAAGGAAAACTCAGCTCTATCATTCATCGAATCAAATTGCTCATTCATCAGAAAACCCACTGATATTGCCAACTACTTAAATCATTTTTTATTGCCAAGATTAGCAAACTTAAGCATGACATGCCAGTAACAAATGCTGACACTACACATCCAAGTATAACTGATCAAATTATAAAAGACTATTGTAATTTTTAATTCCGTAAAGTTTTGTCTATCAACAATGACAAGCCACTGGGGTCTGACAACTTGGATGGAAAATTATGGAGGATAATAGCAGATGATATTGCCACACCTATTTGCCAGCCATTGTGTCAGTCATTGTTGATCAATTGTCTTCCTTAATCTTCAGTCTACCCCCTACTTTTTCGAACATTCTGTTAAAAATCGCGCAACATTTCAGCGTCCTGCTACTCATGCCAGGAATATAGTATATGCATATGATTAGTATGTGTGGATAGAAAACAATCTGAAGTTTCTAAAACTGGTTAAATAATGTCTGTGACTATAACAGAACGTGAACAGCAAGCGAAATCCCAAGAAAAACCTGGTCACAAAAACCACAGAAAAGTATTAATCCGCCAGTCTCTGAATTGTTTATTGCAAGCAAAAATATATAGCAGGGAGCTTGCAGTTCCTACAACTTCCACACGACGTCGCCAAAAACGTCATTTTCATTGACAAAAATCCTTTGTGTAATGACAAATAGATCCTTCATTTCGTCCAGCATACAGGAATCGATTTTGGAAGAGAGACAAAGGACAACGTTTTCTTGAGTAGCTGCTATTGAATACAGATCGCCCAGTGATCAATTTGATCGATTATTAACGTTTACAAATACCTAAAGTTGGGTTACAAAAGTAGGTTGAAGTGTTTTGTCAAAGAATATAGGCAACTTATATAATTTTAAAAAATGACGTTGCGTTTTGGAAGGGAGCTTTTTTCCTGAACCAGACAGGCTATACAAATGGATATTTTGGGCATACATGGACGGATTTAATCGGGAAAAAGACCCAATTGTGATGTTTATGGAACATATAGGAGTGCCAACAAAGAATATCATCAAAGGTAATGAATGTTTTATATTTTATTTCTGCGTTTTGTGTAGCGCCGGCTACGCTAATTATTTTGTTTACGTCCCCTTCAGGTATATTGGGGTGTTGCATGCTATCAGATAATAGCTTCTCATGCTTTCGCCGAAAAGCATTTTAAAAATCTGACTTGTTGGCTAGATTCACAACGAGTGTAGCTTTAATTCAATACCCTGCATGTGTGTTTTAATGAGTACATTTAGCATTTAGCGTAGCGCATTTGCATTTCCAGGTGTCTAGATGAGACGTCTGCGTCTCAGGTGGGAGCAAGAGGTTTTTAAAGTATCACAATACAAAAATACTACTTAAACAGGACTCTTAAAGAATTTAATTTGAATGTTCATTTTATTTTTTGATCACAGAAACAATGAGAAAATATGGAAAAATAAATAAATCAATAAATGTTCATTATATAAAGCAGCCCATGTAATCATCTGCCAGAGATTAGCCACAATCGTGTGTTTGTGGGACCACATCATGTCTATTGTCCTGCTAATAATAGCCCTTGTGAAAACATGCCTTATGATTAACGAGACGTGGTGTGATCATAACAACATACAGGAACTCAAGTCCTTCTGTTCACCTGACTTAAAATTCCTCACAATCAAATGTCTACTGCATTATCTACCGTGAGAATTCTCTTCGATTAAAATCACAGCCGCATATATTCCCCCCCAAGCAGACACATCGATGGCCCTGAACAAACTTTATTTGACTCTATGTAAACTGGAAACCACATATCCTGAGGCATTCCCAAACCAGAAACCGTGGCTTGATGGCAGCATTCGTGCGAAACCTAAAGCGTGAACCACTGCTTTTAACCAGGGGAAGGTGACCGGAAACATGACCGAATACAAACAGTGTAGCTATTCCCTCCGCAAGGCAATCAAACAAGCTAAGCATCAGTATAGAGACAAAGTAGTTGCAATTCAACAGCTCAGACACAAGAGGTATGTGGCAGGGTCTACAGTCAATCACGGATTACAAAATGAAAACCAGCCCCGTTGCAGACCAGGATGTCTTGCTCCCAGACAGAGTAAATAACTTCTTTGCTCGCTTTGAGGACAATACAGTCCAACTGACACGGCCCGCTACAAAAACCTGCGGACTCTCCTTCACTGCAGCTGACGTGAGTAAAACATTTAAACGTGTTAACCCTCGCAAGGCTGCAGGCCCAGACGACATCCCCAGCCGTGTCCTCAGAGCATGTGCAGACCAGCTGGCTGGTGTGTTTACTGACATATTCAATCAAACGTTAGTCTGCTGTTCCCACATGCTTCAAGAGGGCCATTATTGTTCCTGTTCCCAAGAAAGCTAAGGTAACTGAGCTAAACGACTACCGCCCCGTAGCACTCACTTCCGTCATCATGAAGTGCTTTGGGAGACTAGTTAAGGACCATATCACCTCCACCCTACCTGACACCCTAGACCCACTCCAATTTAACCTCTTTGATCTCTAGGGGCGCTATTTCATTTTTGGATAAAAAACGTTCCCGTTTTAAGCGCGATATTTTGTCACGAAAAGATGCTCGACTATGCATATTCTGTTTTTGAAAGAAAACACTCTGAAGTTTCAGAATCTGCAAAGATATTGTCTGTAAGTGCCCCAGAACTCATTCTACAGGCGAAACCAAGATGATGCAGCAACCAGGAAATGAGCAGAATTTCTGAAGCTCTGTTTTCCATCGTCTCCTTATATGGCTGTGATTGCGCAAGGAATGAGCCTACACTTTCTGTCGTTCCCCCAAAGTGTTAGCAGCATTGTGACGTATTTGTAGGCATATCATTGGAAGATTGACCATAAGAGACTACATTTTCCAAGTGTCCGCCTGGTGTCCCTGCGTCGAAATTGGAGCGTAAAGCCAGGTGCAATTATTTTTCCATTTGAGAGCAAGGAGAAACCAGGCTTCCACGAAGGATATATCATTGAAGAGATATGTGGAAAAACACCTTGAGGATTGATTCTAAACCACGTTTGCCATGTTTCAGTCGATATTATGGAGTTAATTTGGAAAAAAGTTCGCGTTTTGAGGGCTGAATTTTCGTTTTTTTTTTTTTTTTTTTTTTTTTTTTTTGGTAGCCAAATGTGATGTACAAAACGGAGCTATTTCTAATACACAAATAATCTTTTTGGAAAAACGGAGCATCTGCTATCTAACTGAGAGTCTCCTCATTGAAAACATCAGAAGTTCTTCAAAGGTAAGTTATTTTATTTGAAGGCTTTACTTGTTTTTGTGATAGTTGCCTGCTAAATGCTAACGCTAATGCTAACGCTAATGCTAACGCTAAATGCTACGCTAGCTAGCTACTGTTACACAAATGATTGTTTTCCTATGGTTGAAAAGCATATTTTGAAAATCTGAGATGACAGTGTTGTTAACAAAAGGCTAAGCTTGAGAGCTAGCATATTTATTTCATTTCATTTGCGATTTTCACGAATAGTTAACGTTGCGTTATGGTAATGAGCTTAGGTCTATAAATAGAATCCCGGATCCGGGTTTGGTCGTCGCAACAGGTTAATAACCGACGATAACCACAGACGACGCAAACGCAATCACACTGCACACTGCCCTAACCCATCTGGACAAGAGGAATACCTATGTAAGAATGCTGTTCATCGATTAAAGCTCAGCATTTAACACCATAGCACCCTTCAAACTCATCATCAAGCTCGAGACCCTGGGTCTCGACCCCACCCTGTGCAACTGGGTACTGGACTTCCTGACGGGCCGCCCCCAGGTGGTGAGGGTAGGTAACAACATCTCCACCACACTGATCCTCAACACTGGGGCCCCACAAGGGTGCGTTCTGAGCCCTCTCCTGTACTTCCTGTTCACCCACGACTGCGTGGCCATGCACGCCTCCAACTCAATCATCAAGTTTGCGGACGACACTACAGTGATAGGCTTGATTACCAACAACGACATGACGGCCTACAGGGAGGAGGTGAGGGTCCTCGGAGTGTGGTGTCAGGAAAATAACCTCACACTTAACGTCAACAAAACAAAGGAGATGATCGTGGACTTCAGGAAACAGCAGAGGGAGCACCCCCCTATCCACATCGACGGGACAGTAGTGTAGAGGGATGTAAGTTTTAAGTTCCTCGGCGTACACATCACGGACAAACTGAATTGGTCCACCCACACAGACAGTGTTGTGAAGAAGGCGCAACAGCGATTCAGAAGGCAGATGAAATTCGGCTGGTCACCAAAAGCACTCACAAACTTCTACAGATGCACAATCGAGAGCATCCTGTAGGGCTTTATCACCGCCTGGTACGGCAACTGCTCCGCCCACGACCGTAAGGCTCTCCAGAGGGTAGTGAGGTCTGCACAACGCATCACTGTGGGCAAACTACCTGCCCTCCAGGACACCTACACCACCGAATGTCACAGGAAGGCCATAAAGATCATCAAGGACAACAACCACCCGAGCCACTGCCTGTTCATCCCGCTATCATCCAGAAGGCGAGGTCAGTACAGGTGCATCAAAGCTTGGACCGAGAGACAGAAGCTATTTTTCAATCTCAAGGCCATCAGACTGTTAAACAGCCACCACTAACATTGAGTGGCTGCTGCCAACATACTGACTCAACTCCAGCTCACTTCAATAATGGAAATTGATGTCAAAATTTTTTATCACTAGCCACTTTAAACAATGCCACTTAATATAATGTTTAATACCCTACATTACACATCTCATATGTGTATACTGTACTCTATATCATCGACTGCATCTTGCCATCTATATGTAATACATGTATCACTAGCCACTTTAAACTATGCAAGTTTTATGTTTACATACCCTACATTACTCATCTCATATGTATATACTGTACTCGATACCATCTACTGCATCTTGCCTATGCCGTTCTGTACCATCACTCATTTATATACAGTATCTTTATGTACATATTCTTTATGCCTTTACACGTGTGTGTATAAAGTAGTAGTTGTGGAATTGTTAGGTTAGATTACTCGTTGGTTATTACTGCATTGTCGGAACTAAAAGCACAAGCATTTCGTTACACTCGCATTAACATCTGCTAACCATGTGTATGTGACAAATAAAATTTGATTTGATTTGATTCCCATGGCAGTCTATGTACAAGGTTTCAGGCTTGTAACTTCTAAAACAAATAGGAAATATCAGTTTTAGTACAGGGACACAGTCTTGGAAATTAGTGTTGGCTTACCATGAAGACAGGATGCACCTGCTAACATTGGTTTCCTATTGAACATACTTCTTTCCATAAGAAATATTATAGTTTAATTATATTTTAGGGTATCTGAGGATTTAATAGAAAAAACATTTACTTGTTGAAACAAAGTTTAGGGGTAGATGCAGTGCAGGGAGATTAGCAATAAGTTAAGCTTTCAACCGATATAAGACACTTAAATGTACCTAAATGTTTAATATCCATCATTTTTATTATTGTTTATTTGTATTGCGCACCCTCCAGTGTCACCTGAAGGTGTCCCGCTAAGGTGTCCCTTAAGAAGGAAGAACCACTGTACCAGCATGTTAGCCGCAGCCTTTACTCCACACACAGAGATGCATACAAAGCTCCCCCTTGCCCTCCATTTGACAGATTTAACCATAATTATATCATCCTGATTTATGCTTACACGCAAAAACTAAAGCCAGAAGTACCAGTGGCTCACTCAATATGGAAGTGGTCAGATGACGCAGATGTTACGCTACAGGACTGTTTTGCACAGACTGGAATATATTCTGGGATTCATCCAATGGCATTGAGGAATGTACCACCTCAGTCACCGGCTTCATCAATAAGTGCATTGATGACGTCATCCCTACAGTGACTGTACATACGTACATATCGCAACCATCCGCACCGAGCTAAAGGCTAGAGTTGCCGCTTTCATGGAGCGGGACACTAATTTGGATGCTTATAAGAAATCACGCAACGCCCTCAGATGAACCATCAAATAGGCAAAGCGTCAATACTAAGACTAAGATTGAATCCAACTACATTGGCTCTGACACTCGTTGGATGTGGCAGGGCTTGAAAACTACAAAGGGAAACCTGTTGCAAGCTGCTGCGAGCTGCTGCGAGCTGCCTAGTGACGCGAGCTTACCATACGAGCTAAATACCTTTTATGCTCGCTTCGAGGCGTGCAACAATGAAGCATAAATGAGAGCACCAGACGTTTCAGACGACTGTGTGATCACGCTCTCGTGCAGTTCCTATGCCTTCCACTAGATGTCAAAAGCCTTTAGAAATTGTTTCAGGCTTGTATTCTGATAAATGAGGGAGTAAGAGCAGTCTGAATGAGTGGACCCTGACGTGTCACAGAGCTTTTTCATGCGCATGTGCATTTCTTGTCTACCTTTTATATTGATGACGTTATTGTCCGATTGAAATATTATAGATCATTTAGGCTAAAAACAACCTGCGGATTGAATATAAACATCGTTTGACATGTTTCTATGAACTTTGCGAATACAATTTGGATTTTTTTGTCTGCCTGTTTGGACTGTGTTTGAGCCTGTGGATTACTGAAGAAAACGCGTGAACAAAACGGAGGGTTTTGGATATAAAGAGACTTTATCGAACCAAAGGAACATTTATTGAGTAAATTAATGTCTTATGGGTGCAACCATATGAAGATCATCAAAGGTAAGGGATTAGTTTTATCTCTATTTCTGACTTGTGTCACTCTTCTACTTGGCTGATTACTGTTTGTAATGATTTGTCTGCTGGGCTATGTTCTCAAATAATCGTAAGGTATGCTTTCGCCATAAAGCATTTTCTAAATCACAAAGCTCATCACTAAGCTAAGGACCATGGGAAAAAACACCTCCCTCTGCCACTGGATCCTGGACTTCCTGAAGGCCACCCCCAGGTGGTAAGTGTATTCAACAACACATCTGCCACATTAGTCCTCAACACTGGGGCCCCTAAGGGGTGTGTGCTTAGTCCCCTCTTGTATTCCCTGTTCACCCATGACTATGTGGCCAAACACATCTCCAACACCATCATTAAGTTTGCTGACGACACAACAGTGGTAGGCCTGATCATGACAATGATCAGACAGTGTATAGGGAGGAAGTCAGATATATGGAATTGTGGTAACACCACGCCGTCAATGTGAGCGAGAAAGGAGATGATCGTGGACTACAGGAAAAGGCGGGCCAAACAGGCCCCCATTAACATCAATAGGGTTGTAGTGGAGGGGGTCGAAAGTTTCAAGTTCCTTGGTGTCCACATCACCAACAAACTATCATGTTCCAAATACAACAACATTAGCAATGCACTCACCATCTTTCCTTGTTTATGTGACATGGACATTTTCCAATTGATGCCATTGCTTGAATATGCACACCATGTAAGCACGTGCTGATAATAATTGACTATTTTTTTACTGCTGTCATGTCAACATGTGCATTATAACGCATTATTGCTTTTGTGCTGATTTTCACTATTTATCAAGCACACTTGGTGTTTATAATGATGTTTTCATCATTTGGTCACGCATCTTGCTGACTGTGCATCTTGGTGGTTGTGGTGGTTGCGAGTGCATCCCTTACCCAGAATACTGCATGTTATGTGAAAATCAAATCTATTTGTATGCTGTCAACAATTAACTATTCAACTATTTTGCTCTGAGAGACACACACACACACACACACACACACACACACACACACACACACACACACGCAGTAACCTGTGATTACTTTGATGAAATATCTTTTTTCTCTCTCTCTCTCCTGGGTTTGTTCTTTCGAAGTCCTCTCGTGCATTTTCCATTCTTTCATGGTAGGTTGAGCTTTTCAGGCATTGTCAGACTTGTTTAAATATTTAATAAGACGTGGGAAAGAAACAAAAAGACCAAGTTGAGGGCAGAGTCCCTCCTCAGAAACGTAAGGTATATTTCCCATGAAATGGTGTGCAATGAAGAGGAATAGAGCTAAGGCTGTGTCTGCTATTCACTTATTTTAACCAAATGGTGAGAGTTGTCCCGGGTGACATTTTAACTTGTTCGCCTCCCCAGAATAACTGTACCCAGGTGAATTTGACTAAGCGCGCTCAGTTCAGTGTCTTAAAACCAGCCATGTATGGTCATTATGTGTGGCGAGTGGAGTATTTTTACCTGAGTCATCTACTGTATATGCAATTGGTCACATGTTGAGTAGAGTGGTTGCCATTGGGCTAAAACACAGTCTGTTTCTATACTCATTATAAATACATAACATTACTTGAACTGATACGTGTACAGTTAATTGGCACAAAGCTAAGTACATTGATGTATCAGTCTGCCAATACATTTTTCTTAAATGTAAAAATCCCCATCAATATCCATCAGTTTAAGCTAGAGATATCTGTTTTTTGCATGGGCTGCGTCTTAATCCACCGCAACCACCTATGGTGGCCTTCCACATCTGCGGTGGAACATGGCCGAGGTACAGCAATGTTTGAGACACCCCGAAAATCGGTCTTCTCACGAAATCATCTGTAATGCCTGAATGGTTTGGCCTACAAACTATTATGACCAATGTATGGAAAGGGGAGACCGTCACGAACATGGTGTTCTCTGTTTTGAAGATAACCAGTAAACACTAGTCTGAAGGTAACTGGTACCGATCAAAAGTTTGGACACACCTTCTCATTCCAGGGTTTTTCTTTATTATTACTGTTTTCTACATTGCAGAATAATATTGACGACATCAAAACTATAACATAACACATATGGAATCATGTAGTAACCAAAAGAGTGATAAATATATCCAAATATATTTTCTATTCTTGCTATTTCTAGATTCTTCAAAGTAGCCACCCTTTGCCTTGATGGCAGCTTTGTACACTTTTGGCATTCTCTCAACTAGCTTCATGAGGTAGTCACCTGGAATGCATTTCAATTAACAGGTGTGTCTTGTGTGCCTTTCCTTCTTAATGCATTTGAGCCAATTAGTTGTGTTGTGACCAGGTAGTGGTGGTATACAGAAGATGGTCTTTTATCAAATAGGGCTAAGTCCATAGTATGGCAAGAACAGCTCAAATAAGCAAAGAGAAACCACACTGTCGTTGAACAACAACAAAAAATGCACAAGTGTTGGTCCCATGTTTCCTGAGCTTAAATTTTCCATACACACAAAAATCTTATTTCTCTCAAATGTTGTTATTGAGAATTTCTCCTTTGCCAAGATAATCAATCCAACTGACAAGTGTGGAATATCAGGAAGCTGATTAAACAAGATGATCATTACACAGGTGCACCTTGTGCTGTGGACAATAAAAGGCCACTATTGAAATGTGTCATTTTGTCACATAACACAATGCCACAGATGTCTCAAGTTTTGAGGGAGCATACAATTGCCATGCTGACTGCAAGAATGACTACCAGAGTTGTTGCCAGATAATTTAATGTTAATTTCTTCACCATAAGCTGCCTCCCAATGTTGTTTTAGAGAATTTGGCAGTATGTCCAACCGGCCTCACAACTGCAGACAACATGAAACTGAGGAGTATTTCTGTCTGTAATAAAGCCATTTGTTAGGAAAAATGTATTCGGATTGGCTGGGCCTGGCTCCCCAGTGGATTGGCCTATGCCCTCCCTAGCCCACCAATGGCTGCGCCCCTGCCCAGTCATGTGAAATCTATAGATTAGGGCCTAATTTCGTTATTTCCTTATATGAACTGTAACTCAGTCAAATCATTGAAATTGTTGCATGTTGCATTTATATTTTTGTTCAGTGTATATATACAGCATATCTCCTAGATATAGGACAGACACTTCAAAACCTTATTCCCTATGATTTATTTGTTGACTCTCTTTTTTGCCATATATGCATTCAATGTGTTTCTATGGGCCAAATTGAATATTTTATACATTTTTTTATATACGTTTTATATATTTTTTATAATACCTGCAATTCTAAATGAAATAGCTAAATGATCCATTATCTGAAAATAATTATATACAGTATGTCAGCTTATTGCACCCTGCTTAGATTTACAGGGATGCTTCAAATGAAATAAAAATGTGATGAATCAATAGGTTCACTTCTGAAGTATTTACATAAATGTAAAACTTGAAAAAGGTAACAGTGTAACATGTAAGCTCTTTTCAGACCTTGGCAAGTCTTTGATTATAGATTTTTTATGTTAAAGAGTACATCCCTCATAACCTTGTATCTCTTCTCCCACACACAATGTATTACACAGATGCAGCTCTCGCTGTATGTAGGAGACCAGAGGTAGGCCTATGTTACGTACCTAGATCTCTTACAAAGCATAATAAGTAATCACACAAACATTACATTTCACCATCTTGTGAGCTGAAGGAAATGAGGATTCACAAATATTATATGCAGTGCCACTACATAGGGGGACATTGCAGGGCACTGTGTTAACAAAATGGCTCCCCCTTCTGGTCAACACAGACTGAGACCAGCATCACTTCATCACACAGGGCCTGCATCAAGAAAACCTGCATGTGTCACATGTTTGACAGCCCAAAGTGGTGAAGATGTAGGTCGCATTCCCCTGCATCAACCAATGGTTCTCATTGACTGTGCCGTCGGGCACCAGATTGCTATAACATACAATGTGGTTAGCTTGTACTTAAAATACCTATCCAGGAGTTGTAAGATCTGGTATGCGTCAGACACGCCTAGCCAGAGGAACACGCCCGCAGTATTCAAGAGAGGGCAAAGGGAATGGGTAGTAGAGACACAAGCAAGTGCATACATTAACAATTAAATCTGTTACTGGACTAGATGGGTGAATCATAAAGGGCAGGTAACACTCAACCATGAAAAATCATCTCCTAAATAAATGGGCAAATCTAACTGATCTTTGGGTTTAACCCACACAGGGGATTAAAGGGACATTTCGCTTCAAAAGCAAAGTTTGTCTGAAGTTTTGTTACACCTCAAAAGTAGAATAATGTTGCAAATTGTCCATGTCCCAGATCATATGTTGTATAGATACAATGTTGAAAATGAATTAAAAAGAGAACCAATATATAATTTTCTGATTTTATTCTGTGCATATCCTTACCAATTAATTTAGAGTTGATAGCTGGATCTACTAAGCTGATGACGTGGGACATTGATTCCTCCTGACATCAGACTACTTTTGAGGTCTGAAAAAAAAATTGAACTAACTTTGATTTTAGACAGTAATATCCCTTTAAACGGGCAATCTGCAGTTTAAAAAAACAACAAGGCGTGCAACCAGCCACTATTTTGGTAAACAGCTGAAGAATGGGGCAAGAGAAATATACCTACTCTCACATTTATAGACAGAGCAATGGAGGCAGGGACTGGCCAATCCATGAGACCTAAACTATAGTTTTAACCATTGTTTTAAGCAGTGGTGTAAAGTACTTTAAAGTACTAGTTAAGCAGATTTTTGTGGTATCTGTACTTTAATTTACTGTTTCTATTTTTGACAGCTTTTACTTTAACTTCACTATATTCCTAAAGAAAACTCCCTACATTTTCGGACACCCAGAAATACTCAGGACAGGAAAATGGTTAAATTCACGCGCTTATCAAGAGAACATAAGAATTTGTTCTAAACTGACTTGCCTAGTTAAATAAAGGTAAAAAAATATAGTAAATAAATAAATAATAATATCCCTGATCATCCCTACTGCCTCTGATCTGGCAGATTCACTAAACACACATGCTTCATTTGTAAATGATGTCTGAGTGCTGGAGTGTGCCCCCGGCTAGCCATAAATAAACAGGAAAATGGTGCTGTTTGGTTTGCTTAATGTAAGGAATTTGAAATTATTTATACTTTTACTTTTGATACTTAAGCATATTTCATGAATTATATTTTTACTTTTGACACTTTAGTATATTTAAAATGAAATACTTTTCGATGTTTTGTTAAGTAGTGTTTTACCGGATAACTTTAGTTAGTTTCTATTAAGGTATCTTAATTGAAAGTATGAGAATTGGGTACTTTTTCCACCACTGGTTGTAAGGCTATACAGCTCATTCTCTTATTTAACCTTTATTTAACTAGGCAAGTCAGATAAGAACAAATTCTTATTTTCAATGACAGCCTAGGAACAGTGGGTTAACTGCCTTGTTCAGGGGCAGAACGCCAGATGTTTACCTTGTCAGTTTAGGGATTCAATCTAGCAACCTTTCATTTATTAGCCCAATGCTCAAACCACTAGGCTACCTGCCACCCCTTATAGCTCTATGTTCACTTTACCTAGTTGTATATAATGTATGTAAACTTTGTTTAAACTCCACTGTCTCTAAATGTTTGGCCAAACATTGTCCGGGTTAGGGGAGGGTTTGGCTGGGGTAGGCCTAGTTAAATAAAGGTTTAAAAAATTATAATAATTGTATATCACTAGCAGCGCTCTGAGTATCTGTAAATAAACTTGGAGAATAAAGCTGATTCTAATTCTGATTCGGATACGGATTGTTAAAAACAATGCAGTAAAATAAGCTTTTAACTTGTGTTCTAATGGGGTACAACAGTTGAACTAACTTCTTGGGGCATTTGTACGTTTTATTCTTCACAGATTACCCCTTTAAGTATTGGAATCAGCCTTGAAGCCATCAGACACTGCTCTTCTGAATTCCAGAAGATGTAGAGAGTATTATAGATTTCCCTTTGGATTCTATTAACTCACGGATATTCAATTGACTCAAGCCTGATCATACATTATATGTGAATGACACTAAAAATGAACTCATCATCAAAACCGATAATGCCTTTACTAGTCTCATTTGCTACATGAAGCTCAGATACAGAGCCGAACGTCAAAATTGTGCTTTGAGATTGCTTCTGTCCATACATGTTCCACGAAACGGTCATCCATGAAACTGTAATCATGTTCTGTCTATTATTGTGCTGTTGGGAAATAACATGAGGAATGGAGCTCTATTAAATCCACGGAATTACGCTGCTCGCTTGTCGCAATCCAATTACTTTGTCACTTTGCTCCGGCTCAAATCCCAACCCCCAGCCTCAATTCATCCAGTGAGGTTAATCTCTGAAATTTGTTTGTCTGTACATTTTCAATGAGTCTCAAATCCAATAGCAGAGAGTGCTGTTATAAATAATTACCTAGGTTCCACACTGTACATTACTGTACAGTGCCGTGCAAAGTATTCATTCCCATTGGCATTTGTCCTATTTTGTTGCATTACAACTAGTAATTTAAATGGATTTTTATTTGGATTTCATGTAATGGACATACACATAAAAGTCCAAATTGGTGAAATATATTTCTTTTGAATTACTTGTTTCAAAAAATTATAAAAAATAGAAAACTGAAAAGTGGTGTGTGCTTATATAGTCCCCCCTTTGCTATGAAGCCCCTAAATACGATCTGGTTCAACCAATTACCTTCATAAGTCACTTAATTAGTTAAATAAAGTCCACCTGTGTGCAATCTAAGTGTCACATGATCTGTCACATGATCTCAGTATATATACACCTGTTCTGATTAGCCCCAGAGTCTGTAACACCAAGCAAGCGGCGCCATGAAGACCAAGAATCTCGCCAAACAGGTCAGGGACAACATTGTGGAGAAGTACAGATCAGGGTTTGGTTATAGAAAATATCAGAAACTTTGAACATCCCACGGAGCACCATTAAATCCATTACAAAGAAATGGAAAGAATATGGCAACACAACAAATCTGCCTCGAGAGGGCCGCCCACCAAATCTCACAGACCAGGCAAGGAGGGCATTAATCAGAGAGGCAACAAAGAGACCAAATATAACCCTGAAGGACCTGTAAAGCTCCACAGCGGAGATTGGAGTATCTGTCCATAGGACCACTTCAAGCCGTACACTCCACACAGCTGGGCTTTACGGAAGAGTGGCCAGAAACAAGCCATTGCTTAAAACCTGTTAAGGATATGGCAGACATACGCCCCCTTTGGAGAGATTGGGTACCCCTAGTAAACTGGAAAAAAAATCTGTCAAAAATTGCTAATATATGCAAATAAAAATTATTATTGGATAGAAAACATTCTAAAGATTCTAAAACCGTTGGAATTATGTCTGTAAGTATAGCAGAACTCACAGGGCAGGCATTCTTCCAAACTAGTTTTTGTGGCCATGAAAGTTGGAGCAACTTTGACGTCATGGCCCTCACCCTTCCCAACCAGTTATGATTCTTTCTATCTCTTCCGCTAGATGTCCTCTTTCATTAGAGCTTTGAATCGTTCGAATCCCGCGAGAATTGACCCTATGGGAGTGAAATTAGTGCGTGCCACGAGAGAATAGGCTGTGCGTATGGGCGCGAATTGGTCCCAGCCATTCCTTTGTTCCAGCACTCAAGAGAAGGGCAGACGATGGCCGATTGAATTGAAGTTTGTTTTGCGTGTCTAAAACATCATAAAGCTTGCTTCTGCACTTAGTTTGACCTGTTTAGTCGACATATAATATGTAATTTTGAAGTTTTGATGAGCAACTTTTCCGGACCAGAGGACGTTTTGGGTGCATTTCAGCTGATGTTATTAGCAGTAGCTAATACAAAGACGCAAGACTTGAAACCAAACGATGTATTGGGTAAGTATGAAGCCTTCCAGAACATTCTGAACGAAGACCATCGAAGGTAAGGGAATATTTATGCTTAAATCTGTGTTTCTGTTGACTCCAACATTACGTGGAAATGTAGCTTGGAACTGAGCGCTGTCTCAGCATATGGAATAGTGTGCGATTTCTGTAACGTTAAAAATAAATCTAACACAGCGGTTGCATAAAGAAGCAGTGTATCTTTCTAACTATATGTAGAACATGTATATTTAGTCAAAGTTTATGATGTCTATTTACGTTATCTTGCCGCGCTACATAGATTTCCTGCGGGCATTTTTGAGTAATTTCTGAATGTGAACTCACTGTAAATGGACATTTATGGATATAAATGGCATATTATTGAAAAAAAAAATATGTACTGTGTAACATGTCATATTACTGTCATCTGATGAAGATTTTCAAAAGGTTAGTGAGCGATTTATTTTTTAATCCTGCGTTTGTTGATTGCATGTTTTGGCTATTGAAATGAGCTGTGTCTGGTGGTGGTTTTACATATATATGTGCTATGTTTTCGCCGTAAAACATTTTAGAAATCTGACTTGCTGGCTAGATGAACAAGGTGTTTATCTTTCATTTGAGCTATTGGACTTGTTAATGTGTGGAGGTTAAATATTTTTAAGAATATTTTTGCGTTCCATGCGCCACCGTTTCAGCTGAACGTGGGAGGGTTGATTCCCAATTGGGAACCAGTATCGTAGACAGGTTAAAGAAATAAATAAGCAAACACATGTGTTGTTCACCCAAAAGGGATGTGGGAGACTACCCAACCATATGGAAGAAGGTACTCTGGTCAGATGAGACCAAAATGTTGCTTTTTGGCCATCAAGGAAAACTCTATGTCTGGCGCAAACCCAACACCTCATCACTCCGAGAACACCATCACCACAGTGAAGCATGGTGGTGGCAGCATCATGCTGTGGGGATGTTTTTCAGTGTCAGGGAGTGAGAAACTAGTCAGAATTGAAGGAATGATGGATGGAGCTAAATACAGGGAAATTCTTGAGGGAAACCTTTTTCAGTCTTCCGAGATTTGAGACTGGGACGGAGGTTCACCTTCCAGCAGGACAATGACCCTGAGCATACTGCTAAAGCAGCACTTGAGTGGTTTAAGGGGAAACATTTAAATGTCTTGGAATGGCCTATTCAAAGCCCACACCTAAATCCAATTGAGAATCTGTGGTCTGACTTAAAGATTGCTGTACAGCAGCGGAACCCATCCAACTTGAAGGAGCTGGAGCAGTTTTGCCTTGAAGAATGGGCAAAAATCCCAGTGGCTAGATGTGCCAAGCTTATAGAGACACCCCAAGAGACGTGCAGCTGTAATTTCTGAAATAGGTGCCTCTACAAAGTATTGACTTTGGGGGAGGGGGAGGGGGGGGGAATAATTATGCACGTTTAAGCTTTCAGTTTTTTGTCTTATTTCTTGTTTGTTTCACAAGAAAAAATATTTTGCAACTTCAAAGTGGTAGGCATGTTGTGAAAATCAAATGATACAAACCCCCCCAAAAAATCTATTTTAATTCCAGGTTGTAAGGCAACAAATTAGGAAAAATGCCAAGGGGGTGAATACTTTCGCAAGCCACTGTATGTGCATAAGGAGCATCATGCAAATCTCATTTGAATTTGTTACAGTGATAACATGAGAGGTTATAATTCATCCCACGTACGCTACACAGTCCATAATATGCAAACACGGTGTGGAGGAAATGAGAAGAGTATCTTTCTAGCAAAAACAAATCCTCCTTTTTATGCGTATGAGCCAATGAAAGACCAGCTTTGAGCGGACACTGGCACTGTGCCACAAGTGGCATCTCATTGGGGGTTGCTGAGGGGGCCAACAGAGAAACTGGATCCATTGTGTGTGTTGCTCCTTCAGCCTGCCCCTCCTCTCCCCCAAACAAATTGGTTTGTGGATTTAATGAGCACTTTCTAAAAAATAGAACTGCCAGGAGGCATCGAGCTGCAGCTGCCCCACAGTGCTCCAGCCACAGTCCAAATTAGCCGAATAGCTGGACTTGACACGGAACAACAGCCAGCTAAGAGAGAAATTCAGTAACAATTGACATATTGTAATAATTCATTACTGTTCTACAGTCTAATTTTGTACATGTGCAACACAATGGAGGAAAGAGTTAGTGTGCAGCTGGTTAAAGTAGTGCACTGTATGCACGTACAATTTGCATCAAAGAGACCTCCAAGAATTGGATCCAAAGTGAAACTGGCACTGCTATACACATTTGTCTCGGAGCCAGATGGCGGTCTGAGAAAATACACTTTATTTCCCACAAAAAAAATCACTTGAACTCGGCTCGACTATCAGCTATCGATGGCAGCCCCATGTCAGGCAGCTCCACTGGGGTTGTTCACCTAGTGTTCCCTGGTAGATTAGCTTCTTCTTTGGCTAATTAGCTTGGCCACCATATCAGTGCCAGTCCTTATCAGCCCGGGGCGTTGTGTTTTCTCTCTCTCCACACCAGAAACACAGTCAGACAGCTCGACCCGAGCTGAGTCCGCAGACTGACAGGTCTATCTGTGTATTTATAGATTTTCCTGCAGAATATGTTATCTCATAGTTGTGCCAAAAGCAGTCCTACATGTCAAGGTGAGACTTGCCCAAGGCTTCACATGAACAAATAAAGCAGGTCTAGAACGCTTTTGAAAATTGTCACTGCTCTCTTTCCTGAATTTCAAGAACTACTTTACTCTGGTAGTGAGAAATCAGTTCGGTGTTGATACCAATTCCACTCAGTAAATGCAAACCTAAAGGATGTCTGTACATTTCCTTAAACTACAATATGTCTGCAAAATTGAGCCAAACCATTTCTAGAGATACAAGGCTGTTACTAGTGTAAACTTGTACAGCGTACTAGGGTACTAAATTTGTATATGGGAAGGCTGTTACAGTAGTTAGCACTAGGTTTCCAGTCACATAAACCAAATGACAGTTTCCAGTGAACCACTCTACTACTACCAACGCTGCTTTTAGAAGTCTTCCTTTATGTATAATTCATCCACCCTGAACTGAACACATCCCACTCAGTAAAACCACTTACAATGTTGATTCAGTGCTCATATCAAATGAACCACAGTCTAATTCATGTGATCTGCAGATGGCACATAGTAGTCAGTCTAGTGTAGTCATTCAAAATGCACACCGCTGCCCTCTCAATGGCAACTCAGTCCTAGCACATAGTCATGCAGATCCACTTGGTAATTTCACAGTCAGCTATGATATTATTAGGAAATAAATCATATGGAATTTGAAGCCATTTTAGTTTTAGCTTGAGAGTGGGGGGGGATGTTAAATGCCATCTGTTATTATATGCTGTACTGCATGTTCAGATAAATGGTATTGTAGTGACTATACTGAGGGAACAACGGAAACATCTACAGTATGTGTAAAAGAAAAGTGTACAAAGATATTTGCTTCCAAGAAAGCAATGCAAAAAACAGTATGCAAGATTGAATAGCAGCTGCCTCTGTAACCGATGTGAAATGGCTAGCTAGTTAGCGGGGTGCGCGCTAATAGCGTTTCAATTGGTGACGTCACTCGCTCTGAGACCTTGAAGTAGTTGTTCCCCTTGCTCTGCAATGGCCGTGGCTTTTGTGGAGCGATGGGTAACAATGCTTCAAAGGTGGCTGTTGTCGATGTGTGCAGAGAGGGTCCCTGGTTCGAGCCAAGGTAGGGGCGAGGAGAGGGATGGAAGCAATACTGTTACACCTCTGAAAGAGGAAATCATTTAATCATATTGCAGCATGGGCTAAGGATAAATGATTTAGTGCATACATATTTGCCTCATGTATTCACTCAAGGCTTCAGGGTTTTTATCATACAGCCTAGTGCATAACATTGTCTGAATTTAAATTCCTTCACAGCCTATTCAGGTGTACACAGAGTGAATAGAGATCTACCTTTCCAAGCACATCTTGTTATAAATTGTCAATCTAAAAATTACATTCATCTGCTGTGCCATATACATGTAGGAAACTGCCAAAATAAAGGAAACACCAACATAAAGCGTCTTAATAGAGCATTGGGCCACCACAAGCCAGAACAGCTTCAGTACACCTGGGCATATATAATACAAGTGTCTGGAACTCTATTGGAGGTGTGCAACACCATTCTTCCACAATAAATTCCATAATTTGGTGTTTTGTTGATGGTGGTGGAAAACGCTGTTTCAGGCGCCTCTCCAAAATGTCCCGTAAGTGTTCTTGGTTTAAATCGTTTTCATGCTCATCAAACCATTCAGAGACCACTCGTGCCCTGTAGACAAAATAATGGCCTGCCCAGCATTTTTATAAATGACCTTAAGCATGATGGGATGTTATTTGCTTAATTAACCACAACCAGGAACCACACCCTCATTTACTCAATTGTTTCCATTATTTTGTTTTGAGTGGGAGAAGGAAATTAAGAAAAATAGGAAATGAATGAAAGGGCCTGACAAACTGAGACTGTCTAATGTCTCCTTTTAATGTTTTTCTATGTAACATTTAGCTCTAGGGGGTCTCATTGAGACCAGGTAATGGCATACAAAGAGAATGCGTAAGACTGTAAAATGGCTTTCATGACCATTAAACTTTGATATAGCGAAAAGTAATGCAGTTAAGAGGTTTCCCGGTCTTCCTATCCGAGACCACCAGCCTCACAGATTTAATCTCGAAGATTGATATGCACAGATATGTCCAAAGCCTTTTTCTTGATACTACATTATGTGGTATATACTGTTCTCCACAAATTACAAAGATTTACTATTTTCCAACTCACTCTTTTTGTGCCAATGTGACTAGAGTATTCTACCTGGCCACCACTGAGCGTTATTATGGCAAAGCAATAGATACCACTGTGACTGCAACCTAGCTCAGGGTCTTTGAAGAAAATCTAAATTAGACTCCTGGGTGAAACATGTGCCTGGACCGTGAACGATTGGCTCCACCTTCCCACAGCAGCGCGGCAGTGTGTGCCAATGTGTCCCCATTTCCATTTTGTTTTTAAGCTGGAGACTTTTGAGTATTGCTTCAAAGAAGCTCCCACTATTACACACTTGGGGGATTTCGATGGCGATGTCCTGTTTGCGAGTGATGAGGGAAGGGTGGCCAACCTTACCACTAGGTTAGCACCTTCCTCCTCTCATCTTGGAGCAGGACTCCACAGAGAGATGGGCTGGGAGACAGCGTGCACTGGAGTGTAGTGGCGACTGGAGATCAGGTCCACTGGGAAGCCTCCACAGTCTGAAAGGCTGTTTGCACCTGTCAGCTCCGAGGAATTCCCAGCCCTTTTTGATTGATTGGGCACCGTTCCCTGGGCCATAACACTCATGGCCAAGAACCACATAAGGGTGATGATTAGGTGGTACGGTCCACTAACACATAGGGATATTCTGTTATATTTCTCAACTGTATTATAAAGATGATTCAAGGGCTGATGAGGGGGGGGGGGGGGGTGTATGCGAGATAGATTGATTGCACAGAAACTTCTATAAGCATTCAATCAAATCAAATTGCATCTGTAGCGAAACAATACCTTACAATACAAAACAGTATGCAGGGAAATAAGAAATATAGAAATATTAAAATGTCAGAGTCCGGAATATAAATCTGTATATGATGGTGTGTATAGACATTATGGACAGTGTATGAATCGAAAAGGTGTGTACAGCAGTAGTTATATAGGATGAGCCTTGACTAGAATAAAGTATATACATGTGAAGCGGATAAAACAGTATGCAAACATTATTAAAGTGACATCAGTGCATTTATAAAGCGTTAAATACAATTGTTAATGTAGGTTTAACATTTGACAAGACCTGAATGACTACCATACAATCACACAGACAAAAGAGAAATACATTGATAACCAGGAAATCATAGAAGTTGGAGTAACTGAATTATTCTGGGAAAAACACTTAAAGTAGACATTTGAAATTTGTATCTTAGGCTGACTTATTTTTATCCATACCTATGCTGGCTTTTCCAAAGCATTTTTTTTACCTTACATACACCATGTGGTCAAAAACCTCTTCAGAAGAAGTCCAATGCCTGCCAACCAGGACTGATCAATAGCTATTGATCCATCCTGGGCCTTGTAAGACATGAAGTTACTTAGATTTTACTTTGGCTATTGCATGTGAGTGTGGCTCAGGGTAGTTACCCACACATCCAACCTGGCCTCAGTGCAATTCGTAGCATTTTAACATTTAACTACCTCCATTTTGTTTGATATCTTATGTTACATTACGTTGCATACAAATGGTATAGTGGTTGTACAATATCGTAGGAAATGGATGACGTAAGTTATCATATGTCTTCGAAGACACAGTATTGTATGTCTTTCTGTCACACACTGACCTGAGATATCTCTGTTTTCTTTACATTTTGGTTAGGTCACGGTGTGACTAGGGTGCGTACGCTAGTTTTTGTATTGTCTAGAGGTTTTGTATTGTCTAGGGTTTTCGTAGGTCTATGTGATTTGTATGTTTATGGTGGTCTGATATGGATCCCAATCAGAGGCAGCTGTTTATCATTGTCTCTGATTGGGGATCATATTTAGGTAGCCATTTCCCTTTGGTGTTTGTGGGATCTTATTCTATGTTTAGTTGCCTGTCTGCACTATTCGTATAGCGTCACGTTTTGTTCGTTTTATTGTTTTGTTAGTTTGTTCAGTGTTCTTTCTTTAATAAATGAAGAATGTACGCATACGACGCTGCACCTTGGTCTCCTTCGTACGACGAGCGTGACACTTTTTTGAGACTAGGCTGCTTGTTGTCTCGTAGGAAAATGTACGTTGCTGGTTAGGAGAACTTACAACAAAGGTTAGGAGGTTTAACGCAAAAGGTTCTGAGAATTAGGTTAAGTTTAGGAAAGGGTTAGCTAAAATGCTACAGTTATCCCTGACGTGACTCAAACGCACAACCTTTGAATTACTAGATGGATGTGGTATAGGCCCACTCATCCTCCCGGACCAACCTCCCTACTTTAGTTTGTCAAAGATGCACTCTCAAACTTTGTATAATTTCAGCCAGTAGTTTTGAAAGTCGTGCTCATGAGCCAAAACGGGTCCCCATTTTTGCTTAACGGAGTACATCTTTATGTATCCAGACTATTATTCCGTTTTTAACGTAGTGTAACACAACATGCTTAATGGAGGCACAAAAAATGTACGAATTATAGCAAAAGTCTGAGTTAGGGGTCCAGTCTGACACATCCTCTAAACTAAATACAGTCAATCATTTCCGCTTAGAGTTACTTTCAGACATTTTAGAATGGTTTCCCCATGTCATGCACAGTACATTATTCCACAGGCTCTGCCTAAAAGAGCTGCGTTCACATTTCAACCCGTTTGGCACATCAAGTCAATTCCCATTGAGGTTGTTCCAATCATACATTGGTAAGTAAGGACATTGGCCCCCAGGGACACAGCTAGTGTGTTGCTGATTCAGCAATTTTAGGCCTTGGTACATATCCCCTCAGCCTTCATATGAATCCGTTATTGAATATGTACCATCCCTCAAATAATACATTTTTGCCTCTTTGATAACATCATTCAGTCTAACTATTAATGATCCCCCATCCCTTTAACACTTCCCTCCTAATTGCCTATCTTGAGAAGGTTGCCAGCTCCGTAGTTATGATGGAACAGAAAATGTAGTCCACCCCCTCAAGGTTATATGAGGTAGACATGTGGGCGGCTAGAAGAGAAGCCTGATAAATAGTGCTTCGTGCTAGTTGCACGCTAAGACCCTGCAAGGCATTTTGCTCTGTTCTGCTGCTCTCCAGTTTTCATATGTTCTCATAAAGAAGCGCCACACTTGCACTTTCACCTCAACAGTAACGTGGAAGTAAGCTTTTTAGGTGTGATTGGAAAGCGTATCCTTTTATCTTGAAGGATGGCTATCAGCAGCTTGTATCAGCATCAAGTCATAACATTCCTTCTGGGTGATATGAGTGTCAAATATTGCTCTCCCTTTTATTTTCCCCAAATTGGAGACCAGCCCTTTTTGAGTGTATTTAATGTGTTGAGAGTTTGCAGTGAATTTATATGGAAGATAGTTTGTATCATACACTATACTTTGACATCAGTTGCGGCTGGTGGGAGGAGCTATGGGAGGACAGGGTCATTGTAATGGCTGGAATGGAATAAATGGAACGGTATTAAACACGTCAAGCATATGGAAACGACATGTTTGACTCTGTTCCCTTTTTTCCATTCCAGCTATTACAATGAACACGTTCTCTTAGCTCCTCCCACCAGCCTCCACTCTTTGACATTATGTTCTATGGGTTACTGTGCTTCTCAAGCTTGTGTTTCCTAATTGATTTATTGTAAATTCCTCCCCCCTTGGCTGGTCTTCTTGGAGAAAGGAGTTGGCCCAGATCTGCCACACCTGGACCTGATTGACTAATGAGCTACCTGAGCCCCTTATAATGAAACTCCCAGCTCTCTACTGGACTGCTGCTGGAGGAGGAAGACCACGTCACACACCACTGCCGATGACCTTGCAACCAGAGAGGGACCATACATGAGTGATGTTTGAACACGTCTGCTCAGAATGGCTCGCTGCTCATGCATGTTTTCCTCTCTGTGGCCTGCAATGGACTGGACCATGGGCTGGGTGCCACAGACGTTTATGCCAAAGGACAATGAGGAATGACTGCCAAAATACTACCGACAAACAAACGTACCAACAGCAGCTGAGCAACTGACTACTTAAGTAGTTTTTGGGGGTATCTATACTTTATTTTACTACAATGAACAAATTTGAAGCAACATGTAAAGTGTTGGTCCCATATTTTAAGAGCCGAAACAAGATCACAAAAAGCTTATTTATCTAAAATGTTGGGCACGTTTGTTTACATCCCTTGGCCAAGATGTGTGGCATATCAAGAAGCTGCTTAAACAGCATGATCATTACAGGTGCACCTTGTGCTGGGGACAAAAGGCCACTCTAAAATGTGCAGTTTTGTCACACATCACAAGGCCACAGATGTCTAAAGTTTTGAGGGAGCGTCCACCAGAGCTGTTGCCAGATAATTGAATGTTAATTTCTGTACCATAAGCCCTGCACTGTTGTTTGGTTAGCTGGTCTTCTGTAGAACAGTAAGTGCACATATGATGATTATGTATTCCATATGCAGTGATTTGCATTGTGGCCACCAATGGAATGGGTGGAGTGAAAGGCCAGCAACACTCCATATTATTCAGAGCCCCATGAAATGACACCATTCACAATACATGACTAAAAGTATGTGGACACGTGCTCGTCAAACACCTCATTCCAAAATCATGGGCATTAATATGGAATTGGTCCCCTCTTTGCTGCTATAACAGCCTCCACTCTTCTGGAAAGGCTTTCCACTAGATGTTGGAACATTGCCAAGGGGACGTGCTTCTATTCAGCCACGAGCATTAGCATCTGATGTTGGGCGATTATACCGGGCTCGTAGTCGCCGTTCCAATTCATCCCAAAGGTGTTCGATGGGGTTGTGCAGGCCAGTCAAGTTCTTCCACACCGATCTCAACAAACTATTTGTGTATGGACCTCGCTTTGTCATGCTGAAACAGGAAAGGGCCTTCCCCAAATTTTTGCCACAGTGTTGGAAGCAGAGAATCGTCTAGAATGCCATTGTATGCTGTAGCCTTAAGATTTCCCTTCACTTGAACTAAGGGGCCTAGCCCGACCCATGAAAAACAGCCCCATACCATTATTCCTTCTCCACCAAAAATGTGTTTAATACTTTTTTGGTTACTACATGATTCCATATGTTATTTAATAGTTTTAATGTCTTTACTATTATTCTACAATATGGAAAAATAGTAAAAATAAAGAAGAAACACTGCAATGAGTAGGTGTCCAAACTTTGGACTGGTACTGTAAGTGTTAATGACCAAATGTGTCTGACTTTAAATTAATTACAGCACCATGCAATATTGAGTCTTTAGGGATGTGTTATGAATGACCGAGAGTGTCTCATTTCCAACAAAATATTACAGGATACTACATAGTGTCAATAAATAGGTGAAGGTTCTGCTGATTTCAGAAGGTTCTCCAATGATCCATAGGGTTACTAGTAGGGTGTGAGAGATACTTAAATGGGTTGATAGACCTGCAAAGCTTGTGTTTGTGTGTGTCAGAATTAAGATGATTTGGAGTAGTCCAACCCGAGACTACCTCACCAGGTATTCCTCTTCTGTTCCCATGCTGGAGACCAGGGCTTGATTACAACCCGGTAACAATGGTGCCAACAGTTTGTGGCTGGTCTTTCAGCGGGGCAGTGGGTGAGTTTGTCAAAGAACTGACTGGGCCCATCACTAGTTAACGTTCAAAAAGTCATAATTGTGTCTTAGCCATGCCCATTTCCACAACGTATCTTCTTAAACTAATCCTAACTAATGAAGGCCCAGTTTGATGAGTTGATCCACCAGACCTTCTGCACATCTGGGCAGAAGTGTCCTGAAATGAGATGTAATGTGACCAACATGACTTCATTTTAGAGAGTATGTCATCCTTCAGTACAACATGTCAACCTTTATAAAGCACTTGTTTATATCATATTTGACATAGTGGGTTATGTCACATCTGACATTGGTGATTATGTCACACAGTTATGCCACATCTATGAACCCATCATAAAGCATGACATAGTTATCGATGCTTTGTAACACTTTTGTAGTGCTTATGAAGGAATTATCGAGGCTTTATGAAGCCTTTATAAGTTGCACGTAATTTAAGTATTTTACTGGGTGACTTTTACTTGAGTCATTTTCTTTGAAGGTATCTTTATTTTTTACTCAAGTATGACAATTGTGTACTTTTCCCACCACTGCATGAACTATATCTCTGGCATTTGGACAGGTGTGAATGGTGTGAATCCTGCGCTTTCCTTAACCTTTACAATCTTGTCTGTGTAGTGGCCAAACCTATTTTTTGCAATAGTATAGATTTACCGGACAAGTGTTGATATCCTCCCGGTGGTAATAGAGGGAAACACTCACTATGTCTTGGAGCAGAGCCATAAAATCATGAATATTCCTTCAAGCCTCTCCACAGCTCCATAACCTTAACCTCTCCAAGCAGCTTTAGGAGAAGATGGATAGTGCTTCATGTTTCCCAGCTGAGGAGTTCAACTTTGTGCCAGCTGAAATCAAAAGGCTTGAAATCCGAGCACGTGCAGTTCCTCTGATATTGATTTAAAAGCGTGGGATTCAGCGTTTTTAAAACCCTTGAACACAACATGGGAAGCTTTCAAAAACATGCCAAATTGGACATTCTGATCCTAAAGAGAAGTTCAGAAGTGTTAGCAAATTAATGTGGAGGGTTTTATGTCCACTTTGTGGTTTTCATTTAAAGTATTCCTATATTTAATCTCAGAGTTAAGTCGTTCATTAACTGTTTTAACATTTTGGGTTTCATCCCATTTGTTACTATGAATCCAAATTTAGCTTCAACCTCAGACTCAAATCCAGCCGGAACACTTTGAAATTGAGTTTTCTAAACTAAAGGTCTTCTTTAAAATCAAAGCCGCATCTAGCCTAAATCTTCTTCCCTGTGCCTTTACAGCATGTATGAAAGCCCTCTACAAAAGCACAAACCTAAAACTCATATGTAGATGACATGAATTGGAAGCAGTCACTGCAGCATTAGCTCTGCCTGGGTCTGAGAGAGATTTGGAATCACCAATGCCTACATTGTGAGTGATATCTTTCTATGGGCATAACGTTACAAAGGTGGAGTATAGTCCCTGCCTGAGGGATTGACCAAGATCAATCTAATCTCCCTGTGTCAGAAAATCTGGTGACTCCCTGAAAGTTTAATCATGCCACCAGGGGTAGAGTCGGCATGATGAAGTGCAGATGACATAAGAGCCCCCCCCCCCCCCCCCAACGCTAACTACATTATCCCTATGAGCTCAATAAATAGCAAAAAGCTTTTGCCAATTAAGACATTGGGCTTTTAATGTGTTAGTAGGTGACAAAGTACCCACATAAATGTTAGACTACGGTTTTCATTGGGGAGAGGTGCCAATTCAAATTATTCTTCCCACGCCATTCATCCATATTGCATTCCGATTGCGTCAATGCATGTGTACACTTTCCAATTTCCAACTGGGAAACGTCTAGAAGAATGACTTCAACAGTATCAGTCTCTGTTACCTTAAACATGCAGAGAAACACTGAGGGATGTTCCATGTTCCATGTGGTTTAAAACAACATTATTATTGAAAAGGGGCGCTACTGTAGGCTCTTGAATCCTGTGTTGCTCCCTCTTTGAGAAACCAACACCTTGTTGTGGTCTCAGAACAAGTACCATGTTTCACAAAGTTGGAAAAAGTGCCAGATTCATTCGAATAGCTACGCTATTTAGAAATGCAATATAACCCCTTCTGCTGACAAGACAACAAGACCCCAGTCATGTTTTATCCTTGCTGAGTTTGTCCATGGGATTATACTTTCCAAAGGTAAATATACAATGTCCAGGACTTCCTCAAGCCTCAGGGCCCAGTTTTTCAAAAGTTAACTATCCGGATTTCGGCTATCGGAGAGGATATTTCTTTAATGTAACCTTTTTTTAACTAGGCAAGTCAGTTAAGAAAACATTCTTATTTACAATGACGGCCTACCCCGGCCAAACCCGGACGACGCTGGGCCAATTGTGCACCGCCTATGGGACTCCCAATCACGGCCGGATGTGATGCAGCCTGGATTCGAATCAGGGACTGCCGTGACACCTCTTACACTGAGATGCAGTGCCTTGGGAGCGCTGATGCGTAGAAATAGAATGAACAGAATGGCCGTCCCACAATTATTTGTCCGTTCTATTCATTATATTTCTATGAATTTAATTCTATCCTATAGGTGAAATCTAGATAGATAACTTTAGAAAAACGGGGCCCAGGAGTTGGAGTCTGTACCGTAATATGTAAAGGCTTCATTCCAGAACAAGCATTGCATCAGTTGTGTTGTCAGCCAAATCAAGTTAGTTTCTCAAACAATACAACATCAATACACCATCAATACAGACAAGTTGGCTGCCAACACTGGACACTTGACAAAATGCATGGCATGCCAAAATCCACTGCGAATCGGTCTATGTTGCAAAAGACTGACTTCATGCAATAAGTAGAGATCCCCTAGTCTGACAAATCCACAAAGCAATGTAAGTATTTAAATACCCATCTAGAAATGTCAAGTCCTTAAAACTACTTCTCACCACAACTCGTAAATGGTGTATCATTTAAGCTTGGATAGAGAGATTACATGTTTAATTTTGGAGAGGTATCAAATATTCATTAAGAATAATAAAAGATCTTGTCTCTCTTTCCCGTTTACGCCAAACACCTTCATCCCTAGCAAAGTCTGTACATGATTTACGCTGTTCTATTGCAGGAGAGATTCTTCAAGAGTGAATTAAACCCGTGCAGACTTCCAGGGGCGAAGGATTTTGCAGATACCAGTGGGGGCTGTAACTTATCATGAGCCCTATTGTCTTTCACCACCTGTCATCAAAATGTGTGCGAAGTATAACTGTGAGCTACTAGTGTCTACAGAGACTATTAAATGTAATCCATTGAGAATTAATTATGAGTCTTTAATTGTATTTCCATATAAGTTTAAGATATATTGTACTATAATAATACTTTTACTAGTACTCATTAAGAATTCCCTATAGGAGTAGAGCTTGAGTCCTTCCCATTTTGCCTGGGGGTTCTTAGTTTGCATTCAAGGTCCAGTAACACGAGCTTTATCCTTACAATAGCTAAACCAGTAGAAGTTAATCGTGTAGATTTCAATTCATTCCATAATTCATCCCACTCCTCAGCAACAATACCTCCATAAGCTCCACCACTCTGTCTACTTCAAAGGCCCTAAGACTGAGTTTTCTATGTGTGTAAAACAAAAGGGATGTACTTTTCATTCTTTCAGGTTTTTGGAAAGCAAAAATCAACCCAAAACCATAAGAATTACACCAGAATTCAATGTAAAATACACCTGGAAAGGTTGAAACTTTTTCTCTCTTATTCTACTCCAAAGTTCTTGAAACAAATGATTGTACAACTGAAGCTCTCACAAAGCCCGGCTAAACCACGGACAGGAAGCGACGAACGTGCCCAGTCTTATCGTCTGCTGGCACAGCACAGATTAGTGGTGAATTGAAAAGGGTGTGAGGGAGAAAGAAAAATTGTAAAAGCTGCTCTCCAGTATTAGAACAGACAGTTGCATTAGCTTTCTAATAAGATGAGACGGAGCAATACTAAGCCCAGAAAAGGGGAGAAAACCGTTTCCTAGCTCCTCATAGATTTTTTTTCCCCTCTCCCAGTTCAGTTTACTTTTATTCTCTCTTCTGTCCTTTATACTTGTATCGTATTGTGCTGGTTAGCACAGAAGAAGCATGTCATAGGTTTACCTCCTAGGGCATTAATTATACTCTATACTCTCATGCCCTGACCTCGCGTGTACTGATAATCTACTTCCCGCAGCCCCTTCTCTCATCGTGGCTGTTATCGTCGCAAAGTTGAACCCCTCGGCAGCCACCGTGCCCCTGTGTGCAGTGTGATCCTCTTTGTCCAATTGGCCTTTATGATTAATGAGCCTTGCAACTACTAATCACTGCAATACTCAGGATGCGTGGGGATGGGCAGAAAAATACCCCCTCACATTTTGCTCAGCGTGATGGTGCGTCTCCCTACCTGCACAGTATTAGGTTACACAGCTTTACCAGGCTGTAAATAAGCCTTTTGAGCCCAGGGATGTTACAAGTAAATCAGAAAAGTAAACCTACAACTTCATAAGAGCAGTAGAGGTGGGATGCTAACAGGAAACCGATCATCACCTTGATGTGATTGGCCTGACTGAAACATGGCTCAAGCCTGATGAATTTACTACGTTAAATAAGGCTTCTTCTCCTGGTGACCATATCCCCCGCACATCCCACAAAGGCGGAGGTGTTGCTAACATTTATGACAGCAAATGTAAATTTACGAGAAAAATATATTTTGAGCTTCTAGTCAAGAAATATATGTAGCTTTTTCAGTAACATTTTATAGCTACTGTTTACAGGCCTCCTGGGCTGTATACCGCGTTCCTTACTGAGTTCCCTGAATTCTTATCAGTCCTTCTAGTTATGGCAGATAACATTAACATTTTGTGACTTCTATATTCACATGGAGAAGTCTGCAAACCCACACCAAAAGGCTTTCGAAGCCATTATCGACTCAGTGGGTTTTGTCTAACATGCTTCGGGACCTACACATTGCCATAATCATACCCTGAATCTAGTTTTGTCCAGTGGAATAGATAGTGGATCTAAATGTTTTTCATCATAACACTGGACTATCGGGCCACCGTCTTATAACATTTGCAATCGCAACAAATAATTTGCTCAGACACCAACCAAGGATTGTCAAACGCCAAGCTATAAATTCTCTGACAACACAAAGACTCCTAGATACCCTTCCCGATTCCCTCCACCTACCAAGGAGGCCAGAGTACAAAAATCAGTTGACCACCTAACCAATGATCTAAACTTAACCGATGGAAATAACATAGATCAGTGTTTTCAAACCCTGCTTATTTTTGTGACTGTTTCGCGCCTTGCACTTTTTACCTTTGGCTGGAGGTTTTGACGCAGTGGCGTCTGTCTGTTTTATTGCCTCTGCCTAAATAAGGTGTGCGCCTGTTCACAACTCTCTGCTCTCCTGCACCTGACTTCTCCACCAGTAGCGCACAACCTTGATATTGTATTGAAGATCTACAGTAGGGTAGCTCTCTAGGAACATGGTTGGAGAGCCCTGCCCTGGATGCAGTCGCATTGCTAAAAACAAAAACATTTGTCACAGGAAACTAGCTCCCCGGATTACAGACGAGCCTTGAAGCATGCTTCCAGAAAATTGGAACGGACATGATGCTCCAACAAATTGGACATCCGACTAGCTTGGAAAGACAGGACCATGCAATATCGAAAGCCCTCACTGCTGCTCGATTAGCCTACTTTTCCAACCTGATTGAGGAGACAAAATGCCAAATCCCAAATGTATTTTTTATACTGTTGAAAGTTAACTAAAAAGTAGTATTCCCCAAATGAGGAACTTCATGAGGAACTTCTTCGATTAAAAGTTAATGATCATTACATAGCAAATTTCGGACTCTTTGTACATGCCTATTTCTCCAAAACTCAGTTGTCCTGAGTCTGCACAGAACTGTCAGGACCTCGGATCAATGGAGACACTTTTTAAAATCCTGTATCTCTCGACATGTTCACGAAAATAGTCATGACATCTAAACCTTCCAGCTGCCTACTGGACCTCATTCCAACTAAACTACTTAAAGAGCTACTTCCTGTGCTTGGTCCTCCTATGTTGAACATAATAAATGGCTCCCTATCCTCCGGATGTGTACCAAACACACTAAAAGTGGTGGTAATATAGCCTCTCCTGAAAAAAGTCAAACCTTGAGCTGGAAAAAATGTAAACCTAAAAATTCTATATCGAAACTCCCATTCCTCTCAAACATTTTAGAAAAACTGCTTCAGAAAAAGCATTCCTGAAGAACAATAATGTATACAAAATGTTTCAGTCTGGTTTTAGACCCCATCATAGTACTGAGGCCGCACATGTGAAGGTGGTAAATTAAATATTAATGGCGTCTGTCCTCGAGCTTCTAGACCTTAATGCCGCTTTTTACACCATTGATCGCCACGTTCTTTTGGAGGGATTGGAAACCCCAATTGGTGTACACGGACAAGTTCTTGCCTGATTTAGATATTATCTGTCAGAAAGATATCAGTTCGTCTCTGTGGATGGTTTGTCCTCCGAAAAATATATGGTAAGTTTTGGTGTTCCTCAAGGATCCATTTTAGGACCACTATTGTTTTCACTATATATTCTACCTCTTGGTAAACTTTCACTGCTATTTAGTTGACACACAGCTGTACATTTCGATGAAACACGGTGAAGACTCAAAATGACCTAACCTGGAAGCGTGTGTTTCAGGAAGTGGATGGGGGACAATGTTTTACCATTACCCAAAACAGAGAAGCTAGTTATAGGTCCCAAGAAACAAAGAGATCTGCTGTTTGATCTGACAATTCATCTCGATGGTTGTATGGTCGTCTCAAAAAAACTGAAGGACCTCGGCGTTATTCTGGACCCTAATCTCTTTTGACGAACATATCACAAATATTTCAAGAGCACCCATTTTCCAATCTTCATATCATTACAAAAATATTTTTGTCTGAAAATGATGCAGAAAACCTAATCCATGCGTTTGTCACTTCAAGATTAGACTACTGCAATGGTTTACTCTCCGGTTACATGGATAAAGCACTAAATCAACTTCAGCTAGTGCTAAATACAGCTGCTAGAATCTTGACTAGAACCCCAAAATTCAATCATATTACTCCAGAGCTAGCTTCTCAACACTGGCTTCCTCTTAAGGCTATTGCTGATTTTAAGGTTTTACTGATAACCTACAAAGCATTACATGAATGTGCTCCTACCTATCTCTCTGATTTCGTCTTGCCGTACATAATGTACCTACAAGTACCCTACGATCACAAGATGCAGGAATCCTTGTTATTCCTAGATTTTCTAAGCAAACAGCTGGAGGCAGGTCTATATTTTATAAAGCTCCATTTTATGGATTGGTCTGCCTATCTATGTGAGAGATGCAGACTTGGTCTCGACCTTTAAGTCTTTACTGAAAACTCTTCACTTCAGGAGGTTCTATGATTGAGTGTGGTCTGGGCCATGGGTGCGAAGGTAAATTGCAAGGCACTGGAATGACGAATCACCCTTGCTGTTTCAGCCTGGCTGTCTTCCCTCTCTCCACTGGGTTGGGTCAGTGATGTGATCTTCCTGTCCAGTTTTGCATCCCCTCAGGCTCGTGCGGTGGGGGAGCTCTTTGTGGTCTATACTCTGCCTTGTCTCAGGGTAGTAAGTTGGTGGTCTGTTGACATCCCATGGTGGTGTGGGAGCTGTGCTTTGGCAAAGTGGGTGGGGTTATATTCTGCATGGTTGGCCCTGTCCGGGGGTACCTGCGTCCCGTCTCAGAGTCCTAAGTATCTATGCTACAATATTCTATGTGCCGGTGGGGCTAGGGTCAGTCTTCCCTACTTATCTGGTGTCCTGTGTGATCTTAGTTATGCTCCCTTTAATTATATCTCCCTCTGCCCTGCCTTGCCAGAGGACCTGAGCCCTAGGACCATGCCTCAGCCTCAGGACTACCTGGCCTGACTGACATTTACTCCTGAGGTGCTGACGTGTTGCACCCTCTATAACCACTGTGATTATTATTTGACCCTGCTGGTCATCTATGAACATTTGAACATCTTGAAGAATGAACTGGCCTTAATGCCCATGTGCTCTTATAAATATCCATTGGGCACAGCCAGGAGAGGACTGGCCACCCCTCAGAGCTTGGTTCCTCTCTAGTTTTCTTCCTAGGTGCCGGCCTTTCTAGGGAGTTTTTCCTAGCCGCGATGTTTCTACATCTGCATCGCTTGCTCTTTGTTTTTTTTTGGCTGGGATGTCTTTATAAGCACATTGTGACATCTGCTGATTTTAAAAGTGCTTTATAAATACATTTGACTGATTACTTGATTGTAGAAAGTCAATGCATTCAGAGAAGTGATGCAGTGTCATAAAAGGCAGCTATTGGTTTTATGCACCACGTAGTTGAGAATGATCTCAGAGCCTTCAATTACTAACTACCTTAGGTGTCTGGAGTTGGAGAGGGGAGAATTAATTATATCAGCAACACACCGCTGACTGTTAGGATGCACGTACAATGCTGAGATGTCTACAGAGAGGGAGTGAGTTGAATCGTAACACCAGACCCTAATGTAATTGGAATGTACACCTCCAAGCTATAACTCGTTGCCTACTGAACATAAAGATTCTGAAGGCTAAAACCTCCTGAAGGCTAAAACCCCCACCCCCTCTCACCCTCACCTTCCCTCAACCCATCACCTACCTCACTTAAGGGAACATGGAGGTGAGTTAAGGTGTCCCAGAAGAGAGACAGTCAGGGCCAGAAACAATTGTCCCCATCTCACCCCATGGAAAGCAACACCTGTCTCCTTTACAGGCATCAGTGCTGCCTAGCAGCCTCTCAATGTTGGCAGTTTGTGCACAGGCATGGCTGAAGGTATTATACGCTGTAGCTAGTTGACCCCTGCATTTAAACCTATCATGCATAAAGTTGTCTTGAGCAGAGAAGTGGTTATTTACAGCACCATATTGTCTTGGGCAGAGAGGTGGTAGCTTACAGTAAGGTAAGGGTTGAAAATGTATACGCAGCAAGATACCGTAAGACACCAAAGCATGTCCGAATCCGCTTTGACTTTCCCAACTATAAAGAACCTAATAGTTTTCTAAATGTAAAGTAAAGTAACTGCTTGGTTAACACAGCAGTGGGGCTAAGCCACTGCCCGTTTAGAAGGATAGCTGGAGGCATCAACTATTCATGGCCAATTATGGGGTGAGGCTGGGCATTCCAGGAGAACAACAACCTCATGAGCAAATAATATGCACGGGCTATCATCACCATTCATGGGAGTCTTAAAGGAGGGGAGATCGTAAATTATAGGCTTATAAATAGTGGAAATATGTAGTATAGTTAGCAATGATTTCTGAGCAGGAATTATGGGACTATGAATGACATAGCACCTTGTAGGTCGGTATTACAGGCCAGGGAGTTAAGCCCATGGTGGGAATATCCGAAGAGAACTGTTCTGGATGATTAGTTTAGGTAACTGTTTTGGATGAATAGATAACTAGAGAACTGTTCTGGATGGTTAGATAACTAGAGAACTGTTCTGGATGATTAGTTTAGGTAACTGTTTTGGATGAATAGATAACTAGAGAACTGTTCTGGATGGTTAGATAACTAGAGAACTGTTCTGGATGATTAGTTTAGGTAACTGTTTTGGATGAATAGATAACTAGAGAACTGTTCTGGCTGATTAGTTTAGATAACTTGAGAACTGTTCAACTTTAATAAGACTGAAATTAGAAACTGTCTCTGATGCTTAATTTCTCAATTATAAAAGATGTGATGTTGCATTAAGCTCTTTCCACCAGACAACCATGTTGTAGCATCAGAATCCCATGCCTGCATGGGAATTATGGTAGTGATATTGAGCACTCAAGAAGTTATAGGTCCAAAAGCATTTATTAATTTGACAGAACATTACAATGAGTTAAATAAAAGATGGAAGCTGAGTTCCATTCCCTAACTCCTTCAACAGCCGACTCTGCACAACCATACACTGTCCACTATCATAGACACATACTGTAGTTGTCACTCAACTCTCGATGGAATTGACTCATACGATGACATGATTAAACATCTCATCGCTGATTTGTGGCTGGAGTACACCATTACCAAGTATCTTGATTAGCCAAACACTGAAAGGAAATGCTACCATTACATAATGGTAGTTGATTTACATAAGAAAAGTTAGAGAAAACATGGATACTTTGATAAAACGTAGGGATTTTCTTGAAAACCTTATACCGTTTCCCCGTGGTTACCTTAATCACAATCTCCTGGATAGCTTACGTAAACATAAATGCTACCGTAGATCGGTCTTTATACTATGGGCACCAATAGCTTACGAGCAGCAATAGTTGCAGTGCTTGGACTTTTAATCATTGGTTATTTGGACAAATCACAATTTCGCATCTTTTGAATTTACGTAAGGGAGGGGGCATTCGACCCATAGACTTGCCAGAGAGAGGGTGGAGCTCCTCATTCTGGTTCCACTCCTTGTTTTAGCTTCTCCATCTCTTCTCTTAACACATGTGGACCCAGGACTTAATCGAGTTAACCAAGATTACCTTAACCATATTAATTTACTTGAATGTTGCTATACAGTACTTCAAAGCCTTAAGAGAAAAAACGAGGAGAGAATACCAAATACAGCATGTGTTTGTGATGGCGAAAGAATGCCCTTTGGGTATAAATGCAATTTCTCTTTCTTTTTGAAACCCGAGCACTTGTGAAGCTTTCCATTTCTAACACCATTAGGAACTTTCATGGGGATTTTACTTCCCGATTTTGATCCATGAGATGGTCCCAAAAAACAGACTGCGCTCTTGATTGCCTGGTTACCTTGAGATAAGAGAAGAGGTTTTAAATTCTAGCCCTAGAGTGAAAACTATTTCTTTGTTCTTTAACTCAATTTTTTGCTTTTAAATAACTGCAACGTGAACCAATTACTTACATGAATGTGCTCCCTCTGAACAATGTTTTGACTTGAATACAGATTCAGCAGCCTCGCAACTCAGAATGTACATGTTGCTTCTTATACTTGCCATGGGTACAGCAATGTCTCTCTCCATATTTTTAAAAAGTTGATTATTGCATCTGCAGTGGGCTCAAGGACTGCTCCAACTGTTCCATAGCTTCAAATATATTTTTGCCGATGAAAGAGATAATCTGCTTGCGAGTCACTCCCGGCTGTGCTTGGCTTCTTGGGCCACACAGACACCCCCAGAATCAGAAATGAGTGTTGACTCCCTTATGCATTTGCCTAATGATGGAACCTACTCTCCAGATCCCACCAACTCCCCATCAAGGTAGAGAGAACCCAACTGCAACAGCATTCATCAGCATTCCTCGCACGCCCTCGGAATATAAAAAAAGAGCAAGGCTTCCTCTGTTCATTTCCCCACTTACGATACAGTTCTCTGGCTGATTGTACCTGGTTTATTAGTGTTTTGTCTACTGAAATCCAGTTTGTGTTGCATGTTACAGCTGTCAAAAAAAACTATTTGAAGATGGGCTCACATAGCACCTAACACAAAGACACACCACAACCTTTCTCTGACAAACTGTCACAGTGGGAAGAAGTGGCAATTCTGTTGATACATTTTAACCTTTATTTGATCTCTGAGTCAAACATTTCAACTACTCTGGATGCAAAACAATGGATTCATTTTAACGTTCTGGATGTGGCAGAAAGATACACTAAACAAAACCACAACCCACTGAAGGGTGAAATGAAGTCCAAGTTAAGTAAATAACAGTCCCAGTTGAATATAAAAGACCTACTTCAAATTCATTATTTTTACTGATAGACCTTTTTGAAGTACTGTAATGTCAACACACAATGGAGGAACTTGCTTTAAAAGCTTTTAGCTCAGGGTATGCATTCATGTTATTTTGTGAGCAACACATCTGCTCCCTTCTAGCACCCAATAGTGTCAAATGGACATTACTCTTTTCTAGGACTCAGTGGAAGCTTTGAGATATACTTAACTTGGGTAAAGCCGTTTGGATACATCAAGATTTCCTGCTTCTGCTGGTGCACTCCCGCTTTAATATTTGTCTTCCACCAGACTTCCAAACCTAGGGGAGTACACAAATCTCCAAGCTAGTTTCCCCAGCATATTCGAAAATATAAGGGGGGAGATGTTCTACAAAGATATATGTGGAATTGTTTTAAGAGGGTCATATCAATTTGCTATAGGATTTTTAATTTTAAGACGCCTTGGAGGATAACATTGCGTTTATTTAATTATTATTCAGCCTTACTGCAATTTGCTCATAGAGTATTGACATGCTGAATGTACCGAGGTGTCTGTTTAAACTACTAGCACACAGCTCGGACACACATGCATACCCCACAAGACATGCCACAAAGTGTCTCTTCACAATCCCCAAGTCAAGAACAGATTATGGGAGGCGCACAGTAGTACATAGAACCATGGCTACATGGAACTCTATTCCATGTCAGGTAACTGATGCAAGCAAAATAATCAGATAACATTGTTTATAAAAGTACATCTTATGGAACAGCGGGGACTGTGAAGAGACACACATACCAGTCAAAAGTTTGGACAAACCTTCTCATTCATTTTCTACATCGTAGAATAAAAGTGAGGGCATCAAAACTATTAAAAGGTGTTAAACAAATCAGAATATATTTTATATTTGAGATTCTTCAAAGTAGTCACCCTTTGCCTTGATGACAGCTTTGCACACTCTTGGCATTCTTTCAAGCAACTTCACCTGGAATGCTTTTCCAACAGTCTTGAAGGAGTTCCCACATGTGCTGAGCACTTGTTGACTGCTTTTCCTTCACTCTGCGGTCCCAAACCATCTCAATTGGGTTGAGGTCGGGTGATTGTGGAGGCCAGGTCATCTGATGCAGCACTCCATCACTCTCCTTGGTCAAATAGCCCTCAAACTGCAGTTTCATTTTAACGCTTGATGATTTTTGCACATCTACATGAATAAACTTTCAAAGTTCTTGAAATTTTCAGGATTGACTGATCTTCATGTCTTACAGTAATGATGGACTGACGTTTCTCTTCACTCATTTGAACTGTTCTTGCCAATATATGGACTTGGTATTTTACCAAGTAGGGATATCTTCTGTATACCACCCCTACCTTGTCACAACACAACTGTTTTGCTCAAAATCATTAAGAAAGAAAGAAATTCCACAAATTAACGAAGAACACCTGTTAATTGAAATGCATTCCAGGTGACTACCTGGTTGAGAGAATGCCAAGCATTTGCAAAGCTTTCATCAAGGCAAAGGGTTGCTACTTTAAAGTATAGTTTAATTTGTTTTAAAATAATTGGTTACTACATGATTCCATATTTGTTATTTAATTCAGCACTTTGAGATATCAGCTGATGTACGAAGGGCTATATAAATACATTTGATTTGATTTAATAGTTTTGATGTCTTCACTATTTTTCAACAATATAGAAAATAGCAAAAATAAAGGTGTGTCCAAACTTTTGACTGGTACTGTAAGACGCGCATTCTACACACACATAGTACACATGGATTTTGTATTGTAGATATTTGATAATAGAGAAGTGGCCTGGGGGAACACACTTAATGTGTTGTGAAAAGTGTTATGGAATGTAATGTCATGTAATATATTAAATTGTATATAACTTCCTTATTGTTGCTGGACCCGAGGAAGAGTAGCTGCTAACTTTTATTTTATTTAACCTTTATTTAACTAGGCAAGTCAGTTAAGAACACATTTTTTATTTACATTGACGGCCAGAAGGCAAAAGGCATCCTGCGGGGACGAATGCTGAAAAAAAAAAAATACAAGGACAAAACACACATCACGACAATAGTCACCACAACACTACATAAAGAGAGACCTAAGACAACAACATAACATGGCTGCAACACACGAGAACACAGCATTGTAGCCACACAACATGACAACAACATGGAAGCAACACAACATGGCAGCAGCACAAAACATGGTAGAAACATTGTTGGGCACAGACAACAGCACAAAGGGCAAGAAGGTAGAGACAACAATACATCACGCGAAGAAGCCACAACTGTCAGTAAGAGTGTCCATGATTGAGTCTTTGAATGAAGAGATTGAGACAAAATGGACCAGTTTGAGTGTTTTTTGCAGCTCGTTCCAGTCGCTAGCTGCAGCGAACTGAAAAGAGAAGCGACCCAGGGATGTGTGTGCTTCGGGGACCTTTAACATAATGTGACTGGCAGATCGGGTGTTGTATGTGGAGGATGAGGAGTGCATTGGAGTGAAGCCTAAGAGGGTTTTATAAATAAGCGACGGGTATACAGAGTTGACCAATTTATAGAGTATAGAGTGCAGTGATGTGTCCAATAAGGAGCAGTAGTGGGACAAATCTGATGGCCGAATGGTAAAGAACATCTAGCCGCCCGAGAGCACCCTTACCTGCTGATCTATAAATTATGTCTCTAATCTGGCATGGGTAAGATGGTCTTCTGAATCAAGGTTAGTTTGGCAGCTGGGGTGAAAGAGGAGCGATTATGATAGATGAAAATATGTCTAGATTTAACGTTAGCCTGCAGCTTTGATATGTGCTGAGAGAAGGAGAGTGTACCGTCTAGCCATACTCCCAAGTACCTGTATGAGCGGACTACCTCAAGCTCTAAACCCTCAGAGGTAGTAATCACACCGGTGGGGAGAGAGGCATTCTTCTTACCAAACCACATGACCTTTGTTTTAGAGGTGTTCCGAACAAGGTTAAGGGCAGAGAAAGCTTGTTGGACACTAAAAAATATTTGTTGTAGGGCGTTTAACACAAAATCCGGGGAGGGCTAGCTGAGTATAAAACTTTATCATCTGCATATAAATGGATGAGAGAGAGCTTCCTACTGCTTGAGCTATGTTGTTGATGTATATTGAGAACGTGGGGCTTAGAATTGAGCCTTGGTGTACTCCCTTGGTGACAGGCAGTGGCTGAGACAGAAGATGTTCTGACTCTCTTTGAGAGAGGTAGCTAGCAAACCAGGCCAAATACCTCTCAGAGACACCAATATTCCTTGGCAGCTAATAGGGATCCTTAAAAAATACAAACACAAATAAACATATTGAATAACAGATTCACTACATGGAACAACAGATTGTCCTCCCTTAAAATTCTAAATGAATTTTGTTCTGAAGTGTCTGTCCTATATCTGAGAGATTAAAGAAAGATCAGGAAACATTTTATTTTTACATGTACAGTGCATTTGGAAATTATTCAAGAACCCTTGACTTTTTTCACATTTTGTTACGTTACATTCCAAAATGTATTAAATCATTTTTTCCCCTCATCAATCTACACACACACACAATACACCAAAATGACTAAGCAGAAGCAGGTTTTTAGTATTTTTTTGTGAAGAATCAACAACAAGTGGGACACAATCATGAAGTGGAACGACATTTATTGGATATTTCAAACTTTTTTTAACAAATCAAAAACTGAAAAATTGGGCGTGCAAAATTATTCTATTATTATTATTATTATTATTATTATTATTATTATATTATTATTATATTATTTATTATTCTATTCTATTCTATTCTATTATTATTATTATTAGTGCACCTATGATAAAAATTACAGACCTCTACATGCTTTGTAAGTAGGAAAACCTGCAAAATCTGCAGTGTATCAAATACTTGTTCTCCCCACTGTATTAAATAAAATAAAACTGAAAATAAAAATAAAACATTTACATAAATATTCAGACCCTTTACTCACTACTTTATTGAAGCACCTTTTGGCAGCGATTACAGCCTTGATTCTTATTGGGTATGACGCTAAATGCTTGGCACACCAGTATTTGGGGAGTTTCTCCCATTCTTCTCTGCAGATCCTGCACAGCTATTTTCAGGTCTCTCCAAAGATGTTTGATCAGTTTCAAATCCAGGCTCTTGCTGGGCCAGTCAAGGAGACTTGTTCCAAAGACACTCCTGCATTGTCCTAGCCTGTGTGCTTAGGGTTGTTGCCATGTTGCAAGATAAACCAGCCCCAGTCTGAGGTCCAGAGCGCTCTGGAGCAGGTTTTCATCAAGGATCTCTCTGTACTTTGCTCCGTTCATCGTTCCCTCAATCCTGACTATCCCCACAGCATGATGCTGCCATCACCATGCTTCACTGTAGGGATGGTGCCAGGTTTCCTCCAGATGTGACGCTTGGAATTCAGGCCAAAGAGTTCAGTCTTGGTTTCATCAGATCAGAGAATCGTGGAAGAGTCTTGGTGGTTCCAAACTTTTTCCATTTAAAAATAATGGAGGCGACTGTGTTCTTGGGGAACTTAAATTCTGCAGAAATGTTTTGGTACCCTTCCCCAGATCTATGACACAATCCTGTCTCGGAGCTCTCAATTACTTCAACCTCATGGCTTGGTTTTTGTCAACAGTGCGACCTTGTATAGTCAGGTGTATGTCTTTCCAAATCATGTCCCATCAATTGAATCACAAGTGGACTCCAATCAAGTATTAGAAACATTGAGGATGATAAATGGAAACAGGATACACCTAAGCTCAATTTCGAGTCTCATAGCTAAGGGTCTGAATACTTATGTAAATAAGGTATTTCTGTTTTTTGTTTTTAATGCATTTGCATTAAACTGTTTAACCTGTTTTCATTTGTCATTATTGGGTTGTGTGTAGAGATTGATGAGGGAAAACATTTATTCAATCAATTTTAGAATAAGGCTGTAACGTCACAAAATGTGGAACAAGTCAAGGGTTCTGAATACTTTCAACTGGTACTGGGGGACCTTCAGACGAGTCTTGTGAGGCCTGTCTGCATCGCAGAGCAAAACAACCGATGTGTTCGTGAGAGGCTCACCTTTTCACAGAGAGGTCATATTAGTGTGTGGAGCATCTGAACAGTTTGGCCTAAACAAAAGTTGGCAGATCGGTTGTACCGACTTCAGACAAGTCCCAAGATGCTTGTGGGGGTCGTAGAGCAAAACGGAAAACACCGTCGTTTTTGTGAGAGTCTCGTAATAGTTTGTTGGCCAAACCGTTGGTACGCTACTGACGATTTTGTGAGAAGACCGATTTTCGGGATGTCTCATGGTCTTACAAACACAGCTATGGTCATTGATCTTAAGGGGTTCATTTTGAAATAGTTACATTTCCCCAGACCCCTTCCTCAGTTTTATACCAAACCATGTGGTGAGATTGTGGTTGGGCTGAAACAGACTCGGTATTGAAGTGAGTCCCAAAAACAGTATACCATTGACTTGGGGTTAAAAATACCATGGGCTTTTATGTTAGCTCAGTCATCCTCTGTCCTTATGGAGGAAATCATGTCAATGCTTACATATAAAATGCAAGCTGCCAGGACAATAAGGGGTCAGATTTATTGAAAAACTCAAAGAACCTACACTAAAGGTATCTGCCCATAAAAATTACAAGGATAATACACAAGGCTGTCTATGAATGTCAAGATGGGCTAGGGAAATCGGAGGGATTTGCTTAGAAAAGCAGACTATGTAACAACGCCAAAGGCTGTGCAACAAACAGGTAGCGATGGTTATGGCGACCTTGCCCACGCTCTGTGGAAAGAAGTGCATGTGCAGCCACCAGCCAGTAAACAACAACTGAAACAAGAGAACGATTTGTTCAGATGGGAAGTTATTGGCAGGCAAACCTACACTTGTGGGGGCATAGCTGTGTGGGAGCTTGTGTGTGTGTGTGTCCAAGCCACCTCGGTGATATCAATAAAAATCTATGAGCTGCAAGGCAAGCAAGCATTAGAGAGTACATGGTATGCATTTTGACATGTACTAATTGTTTTTAATCCGAGATAGAAACCACTCAGATACTCACATAATCAGAGCGTAGACATAATTCAATCACAAACTCATACAGACAGACACTACACAACATTAACATGTGACTAACTAACATGTGTGGTTAATAAGAATTAATATGATGTTCATTGTCTTTAGGCAACGTAGGTTTAGATCAACAAATAGTATCCACAGTTGTTGTCCTTACCAATACAGAGAACAGCTACAGGAAGAGGGAGTGAGTAGTTGAATACAGGTGTTTGACCTGGGAGTTATGCAGTTACACATCATCTGGATTGACAGCATTAGATGCATGAGGAGAACAACAGATTATAGGGCAGAAAATGACTTGCCATTGACCTGGTGAAAAGCCACAGACCGACCGATCAGGGAATTTTATTCCAAAGATGCTCTCAGTTAACATTCCCAACATGGTGCATAAAATTAAAGGGATTTGGGGATTATTTAAATCCACTATCCTGTAATTGATAATGGACAGATATTGTGGTGTGCAGATAAAGATGTTAGCTTTGGTTGCCATCCCAGACCGATACAGCACAGCATTTAATCCTACCACATCAAAACAGATTTCATTTTAAATTGACATATTTATTGACCTTGGCTGTGTATGTATGTGGATGCTTGAACATACAGTGTGTGCGTGTGTTTTTGTTTAACTATTCTTGTGGTACAAGTCCTGGAGGCTCCGGACAAGAGGCCGTCTCTGGAGGCTTCGGACTGAAGGACGTCGCTGGAGGCTTCAGACTGAAGGACGTCGCTGGAGGCTTCAGACTGAAGGACGTCGCTGGAGGCTTCAGACTGAAGGACGTCGCTGGAGGCTTCAGACTGAAGGACGTCGCTGGAGGCTTCAGACTGAAGGACGTCGCTGGAGGCTCCGGACTGGAGGCCATCGTTGAAGGCTTCGTGCCATTACTCCTCACTGGAGGCTTCGTGCCATGGATCATCACTGGAGGCTTCGTGCCATGGCTCATCACTGGAGGCTTCGTGCCATGGATCAGCACTGGAGGCTTCGTGCCATGGATCAGCACTGGAGGCTTCGTGCCATGGATCATCACTGGAGGCTTCGTGCCATGGATCATCACTGGAGTGGAGAGATACACAGGAGGTCTGGCTCTGGGAGCAGGCACAAGACTCACCAGGCTGGGGAGACATACAGGAGGCTTAGTTATTGACAGAGGCACCGGATACACTGGGCCGTGGAGGCGCACTGGCGGTCTTGAGCTGGCATAACCCGTTCTGGCTGGATGCCCTCTTCCACCCTGCAAATGCGGGATGCTAGCACCGAGCACACCGGCCTGTGAATGCTCACTCGAGACACCGTGCGCGTCACCCCATAGCACAGTGCCTGACCATGGTAAGCACAGGGAGTTGGCTCAGGTCTAAATTCTGACTCTGCCACACTCCCCGTGTTCCCCCCAAAACATTTTTTGGGCTGCCTCTCGGCCTTCCTTGCTAGCCATGTTCCCTCATAACGCTGCCGCTCTGCCTTAGCTGACCAAGCGTACATATTCTATTATTTTAGACAAGACACTGAACAAAACAATAAACACTACAAAACAAAACGTGAAGCTAAAGGCTATGTGCCATAACCAAAGTCAACTTCCCTCTAAGACATGTGCGAAAGTGCTACCTAAGTATGGTTATCAATCAGAGACAATGATAGACAGCTGTCCTTGATTGAAAACCCTACAAGGCCAAAACATAGAAATACAAATAATAGAACATAGAATACCCACCCCAAATCACACCCTGACCAAACCAATAGAGACATAAAAAGGATCTCTAAGGTCAGGGCATGACACCCATACACATGGTTAGCAGATGTTGATGCGAGTGTACCGAAATGCTTCTGCTTCCAGTTCTGGCAGTGCAGTAATATCTAACAAGTAATCTAACAATTCCCCAACAACTACCTAATACAAACAAGTCTAAAGGGAGGAAGAAGAATATGTACATATAAATATATGGATGAGCGGCACAGGCATGGTGCAATAAATGGTATAAAGTACAGTATACACAGTTGAAGTCAGAAGTTTACATACACCTTAGCCAAATACATTTATACTCAGTTTGTCACAATTCCTGACATTTAATCCTAGTAAAAAATCCATATTTTATGTCAGGTAGGATCACCACTTTATTTTAAGAATGTGAAATGTCAGAATAATAGTAGAGTGATTTATTTCAGCTTCTATTTCGTTCATCACATTCCCAGTGGGTCCGAAGTTTACATACACTATTAGTATTTGGTAGCATTGCATTTAAATTGTTTAACTAAGGGTCAAACGTTTCGGGTAGCCTTCAACAAACTTCCCACAATAAGTTGGCCCATTCCTAATGACAGAGCTGGTGTAACTGAAATAGGTTTGTATGCCTACTTGCTCGTACACGCTAATTCAGTTCTGCCAACAAATTTTCTATCCGATTGAGGTCAGGGCTTTGTGATGGACACTCATACCTTCACTTGTTGTCTTTAAGCCATTTTGCCACAACTTTGGAAGTATGCTTTGGATCGTTGTCAATTTGGAAGACCCATTTGCATTCAAGCTTTAACTTCCTGATTGATGTCTTTAGATGTTGCTTCAATATATCCACATCATTTTCCTGCTTCATGATGCCATCTATTTTGTGAAGTGCACCAGTCCCTCCTGCAGCAAAGCAGCCCCACACCATGATGCTGCCACCCCTGTGCTTCACGGTTTGGATGGCGTTCTTCAACTTGCAAGCCTCCCTCTTTTTCCTCCAAACATAACGATGGTCATTATGGCCAAACAGTTCTATTTTTGTTTCATCAGACCAGAGGACATTTCTCCAAAAAGTTGCACACTGTAGTCTGGCTTTTTTATGGCGGTTTTGGAGCCGTGGCCTCTTCCTTGCTGAGCGGCCTTTCAGATTATGTCGATATAGGACTCGTTTTACTGTGGATATAGATACTTTTGTACCTGTTTCTTCCAGCATCTTCACAAGGTACTTTACTGTTGTTCTGGGATAGATTTGCACTGAGGTCTTGACTGATTTCTTTTGATTTTTCCATGATGTCAAGCAAAGAGGCTCTGAGTTTGAAGGTAGGCCTTGATATTCATCCACAGGTACACCTCCAATTGACTCAAATGATGTCAATTAGCCTATCAGAAGCTTCTAAAGCCATGACATAATTTTATGGAATTTTCCAAGCTATTTAAAGGCACAGTCAACGTAGTGTATGTAAACATCTGACCCACTAGAATTGTGATACAGTGATTTATAAGTGAAATAATCTGTTGTTGGGAAAATTACTTCTGTCACACACAGTAGATGTCCTAACCGACTTGCCAAAACTATAGTTTGTTAACAAGAAATTTGTGATGTGGTTGGAAAATGAGTTTGTCTCCAACTGTACATATGAGATGAGAAATTGTAAAATATTAACATTATTAAAGTGCCATTGTTTAAAGCGACTAGTGATCAATTTATTAAAGTGGCCAGTGATATGAGTCTCTATGTACGCAGCAGCCTGGGGGACAGCAGACTGGGATAGAGAGCAATTGAATATGTCTGTAATCACACCAGCCAGCTGGTCTGCGCATGCTCTGAGGACGTGGCTAGGGATGCAGTCTGGTGTGTGTGTGTGTGAGACTAGAGGGTGAGTAATAGAGAGATCATGGTATTTTTTTTCTATTTTAAGATGTAATATTGTTTTCATAGCTCTCCTATCAAAACAATTTTGCTTTGTGGCCTCAGGCTACCTTGTCGCATTTCTCTAATCAAGCCAAGCACTTGATGTGCAATAAGTGCCTTATTCTCCATTTAATTCTACCACGGAAGGGAAAATAAATTCACCCAGTGAAATATCCACTCAGTGTTGGCTTGGATTCGGCATGACTTGGGATCATCATTACAAATCTAAATACCCCTCAAGTGTCAATGATGAAGAGTTGTTATTTTCATTGCATTGAGATAGAAGCTGTTTTTCAGTTTCTCGTTCCCTGCTTTGATGCACCTGTACTGTCCTCGCTTCTGGATGGTCGCGGGGTGAACAAGCAGTGGCTCGGGTGGTTGTTGTCCTTGATGATCTTTTCGGCCTTCCTGTGACATTGGGTGCTGTAGGTGTCCTGGAAGGCAGGTAGTATGCCCCCGGTGATGCGTTGTGCAGTCCGCACCACCTTCTGGAGAGCCTTGCGGTTCAGGGTGGTGCAGTTGCAGTACCAGGCGGTGATACAGCCCGACAGGATGCTCTCGATTGTGCATCTGTAGACGTTTGTCAGGGTTTTAGGTGACAAGCCACATTTCTTCAGCCTCCTGAGGTTGAAGAGGCACTCTTGCACTTTCTTCACCACGCTGTCTGTGTGGGTGTACCATTTCAGTTTGTCTGTGATGTGTACGCCGAGGAAATAAAAATAATCCACCTTCTCTACTACTATCCCTTCGATGTGGATGGGGGGGGGGGGGTGCTCCCTGCTGTTTCCTGAAGTCCACAATAATTTCCTTTGTTTTGTTGACGTTGAGGGAGAGGTTGTTTTCCTGACACCACACTCCGAGGGCCCTTACCTCCTCCCTGTAGGCTGTCTCCTCGATGTTGGTAATCAAGCCCACTGCTGCGGTGTCTGCTGCAAACTTGATGATTGAGTTGGATGCGTGCATGGCCATGCAGTCATGGGTGAACAGGAAGTACAAGAGGGGGCTGAGCACACACCCTTGTGTGGCCCCAGTGTTGAGTGTCAGCGAAATGGAGTTGTTTCCTACCTTCACCACCTGGGGGCGGCCCGTCAGAAAGTCCAGGACCCAATTGCACAGGACGGGGTTCAATTGCACAGGACCCAGGGCCTCCAGCTTAATGATGAGTGATGGAGGGTACTATGATGTTGAATGCTGAGCTGTAGTCAATGATCAGCATTCTTACATAGGTATTCCTCTTGTCCAGATGGGATAGGGCAGTGTGCAGTGTGATGGCGATTGCAATGTCTATGGACCTCTTGGGGCGGTATACAAACTGAAGAGGGTCTAGAGTGTCAGGTAAGGTGGAGGTGATATGATCCTTGACAGTCTCTCAAAGCACTTCATGATGACATTAGTGAGTGCTACGGGGCGATAGTCATTTAGTTCTGTTATCTTTGCCTTCTTGGGTACAGGAACAATGGTGGCCATCTTGAAGCATGTGGGGACAGCAGACTGGGATAGAGAGCGATTGAATATGTCCGTAAACACACCAGCCAGCTGGTCTGCGCATGCTCTGAGGACGTGGCTAGGGATGCAGTCTGGTGTGTGTGTTTGAGACAAGAGGGTGAGTAATAGAGGTCATGTTACTTTTTGTATTTTAAGATGTAATATTGTTTTCATTGCTCTCCTTTCAAAAGCTTGTTATGTGGCCTCAGGCTACCCTGTCGTATTTCTCTAATCAAGCCAAGCACTTGATGTGCAATAAATGCCTTATTCTCCATTTAATTCTACCACGGAAGGGAAAATAAATTCACCCGGTAAAATATCCACTCAGTGTTGGCTTGGATTCGGTATGACTTGGGATCATCACTACAAATCTAAATACCCCTCAAATGTCTATGATGAAGAGTTATTTTCATCCATATTAAGGAAACACAACGTGAACTCTAATTGAGTGTTGATTAGCTAAGTTAGCCGCATTCCACAAATTAAGCTGTCACAAAACTGATAAAGTACCAGTGTTGCTGAGCTTGTATTGACTGTGTCGTGACGTTGTATTAGTTAATGTGACGACTGTTGTTCATCGAATGATTAAAGTTTCTAATTGCGTGATTAACTGAATCAAGCAATTATTAACTCATTAACCTGGGGCACCATGGGAAAACTAGTTTTTATTGAGTTTCTATTTACCAAATTAACTCAAAGAATATCAGAATATCGATTTTACAACAGTTGGTTAGTAAACCCTGTTGGGGCTAGGGGGCAGCATTTTCACTTTTGGATGAAAGGCGTGCCCAGAGTAAACTGCCTCCTACTCTTTCCCAGATGGGAATATATGCATATTATTATTACTGGTGGATAGAAAACACTCTGAAGTTTCTAAAACTATTTGAATTATGTCTGTGAGTATAACAGAACTCATACGGCAGACAAAAACCTGAGAAGAAATCCAAACAGGAAGTGAGAACTCAATTTAGAAAACAGTACCATTTGATGTCCATCTTAGATATGGATGAGCATGCACTTCCTAGGGCTTCCACAAGATGTCACCGTCTTTAGATTCTGGTTGTATGATTCTACTATAAAGGTGGTGGCTCATAATAGCTCTTTGAGTGGGTGGTCTGGCAGAAAGCCTCGGTCTCATTGCGCCTTATTGCTGATTAATGTTTAAAACATCCTAAATATGGATTGCATACATCATTTGACTTGTTTCTACGACCTGTAACGGAACTTTTTGAGTTTTTGTCTGGAGAAATTGCTCGTGCTTTTTGAGGATTGAATGCTGGGCTGAACAAGCTAACAACAAGTGGCTAAATTATGGACTTTTTTGAAATTTATGGAACAAATCAGTCATTTATTGTCGAACTGGGATTCCTGGAACTGCCTTCTGATGAAGATATTCAAAGGTAAGTGAATATTTATAGTGTTTTTTTTGTAGCTTCTGTTGACGCCAAAATGGCAGCTATTTCTTTGGGTTCTGAGCGCCGTTCTCAGATTATTCTTTTTCCGTTAATCTTTTTTTTAAATCTGACACAGCGGTTGCATAGAGGATACGTTTATCTTAAATTATGTGAATAACAGTTGCATCTTTTATCAATGTTTATTGTGAGTATTTCTGAATCCGGATGTCTGAATCCGGATGTCTGAATCCGGATGTTTTGGAATCAAAACATTACTGCACGTAACGCGCCAATGTAAACTGAGATTTTTTATATATATATATATATATATATATATATATGCACATTATCTAACAAAACACACAATACATGTATAACATGATGTCCTATGAGTGTCATCTGATGGAGATAAAATGAATCACTAACCTTTGATTATCTATATTTATGCCTTTGTGACTGTGAAAAATTGCTGTGTGTGTTTTTGAATTTGGTGGTCATCTAACATAAATATATGTTGTGTTTTCGCTGTAAAACATTTTAAAAATCGGACACGATGGGTAGATTAACAAGATGTTTATCTTTCATTTGCTGTATTGGACTTGTTAATGTGTGAAAGTTTAATATTTCCAAAGATTTTTTTTTTCAGCTGAATGGGAGGGGGTGTTCCCTTTAGGGAACTCCTTGTGCCCCCTAGCCCCAACAGGTTGCCTCTACCAATCTCGTTCTGAACGTCGCATAGCCCGTGAATCTGCACGGACCCGGGTCTCACCAATGAATTCGCACCACACCAATCTTAGTTTAATATGTATTTACTAAAAAGCTAAAAGGATGATAAAAGATACACATAGACAAAACACATTATAGGCTATTGAGTAGAACTTAGTATAACGGGCCAACACACTATGGCGTGTGTTACCCACAATGAGGATTTCAAACGAGAGAAAAAATTAAGTACACAAGAGAAATATGCATTTGGGTGAATTTGTCAGCTATGCTATTCTAACCCTAGCCTTGCCCCAAAATGCCGCTCTTATGTGTCAGAATATAATGATGTAATTACGTGGGGATGATCTCCGAGGATTCTCTGCATGGACCGTTCAGCTGTTCGATGACGCACTACTCCGGCGCACCTCCCTGATCGTCCTCTCGAGGTCAGTGTCCTTCTGGGCTTAGGAGTCTGTTCCCTCACCCTTTGCTCTGGAAGGGGTCTTCTGAGGACAGACAGCTCTGTAACTCAGAGCTCACAGCATAGGAATGAAACCCTTTCGATACCACGATTCGAAGGGAGATGGAGGCTAGGTGGTTCGACTTGAATTCACCCGCTTAGACACAGCTACTCATCCGTAGCTTGGGTAGAAAAGGACTTCTTTGTCCTCAAACTTGCGTTGCGTTCTGGGTTCGTTGACTTTTTAGACCTTGCTACAGCTAGTCTCCTCTGTAAGTTTTAAACCCTTGCGTCAGAAGTGGGCGTAACTGCCTTTAGGGCAATTCTCTGGGCTTTCCAAATTAATGAGGAAAGGTCTAGATTTTATTCAAATCCAATTTTAGACAACTAACTTAACATTTCATCTTCCACAAAACATTCTCTTTGATTTGGATATTTTCCATACAATGTACAAACATCAAACATATACTAGGAAAACTCTTCACATTACATTGTTTTCGTAATAACGTCATCTATTAACCTAATAACAAAACAAAAATGACATACATTTTCATATTCAATCTATCGTCATGACCACCATTGTGGCTGACAGAAACCATTGTTCCAAAGTACTTTTATTTCATGTTTAATGTTCTGAGGCTGGTTCTACATATTAACAGGACAAAGGAATGTGTCCGTGGCCTGAGATTTACCAGGGGCGTGAGGGGTCATAAACAAAAACACTTGGACAACACCATAGTGTCCTCAATGCTCATCAATAAGCTAAGGACTCTGGGACTTAACACCCCCTCTCTGCAACTGGATTCCGGACTTCTTGACAGCAGCCCCCAGGTGGTAAGGGTAGGTAACAACATATCCGCCACGCTGATACTCAACACAGCTGCCCCTCAGGAGTGCGTGCTCAGTCCCCTCCTATACTCCCTGTTCACTCATGACCGCACAGCCAGGCACGACTCCAACACCATCATTAAGTTTAGGCCTGATCACCGACAACAACGAGATAGCCTATAGGGAGGAGGTCAAAGACCTGTCTGTGTGGTGCCAGGACAACAACCTCTGCCTAAACATGATCAAGACAAAGGAGATGACTACAATAAAAAGAGGACCAAGCATGCCCCCATTCACATCGACGGGGCTGTAGTGGAGCAGGTTGAGAGCTTCCTTCAAGTACCTTGGTGTCCACATCACCAACAAACTTTAATGGTTCAACTAGACCAAGACAGTCATGAAGAGGGCATGACTAAACCAATTCCCCCTCAGGAGACTGAAAATATCTGGCATGGGTCCTCAGATCCTCAAAAGGTTCTGCAGCTGCACCATCGAGAGCATCCTGACTCGTTGCATCACTGCCTGGTATGGCAACTGCTCGGCCTCCGACCACAAGGCGCTATAGAGGGTAGTGCGTATGACCCAGTACATCATTGAGTCCAAGATTCCTGCCATCCAGGACCTCTATATCAGGTGGTGTCAGAGGAAGCCCTAAATATTGTCAAAGACTCCAGCCACCCTAGTCATAGATTGTTCTCTCTGCTACTGCATGGCAGGCGGTACCGGAGCGCAAAGTTTAGGTCCAAAAGCCTTCTTAACAGCTTCTACCCCCAAGCCATAAGACTCTTGAACAGCTAATCAAATGGCTACCCAGACCCCTCTTTTATGCTGCTGATACTTTCTGTTTATTATCTATGCATAGTCACTTTAACTCTACCTATATGTACATATTATCTCAATTACCTCGACTAACCGGTGCCCCCGCACATTTACTCTGTACCGGTACCCCCTGTACATAGCCTCGCTATTGTTATTTTATTGCTGCCGTTTCATTATACGTTTTTTATACTTTCAGTTATTTGTCTTAACTTCTTGAAGCATTGTTTGTTAATTAAGGAGTTTGTAAGTAAAATCAAAATCAAATCAATTTATTTATATAGCCCTTCGTACATCAGCTGATATCTCAAAGTGCTGTACAGAAACCCAGCCTAAAACCCCAAACAGCAAGCAATGCAGGTGTAGAAGCACGGTGGCTAGGAAAAACTCCCTAGAAAGGCCAAAACCTAGGAAGTAACCTAGAGAGGAACCAGGCTATGTGGGGTGGCCAGTCCTCTTCTGGCTGTGCCGGGTGGAGATTATAACAGAACATGGCCAAGATGTTCAAATGTTCATAAATGACCAGCATGGTCGAATAATAATAAGGCAGAACAGTTGAAACTGGAGCAGCAGCACGGTCAGGTGGACTGGGGACAGCAAGGAGTCATCATGTCAGGTAGTCCTGGGGCATGGTCCTAGGGCTCAGGTCAGTTGAAACTGGAGCAGCAGCACAGCCAGGTGGACTGGGGACAGCAAGGAGTCATCATGTCAGGTAGTCCTGGGGCATGGTCCTAGGGCTCAGGTCCTCCGAGAGAGAGAAAGAAAGAGAGAAGGAGAGAATTAGAGAACGCACACTTAGATTCACACAGGACACCGAATAGGACAGGGGAAGTACTCCAGATATAACAAACTGACCCCAGCCCCCCGACACAAACTACTGCAGCATAAATACTGGAGGCTGAGACAGGAGGGAGACACTGTGGCCCCATCCAAGGACACCCCCGGACAGGGCCAAACAGGAAGGATATAACCCCACCCACTTTGCCAAAGCACAGCCCCCACACCACTAGAGGGATATCTTCAACCACCAACTTACCAAGGCTGAGTATAGCCCACAAAGATCTCCGCCATGGCACAACCCAAGGGGGGCGCCAACCCAGACAGGACGACCACATCAGTGAATCAACCCACTCAGGTGACGCACCCCTTCCAGGGACGGCATGAGTAAGTAAGTAAGAATTTCACTGTAAGGTCTGCACCTGTTGCATTCAGCACATGTGACAAATAAAATTAGATTAGATTTTTGATTTGGAATACAGTTACTGTATGTACTATGGGTTGACTGATGGTAGTAGGCCTTCTATAACAATCTTGTTGAAATAAGTTGTTGGCAACAGTGCTGTCAGTCCATTTAAAACCTCTTAGGGCTAGGGGGCAGTGTTTGGAGGTTCGGATAAATGATGTGCCCAAAGTAAACTGCCTGTTACTCAGGCCCAGAAACTAGGATATGCATATAATTGGTAGCATTAGATAATTGGTAAGATAATGTCTGTGAATATAACAGAACAGATTTTGCATGCGAAAACCTGAGGAAAATCCATCCAGAAATGTATTTTTTTTAGGTCTCTGTCCATCTCAACGCTTGTCTATGGGATATACAAACATATAGCTCCCAGATTGCAGTTCCTATGGCTTCCACTAGATGTCAACAGTCTTTAGAAAAGGTTTCAGGCTTGTTTTTTGAAAAATGAATTAGTAGTTGTAGTTTTTCAAGGTGGCTCTCATTTTGACTGTAGTCTTGTGGCGCGCTTGGATGAGGGCGCGCACCTCATTATTTATCTCCGTTATTGAACATACTATATTCCATCTTAAATTGTATCATTTATTTACATATTAGGGTACTTGAGAATTGATTAGAAACTTTGTTTTACTTGTTTGGTCGAAGTTTATCGGTAACTTTAGGGATTCCTTTGTATGCATGTTGAACTAGTGGAACGGGTGGATTACTGAATCAAACGCGCCAAATAAACTGACTTTTTTGGAATATAAAGAACGACTTTATCGAACAAAACAACCATTTGTTATGTAGCTGGGACCCTTGGGATTGCAAACAGAGAAAGATCTTCAAAGGTAAGTGATTTATTTGATCTCTATTTCTGACCTTTGAGATGCCTCTGCTGGTTTTGAAAATGTTTTTAATGCTTTTGTATGCGGGGCGCTGTCCTCTGATAATCGCATGGTATGCTTTCGCCGTAAAGCCTTTTTGAAATCTGACATAGTGGCTGGATTAACAAGAAGTTAAGCTTTTAAATTATGTAGGACAATTGTATGTTCATTAATGTTTAATATTACAATTTTGTAAGTTGAATTTGGTGCGCTCCAGCTCCCCCAGATGTTGTCGAATTTGATCCCGGTAACGGGTTCCGTGTTCTAAGAACCCAGTGTTTATAGTGTCCATGAGGACAACTTCAAGCAACTTCTCTGACACAACTGAGGCTGTGTGACTGACTTAATATGGACACTGCAAACATCCCCAGAATGCTGCAGGTCTGTTTCCCAAGGTAAATAAAATATATCCTTCTCAACTGTATCAATCAAATTATGCTTCTGTTTTGAGATGTCCATCTCCTCAAAAGCTTGCAGTGAAGCCTTTGTCGGCCTGAGTCACTCACAAAATTCTTAAAAAGGCCCAGTGCAGTCAAAAAATGTGGTATTTAGAAGAAGAAGAAGTAAAAAGTAAACTTTATTTAACTAGGCAAGTCAGCTAGGCCAATTGTGCACTGCCCTATGGGATTCCCAATTACAGCCAGATGTGATTGAGATTCTTTGCCTTGACGACAGCTTTGCACACTCTTGGCATTCTCTCAAAAAGCTTCACCTGAAATGCTTTTCCAACAGTCTTGAAGGAGTTCCCACATATGCTGAGCACTTGTTAGCTGCTTTTCCTTTACTCTGTGGTCCAATTCATCCCAAGCCATCTTAATTGGGTTGAGATCGGGGGATTGTGGAGGCCAGGTCATCTGATGCAGCACTCCATCACTCTCCTTCTTGGTCAAATAGCCCGTACACAGCCTGGAGGTGTGTTGGGTCATTGTCCTGTTGAAAAACAAATGAAAGTCCCACTAAGCGCAAACCAGATGGGATGGCCCATCGCTGTAGAATGCTGTGGTAGCTATGCTGATTAAGCGTGCCTTGAATTCTAAATAAATCACAGACAGTGTCACCAGCAAAGCACCCCCACACCATCACACCACCTCCTTCAAATGAAATCAAATTCTATTTGTCACATGCGCTGAATACAACAGGTACTTACAGTGAAATGCTTACTTACAAGCCCTTAACAAACAAATCTTTAAGCAGTTAAGAAAAAAAAGTGTTAAGTAAAAAATTGATAAGTAGAAAATTAAAGGAAAAATTTAACCGCAGCAGTAAAATAACAGTAGTTGTGTATATACAGGATTTACCGGTACAGAGTCAATATGCGGACACACCGGTTAGTCGATGTAATTGAGGTAATATGTACATGTAGGTAGAGTGAAAGTGACTATGCTTAGTAACAGCAGCATAAAAGAGGGGTCTGGGTAGCCCAAGCGTGGACTGGACAAATGTGGGGTATAATTGATGGAACTGCACCAAGGCCTAATCTTTCAGAATCATTTTCTTCTGAAAATGTCATGGATTTGAACAAAGACAGTGTTAAACAAAAAAATCAATAGTGAATTATTTCACAAGCTAATAATAATTGAACTCGCTAAATGTAGGTCTTCATATTTCAGTGGCAAAAACCTCTCGGGATAAGGTGCCCTTGAGTGAAGAGAGGTTATGTGGGTTGAATCTCCACATTACTGAATTAGCCGCTTTCAAAAGACCCATAATAGCCAAGGCTTTTCTGAAGGCTGTAGTGTAGGTAAACGCATCACTGCTTGAGTAGCTGTGTAAAACCATTTACTCTGAGCATAAAGACGTATTTTCACCAAATTTTCCTGCAAACACTAAACAAAGCTGACATTGTGAAAGTAAGTCCAGTTAATTCCTTTTTCAACCTTCCAATACAAAATTGCTCCATAATCTCAGAATGTGTATATACAATTGTGACTGCAGACCACTGTGAATCTCCAACGTAATTTTGTTGTCAATGGTCTCATAAGGACCCCAAGGTAACAGTATTAAGTCGGCGAGTGTGTCACAAAATCAATGAAGCAATCTAACAGTCTGTCAGTAATATGACTGCTCAGATGATCTTTTCATTGACTGACAGTAATTCAACCTCTCCTTGTCACGCAACCGTTATCACTGTAAGCAAATCGAACCCGATTTCCATTCAAGTTTACCTTATATGGACATTGTTGATAATTCTAACATGAAATTAAATCTCCTCTATATCTCTCTGATAAAATATGTCACTCAGTAGGTGAGACTGAGAAATGATTCATACACAAATGGCTGACTTGTCAGTCAAGGGAAAGACTACACCAACATACTGTACCTGTACTGTATTTTCAGTCAAATTAAGCCAATATGGCCTGCAAGGTGAAATGGAACTTGGACCACTAGACACTGAAGTATAACACAGACTCTTTTTGTGGCTGCCAGGGATACACACACTCTCACTGTGGGCATTATGCTGGAATTAGGCTTCAGACGACTAATGGGGAAATCTAATTAAATACAGGATTTGTAAAAGTATCTGTGCTGAGGATTACAAAGCCTCAGCCTGGCTAAATCCTCAGAGTGATATTTCAAAACTCTGGTTACATAAACCATTGGACAAGGAAGACCACATAAGGTCACCTCCGTGCTGCCTTGGAAAGGGAAAACAGTCAGCTATTCGTGGGCACCTGAAATGGCAGATTGTGCAACAATGATGTCTTTGCAAACAAATGCATTTAATTTAACCTGAATAACAACATTCCCTATCGCTTCATGAGCCATAGCCAATGAATTCGCTGGGATTTATAGAGTAATATAATACTTTAACTTTACCGATGTGAATGGGGTATAATGTTTGGAACCATGCTAAGGTTGGGGATGGTGTCAATTTTCCTCTGACCCTGGCATTTGTTGCATGTCCTCTAATGTGTTGCTCGAATTCTAGTCACACGAGTACTAACTGTAATGACCAGTTTTATATGATCCACTTACAGGTTTTATGGATACTCTATACAATGGATGATTCTCTCCCTCATCTGAAACTTTATTCATATTGCAGTACCCAGGTATTTCAAATTGTAGGTATAGACTGCATCACAGTTAAATTATGCATGGTTGAATATGAGCACAATGCCTCAAGCAAACATCAGTCATGTGTTAAATGTTACTCAATTTAATAAACTTATTGAGACAAACAATGACACAGGCATCATAACAATTTGAAGTGAATATTCATCTAAAAAGTCAGTTGCTGACAGGGGTTGGAACTGGTTCAGGGAACAGAACAGTAAACCGGAAAATAACATTTCAAGGAACAGAAATAGAACCGTGAACGAAAGTGATCTATTGTTACGGTGCGTGAATGAGGACCCAAAAGCGAATTAACGTAAACAGAACTTCTTTAATAACAAAACATAGGTAGGCTCAGATGGACCGGCAGATTCCGACAGGACAGGACAAGGTTGCAGCAAACATGACGATAGTCTGGTTCAGGCATGAAAAACACAAACACGAATCCGACAAAGACAGGAGCAGAAACAGAGAGAGATATAGAGACCTAATCAGAGGGAAAAAGGGAACAGGTGGGAAAAGGGGTGAACGAGGTAGTCAGAGAAGACAAGGAACAGCTGGGGGAAAGAGGGGAAGAAAAGGTAACCTAGTACGACCAGCAGAGGGAGACAGGGTGAAGAGAAAGGACAGAAACAAGACACAACATGACAATACATGACAGTACCCCCCCACTCACCGAGCGCCTCCTGGCGCACTCGAGGAGGAAACCTGGCGGCAACGGAGGAAATCATCGATCAGCGAACGGTCCAGCACGTCCCGAGAGGGAACCCAACTCCTCTCCTCAGGACCGTACCCCTCCCAATCCACTAGGTACTGATGACCACGGCCCCGAGGACGCATGTCCAAAATCTTATGGACCCTGTAGATAGGTGCGCCCTCGACAAGGATGGGGGGGGGGGGGGGGAGACGAGCGGGGGCGCGAAGAACGGGCTTAACACAGGAGACATGGAAGACCGGGTGGACGCGACGAAGATATCGCGGAAGAAGAAGTCGCACTGCGACAGGATTAATGATCTGAGAAATACGGAACAGACCAATGAACCGCGGGGTCAACTTGCGAGAAGCTGTCTTAAGGGGAAGGTTCTGAGTGGAGAGCCAAACTCTCTGACCGCGACAATATCTAGGACTCTTAGTTCTACGCTTATTAGCAGCTCTCACAGTCTGCGCCCTATAACGGCAAAGTGCAGACCTGACCCTCTTCCAGGTGCGCTCGCAACGTTGGACAAAAGCCTGAGCGGAGGGGACACTGGACTCGGCGAACTGAGATGAGAACAGCGGAGGCTGGTACCCGAGGCTACTCTGAAAAGGAGATAGCCCGGTCGCAGACGAAGGAAGCGAGTTGTGGGCGTATTCTGCCCAGGGGAGCTGTTCTGACCAAGACGCAGGGTTGCGAAAAGAAAGACTGCGTAAGATGCGACCAATAGTCTGATTGGCCCGTTCTGCTTGACCGTTAGACTGGGGGTGAAAGCCGGAAGAGAGACTGACGGAAGCCCCAATCAAACGGCAAAACTCCCTCCAAAATTGAGACGTGAATTGCGGACCTCTGTCCGAAACGACGTCTGACGGAAGGCCATGAATTCTGAAAACATTCTCGATGATGATTTGTGCCGTCTCTTTAGCAGAAGGAAGCTTAGCAAGGGGAATAAAATGAGCCGCCTTAGAGAACCTGTCGACAACCGTAAGAATAACAGTCTTCCCCGCTGACGAAGGCAGTCCGGTGACAAAATCTAAGGCGATGTGAGACCACGGTCGAGAGGGAATGGGAAGCGGCCTGAGACGGCCGGCAGGAGGGGAGTTACCGGACTTAGTCTGCGCGCAGACCGAACAAGCAGCCACGAAGCGACGCGTGTCATGCTCCCGGGTGGGCCACCAAAAACGCTGGCGAATGGAAGCAAGCGTACCCCGAACGCCAGGATGGCCGGCTAACTTGGCAGAGTGAGCCCACTGAAGAACGGCCAGACGAGTAGGAACGGGAACGAAAAGAAGGTTCCTAGGACAAGCGCGCGGCGACGGAGTTTGAGTGAGTGCTTGCTTTACCTGCCTCTCAATTCCCCAGACAGTCAACCCGACAACACGCCCCTCAGGGAGAATCCCCTCGGGGTCAGTGGAGGCTACTGAAGAACTGAAGAGACGAGATAAAGCATCAGGCTTGGTGTTCTTAGAGCCCGGACGATAAGAAATCACGAACTCGAAACGAGCGAAAAACAGCGCCCAGCGCGCCTGACGCGCATTAAGTCGTTTGGCAGAACGGATGTACTCAAGGTTCCTATGGTCAGTCCAAACGACAAAAGGAACGGTCGCCCCCTCCAACCACTGTCGCCATTCGCCTAGGGCTAAGCGGATGGCGAGCAGTTCGCGGTTTCCCACATCATAGTTACGTTCCGACGGCGACAGGCGATGAGAAAAATACGCGCAAGGGTGGACCTTGTCGTCAGAGAGGGAGCGATGAGAAAGAATGGCTCCCACGCCCACCTCTGACGCGTCAACCTCGACAACGAACTGTCTAGTGACGTCAGGTGTAACAAGGATAGGTGCGGATGTAAAACGATTCTTGAGGAGATCAAAAGCTCCCTGGGCGGAAACGGACCACTTAAAGCACGTCTTGACAGAAGTAAGGGCTGTGAGAGGAGCTGCCACCTGACCGAAATTACGGATGAAACGACGATAGAAGTTCGCGAAGCCGAGAAAGCGCTGCAGCTCGACGCGTGACTTAGGGACGGGCCAATCAATGACAGCTTGGACCTTAGCGGGATCCATCTTAATTTAATGCCTTCAGCGGAAATAACAGAACCGAGAAATGTGACGGAGGAGGCATGAAAAGAGCACTTCTCAGCCTTCACAAAAAGACAATTCTCTAAAAGGCGCTGGAGGACACGTCGAACGTGCTGAACATGAATCTGGAGTGACGGTGAAAAAATCAGGATATCGTCAAGGTAAACGAAAACAAAGATGTTCAGCATGTCTCTCAGGACATCATTGACTAATGCCTGAAAGACAGCTGGAGCGTTAGCGAGGCCGAAAGGAAGAACCCGGTATTCAAAGTGCCCTAACGGAGTGTTAAACGCCGTCTTCCACTCGTCCCCCTCCCTGATGCGCACGAGATGGTAAGCGTTACGAAGGTCCAACTTAGTGAAAAACCTGGCTCCCTGCAGGATCTCGAAGGCTGAAGACATAAGAGGAAGCGGATAACGATTCTTCACTGTTATGTCATTCAGCCCTCGATAATCTATGCAGGGGCGCAGGGACCCGTCCTTCTTCTTAACAAAAAAAAACCCCGCTCCGGCGGGAGAGGAGGAGGGGACTATGGTACCGGCGGCAAGAGCTACAGACAAATAATCTTCGAGAGCCTTACGTTCGGGAGCCGACAGAGAGTATAGTCTACCCCGGGGGGGAGTGGTTCCCGGAAGGAGATCAATACTACAATCATACGACCGGTGTGGGGGAAGAGAGGTGGCCCTGGACCGACTGAACACCGTGCGCAGATCGTGATATTCCTCCGGCACCCCTGTCAAATCACCAGGCTCCTCCTGTGAAGAAGAGACAGAGGAAACAGGAGGGATAGCAGACATTAAACATTTCACATGACAAGAGACGTTCCAGGAGAGGATAGAATTACTAGACCAATTAATGGAAGGATTATGACAAACTAGCCAGGGATGGCCCAAAACAACAGGTGTAAAAGGTGAACGAAAAATTAAAAAAGAAATGGTTTCGCTATGATTACCAGAAACAGTGAGGGTTAAAGGTAGCGTCTCACGCTGAATCCTGGGGAGAGGACTACCATCCAGGGCGAACAAGGCCGTGGACTCCCTTAACTGTCTGAGAGGAATGTCATGTTCCCGAGCCCAGGTCTCGTCCATAAAACAGCCCTCCACCCCAGAGTCTATTAAGGCACTGCAGGAAGCTGACGAACCGGTCCAGCGTAGATGGACCGACAAGGTAGTGCAGGATCTTGAAGGAGAGACAGGAGTAGTAGCGCTCACCAGTAGCCCTCCGCTTACTGATGAGCTCTGGCTTTTACTGGACATGAAGTGACAAAATGACCAGCAGAACCGCAATAGAGACAGAGGCGGTTGGTGATTCTCCGTTCCCTCTCCTTAGTCGAGATGCGGATACCTCCCAGCTGCATAGGCTCAGCACCCGAACCGGCAGAGGAAGATGGTAGTGATGCGGAGAGGGGGGCAACGGAGAACGCGAGCTCCTTTCCACGAGCTCGGTGACGAAGATCAACCCGTCGCTCCATGCGAATAGCGAGTTCAATCAAGGAATCCACGCTGGAAGGAACCTCCCGGGAGAGAATCTCATCCTTTACCTCTGCGCGGAGACCCTCCAGAAAACGAGCGAGCAAAGCCGGCTCGTTCCAACCACTGGAGGCAGCAAGAGTGCGAAACTCAATAGAGTAGTCTGTTGTGGATCGATTACCTTGACATAGGGAAGACAGGGCCCTGGAAGCCTCCTCCCCAAAAACAGATCGATCAAAAACCCGTATCATCTCCTCCTTAAAGTCCTGATACTGGTTAGTACACTCAGCCCTTGCCTCCCAGATTGCCGTGCCCCACTCACGAGCCCGTCCAGTAAGGAGAGATATGACGTAGGCGACACGAGCAGTGCTCCTGGAGTAAGTGTTGGGCTGGAGAGAAAACACAATATCACACTGGGTGAGGAACGAGCGGCATTCAGTGGGCTCCCCAGAGTAACACGGCGGGTTATTGATTCTGGGCTCCGGAGATTCGAAAGCCCTGGAAGTGGCCGGTGGATCGAGGCGGAGATGGTGAACCTGTTCTGTGAGGTTGGAGACTTGGGTGGCCAGGGTCTCAACGGCATGTCGAGCAGCAGACAATTCCTGCTCGTGTCTGCCTAGCATCGCTCCCTGGATCTCGACGGCTGAGTGGAGAGGATCCGAAGTCGCTGGGTCCATTCTTGGTCGGATTCTTCTGTTACGGTGCGTGAATGAGGACCCAAAAGCGAATTAACGTAAACAGAACTTCTTTAATAACAAAACATAGGTAGGCTCAGATGGACCGGCAGATTCCGACAGGACAGGACAAGGTTGCAGCAAACATGACGATAGTCTGGTTCAGGCATGAAAAACACAAACAAGAATCCGACAAAGACAGGAGCAGAAACAGAGAGAGATATAGAGACCTAATCAGAGGGAAAAAGGGAACAGGTGGGAAAAGGGGTGAACGAGGTAGTCAGAGAAGACAAGGAACAGCTGGGGGAAAGAGGGGAAGAAAAGGTAACCTAGTACGACCAGCAGAGGGAGACAGGGTGAAGAGAAAGGACAGAAACAAGACACAACATGACAATACATGACATCTATAATATTCCGGAACAGAACTGTTATTTTAATAATGTTAATAATGTTATTTTACATTCCATGCCATTTTTTCAGTTCCAACAAACAAAATACTTAACAAAGCACCTATGCAAAGTTCTCACTCTGTCACTCAGCTTATTCCAATGTCTGCTTGCAAGCTAAAACTCTTCACCAGTGTGTGTGCACGTGTTTAGGCTACCTGCCCCTGCCCCTCCGAAGCATAGGCTACTGGACTGACATTACAAGCATGATTCAGAAGATAAAGAGAGAGATTTGGTTAAACTTTTTCAATGCTAGTTACTAAGGACACTACAGGCCTAGTTATCAAGTTTCACATTGGATTTATTAACTACAAAAAGATAAGACGTGTTTTTAATTCTGGTGCCACTCTGCACACAAGGTTGATAACTGGCTAGCTCAAAGGACATTCAAAGTTCCTCCATAGAAGCCGCTACTCCTAGGAATAATTCTCTGGAACAAATTCAGATAAAGCAAGTCATAAGATGCCCAGCACTTCAAACCTCCTCCTCAAATCAACCTTCTCTTGCTCTCTCCCCACCCGCAAAATTTCATTCACATTTTGCGCCATATCAAAACTGTTGATTTCATATGTTTAAAAAGGAACAGAAAATAACTATATAAACCAGTACTTTTTTTCTAACTGGTTCAGAACGTTATTTTGCTGGACTGAACATTGGAACCGAAAGAAAAAAGTATTTATGTTCAGAACAAATCGATTGGAAGATATTTTAAGCTTCCAACCCCTGGTTACTGATGCAGGGAATTGTAATCTTATGTACTGTACCTATTTTAAAGGATATAATATGAGTTTAGAAGTCCTAAACCTCAAGACATGTCATTGACTCAGACAACATGTAACAGTCTTGCCTACCATCATGTCAAGAGCTTCTTCCCATGTCCTATTAACTCTTGCCAGACACGATTCAAGGATGCATGCAGCACAGGGCAGAGTTAGGGGAAAAACATCCCACATTGTGACCCTGGCAAAGTGGATTGAAAAATGTACAATTATTTGCCTCGAAATTGCTTTAGCCAATGTCTGGCAACGTCCCCCCAATCTCATCCCCCTGCCAACTTATTACATAATCAGATCTCTGTGGTGGTATACCCAACCTAATATTACTATTAGAGAAATGAGGCGAGCATTATATTTGAGAGCACTTTCATTTCCCTCTGCTGACGGGAAGAGATTGTCCTCCCACTGATGCTGATCGAAGAAAGTTGCCTTCAATGTCAGTCCCTCTTATCATGTCAGTGGCAAGCACATGCTCTGCTATACTGTTATGCTGAACATGGGAGGAAAATAGGCACATTTCATGTATGATCTTCTAGGTTAAGCATTACAGGATAAAAATACGAGGTATTTTAAGAGATGAAAACCTTTTCCAGACCCTTCAGGGGATTTTAATACCTAAAAATAGTCCTTATCTATTGTATGTTCCAGTGTCTCCCTTTCGTGGGAGTTTTCACACTGAGGTGTTTGCCACGAGGAGTAGGTATTCACTTCTAGGATGTTATAAGAACATGATAATAATATAGTACTAACATTGAGATTTAGTCCATGTCATACCCCAGAGTTATCCAGAGATAGACTTGAGGCATGGCTAGTGCTTGATGTAGTGACTTTAATTAATTAATTGATGTGCTAGATAAAAGCTGTTTGATTGTTTGCAGCTGAGAATTGTACAAAGGAAAAACCTGAGGTTGCTGCCATTGGGGTTATTGTAGCAGGGAAGATATTATTGGTGCTCTCATTTGCCCTCCAAAAATAACAAATGAATTCCTTTCAAATGAGAAATACATTCCAGTCATGAGTATGCGTGCAAGATATAAAATATTAATTCATCCAAGATCTCAGTAAACAAATGACTGAACATACTAAAACAACCCAATCATGAGCAGATCAAACTAAAACATTGTAAAAAAAAAGGGTATGGATGATCTAAACTTTTGGAACATAGGGTCCTGCTTCGTAAGGTAATGCTAACGTGATGCAACTCCATATCTGTTTATTTGTTTGCTAAAATTGTTTACATTTTAGATGGCACAGTCAAAACCCTTGAGGGAGTTTGCGCGAGGCGGTGGGACAAATATGCATTAGAAGCCATGTCAACATTTGTTAATGTTGTCATTAGTTATGTGACCTCTGATCCAAGCTGTAGGCCAACATATGATTGGTACAATTTCATTTGTACCAAATATAGAAAAAAACTGTGGTTAAACCATAAAGTGATTTACGTTACTGTTCTTAAACACACAGTACATTTCATTAGTAGATGGGAATGTGTTGACTCGAACCAACATGTAAGCTCTTTTCAGACCTACTAAGGAGAGATTTGTCTCTCTATGTTGTCTTGTCCTAACCCTTACAACAAGGATGGGAGGAAGAAAACAAAGACTCCTGTGCTAAACATGACTTGCTCAAGATAAAGCATTTAGCACAGACTTTTCGAGAGTGCTTTATTCAGTGTAATTCACTCACTCTTTTCAATCATTTTAAAATTCCACAAAGCGCCTGAAAGATGGTCTCTGGTGAAAGGAGTAATTGCTGCCGGGTGTACGTGAGACCAGTTATTCACATCCGCTTAAATTTGTGGTATTTTTCAATTACATTTAAAATGTCTGCTGGATGGATCCAGCTCTAAGAATAGTCCTTCCAGAAAGCCTCTCTTATCATTTTGACTTCAACTTTTTAAACATTGAGACCACTTGGCAGTAGCGGTGCATGGGTAACAATCACTGTGGAAGCCAAGACAGAAAAAAAGCCATATTAGAACCTGTGTTGTGAGAATTGTGTTGTTTGCTCTATAACCTGTTAGTTCATATGCCTTGCCACTGTGATATATAGGACGAAGGCCGAGACAATAAGAAGACATTTGTTCACAATACTGGAGAGCAACCACTGTCCAGTGAAGTCCACAATGCATGTTGCATGTAACAAACAGTTAAAGGACCTAAAGCATGGTCAAGTAAGTTAACGTTAATTACATTTGACTACTAAACAACCATTTATTTAGAACCAATGGGAGTTACCACAAGTCTGAATGAAAACAGGAGTTGACTCCATTATTCCAGCACCATTCAAATCACCTATGCTTAGCCTAATACAGTGAAAAGATAACAAAAACAATTTAGTGCAATCAACGTAAGCTAAATATGTGACTGTCCATGGTTCTGATTTGTGTGTGTGTGTGTGTGTGTGTGTGTGTGCGTGTGCAAGTAGAAAAAACATGTTGACTCACCCTACTACGCTAATACCATCCTCTTTCATGTTGCCTAAAAGTGTGTACCATACCTGGCTAAAATGCTTGCTCGCTAGCCTAACTTCCTTTGATGAGCAACAACGTGCCAGCTAGTTAGCATTAGCCTACTACATCTCGCTACATACTGAACTTCCATCCTCAGGCCAGGTGCACAATGTATGAATTTATGGTTGGATCAGAATCGCTGTTATAATTCTCCATAGTTGCCAATGGTTAGGTAAAACCAAAACTCCATATCCCTATCTCCAGCCATGGCTAATTTTGAAAAGAGTCCATTTAAGATAGCTAGCCACTGATGGACAACGACAACAATTCAAGTTCTGTTATGACGTTTTGCCTTTGATGTGATTGGAGTGAAGCCAAATCCAAACTGGCTTCCCTAGACACTTTTTTTTTGTTGCACCACAGTTGACTCAGTTTAGCTATTATTTTTTTAATCAAGGGAGACCAAATTCTCGCTGGCTTCCTTTGCAATTAATGCTACAGGAGGCAACAATATGAAACTCTTTTTGACCAGTGCATCAGATTGGCTCAAATGCCTTTTCTGTTGAAATACATTCAGCCTCTAGCAAATTGAAGGAAAATTATGATACAGAGACAAAATGTTAAATCATGTTTTTTTTTTTTTCTTAATTTTTGGGGGGAAGCCTGGCTTCCCTTGGCATCCATGAATACACGCCACTGCGACCTGGTTGTCTGCAACACGGTTGGGTGTCTACCAAAGGAGGTTGGTGGCACCTTAATTGGGTGCCACCAAAATGGCTGGAGCAGAATGAGTGGAATGGTATCAGATACCTCAAACAAATGGTTTACATGTGTTTGATGTCATTCCATTTACACCCTTCGACATTATGAGCTGTCCTCCCCTCAGAAGCCTCCAGTGGTGTCTACTATATCCACTCAAGACCCACAGCAAAGGAAAACAACAAACTGGACATAAGCTGACTGACACTAGACATTTTACACTACATGGTAGGAGACACATGGCAGGATACATTGGTTGAGTTGACACTCGACTCCAGGGGTGGTAAATAAATCTTCTGTTTTCGCTCTATCCATCTCAAAGTAATGCCTACAGCCTAGCAAATACTGTATGTTGTTGCAACCTCATTTCGGAGACCTCTCCACCCCAAGTGTTCACAGCAACACAGTGTGTGTGGCTCCTGTTACTGAGGTTATAAGGGCACAAGGCGAGACCCAAATGCAGACACAGGAGGCAGATGGTTGAGCGCCGATATTTATTATAACAAAAGGGGTAAAAAAAGCAGGTCGGGGACAGGCGAGAGTTCATAAACCAGGTCCATACAGTACAAGGGGATAGGCATGCTCGAGGGTAGAACAGGCAGAGTGGTCAGGCAGGTGGATTCGGCGTCAGGACAGGCAAGGGTCAAAAACCAGGAGGGCTAGGAAAAATAGAGGCTGGGAAAATAGGAGCTAGGAAAAACACTGGTTGACTTGGCAAAACAAGACAAACTGGCACAGAGTGAGAGACAGGAAACACAGGGATAAATACACCGGGACTAATTGGGAAAACAGGAGACACCTGGAGGTGGGTGGAGACCATCACAAAGACAGCTGAAACAGATCAGGGCATGACAGAGGTACTAGGTCCGTGTTTTGCAGGTCAGTCCCAGAGAGTCCCTACAAGAGTGATTAGGCAATAGCAAAGGTGTCTGAGGGAGAGGAAGGACCAGGAACTGAATAAACTCAGGCTCAGAATAAAAAAACAGGCTCAGAACCTTGACTGTAGAAACAACCACTTCCTTAGGTTTCTTTTAGAGTAAACTGGTAAACTGGTACTACAACATTCACAGTATTTGTGGAATACCGACATCTAAACATAACTCAATAGCTGTAAATGTCATGTTTTTGATGTGCTTTAAAATGTGGAATAGGCTTTTTTGACATATAGTTAAAATAAACAGATACCCAGTATAGCTAGATGCATAGGCTGAATAAACATTTCGAACACAGCATAATCGTAATATTTCCCTAAATACTGACATGACTAAATGAGTACTGGACCAGTCAATAGCCCAATATTCCCAGACGTCGTCATTAAGCCCTAAACTGCATAGTTTGTGGGAAAAAACCAAAGCCCCTTGAATCTCGTCTCTGATGCTGGTAGTTGTCCATATGTTCGATATGGATAGAATGATGCTAATCCGCAATATTGTGCATGCTAAATATCCATGCAATAAGCTTGGTCTCATACTTTGCATTGGAAGTGTGTGGATGAATTTTGACAGATGTGTTTGTTTGAGTTACTCTTGATAGATGAGTCTCAGCAGTGGAAGAAACTTTCACAGCTTTAATATCATGTGATTAATAACTCTATGTTACTCCACACTGTTCTAAAAGAGAGGAGACCTCATACCAACACCAAAACAAATATATTGCATTCATGTAGGTGACTCTAGGACATGTCAAGTTAACATCTACTTCTTTTTCCTCTATTTGGATTCTGAGGACAATACTATGATTTAGTTACATGCTACAGGTAATTGCTATGTGTGCTGTGCACCTAGTTTACTAGTACTGATTTGAAACCCTATTTGGCCAGTTCGCTTTCATTACAATTGAATCATGTTCTTCAGTGTGTCTGCTATTGTGTACAGTCAAATAGACATGTACCACATATACCATATACTGCGGTATTTGGAAATACCCATGTGATGGTTTTTCAATACCATCAATTTATTTGTAGCTACTTTTTAAGTAAATACCTGCAGTCAACTAGTGCAATACGTTAGAAAATAATGCAGATTGCATTCTTGATTTCACCAGTCACATTATTTTTTATTATGAAGCTTAACGGTAGTCCTCAGCCACATGGTGTTTGTTTAAAAGCACACAACTACACTAGTGGTCAAAAGTTTTAGAACACCTACTCATTCAAGGGTTTTTCTTTATTTTTACTATTTTCTACATTGTAGAATAATAGTGAAGACATCAAAGCTATGAAATAATATATATGGAATCATACAGTAAGCAAAAAAGTGTTAAAAAAAACAAAATATATTTTATATTTGAGATTCTTCAAATAGCCACCCTTTGGCTTTGCACACTCTTGGCACTCTCTTAACCAGCTTCACTTGGAATGCTTTTCCAACAGTCTTGAAGGAGTTCTTGTTGGCTGCTTTTCCTTCACTCTGCGGTCCGACTCATCCCAAACCATCTCAATCTGGTTGATGTCAGGTGATTGTGGAGACCAGGTCATCTGATGCAGCACTCCATCACTCTCCTTCTTGTTAAAATAGTCCTTACAAAGCCTGGAGGTGTGTTGGGTCATTGTCCTTTTGAAAAACAAATGATAGTCCCACTAAGCGCAAACCAGATGGGATGACGTATTGCTGCAGAATGCCATGCTGATTAAGTGTGCCTTGAATTCTAAATAAATCACTGACAGTGTCACCAGCAAAGCACCCTCACACCATAACACCTCCTCCTCCATGCTTTACGATGGGAAATACACATGCAGAGAACATCCGTTCACCCACACCGCATCTCACAAAGACATGGCGGTTGGAACCAGAAATCTCCACTTTGGACTCCAGACCAAAGGACAAATTTCCACCGGTCTAATATCCATTGCTCCTGTTTCTTGGACCAAGCAAGACTCTTCTTATTATTGGTGTCCTTTAGTAGTGGTTTCTTTGTAGCAATTCAACCATGAAGGCCTGATTCATGCAGTCTCCTCTGAACAGTTGATATGGAGATGTGTCTGTTACTTGAACTCGATTAAGCATTTATTTGGGATGCAATTTATGAGTCTGGTAACTCTAATGAACTTAATCTATGCCGCACAGATAACTGGGTCTTCCATTCATGTGGCGGTCCTCATGAGAGCCAGTTTCAGCATAGCGCTTGATGATTTATGTGACTGCACTTGAAGAAACTTTCAAAGTTCTTGAAATGTTTCATATTGACTGACCTTTATGTCTTAAAGTAATGATGGACTGCCGTTTCCCTTTGCTTATTTGAGCTGTTCTTGTCGTAATATGGCCATGGTCTTTTAACAAATAGGGCCATCTTCTGTATACCCCCCTACCTTGTCACAACACAACTGATTGGCCCCAACGCATTAAGAAGGAAAGAAATTCCAAATGAACTTTTAACAAGGCACACCTGTTAATATAAATGCATTCCAGGTCACTACCTCATGAAGCTGGTTGAGAGAATGCCAAGAGTTTGCAAAGCTGTCAAGGCAAAGGGCTGGCTATTTGAAGTAAAATTCAAATATAAAATATATTTTGATTTGTTTAACACTTTTGCTTACTACATGATTCCATATGTGTTATTTCATAGCTTTGATGTCTTCACTTTTATTCTACAATGAAAATAGTCAAAATAAAGAAAAACTTTGAATGAGTAGGTGTTCTAAAGCTTTTGACCGGTAGTGTACAAGAGACCGGAGCATTGTGAGTCACTCACGACAACACGCACCAGGTGATCAAGTTACAGTATGGAATTCATAACTTAATGTTTGCCAGCTAGATATCTTATAACTATTAAGTTAACTGTCTAAAATACACTAAATGCTCTGAAGTTGTACATTTTAATTTTCTAACTTAGTAGTTACAGTTGCAAAAAAAGTATGTGAGCCCTTTGGAATTACCTGGATTTCCATAAATTGGTCAAAAAATGCATAAGCTAATTGGAGTCAGGACTCCGCTAACCTGGAGTCCAATCAATGAGACGAGATTGGAGATTGGTTAGAGCTGCCCTGCAATATAAAAAAACTCACAAAATGTTAGTTTGCTATTCACATGAAGCATTGCCTGATGCGAACCATGCCTTGAGCAAAATAGATCTCAGAAGACCTAAGATTAAGAATTGTTGACTTACATAAACCTGGAAAGGGTTATCTCTAAAAGCCTTGATGTTCATCAGTCTACTGTAAGACAAATTGCCTATAAAGAACATTGCTGCACGTCTGAAGTTCACAAAAGGGCACCAGGATGTTCTACAGCACTACTGGCAAAATGTTCTGTGGACAGTTGAGTTGTTTGGAAGGTACATGCAACACTGTGTGGAGAAAAAAAAGGCACAGCACATCAACATCAAAACCTTATCCCAACTTTAAAATATGGTGGAGGGAGCATCATGGTTTGGGGCTGCTTTGCTTCCTCGGGGCCTGGACAACTTGCTATCATCGACGGAATTCCCATGTTTATCGAGACATTTAGCAGGAGCATGTAAGCTTATCTATCCGCCAATTGAAGTGCAACAAAAGTTGGGTGATGCAACAGGACAATGACCCAAAAGTAAATCAACAACAGAATGGCTTCAACAGAAGAAAATACACCTTCTGGAGTGGCCCAGTCAGAGTCCTGACCTCAACCCGATTGAGATGCTGTGGCATGACCTCGAGAGCAGTTCACATGAGACATCCCAAGAACATTGCTGAACTGAAACAGTTTTGTTAAAAGGATACGCAACTACAGAAAACATTTGGTTGAGGTTATTACTGCCAAAGGAGGGTCAACCAGCTTATTAAATCCAAGGTTTCACATACTTTCCCACCCTGCACTGTGAATGTTTAAACGTTCTGTTCAAAAAAGACATGTAAACACAATTGTTTGTGTTATTTTAAGTGGACTGTGTTTGTCTATTGCTGTGACTTAGATGATTATCAGATCAAATTTTATGACCAATTTATGCAGAAATCCTGGTAATTCCAAAGGGTTCACATACTTTTTCTTGCCACTGTATCTAGCCAGTTAGCTTCTTGCAAAATCAAGCTTCTCTTTTTAACAGCAGATAATCCCCTCCTGGTTTAAGAGCCTTATTGTCTAATATTTGTTTTGTCTTTGCAGCAAACTGAGTAGCATATCTTTTTTATAACTTTGAGCTGGGATGTCTGTCATGTTAGCATTTAGCTAGCATTCTCTATAGGATAAGCATTGCTAACCTTCAGAATACACAAGCTCAGTGGGGTTTTGAATGATTATCAGTGCCGGTATTACCAAATATCTCAGTATGGCACAAGGTATGTGCCATACTGACAATCTGGATACTGCCCAAGCCTCCAGTCAAGTTATTACATTTGCTAGGAAACTTCAACAGTATCCAGCTGCAGACAGACACTCTCTAAAAGTTCGGTGCTGACCCTGGTTTCCTTCTAATATCACTGATGTGATTGACCATGTGAAACATATGGAACAATGTCAAAGGACACCCGTTTCAAAGAGCTGTGTAGAAAGTAAAGTTGTCATTGATGACTTCAATGCATCTTATACAGTAAAGCCTTAAACAAAAAAAACAATCTTCTTTTGATTGATGTTTGATTTGTGACTTCATGAAACAAATGAGTTGACCGAAGGCTCTAGCTTCCACACACTGCCATAGCGACCAAAACCACCACAATTTGTGTTCTTCCTTTTTCCTCTGATTTTCAAGTTGAGAAGATGTCAACCAGCACAGGTGTAACACATATGACTAACTAGGTTACACCAATCGGTGCACCCTACGTGCTAACAAGCTATACATGCTTGTAAACATAAATGGAAAAAACAAAACCTGTAATACCTTCTTCCTTAAGACAACAAATATATCTTAGATTTTTGTTGGACAAGTTTGCTCACCACCAACAGCAAACTTTCTTTTCACAACATAATCAACTTAAATGCGTCGCTTCTTATGCATCGCCTTCTCCAATACGAACATGCCGTTTATTGGCTGTCAACAATAAGACAAAAACACACTTTATTTTTATTTTACATTTTTTATAGTTAAAACTCACAATTTTTGAAAAACTCATATGCTTCTATAACTCTCGGCGCCATGGAACTAGCAGAAAAAAAACTCATCTCCAATACGGAAAAACACGAAGTCAAAATAAATTGTGAGCCGGGGCATCACACTGGTAAAACGCAAAACACAAAACTTGATAGCCCACCCTTGAGAGAGAATCAGCAACCAAGTTGTCCTTACCACAAAAATGTATGAATTTAAGAAGAAACTCTCTCACTGCTGATCTTCTCTCTCTTTTCAGGGTTCACTCAATAGGCATTTTGTTTGATCACTCCAAATCCCCAACATCAATGTCATGCTCTAGTACATTTGTCTGGCTTGGCACATCTGAGATATAGGCAGAACATCACTACCAGTTTCCACCAACTTCTCTGCCCGATAGTAGCGGGTGAAGTATGGTTGCAACATGTTGGCATGACACAGCCAAGTTTTTTTTTCCTGTGCTCCGGTGTGGCAATGATATAATCCAGATTACCATTTATTTTTACTATGGAATAAGGCTCAAAAAGTGAGCCTGCAATGGTGACCCCAGAACGGGCAAAAAAAACAGGACTTGGTCACCCGAGTGCGGTCTCGGGTTTTCCAATCGTACCACAATTTCTCCAGATTCTCACTAGCAAACTCACAGGCACAGTGGAATCTGTATTGAAAAGTGCTAACATGCTCCAACAGTTTTGTTTTTATGTTTAACCATGTGTGCTGTCACTTGTTTTCTTGAGGAAAATCACAGCCCCCAGTATTGTTAAGGCTCTGGTGAAATTATTCTCAATGTTTGGACTTACGCAGGTAATGGAGTCAGACCAGAGTGCATTTCATGTCAAGTCTTCCAGCAAATGCTACAACAGTTGAGTGTAACCCATAGCCCTTCTAGTGCCTACCACCCAGAGTATCAAGTTGCTCTTGAGAGATTTCATCAGACTTTGAAGTCTATGTTGAGAGTTTACTGCTTTGAGTTTGATATTCTGGTGAAAGGGGTCCCTGTTGTGCTGTTTGCAGTGCAGGATGCTGGTCAGGAATCTCTCAGTTTTAGTCCATATGAGCTCATGTTGGACATTATGTCAGGCGTCCTTTGAGTTTGCTGAGAGAGAGGTAGTTGCAGGGTGACACCTTAAGAGAAACTGGTTACCACCCTTGGCTTTTGACAGAGGACCAACAAAGTCCACCAGAACCCTGGTGAAAGGTTGGTCAAAAGCAGGAATAGGCTGCAAAGGTGCAACCGGTACAGCTTGGTTCGGTTTTCCTGTCCGCTGGCAAACATAACAGGATTTACAGTAAGACACAGCATCCTGTTTCAGACCAGGCCAAAATAAGTTACGCAAGATACAGTCATGAGTCTTGTTGACCCCAAGATGGCCTGCCATACTACCATCATGAGCCAAATGCAGTATCTCTTCAGTATCTCTCTCAACAATTTGAGACTGGGCCAATCGTCTTTCCCAGAAGTGGCGCGAGAACCCCTTTTCCTTGTTAGAACATAATCTCTGTCAAAGACGTATCACAGCAAAAAGAGAGGGGAGGGAAACATCTTTACTCTGTTCAGCAATTAGCAGCTTCCTATACATCAGTGTTAACTGTAGGGATCCTCTCTTCCTTCAGCCGTCCTACAAACTCGCTCACCTTTGGGGTTTTCAAAAGAGTGGTCAACTCAAGAGAGGATTAGAAAAATCAGAATCACCCTTAAACGTCGGACAGATTGACCATGGTGCGATCGCTGACATCCTCCTCAACACTAGACTTGCTCAAACATAACTTTAACGCACACTCAGGGTTCCTTACAAACGACAGGATTTTGCATGACCTTCCCTCCAGCCAAATCGTTTCCCAAAATAAATGAAAACCCCTTCACAGGTAGGCTAGGCCTCACTCCAACGACAACAGAACCAGAAATAAAAACTTGAGTTCTACATTATACACCGGCTGCTTAAAAGTGACTCTACTGTGCAGAGATACGAACTGGTCTGAAACAGTGGGTTCATACACATCTGATCCAAAATCTTGTTTAGGAGATACAACAGTCCCAACCAGAGACGAAATGGGCTGGACTACTCCCACAAGAAGAAACAGCTTTTTCCTTTCTAACGTTTTTCTGTTTTAACTTAGGACACAGAGACGGTGTCCTTTCTCACAGAAGTAATGACAAACTGGCGGATAACAATAAAAACTATTTTATGCGGCAGGTCTTTGTCTTTGGGCACTGTAGAAATGGACTGAAACCTCACAGTAGGAGGGGACTTCTCTGGATTGATTTTTGCATAGGGATAACTACTGGGTGCTTTGTCTGTGTCAACACAAACTCATCTACAAGAACTGCAGATTTCACAAGAGTGAGATCCCTGTGCTCATAAATGTAGGTAGCAACACTTTCGTGAAGACAATTTTTGAACTGTTTGAGAAGTATGAGTGTCTTAAAATCCTCAAGGTCCTTGACCTCGAAACACACCACCGATCAAAAAGACATGCTTGATCCCTTGCAAACTCAACATGGCTTTGTGATTCTGTCTTTCGTAATTTACAGAATTGTCTGCATTCCTCTGGCACCAACTCATAAGCCCAAAGGATAGCAGCTTTAACAGTGTCATAATCTGAACTCTGGTCAAGATAAAGCGACATACACTGAGCTTTTCCCACAAGAAAACTTGAGGAGCAGTGACCAAATATCTAGCGGCTATTTTAGGGATGCGGCAATCCACTCAAAACAGAGTAAAATATACATCCACCTCTTTTTCATTGAAAGGCGGTACAAGGTGGCTTTTCAGACCAAGATCAAACTCTGTAGAGGGTGCAAGATGGCCTGACTTGATTCGGAGTGCTTCCAGATCTTTCGCCCTTTGTTTGGCTGAACACTCATCTTGTCTTTCCTTGTGCTCTAACAAATGTATGTTGTTCTAACCCCTCACATTCTCTTTCCTTGTGCTCAAGCTCTAATTTCTGTAGAGACAATTTTGTCTTTACCTCTAACAATTGCACATCTACAGGACTCACCTTACTACCAGTAGGGCCCTTTCCATCAACCTCCCTCTCCGGAAGGATTTTCTCCTCCACCAAAGCAGTACCGATCAACTCTGACTACTCCATTTTAATTGCCAGATGCCACCTTGATGGCATAATGCTTTGAAATGACAAGCAGATGTGCCTTCCATACATTTATCTAGCATCTCACATGTAAGGTTTTCCACAAAATATTTCCAAATTATTAAGAATGTTATTAGCTTGTGTGTTTATGAAACTTTTAAAATAATTCCACAACTTGTATAGTCCCTGTGGGTGGATTTTAGGAACAGGAACTCTACCACAAAAGTGTTTTTTGAACACTCATATCTGGGCATAGCAGAGCTTCAGAATAGGTGTCTAGAGCGACTACCATACTCATTAGAAACAAGATCCCAGACGTGTCCCCGTTCTATTAAGTTCCCCAGCAAGAAAGTCTAAATGTTGCTCAAACAGAAAGAGTCAGTGACAAAAATAAAATCGAAACAGGTGGGGTTTTGGAGGGGTTCTAAAAGACACTCATGGGGGTGTCCACTTGAAGTTGTATAGCAACAAAAACTGGGAGCTAAAAGACACCCACCATGAGCGCCCACTAAGAGGAAAACAAAATAAAACTCACACACCAACCTTTGCAAAGCAAAAAGGTGGAGCAAAACAAAACAAAGTAAATCACATAAAGGATTGTTTTTCGAGAAATCAAATCAGGCGAGCAAACTAAAGGTGTTAAACCTTCGCATCTATCAAGACAACTGGAGAACTAGGCCAGCACAGGTGAAACACCATCCCACTAATGAGATGGCAACCAGCACAGATGTTACACATACTGACTAACAAGGGGACACCAATTGGTGCGCCCTACACGCTAACGAGCTATATGTAGTGAAGTCCAACATTAAAACATAAATGTAAAAACATAAACCTGGAACAGAAGTTTATATTGCCTGAGCTCCATCTTAAATACAGTGCCTTCAGAAAGGATTCACACTCTTGGAAATGTTTCCACATTTTGTTGTGAGAGTAAAATGGACATATTTGGATTTTTTTTTTGTCAACAATCTTACAAAAATCTCGAATGTCAAAGTGGAAGAAAAATGTTAACATTTGTAAAAAAAAATATTAAAACTAGATTAAAACACTGCCTTCAGAAACTATTCATACCCCTTGACTTTTTCCACATTTTGTTGTGTTACAGCCTGAAATCAAAATGAATAAAATAGATGGTTTCTTCTCACCCATCTCCACACAATACCCCATAATGAAAAAGTGTTTGCAAATGTATTGAAAATCAAATGTTATGTCAGTCACCGGCTTCATCAATAAGTGCATCGAGGATGTTGCCCCCACAGTGACTGTAGGTACATACCCCAACCAGAAGCCATCGAATACAGGCAACATTCGCACTGAGCTAAAGGGTAGAGCTGCCGCTTTCAAGGAGTGGGACTTTAACCTGGAAGCTTATAGGAAATCCCTCTATGCCCTCTGACAAACCAGTGACAGTTCTTGCAAACTATTACAAACTACAAATGGAAGTAACACTGAAACATGTATGACAGGATCAGCTATTCCGGACGACTGTGTGATCAAGCTCTCCGCAGCCGATGTGAGTAAGACCTTTAAACAGGGCAACATTCACAAGGCCGCTGGGCCAGACGGATTACCAGGACGTGTACTCTTTGGAGGTGCTGACCAACTGGCAAGTGTCTTCACTGATATTTTCAAACTCTCCCTTTCTGAGTCTGTAATACCAACATGTTTCAAGCAGACCACCATAGTCCCTGTACCAAGAACACTAAAGTAACCTGCCTAAATGACAACCGACCTGTATCACTCATGTCTGTTGCCATGTAATGCTTGAAAGACTGATCATGGATCGCAACACCATTATCCAAGAAACCATAGACCCACTCCAATTTGCATTATGCCCTAACAGATCCATAGATGATGATATCTCTATTTTATTGTACACTGCCCTTTCACACCTGGACAAAAGGAACACTTATGTGAAAATGTTATTCATTGACTACAGCTCAGAGTTCAACACTATAATGCCCTCAAAGCTCATCACTAAGTTAAGGACCCTGGGACTAAACACCTCCCTCTGCAACTGGATCCTGAACTTCCTGACGGGCCACCCCCAGATGGTATGGGTAGGTAACAACACATCCGCAACGCTGATCCTCAACACGGGGGCCCCTCAAGGGTGAGTGCTTGGTCCCCTCCTGTACTCCCTGTTCACTCACGACTGCATGGCCATGCACAACTCCAACACCATCATCAAGTTTGCTGATGACACAACAGTGGTAGGCCTGATCACCGACAACGATGAGACAGCCTATAGGGAGGAGGTCAGAGACCTGACAGTGTGGTGCAAGGAACACAACCTCTCCCTCAACGTGATCAAGACAAAGGAGATGATTGTAGGCTACAGGAAAAGGAGGACCGAGCATGCCCCCATTCCAATTAACGGGGCTGTAGTGGAGCAGGTTGAGAGCTTCAAGTTCCTTGGCGTCCACATCGCCAACAAACTAACATGGTCCATGCACACCAAGACAGTAGTGAAGAGGGCACGACAAAACCTATTCCCCCTCAGGAGACTGAAACGATTTGGCATGGGTCCTCAGATCCTCAAAAGGTTTTACACCTGCACCATCGAGAACATCCTGATGGGTTGCATCATTGCCTGGTATGGCAACTGCTCGGCACTACAGAGGGTAGTGTGTACGGCCCAGTACATCACCAGGGCCAAGCTTCCTGCCTTCAAGGACCTCTATACCTGACAGTGTCAGAGGAAGGCCCTAAAAATGGTCAAAAACTCCAGCCACCCTAGTCATAGACTGTTCTCTCTGCTACCACAGGGAAAGCGGTACCGGAGCACCAGGTTTCTGTCCAAGAGGCTTGTACCCCCAAACCATAAGACCCCTGAACAGCTTATCAAATGGCTACCATGACTATTTGCCCCCCCCCCCCCCCCCCCCCACGCTGCATCTACTCTGTTATTATCCATGCATAGCCACTTTAATAACTCTATCTACATGTACATACTTACCTCAATTACCTCGACACCAGTGCTCCCGCACATTGACTCTGTACCGGCACCCCCTGTATATAGCCCCGCTATTGTTATTTACTCCTGCTCTTTAATTATTTGTTATTCTTATCTCTTTTCGTTTTGTTTTTTCTTAACTGCATTGATGGTTAAGGGCTGTAAATGCTTAACTGCATTTCACTGTAAGGTCTACCTGTTGAATTCGGTGCATGTGACTAATAAAATTTGATTTGATTTATTAGTTGCATACTTTTTTGGGGTCGATGTTATTGCGGGTGTTGCAAAATGTTTGTGTTCCTAGCCCCTAAAGTGCAGTAATATCTAACAATACACAAAATACACACAAATCTAAAAGTCACTGTGCTATCTAACCTCCAAACGAGCTTCAATGCCATACAACACTCCTTCCATGGCCTCCAACTGCTCTTAAATGCTAGTAAAACCAAATGCATGCTTTTCAACCGTTCGCTGCCTGCACCCGCACGCACGACTAGCATCACCACCCTGGATATTTCCGACCTAGAATATGTGGACATCTATAAGTACCTAGGTGTCTGGCTAGACTGTAAACTCTCCTTCCAGACTCATATCAAACATCTCCAATCCAAAATCAAATCTAGAATCGGCTTTCTATTTTGCAACAAAGCCTCCTTCACTCACGCCGTCAAACTTACCCTGGTAAAACTGACTATCCTAAGAATCCTCGACTTCGGCGATGTCATCTACAAAATGGCTTCCAATACTCTACTCAGCAAACTGGATGCAGTTTAACACAGTGCCATCCGCTTTGTTACTAAAGCACCTTATACCACCCACCACTGCGACCTGTATGCTCTAGTCGGCTGGCCCTCGCTACATATTCGTTGCCAGACCCACTGGCTCCAGGTCATCTACAAGTCCATGCTAGGTAAAGCTCCGCCTTATCTCAGTTCACTAGTCACGATGGCAACACCCACCCGTAGCACGCGCTCCAGCAGGTGTATCTCACTGATCATCCCTAAAGCCAACACCTCATTTGGCCGCCTTTCCTTCCAGGCCTCTGCTGCCTGTGACTGGAACGAATTGCAAAAATCGTTGGAGACTTTTATCTCCCTCACCAACTTTAAACATCTGCTATCTGAGCAGCTAACCGATCGCTGCAGCTGTACATAGTCTATCGGTAAATAGCCAACCCAATTTACCTACCTCATCCCCATACTGTTTTTATTTATTTACTTTTCTGCTCTTTTGCACACCAGTATCTCTACCTGTACATGACTATCTGATCATTTATCACTCCAGTGTTAATCTGCTAAATTGTAATTATTCGCCTACCTCCTCATGCCTTTTGCACACAATGTATATAGACAATCTTTTTTTAAATTAAAATAATAATAATTCTACTGTGTTATTGACTTGTTTATTGTTTACTCCATGTTTAACTCTGTGTTGCTGTCTCTTCACACTGCTATGTTTTATCTTGGCCAGGTCGCAGTTGTAAATGAGAACTTGTTCTCAACTAGCCAACCTGGTTAAATAAAGGTGAAATAAAAATAAAACATTTTAAAAATAATGAAATTAAGAAATATAGTAACATTAGGACAAGCAATGTTGGAATTCAGACCCTTTTAAATTTTCCACATTTTGTTACGTTACAGCCTTATTCTAAAATGGAATACAATGTTTTTTACACACAATTACATACATTTACACACAATACCCCATAATGACAAAGTAAAATCAAGTTTTTAGAAATATCACATTTGCATAAGTATTCAGACCCTTTACTCACTACTTTGTTGAAGCACCTTTGGCAGCGATTACAGCCTAGAGTCTTCTTGGGGATGACGCTACAAGCTTGGCCCACCTGTCTTTGGGGAGTTTCTTCCATTCTTCTCTGCAGATCCTCTCAAGCTCTGTCAGGTTGGAAGGGGAGCGTCGCTGCACAGCTATTTTCAGGTCTCTCCAGAGATGTTCGATTGGGTTCAAGTCCGGGATCTGACTGGGCCACTCATGGACATTCAGAGACTTGTCCCGAAGCCACTCCCACGTTGTCTTTGATGTGTGTTTAGGGTCATTGTCCTGTTGGAAGGTGAACCTTCGCCCCAGTCTAAGATTCTGAGTACTCTGGAGCAGGTTTTCATCAAGGATCCCTCTGTACTTTGCTCTGTTCATCTTTCCCTCGATCCTGACTAGTCTCCCAGTCCCTGCCGCTGAAAAACATCCCCACAGCATGATGCTGCCACCACCACCATGCTTCACCGTAATGATAGTATTTGCCAGGTGATGAGCGGTGCCGGGTTTCCTCCAGATGTGAAATACGTATATCAACAGTAAAACGAGTCCGATAATCTACATAACCTGAACGGCCGCTCAGCAAGGAAGAAACCACTCCTCCAAAACCGCCATAAAAAGAGAGACTACGGTTTGCAACTGCACATGGGGACAAAGATCGTACTTTTGGAGAAATGTCTTCTGATCTGGTGAAACAAAAATAGAACTGTTTGGCCATAATGACCATCGTTATGTTTGGAGGAAAAAGGAGGAGGCTTGCAAGCCGAAGAACACCATCCCAACCGTTAAGCACGGGGATGGCAGCATCATGTTGTGGGGGTGCTTTGCTGCAGGAGGGACTGGTGCGCTTCACAAAATAGATGGCATCATGAGGGAGGAAAATCATATGAATATATTGAAGCAACATTAGTCAGCTTGGTCGTGAATGGGTCTTCCAAATGGACAAAGACCTCAAGCATACTTCCAAAGTTGTGGCAAAATTGCTAAAGGACAACAAAGTCAAGGTATTGGAGTGGCCATCACAAAGCCCTGACATCAATCCCATAGAAAATGTGTGAGCAGAACTGAAAAACCATGTGCGAGCAAGAAGGCCTACAAACCTGACTCAGTTACACCAGCTCTGTCAGGAGGAACGGGACAAAATTCACCCAACTTATTGTTGTAAAGGTTACGCAAAATGTTTGACCCAAGTTAAACAATTGAAAGACAATGCTACCAAATACTAATTGAGTGTATGTAAACTTCTGACCCACTGGGAATGTGATGAAAGAAATAGAAGCTGAAATAAATCATTCTCTCTACTATTATTCTGACATTTCACATTCTTAAAATAAAGTGGTGATCCTAACTGGCCTAAAACTGGGAACTTTTACAACGATTAAATGTCAGGAATTGTGAAAAACTGAGTTTAAATTTATGTGGCTAAACTTCTGACTTCAACTGTATATATATATATATATATATATATACATATATTTAGAGGGTAAAATAGTATTATTAAATGTGACCAGTGTTCCATTATTGAAGTGACCAGTGTTTCATGACTATGGACACAATGTATCAGCCTCTAAGGTGCATGGTAGAGTAACAGGGTGGTAGCCGGCTAGTGTCTGTGACTAAAGTTCAGCGCAGGGTACAGTGACTAAAGTATTGACACCCATAAGGCAACTATGAGGATTCTGTGTTATGCACTATAGCCCGTTACCATATATGTGATTGAATATTATCTGCTGTTGGCTTGTGTGGATGTATGTATGTGTTATGCAACATAGCTGACTTGAAACATTGTTAACAGTTTCAGGGCCATGTGCTTTTCTCCTGATGGAAAAATACAGAGTAGCATGAAGACAGGAACTGTTCAATGAGTTGGGGGGGGGCACATTCAGAGCGGGGTGTTGCGAGAACAAGCGGTCTTTTGTTAGATAACAGGAGCCAGGTGCGAGATAACGGTATCGAGCATGAGCGCATGGATGTTCTTCACAGCAACAGTTACATCTATCAACAGAAGCGCCAAGAGGCGGGGACCCGCCTGAGCGCCTGCAATAGGCTGAGCAAGTTTAAACCACGCCCAGCCTCTACTGTGATAGGCCAACAGACGGGTTGGAACTATGTCTATCACAGTATAAATAATACTGTTTACATACATCCTGTCAGTTCTCTGTTTGCCCTGCGAGGTGGGGCAGAGAGCCCGTATATACGAAAATTGCATTTACCACTTATTGCTTAGCTAATAAAAAAATACATAGTATACAATCTGTGACTCATTGTCATATTTATCCTGATACCAGATTTGAATTGACGCAATTCTAACACAATACATGTTAGAATCACCTTTGGCAGGGATTATAGCTGTGTATTTCTGGGTACGTCTCTAAGAGTTTTTCACACCTGGATTGTACAATATTTGCACAATATTCTTTTGTCAATTCTCCAAGGTGTGTCAAGTTGGTTGTTGATCATTGCAATACATCCATTTCCAAGTCTTGCCATAGACTTTCGAGACGATTTAAGTCAACATTGTAACTAGGCTACTAAGGAACATTCAATGTCATCTTGTTAAGCAACTCCAGTGTATACTTTGCCTTGTGTTTTAGGTTTTTGTCCTGCTGAAAGGTGAATTTGTCTCCAAGTTTGTTGGAAAGCAGACTGAACCAGGTTTTCCTCTAGGATTTTGTCTGTGCTTAGCTCTAATCCGTGTATCTGTATGCTTAAACAACTCCCTAGTCCTTGCCAATGACAAGCATACTCATAACATGATGCAGCCACCACCATGCTTTGAAATATGAAGAGTGGTACTCAGTTATGTGTTGTTTTGGCTTTGCCCCAAATCTAAAGCTTTGTATTTAGGATATAAAGTTAATTTGTTTGCCACATGTTTTGCAATATTACTATAATGCATTATTGCAAACAGGATGCATATATTGGAATATGTTTTATTCTGTACAGTCTTACTTCTGTTCACTCTGCCATTTAGGTTAGTATTTTGTAGTAACTACAATGTTGTTGATTCATCCACAGTTTTCCCCTATCACAGCCATTAAAATCCGTATCTGTTTTTCACCCTCTCCGGCAACTGAGTTAGGAAGTACGCCTGTATCTTTGTAGTGACTGGTTGTATTATTATTATTATTATTATTATATTCCCCATTTAGTCCCCTTCTTTGTGAGGCATTGGAAAACCTTCCTGCTCTTTGTGGTTTAATATGTGTTTGAAATTCACTGCTTGACTGAGGGGTACATTCAAAAATCATGTTAAACACTATTATTTCACACAGAGTGTCACGCCCTGACCTGAGATATCTCTGTTTTCTTTATATTTTGGTTAGGTCAGGGTGTGACTAGGGTGGGTACGCTAGTTTTTATATTGCTTAGGGGTTTTGTTTCATCTAGAGTTTTTGTATGTCTAGAGTTTTGTAGGTCTAGGTCATTTGTCTGCTTATGGTGGCCTGATATGGTTCCCAATCAGAGGCAGCTGTTTATCATTGTCTCTGATTGGGGATCATATTTAGGTAGCCATTTCCCTTTGGTGTTTGTGGGATCTTGTTCTATGTTTTGTTGCCTGTCTGCACTACTCATATTAGCTTCACAATTTGTTTTGCTATTTTGTTCAGTGTTCATTCGTTAAATAAATAAGAATGTACGCTTACCACGCTGCGCCTTGGTCCGATCATTATGAAGAACGTGACACAGAGTGAATCCATGCAACTTATTAAGTGACTTGTTAAGCAAATTGTTATTCCCGAACTTATTTAATCTTGCCATAACAAACAGGTTAAATACTTACTGAATACTTAGCTTTACATTTTTAAATATACTAAACAAAAACATAATCTCAACATGTAAAATGTTGGTCCCATGTTTCATGAGATGAAGTAAAATATCCCCAAAATGTTCCATAAGCACTAAAAGCTTATTTGTCTCAAATTGTGTGCACAAATGTGTTTACATCCCTGTTACTGAGCATTTCCTTTGCCAAGATAATCCAGCCACCTGACAGGTATGGTATATCAAGAAGCTGATTCAACAACATGATCATTACACAGGTGCACCTTGTGCTGGGGTCAGTAAAGGGGCACACTAAAATGTGCAATTTTGCCACACAAGACAATGCCACAGATGTCTCAAGTCTTGATTTCTCTACCATAAGCCGCCTCCAATGTCGTTTTAAAGAATTTGGCAGTACATCCAACCGGCCTCACAACCTCAGACCACGCGTTGTGCGGGCGAGTGGTTTGCTGATGTCAACGTTGTGAACAGAGTGCCCTATGGTGGCGGTGATGTTATGGTATGGGCAGACATAAGTTACGAACAATGAACACAAATGCATTTTATTGATGACACTTTGAATGCACAGAAATACCGTGATGAGATCTTGAGGCCCATTGTTGTGCCATTCATCCCTCGCCATGAAGAGGAGTAGTACAACATTACACAGGCCACAATCAACAGTCTGGTCAACTCTATGCAAAGGAGAGATGGCAAATAGTGGTCACACCAGATACTGACTGCTTTTCTGATCAACACTCCTTCAGGTACTTTTTCTGTGACTAACAGATGCATGTTTGTATTCCCAGTCATGTGAAATCCATAGATGAGGGACTAATTTATTTATTTAAATTGACTGATTTCCTTACATGTAAAATCTTTGAAATTGTTGCATGTTGCGTTTTTATTTTTGTTCAGTATAATTTGTAAAAAAAATCTAAAAACATAATTACACTGACATTATGGGGTATTGTGTGTAGGCCAGTGATACAAAATCTCATTTGAAACCATGTTTTATTCATGCAATAGCACAACAAAATGTGTAAAAAGTCAAGGGGTGTGAATGCTTTCTGAAGGCACTGTCTATAGGATCTTTCATTAAGAACCACATCCATATGTCAAGGCCACAGCATGCATCATTTAGCCGTACAAATCCAAAAGGTCAAGGAAAGGTCAGAGGGGTTTGTGGGCTCTACAAAGCCTCAGAAATAGAAGTTGGGGGAAATCCAATAGTTTGCTCATTAGTCCACTTGGGTGCCATTGATGTATACGCTCCCTAAACAACATGAGGAATAGGCTTTCCATGAGTCAATGAGTCAGACCTGCGCTCAACACAAACCAAGCAGCAGCAGTAAATCGCTGCTGGGGCTATTATTGCAATGCTGTCCATCAACTACTCTTTCTCTTTGTAGACTTAATAGAATGTATTGGCCTTCGTTTCTGACACATTTCTGACCGCAAATGCAGTGAAGGTTCCTATAGGCCATTTAACATCAATACAGTGAATCGTTATAGCTCTGTTGTTGTAATACATGTATATTTACCTTACGACTGTGCCAAGATGTTGAATTGCTGCAGTGAAATACCTTCGTTTGAAAAACCTTGTTTGCCAACGAACAAATTAAGGGAATAGAGTAAATTGGGGAAATGTATTTCAACGTCTGTGATATGTGCAAAGATTTGGAGTAGCAGGTTATTTTCAGAAAACTGTGAATGAAGTTGGAGCATCTGGTTATGCCTAATTTACAAGGTTGTTTCCATTGTAGTGACAACTCATTGACAATGGATAAAACCTGAGGAAAACAGAGAGGCTGATTAGTTCGGATGAAAGTGACTGAAATGCAGCTTCTGTCGAATAACAGATGGTACTGAAAACAACAAGAAACAGGGACATACAACACTCCAAGGCGAGAATAATACACTATTCACAGGAAAGCTGCCTGGCAGTGCATGCTAGAGTGACAGACATTTGGAGTCTGCCTTTGTTTAAATTTCTACCCTTGTAAGGTCACTAGGTGGAAGACTGCCTGTAGTGGCTAAATTGTCCAATATAATTGTCCCAATACAATTACTATTCTAATCCCTTAGCCATAAGGGATTAGAGTGGTAAAATGTTAGTCTTGATACATACAAATCCAATGTCCAGAGTTTGTTTTGAGTTGAAAAATAATAAATCATTTATTTATCGTTCTTCTGGATAATTTTTTTAATTGAATTCTACCTTTTATGACAATTTACCTAGCTAGCTTGCTGTTGCTAGCTAACTTGTCCTGGGATATAAACATTGGGTTGTTATTTTACCTGATATCCACAAGGTCCTCTACTGTCTACAATTATTCCACAGATAAAAGGGTAAACCGAGTTAGTTTCTAGTAATCTCTCTTCCTTCAGGCTTCTTCTTCTTCTGGACTTTATATGGCAATTGGCAACTGGACTGGAGTGTGGACCTCAGTTCATCTTTCAATCACCCAAGTGTGTATATGCTCCTAAAAACCAATGAGGAGATGGGCGAGGCGGAACTTGCAGTGCGTCAAGCGTCACAAACAGAACCAAGTTCTGTTTTAACACCTGGCTATGCAGACGCGTGCGTGAGCAGTGTGGGTGCAATGATTGAATAGCATGTACAGTATGTGTACATTTATTTTACGACACTCGCGCAGGCGACACGAGCGGTGTGATCAGCATGGGGTGGGGTCCATGATAGAACCACATCTCTTTCACTGAAGCTATGCTTTTCTTTACCCCACCTTTGTCTTCCCTGCAAGAGTGGCAGGTACTCTTGTGTCCATCTTTTCAAGAATAAGTTTGCCATGTACTGGACTTGCTTCCAACGGCATCTGATGTACAGGTACATTTTTTTTTAAATTCCAGGGTGTAGGACAGGCTTCGACTTTAACAGTAAAATGTGATTTGGGGTGAGGGCTTCTAAATCCAGGAAGTCGTTGGTTACGGTAGTGATTGGGTGGCTGTTTAGAATGGCCTCTACTTCACACAGCCCGGTGTGCAATCCCCCCTCATCTAGGGTATGTTGTTTCAGGACAGAATGGAACGCCTTCCATTCTGGACCACGTCGGAAACCATATCTACAGGGAGACCATGGATCTGGAAGACGTGCTGCACCATGAGCTGGGCCGTTTCCTTGGCAGAGGGTAGTTTAAGGAGAGGGATGCAATGAGCGGCCTTAGAGGACTGATCCACCACTGTCAGAATAACAGTGTTGCCGTCAGACGGGGGAAGCCCAGTGACAAAGTCCAGAGCAATATGGGACCAGGGACGATGAGGGGCCAGTAGAGGCTGAAGAAGGCCAGAAGGGGCTTGCCGTGGAGTCTTGTTCTGGGTGCACACCGTGCATGCGGCGACGAAGGCAGAGACGTCAGGAACCATTGTGGGCCACCAGAAACGTTGTCGAAGGAAGGCTAGGGTACGGCAGGAACTAGGATGACAGGTTAGCTTGGAGGAATGAGCCCATTCCAGGACCCGGGACCGGACTGAGTTGGGGACAAACAGACGGTTAGCCGGGCCCCCTTTAGGTTCAGGCTGGGAGCGTTGTGCTTTGCTAACCAGGGTCTCAATACCCCAATCCACAGTGGCTGCTAGGCAGAGGTAGGGAGAATGGTTTTGGTGACCGAGGGTGTGGCAGAGGAGGAGGAGCTCTCTCTCAGAGGAAGGCGAGAGAGAGCGTCAGGCTTCACATTTTTTGGACCCTGGGCGGTAGGAAATGGTGACGTTGAATCTGATGAACCCACCAGGCCTGCCTGGAGTTAAGGTGCTTGGCTGTACGGAGATATTAAGGTCGGTCCAGACCAAGAATGGCTGTTCTGCTCCTTCCAGCCAGTGCCTCCACTCTTCTAACGGCATCTTGACCATCAGGAGTTCTCGGTTGCCTACGTTGTAGTTCCTCTGCAGAATTAAGATGACGGGACAGGGAGGCACAGGGATTAAGCTTTTGGTCCTGGGCAGATCGCTGGAATGGGATGGCCCCCACTTCAACATCAGATGCATCCACCTCAACCACAAATTGACGCGACGGGTCCGGATGGATGAGGATGGGTGCTGTTGTGAAACGATGCTTCAGGTCCACAAATGCTTTTTTGACAGCAGGAGACCATTTGAACGGTACTTTGGGAGAAGTGAGTGCCGAGAGGGAGGGGGCGCCAGGGAGTTGTAACCCCGAATGAAACGGCAGTAGAAGTTTGCAAATCCTAGGAAACGTTGCAACTGCACCCTGGACGTAGGTTGAAGCCCATCCAACACTGCTTTCACCTTTACAGGATCCATCTGGACATTACCCTCAGCAATGACATATCCCAGAAAAGCGACTGTAGAGCGCTGGAACTCACTTTTCTCGGCTTTCATGAACAGTTGGTTCTCCAGGAGGCTCTAAAGGACCTGCCTGGTGTGAGGAAATGTTGTTGGGAAGACCGGGGGAAAAAAACTGGATGTCGTCAAGGTAGACTAACACAAAACGATTGAGCATGTCCCGGAGCACCTCGTTTTCTAAAGCCTGAAAGACAGCCGGGGAGTTGGTGAGTCCAAACGGCATGGCCTGATACTCATAATGTCCACTTGCTGTGTTGAAGACTGTCTTCCACTCATCCCCTTCGCGTATCCGAACCAGGTGGTAGGCATTCCGAAGGTCCAACTTTGAAAAAATGGTGGCCACCTGGATAGGTTCAAAACCTGAGGAGAGGAGTGGTAGGGGTAACGATTTTTTACAGTAATGTAATTCAGTCCCTGGTAGTCAATGCACAGATGCAGGGTATTGTCCTTCCTCTCCACAAAGAAAAACCCTGCACTAGCAGGAGATGCAGACGGATGGACGGCCCCAGTAGCCAGAGACTCCTCTATGTACTCATCCATAGTCTTGGTCTCCGGCCCGAATAGAGAATATAGCCGACCCCGTGGTTGTGTGGTGCCTGGGAGAAGATCAATGGCACAATTATAAGGACGGTGCGGGGGTAGGGAAGTTGCATGTGCCTTACTGAAAACTTCAAGTAGGTCATGGCACTGGGAATGACAGAAACATCCAAAGCCTTGCTGGCATCCTGAGGAAAACATCTGGGTGGAGCTTGTGGTCCAGGAAAACCCCAGGACAACAGGAACATGGGGAGATGCATTGAGGAGGAACTGTATGGTCTCACTGGGGTTAGCCGGCAATCCGTATTGAATGGGCACAGTACAATTGGTGATTCCACCTATTGAGCGGCCGTCCAGTGCCCTAGCATCCATGGCAACTGAGAGAAGTTGAATGGGAATACCTAGTTTAGAAGCAATAGTAGCATCCATAAAACGTTAATCTGCACCATAGTCAATAAGCACTCGGAGAGAATAAGATTGGTCTCCCCACAGCACAAGCACAAAGAAAGGTGTGTGGGTGATGGGAATTAGGGAACTCCCAGTCTGACTCACCAAATACTTGTATCCACCAGAGACAAGGGTTTCCTAACAGGGCAGGTAGCTATGTAATGTCCTGCCCCTCCACAGTACAGACAACAGTTGGAATTCAGCCTACGTGAATATTCCCCAACCAATAACCTAGCTCTTCCCAATTGCATAGGCTCAGGAGAATCCAACACACCCGTTGTTGATAATTCACGAGGGAGCTCGGGTGGCTTCGGATCCTCTCAGGAAAACTGCCTTCGGGAACTTACAGATTCCTTTGAAGGTGATTGAGCCATAGCAGGTGAACGAGTGTGCCCGAGGCCAGACCTCCTCTCACTCCTGCATTCCCTTAAGCGTCCAATTTTATTGGTAGGACGATGAGGGAGTCGAGATCCACCGGAAATTCCTGAGCAGCTAGCTCATCTTTTACAACCTCGGATAATCTGTGAAGAAAGGTATTTTTTATTTATTTTTATTTCACCTTTATTTAACCAGGTAGGTTAGTTGAGAACAAGTTCTCATTTGCAACTGTGACCTGGCCAAGATAAAGCATAGCAGTGTGAACAGACAACACAGAGTTACACATGGAGTAAACAATTAACAAGTCAATAACACAGTAGAAAAAAAACAGTCTATATACATTGTGTGCAAAAGGCATGAGGTAGGCAAATAATTACAATTTTGCAGATTAACACTGGAGTGATAAATGATCAGATGGTCATGTACAGGTAGAGATATTGGTGTGCAAAAGAGCAGAAAAGTAGATAAATAAAAAGAGTATGGGGATGAGGTAGGTAAAATTGGGTGGGCTATTTACCGATAGACAATGTACAGCTGCAGCGATCGGTTAGCTGTTTAGATAGCAGATGTTTGAAATTGGTGAGGGAGATAAAAGTCTCCAACTTCAGCGATTTTTGCAATTCGTTCCAGTCACAGGCAGCAGAGATCTGGAATGAAAGGCGGCCAAATGAGGTGTTGGCTTTAGGGATGATCAGTGAGATACACCTGCTGGAGCGCGTGCTACGGGTGGGTGTTGCCATCCTGACCAGTGAACTGAGATAAGGCGGAGCTTTACCTAGCATGGACTTGTAGATGACATGGAGCCAGTGGGTCTGGCGACGAATATGTAGCGAGGGCCAGCCGACTAGAGCATACAGGTCGCAGTGGTGGGTGGTATAAGGTGCTTTAGTAACAAAACGGATGGCACTGTGATAAACTGCATCCAGTTTGCTGAGTAGAGTGTTGGAAGCTATTTTGTAGATGACATCGCCGAAGTCGACGATCGGTAGGATAGTCAGTTTTACTAGGGTAAGTTTGGCGGCGTGAGTGAAGGAGGGTTTGTTGCAGAATAGAAAGCCGACTCTAGATTTGATTTTAGATTGGAGATGTTCGATATGAGTCTGGAAGGAGAGTTTACAGTCTATCCAGACACCTAGGTACTTATAGATGTCCACATATTCTAGGTTGGAACCATCCAGGGTGGTGATGCTAGTCGGGCATGCTGGTGCAGGTATTGAAGAGAGACTCCGCATTCCAAGCGCTCTCGGTTGCCAATGTGTGACAATCAACGCGTAGTCTGCCACACTACGGGAGTTTTGACTTAAATCAAGAAGTTTACTGGCCGCCTCTCTCCCGGATCCCGGAGACTCCAATACCTCCTTCACCTCCGCTATGAATTCCACCAGATGACAACAAAGGGTGGATGTTGCTCCCAAACAGCCGTGGCCCAGGAGAGAGCCCTTCCTGACATTAGCGTAATAATTTACGCTATCTCCGATCGGTCCGAAGGGAAAAAGATGGCTGTAGCTTAAAAATAAGCAAGCACTGAGAAAGAAAGCCCCGACAGTTACCAGGATCTCCAGAATATCGCTCTGGAGGTGGTAAGCGGGGTTCTCAGGGAACCAGGATAGGCTGTACCAACTCACCACTAAAAGGAAAAAATGCACTGGGAGGTTGTGGTCTCTCAGGGATGGCAGACAGCCTATGAGTTAACTACTTAATTAGCTCCATAGTAGCCTTAAACCCTTGGTCGTGGCGTTCTGTCAGAGAAGGAAGCCCTTCCAGAAGGTCCTGTAACAGCTCCTCATTTACGAATACAAACTATTCCCTCCGCAAGGCAATCAAACAAGCTAAGCGTCAGTATAGAGACAAAGTAGAGTCGCAATTTAACGGCTCAGACACGAGAAGTATGTGGCAGGGTCTACAGTCAATCACGGACTACAAAAGAAAAACCAGCCCCATCACGGACAATGATGTCTTGCTCCCAGACAGAGTAAACAACTTCTTTGCTTGCTTTGAGGACAATGCAGTGCCACTGACACGGCCCGCTACCAAAACTTGCGGGCTCTCCTTCACTGCATCCAACGTGAGTAAAACATTTAAACGTGTTAACCTTCGCAAGGCTGCAGGCCCAGACTGCATCCTCAGCCGCATCCTTAGAGCATGCTGGCTGGTGTGTTTAAAGTCATATTCAATAAATCCTTATCCCAGTCTGCTGTTCCCACATGCTTCAAGAGGGACACCATTGTTCCTGTTCCCAAGAAAGCTAAGGTAACTGAGCTAAACTACTACCACCCCGTAGCACTCACTTCCGTCATCATGAAGTGCTTTGAGAGACTAGTCAAGGACCATATCACCTCCACCCTAACTGACACCCTAGATCCACTCCAATTTGTTAACCGCCCCAATAGGTCCACAGACAACACAATCACAATCACACTGCACACTGCCCTAACCCATCTGGACAAGAGGAACCTATGTAAGAATGCTGTTCATTGACTACAGCTCAGTATTTAACACCATAGTACCCTCCAAGCTCGTCATTAAGCTCGAGACCCTGGGTCTCGACCCCGCCCTGTGCAACTGTGTCCTGGACCTCCTGACGGGCTGCTCCCAGGTGGTGAGGGTAAGTAACAACATCTCCATCCCACTGATCCTCAACACTGGGGCACCACATGGGTGCGTTCTCAGCCCTCTCCTGTACTGTGTGATTTTGTTAGATAAAATCCTTTTTCATATCCTAAAAAGGTCCATATAGCATGCACGATCGATTTTGTATTTCCACTCGTTCAATTTGCAAAGAAAGGAATCTGTGAAAATCTCACCCTAAACATTGTTTCAACGAGTCAAATCACATTCGTATGTATTCCTCAGAGATCCCAGAACGTAACAAGACTTCACTATATCATTAGGGGTGTAGTATATCCTATAGGACACCATATTTGGTCAGAGAGCGACACCTTGATGGCAAGCCAATGAGGCGGGCGGTCTTCACTTGAACGACTCTATCTTTGTTAAATAAGCACCAATCGGGGTCAAACAAAGCTACCTAGAGAGCCAATGAGCTGGGCTTTATGTATATGTTGTAAAATGTAGCTACTAACCTTGTATGACAGCATGCTTTTTCATTTTGGACAAAAATGATAAGAATATTCAGAGTTATGGAAGTTATGAAAACTGGTTGTTTTGCAAATGTTGAATTTATAATATGGCAACTAATACTGGAAAAGTCCAAGTATGAAGATTTTATGATATTCTTGCAGAAAAATGTATTATGAATGCTAGCATCGCCTTCACGATTTGCCCAAATGTATTTGGGTTATTTCACATTAAATGTCATGTAGCTGGTCCATACCACAAGTTATCTGTCTCAAACTTTGAACATATACTGCTGCCATCTTGTGGACACCATCGGAATTACAATCAGAGTGATGGCTAGAACTGGGACCTTTCTCTTGCCTTTCGAATATGGTTGTAGAATTTTTCTTCATTTTTTTTCTTTGTATTTTCTTCTACCAGATCTATTGTGTTATATTCTCCTTCATTCAATTCTCCTTTTCACAAACTTCAAAGTGTTTCCTTTCAAATGGTACCAAGAATATGCATATTCTTGCTTCAGGGCCTGAGCTACAGGCAGTTAGATTTGGGTATGTCATTTTGCCGAAAATTTAAAAAAGGGCGCTATCCCTAAGGATTGATTCATTGATTAAATCAAAGTCATTGCTGCACTATAACATACAGTTATAACATAAAGTTATATACAGTGTCAGTCCAAAGTCTGGACACCTACTCATTCAGGAGTTTTTCTTTATTTTACTATTTTCTACATTGTATTATAATAGTGCAGACATCAAAACTATGGAATCATGTAGTAACCAAAAAAATAGATTCTTCAAGGTAGCCACCCTTTGCCTTGATGACAGCTTTGCACACTCTTGGAATTCTCTGTAGGGAACATTCTGATGTGCGCATTCATTGTTTTAAATTATTCAATCTGAAAATATATTCTCAAGCACAGCTCATAACATCCAAATAACATCAATTACATATTGTATATTCTGAACCTGGATTCCTTTATCTCCTCCCAAAAGGACAACACAACACAGAATTATATTTATATTAGCCATGTTAGTGTCAGTGAGTTGAGCTGCAGCATACTGCCTGTCTCCCTGTAAGCTTTGGCTCTCTGAATGATCCCTGCCTGAATTTTCTCTGGCTGTCTCGGCGTATTTGGGGAAAGAGCTAGAATGACAGTCTTTTTACCCATCAATCTCCCTAGGGGTCTTAGCTGCAGATAATGCCACCCAAGTCCCCTGCTTTAGCATCAACCCCCCTGGGCATAATAGTCCCTGGAGAATTGTTGTGAATTCATTCCCAGTCTTGTCAGAGCCCAAAATCTGACCTTTTCTAGCACCATTCACTCACAATGCCACAATCTACATGCATAATCATATCTCTCTCATCATTAGTTTGATCATTTATTTTGATGTTATGTCATAATAGAAATGTTAAATATGCCTGTTAAGTACCTAAGAAAGGGAAAAACACACACAAAAATGGTATTGGTGAATTGACTACAGCCAAGGTAAATGGGAAATTCCTTTACAGCTAAAGTAAGCCCATGCACACCCAGTAAATCCCTATTGCCAGCTAGTAGCTATCTAAATAACATGGTCCATCTGAATTAAAAGAGAGAAGGATCCTAAGGCAATTAGCTAGCTAGTCCTTCCAGTTGAAGATAAACCCATTTGCTAAAGGAGCTTGAATTGACAGTGAGTAATGAAAAAGTGCTGGCCTAATACTGAACAGGGCCCATTGCAACTCATTTGACCCGGTAGTGTGAGAGGTACAAGAGGTCTCCCATCCAAGTACCTACCCAACCCAGTCCTGCTTAGCTTCAGGAGCTAACCCGCAAAGGGATAAAGCTGGCAACCAGTCAGCGAAGAGGCAATGCTCATTAACAGCTCTGGGTGCCTATAAAGGGCATTTGTGATTGACAACACATCCTATTGTTGCACTGTGCCTCACATCTCACATCACATGGACAGAAAGAAAGACGCTCCAAGGTCCTGATGCTTTTACACACACACACACACACACACACACACACACACACACACACACCTCACGGGTAGAGCAATGATGTTTGCGTATACTGTATCTACAATCTGTGGTAGAACAATCCAGCGAACCACGTGGCAGACCTAGGCTGTGTCTCTTTGAAATGTCACAAAGTCTCGCTGGGATCTCTCTCAGCAGTCGTCTGACTGTCTCCCCACATGTCGAGCAGGATGCCACCATCTTTCTAGTTTCCAAGATATAGAGCAGAATGATGGCCTTGTGACCCTGGAAACACCTCAGGAGTCGTACGGTTCCCATGTATTAAAAGTTGAGCAAGGTCAGAGCAGAAGAAAACACCAGAGAGATGTCAGTGGAATAGCTTTTTATTCTTACGATTGCTTTCTGAGTAATGTAGGGCTGTTACGGAAACCGTATTACCTCCACACCAGCAGTCATGAGACATGACCACAGTGAAATTCCCTGTGACCATTTAGTCACGGTAACTAGGCTTCTCTAAGCTCTGATGCTGCTGATGGTCGTTAGTAGCCTACCAAACTTGCTAACTGCCTTGTAGTCAGCACTCTAATCAATCTGACAGCAAGGAAAATGTAATCGAGAATCAAATCAAACACTTCATGAGAGCCCATGAGCTCATATTGCGCAACATAGGCTATGCAATTGTGTGAGAAAACACTATTAAAATGAGGAAGATCCCATCAGCTTTATATAGGCTAGGCCTACTATATTTACTTCTGAACTTTCCTAGTATTAAGCACATTACTTTGCTTTACAACAGGAGTATAGCCTACCTGGCTGGCATAAAAATGAACCACAGGAAATACATCCTGCACTTGCTGCCCCTGTTCCGAGACAGGTGCATGATAATGGTCCATTCTAAATTCTCACTTCACACATATATAATTTAGTGTACGTAAAGACAAGATAAAATCAAGAATAGTCTGATGGGTGACAATATTAGCCTATCACTTGTGAATGATGCCTAGCTTGTGTGCAGTAAGGCTAGAAACAGCTCATGCTTTTTTTTGCAACTTTTTCAAATCCTAGTCCCACACCTCATGTAGCCTAGCCCATAGGCCTCTATGTTTTGATAAGGTTTGTATCACAACTACAGTGGCCAAATAACTTCTTAAAATTGAACACATTAATAAGCTTTACAACAAGTGTAGAGCCTATCTGACATACACAGGCAGCGCCAGTTTCAAGTTTGGGGAAAATCATTTTCACCATAAAAATGCACCTTTATAATAAAGCATTATATGCATTATTGCATTTGTGGTCACTTTTGAGAATGGTGTTTTCCTGCTAATTGATTTCATTTTGGGACATACATGTTTATAGCCTACTACCATGTGTGCATTGCTGCGCTTATAATGTGGAGAAATATCCTAATAGTTTATCGACATTTTAAGATAAACGTTCCGATCTGTTGCATCAGCCTCCTTGCTTTTAAATTATTTTTTGATGCGAGTGGTTGTATTAATTTGGGATCTATCGCATCCCACAACTGTCCCAGACTATGTTTGGAATATTAATTTCTCGCACAGAAGGACAAGGTGACCAATAGAATAGGTCAACTTTTGTACTCAGGGAATAGTAGCAGGTACTCAGGGTATAGTAGGGTATAGTAGCATTTGTAGGCTAGTGCTTTTGTTGTTCAGTAGGCCTACTCATCTTGTTGGCTGTCAAAAAGTAAATGTGGCCAGTTCTTCTAACATCTTAAATATGTGCCTCAGAATTCGATAAGAAGGACGTGCACAGCTGCTACTTTGGAGATGAGATAGATGCCTATGAGAAGAACACGATCACATGATGGGCATTGGCTAATGAGAATTGTGATATCTAAGAGAATCATGTGAGTGAGAGGTACTTCAGAACACACAGCCGGGAGAAGGGAATTATAATTATTATATTCAGCCCAAGGACACAACGGCCACTGTCCGCAAAAGGCTTTGATTTTTTTAGGGGGCATTACGGACACACAGTAGGGGGATGCCGCCGGGAAATTCAAGGCATTATCAAGTGCTTGTCAAATTGTGAATGAGAGACTGATGAAGTGTGTGCAGCCTGTGCAAGAAACAAAGCAGAGCTCATGCCTTTCATACAACTTTTTTGAAATCATCATCAGTCGCATCATGTAGCCTTTGTGTCACGACTTCTGCCGAAGTTGGCTCCCCTGCCTGCTCGGGCGGTCCTCGGCGGTCGTCGTCACCGGCCTACTAGCCGCCACCGATGCCTTTTTCGTTGTCTGTTTGTTTTGTCTTATTAGTTGCAACTGTTTCTATTTGTGTGCTTGATGGGCTTCCTTATTTAAAGTACGTTTACCCGCCCTTGTTTCGTGCTGGATTACTCATATGTTACGTGTGTATGTTTTTTGGTGTTCGTGCTCTGGACCTGGTACCCTGTGTGTTGGGTTGGTCCACATTTTCCACACCCTGTGTTTTTGGGCATTATTCTCAGTGCGATATTAAAGTGCACGTCTTCCTGTGGAACCATATGCTCTCTGCACCTGATTCTTCCCTCACGCACCAAGTTTCCCGTGACACTTAGAATGTTTTACAAATCCAAACATATAGCAAAACATTTGTGTCACAAATGAAGCAAATAGGAGGACCTGTTTCTTTCTCAACCGCTCAACACTGTATGCATGTGGACACTCCCTGAGAAATCGTTTAGAGAAAACATCCTTTCTCTTTTATTCATTTTCAATTGTATTCTTCATACTCTAAAATAATGCCATGGAATTCTAAGCAAATCTTGTCTGCTAAATGAACTAGTGTAGCCCACAGCCATTTGGCATAGCCAGATCAGGACCTAACATAAGGACAACTCAGAGTATGCTATTCTGTTCTTCTGAAATACTACATTTTCTTCCTATCATGTTTCTTTAGACCTGTCTAAATTAAATACTGGATTTATTGTGATGGTGTAGGGTATATTAAATGGATTTATTAGACTTTTTAAAATGTAGATGTTTCATAGGTTTTTGCTTGGCAATCACAGGCTTACAAAATCTCATGATCGCCACACCCCTAGTAACAAACATTTTAATCCAAATAAATTCACATCACCCCCCCGCTATATTTTCTCCATGCATCGGGATGCATTTCAATACTTTCTCATGTGGGTCAATGTGATTGGAAACCGACTTTGATCAAATACTGCCTGGGCCATTCAGTTCCCTAATGACCTACTGCTCTGTACACTAGCACAACAAAAAACTGCACTGTGGAGTGGTCGTCTAGGAAACGTTAGGCTGAACGGAAAGGCGAAGACAGACAAACACAGTTTTACCTCAGCTCAAAGGAGTGTAGAGCATGAGTAGAAAGATAGAGCTTTGAGAAGACTGAAAATAACCTTCTCTCACTCATCACACACTCACTCACATACACTCCCACACACACCCTGACACAAATACACTCCACACAAACTCACCTCTGAGGCAGCCCAAGGCGACTGCAGAGACAAGAGTACATCTAGTCCTGAGACAGTCCAGCAGAGTGAACGTGGAGACAGGTGATACTGCCACCATGAGAGTGAGGCTAGGAGAGGTCCACACAAGGAGGACACAGAGCAGGGCTTAACAAGTCACGGCTAATAAGCTCAGTGTTGTATTAATTGCATCTATAATTTCTGGTTCCCTATCTGTTTTTACCATGGCATGAACCACAGCTTTGAGTAATGTTATTCTAGTTACCACAGTAGTGAGATATTAACCATCATATAATGGTTACTACTGCAGCGTTGTTGTGGTGAAGGGGTTACTACTGCAGCGTTGTTGTGGTGAAGGGGTTACTACTGCAGCGTTGTTGTGGTGAAGGGGTTACTACTGCAGCGTTGTTGTGGTGAAGGGATTACTACTACAGTGTTGTTGTGGTGAAGGGGTTACTACTGCAGCGTTGTTGTGGTGAAGGGGTTACTACTGCACCGTTGTTGTGGTGAAGGGGTTACTACTGCAGCGTTGTTGTGGTGAAGGGGTTACTACTGCAGCGTTGTTGTGGTGAAGGGGTTACTACTGCAGCGTTGTTGTGGTGAAGGGGTTACTACTGCAGCGTTGTTGTGGTGAAGGGATTACTACTACAGCGTTGTTGTGGTGAAGGGGTTACTACTGCAGCGTTGTTGTGGTGAAGGGGTTACTACTACAGCGTTGTTGTGGTGAAGGGGTTACTACTGCACCGTTGTTGTGGTGAAGGGGTTACTAATGCACCGGTGTTGTGGTGAAGGGGTTACTACTACAGCGTTGTTGTGGTGAAGGGGTTACTACTGCACCGTTGTTGTGGTGAAGGGGTTACTACTGCACCGGTGTTGTGGTGAAGGGGTTACTACTACAGTGTTGTTGTGGTGAAGGGGTTACTACTGCAGCGTTGTTGTGGTGAAGGGGTTACTACTACAGCGTTGTTGTGGTGAAGGGGTTACTACTGCACCGGTGTTGTGGTGAAGGGGTTACTACTGCACCGGTGTTGTGGTGAAGGGGTTACTACTGCACCGGTGTTGTGGTGAAGGGGTTACTACTACACCGTTGTTGTGGTGAAGGGGTTACTACTGCAGCATTGTTGTGGTGAAGGGGTTACTACTGCACCGGTGTTGTGGTGAAGGGGTTACTACTACACCGTTGTTGTGGTGAAGGGGTTACTACTACACCGTTGTTGTGGTGAAGGGGTTACTACTGCAGCGTTGTTGTGGTGGAGGGGTTACTACTGCAGCGTTGTTGTGGTGAAGGGGTTACTACTGCAGCGTTGTTGTGGTGAAGGGGTTACTACTGCAGCGTTGTTGTGGTGAAGGGGTTACTACTACAGTGTTGTTGTGGTGAAGGGGTTACTACTGCAGCATTGTTGTGGTGAAGGGGTTACTACTGCACCGGTGTTGTGGTGAAGGGGTTACTACTACACCGTTGTTGTGGTGAAGGGGTTACTACTACACCGTTGTTGTGGTGAAGGGGTTACTACTGCAGCGTTGTTGTGGTGGAGGGGTTACTACTGCAGCGTTGTTGTGGTGAAGGGGTTACTACTGCAGCGTTGTTGTGGTGAAGGGGTTACTACTGCACCGGTGTTGTGGTGAAGGGGTTACTACTACACCGTTGTTGTGGTGAAGGGGTTACTACTACACCGTTGTTGTGGTGAAGGGGTTACTACTACACAGTTGTTGTGGTGAAGGGGTTACTACTACACAGTTGTTGTGGTGAAGGGGTTACTACTACACAGTTGTTGTGGTGAAGGGGTCACTACTACACAGTTGTTGTGGTGAAGGGGTTACTACTACACCGTTGTTGTGGTGAAGGGGTTACTACTACACAGTTGTTGTGGTGAAGGGGTTACTACTACACCGTTGTTGTGGTGAAGGGGTTACTACTGCAGCGTTGTTGTGGTGAAGGGGTTACTACTACACAGTTGTTGTGGTGAAGGGGTTACTACTACACCGTTGTTGTGGTGAAGGGGTTACTACTGCAGCGTTGTTGTGGTGAAGGGGTTACTACTACAGCGTTGTTGTGGTGAAGCGGTTACTACTGCAGCGTTGTTGTGGTGAAGGGGTTACTACTGCAGCATTGTTTTGATGAAGGGGTTACTACTGCAGCGTTGTTGTGGTGAAGGGGTTACTACTGCACCGGTGTTGTGGTGAAGGGGTTACTACTGCAGCGTTGTTGTGGTGAAGGGGTTACTACTGCAGCGTTGTTGTGGTGAAGGGGTTACTACTGCAGCGTTGTTGTGGTGAAGGGGTTACTACTGCAACGTTGTTTTGATGAAGGGGTTACTACTGCAGCGTTGTTGTGGTGAAGGGGTTACTACTGCACCGGTGTTGTGGTGAAGGGGTTACTACTGCAGCGTTGTTGTGGTGAAGGGGTTACTACTGCAGCGTTGTTGTGGTGAAGGGGTTACTACTGCAGCGTTGTTGTGGTGAAGGGGTTACTACTGCACCGGTGTTGTGGTGAAGGGGTTACTACTGCAGCGTTGTTGTGGTGAAGGGGTTACTACTGCAGTGTTGTTGTGGTGAAGGGGTTACTACTGCAGCGTTGTTGTGGTGAAGGGGTTACTACTGCACCGGTGTTGTGGTGAAGGGGTTACTACTGCAGCGTTGTTGTGGTGAAGGGGTTAATACTACAGCGTTGTTGTGGTGAAGGGGTTACTACTACAGCGTTGTTGTGGTGAAGGGGTTACTACTACAGCGTTGTTGTGGTGAAGGGGTTACTACTGCAGCGTTGTTGTGGTGAAGGGATTACTACTACAGTGTTGTTGTGGTGAAGGGGTTACTACTGCAGCATTGTTGTGGTGAAGGGGTTACTACTGCAGCATTGTTGTGGTGAAGGGGTTACTACTGCAGCGTTGTTGTGGTGAAGGGGTTACTACTACAGTGTTGTTGTGGTGAAGGGGTTACTACTGCAGCGTTGTTGTGGTGAAGGGGTTACTACTGCACCGTTGTTGTGGTGAAGGGGTTACTACTGCAGCATTGTTGTGGTGAAGGGGTTACTACTGCACCGTTGTTGTGGTGAAGGGGTTACTACTGCAGCATTGTTTTGATGAAGGGGTTACTACTGCAGCTTTGTTGTGGTGAAGGGGTTACTACTGCACCGGTGTTGTGGTGAAGGGGTTACTACTACAGTGTTGTTGTGGTGAAGGGGTTACTACTGCAGCGTTGTTGTGGTGAAGGGGTTACTACTGCAGCGTTGTTGTGGTGAAGGGGTTACTACTACAGTGTTGTTGTGGTGAAGGGGTTACTACTGCAGCATTGTTTTGATGAAGGGGTTACTACAAAGGCCTTATTCTACTATTGCCGTATTCCTCACATTGTCTTATTGTGATTCCCTGGTACTGTACAAACAAGATAACAGTCACATGAAGACTTAATGCTGAAATATGTAATTTATTGATAACGTTGATATAGGACGCTTTTTCAGTCAATATATGACCATCTTGGAAATTAGACTTTATGGAGGCATAGGACAATTTGGAGGAAAGGGGAAGGGGGGACAATCCACATATTGATTTACTCATCATGACTTGAAATAGTAGAAATATTGATTGACTTTGTGAGAAGCATGGTGCAATGGGATGTTGGAGAAGTGGCTCGAAACCTTCCCTCCTAGTCAGTCAATGAGGCGAGAGGTCAGGGAAGGAAACAGTGGTGACCTGTTTAATTGAGAGAGCAAGATTATATTATCTCAGACTCGGAGCTCAAATCTGCCTCCCACATGCAGACATTCTGCGGCCTTGAACCAGCTAGCTCTGAGCTAATGTAAGGAAAGAAGGACTGGAACTTAAAGAGCATCACTATAGCTCATTTGCATACAGAAATCGATATTGCCTCCCCAGATACTTTTCCAGGCTTAATGCTACTTCATCAATCCCTCATTCTCCCATCTGCCTATAATTTATCAGACTTGAAATTGCTTCAAAATGTTATTGTGCGACATCAAATATGTCATGAAGGCGATCTTTTCTGTTTTTCTCAAGGCATATATGCAAATAGTCGGTAGTGACAAAACCTTTGAAATACAAAACAATGAAAGAATACAAAATTGCTTCCCAAGACTAAGCATTATCGTTGATGACCTTTCATTCAGCTGTTGTCATGGCGGTGGAGTCAGAGGAAAAATAAGTGCGTTCTCTCTCCGTGTGACATAAATCAATTTAAAGCTTTTAGTCTTCCAAGTATTTTTTCCCAGGTACCCATAATTCCGGGAGCTTCAAATTGAAGGGAGCTATCCCTTTGATGCCAATTGATTTCTCTTCTCAATTTGCTATCTCATTATTTACCTTCACTCTGGTTTTCTGTCTCATTTTCCCCTCACATGCCAACTCAAACAACTGGTGAATTGGTGTTGCTTTTTTTTGTGGAGAATCTGACTTTCCAATGAATTTCAACTCTATTATGTGTGGCTGATGGATTCATGAATTGTAATGTGTGTGTGTGTGTGTGTGTGTGTGTGTGTGTGTGTGTGTGTGTGTGTGTGTGTATGTGTGTGTCTCTATATTGGGGTTGAAGGAATAAGCTTATTATTGAGGTTGAAGGAATAAGCTTAACATTGCTTTACACTTTTATGGCTGTGCTTTCACACCTAAGCTGTTTTTCTAACCCTCTAATCAGTCAAATGTTCCCTGAGGTGTTTTCTGCCATATCTCACCCTGCTTCTGACCTTTAACCTCAATGCCATGTCTCAATCTGAACCCTAATAAAGCTCCTCTTCAAAATACATTTATTATCAATTTTCCATAAGAAATCAAAAATGGTTGTCCACAAAGGTAACAGCAAACCAAACTTGAAGGGCTGGAACATTCTGCTCAAAGTGGCCATAATTTAAAAATGAAGGTAACTAAAATATCCACAGGGGTAAAAACTAGGTTGTCTTTGCATTTCCTTCTTGAGCGGGATATGTTTGCAATTCACCATTGAGGACCGGTCGCCTTGTAATAAAGTGCTGGTCGACTTGTTCAAAGCTATGAAATGTAATCCTGGCCACTGAGTCTTTTATGGCAAGGCAGTTCACATGCATTTCCCAGCCGTGTGTGTTCGTGCATATCTGGCAACAGAGGATCTAACACAATCATGCTTTGGCCAATGCCTACGGGGGGCCATTTGAGTTAGTTGTTTCCTCAATTTGGCCACCAATATATGTGAGATGTCCCCTAGGGGCCCAGGCCTATTCCCAAACCCCTTTGATACTGGGGGAAAGGCAGTGATTTTTTTTATGTATTTTTATTTAACTAAGCAAGTCAGTTATGAACAAATTCTTATTTTCAATGACAACCTTGGAACAGTGGATTAACTGCCTTGTTCAGGGGCAGAACGACAGGTTTTTACCTTGCCAGCTCAGGGATTCGATCTTGCAAACTTTCGGTTACTAGTCCAACACTCTAACCACGAGGCTACCTGCCATGATGCATGAGGTTGTGTGTCGGTGGGGGGGAATATTTCATACTATTCAGCATGGATGTTAAACCCATTGTCTTCCCAAGGACAGAGCACAACAGTCCGATAACCCACGAGGGTCACTGTCATTATTGAACCATGTTTTTCAACAGAGATTCCACTAAAAATATATAAATAAAGAACCTGACCACAGGACTGGGGAAAAATACCCTCCATGATTATCTGGGGAATGTTCACAAACCTAGTGTCACGCCCTGACCTTAGAAAGCTGTTTGATTTCTCTATTTGGTGAGGTCAGGGTGTGATGTGGGGTGGGCATTCTATGTTTTGTATATCTTTGGTTTTGGCCGAGTGTGGTTCCCAATCAGAGGCAGCTGTCTATCGTTGTCTCTGATTGGGAATCATACTTAGGTAGCCTGTTTTCCCACCTATGTTGTGGGATCTTGTTTTTTGTTAGCTCTGTGAAGCTGGAAGAACGTGACGGTCGTTATTCCTTTTGTTGTTTTTTTCCAGCCAGGAAGGGTGGTGCCAGCTCTACGCTCCAGACCTCCAGCGCGCCTCCTCGGCCCAGTATATCCTGCGCCGGCTCTACGCACAGTGTCTCCGGTGCGCTTTCACAGCCCTGTACCAATGCCTCACAGTTGCCGGCCTAGGGTGAGCATCCAGCCAGGATGGGTTATGCCAGCTCTGCGCTCCAGACCTCCAGTGCGTCTCCACGGCCCAGTATATCCTGTGCCAGTTCCACGAACCCAGCCACCAGTGATGATCCTTGGCACGAAGCCTCCAGTGATGATCCATGGCACGAAGCCTCCAGTGATGATCCACGGCACGACGCCTCCAGTGACGATCCACGGCATGAAGCCACCCGTGACGATCAGGTTCAGGTTTGCGGCCGGGAGTCCGCACCTTGGGGAAGGGGGGGGTACTGTCTACTTCTTCAGACGAACGTTATACCCAGACAAGTCTAAACTTTAAATTGCCTGCTAAATTACTGGAAAATTAAATATGCTAAATGACTGGAATATAAAATATGCTAAATGCCTTTTGTATTTACAGGGGAGTGGTTGAGGTGTTGTGTATGTTCCTTTTAAGAAGATGAAAGGCATTACTTTGCTACACATCAGAAATGAGGAATTCCCCACTAGCCAAGAAGATGTTGAACATTTTCGAGGATTCCAGTTCAGATGACATTGAAATGTCCTTCAGGATTTCCACTTCAGCTGACATTGAAATGTCCTTCAAGGTTTCTGCTTGGCTGTACCGAGTACTCATGGGCTTTCCTCTTTTTTCGGGCTCTACCACTACAAATGTAAGTCGGAACTTCGAGAAACAGCACGTCTTTGATGAAGTGCGGGCAGACTCGTAGCGTCGTTAGGCCGACATCGCCGCTGGATCTGATTGCATTACCCAGTGGGAATGACAAATGTGTTCCATTCCGGGTGCCCATTCTTTTTGGAGAGAGAGAGAGAATTAGAATGTAATTTGATTTGTGGACAAAAAGGGAGTCTTGTGACCCATTTTTAGACAGGGTGTGTATGGTCAGGGGATGTCTATTGTCTGTAGGAAGACGGATGGGCGAGTGGAGGGAGAATGAGGAGACCTGACACAGAGCTCATTTAACATCAGGCTTCCGGACAATTTGGCAGAACCTCTCTCGCTCCCCCTTCATAATGGCCTTCTGTCTTTGGTTGGCCAAATCAGACAGTGGGTATGAGGAAACTGGAGATTTGCGATAACATTTTTTTTAAAGCCCATCTGCCTTAAAGGGGACCCATTAATGATATTATCTGCAGTGTATACCATCAGATCACTATGAGGAAACAGCTGGAGAGATGTGGTGAAGCCGGTTGCACTGTCTCACTATATGATGTCATATACAGTGCCTTCAGAAAGTATTCACACCCCTTGACTTTTTCCACATTGTGTTGTGTTACAGCCTGAATTGAACATTATCAAATTTAAATTGTTTGTCACTAGTCTGTACACAATACCCCGTAATGTCAAAGTGAAATGGTTTTTCTAAATGTTTCCAAATTAATAAAAAATGAAAGCTGAAATGTCTTGAGTCAGTAAGTAGGACCTATAGGTAGATGGGTCAAAATAAAAAAAACAGTCATTGAATATCCCTTTGAGCATGGTGAAGTTATTAATTACACTTTGGATTTTGTATCAATACACAAAGTCACTACAAAGATACAGGAATCCTTCCTAGCTCAGTTGGCGGAGAGGAAGGTAACCACTTAGGGATGTCAACCCATGTGTTATGGCAAGCCTAAATAAGTTCAGGAGTAAATATTTATTAAACAAGTCACATAATAAGTTGCATGGACTTACCAGCCTCAGAAATTGCAGCTCAAATAAAATGTTCAGAGTTGAAGTAACATATCTCAGCATCTGAGGAGACTGTGTGAATCAGGCCTTCATGGTTGAATTGCTGCAAGAAAAGACTTGCTTGCGCCAAGAAACACAATTACTATACATTAGACTGGTGGAAATCTGTCCTTTGGTCTGATGAGTCCAAATTTGAGATTTTTGGTTCCAACCGCCGTGTCTTTGTGGGACGCAGAGTAGGTGAATGGATGATCTCTGCATGTGTAGTACCCACCGTGAAGCATAGAGGAGGATGTGTGATGGTGTGAGGGTGCTTTGCTGATGACACTGTCAGTGATTTATTTAGAATTCAAGGCACACTGAACCAGCATGGCTACCACAGCATTCTACAACGATGTGCCACCCATCTGGTCTGCGCTGAGTGGGACTATCATTTGTTTATCAACAGGACAATGACCCAACACACCTCCAGGCTGTGTAGGGGCTATTTTACCAAGGAGAGTAATAGAGCACTGCATCAGATGACCTGGCTTCCACAATCACCTTACCTCAACCCAATTGAGATGGTTTGGGATGAGTTGGACCGCATAGTGAAGGAAAAGCAGCCAACAAGTGTTCAGCATATGTGTGAACTCCTTCGACTGTTGGAAAAAAGCATTCCAGGTGAAGCTGGTTGAGAGAATGCCAAGAGTGTGCAAAGCTGTCATCAAAGCAAAGGGTGGCTATTTGAAGAATTTCTTTAACACTTATTTGGTTACTACATGATATTTATGTTATTCTACAATGTAGAAAATAGTAAAAAATAAAGAAAAACCCTTGAATGAGTAGGTGTGTCCAAACTTTTGACTGGTACTGTATGTAAATTAGATCTTTCTGTATTTCATTTCCAAGATGTGACTCCGGGATGCTGGCCTTCTAGGCAGAGTTCCTCTGTCCAGTGTCTTTGTTCTTTTGCCCATCTTAATATTTTATTTTTATTGGCCAGTCTGAGATATGGCTTTTTCTTTGCAACTCTGCCTAGAAGGCCAGCATTCCGGAGTCGCCTCTTCACTGTTGACGTTGCGACAGTTTTTTTGACAGTACTACCTAATGAAGCTGCCAGTTGAGGACTTGTGAGGCTTCTGTTTCTCAAATGAGACACTAATGTACTTGTCCTCATGCTCAGTTATGCACCTGGGCCTCCCACTCCCCTTTCTATTCTGGTTTAGAGCCCGTTTGCGCTGTTCTGTGAAGGGAGTAGTAGTACACAGCGTTGTATGAGATCTTCAATTTCTTCCAATTTCTCGCATGGAATAGCCTTTACTTCTCAGAACAAGAATAGACTGGCGAGTTAAAAAAACAAAAAGGTTATTTGTTTCTGGCCATTTTGAGCTTGTAATCAAACCCACAAATGCTGATGCTCCAGATACTCAACTCGTCTAAAGAAGGCCGGTGTTATTGCTTCTTTTAATCAACACATTTTTTTTTTTACATAATTGCAAAATGGTTTTCTAATGATCAATTAGCCTTTCACAATGATAAACTTGGATTAGCTAACACAACATGCCATTGGAACACAGTAGTGACGGTTGTTGATAATGGGCCTCTGTACGCCTATGTAGATATTCCATTAAAAATCAGCCTTCTCCAGCTACAATAGTGATTTACAACAATAACAATGTCTACACTGTATTTCTGATCAATTACATGTTATTTTAAAAAATTGACCAAAAAAATTTGCTTTTCTTTCGAACACAAGGACATTTCTAAGTGACGCCAAACTTTTGAAAGGTAGTGTCGATGGGTGAGAAAAAAAATCTATCTAATCCATTTTGAATTCAAGCTGTAACACAACAGAATGTGTGGTTAGTCAAGGGGTATGAATGCTTTCTGAAAGCACAGTAAAGGTCTAACACAATGAAAGCGTTTGACACACAGCTTGCCCGGGAGGCAGAACTGAGTGACTTCCACTAGATGGGCCGCTGCAACTTCAAAATTGACTATATCATAGAAATTCATGACAACAAAAATGTTCATTCAAGGTTAGGGTTAACCATGTGGTTAAAATTAGGGTTAGGTTTAAATAAAATTGTATGACTTTGTGGCTGTGTCAACTCTCTGCAGAGCTGCCTCCAGAGCAAGATTCATAACATATGCCAACCTGCATTTGGCAAACTGCAATAACAACTGTGTGTGTCTATGTGTGTGCATCTGTTCCCACATAAATGTGTGTGTTAACCCAGATCATGCCCATGTCGAGGGGCCCACCACTGACATATTGCTCTACTTCATTTTGAGCAGGGTCACGTCTGGGAGAAAGGCTATTATGGTCTGAATGTGAGGGAGGAGTGTGACCCTCGAAAAACTGCAGGATGCTTTTGTTGCAGTCCATCACGCTACTGTTCTCCATTACATTACAGGTGCCAACCTTGACAGCACACTACTATTCAGGCCTAACACACTCATTCACATGCACATGGGTCCACACACTTGTGTGAATGCACATGCATGAACGTACAAACACTCAATTCTTATTGCATTGTGTAAAGCATTATCATTCTCAGGGGTGCAGCTTTAGAAGTGGGGGGAACATACATTTTTATTGGTTTTAGAAGTGGGGGGAACGTAACTTTTTCTTTTTATCCAGTCAAATAAACACTCCAAACAGCCTATCTGACTACTCGGACGTGTCTGCATGGTTAAAGAAGCACACTGTTGCCACGATTTGTATCACATTCTGAATTTAAAAAAATACAATTTCAGAATGTGGGGTGGGCATGTCCCCAGTGAAAGTAGTGCCCCTGATCATTCTGTGCACACACACACACACACACACACACACACACACACACACACACACACACACACACACACACACACACGGTGCAGCAGTCTAAGGCACTGAATCTCAGTACTACAGACACTGGTTCGATCCTGGGCTGTATCACAACCGGACGTGATCGAGAGTCCCATAGGGCGGCGCACAATTGGCTCAGCGTTGTCCAGGTTAGGTCCAGAAAAGTTGAGGGTTTTGCCCAGCCCAGGAAGGTTGAGGGTTTTGTGTGGCCCAGTAAATTTGAGGGTTGTGTGATTTATAATAATTTAATTTGAAAGGGTGCTTTTCATGCATTAAGTTCACAGCGGCAAATTGACATATCACTGGTTACCTTATAATATCCCATATCATACTGTGACTGATAGTCTACATTTGCCACCTTTCTGCACATCAAAACATATGCAAACATAACAGAAACAATAACTCAACAGCCCAGACAGGGGTCATCTTTGTTTCTATCGCTGTGTGGCTTTGGATTACAATACGGTGGAGTGATCTGGTCTGAGGCTAGTCGGGTTACAACCCTGAGGTGCCAGGATGGACTCTTCTGAATTTGTCTGGCATACTCCATATCAACCGGTCTGGGAGAATAACGAGCTCCTCAGCTTCAGCCTCCCCTGTCCAGTGAGAGGCCCAGTGTATGTGTGTGTGTTGACATGCCCTCTTTGGCCTAAGCCCAGTGTGCCACTTCCACCTGTGTGCTCTGAGATGAATGCTAACCCTGCGTGAGACACGTAAAAGCTGGTGAAAAGAAGGGGAAACAGAGACTCGTTTCTGCCGGGTGCTTATGGTTAAGATGCACAACAAAAGGAGTGGTCCACCTACTGTATGCACTAAATCATCTCTGTGTGCTCATTTGCCTGCCGTGTGTACCAGGCAAGACACTCAATAGGAGCCAACTCCCAAGCCCAAGCAAGTCACCCTGGAAGACATTGTCTGCCAAGAAGTGAGAGTGATGGAGTAGACAGTGTATGCAGTGTGCCATTCAGACTGTAACTACATTTTTACTGTCTTATTCTGTCATGTAAACTACCCTATAGAGCTCAAGCTAAGGTGCTCTCTGAACAAAGTCATGTAGCCTAACACCCTTAAAAAGGCTGCTCAACTAAATGGCCTACCAAATGGGTGAAAAAATGTAAACTTGTCTGCTTCTGATAAATGCAAAGGCTTTGGAACTATGGTGAGCATGTGTACTAAATTAAAACATGCAGCTAGCCAGAGAAAAAAGACGGACCTAGCCAATGGGGAAGGGAGGAGGAGGAACCCCACCCCGCCCCAGTGGGTAGCACAGAGCAAAACTTTAAGGCTAGGGTCTATTTCCCTGAATGTCCGCCTGACTGACATGCCCAAAATAAACTGTCTGTTACTCAGGTCCAGAAGCCAGTATATGTATATAATTGGTAGTATTGGATAGAAAACACTTTGAGGTTTCTAGAAATGTTAAAATATTGTTTGAGACTATAACACAATTGATATGGCAGGCAAAAATTCAAAGAAAAACCACCAGAAAGTTTGTTTTCTTTTGCTCCCAGGCTCTTATAATGGAAAGCTATGGGTTCTACGTAATTAAGGCTCCCAGATTGCAATTCCTAAGGCTTCCACTAGATGTCAACAGTCTTTGTTTATTGTTTCAGGCTTGTCTCTTCAAAAACGAGCAAGACTTGAGTTTTTGTACAAAGACTCCCAGTTCAAAATCAGGCTGTTGGTGCGCGATGAAGAGGATGCGCGCTTACTATTTTTACTTTTCTGTTGAACATACTTCTTTCTGTATTAAATATTATAGTTCATTTACATTTTAGGATACCTGAGGATTAAATAGAAACGTAGTTTGTCTTGTTTGAACAAAGTTTAGCGGTAGCTTTTTGGACTCCTTTGTCTGCATGTTGAACTAGTGGATTACTGAAACTGATTTTTTGGGATATAAAGAAGGATTTTATCTAACAAAACAACCATTCATGTTGTAGCTGGGACCCTTGGGATTGCAAACAGAGGAAGATTTTCAAAAGTAAGTTATTTATTTAATGGCTATTTGTGATTTTATGAAACCTGTGCTGGTTGAAAAATATGTTGATGTGGGGCGCCGTCCTCAAACAATCACATGGTATGCTTTCGCTATAAAGCCTATTATAAATTGGACAACGCAGTTAGATTAACAAGAATGTGAGCATTTAAATGATATAAGATACTTGTATGTTCATGAATGTTTAATATTACGATTATTTATTTGAATTGCGCGCCCTCCAATTTCACCAGATGTTGTCTATCCCTAAGATGTTTTACGGGGCATTGCACTAATAATGGCGCTGACTAGGGAAACGTTCCTGCTGTTCTCAGTGCCAGTCTGCACGTTCAAACTAAAACAATGTAACTAATAATGGCGTGAAAAATGGCCCTTAGATATGAATTCGGAGGGCAGATATTATTAAATATTAAAGCATTTGACCTCTCACTAAAGGAGTCAGTCAAAAGTTTTACTGAAATGACATGAAAAGCACACATTAGTAAATCCCAAACTCTAAAAGTAATTGGAAATGTCAAATTATTTGTGACATTGTGGTTACAATAAAGAATGTAAACAAGATGCTGTGTTATTATAATAGTGATGGACAGCTGGTGGCATTTTGACAACAGGTTTTCAAACACTTGTAGCCAGATTAGCAGCATAATCAAAGTGAGGACAATCGGCGATCTACTGTATACTTATGGCCTATTGTAAGCTGAAAGTCACACCTTTCCAGTACCCCTCATCCAGCCCCAAACTCCACCCTTAACACAGTTACTATTCAAAAGCGACCTGTTTATCTAAAAACAAATGACATTGCGACCAAAGAGAACAGATGAAATGGACATCGTTTTCACCAAGCTAGCTTCTTTCTATGGTGCTACCCGTTGCAGGGTTAGGACCGTAGCCACGAGAGGACTTGAAAATGAGCCGGAGCTGGGAGGATCAGCAAAACTAAAGGTATTTTGGTTTCAGTGCATTTTCTTTTTAAAAAATGTAATAAAATCGATAATTAAATAAAGGTTAAATGAAAAAAATATATATATTATGTACTAAAAACTTGAATGTGTTTTTTTGCAGAGCATACAACCATGCCGACAACCATCCGTGGAGATCAATTGGACAAAGGGCTAGACAACGCATGATTGCCAAGAAAGCGGTTAGTTTTGCTAGATTCTTAAAATGTGTATGCAGCATTTGTGTGTTGGAGTCACTTTTAATTCTTAATTGATCTATTGTTTCTATCATAGGCCACTGTAATCGATGGGAGCTCATCTGATGAAGGTGCACATGGATCAGATTCAAACTTTGAAGACCGAGATCGAGTCATTGAAGGCAGACCAGTAGAAAGAGAAACTATCTGAGGGCAGAGATACGGGCGACAGCTGATGCATTGGTGCAGAACCAGGTGGCATTGGCGGAGAGTCAGGCAGAGAATGACGCGTTGAAGAGGGTGAGGAACGAGATGGAGTCACAATCCATGCCAGGCACACCTGTGAGCTCTGGAACTCCACCTCCAACAGGCAGAGTCAACATACCTGTCTGGTTTGTCAGGTCATCGGTTCAGCCTGACATTTCCATTCCTCTTCTGACAACAGAACTTGACCAACTGCTCACCAGGCACATAAAGGGCGTCAGGACCGTTATGCTGTTCTACTATTCCAAGGATGTGGCTTACCAGTGAAACTCTGGGTGTTCATCATTAATACTGTGTCTCAGAAGTTTCTGTCCATGACTGATGCAACCCGAAAAAGCATCAAAGACAGAGTTAATGAGTACTTGAGGTCACCGAGAAAGTCTGGACATGGCCTGTTCTCCCTTATCTAAGGAATTAGGTACTTTCCCATGTTTACTACAGTATGTATTGTAGGTTATGTTTACTTGTCAGACTGCACAGTAGCCTAATAAACAAATGCAGGTGGCTTATATCTTCAAAATGCTTCAAATGCTTTATTATCCAAATGTACAAGCATATACTGTACAGTACTGTAATTCTTCATCAGCATCTATGCTTTCATTAATAAAACAATGCTAAAAATACTCTTTCAAAATGCAGATGTTTACTTAGTTATGGATCCATCATGAATTACTATGGGATTAAATATCACTGAACTAGAGAAAAATTGGAACAAGGTTGTCTAATGAAGATAAATTGTTGCTTATTGGAAAATACTATTTTAAACACAGTCACATTGTACAGCGCCATTATGGCTATTAGCAGGGCTATATTTTGGCCTTTCTCAATATTATTTTGGCCTTTATTCAGAATACAATCACTCACTGTTGTTGTTTTTTTAAATGATGCTCTCCAAAACATTGTTATATATAGCCTACCTGCTGTGGATGACTATTTCAGCACCGTTTCACGCTGCTCTGAGACGAGCATGGAGAAACTAAAATGTTCAATTATATTCTATGGTATCCAAACATACCCTTGTAAAACTGACCATCCTACCAATCCTCGACTTCGGCGATGTCATTTACAAAATAGCCTCCAATAGCCTACTCAACAAATTGGATGCAGTCTATCACAGTGCCATCCGTTTTGTCGCCAAAGCCCCATATACTACCCACCATTGCGACCTGTACGCTCTCGTTGGCTGGCCCTCTCTTCATACTCATCGCCAAACCCACTGGCTCCATGTCATCTACAAGACCCTGCTAGGTAAAGTCCCCTCTTATCTCAGCTCGCTGGTCACCATAGCATCACCCACCTGTAGCACGCGCTCCAGCAGGTATATCTCTCTGGTCACCCCCAAAACCAATTATTTCTTTGGCCGCCTCTCCTTCCAGTTCTCTCCTGCCAATGACTGGAACGAACTACAAAAATCTCTGAAACTGGAAACACTTATCTCCCTCACTAGCTTTAAGCACCAGCTGTCAGAGCAGCTCACAGATTACAGCACCTGTACATAGCCCACCTATAATTTAGCCCAAACAACTACCTATTTCCCTACTGTATTTATTTTATTTTATTTATTTATTCATCTTTGCTCCTTTGCACCCCATTATTTTTTTTCTAGTTTGCACATTCTTCCACTGCAAATCTACCATTCCAGTGTTTTACTTGCTATATTGTATTTACTTTGCCACCATGGCCTTTTCTTTTGCCTTTACCTCCCTTATCTCACCTCATTTGCTCAGATCGTATATATAGACTTGTTTCTACTGTATTATTGACTGCATGTTTGTTTTACTCCATGTGTAACTCTGTGTCGTTGTATGTGTCGAACTGCTTTGCTTTATCTTGGCCAGGTCGCAATTGTAAACGAGAACTTGTTCTCAACTTGCCTACCTGGTTAAATAAAGGTGAAATAAAAATAAATACAAAATTCTTAAGATATATGTGTTGACTGAATATAAGCAAGTGATGTCTGCTAAATAATCAAGTTGATGGCACAGTTGTATAGTCTCGGCTCCTACATAAAGCTGCGTGTGGGCGACCAACAACGTTTTCTAAAGAAGGTAAACAAATTGTTGCTTACTGGAAAATACTCTATCAAAAACACATGGTCACGTTGTACGGCGCCATTATGGCTATTAGCAGGTAGCTGGACAATAGACTTCCCTAGAAGGAGGTTAGGGGAAGAATTCTATCATCAAATGTATTTCTTAGTTAGGTTGGCTGCATCACAACCGGCCGTAATTGGTTGCAATTTCACTTTAATCAACCAGAAAAGACAAAACAAATAAAGAACTAAATACACATTATTATTATGTATCACATACGACCGTGATTGGGAGTCGCATAGGGCGGCTCACAATTGGCCCAGCGTTTCTCTCCCTCTAAATACAGAACTAACTGTTTTGGCCAAAATCAATGAGACTATTATTTTCACAAAATCTCCATTTGGATATTGGTTAGACTACAATTATACAATTAGGGTGTGGAAATGTTATGCTCTGAGTACTGTAGCCTACTCCCGACCGTCACGTTGTACAGAGCCATATTTTCCGAATAGAAACACCATAATATTAAGAAAATTAAGTAAGCAAAATTTCTTAAACTCAGTTGCATATACTATGTTCTTACAAAAAAGGTTTTAAATTCACTAGTACAACCACTATTGAAGGCTATCAAATACTTCTCAAAGATACCCTCTGGTGGTCAAACTAGCACAAACTAGCTTTAATGGTTACAATGGCTGACACGTGCCATAGAATTCTGCAGCACCATGCAAGCTGTCCTGCAGTACGCTGCAACTTTGAAAGGACGAACCACTGTACATGATTCTGACATGCAAACTCTTGGTATATTTGGAATGACATCTGGTAGATTATGAGGAAATTATCAGAAGATAGATAGGAGTTACATAGTTCAGAACACACAAGATCAAGCACACACAAAATAACCGTTTTTCATTTTGAAAGTAATCTTTCATTGACAAGCTATAAGTGAATTTTTGATGCTAAGAGTTGGAAACACATCAGATCGCTTCCACAACATGTGAACAATATCAGCAAGAAAATGGGATTGATAAACCTAACAACTAGAAATGAGCAGATGTTTTAGTAAGTGGTGTCACGTGTGGTCACGGGACGTTTCCAAGTGTCCCTAGACCTCTCCAAAGTGGCATATGTCTGTAAATTAGATCATTCTAGTGCTATTACATATTTGTAATCCCTAAATGTTATTTGTTCAGTGTAAAACACAAGTTCTACCATATCAACCTCACTCAAACAATGTGGTTGTGTTATGGGGCATCAGGGTGCATTCAAGTGTCCGTTCAACCTCTCCAAAGTGTCAGAATGTAGTAATTGCACTGTTGTTGCACAGTGGATGTGCTTAAAGTTATTGTTCACTATAAAACTATGCTTCTACCACACCAACCTCTCTCAAACATTGTGGTGGTGTCGAGGGACAAGGCATTGTGGTGGTGCCCCTGAGCAAGGCAGTTAACCCACTGTCCCTAAGCCGTCATTGAAAATAAGATTTTGTTCTTAACTGACTTGCCTAATTAAATAGAGGTTAAATAAATAAAAAATAAACATACAGGGGATATCCAAGTGTTTTCATATGTTTCATGTGCAAAGATATAGTCACTCTGTGGATATTCAATGTTTGCATTAAGTCAAACATCATCAGATAACATTGGCAATAGGCTAGATTTGATCATATCAACCTAAGGATTAATTTCATATCACCCATGTAGCTATAGCACAAACATAGACCAAATCAAAGCTTACTCTGTAAGGTGTTTGCTGTTTGGTGAAAACATTGTGTAAAATAAAAATTTTGACCCCCGGGGCTGGTGATCAATAAAGGTAGGTACAGGAAGACAATTGAGACATCCTCATGATCTGTGGAGTCCCGGCTTCCGGTGTGAATCAACGTATTCCGTGTTTATACTTCACAACACTAGGTAGCAGCTATCTTGAAACGTGGTCATCGGCTCGGCCATCCCTTATACATTCGTATGCCCATATATGGTAGTGAGTCACACCAAATATTTTAAGGCACACATCAATAGCCATGACACTCAACATTCCGCAGACACCATAGATTTGCAGATAGGTGCTACTGTTCTCATATCAGACTGAATTGAATACAAAAAATCAAATAGGGTCCCCAAAAATGGGGACTTTACATTTAAGAGGTTTTAATAGTAGTCCAGATATGTCTGTAAGCGAAAGCATTTCTCCCATAAGTTTCTCCTTGCCTCATCTCCAAATGTACCTGCACATCCTGTAGGCCTATGTTCTACAAACACTATGTATCTGTTTCGTAACTACGAATCCGTCCAATAAGATCGTAAACACACACAAATGTAAACAAATTCAACGAAAGCAACAGTAAATCTAATCTCCGCTATAACCAACTGTACAACGCAAATCTACTTCTCAGTAATTAAAGCCAATTTACACGCTTAACGAGGACATAAAAGAAACATGATTAGGTTAGACAAATACCGGGGTCAATATTCTTGCAGACCTGGGAATTTAATAAAACATTTCATATGATAAACACTTTGCTGAACAGTCAGCAATCAAGCCTCTGCATGCTAAAGAGTTGTTTTAGAGAGAACCCTACTGTTAACCCACCTATTCTTCACAAGTAATGGAATATCATGGAAATATTTTGGTCTGCTGTCTATTACTACCACAAAGAGGGATCCTAGGGTTACCTCGGAAATATGCTGTTAGTTTCCATGGGCATTTACTGTGCTTGGTGCCTCTGATGTTGTGAGGTTGTAAAGGCCAGAGTCATTCCAGCCATGCTCCATCATAAGATCTCATTTATTCCTAAAGCGTGCTCTGAAATAGGTGGAGGATGTTTTATGTTTTTCAAGTGTAAAATTAAAGAGGAGGGCATTCCAATTGGCAAACTGTGTGTGTCAACTGATACTGATGAATACGTAATAAATCCTGTACCACAGGGGAGGAAAACCTACGGAGCGCTCCTTTAAAAGACCAGGAAGGCCGCATGAAGCTAAAATCATGAATGCATCCACTATGATATGTATCATGATAGTTTTGAAGGTGACCATGCTAATTATGTTTAATCTCCTTCTTTGGCAGTGAAATCAACAAGAGCTTACTGGAACCTGAAAATAGCAAAAAATTGTCACTCATTGTGAGGTGCTTATCACAAACACTTGTTCATGTCATCCTCTAAAATTACTGTAGATACTGACTGTTAGCATTTGGTGGCCTATAACGACACCCACAATTATAGGCTTTAGATGAGGCATATGAACCTGCAACCATACTACTTCAATAGCACTTGACATGAGATCTTTGCTTAGCATTACAGGCCTCATGTTATTTAAATGAGGGAGTGTATACATCTATGGCACCCAAGCGGACTACTGAGCAAGCTATTGGATTTCCCCCAACTTCTCTTTCTGAGGCTTTGAAGAACCCACACACCCCTCTGACCTTTCCTTGACCTTCTGGATATGTACGGCTAAATGATGCATTCTGTGGCCTTGACACATGGGTGGGGTTCTGAAAGCAAAAACCTACATACGGTGCCTTCAGAAAGTATTCACACCCTTTTTTTTTTGTTGTTGTTGTGTTAAAGCCTAAATTGAAAATGTATTGAAATTCAATTTTGTGTCACTGGCCTACACGTAACACCTAGACTAGAAAACACCCCATAAACATACAAAACCCCTAGACCAGACAAAACACATAAATCCCCCATGTCACACCCTGACCTAACCAAAATAATAAAGAAAACAAAGATAACTAAGCCCAGGGCGTGACACTACTAAGATACAGGCGTCCTTGCTAACTCAGTTGCCGGAGAAGAAGGAAATCGCTCTTACAGAGTTTAATGGCTGTGATAGGAGAAAACTAAGGATGGATCAACAGCATTGTAGTTACTCCACAATACTAATCTTATTGACAGAGTGAAGAGAAGGAAGCCTGTACAGACAAAGTAATACTGAAAAAAATGTGGCAAATCATTTAACTTTTTGTTCTGAATACAAAGTGTTAGGTTTGTTGCAATTTCAATACAACACATTACTGAGCACCAATCGCCATGTTTTCAAGCATAGTGGTGGCTGCATCATGTTATGGGTATGCTTGTGATCGGGACTGGGAATTTTTCAGAATAAAAAATAAATGGAATGGAGCTAAGCACAGGCAAAATCCTAGAGGAAAACCTGTTTCATTGTGCTTTCCACCAGACACTGGAAGATGAATTCCCCTTTCAGCAGGCCAAAAACACAAGGCCAAATCTACACTGGAGTTGTTTACTGAGAAGAAATTGAATGTTCCCGAGTGGCCAAATTACAGTTTTGACTTAAATCTGCTTGAAAATCTATGGCAAAATAATAATAGGCACATGTTGTACAATTCAGGTGTGCCAAGACTTACCCAGAAAAACTCACAGCTGTAATCGCTGCCAAATGTGATTCTAACATGTATTGACTCAGGGGTGTGAATACTTATGTAAATGAGAGATTTCTGTTTTTCATTTTCAATACATTTGATCAAATTTCAAAAAACATGTTTTTGCTTTGTCATTATGGGGTATTGTGTGTAGATAGATGAGAGTAATGAATATATTTAAACTATTTTGAATGCAGGCTGTAACACAACTAAATGTGGAAGTAGTCGAGGGGTATCATTACTTTCTGAAGGGACTGTATGTAGTGCTGAGCGATTAACCGAAATGTCGGGTTATTTTCTGTTTTTAAGTAAGTAATTGACCAACTGTCGGTTCAATTATTTGAATTGTGCCGTTTCTCTAGAGAGATTTCTCCCTGGGACATATTGTCCAACTATAGAGAATGATAGAGGCCTCTAGTGGCCAAAATGCCATAATAGCATGGGCAGCGCCATTGAGGGCTTCCTCCATTTTAATGTAGTCAACTGAGTGGGACTTCCAACCTCATAGGCGGATCTCTCCTGATGTCCAACCGGGTCATCAGGAGGGATCAGGCAATCGTGAAGAAGAAAGTTGACTACTTCAAAATTAAGATCGCCTCAATGGCTCTGCCCGTGCTATCACAGATGCTATAATGGCACAGATACAAAGATGAGTCCTCTATTTATCTCTATGTGTCCAACATCATAATTCAGCACAGGCAATTTGGTAATTAACTACAATGGCCAGAGTCCATTGTGCCTACAGCTGCCTGTTCTCATTGGTTCTTGCCTGGCAAGCCTGTGGGCCGGCAGACAGACAGAGAGGAAGAGTAATAGAGGGATAGAGACTGGTTTCTTAAGTGTCTCTACCAGACAATACAACTGACTGGCAGTTGTTATTTAGAAGTCTTAAAAGTATACCTTATCTACTTTGAAGAACTACTGAAATTGTGATTTCGTCAGACAGCAGGCAGCTAGCCAGCTAGGCTATTCTACTAGCCTGAATGATGACTCTTTGGCTGGCTGGCTGGCTGATACTGCTTGAGCAGAGATGAGATGATGACAAGGAATAAAATAATAAGTCATTAAATAAACAACATGTAATATACACAACTTAAATATTGTATTAAAGTGATGTGAATAAAGGATGGTTTATTAATAAATTATATGCAGTTATGGACTGTCACTACCATCATTGGGGTCATATTAATGAAACGATAAAGTCATCATCATACACTCTTAGAAATAAAAGGGTCCCAAAAGGGTTCTTCGGCTGTCCACATAGGTAAACCCTTTTTGCTTCCAGATAGAACCTTTTTGGTTCCAGGTAGAACTCTTTTGGGTTCCAAAAGAGTTCTTCTTGGAACCAAAAGGGTTCTACCTGGAACCAAAAAGGGTTCTTCAAAGGGTTCTCATACAGACAACGAACCCTTTTACGTTCTAGATAGCACCTTTTTTAAAGATTGTACTAAAAACAAATATGTTTACACAACCAAAATATTTTTTAAAGTAAAGTAATGTGAATAAATTATGGTTAGAGACCAGAAATGGGCTGTCACAACCATCTATTGTTTTATTCTGTATTGTTACAACATTGAAACCACAAAATGCATGTATTGTTCCCGAAATTGAAAACCATGATTATTTTTCAAAAATCAAACCGAAACAGAACTCACCTAAAAAAAACCACTAAACACTCAGCACTGGGGATAAGGCTCTGAATATATACAGCAATACCTACACCTTGAGCATTCCTGTCTCTTCTGTAGATCTGTCACACCCTGATCTGTTTCACCTGTCTTTGTGCTTGTCTCCACTCCCCATCCAGGTGTCGCCCATATTCCCATTATCCCCTGTGTATTTATACCTGTGTTCTCTGTTTGAATGTTGCCAGTTTGTCTTGTCTTGTCAGGTCTTGTCAGCAGGCTTTCCCGACTTCCTTTTCCTCAAGTTATGTTTCCTAGTTTTCCCGGTTCTGACTATTCTGCCTGCCCTGACCTCGAGCCTGCGTGCCTTCTTGTACCTGCCTGACTCTGACCTGATCACGAACCCCTGCCTGTCCTTGACCTGCTCTTCGCCTGCCCCGTGTTTTCAATAAATAATCAGAGAACTGTAATATCCACCTTGTGTCTGCATCTGGGTCATATCCTGAGCCGTGATACTATGAACTGGCCATGACTGACCCAGCAGACTCAGATCAGCTCCACAATGCTGTCTCCCAGTAAGGAGCCACCATTGGGAGACACAAGGAGTTACTGCATTGCCTTATGGAGGGACTTCATACCCTGGCAGAAAGCCATGACCAGACGTTCCATACACTGCTGGAGCAATTCCGCGGATTGCCTACTAGGCAGCGGGCCACACCAGTAATCCCCCAAACTCTCAGCAACCCCGCCACCAGCAGCGTTTCTTCTCAGCCTTTCCCTGTGTCCCGAGAACCCCGCTTATCTCTTCCAGAGCGCTACACTGTAGATTCTGGAACCTGCTGGTCCTCTTTGTTTCCCAGTGCGCCCTCATCTTCGAGCTGCAGCCTTCTTCGTTCCCCTCAGACCGCTCGAAGATAATGTACCTCATAATGTTGATGTCTGGGAGGGCACTCGCCTGGGCTACGTAGGTGTGGGAGCAACATTCCGCCGTCTGCCTCAGTCTAGAAGAGTTTGTGGCATAAGTACGGAAGGTGTTTGATTGTCCATTGTTCGAGAGAGAGGCTGCTTTGGAGCCCAGGCAGGGCTAGATTGCCTCCACTGCTTACGCAGACTTAACTTATTGAGTGTAGGGGACAGGATTTTAGTTTTTGGCTAAAACACATACCCATTTGAAACTGCCTATTTCTCAGGCCCAGAAACTAGAATATGCATATAATTATCAGATTAGGATAGAAAACACTCTAAAGATTCCAAAACTGTAAAAATATTGTCTGTGAGTATAACAGAACTGATATTGCAGGCGGAAACCTGAGGAAAATCCAACTAGGATGTGCTGTTTTTCCTGAAAGCTCTCTGTTCCATTGGATGCCTTGCCTCCATTTAAAGGGATATCAACCAGATTGTTTCAGGCTTTTATTTTGAAAAATGAGCAAGAAAGATAACATCGCGTCAGTGGATAGCTGGGTGTTCGCAGAGTTTTGCTTGCGCAACAGAGTGGGGCAGCCATTGTCTCTCCCTTGATATATTATTGATTATATATTTTAAAAACAACCTGAGGATTGATTATAAAATACGTTTGACATGTTTCTGTGAACATCACAGATAGTATTTGGAATTTTCGTCTGCGATCTCGTGACCGCTCGAGCCTGTGGATTTTGGAACATAACACGCAAAACAAATGGAGGTATTTTGGATATTAAAATAATCTTTATGGAACAAATGGAACATTTATTGTGTAACTGGGAGTCTCGTGAGTGCAAACATCCGTAGATCATCAAAGGTAAGCGATGTAATCTATTGCTTTTCTAACTTTCTACTTGGCTGCTAGTGTTTGTAATATTTTGTCTACTGAGAGAGATGTTTTTACATAAACGCTTGTTATGCTTTCGCCGAAAAGCTTTATTGAAATCTGACACGCCAAGGTGGATTAACAACATGCTAAGATGTGTTTTGCTATATTGCACTTGTGATTTCATGAAAATTAAATATTTTTAATAATTTAATTAGAATTTGGCACCCTGCAATTTAGTGGGTGTTGATGAAAATGATCCCGCTAAAAGGATGGGTGCGTCAAGAAGTTAACACACAGAGCTGTCTATATTGTGGAGCTACGGGACATTTCTTAGCTACCTACTCATTAAAAACACAGGCTCATCAAGTAGGTACGAGAACGCTGGTGAGCCGTACAGGGAGTTTCCCATCCTCCATTGCTCGTACCCCTGCTCATTGACTCTGGGGCCGACGAGAGCTTTATGGACGCTACCCAGGTGTCGGAGCTGGGAATCCACACACAAGCCCTCTCCATTCCCATGGATGTCAGAGCGTTGGATGGGCGCTCTATTGGCAGAGTCACCCACACTTTGTTTCCCATTAACCTGAGACTGCGCCATCGACCACTACACCTCCTCGGGGTCCGGAGACCAAAGCGATGGAAGGGTAAATTGAGGACTCTCTCACTGCTGGGTTTATGCGTCCCTCTTTCTCCCCCACCGGCGCAGGGTTCTTTGTTGTGGAGAAGAAGTACAAGACCCTGTGTCCGTTTATCGACTACCGGGGTCTCATTACGCTTAAAAAACATTACCCGCTACCACTCATCTCCTCAGACCTTCGGAACGCCTACCATCTGGTTCGGATACGGGAAGGGGATGGGTGGAAAACTGCCTTTAACATGGCTAGCGGGTACTACAGGTACCTAGTGATGCTGTTAATAATTACCAACGCTTCTGCAGTGTTCCAGGCCAAGGTCAATGATGTGCTCCGAGATATGTTGAACCATTTTGTGTTTGTCTACCTCAACGACATCTATTCCTGGTCAGCTCAAGAGTACATCCTCCATGTCCGACAGGTCCTCCAGCATCTCCTGGAGAACCAGCTGTTCGTCTCCCTCCTAGGATACGTCATCGCTGCAGGGAGTGTTCAAATGGACCCTGACAAGGTGAGAGTGGATTGGCCTTAACCCACGTCCAGAGTGCAGCTGCAGCATTTCCTGGGGTTTGCCCATATCTACCGTCGTTTCATCCGGGGTTACAGCACCCTTGCTTCCCCCCTCTCTGCACTCACCTCTCCCAAGGTGCCGTTAATATTACTAGCCTGTTCAACCTCTCCTTCGTATCATCTGAGATCCCCAAAAATTGGAAAGCTGCCGCAGTCATCCCCCTCTTCAAAAGGGGAGACACTCTAGACCCAAACTGTTACAAACCTATATCTAACCTACCCTGCCTTTCTAAGGTCTTCGAATGCCAAGTTAACAAACAGATCACTGACCATTTCAAATCCCACACCTATGCAATCTGGTTTCCAAGCTGGGTCATGGGTGCACCTTAGCCATGCTCAAGGTCCTAAACGATATCATAACCGCCATCGATAAAAGACAATACTGTGCAGCCGTATTCATCGACCTGGCCAAGGCTTTCGACTCTGTCAATCACCACATTCTTATCGGCAGACTCAACAGCCTTGGTTTCTCAAATGACTGCCTCGCCTGGTTCACTAATTACTTTTCAGACAGAGTTCAGTGTGTCAAATCGTAATGCCTGTTGTCCGGACCTCTGGCAGTCTCTATGGGGATGCCACAGGGTTCAATTCTCGGGCCGACTCTTTTCTCTGTATACATCAATGATGTCACTCTTGCTGCTGGTGATTCTCTGATCCACCTCTACGCAGACGACACCATTCTGTATACTTCTGGCCCTTCTTTGGACACTGTGTTAACTAACCTCCAGACAAGCTTCAATGCCATACAACTCTCCTTCCGTGGCCTACAACTGCTCTTAAATGCAAGTAAAACTAAATGCATGCTCTTCAACCGATCGCTGCCCGCACCTGCCCACCCGTCCAGTATCACTACTCTGGACGGTTCTGACTTAGAATATGTGGACAACAACAAATACCTAGGCGTCTGGTTAGACTGTAAACTCTCCTTCCAGACTCACATTATTAAAATGTACAAAATCATATTACAAAATTAAATCTAGAATCGGCTTCCTATTTCACAACAAAGCATCCTTCACTCATGCTGCCAAACATAACCTCGTAAAACTGACTATCCTAGCGATCCTTGACTTCGGCTATGTCATTTACAAAATAGCCTCCAACACTCTACTCAGAAAATTGGGTGCAGTCTATCACAGTGCCATCCGTTTTGTCACCAAAGCCCCATATACTACCCACCACTGCGACCTGTATGCTTTCGTTGGCTGGCCCTCACTTCATATTCGTTGCCAAACCCACTGGCTCCAGGTCAGCTATAAGTCTTTGCTAGGTAAAGCCCCACCTTATCTCAGCTCACTGGTCACCATAGCAGCACCCACCCGTAGCACGTGCTGCAGCAGGTATATTTCACTGGTCACCCCCAAAGCCAATTCATGATTTGGCCGCCTTTCCCTTCAGTTCTCTGCTGCCAATGACTGGAACGAAATGCAAAAATCACTGAAGCTGGAGACTCATATCTCCCTCACTAACTTTAAGCATCAGCTGTCAGAGCAGCTCACAGATCATTGCAGCTAACCGGATGTTTGTCCTGGACTCTGCCTGTGCTCCTGTTTTGGAATGGGACATTCCTCATGACTCACCTGTCATCCTGGTTCCCGTTAGACCTTGGATTGCATCTGACAAAGTGTTTGGTGGCCCAACATGGTTCCGGATGTTCGTTGCTGCCTGTACTGTGTGTGCACAGAACAAGACTCAGCAGCAAGCTCTGGCTGGCCTCCTTCATCCACTTCCTGTCCCTCACCGCCCCTGGTCCCATGTATTCTTGGACTTCGTCACGGGCCTACCGCCGTCTGATGGCAACACCACCATCCTTACGGTAGTGGACTGGTTTTCCAAAGCTGCACATTTTCTTCCCATTCCTAAGTTGCCCTCAGCTAAGGAGACGGTTAGCCTGTCATGGTGCAGCATGTCTTCTAGAACCATGGACTGCCGGTCCACATGGTCTCCATTTGCGGTCCCCATTTCTCGTCCTGGTTCTGGAAGGTGTTCTGCACCCTTATTGGGTCGTCGGCCAGCCTGTGCTCTGGTTTTCATCCCCAGTCCATTCAGGTACTGGAGACGACTCTTTGTTGTCCCGTCTCCACTAATCCCACCACCTGTAGCCAGCAACTTGTGTGGGTGGAATATGCTCGCAACACCCTTCCCCTTTCTGCTACGGGCCTCTCGCTTTTTGAGTGTTCCCCAGGTTATCAAACCCCGCTCCTGTACCTGTCTGACTCTTACCTGATCACGAACCCATGCCTGTCCTCGACCTGCCCTTTACCTGCCCCGTGTTTTCAATAAATAATCTGAGAACTGTACTATCCACCTCCTGTGTTTGCATCTTGGTCATATCCTGAGCGATGATAAAATCCTTGTATTGCTACCGCTGTATCATCAAAGGAGATTATCTAAGTGAGTCTCATAAATGGCTAAGATATTAATGTTATCTGATGTTAGCAAGTTATTGATTTCATGAACCTTATTTCTAAGGCTTCATTAATATGGGCTATTTTCAGCCCTTTCCAGGGTAGCTTGTGGAAAACAGCAAACAAAGCAAGATTTTTTTCAGCAGTCCATTAATCAGTTGGTGTGTGTGTGCTCTGGGGTTGAAGCTACAGCATTTGGGAGCGAGGCTGGACAATTAGCCTACCATAGCGGATGTAAGTAATGTCCCCACCAGTTATTTGTCTCTTCTGGCGCACAGCTTTAATATAGTCTTTGTTGAGGAAGATGTACGTTCCTCTCAAGTTCTTGCCTCTTTCCAGAACAGCTACCTTGTCCTTGAACCTCAAGAACTTGATCACTATCGACCTGGGCCTGTCACCGGGCCGGAAGAGGGGTTTCCAGTCCTGTCGGCGCTCTTCACCTGTCTTCATATGACCTAACAAGACATTTGCCAGGCCGTCCACAGTCGCTCATGCATCAAAATGCCGTTGCAAAACAAGGAGTCCATCAGTGGTGGCAGCGCATCCACAATTCATAACCAACACCAGCAGGTTGGAAAATGCCTATGTGGCACTTTATTTTCCAAATGATAAAATCCAGTGCTGCTGCTCATCATGATCCGACTGGATGGTTCAGAGAGGAGGATTTGGGATGAAGCAATTATTAAATATGAATGGCTGCTGTATTTGGAACCAACATGGTGGTGGCCCATAAATCTTTCATGTGACATGTAATGGAAAAGTGCCGACACGGGAAACCTAAAATTACCTTCTGAGAAACGCCTGAGGAAGTGGATGGTAATGACAAAAAAGTTATTGACAAGGCTTCATGTTTGAGGACAGTTGGAACCCCCAATGTCTATTTATCTAGACATAAAAAGTCTCAGAGTTTAACACATAAAAAATACCTTGTAACCATATTGTTGACATCTACCCTTAAGTTGAGTCATGAGAAATGAGCCCCATGAAAGCATAGTGTTACATCACAAACAACAACCAAGTTAGTAGATTCACAGTGGATACTAATGACAAAAAGTTGAAGGACAGGCTTAAGGTGTGAGGATAATTGGAACTCAGAATGTACATTTTCTTCACTTAGAGTTGAACAAAAGAAAAGCAACTTGTAACATTGTAAACCTTGGCTGTCTGAGCCCCACAGGTGCAATGCCTCAAACAAAACCTCTAACAATGTATTATCATTGGTGATAAGAACCAAGTCTATTATGTTACTCAAGGTGATAAGCTCACAAAACAATGTTTTACTTTTGAGGCAGCTCTGCTAAACACCAACATAGTTAACGTGCCTTGGATTATTGGCCCATACTCTCTTCGACTTCTCCACAGTAACTGTTCACCAAACAGTTGATTATATTGTAAATTATGAATATATTCCTGTTTTGCAGGCAATCTGTTAGCATGTCAGCATGTACTGCAGTAGAGTTAGCCTCCTCTACAAATAAAAATGTATTCCGCACGTACACATTTTACAGCAGATAAAATGTGCAGCAAAATGCGTGTGCTCCCTCAACATTGCAGTACAGTAATCAAGAATCAATATCAATAATAAGAATCAAGTAAAATAATCCAATAAGTAATTGAAGAGATAGTATGCCTGATGTGTACACAATAGGATATGCAGAATAGATCATGTACAAGAGGACATACATAATAGATATTGAGCAACAGGATATACAGAATAGATCATGAACAACAGGATATATAGAAGAGATCATGAACAATAGGTTATAGAGAATAGATAATAAACAATAGGATATACAGAATAGATCATGAATGTGCTATTTCAAGTATGACTGTATTTACAGATCTAATGTGGGTAGTGTCTTGGTCATACCTTAAATAAATATGATATACTGGTGTGTGCGTGTTTGTGTGCGTGTGCGTGTGCGTGTGCGTGTGTGTGTGTGTGTGTGTGTGTGTGTGTGTGTGTGTGTGTGTGTGTGTGTGTGTGTGTGTGTCCAAATAGTCTCTAATGTGCAGGTCTGTTTATGGAGACAACCAGGTTAGATGTTCAGCAGTTTGATTGCCTGGTGGTAGAAGGTCTCAGAGCCTGTTGGTTTGAGACCCAATGCTCCGATAGCGCTCACCAGATGGTTACAGAGTGAACAGTCCGTGGCTCGGTGACTGGAGACCTTGACGACCTTCCAGGCCTTCCTCAAACACTGTCTGGAGTAGATGTCTTGGAGGGCAGGGAGCTCGCCCCCAGTGGGGGCTGTCCGCACCACCCTCGGTAGAGCTTTGCGAAGGAGGGCGGTGCTGTTTCCATACCAGGCGGCAATTCAGCCCTTTAAGATGCTCTTGAGGGTTCAGTTGTATAACTTATTGAGGATCTTATGGCCCATTCCAAATTTCTTCAGTTGCCTGAGGTTGAAAAGGCGCTGTTGAACCTTCATTACTACAGTGTTGGTGTGATTGGTCCATGTTAGGTCCTCTGAGATATGCACACCGAGGAACTTGAAGCTTATGACCCTCTCCTCTGCATACCAGTTAGCTCCTTGGATTTTTCTGACGTTGAGAAAGAGGCTGTTTTCCTGGCACCACTCTGCTAGGGCTCTAACCTCCTCCGGGTAGGCATGCCTGTCACCGTCAATGATCAGGCCCACCACCACTGTGTCGTCGGCAAATTGTATGATGTTGTTGGAGTCCACGACTGGACACTCGTGGGTTTACAGGGATTAGAGGGGGCCGCTGAGCACACACCCCTAAGGGCAGAAGTTCCTCTGTAGGGTTCGTCTTCATTCAAACTTTTCTGTGTGGCTGTTAAATGAACTACAGGTGTAGCACACAAAAACACCAGTCAACAACACCTCTGGGGAAAGTGAAAAAACATAATTCTAGTGGCCAACAGCGAAACCTATTTTAACTCTAGAATAGCCTGCACCTCTCCATTCGTCTCACAACTGCTCGCCAAGAAGCGGAACGCCTCAGTGGCCTTTCACCTCACAGACAGAAAATAAAGGAATTCCTTCTTTAAAAAGGCTAGAACAAGAAGAAACAAGACACTTGAATAATCAAGTCATGTCTCATTGGAAAAGTGCAAAACACTCACTCTGCAAAAAGTAATATTCTAGTGGAAAAGGTCAGAACTGTCATTACCAGTAGAGCATGGGCCCGGGACACATAGTTACCTTTTTAATAGGATTTTACTCTGTAACTGTCAGAACTTGTTAAGCCTTTACACTCATGGGAATTGGCCTATATGGATAGGGCTAAATTCAAATGTTTCTTACAGAAGAAATATGAAAAGCATTTGCATAACCATGTTAGCAATTGAAAGGGAACAGTTTGGAGTTAATGGGAAAATTATTAGACCAAAGGTGAGTACACAACAGTTCACCTGACACAACACTGAATCCAAACATTACACTGTTGATTTTATGTACATTTTACATTTACTGTAGTCTTCACAGCATTTCTTGATAACAAAATCTGAAAATACTCTGTAACATTCAGTAAACCGACGGGGGAAAAATTACCGCCACCCAAACTAATTCCCGTGGCTACGCATAAGGGTACGAGTGTAAACGGTTAATCAAGTTAACAGAGGTGAAACAGACATGCTGTTTGGTGGTATTACTTGAATACTGTCTACACATCTATCAGCAGCAATACAGTCTACACATCTATCAGCAGCAATACAGTCTACACATCTATCAGCAGCAATACAGTCTACACATCTATCAGCAGCAATACTGTCTGCACATCTATCAGCAGCAATACTGTCTACACATCTATCAGCAGCAATACTGTCTACACATCTATCAGCAGCAATAATGTCTACACATCTATCAGCAGCAATACAGTCTACACATCTATCAGCAGCAATACTGTCTACACATCTATCAGCAGCAATACTGTCTACACATCTATCAGCAGCAATACTGTCTGCATATCTATCCGCAGCAATATTGTCTACACATCTATCAGCAGCAATACTGTCTACACATCTATCAGCAGTAATACTGTCTACACATCTATCAGCAGCAATACAGTCTACACATCTATCAGCAGCAATACTGTCTACACATCTATCAGCAGCAATACTGTCTACACATCTATCAGCAGCAATACTGTCTGCACATCTATCAGCAGCAATACAGTCTACACATCTATCAGCAGCAATACTGTCTGCACATCTATCAGCAGCAATACTGTCTGCACATCTATCAGCAGCAATACAGTCTACACATCTATCAGCAGCATTACTGTCTGCACATCTACAGTATCAGCACCAATACTGTCTACACATCTATCAGCAGCAATACTGTCTGCACATCTATCAGCAGCAATACTGTCTACACATCTATCAGCAGCAATACTGTCTGCATATCTACAGTATAAGTACCAATACTGTCTACACATCTATCAGCAGCAATACTGTCTGCACATCTACAGTATCAGCAGCAATACTGTCTGCATATCTACAGTATAAGTACCAATACTGTCTGCACATCTATCAGCAGCAATACTGTCTGCACATCTATCAGCAGCAATACAGTCTACACATCTATCAGCAGCATTACTGTCTGCACATCTACAGTATCAGCACCAATACTGTCTACACATCTATCAGCAGCAATACTGTCTACACATCTATCAGCAGCAATACTGTCTACACATCTATCAGCAGCAATACTGTCTGCACATCTACAGTATCAGCACCAATACTGTCTACACATCTATCAGCAGCAATACAGTCTACACATCTATCAGCAGCAATACTGTCTGCACATCTACAGTATCAGCAGCAATACTGTCTGCACATCTATCAGCTGCAAAACTGTCTGCACATCTATCAGCAGCAATACAGTCTACACATCTATCAGCAGCAATACTGTATGCACATCTATCAGCAGCAATATAGTCTACACATCTATCAGCAGCAATACTGTCTGCACATCTACAGTATCAGCACCAATACTGTCTACACATCTATCAGCAGCAATACAGTCTACACATCTATCAGCAGCAATACTGTCTGCACATCTATCAGCAGCAATACTGTCTACACATCTATCAGCAGCAATACTGTCTGCATATCTACAGTATCAGCACCAATACTGTCTACACATCTATCAGCAGCAATACTGTCTGCACATCTACAGTATCAGCACCAATACTGTCTACACATCTATCAGCAGCAATACTGTATACACATCTATGAGCACCAATACTGTCTGCACATCTTTTATCAGAAATACTGTCTACACATCTATCAGCAGCAATACTGTCTACAAATCTATCAGAAGCAATACTGTCTACAAATCTATCTGAAGCAATACTGTCTACAAATCTATCTGAAGCAATACTGTCTACACATCTATCCGCAGCAATATTGTCTACACATCTATCAGCAGCAATACTGTCTACACATCTATCAGCAGCAATACTGTCTACACATCTATCAGCAGCAATACTGTCTGCACATCTATCAGCAGCAATACAGTCTACACATCTATCAGCAGCATTACTGTCTGCACATCTACAGTATCAGCACCAATACTGTCTACACATCTATCAGCAGCAATACTGTCTGCACATCTATCAGCAGCAATACTGTCTACACATCTATCAGCAGCAATACTGTCTGCACATCTACAGTATCAGCACCAATACTGTCTACACATCTATCAGCAGCAATACTGTCTGCACATCTACAGTATCAGCACCAATACTGTCTACACATCTATCAGCAGCAATACTGTCTGCATATCTACAGTATAAGTACCAATACTGTCTACACATCTATCAGCAGCAATACTGTCTGCACATCTACAGTATCAGCACCAATACTGTCTACACATCTATCAGCAGCAATACTGTCTGCACATCTACAGTATCAGCACCAATACTGTCTACACATCTATCAGCAGCAATACTGTATACACATCTATGAGCACCAATACTGTCTGCACATCTTTTAGCAGAAATACTGTCTACACATCTATCAGCAGCAATACTGTCTACAAATCTATCAGAAGCAATACTGTCTACAAATCTATCTGAAGCAATACTGTCTACACATCTATCCGCAGCGATACTGTCTACACATCTATCAGCAGCAATACTGTCTACACATCTATCAGCAGCAATACTGTCTACACATCTATCCGCAGCAATACTGTCTACACATCTATCAGCAGCAATACTGTCTACACATCGATCAGCAGTAATACTGTCTACACATCTATCCGCAGCAATACTGTCTACACATCTATCAGCAGCAATACTGTCTACACATCTATCCGCAGCAATACTGTCTACACATCTATCAGCAGCAATACTGTCTACACATCTATCCGCAGCAATACTGTCTACACATCTATCCGCAGCAATACTGTCTACACATCTATCCGCAGCAATAGTTGAGGAAAGCTGTTGATTCTGACTTTTAACAAAATACACATTTATTGACCTCCACTAGATCCAGAGTCCAGCTTGCAAAATGCACAAACACTTACGCTCGCAACCACCCACCCACAAAACCAGATGCTTGCTCTCACAAAATCACACACTTGAACGCACACACACTAGCATGTGCACAGATAGGGCTCAACCTGTGCAGAGCACATGCCACTTTGCCCGTTCAGTCTCTAAAGTGCCCTTTTCATTGGTGGTATAATTTCACCAAATGTTTTTAGTCATTGTGGTTCTGAACTAACTAAATTCTCGGGGGAGAAGAGCCTTGGTCGGGGTGGTAAACAAGAACCTGATGGTCACTCTAATAGAGCTCCAAAGTTTCTGTGGGGATGGGAGAACTTTCCAGAAGGACAACCATCTCTGTAGCACTCAACCAATCAGGCCTTCATAGTAGAGTAGCCAGACGGAAGCCATTACTCAGTAAAAGGCACATGACAGCCTGCTTGGAGTTTGCCAAAAGGCACCTAAAGGACTCTCAGACCATGAGAAACAAGATTCTCTGGTCTGATAAAATCAAGACTAAACTCTTTGGCCTGAATGCCAAGTGTTACATCTGGATGAAACCTGGCACCATCCCTACAGTGAAGCATGGTGGCAGCATCATGCTGTGGGGATGTTTTTCAGCAGCATGGACTAGGAGACTAGTCACATTCGTGGGAAAGATGAACAGAGCAAAGTACAGAGATCCTTGATGAAAACCTGCTCCAGAGCTCTCAGGACCTCAGACTGGGGTCAAGGTTCACCTTCCAACAGGACAACGACTCTCTAAGCCAACAACCAAGACAACACAGAAGTGGCTTTGGGACAAGTCTCTGAATGTCCTTGAGTGGCCCAGCCAGAGCCTGGACTTGAACACGATCGAACATCTCTGGAGAGACCTGAATGCACAGCACGCTCCCCATCCAACCTGACAGAGCTTGAGAGGATCTGCAGAGAAGAATGGGAGAAACTCCCCAAATACAGGTGTGCCAAATTTGTAGTGTCATACCCAAGAAGACTCTAATCGCTTCCAAAGGTGCTTCAACAACGTAGTGAGTAAAGGGCCTGAATACTTATGTAAATGTGATATTTCAATTTTTTTTGTTTTTTTAAATATTGCAAAAAAAATCTACAAACCTGTTTTTGCTTTGTGATTATGGGGTTTTGTGTGTAGATTGATGAGGAAACTGTTTTAATCCAGTTTAGAATAAGGCTATATAACGTAACAAAATGTGGAAAAAGTCAAGGGGTCTAAACACTTTCCGAATGCACTGTATATCCCTAGCTAATATTGGCTGCTAAAATGAATGACTTTCAGCTCCAAAGGCAGCTGTAAAACAGTTTATTTCTGTAGCCTATCTTGTGTTTTGAAAAAGCATCACGATTTATGGCTGTAATTACATGCTACATTTGCTCAGCAATTGTGTGTGCATGTTCACGACCCCTCCTTTTTGGGGATCACGGGTCAAAAAGTTAGAAAACATTGATAGTTTAATTGATAGTGGCAACAAATAGAGTTGGGTGGATATTGTCATGATAGGCCACAGTATTTCTGACAATCTTCTATTTTGACTGGAATTGTGTCGATCATTGTTAATAAGTGCCGCATTTATTCCCATTCAAAATAGTCTTGCAAAATAATTTACTCATCAGATTGTCCTACTTTCCCCTCTTCCTGTAGTAATTGCTCAACGAGCAGCAATTGTGGGAATTGTGGGAATTGTGACAGCAATTATGGGAATTATTTTTTTGGGGGGGGTGCCCTTTTTTTTGCTTGAGCACTTCAGTTCTGACCATCGTTCTTGTGTGTTTTTCTTGTTTTAGTGTTGGTCAGGACGTGAGCTGGGTGGGCATTCTATGTTGTGTGTCTGGTTTGTCTATTTCTATGTTTGGCCTGATATGTTTCTCAATCAGAGGCAGGTGTTAGTCATTGTCTCTGATTGGGAACCATATTTAGGTAGCCTGTTTTGTGTTGGGTTTTGTGGGTGATTGTTCCTGTCTTTGTGTCACCAGATAGGACTGTTTTGGTTTTTTCACGTTTCTTGTTTTTTTTTTTTTTTTTTTTTAACATTTCTTGTTTTGTAAATTGTTGTATTTTCATCTTTATTAAAGATGCACAAAAATAACCACGCTGCATTTTGGTCCGCCTCTCTTTCACCAGAAGAAAACCGTTACAAGCACATGCCCCCCAAAAGGTCTGTGCATGGCCCTGCACACACACTTACACCCTTACAAACACACTAGTGCTGAGCAATTAACTGACATGTATGCTATTTCTAACAACAAATTGACCTACATCGGTTCAATCAATTGAATTCATTTTTTTTTTTTTAGCTCAATGTACAGTTTCTCTAGAGATAAATCAGATCAAGCCCGAACTGTGCGATGTAATAGGGAGTTATAGTTTCCAACAGGCCAATGTTCTACATAATTTAGTGCAGAAAACGTGGTAATCAACTACAATAATGATAATCCATTGCACGCTGGTTTGTGTGGACACGGAGAGAGCAGTTGCTTTGTGAGGTATCTGTATCTGAAAATGCCTTTTTCGCTTATTGTACCAACAACTGAATTTTGCTAAAATCCCTCAGGAGTAAATGTCAGTTGGCTTTTCATGGCCGAGCATTCAGAGGTCGAGACAGCAGGTGCGGTATAGAGAGAGTCAAAAACAGCAGGTCTGGGACAAGGTAGCACGTCCAGTGAACAGGTCATAGTTCTATAGAAACAGGCATTAGCACGACCAGGTGGACTGGGGACAGCTAGGAGTCATCAGGCCAGGTAGTCCTGAGACATGGCCCTAGGGCTCAGGTCCTCCGGGATGGAGAGAGGGATTTTAGCAGTCATGTGCATCTTACCAGTAAGCCTAAGGTCTCATGAGTCATAAGTAACCCCTGTGGATAGACGAAGTCCTAGTAGACTACCCCTGGTTAAGAAACACTGATCTAAGTGATTGATAGTTGGTATTCAGCAGTCATAAAAGTATGCCTTATTTACCATGAAGAACTACTACAATTTGATTTTGTCAGACAGCATTCACAGCAGCTCTATAGAGATGAGATGATGACTTGGAATGAAATAATAAAGTCATCAAATAAAACAATAATAAAACAATTAATAAAGTAAAGTCGTGTGAATAAATGATGGTTAATAAGAGATCAGCCGTAATGGCAGTGACTATCATCATTGGACTTTTATTAATTGTTTGATTCTATGTTGTTACAGCATTCAACACACATAATGCATAGTGCATTTAATGTACAAAAAAAAGATCACCGAAATCGAAAACCGTTGTAATAATCAAACAAATCCCGAACCTACCTCAAAAAGTATTAATCGCTCAGCAATAGCACACACACACACACCATGCCTTAATCCAGGAAGCTTGCCGTCTAGCAGATCTGAATAAATACCCAGTTATATCATGTTGTACTTTGTTTATAGCTCATTTCAAACACTGGGTAGATATATTTTCAGAGGCAATGGAGGGGAAGGAAAAAATCAATAGGCAGAATAATGATGCGAGTCCCGTCTGTACTACCTTTTCTCCTTTAAATTCAGAATCATCAGTCAAACCAGCGTTTTCCAAACCAGGGGTCGCGACCCCATGTGGGGTTGCCTGATTTGAAAATGGGGGTTGTGTGAGAAACTCTCTAGATGCAGTTGCAATAAACAGACCGGTTTCAGTTTTCCTCCTACAAATGTGTCTCTATCTTTTTAACAGTTTAAGATACAAAGTATTATGACCCCCATCACTGAACGATAAGACTCTCAGGAACATGTATGTGTCTTCTGTTTCATTCTACAATGCCCACAGGCGACGCAGGACTGATTAGAACAGAGTGGACAAGACCAGGCACTAACTCAGACTGGGGGAAAGAAGATCATACAAAATTGTTGCCTGATGATCTTCTGAACTTCCCAATACCTTCCTGACGCATTTCAGTCACTTCAACCCATACTTTCTTCAGATTTAAATACTGATTTGTAATAGACGGTCATAGCCCACATTAAAAAAGATAACATTGTTCATTCATTACAAGTAAAAACATTTTTTTTCTATCAATGGCCAATGTTCACTTTTTTAATTGTGAGTATGACAGTCTATTACAAATCAGTCTGACAGTACTTTTGACAGTATTTCAATCTGAAGGAAGTATGGGTTGAGTTTTGAGGTCCAAAGTCTTTGTCTTCCCTTAAAACATTTTTGTTGTCGTCGTCAAATATGCAGTTTAACATGCGATTTCCACATGTTAAACTGCACATTTGACGTGTGTGTGTGCGTGCGTGCGTGCGTGCGTGCGTGCGTGCGTGCGTGCGTGTGTGTGAGTAAGAAGGAGAGGGAGTGCGATGAGGAGAAGAGAGAAGCCAAGAAGCTGCTCAGTGTGCGTTTCAAAGCCTCCTCAATGTAGCAAAACAGCAACAGAAAATAAACACCATTTTAGCTAATGAGGTGTTTAGCGGTCCATGGGCTTTCCTCCCTGCATAATGATGGGGGGAATGAGGAAATGTATTTACACAGAGGGAAGATAAAAGGATTTGTAAGGGTATGTAAGTACAGAAGAGGAGCGAAAAAGGCGATCAATAATTAATTTACTTTCAGCCAGTCAAGGGCAATTAAAATGCCCCCCCTCCACCCACCACCCACTAATCTCACTGACCATTGTCCCAAACAGGGATTACAGCATTTAAGGATCGATACTAAGACACACACACAAAAAAAACACAAATACTGTAGAGCTGGATTACAATTGTTTTGATACCATTACAAATGTATAACACACACTGTTGTTGGATTTCTGTTTACCTTGAGTATGTAACTGGAAACAACACCTAGGTACATAGAATGTGCTCACTAACTGTTTATAGCCTATATGCTGTATATTGTACATCACCACACACACACAGGGGCTATGTTACCTTTCTAAAACATTTGAAATATTTAGTGCACAGTAGTAGGCTAGAATAAAAGGCAAAACACAATGCAATTCTTTAAACTGATTTTTTTCCCATTAAACATCATGTTCAGCTTTCATGGCATCGTGTAGGCTAGGGCCATACATTTACACCAATGGGAACATAAGCTATCCTAGTGATCTCTAGACTTCTCCCATATGTTCCAACTTCCAACACATAATCTAAATACATTGACCTACTATGTGCTGGACATGAAACACCACCACTATCTAGACTAGATATCTGACCGCGTCTGTTGAAGATCAGGGGGATGTACAGAAAGCATTTTCACCGCCTCATCCCAGGCATGACCTGATATAAATGTAACGTGGGGGATATACACGTAAAATATCTATTCCTATTGCCATACTATACCATATTTTGTACATGTGAGGTCTTCGGGACTAATCTAAATACATAGGTTCTTTACATCAGGGAGTGGAGCACTGGAATGATCAGGTCAGAAATATATGTTTTATTTACAATCTTAATTACTCAAGCAACTCAGTGAAAGCTTCTCATAGACACCATCTTCGGGCTGTATCCCCGCCTGGTACGGCAAAGGCACCGCCCGTAACCGCAGGGCTATCCAGAGGGTGATACGGTCTGCCCAATGTGATGCGGTCTGCCCAAACTACCTGTCCTCCAGGACTCTTACAGCACCTAATGTTACAGGAAGGATAAACAGATCATCAAGGACAACAACCACCCAAGCCACTGCCTGTTCACCCCGCTATCATCCAGAAGGCGAGGTCAGTACAGGTGCATCAAAGCTGGGACAGAGAGACTGAAAAACAGCTTCTATCACAAGGCCATCAGACTGTTAAATAGCCATCACTAGCACATTAGAGGCTGCTACCTATATGCATAGACTTGAAATTACTTGCCACCTTAACAAATAAAACACAAGTCACTTTAATAATATTTTCATTACTCATCTCATGTGTATATACTGTGTTCTATTATATTCTGCTGTGTCTTAGTCTATACCGCTCTGACATTGATCGTCCATTTATATATTCTTAATTCCATTCCTTTACTCTGATTTTTGTCTACTGTGTATATGTTGTGAAATTGTTAGATATTTGTTAGATTTAGTTGGAGCTGTTACGTACGTCGTTAGAAGGAGACCAAGGCGCTGCGTGGTAAGCGTACATCTTTCTGTATTAAGACGAACACCAACAAAACAACAAATGAATACACAAACGTAACGTACTGCAGGCTACCTAATAACTGTGCAAAAACAAGATCCCACAAACTAGGGTGGAAAACAGGCTGCCTAAGTATGATTCCCAATCAGAGACAACGATTGACAGCTGCCTCTGATCGAAAACAATAACCGGCCAACAAAGAAATAGAAAACTAGAATGCCCACCCAAATCACACCCTGACCTAACCAAATAGAGAAATAAAAAGGCTCTCTAAAGTCAGGGTGTGACAGGTGCTAGAAACACAAGCATTTCACTACACCCGCCATAACATTTGCTGAACACGTGACCAATAAAATGTGATTTGATTTGATTTGACATAGGCATTCAATCGTCAATCAATTTATTATGTTTCTGGCCAACACACAAATTACATACCTAGGGAGGCGTGCCATGGGAGAAGGGGAACTTGTACCAGAGGTCACGGTCGCCACACCCGTCCTCCCAAGGCACGCCATCCTGCACATAGTAAGGGGATCCGCTGAATGACACAAACAAGATGGCTTAATTAACAATCATGCCCATAATTAACCATCACGCCCTTAATTAACAATCACATATGCCTGGCACTAGCAGACTAACAAGGGTGCGGTCACATTAGGGCAACGGTTCTACCCAGTTACATAAATATGAAGCACCTTCAAACATCACCAGTGTAAAAGTGGGTCAGAAAATTCTGACTGTGGGATGGGACTCAAAGATGGATGATAGGGGAGGCTTTGGGGAATATATCTCACGCCCGGGGATAGTTGGCTTTCAGCCTTCCACACCATGGTACCAGGCAGTTACTGTCTGCAGACACTGATGGAGGCTCAATTAACTAAGTAACTGCATGCCCCTGACATCTGATCTGGGCTAGTTAATGCACACATCTGTACAGTTATAGATGGAGAGGAAGAGAGGGAGGTGGGAGGGAGAGAGAAACAGAGAAAGAGAAACTGACAGAGAGAGAAAAGAGAGAGAACAGAGGACAGAAGAGAGAGAACAGAGGAGAGAAGAACGGGAAACCAACCAAGAGAGAGAGAAACAGGCAGAGAATAGATAGAGAAGCAGAGAGTGAGAAAAACAGACAGAGAGAAAGAGAGAAAAACATAGAAAGAATAGATAGAGAGAAACAGGGAGAGAGAGAGAGAGACGCTGAGAAGAGAGTGGGAGAAACAGAGAGAGAAGCAGAGAGAGAGAGAAACAGAGAAACAGAGAGAGAGAAAAAACTGAGAGAAACAGAGCAAAAAACACAGAGCTATGAACTCTCTGTCTAGGGATTTGGGGCAATATAAACTCTCCACCACTCCTTGAACGGAAATGCATTAGTTATTTGTTTCTTTGGAGGTCAAACACTTTTTAAACTTTAAGAGCTTGTCTCTGTGTGTATATAGGCCTGTGTGTGCGTGTGTGCATGCGTGCGTGCGCAATTAGCATAAACCCAAGCCTATAATTTTAGAAACTGCCTTATTTTCTGCCAAGCCCATCCATTACATGTAAATGTAGGTCCCAGAACCAGACGTCTCAGTTACAAGATTAACAAGTAGATGTGCGTTTGTCATCCCACAATGAGAGTGAAACAGGCTGAGATCATTACAGCTGTGAGAAGCTATGAGAAACGGTGAGAAACTGCCAGCTATGTCTTGGACAACAGTAAGTCTAGTGACCCTCTGGGCCACTTCAATCCAGTCTACCGAGACAAGCCAAAGCATAGTGGGACTGAACATCTCACTCTCGAACAGCAAGGCAGGTCCCCTTACATGGGAGCCAGAAGGGGACTTAGGCACACCTCTTGAGGACAGCTAGACTATAACTACTTGGAGCCTCTTATGTTGAGCATGCCTGGATAGTGTGTTAAGTGCATGGGGTTAGAACTCATCTGTGTTCAATCGACACATAGAATTTTAAAAAAATTGCTTGGAGAGCAGTGCAATGCTTGACTCTCTCTCTGTCCCCCTTGGTACGCGGTACACAAGTTGCCCTAGCAGGAAGTTGATAGTTGCCTAAGGCAATGGGGGGAAATTGAAAAGTGGGACTGAAAAAATAAAATGCACTCCAGCTGCTATTTACAGATATCTCTTTCCCAGGTGCGTCAGTGGAAATGGAGACAGTCTGTGATTGGAATCCTAATTTACTTTTTTCAAAGCAAGTCTTCACAATGGAAAGTCATACAAGCTGGAAGAGTACACAGATGGAGTTAGCCGTTGATATAGCAACAGACGCTAACAGCTCATCAAATCCCATTGTGACGCCAGTGTGGACATATTTTGGCAAGTGGACACTATTTGGCACTACAGGCCCATACTGCCTCCATGTGGATGACGGAAATAACATGGGAAAGTATTATACAGTATTATATATATATATATATATATATATATATATATATATATACAGTGCCTTCTCCCTCATGGGAGAAGGTAAGCTGCCTTGGCAAAGACAGACTACACTGGCCCGCTTACTCTGACTTCTACTCATTTATAGCAGGTTTCAACCATTGATGTTGGCTTGTTTATGCTATGTATTGGCCATTGAGAGGCTTTTAAGCCAGTGGTCGGCCATATTGGCACTACCCAATAGGGGCAGTCCTCCATAAGAATGAATGGAATTGTACAGTATTTCAATCAAATGCTTCAAGGACAAAATTAAATGTATTTAAGTATTTTTGTTGTAGTGGGGGACAGTAACATTAGCAATCTCAAAAAACTAATATCTAAGGAAATTGAATTTAAAAGTATTTATTAAGGTGTCTAATAGAATAAATGTGTGGATGTGGGTACGCAGACCCACAAGCCACTGCCACTGCTTGTGGGTCTGCGTACCCTCATGATGAGTTGCCAGATAGTTCAGTCCATTTAAAGCATAATTTAAAAAATAATAAATCTGTCTTTTTAAGCTAGAGATATCTATTTTTTTGCATGGGGTACATCTCAATCTACCGCGTTTGTCAGACCAGGAGATATCTTGAAAATCGGTCTTCTCACGAAAACGTCTGGTATTACCTCTCTATGGAAAGAACACAACGGTGTCAAATAATTGTTTTATATATTTTGTTTTATACCTAGAGGGGTGCTAAATGAAATACAACTCTTGGGGAACATGTCCATTGGTGCTACGTGTTATTTTTGTCACTGTTTTCAGACTGGGAAGGACACATTTTGCAGAAAGTTGTTCTGTATGCTAGTTTGCAACATTGCAGAGAATTGAAGAAAACCTGGAGGCAAAACCTTGGGGGGAAAAAAGTCATTGTTGTCAGAAGTGCGCTATATACACAAAATCGACATACCGGTCCAATGTTGCACCTACGATACTAATCTGCTGAGCACTAATGGAGCTCCGCTCAATCAAGGCATTTGATAGGTTTGACATGTAATGTAATGCCCTTAGAATCTAGGGGGATACAATATACATTTATTTATTAAAAGACAGGTGCTGCTGATAATACTACCATCGTTATCGAGGCAGAGGACATCAAATCAAATCAAATTTTATTTGTCACAATCACATGGTTAGCAGATGTTAATGCGAGTGTAGCGAAATGCTTGTGCTTCTAGTTCCGACAATGCGGTAATAACCAACAAGTAATCTAACTAACAATGCCAAAACTACTGTCTTATACACAGTGTAAGGGGATAAAGAATATGTACATAATGATATATGAATGAGTGATGGTACAGAGCAGCATAGGCAGGATACAGTAGATGGTATCGAGTACAGTATATACATGAGGTGAGTATGTAAACAAAGTGGCATAGTTAAAGTGGCTAGTGATACATGTATTACATAAGGATGCAGTCGATGATATAGAGTACAGTATATACGTATGCATATGAGATGGATAATGTAGGGTAAGTAACATTATATAAGGTAGCATTGTTTAAAGTGGCTAGTGATATATTTACATCATTTCCCATCAATTCCCATTATTAAAGTGGCTGGAGTTGAATCAGTGTCAATGTCAGTGTGTTGGCAGCAGCCACTCAATGTTAGTGGTGGCTGTTTAACAGTCTGATGGCCTTGAGATAGAAGCTGTTTTTCAGTCTCTCGGTCCAAGCTTTGATGCACCTGTACTGACCTCGCCTTCTGGATGATAGCGGGGTGAACAGGCAGTGGCTCGGGTGGTTGATGTCCTTGATGATCTTTATGGCCTTCCTGTAACATCGGGTGGTGTAGGTGTCCTAGAGGGCAGGTAGTTTGCCCCCGGTGATGCGTTGTGCAGACCTCACTACCCTCTGGAAAGCCTTACGGTTGTGGGCGGAGCAGTTGCCGTACCAGGCGGTGATACAGCCCGCCAGGATGCTCTCGATTGTGCATCTGTAGAAGTTTGTGAGTGCTTTTGGTGACAAACCGAATTTCTTCAGCCTCCTCTTCACGATGCTGTCTGTGTGAGTGGACCAATTCAGTTTGTCTGTGATGTGTATGCCGAGGAACTTAAAACTTGCTACCCTCTCCACTACTGTTCCATCGATGTGGATAGGGGGGTGTTCCCTCTGCTGTTTCCTGAAGTCCACAATCATCTCCTTAGTTTTGTTGACGTTGAGTGTGAGGTTATTTTCCTGACACCACACTCTGAGGGCCCTCACCTCCTCCCTGTAGGCTGTCTCGTCGTTGTTGGTAATCAAGCCTACCACTGTTGTGTCGTCCGCAAACTTGATGATTGAGTTGGAGGCGTGCCTGGCCACGCAGTCGTGGGTGAACAGGGAGTACAGGAGAGGGCTCAGAACGCACCCTTGTGGGGCCCCAGTGTTGAGGATCAGCGGGGTGGAGATGTTGTTGCCTACCCTCACCACCTGGGGGCGGCCCGTCAGGAAGTCCAGTACCCAGTTGCACAGGGCGGGGTCGAGACCCAGGGTCTCGAGCTTGATGACGAGCTTGGAGGGTACTATGGTGTTGAATGCCGAGCTGTAGTCGATGAACAGCATTCTCACATAGGTATTCCTCTTGTCCAGATGGGTTAGGGCAGTGTGCAGTGTGGTTGAGATTGCATCGTCTGTGGACCTATTTGGGCGGTTAGCAAATTGGAGTGGGTCTAGGGTGTCGGGTAGGGTGGAGGTGATATGGTCCTTGACTAGTCTCTCAAAGCACTTCATGATGACGGAAGTGAGTGCTACGGGGCGGTAGTCGTTTAGCTCAGTTACCTTAGCTTTCTTGGGAACAGGAACAATGGTGGCCCTCTTGAAGCATGTGGGAACAGCAGACTGGTATAGGGATTGATTGAATATGTCCGTAAACACACCGGCCAGCTGGTCTGCGCATGCTCTGAGGGCGCGGCTGGGGATGCCGTCTGGGCCTGCAGCCTTGCGAGGGTTAACACGTTTAAATGTCTTACTCACCTCGGCTGCAGTGAAGGAGAGTCCGCATGTTTTCGTTGCAGGCCGTGTCAGTGGCACTGTATTGTCCTCATAGCGGGCAAAAAAGTTATTTAGTCTGCCTGGGAGCAGGACATCCTGGTCCGTGACTGGGCTTCTTGTAGTCTGTGATTGACTGTAGACCCTGCCACATGCCTCTTGTGTCTGAGCCGTTGAATTGAGATTCTACTTTGTCTCTGTACTGACGCTTAGCTTGTTTGATAGCCTTGCGGAGGGAATAGCTGCACTGTTTGTATTCGGTCATGTTACCAGTCACCTTGCCCTGATTAAAAGCAGTGGTTCGCGCTTTCAGTTTCACGCGAATGCTGCCATCAATCCACGGTTTCTGGTTAGGGAATGTTTTAATCGTTGCTATGGGAACGACATCTTCAACGCACGTTCTAATGAACTCGCACACCGAATCAGCGTATTGGTCAATATTGTTATCTGACGCAATACGAAACATGTCCCAGTCCACGTGATGGAAGCAGTCTTGGAGTGTGGAGTCAGCTTGGTCGGACCAGCGTTGGACAGACCTCAGCGTGGGAGCCTCTTGTTTTAGTTTCTGTCTGTAGGCAGGGATCAACAAAATGGAGTTGTGGTCAGCTTTTCCGAAAGGAGGGCGGGGCAGGGCCTTATATGCGTCGCGGAAGTTAGAGTAACAATGATCCAAGGTTTTTCCAGCCCTGGTTGCGCAATCGATATGCTGATAAAATTTAGGGAGTCTTGTTTTCAGATTAGCTTTGTTAAAATCCCCAGCTACAATGAATGCAGCCTCCGGATAAATGGATTCCAGTTTGCAAAGAGTCAAATAAAGTTAGTTCAGAGCCATCGATGTGTCTGCTTGGGGGGGGGGGGATATATACGGCTGTGATTATAATCGAAGAGAATTCTCTTGGTAGATAATGCGGTCTACATTTGATTGTGAGGAATTCTAAATCAGGTGAACAGAAGGATTTGAGTTCCTGTATGTTTCTTTCATCACACCATGTCTCGTTAGCCATAAGGCATACGCCCCCGCCCCTCTTCTTACCAGAAAGATGTTTGTTTCTGTCGGCGCGATGCATGGAGAAACCCGCTGGCTGCACCGCCTCGGATAGCGTCTCTCCAGTGAGCCATGTTTCCGTGAAGCAAAGAACGTTACAGTCTCTGATGTCCCTCTGTGTAGCCAATGGGTTTGATGCTGTCTGGCCAAAAGGAGTATGGTGTGTTATACTCTTTTTTGGCCAGACAGCATCAGATACAGTGGGGCAAAAAAGTATTTAGTCAGCCACCAATTGTGCAAGTTCTCCCACTTAAAAAGATGAGAGAGGCCTGTAATTTGCATCATAGGTACACTTCAACTATGACAGACAAAATTAGAAAAATGTATTTATTTACAAATTATGGTGGAAAATAAGTATTTGGTCACCTACCAACAAGCAAGATTTCTGGCTCTCACAGACCTGTAACTTCTTCTTTAAGAGGCTCTTCTGTCCTCCACTCGTTACCTGTATTATTATCAGTATAAAAGACACCTGTCCACAACCTCAAACAGTCACACTCCAAACTCCACTATGGCCAAGACCAAAGAGCGGTCAAAGGACACCAGAAACAAAATTGTAGACCTGCACCAGGCTAGGAAGACTGAATCTACAATAGGTAAGCAGCTTGGTTTGAAGAAATCAACTGTGGGAGCAATTATTAGGAAATGGAAGACATATAAGACCACTGATAATCTCCCTCGATCTGGGGCTCCACGCAAGATCTCACCCCGTGGGGTCAAAATGATCAGTGAGCAAATCAGTGAGAACGGTGAGCAAAAATCCCAGAACCACACGGGGGGACCTAGTGAATGACCTGCAGAGAGCTGGGACCAAAGTAACAAAGCCTACCATCAGCAAGGGCATTGAAGATGAAACGTGGCTGGGTCTTTCAGCATGACAATGATCCCAAACACACCGCCCGGGCAACGAAGGAGTGGCTTCGTAAGAAGCATTTCAAGGTCCTGGAGTGGCCTAGCCAGTCTCCAGATCTCAACCCCATAGAAAATCTTTGGAGGGAGTTGAAAGTCCGTGTTGCCCAGCAACAGCCCCAAAACATCACTGCTCTAGAGGAGATCTGTATGGAGGAATGGGCCAAAATACCAGCAACAGTGTGTGAAAACCTTGTGAAGACTTACAGAAAACATTTGACCTCTGTCATTGCCAACAAAGGGTATATAACAAAGTATTGAGATAAACTTTTGTTATTGACCAAATACTTATTTTCCACCATAATTTGCAAATAAATTCATTAAAAATCCTACAATGTGATTTTCTGGATTTTTTTTCCTCATTTTGTTTGTCATAGTTGAAGTGTACCTATGATGAAAATTACAGTTCTCTCTCATCTTTTTAAGTGGGAGAACTTGCACAATTGGTGGCTGACTAAATACTTTTTTGCCCCACTGAACATGGGACACATACAGTAAGACAGAGGGGCGCTGTTTCGCGGTGTGTGTGTGTGTGTGTGGGGGGGGGGGCTCAGATCTTGTCATCCTGAAGTCTGCGGCCGGTGTGCTCACATTGAGACCTGTCTAGACCCCTCCCTGTCCTGTGCTTTCCAGATGTGTTGTGGCCGGCCTGTACAAGTTGCATGTCGCATCGTAGTACCCCAGTAGTACCACCCCACTACACAAGATACAACAAACATTTCTGGCATGTCAGAAAAATAATTGGGACCTAAGATGCGGATTGGGACAATGCAAGACCCATAATCGCACATCTTTCACCCGCTCACATTATGCGACCTACGACGTCTTGGTCGGAGTTTACGTCCGACGTTAGGATTTAAGTTGGCTGTACACTACACGATTTTGGCTCCGATTTAGCCGTCCCAGACAGTTTGGGATATTGGAGACAATATCCCCATGTCTTTGCCTACATCACCAACAGTCGTTTTATGTGAGAGGGTCAGAGCATTTGAGCAGTCCCAGATGTCCCAATATTTTCAAATATGTTTGATTTTATCAGCACAAAATCTGCAGTACTCCTGTAGTGTGAGATGTGCAGTGACAAGATTTGAGAACGATGGTCAGCAACAGTCAATGAGAGCTCGCCAGAGAAAAGCCAGTGAGTTGATGACGTTGTTTCGCATCACGCAGAATGTGAAGACCAGGGATGGGCAACTTTAATGGTCTGGGCCACAAAAAACCTCAACTCATAATGAGGGGCCGCAGTGGCTTGCGGGTCTGCATACCCACATCCATACCACACCCCAAACCCCCTGCTCCCCTACTTGGTGAGCAATAGAAATGTGCGATCCCCCCCTTGACAGCAGAGACATCCTTTTTTTCATGCAATTCTACTCATTTTGACATGGGGTGGAGAGAAGATTTAGTAGTTTTATAACTGATTTCATGTAATTCTACTCGGCAGAGAGGGAAATTAGTAGTTTTAAAGCTAATTTCCTGCAATTATACACATTGTTTATATGATATCTGAGTGAAAGTGACTAACAAAATCAATGGGGAACCCCCCAGTCGGTAATTTGACAATGATTAGGCCTACAACAAGTTTTGATAGCTGGCCGCTAGACTAATTTACCAATCTCCTAAAAACGTTTTAGCTAACATGGGCTAATTGAGTGACTGTCAGTGGCTGACAAGATAAAAACTACTGATGCACAACCACTATTTCAAAATTGCACCCTGTGTATTCTACTGCTCTAACTCGCAACAGTAAGTTGAGACCTCGACTGCGTCCGCAGGCCGCCATTTGCCCACGCCTGGTGTACTCTCAAACTATGACTACGCGTTTGTACTTGCCTTTACCCAAAGCGTCGAAACGTTACAGCTATGAAGTTCACAAGCAATGTTATTCAATTCAAAATGTTGGCTAGATATTTCAAGTCTGTATGCCAAGTGTGAATGTCTGACAGAGGAGCATCACTGTTTTCACGAGTCAGCGAGATATGGAGAATCCTCACAATCAATCAAGAATCTTATAGTGTGTGACATCCTGTCTGTGCCAGATTGTTAAGTGCACACATCACTACGTTGGCAAGACAAAAAACTACAGGAAAGACGGTTGTTTAATGCGAGATGCTCAGCGATGTTAGGACTTTGAAAGTCGTGTCGTGTCCACCCGGCATTACATGCAAGCCCAGAAATGTGTGATGGATCTCAAATCACAGTTTAAAAAAGTGTAATGCATGGCCACACAACATTCAGATCTAAGCCTGCGTTTACACAGGTAGCCAAAGTCAGATTTTTTCCACTAATTGGTATTTTGACAGATATTTTTCAGAACTGATCTGATTGGTCAAAAGATAAATGAGTGAAACAAATATCATAATTGGGCAGCATGTGGATAACATTTCAAAGATTCTGAATGTTTCATAGTCTATATTTTATACACTATTGGCTAATCTGCAAACAAAAAGGAAAACTTAAACTAGCTGGATGACTTCGGGTGGTTACAGTTAAACGTACATAAAAGGTTGCCCTCTATAGCTTTATTAAACAAGTTCACACGGATTAACACCATAGTCGCTCTTCTGGTCTGTTCTCAATTGGTCAGATATCAGAAATGATTAAAGACATGTTTTGTGGAAGGAAATGGCTTGTCATTAATTATAGGTGTTCATCAGGGCTACCAAGAAATCTCAGGTATTGCAGTACATCCACACATCAGAAAGGAGCAGCAGATTTTTATTTGGTAAATGAAAACTTAAGCGAAAGAGTAAATTTTGTGTGCACTACATCATCACGCATGGACTTTTATCCACAGCAAGTCTGTTTTGTAGAAACAACCACTGGTGGGAAAATCCACATTTTCCTTTTGCGGATTTTAGAATACTTGCATGAAAATGAGAATGAACAACGCACTCTGAAACTTCAGTATAAATTCAGCCAGACAGTAGTTTTGAAAGTGGTGCTGAGGAGCTAAAAGTGGTCCCTGTTTTTTGTGTAGTATGTCAAATTGTGCACCAAGTCATCCATATCTTATATTACACCCTGCAAAAAAAAATATATATTTGGGTGATTTGTTACGATTCGAATTCAAATGACATGTTAAACATTTTTTTTGTGCTTAAGATCCTGGAGTGCATCATTAAGAGGTTTATCTTGATGTGCTCTTTTGAATGGCTCATGGAAAATAAATCAAATACCTTTATCACCTTTTTTAGGCATACAATTGCACTGTGAATGAGTCTGGTGGGACTTGATACAGATGAAGAAAGCTTCTCTGAAACAGTAGTTTTGAACAAGACTACGGGCATCAACATCCATTTAAACAGAATGATCTCTCAATTTCCAGCTTCAAGACAACATACATGTATTTACAGTCATGTTTTTTTGTACCGTGTTCATAGGAGCAGGACAAGGTGCCAAAGCAAGGCATTCAGTTACACCTTATACACCTCCAATGAATACAAGTACAGTTTAACATACACTTTATTAAAGCATCTTGATGCGCTTAGAAAATGTTTTTAAAAAACAATACAGGTTTACATGAAGAATACAATATTGTGAGAGAAATAAAAAAATAACACTAAATAGATCTGCAATACCAAAAGTTGTGAACATTTTACTGAAAGCAAAACTATAGTATCGGTCAACTTTCACCACTTTAAGGCTAAACCAATTGAAAATAATGAACTGAGATTCAATGGAGGAAACTACAGCACTTCTTTAGATCTGGTAAAACAAACTACATTTGGCAAAAAGATAACCCTGGCTGCGCTTTTTTGGGATGAAAAAGGAGCTTAGGTGGTGGGCTTGGAAAGGGGGCGTGGTCAGTGCTGCTGAATTTAGTAAACATTTTAGGCCCCCAATATGGATGTTTTTTGGTTTACATTTTTGCAGTTTTAAAGTTAATTTCTTCCAATTCTAAACATTTTGCTATGGACCCGAGAGAACATTTAGCAGTTAAAGAACAAACTACAATTCTATGCATTTTGCCATGGCTAATACGGTCTTATTCTGCTCAAACTTAAATACTGATAAATTGTTTTGGGAATTTTAAATTCCCCTGACTGTTCAGTGTTTATTTTGATAATTGTTAGTTCTCAAAGATTATATTATATTGCGACTTATGTTTATATTCCGACAATGTAGATCTCTCTCTACATTTTACACATACACTACCAGTCTAAAGTTTGGACACACCTACTCATTCCAGGGGTTCTGTATTTCTACTATTTTCTACATTGTAGAATAATAGTGAAGACATCAAAACTATGAAATAACATATGGAATCATGTAATAACCCAAAAAATATCATTTACATTTGAGATTCTTCAAAGTAGCCACCCTTTGCCTTGATGACAGCTTTGCACACTCATGGCATTCTCTCAACCAGCTTCATGATGTAGTTACCTGGAATGCATTTCAATTAACTGGTGTGCTTTGTTAAAGTTCATTTGTAGAATTTATTTCCTCCTTAATGCATTTGAGCCAATCAGTTGTGTTGTGTCAAGGGTGGTATACAGACGATAGGGCTATTTGGTAAAAGACCAAGTCCATATTATGGCAAGAAAAGCTCAAATAAGCAAAGAGAAATGACAGTCCATCATTACTTTAAGACGGTCAGTCAATCCGGAAAATATCAAGAACTTTGAAAGTGTCTTTAAGTGCAGTCGCAAAAACCATCAAGCACTATGATTAAACTGGCTCTCATGAGGACCGCCACAGGAAAGGAAGACCCAGAGTTACCTCTGCTGCAGAGGATAAGTTCCTTAGCTAACAGCCTCAGAAATTGCTGCCCAAATAAATGCTTCACAGAGTTCAAGTAACAGACACATCTCAACATCAACTGTTCAGAGGAGACTGTGTGAATCAGGCCTTCGCCAAACAGAAGAACAGACTTGCTTGGGCCAAGAAACACAAGCAATGGACATTAGACCGGTGGAAATCTGTCCTTTTGTCTGATGAGTCCAAATTTGAGATTTTTTTATCCAACCGCTGTGTCTTTGTGAGACAAAGTGTAGGTGAACAGATTTTCTTTGCCTGTGTGGTTCCCACCGTGAAGCATGGACGAGGTGGTGTGACAGTGCTTTGCTGGTGACAGTCAGTGATTTATTAAGAATTCAAGGCACACTTAACCAGCAGGGCTACGACAACATTCTGCAGCAATACGCCATCCTATCTGGTTTGCGCTTAGTGGGACTATCATTTGTTTTTCAACAAGACAATGACCCAACACACCTCCAGGCTGTGTAAGGGCTATTTGACCAAGGAGAGTGATGGAGTGCTGAATCAGATGATCTGGCTTCCACAATCACCTGACCTCAACCCAATTGAGATGGTTTGGAATGAGTTGGGAATTTTTATCATTCTCCTGACAGTTCAGCAATTATTTTGATGACTGATAGATTATATTAAATAAATAAAAAACACATTTTATATTTTCTACATCCTTATTTGTTTTTTGCTGTTTAAGTTTACACTGAAAGCAATTTTACATTCAGAAAATGCATTATAGTGCTCAGCATTTGTGGGAACTCCTTCAAGACTGCATTCCAGATGAAAAAAAGCATGAAGCTGGTTGAGAGAATGCCAAGAGTATGCAAAGCTGTCATCAAGGCTACTTTGAAGAATCTTAAATATAAAATATATTTTGATTTGTTTAACACTTTTTTGGTTACTACATGATTCCGTATGTGTTATTTTATAGTTGATATCTACACTATTATTTTACAATGTAGAAAATAGTAAAAATATAGAAAAACCCTTGAATGAGTAGGTGTCCAAACTTTTGACAGGTACTAATATATATATATTTTTTATATATTTTTTTTTACAGTTTGGAATTAGGAGTCCCGAAAACACAGACAAATCCCTGGCAGCTACGAGTGTGATGCTGTTAAACATAAAATATATCAACAAAAAGCCTCCTAGTATATCCTCAGTAATAAAACGGAAATGGCGCATTAAAAAAAGGAACATGGATAACTTTTTGGGGGGTATTTCAATTCTCATGGTTATTCCCACCCTTCATCGAAGGTATAGGTTTGTTTCAAGGCAAATATGAGGGGAAAATTTTGAGGGCAAAGGGCAAATTTTGTCGTGAAATCATATTGCAATTCATTGAATAAAGGCAATCGTCTGTGTTGAAGCTTTGGTTTCAATTGGGTAGCAGATTAAACTTCGCAACAGCATTTCAACAAACGCCATGGAAACGGAAAGGAAAAACAACCAAAAAAAACAACTCCTTAGACAACAAACTTGTTCTTGGTGGTGGAACCACTCTTGGTGGCAGTGTCAGCGTGTGATTGATATCCGATGATCACCTTGTGTGGCACGCCTAACCTCTCCTTCCACCCTTGTCTAGAGGAGGGAAAATACAGTCTAGTAAAAATATCTGGATATGGATAAAAACAAGAGATGGTCAACATCTTTCAGGGCTAACTAAATGGTATAGCGACGCCGGCTCACCCTATGTGTGTAATAGCATCCTTGTTTTCGTAGTCTGTTGTCCAAATCGCAAGTTTGTCTCCTTTCGTTCGGATGTTAACTACTGCCCCGCATACATCATCACTGTGGTCATCGAAGGCTTCGCCCACTAGGCACAGGAGCTGAAATGCACATGGACAGCCAGATGTTTTAATACTTTAATGACAGCTAGACATAATCAACTTTGAGACATATATTGCATGTCCAAGTAATGCACTTGTAGATGTGTACTTCTGGGAAAAAGGCTGTGTGAATATATATTGTGTGTGTGTGTGTGTGTGTGTGTATGTCTGTGTGAGTGAGAGACAGGCCACTAGATAGCAGAGTTATGTCCCACACACTTAACATGAGATAGATACACCAACTTGTACAGAGTAGGGTTACATACAAATAGTTAATACATCTTTGTGTAGTTATGCCCTTTGTGCGTGTAATCAGACCTGTAGGGATGGGGTACTAACCGTTTCCAGCCAGAAGCGGTCGAGGTCGGCCCTGCGCTGCTGTTTGGAAAGTGTGATGAGCCACCTGCCACCACGCTTGTTCCTCTCGTCCTCCCACATGGGCTCGATACCATCCTGCAGCACAAAAACAGACCAGGCTCAGGGGTTAAAGGGCAAAGTTCAATTCATTACTTTTTTTTTGCCTTTAAAGGTCAGGGGTTGCTTGTCTGCAAAGATGAGCCCCGACATTTGCTTGTTTTGTTTGCAGAACTTGATACTACATGATAGATGAGCTTTGGATTAAACTTGTTTTCAGATAAAGGGATTAAGCCAAGAACAACTCGGTTCGTTTGGTTGTTACTTAAGAGGAATAGATGAAACCTAAAACTGGAAATCTAGTTCGACATAAGGAATGGAAATTAAAGCTGACTGACGTGAAAAGCAGCCAACCAATACTAGTATAAGATCATGACATTGAATTATGACTGATAGAGGCTGTTTAACAGTCAGAGGAGTGGTCTATTTAGGGCAGACTGACCTCCTTGGGTGGGGTCATAACCCTTGCAGTGAAAGCTAAAGCCACAGGCTGAAACGAGACCTTGGGAGATGTGACAACTCCCTGTCACAGTGTAGCCCTCTGCCTAAAAGGCACTGTGCAAGTCAATAACTCAACTGAATTTGTGAATTAACATAATTGTTTTATGGACAATTTCATCGGTTGCTGCTACTGGCCACAACCTCAACAAAAATGTGCTGTTATGGATGTAGAAATGGGTATGGATGAAAAAGGAGCATGTGTGAGATTACAGATAGGGAAAAATCATCCTTACCTTGAAAAGTGAGTAGTCACAGCCGGAGATCAAGTTACTTGATAGTTGGATGTGATTATACAGACTGGGAAAACAGGAGGACAGGCACAGTAGTGACGCAGTAAGACACTCAGAGTCTGAATATATGTAAGATGTTGCAGGTGACTTTCTACAATAAAATACTTACGCCCAGAAGTCTTCCACTGTGTCAAACTTGGAGATGAGACGGAGGTTTGCTTGCCAGGTTTTCGTTTTGTCATTCTTAAAGAACCACAGAGCCCATCTGCATAGCAAACAAAATTCGACGATTTTGTGTCAACACTATAGATGGATTGGCTGACGTCACAAAAATAATGTGTGAGCATCAATGTGGCCGGAGGCCATGATTGGTTATGATTCTGAACGGTCAGATATCTAACAACAGGTGTTTAGACTGATTTCCTGGCAATGCTAATATGGCAAGAATTCACTAGCTAGCTAACCAACAACAATGTATTTGAAAGATAAGAGCTTATTGTGCAAATGTATTTATATTTTCAATGAACATTTGCAGACTAAATATAGTTTACATGTCAACATTCTAAGCCAACCCTCAGTTTTGCCCCACAGTTGCAAATGCGTCAGTTTTGTTGCTTAACAACCAACCTGTCTATAGCCTATAAGCGTATATTGACAATGCATCAGGCAAAACACACTCCACGTCAACCTTGACAGTTTTCAGTTTACTATGTACGTTTCTTACACATTGTGTAGCGATTGAGGGGGAAGATGTTGGTCCTGTGTGGCTGGTAGAGCATGGAGCTTGCAATGCCAAAGGTTGTGGGTTTGATTCCCGCTGGGGCCACCCATATGTAAAATGCATTCACTCATGTCTGTTAAATGGCATATAATAAGATGAGCAGTACTTGAACCTGCAACCTTGTGGTAACGGGGCAAGTGATCTGTGGATAATGGTGCAGATAAGCGCCACAGTACACTTTTAGGGATATACAGTGCTTCCTGTAATATTTTAACCCATGCCTGACAAGACTGGTATAAACTATAGTCAGGCATTAACACTAGTGGATACTGATATCCCAATGGATATAGTTAGTTGTGTATTTTCATGTGGAACTAGCTAGGTTAAGCAGCTATAGTACTTACCTATTTTGTAGTGGATGTTTGATGTAATCTTCAGGATTTACAATTTCTTGACCAGTTTCACTTTTTTTCGCCTCGGAATTAGGGGGATTCAAACTTGATTCCTGGAGAGATGGGGAAGAGATCTCAAAAAGCGACCTAGCATTTGAGATAAACCTTTTAAATTGTTACTCCCAACTGGTGCAACTTATCCCTGGAACGCACCAAGAAGGTCAACTCGCTAGCCACCTTTCTTGAAGGGGCGGTGGCGATCATGCCTGTTAGTAGTACTGTTAACGGTTGACACTGCTGGGCATGGATCTTTTTAACCTTCAATACTTATGAAGGTATAGTGACTAACATTGAGACGTCTTGTAACTTGCTATATCCCCAACTCCAGCATGCACAATCGATTAGCTAGCGACAGCTCGTGGTTCACTTAGGAGCCCTCGAAGAGTCGAACATTCCAACAATCATTCTCACATTTGCGGTGGTCGTGCACTCGCAGCAACACCCACCATACATTTGCATCACTAGCTAATATATCACGTTATATATTTGAGTATAACTGTAACCGAAAACTGCCCATTATCTTACAAAATGTAGAGTTAATGCAATCCCTCACCGACTCAGCTGTCGCCATCTTCTGATTATCGGATTCACAATTCTGTAATGTGAAACATAAAAGCGGATTGGATTGCGTTTTCCAACATGACAACCAAGTATGGTAAACCTAACTGCGCATGCTCAGATGTGAGCTCTTCCAACTTCAAATTTGCTTGGAGCACTTGGAAAGTACAGTAATTAAGTCTATGACCACTATTTATTTTGTTTATCGTTTTATTTTTACACTAGTTTAAGGCATTTACCCACCTATTTTATTACCACTTCATCAGTACACAATGCAGACATTTTATTTAGTCTCCATTAATCAGTGCATGCATTTTCATATGCTTTGATACCAGGGTGACTCAGTGACAATCTTACTGCATCAGTCAATATCAAAACATGCCAATACTCTGCTCAAAATAGTGCCTAAGTTGTTTTGCTCCATCATATTTACCTGTTAAGTCTCTTTCAATGATGCATCCATGATCATTCAAATCAATGTCGCATAAGTAAACCATTTGGTTGTGGAGCTCTGGATGATTGCCAGACTTCAATAGGATTAAATGGTTGAGCTTTAGTCTGGAAAGTCCTTTGTCCAATTTCTGAGTCATCCAGAAAAATATATTTTTTCAAAGTTATAGCCGGTACCTATGGCACATTTCATTTCAAAAACTGTAAAGAAAACACAAGAGAGGACTATTGCTTTTTTTGAAATGTTTTATTGATCCTAATTGACATGGACAGAGCTACATATGTATGCAACTGGACTGGAGAGCTAATTCTGAAAGTTGAATGACATTAAGTGCACAGGGTTAAGTGCTACAGTGTATGAAAGGTGATTGTTTTATAAAGGCCTGAAGGTGAATGTGATGCTCAACATGGCAGGGAGGCACTTCAGAACTTCAAGACGGTACGGATACTGTAAAGGACACATTAAAATACGGTGATTAGCATACAGATTTAAAAGCCTTTAATATACTTTGTGTTGGAAGTATATATTTTTATAAACTAACATCACACTGATGTAATATGATGCAACACCTGATCTATTTACCTCTTTCCAGCATGCATGAGGTCAAAGCCCTCATTGATCTGGTCAAAGGGCAAGGTGTGGGTTACAAACTCATCCACCTTCAGCTTCTTGTTCATGTAGTCAGTCACTAGTTTGGGGACGCTATCCACACTCTTCCAGCCTGGGACAAAGGAACAGGAAAACATAATGGAGGAATCTATGCATTACCTTACTGCATTATCATACTTCCATAAAAAAAAGTCTCATAACTACATATTTATCCAAAACATAGGTGACTTTACAGAGTAAAATACATTTACGTCAAAAAAGGCAAGGTTCCTTATGAAAATCATCCATGACATTAACCTCCAAATGCTGTGCCCCTCCACACACGGCCGGTAACCAGCTGGAACGGACGTGTGGAGATCTCCTGCCCTGCGCCGGCCACCCCGATGATGATGCTCTCGCCCCAGCCTTTGTGGCACGCCTCCAGAGCTGCCCTCTGAAACAACCAATTGACCATCATCAGAAGATTGGATTCCCTAAATACTCATCTGCTTAGCAAAGTGACATGTATTTTGGGGTTGTGGTCCAAGCCTGAAGTATCCCCTACAGTGACCTCTGGTGGTGAAGAGTATAACACCTTCCATAGTGTTGGAGAGTGTCTTTATTTTGTTAGACAACCATAAGAACTGAGGACAATGTACATAACAATAGACAGACACAATACAACAATGCCATGGTGTAGCCTAATACAAAAAGAAATGAGGACAAATTATTGTTAGCTTACATTCCATGGCATATGGAACATTTTGCCCTATAATTACACAGTATATTTGCTTTAATTAACATTGTTCAATAGAACTCTAGTCAACTTAGTCAAATAAATATGCCTAAAGAGTTAACCAACACTCCCACTTTCTTTGATGCTGTTGAATTTTCTGATTTCTAATAGTAAATTGTACATTCATGGATGAATCGGTGTCTTAACAAATTGTTTAAAAAAGGTTGGTTGTTTTGGATATTCATATTTTACCTAGCAGAAAATATGGTGTTGTTAATTGAATACCTATGGACATTGAGGTCACCAAAGATGATAAGCTGAGGGTTAATATGTTGCTTGATGGAGTGATGGGAAAGCCAGCCTTGAACCTGTAGCAGGGACGGCACACAGTTATGTTGTGATTTTCCATCTTCATCTTAACCTTCCATGTGGGGGGTATAGCAGACACCAACTCAGCATACATGACTTGTTTAAATATCCCCATAGGTTCGACACAATGTTCCAAAATCAAGCAACGTTCCATCCTTGTCCACAATGTCATTTAGAAAATAAATGTGTTTTTCAATAAAAGGTTGCCAACAAAGTGGTTGTCCATCAATTTCAATATTTGTGTTGTACCAAATAAGTTGCTGAAGAATTTCCTCAGGGTTTTCACGTAGATAGAATTGTAACTGTAACCATGCTTTTATTGCCTCCTGGAGGAATGGAGATGCACTGCTAAAAATACTGTTGTTTTGGTAGAGAAATCTTTAAGAAAAGGTAGGAGGTTGTGTGTGAAAATCAGAATGTCGCATTTAGTTAATTTAGCTGAAATCCAGTTTGGATTGGAATATAGTTTCTGTATCCAGGACACCCTCAAGGTCACATCCAGGGCTTTTAAATTAGTCAGTTTTAGCCCACCCTTTTGAAATCAGTAATATATTTTATAAAAATATTCTCAGTTTTATTGTTCCATACAAATATAAAATATTTTCTGTTCATATCGTTTGAAAAAAGTATTCTCTGGTGAAGGAAGAGACATAAGATAATTGAATTGAGAGATAGCAAAATAATTTATTAATGTGACATTATTCACTTTATTAAATGGACAGTCTTACCATAATAGCCACGTTGCCGATGCATTCAAAGGAGTAGTCCACCCCCCCGTCGGTCATCTCCACCAGCACCTCCTGGATGGGCTTGCTGTGGTCCTTGGGGTTCACCAACTCGGTGGCCCCAAACTCTTTGCCCTTGTCAAACTTGTCTGGGTTTATGTCCACGCCGATTATCCTGGTCGCCCCGGCAACCTTGCAGCCCATGATGACGGCAAGGCCGATGGCGCCCAGGCCGAAAATGGCACAAGTGGAGCCAGGCTCAACCTGGAGGTAGGTTGGGAACGCAAGAGTTACAGAATGGCTTTTGTCAGTAAAACAATGTCATACAATTTTAGTGTCTGATGTGTGTTATTATGATCATTGCCTATTCATTTGCTTTCCTAAATTTGAAACCAGTGGACATATTAACTAAGTATTTGCATGAGTGGAAAGTTAATTTACAGAGGATAGAAAACAAAGTGATACAACCAAATGACACAAAGCTGTAACTCATGGCTTGTGCTTTCCACTTCTAGACTAGGTACTTTGTTTTGCAGCCTGGCGTCTCCCACCAACCTTGGCAGTGTTGAGGGCAGCTCCGTAGCCCGTGGAGATGCCGCAGCCCAGCAAGCACACCTTGTCCAGGGGAGCCTTCTCATCCACCTTGGCCACCGATATGTCGGCCACCACTGTGTACTCAGAGAAGGTGCTGGTCCCCATGAAGTGGAACAGCTGCTTGCCCTTGCAGGTGAACCGCGAGGTGTTGTCAGGCATCAGACCCCGGCCTTGGGTCATTCTGGAGAGGGGGCGAATGATTATCAGTAACAGCCAGTTGCAATAGTATAATGCACACGGTGCAATTTCGAAATTGGGTAGTACATCATCTGTTGATCTTGTCATGTTAGTCATTGCATAGCTTAGAGGGCTAATTATAACTTGTCCGAAATGTCCAGATCAACTGGCCCATGTCAGCTAACCTTGTTTTATTTAGTTTTTTTAGCCCACAGATATTGTAGCAATTGTCACCCAAATATCACATGAATACACATTAGACGTGGAAAAAAAAGAACTTTGCGCCCCCATGACAAAACACGTAGAATTGCAGGAAACAAGCTTTAAACCTGCAAAATTCTCTCCACCAATAGGGGGGTAAACTGTTTCTGTCATGGGCTTGTGCCCATAGAAATAGACGTGGTGTGTGCGCACGCGCGCAGGATGTTCCCCAATGCTGAATGGGGGCCCCCCCGAGTGAAACATTTTTGTCAACTATTTCAGGGGCTATTTCAGACCTCTGCCTGACAGAATTTGGTTTAAGTTGCAATGTTGGTGTTCGCAACACTGGTTACTTCTTCGCCCGCACAGCAGCTATTTCAATCCCAAGACTGGAGTAGCATACGGTCCTATTATATCTGAGATTATTCTAACTGTCATTACAGATATGCTCAGTCCTTCACTGCCTACCTGGCTGACTTTGAAAATAGAATGAGCTTGTCCTCAACCTTCCAAGCTATAATGGACTCATCCTGCACTATTGACAGGCCAGATTCCCTTCTAGTTACCTGATCTTCCCGCAGAGGTTGGTCTTGGGGTTTTTGCAGAATTTGCACTCACCACACTGCGGCACATACAATGGGATGACGGTGTCACCTAGGAGATAAAAATGACTTTTAGTGATTTCATTCAAACATAATTTAATTCCAGCCCAGTACCTAAACATCTGATTCGACTGATCATCCGATTCAACTGATCAAGTCCTGGTATTAGTTGATTCTGGCATGTTAGTTCTGGCCTAAAATAAAATATCATGTATTGTCACATACACCAGATACAGAGCCTTCAGAAAGTATTCGCAGCCCTTGACTTTTTCCACATTTTGTTGTGTTACAGCCTGAATTTAAAAGGAAATACATGTAGATTTTGTGTCACTGGCTTAGACACACACACACACACACACACACAATACCCCATCATGTCAAAATGGAAATATGTTTTTCGACATGTTTACAAGCTAGCAAAAATGAAAAGATGAAATGTATTGAGTAAATAAGTATTCAACCCTTAGTTATGGCAAGCCTAAATAAGTTCAGGAATAAAAATGTGCTTAACAAGTCACATAATAAGGTGCAAGGACTCATAATAATATTGTTTAACTTGATTTTTGAATGACTACCTCATCTCTGTACCCAACACATACAGATAATTGTAAAATCCCTCAGCCGAGCAGTGAATTTCAAACACAGATTCAGCCACAAAGACCAGGTAGGTTTTCCAATGCCTCGCAAAGAAGGGCACTTTTTGGTAGATGGGTAAACATTTTAAAAGGAAACATTGAATATCCCTTTGAGCATGGTTAAGTTATTAATTACACTTCAGATGGTGTATCTATACACCCAGTCACTACAAAGATACAGGCGTCCTCTAACTCAGTTGCCGGAGAGGAAAGAAACCGCTCAGGGATTTCACCAGAAAGCCAACGGTGACTTTAAAACAGTTACAGAGTTTAATGGCTATGATAGTTTTCTCCTAAGGATGGATCAACAACATTGCAGTTACTCCACACTACTAATCTAAATAGAGTGAAAAGGAAGCCTATACATAATAAATATATTCCAAAACATGCATCCTGTTTGCAAAAAGGCACTAAAGTAACACTACAAAAATGTGGCAAAGAAATATTTGTTCTGAATACAAAGCGTTATACTTGGGGCAAGTCCAAGAAAACACATCACAGAGTACCACTCTTCATATTTTCAAGCATGGTGGTGGCTGCATCATGTTATGGGTATGCTCGTTATCGGCGAAGTACTAGGGAGTTGTTTTAGCATAAAGCCAGGTTTTCCTCTAAGATGTTGCCTGTGCTTAGCTCTATTCCGTTTATCTTTATGCTAAAACAACTCTTTCCAACAGACACTAGGAGACAAATTCATCTTTCAGCAGGACAAGATCTTAAAACACACGGACAAATATAAAATGGAGTTTGTTACCAAGACTACATTGATTGTTCCTGAGTGGACAAGTTACAGTTTTGACTTAAATCAGCTTGAAAATCTATAGCAAGACTTGAAAATGGCTGTCTAGCAATGATCAACAACCAACTTGACAGAGCTTAAAATACTTTTTTGAAAAATAATGTACAATCCAGGTGTGCAAAGCTTTTAGAGATTTACCCAGAAAGACCCACTGTTAAATCCATTTTTAATTCAGGCTGTAACACAACAAAATGTGGAATGAGTCAAGGGGTATGAATACACTATAGGTGCAGTGAAATGTGTTGTTGACAGGGTCAGCCATAGTAGTATGGCGCCCCGGTGCAAATTAGGGTTAAGTGTCTTTCTCAAGTACACAGACAGATTTTTCACCTTGTCGGCTCGGGAATTTGAACCAGCGACCTTTCGGTTACTGGTCCAATGCTCTAACCGCTGTTTTAGGGATAATACATTTGTTGATATTCACAGTCCCTCACCTGGTTTGAACTTGGTGACTCCCTCTCCTACGCTTTCGACTGTCCCGGCACCCTCATGACCCAGGATGACAGGGAAAAGTCCCTCAGGGTCGCTGCCACTCAAGGTGAAGGCATCTGTGTGACAAACCCCTGTCGCAAAGACCTGAAAGACAACATTGCCATTAGTTAATTCATCCATCACACCCAGTAGGCTATGAAGGACGTGTGCCAACTAGCCTAAAACATCCCTAATTGTTGAACCACATCTCAACCCACCAGGACTATTCCCTACAGTACAATACCAACAACTGCACCTGCTATGTTGATCATAGAAACTATCACATGGTTGTCTAAATGGTGCAAGACAGGCGGCTAGCTATTAGAGGAATGTGGTAAAATGCTTATAGAGTATACCATAAATGACGCTCTCTAGTCTAAACACTGGGCCAGATAGGCCCTGTTGAACATATTCCAAAGATGACTTCCTCACAGCTGGCCCACTGAATCTATTTGGGCCGGGAGACAGGGAAACACAAGCAGCTCCCCACGGTATTCCAGCTGCTGAACAGTTCATCCCTGTCTAAGAGCAGCCTGCATCAAACAGTATGTTATGTTTTACAGAGCGAGTGCTCACTGACATGGTTCTAGGAATATATATTGTATCACACACACAAACCAAAGATACAGCCGTCTACTACAGGATGAGGTTGTTGGTTATGTTGTTGCTGGACATGTAATGCAAGTACAATACGAGTGCATTAGTCTTAGACATCTTTGGCAAAGGGAAGGGTTACCTTGATGCGCACTTCGTTGGCCTTTGGTGGGGCCACCTCCACCTCCTCAATGGACAGAGGTTTCCCAGCCTCCCAAGCTACTGCTGCCTTGCACTTGATCACCTGGAAGAGAGAAGCTCAATGTGTCAACAGTCAACTTCATACACAGAAAATATGAATTTGGAAGATTGATTGGGGTCTGTGGTGAGTGCAGTTGAAGAGAGGAGGGTGGTCAGTGATAGAAGATGGAATGTGCAGTGACTGGGCCTCTTAGCAGTTGGATGGACTTTAATCTGTAGTCTAGAGCCAGGCCTACTAAAGCCAGTATACAATCTCTAGTTTAATCTGGAGGGGACTGGTTCAAACATGAGACAACTTGAAACAGCAATGAACCGTTTGTGATTCTAGCTGATGTTACCGTCCCGAGGCAAAAAGAAGTGGTCTCTACTACACTCTATTTTAGTTATGGTCACAAAAATACCCATAATAAATTGTAGTATACTGAACAAAAATATAAATGCAACAAGGAACAATTTCATTGGTTTTACTGAGTTACAGTTCATATAAGGAAATCAGTCAATTGAAATAAAATCATTAGGCCATAACCTATTAAAATATACTTTATATTTAAGGTTTTTCAAAGTAGCCACCCTTTGCCTTGATGACAGCTTTTCACACTCTTGGCATTCTCTCAACTAGCTTCATGAGGTAGTCAGTGATGTGCACACCGATGAACTTGAAGCTTGAATCAGGCCTAACACTGTTTTGTCGTCAGAAAACTTGATGACTGAGTTGGAGACGTGAATCGTCATATTGAACGTCTACTGTAAATCCATATTATGGTTCAATTGCGGGCTATCTTCGGGTGCTGAAATCAAGTTTTTCATAACTTAATTGTATGTGACATCGGAGATCCAGTCCGCCCACAACTCCATCGTAAATAGTGGAGTTAAGTCGGCTATTGCCTACCTAGATTAATTCAAAGCCCATGACCCCTCTAATTGCATAACGGTAGTTTAACTTGATTCACATCCGCTTAAAATGAAACAGACTAACTTCACAATGTTTATTTGAATCTCTCGCTGACTATACGTGGAACTTCTACGGCCAGGTCAATGTACATTCAAAATATGTCTTTGCGAGCAAAATACACGCTTTAATGTCGTTTCAACGGCACAAATGTTAACATTGCACATTTTAAAAGCGCAAAATGTAAACGTATACAATGTTGATTTTTCATATACTTTGAGCTTACCTTCCCAGCTGCCTCCATGTTCTTTCTTCGGCACGAGAGAAAGGGTTGGTTGCAGTGGCAGTTCAAGAACTACCGTCTCGACCAATCAGGATAGGTGTTGGCGTCCATGACGATGTGTTCCATGATTTGTGGAAACCCATGAAATCCTCAGCCAACCGCATATGCAGTGAATGCACACGATCCTGGCATTTATTGGAGGGTATTATCCAATTATAGCAAACCTTATTATACAGTAGATCACACTGTCCATTTGTGAAGGGGTGTTCTTGAACCAGCAACCATGTAGGTTTATGGGGGGGGGGGGGGGACGATGACTACCCACCTAGCTGCGCCAAAAAAGCCTTGGCCTCTCTACAGATAGTACTCACATAAAGGGCATCATGCACACAAACTGAACATGGATATCGACCCCTGAAGTGAGGCATTGACATTTGACACCGCAATGTAATTTCCTCACTGTGGAGTATATCTCATCTGTTGACCACACAGCTATTATTACAGCAAGGAGAAGGATCTCACAAGATTAGACACATTACAGCTTGATATGGGACACCAATAAGAATGACAAATGTATGACGAAGACATAAATTATCACATTTAACCCACACAAACAGCTAACTAATTTCAAAGATGAATAATTTGCCTTTGCAGAGAACTGCTGGACTATTTGCTTTCGGCAGTGGTACTAGCAACCTTTCGGTACATGACCAGTTGACAAAAGGTGTTGAAACAAACAAAATCACCCTGAATTTGAAGGAGGTATTGTTCCAATTCCAGAACACTTGTTTATTTTTGCATGAGCAAAAAAATAAGACATTAAGTTATATGTCCAAATAAAAACAGGAGAAACTTCTACAGAATACTATTTAATCAAAGGCTTTTCTTTACACAAGGTGCCAGTACTCTAACCACATTAGATTTCTGGGGTAAATACAATATTTTCCACTGATTGTAATGAATACTAATGTCCATCATATCTTCCACTTACCAAACCAAGCCTTATATGTCTTATAAAATTCCAGGTATTATCCATTTCTGTCTCTTATCAACATTGCACTCCAACATGAAAGCTCTCAATCATATTCAACAGTATAACACCGTGACACATCCAAATGCACCCCCAAACCATCCATTGTGAACAATGTTGAAGAGTTGCAAAAACTGGGACATTAATGATACTATTCCCTGTGACAGCAGAGTGCTTTCAAGGTTCATTAAATAAAAAGCCATTAATTCACACATTCATCATAGATTGGTATACAAAAACAAAACAAATTGATAATTGAGCAGTATAAAAAGATGAAATGTTCATTCTCCATGGCAAGTCCAACAGAGCCAAGCTCCAGCATCGCATTGCACTGATTTGCTTCCTGTAGGGATTGACACTTGGTGAGGATCCCACGGGGCATACAGTGTTTGTCATCATCTGCCACCTGGATGACAGAAAAAGGCATCAATACCACAGGAACACACATCATGAAATCTAAAAACAGCAAACTGTCTATTCACAGTCACTTGGATTCCTTTTCCAGGATTTGGACTCACCTCTGAATCCTCGTCCGCCTCCGCCTCCTCTTCCTCTGAATCCTCCTCCTCCCCGCCCACCACCGAAGCCTCCTCTTCCAAATCCACCACGGTCACCACCACCCCTGCCACCACGGAATCCACCTGGGAGGACAAATGTATTTTGTTTGAATATCAATTGACTAACATTCCTCCACTTTTAATCACAAGAGAAAAAACACCCATGGGGCTGAGCGGTTGGCATTTCACTCTTACCTCCGCGGGGACCTCCTCTTCCACCTCTACCTCCTCTGCCTCCCCTTGGGGGACCCTTCTCACCCGGGGGTCTGGGAAGAAACCTCTGTAGTGGTAGGAGTTTCATTGGGTCTACGTAGAACTGTGGACCAGAATATGCTGTTACACAATACAGGTCAAGACATTTCTATGCAATAACTAAAGCAGATTTATGGTCAATCCAGTGTCCATGGCGCAAAGGTTCCACAGGGGAATTATGATAGAACTGTGGCAAAAACAGAAGTACACATTGGCTGTGCAGAGGGGTTGCACTGAGCTCCTGCTAAAAAAAAATAAACAAAGATTTGTGAATCCGTGTTTGATTCACAGATGATGATTGGTTGACAGGAGAGTTGAGAGGTATTTCTGTAATTTCTGTTCCAAAAAGCATGAGAAGCATGAATGCACTGCCCGTCACAAAGCTCCTCATTCTCAGATAACCCCACGGATGCCAGATTGGGTATCATAGACAAGAAAGAAAGTACTTAAGCAACTACTGGTCAAGCTCTGCTACATTTAACAAACTGATATCGCTTACCTTCTGTAATTTTTTGAACGAGGAAGCCTTCATATTATCAGAGAGTTTGACAGAGAAATACTGTAGCTTTAGGTTAAGGGGCCAACCAGTGTCACAAATGACATGAAATTCAGTGTTAAACAGTAGAAAAAGTATCATAGCATGCAACTTTTTACATTGAGATTAGTATTTTGTATCACTGAAGAATGTAATGATATAAACCAACCACAAATACGATACAGGTTAGACAACAAAACATTGAAAGGATACAAAGTCACGTAGCTGACCGAAGATTTCATCCACCTTCCCGATCTGCTCCTTGTTTTCCAAGTACACAGGGGCGTTGAAGTAGGGAACTTTGTTCTCCTCCGTTACACACTTGCACACAATTTCATCCTCACAGGGGTGCATAAACTCCCCTAGTGCTGGAGGAAAGAGCAAGGACATATGGTCAGTACAGAAAAAATCATGGATCATCACCTGCAAGTAAACCCACGACAACAGAGGTTGCAACGCCTGGCAGACAACATGGACATTAATAGACAACTGGAGTAAATTCAGGATGCCAAGCATCAACAATGCCCCCTGCATCACGAGAAAGTGTTTAATCAATATGGGTGCATCATCACATTGCCAAATCAGTCATCTTACCAACAACATATTCTGGAGGGCCATAGTCCTGGAAGCCTCCTCGTCCACCTCGGAAACCACCGCCGCCACCTCGACCCCCATATCCTCCACCACCACCACCACCGTATCCTCCTCTTCCCCCTCCACCACGGTTGAATCCGCCACCACGGCCACCTCTTCCACCACCTCCTCGGAAAGACATGTTCTTGTACGCCTGTGATAGATAGATGATTTAGCTAAGTGGCATTGCAACAATTCCTTGCATTTCATTCTCAAAGACAAGATATGTTTTTCAAACAATGTCAGCAATAAACTTTTCCAAATGCCTGGCTATTTCAATGCCATAATAAAACTAGCTAGCTATGCCAGTGTTTCTAAAATGGGGTCCCATTAAGGTACTGCAGGGGGTCTTGCAGCCAGATGTCAAAATATTTTGTTTTAAAAAATCTACATTTTTAAATGAATTAATAAAAAAACATTTTTCAGTTTTTAAATGAATATTTATATGAACATATTACATTTTGTCCAAGGGATTCATTTTCACCTTGCTGGCTCCGTAATTCTAACCAACGACCTAACAATACAATGTATTGTTCCACGAAAAGTGTGCTTTTTGCATCCTTTGATAAGCAGAAATTGTGCACCAATATTGAACTTGAAAAGCCTGTTATATTAAATTAAGTACCCTTTAATATAGACCACATGGAAAACGTTTTTACAAATTGGGGAATAAAGCCTTGCTAAAGTGCCAAAACTCAGCATTTTGACTAGCGGACTAAACACCACCTCCATCGTGAAGGAAGTTTATGATGAATTTCCCCAACAGAGTGGAGCAGAGACCAGGCTTTGTGGAATCTAGCTTCTACTACATTGATTCTCCCAAGGTCAATACTTAAATCCGTATCTTTTCAATAAAACGTTAATGAAATACAAGCCCCAACTTTTTGCTAACTTCTGTTCCTCAAAGATGGCAACTCGGTGTGAATGTGCATGTGTCTATTGAATCTCCAATGTTTGAAAATGAAACCTAGGCTATGAAATGATTGTAATATGTAAAAACACTATGATTTCACTCTCTCTCTCGTTATTTTTCAGTATCTCTGTAGAGAAAATATGCCAAGTGAATAAAGTTATGCGCCAAATTTAGTGTTTGGCGCATAACTTGATAAAAAAGCCGTTCTTCATAGAATTATATTTTCACATTTCATTATTTGTCCTGAAGAGGACACTCTTTGCATGGCTATAAGCCTATGTTGCTTTTGCCCTCTACTGCAAGACTGGACACTATACCAACAATGCAACTATATACACATCAGTCAGAGAGGTGAGTGCTGAATAGATAGAAGCTTGCCAGGTCATGTTGGGTGAGGTGATAAACAATGGATGCGACGCCCAAAAGTAAAGCAAGTGCTGTGCTAAGAACATGCACCGTTACAGCGGTGAAGCCCGCAAAATCTGGTGTCTTACATTATCTTTTTTGCAAAGGGTATTCCTCAAGCTCAGTAATTAAAATGTTTTGGGAGACAAAAAAACACAGCAGGTTACAAAGCATCACTTCGTAGCTATGTTTTGATGCTTGTGATGTCATTGGTCAGGGACTGGTCCAAATTCACATTTTGCCACCATCTAGCCTGCTAACTAGCTGTGAGTGTACTTGATGCCGTTCACTTAGGGTTAGTGCTAAATACCAATACATTGAAAATGTGTCCTGTGTCGTTGTTTTCAAGGTGGCTGATATGAGGCAGTTCAGTCTTCAGAGCCGTGAAAGTGTTTTTGCTGGAATCAGTGCAGTATCTCCTCCTTTCACTAGAGTAACACATTTTCTATTTTAAAAGACTGTCATACCGGTGACCCCAAATTTTATGTTGTGCTTACATTGTTAATTCCTCTAATTTATTTAATCAGGTTTATGAGGGTTTTTTTTAATTTATTTTTTATTCCAGATATTTGTATTATTATATTAGCAGATATCGGTTATTGGTTAATATTTTCACTCGGATCCAAAAGTCCCATGTCAGTCGTGCTCTAGTTTTCATACGGTGAAACTATTCCTTATAAAAAAAATATATAATAGAAACATTTTAGATCAAACTCAAATCATAGAGTAAAAGCAGGTGAGCTGATTCTATGTTTCGCCATTTGCTTGTGAAAAACTGAGCAGGCAGAGCATAACAAATCAACCCCGAACCCTAGATAAAGTAGAAATGTGTAGTATTATGGCAGGACTAGCTTTAACGCTGCAACAACAAAGCTCGCTGACAAGGGACAAAAATGCCAGAAAATAGTTTGAAAACTCTAAACTCTCCGATGCAAAGAGTTCCTTCCAAGGCCCGAGACTTGGTTCATCCAGCCATGCACTGCTAACGTTATAGTAAAACTACAGTACTTGTATGCTATGTTTTCCTCTCTCAAGTTGTGTTCTGATTATGAGGGGGTCCCTGATAAATTTATAACAAATGGGGTCCCCAGCCCCAAAAAGGGTTGAGAACCCCTGCGCTAACTACGTAACTTAGCTAAGGTAAGCTTAGGTAAGTTAGCTAATTAATTGACCTGATCGATGCATTATATCACGTTTCCGACTGATACCAGTACAGTGACTTGTAATGGCTGTAACATTTTCATTGATATTAACAAATCAAGCTACTACTGTTACACTGCAAATTTACAGAAGGGATCAATAGAACAAGCTAGCTAACAGTTAACTCGACTTAGCTAGGGTTAGCCAACATGGATTTCTTATTTACAACAAATCAAAATACTATCACGTTATGCTTTGCTGAGCACATTGTGGTAGCCTCTTGCAACTGATGAAATAGAAAAAATATATATTTGAAAAACATAGTTACCTTCGTAGAACAAATAAGATCAGCTGCCGGAGCGAATTGTGCTAAAAACTATTTCCACGGGATGCAAACGCATGTGGCTTTTTTGTGGCGCTGTAAATCAAAACCTGAACTGAAGCACTAGTTACCACAGCCACAAAGTTAAATTGTCTATATCGTAAAAAGGAATGTAAACAAAAATTAGTTTTTTGGTCTTAATTTAAGATTAATGTTAGGCATACGGTTAGCAGTGTGGTTAGGTTTAAAATCTGATTTTAATCAAATAAAATGTAGGAATGGGCGGGGGTTTTGACTTTGTGGCTGAGGTAACTAGCGACCATACTGAAAAACAGAAAACTTAAACTATCGTAAAACTTAGACTGTCGTAAAACAAATGTGCTTAATTCACTCTGAGGAAATGCTCACAACACATGCACGAATTGATACCAAAAAGAAAGGCTCACAACACTGGAATTGCTACCAAGTTAACAATACTTTTGATACATAAATCTATACTTTACATAGAGTAGGCTAATTTAAATAAGACTGTTTCACAATAATGCTTAAAAAAAAAGACATTGTTGTACAACTGCAATTTTGTACAGCTCTGGTGGTCCAGAGCGTTACATGCATCTTGACCCTCAAGCCACGTGTAACAACCTGTACCAGAGCTATCGTGTGTAATGTGTACATGTTTGACATATTTATATTCATCTGCCTACTTGTTGATGTGCATTTCCTCTCTACTCACATCTAGAAGAAGCCATAATTAATATTGAGGGCCAGGTAAGCAATGACGTGTCTGTCTTGTTAGGGTCAGATCGACATTTACAGAATGGTTACCTGGAGGATTTTTTTTCCTTCTCAATTTCAGTCATGGGAGGATTTAGTATTATTTTAATAGGGGACGAGGGGCGGCAGTGTTTTAGAATTACGTTCTTATTAGGCTATGTATCGATGTGTGCCTGATGCCGCCCAGCGTCCCTGATTATCCGATGGGGACTCAATATCATGTTCACCTGTAGGCTATTAAGTGTGGTCTCAATCAAATGATCCATAGCCTATAGCCTACGAAGTGCATGCTTTGAGAAGCACAGAGCAAAGTTATATTTCGAAGATAGCTGCTGGGATGGTATAAATACAACTAGGCTGCATGAACTCAAATTTAATTTCTCACATGCGCCGAATACAACTGGTACAACTGAATACAACCAACAATGCCGTTTTAAGGAAAATAAGTGTTAAGTAAAAAATAGATGTTAAAAATAACAAATAAATAAAGAGCAGCAGTAAAATAACAGTAGCGAGTCTACATACAGGGGGTACCGGTACAGAGTCAATGTGCGGGGTCACAGGTTAGTCAAGGTAATTGAGGTAATATGTACATGTAGGTAGAGTTAAAGTGACAATGCATAGATAATAAATGGAGAGTAGCAGCAGCGTAAAAGGGGGGGGGGGGGGTGCAATGCAAATAGTCTGGGTATCCATTTGATTAGCTGTTCGAGAGTCTTATGGCTTGGGGGTAGAAGCTGTTCAGAAGCCTTTTGGACCTAGACTTGGCGCTCTTGTACTGCTTGCCCTGCGGTAGCAGAGAGAACAGTCTATGACTAGGGTGGCTGGAGTCTTGTTTAGGGCCTTCCTCTGACACCGCCTGGTATAGAGGTCCTGGATGGCAGGACATTTGGCCCCAGTGATGTACTGGGCCGTACGATCAGGCCTACCACTGTTGTGTCCTACCACTGTTGTGTCGTCAGCAAACTTAATGATGGTGTTGGAGTCGTGCCTGGCCATGCAATGTATATATTCCAACACTGAGCCCCCTCCTGCTCTGCTCTAGCTGATAATTATTATTTTTTTTCGTGCTGCTTAACCAATGACTGTGCTGTGTAGGGTTATGGTGGCAGTTCAGGAGTAGAGTCAAAGGTTTCTCCCCAAAATATGTTTTGATTAGGCCTAGTCCAGAAAATGCACTATCTTGCAAGGAACTAGTTTATAGCCTATGTTCTGTTCAGTTTGAGAAGAGTGTGAAGATGAGGAAGACATGGAGGTATGCTATTCAGGTGGGATACAGTGGGGGGAAAAAGTATTTAGTCAGCCACCAATTGTGCAAGTTCTCCCACTTAAGATGAGAGAGGCCTGTAATCTTCATCATAGGTACACTTCAACTATGACAGACAAAATGAGGAAAAAAATCAAGAAAATCACATTGTAGGATTTTTAATGAATTTATTAGCAAATTATGGTGGAAAATAAGCATTTGGTCACCTACACACAAGCAAGATTTCTGGCTCTCACAGACCTGTAACTTCATCTTTAAGAGGCTCCTCTGTCCTCCACTCCTTACCTTTATTAATGGCGCCTGTTTGAACTTGTTATCAGTATAAAAGACACCTGTCCACAACCTCAAACAGTCACACTCCAAACTCCACTATGGCCAAGACCAAAGAGCTGTCAAAGGACACCAGAAACAAAATTGTAGACCTGCACCAGGCTGGGAAGACTGAATCTGCAATAGGTAAGCAGCTTGGTTTGAGGAAATCAACTGTGGGAGTAATTATTAGGAAATGGAAGACATACAAGACCACTGATAATCTCCCTCGATCTGGGGCTCCATGCAAGATCTCACCCCGTGGGGTCAAAATGATCACAAGAACAGTGAGCAAAAATCCCAGAACCACACTGGGGGACCTAGTGAATGACCTGCAGAGAGCTAGGACCAAAGTAACAAAGCCTACCATCAGTAACACACTATGCCGCCAGGGACTCAAATCCTGCAGTGACAGACGTGTCCCCCTGCTTAAGCCAGTACATGTCCAGGCCCGTCTGAAGTTTGCTAGAGAGCATTTGGATGATCCAGAAGAAGATTGGGAGAATATCATATGGTCAGATGAAACCAAAATATAACTTTTTGGTAAAAACTCAACTCGTTGTGTTTGGAGGACAAAGAATGCTGAGTTGCATCCAAAGAACACCATATCTACTTTGAAGCATGGGAGTGGAAACATCATGCTTTGGGGCTGTTTTTCTGCAAAGGGACCAGGACGACTGATCCATGTAAAGGAAATAATGAATTGGGCCATGTTTCGTGAGATTTTGAGTGAAAACCACCTTCCATCAGCAAGGGCATTGAAGATGAAACGTGGCTGGATCTTTCAGCATGACAATGATCCCAAACACACCGCCCAGGCAACGGAGGAGTGGCTTCGTAAGAAGCATTTCAAGGTCCTGGAGTGGCCTAGCCAGTCTCCAGATCTCAACCCCATAGAAAATCTTTGGAGGGAGTTGAAAGTCCGTGTTGCCCAGCAACAGCCCCAAAACATCACTGTTCTAGAGGAGTGTGAAAACCTTGTGAGGACTTACAGAAAATGTTTGACCTCTGTCATTGCCAACAAAGGGTATATAACAAAGTATTGAGAAACTTTTGTTATTGACCAAATACTTATTTTCCACCATAATTTGCAAATAAATTCATTAAAAATCCTACAATGTGATTTTCTGGATTTTTTTCTTCTCATTTTGTCTGTCATAGTTGAAGTGTACCTATGATGAAAATTACAGGCCTCATCTTTTTAAGTGGGAGAACTTGCACAATTGGTGGCTGACTAAATACTTTTTTGCCACACTGTATGTTTTACTGGGGGAGCTCAGGTAATTTAATTATGTGCATGAGCACAAATCGCCACATCTGTAATTTTAGTCCAGTCCGAATCTGCCATGTCAGTAATTTTTACTTGGCAGGAAGGTTATTATCCCAGCCCTAAACCCTATTCGGATGGGATTAGTTTTACTCGGGAAGGTCAGGTAATGTGAAAACCGACATCTGTAATTTGAGTCCCGTCCAAATCTGCCGTGGCAGCAGTAGCGGTGCGTGGGTAAAATCAAGAGCCCCCCCCATATTACAACCTACACTGTATGTGTTGCCTTGTTTGCTATTAATGCATATGCCTTGTGACGTGATATATCGTGATATATAGGCCTAAAGGCTGAGACAATAAGACAGTTGCAGAATAATCACACCTTGCAAGTAGAAGGACATGTTGACTCACCCTAATTGTAGAGAAGCACCAATGCCATCCTCCTCTCATGTTGACAAAGCCATCTATCACTCTCTTACAGTATTTTTTTGTTGTCCTAGGCTACCTGGCTAAAATCTTTGCTCGCTAGCCTAACTTCCATTAATGCAGAAAGTTAGCTAGTTAACATTAGCCTTCTACATCTAGCTGCTGTACACATTGAACTTCCATCCTAAGGCCAGGGGCACTACAATGTATGAATGAATGGTTGGATCAAAATCACCATTATAATCATTACTTTACTGACTTTATTGTCCCCATGGGGGAAATTTTGTTGCAGTGTCATGTACACGTTTAAAGTGGCATTTTAATACAAAATCTAATTGACAATGCAACTTTCATAACAGTTACCTACCAATAAAAAGGGACTAGCCTGCTGGCCTTACTGGGTCGATAGGAACATTAGGAGGGATATCACACTTGGCACAAATTATTGTCTAGTTCTGTTTTTCCTGCCGAGGGGTGCCCTATACCTGCGCCCAGAGGGGAGTAGTTCAAAGTCCGGGTACAGGGGGTGTGTAACGGTCGTCGAATGAAGAAGGTGTGGACCAAAGCGCAGCGTGGTAAGTGTTCATGTTATTTTTATTAAACTGAACACAAAACAAAATAACAAAGGGAATGAACGAAAACGAAACAGTCCTGTCAGGTGCAGATACAGAAAACAACTACCCACAAGTCAGAGGTGGGAAAAGGCTACCTAAGTATGGTTCTCAATCAGAGACAATGATAGAGAACCACACCCGACCAAACACACAGAAATAGAAAACATAGAACACAAAAACATAGAATGCCCAACCCAACTCACGCCCTGACAAAACCAAAATAGAGACATAAAAAGGATCTTTAAGGTCAGGGCGTGACAGGGTGACTTGGGTCTAAAATTATTTTGTGAGCCTTTCGGAGGCCCCTGACCTTAAAGATCTCATCCAGGCCTGTCTGTTTGACTCCAAGTACTTTGCTTGCTCTGGTGATAATCCTTCTCAGCATATTTCTCTGGCTGACCAACAAACAATACTAAAAGTTAAAATACTCTCAATGTAAGATTTGTAAAACAGAGTCAGTATAGTACAATTAACATTAAAAGAGCCCAGCTTTTTGAGAAAGTACAGTCTCTGTTGACTCATTGTCCAGGGATAATTAAGTAAAACCACAAGTCCAAATCCCTATCCCCATCCATGGCTAATTTAGGAAAGGGACACATTTAGCTACCTGAGGACAACAACACAAAGAGATATAACAATTCAAGTTGTTTCTGTTAATGATGTATGCTCTCAAAGGGATTTGATAGGGGAGATGCCAAATCCAAGCTGGATTCCCTTAACCAATTTTTTTCTTGCCAGGACATTCAAAGTTGAGCTCAAAGCTGATTGGTTAATTTTGTACACTTTTTTTTTTCAAGGGAGGCCAAATGCTTGCTTGCATTCAATGCAACGGGCGGCAACAATGTCATACTCGTTTGAACCAGACAGCACCAGATAGATGGCTTACACGTAGAGAGACAGAGGGATGCAGTTTCGCTCGCTCCAATGCTTTCTCCTGTGAGATACATTCAGCCTCTTGCGAATTGAAGGAAAATTATGAAACACAGAGACGAAAGATAAAATATTTTACGTGTTATTATTTATTTTGTTGGTAAATTTACCCTTGGCGTCCATGCATACACACCACTGCATGGCAGTTATTTTTACATGGCAGAAGATTGCCAATTCCAGACAGTTTTGGCAAACTCCAAAGTCCTCTGATAGCCATAGTTTTCCAGTGAGAATTGACATCCCTGTGTTTTGAGAGAAATTTCTTAGTTTGGTAGTAGTGCTGGGAAAAGAGCCGGCTGGTTCGGAACAGCTCAACAAAAAGAGCCGGCTCTTTTAGCTCCCAAACAGCTCTTTTAAAAAATATCTTATTTTTATTTTTTTCAAGTTAAACAGTTTGTGAGAGTCTGACTATGATCTGTGTTAAAATAATTCTAATTAAATTATTAAATGAAATCATACTCTACCTTAACCACAATGTATTTAAAAATGCATTGGTTTGTTATGAAAAAGAATGCTATTAAACATTTGCATTTAAAGTATAACTTTTTAATGTATATCAACAAAGTGCATATAAATGTAACAATTCAAAACAAATACAATCTGAACAACATAATAATAGAATATTGCACCATATCAAAGAAAAAGTATTAACAATGTGCAAACTGCAGCATCCCACTTAAAACATTAAACTGGTCCCTCTTTTCTCTCTCTTCTTTATTGCCATGTTATAACCAGCAGCACACCGCAATGCTGACCATGTTTTACTTTTATAAGAGATTTGCATTTAGAAATGCAAGCTGCCTCACTTTCGAGGGGCTGATGCGGTTTCTTCTCTCAGTAATTATTTGTCATGTTTTCGAGAATACCATCTCAGAGGGAACAGATGTGGCCTGTCACGACTGTTGTTTCCCTGTCACGACTGTTGTTTCCCTGTCAGATGTTTCCCTGTCACGACTTTAGTAAGACGTGGGTAGACGGAGGCCTTGTTCTTCCACCAGCTCAAATGATGTCAATTAGCCTAACAGAAGCTTCTAAAGCCATTACATAATTTTCTGGAATTTTCCAAGATGTTTAAAGGCACAGTCAATTTAGTGTATGTAAACTTCTGACCCACTGGAATTGTGATACAGAGAATTATAAGTGAAATAAGGACAACAAAGTCAAGGTTTTGGAGTGGTCATCACAAAGCCCTGACCTCAATCCTACAGAAAATGTGTGGGCAGAACTTAAAAAGTGTGTGCGAGCAAGGAGGCCTACAAACCTGATTCAGTTACACCAACTCTGTCAGGAGGAATGGGCCAAAATTCACCCAACTTATTGTGGGAAGCTTGTGGAAGGCTACCCAAAACATTTGACCCAAGTTAAACAATTTAAAGGCAATGCTACCAAATACTAATTGAGTGTATGTAAACTTCTGACCCACTGGGAATGTGATGAAAGAAATAAAAGCTGAAATAAATCATTCTCGCTACTATTATTCTGACATTTCACGTTCTTAAAATAAAGTGGTGATCCTAACTGACCTAAGACAGGGCATTTTTACTACGATTAAATGTCAGGAATTGTGAAAAACTGAGTTTAAATGTATTTGGCTAAGGTGTATGTAAACTTCCGACTTCAACTGCAATACTGGATTAAATAATGATGTAGTAATAACTGCATACTGTACCTTTCTCCACTGATCTCCACAGTGACCTGCTCAAAGGGTTCCAGGACTCTGCACACCTCCTCCACCACCTCCCATTCCTCTTGGGTCAGAGCATCAACAGGTGCATTGACAATGGCCAGGGTAGAGATGATGGCATCCTTTGACTTAAGAAACCGCTTCAACATACAGGTATAACATGTTGAATTCCACCTTGTAGTGCAGTCTTGTTTAGACCTCAGCTCAGGCATCCCCACCTGGCGTTGTGTGGACTTTAGTTTTTCAAGTATTCCACAGCTTCTTTCACTTTGTACACAAAGGGCTTCATCACCTTCAGTGCATATCTTACAATCAGGTTGTTTGTGTGGGCAAGACATGGATGATGGGTCCATTTTGAAATTTGCATGGCTTTGGTTATGTTAGCTGTGTTGTCGCTAACACAACTTTTCCATTTTCTCTGGCCACTCTCAACAGTTCCTCTGCCAAGTTCTCTGAGTTGTGTCTGTCGCTGAACTCAAAGCAGTCCAGAAGCAGACAGCTAGACATTGAAAACCTTCAATGAAGTGACATATCACCAACATGTAAGAAGTAGTTACCCTTGATGTTCTGCAGTCAGTGGTAAGACAAACAGCAGTAGCTTTTTGGACTCTTTCCAGGTTTGAAGCCTGTGTGCTCTCGTACAGTAGTGGAATAAGTGATTTTGAAAGGGTTTTCCTGATTGGAATTGGGTACATTGGATTTAGACTATTGCTATAATTTCTAAAACCTCTGTCCTCCACGATGGAAAATGGCTGGAAATCGGTGGCAATTATTTTAGCCAATGCAATATCAATTTGGCCTTGTTTTGCTACAGACATAGACTTTGGCATAAACTGGTCCATAGAAGACTGCGTTGCTGTGGGTCGCGGAGTAGGCCTACTTGACTGAGTGGATACGCTGGCTCCACCATCATCACTAGCCGGCCCGCTAGTTTCTCAAAGCTCCGCTACAGCTAGCTTCACACTTGGGTGCACAGTTTGCATATGCCAGTGTCGGTTGTGTGTAGAACAGGCTTTATATGAGATTTTGTTTTGGCAAATTCTCTGCTCTAACATTGACAACATTATTCAAATGCATCCAAATGCTACTGTGCTTCCGACTCATTTTCCAGCTGTTGTTTTCACAGCTGTCCTTCCTCTCTCTCCTCGGCTGCTAAGTGTGTGACTGTGAGTGAGTTGGCTCGGCACTCCCTCACGCATCTTTGGTTCATTGGTTGACACTGCGTGTCTGATTGACAGGAACAACAGGTGAGGCTGTTACACGAAACCCAAACCGGCTGCGCGAGTGCGCTATCGTGCATAAATGTATTTTGTCCCCCTACACCAAACGCGATCACGACACGCAGGTTAAAATATCAAAACAAACTCTGAACCAATGACATTAATTTGGGGACAGGTCGAAAAGCATTAAACATGTATGGAAATTTAGCTAGTTAGCTTGCACTTGCAAGCAAATTTGTCCTATTTAGCTAGCTTGCTGTTGCTAGCTAATTTGTCCTGGGATATAAACATTGATTGTTCTTTTACCTGAAATGCACAAAGACCTCTACTCCGATAATTAATCCACACATAAAACAGTCAACCGAATCGTTTCAAGTCATCTCTCCTCCGTCCACCCTTTTTCATCTTTGATCCTATATGGTGATTGGCATCTACACTTTCAAAGTATTACCACGACAACCGGCAAAACAGTTCATCTTTCAATCACCCACGTGGGTATAACCAATGAGGAGATGGCACGTGGTTACCTGCTTCTCTAAACCAATGAGGATATGGGAGAGGCAGGACTTGCAGCGTGATCTGCATCAGAAATAGGAATGACTTCTATTTTAGCCCTTAGCAGCTTGTTGGCTTGCACGAGCAGTGTGGGTGCAGTAATTGAATAACATATATTCCTACATTTATTTTGCAACGCTCGCATACACGACCCGAGCTGTGTAGTCAGGGTATGAGTCTGAGCAGATAATCAGAACGAATGTGTGTGCCCTTGAGCATTTAGGACTATATTACTTTATTTATTTTTTTCGTTCTTTGAATTTGTTCATTCTATTCATTTAAATATTTTGATTATTCATATCTTAATTTTCATATATATTTTTTTTTAATAGATTCGGCTCTTCTGATATGCTTACAAGAGCCGGCTCTTAGACCCGACTTGTTCGTGAACAACCGACCCATCACTATTGGCAGGTGTTTCTCGCGGTTTGAGCAAGAAAACAACTGATTCGATAAATTGGACGAAGTGCTGCGCATTGTCTATATATGAAGGGCCTACATGTACCAACTTTCCCAGCGAATACTTTTGTTTATGTTATGTGCAAATGAATTGAACATCGTCAAATGCATCATATAAAATATTGCGCCTATTTAATGCAACTCTTCTTAATAGATCTCAAAGCAGCATACAACTGAGTTAAACATTTGGAAATTACAAGTTAACTTTCTCATTCATAGCCTAAAAAATGCATATGAAGTGCAAGTGCAAGCATTTAGGACGTCTACTGCGGATCGCTAAAATATCCTAATGATTACGATCACACTTCCCCAATTCAGATATTATGGCAACACTATACCAAAGATGGTTTGGAATGGTTTATGAACTTGTTCGAGTTATCAGTGTTGTCTGTTATCGCCCGGAAATATCTTCACGCCAAGAAAAAAAACTACAGGCTTTCGTCATCTTTCAATATATTGAGAAAAAAAGAGAACTAATTACATGGGTAGTTTGGAAACTAATCCCGTCTTTTATCGTCCTCTGGAATTACGGAAATTCTGGGGTAATACATACAGTACATAACCAACCTTCTCTAGTGATACGAGTCCCGTGCGAATAGGGCTCTAAAACACTTTCATCCCTGTGTTTTTAGGGATATCCCAGAGTTTAACTAGGTGCTGCACCCAGTTTGGATAAAATAAACATGGGACTGAAGGCCATTAGCCCAACATTAGGCTATCCCAGGCTTCCGTCATAATGGTCGATTTTGGAATGAGGAAAAAAATCATATTACAGGGGCAGTATGGTAAACTTAATCCCGTCCGTATTGTCAACTGGAAAAACAGACATGCTATAATTACATAACCGACATTCTATAGTAATGCTATTCCCGTGCGAATAGACCTATTAAAACCAAGACTCGAATTTATGGGGTATGAGGGTATGCCATAGGCGTACCTTTTATTAAAGAATACAGCACACACGTCTAATTCAACTGATTTGATGGAATTGACCCCCACTACAAAGTAGTCTGTCAGTAGTTCACGTTATTTGCCTCTTACAGCAACATCAACAGTAATTATATTTCAGGGATAATTATGGAGTGATTTCAGTGCCAACAGATTGTTTTTTGCACGAATTGAATAATTGAATTAATGTTTTTTACCAAGATGTAGTCTCTGGTTTTTAATCTAAATTTAGAAACCTGAATTTGAAAACTGAATCTAAAGTGCATCTGGTTATGGTGCCGCTCTCAACACTGCCAAGTTAGGAATTTCAGACTTCCGCCATACTCATGGGCGTGTAATCATGACAAACTTAGCCAACGTATGAATGGCAATAAATAAGGCTTCAAACCCCATGCATTCATGCTAAGACAAAACAAAATAAGTATTCTCAGTGCTGTTAATTGCTTAGTGCAGTCTTGTGTCTCAACAGGCTTAAATGGGATGTCAATATAATTATAAAGTTGTTCCTTATCCCTCTTGATGTCGAGCCCGGCTCCAAATGTGGAGTGTTCAGGTAGGAGGCCGTGGGCCTAGCTACAGTCATGGGCTGCAAGGTGGATATCAACCCGGACAAGTTTAACAAGGCGGAGGCCACTGAGTTTGTGAAATCCAAGGGCCACAGCAAGCCCATCCAGAAGGTGCTGGTGGAGATGAACAACGGAGGGGTGGACTTCGCCCTGAAGTTTATGGGGAATGTGACTGTCATGGTTGGCATTCAGCAAGTCACATTTTTATTCCATCAAATGGTAAAATACAAAGCAATTAGGCTACATGTAAGACGGATTGTGTGGCCATAAACCTTCCTTGTAAATCGGCAAGCTGAAGTCTAGTGGTATCAGTGTGGCTCCCGAGCCGTGCAGCGCTCTAAGGCACTACATCTCAGTGCTAGAGGCATCACTACAGACCCTGGTTCGATTCCAGGCTGTATCTCAACCGGCCGTGATCGGTAGTGCCATAGGCCGGCACGCAATTGGCCCAACGTCACCCGAGTTAGGGTTTGGCCGGGGTAGGCGGTCATTGTAAATAAGTTCTTAATTTGTTCTTAACTGACTTGCCTAGTTAAATAGATTTTAAATTAAAAATGCATCAGTATCCAAAAGGGCCAGATATACACTGAGTATACAAAACATTAACACCTGGGGCCTGTTGCACAAAACTAGGATAAGGGATTAAGCCAGGATATCTTGGTGATCCTGGCTCAATTGATCCGTAATCCGGTTGCACTAAAGATGGATAGGGGGCAGGAGGATATGTTATGGTATAAATTACCATGGAGATTTATTCTGTGGAGCTAGCCTGCTCCAGACCAGGCTAAATTCCAGGATCTATTTAATCTCATCCCTAATGTCAGTCAGCAGTCACCACAAATGGAAACCAATAGTTATTTCACTGCTCACTATACATTGTTATCACATATAACTAGACCCACTGTTATTTAAACGTTTGTGATCATTAATTTCAATGATTTTGGATAAAAAATGATTTTTAGATGATGTTGCTATCATTAGATAATTTACAGTTTCCCATAGACTATAAGGCTATATATAAAATGCTAGAATATTAGGGCCACAGAGGGGAAAAAAACACAAGTCATAATATTGTAACCAGTTGTTTTAAAGGAGGACAGTTGTTAAAATGACAGATGTGGGGCATTTCGTGAAATTGTACTTCAGTATGGTTTCATAAACAAAGACATGCTGATGTGCCAGAATATTAAGTATCACATTGTCATAAGTATCAAAACTGTAAAAACAATATGTAGCTTTTCTGCAGAAAGAACCAGCCTCATAAATGTATGACTTTATCCTTTTTCTTCAGTGTGGCCCTAGTACTCTGTCATATAAACAAATACACATTCCATATGAATATAAAAACACAATGTGTAACATTATGTTCCTTTATTGAATAAGGACAAAACAAAGCAGGTAAACCATCAGCTCCTTTCAAAACTGAAGTCACAGTGACTCTACAAGATGGAAAGCACAGAATCTAAGCATATTATACAAAATGATACATATACAGACCTTTGAATGTGTATAACACACCCTGCATGTCTGCACACTAAAATAAATGCAGGACAAATCCATACACATCAACTGAACAGACAAATGAATGGATGCAGTAGCCTCCCTGCAGCCTTGTATTACACACAGTATACCGCACAAACATCATAAGAGGCCAAATTCGTCAAAAAACGAACCCAAAAAAACCCAAATTCCTCTGCCACCGCAGGACATATTTAACCAAAATTGAAAGCACACATACTAACTAAAATAATTCAACACATATTGGTCCCTCAGCAGCCGACCACTGTCGTCATCAGGGAAGATTGCCGGATTGTCCCAGTCCATGGCTGGTGGCACTCTGGGGGCCCTCTCCTTCCTCAGGCAGGCCACATTGTGGAGGACAGCACAAGCCACAGTAATATCACATGCCCTAACAGGGCTGACCCTTAATTTGTGAAGGCAGTGAAAGCGTGCCTTCAGGAGGCCAAAGGTCATTTCAACTCTGGCCCTGGTCCTGGCATGGGCATGGTTGTAGGCCTGCTGTGCTTCCTGGGGGTCTGTGAAAGGTGTCAGGAGAAAAGGCTGGCAGCCATACCCCCTGTCTCCCAGCAACACACCAGAGAATTCACCTGTCAACACAAAATCTCATCATTACTACCTCATAAACACAGTGATATTCTTGACACAGCCATGATGGTTATAAATAGGGGTTGTGTGGCTTACCTTGTGATAGGCACTGATAGATTTCAGAGGCCCGAAAGATTCTGGAGTCATGGACTGAGCCAGGCCATTTTGCCACAACATTGCTGATCACACAGTCAGCATTGCAGACCATCTGAAATCATAAGATGAGGAATATTACACCAATCAATGCACATCACTGGCAATGCAGAGTGTTCGTCAATGGACAATATCAAAAAGTTATGTTCACCTGAACATTAATGCTGTGAAAGGATTTCCTATTCACAAAATCGGCCTCATGGGCACCTGAGGGGGCTTTTATCCTTATGTGTGTGCAGTCCACTGCACCAATGACATTGGGGAAACCTGTCACACAAAGTAATGAGTATCCTACTATGTGTTAACAGTTGTCCTGTAATTTGTAGATCCTCTTACCTGCAATCCTATAGAACTCCTCTTTGATGTCACAGAGTCTTCTGTGGCCAGGGAAGGAGATGAAGACATCTGCTAATGCTTTGATAGCCAGACACACACTCCTTATTGTGCGGCAAATTGTGGCCTTGTTCAGCTGTTCTGCATCCCCCACTGAGTACAGGAAGGCTCCACTAGCAAAAAAGCGCAAGGCCACACAAACCATTTGCTCCACACTCAGTGCATGGCTCCGTGCAGTGCGGTGCTTAATCCTGGGACCCAGTAGTCTGCATAGATACCTGATGCCATCTGCAGAAAACCTGTATCTTTCATATAGATGGTCATCAGGGAAGGCCAGTGGGTCCAACCGGTCCCTGAAGACCCTTTCTCACCTGAAGGCTCTCCTCAGCACAAGTGCTTCTTCATCCACCACATCTCGCACGAATGGGCATGCCATTGTCAGAGCAGAAAGGAACACACAATTTTGGGCCTTCATATAGGCTAGTGGCCACACCTGGTGCTGGGGGGGGTGGGCAAAAGAGGGCGATGCCTTATAACGATGACTTGGTTGTACTGATTGCTGGGAAAATAAAAAAAACCTTAGAAAGATGCCACCGTCCTGTGTGCTCACAATAAGAGCTCATATGTCATGGCTCACTTGACTTTACGAGAATATACCTAATTTTTATTTTGAGCTGTGTCATCTTCTTGGAGCTGGGGGAGGAAAGAAAAATAATGATTAATACATTTGTGTTACAGTTAGCATACAGTGTACATTGAAGGCATATCTCACCTCCCTCTCAAGTTTTTTTATTTCAAGGTCCAGTTTCCTAATTGTCCTCTTTTTTATTTAGAACTCCAGTGCAAGATTTTCCATCTTTTTCTTCTTGTACTGAATGTCTATGTCTGCCAGTTCTATTTGGCACCGGAGGTGGTTGCCATACAACTTTCTGATAGCTTGTGAGCTCTGTGAACACAATACAATTAGCGCAGCTGGAATTTGGCAGGATGTGGTGTCCTTTTATTAATACGCACTATGTTGCCAGGCTGGTTTTCCCACTGTATAGCATCTGGGTCCTGTAAAAGAAATTAGATTTTTTGATTTTGATGAGGACTCCTCACCATTGTAGAGTAAATAGTACTTTCACAGTCTTAACATGATACCTCATGCCTTCTGGAATCCAGAGAGATGGTCTCCTCCTCATCATCGTCTCCATCATGTGCTGTTGCTGCTGCACTGGGGCCTTCACCCTATCACATTTAATCAGATTCATATTGAAGCTAGTAGACAAGACATGCCAGGCCTACAGTATGCCTTTGATGGAGTACTCACTGGATCAGCATCGTCTGGTGCTTGTGCTGGTGGCTCTAACAGGAACACAGTGCTGCCAGACACTGCAAGGCAATAGGTAAACCAAAGTCAGACAGTCCAAATTGATTCAATATGAATGTGGTTGTATCCCATGTAGAGATGGAAGGACATACCTTGAATGAAGCGGGTGGCATCTTGGGAGGAACCTATGCTCGTCTCTTTCCCCCCAGGGATCCCCTCTAAGACGGGCCTGCCTTTATTTAGCTCCAAGGCCATGTCCTCTGCTGGGGTAAGGTCAGCCTTTGGTGACCCACCACCCGTGCCTTGTCTGTGGGTATTCTTTTTCACTGCTAAAACAGTACAGACAATGTGTGAGCAGGCACCTTCTGGGTACAATATATGCTTGTGCTTTGTTAAATATTAGTCAGGGACCATACCATTCTGCAGAATGTTCTTGTATTTGATTTTGACCTGCTGCCATGTCCGTTTTGGCCCGTTCATGTTTAATCTACACACACACACACACACACACACACACACACACACACACACACTTAATGGAGTCACACTGCAAAAAATTACTTGGTATTTTTGTCTTGTTTTCAGTAAAAATATCAAAATTTTTATCATAGCTTTATACAGTGTGATGGAGTTACTTTACACAATTTCACTCATATCTGCAGTGCATTTCAATAAAAAAAATTAACCGTTTCATAATTACAGTACAACTGCATTTTTGGAGATGTGAATTAAATATTTGAATTGTAATTGTGATGTTTCAGCGGAGCGGTGAGTGTGTAATTGTGCACTACTTACGCATTCAGGCGGTCTGCAATACTTTGCCACGCTTTTTCTCTTTGCTTTATCACTGTGGCGGTGTTGCCTTTCTTCTTAATTATATATTTTACCTCCTCGTATGCCTCCATGAGGATTTGTGCTTCCGACGGGGAAAAGTACGCGGCTCTAGTTGCCATGGTAAATCAGTTAATCTGTGATCTGTGGCGGGGTCTATTTGAGTGAGCCGTGAGCGCGCACCTATCCAGGATTGGTTTCACCTGGCTTAATGAATCCGTGTCTGCTCATCCTGGCTTGGTCTTTGTGCAACCAATTAAGCCTGGACGCACATGTTTTGGCTTCATTGAGCTCAGCTGAGTCATTTATCCCGGATGTCTTAATTCTACTTTTGTGCAACAGGCCCCTGCTCTTTGATTTGATTTATTAGGATCCCCATTAGCTGACGCCAATGGCGACAGCTAGTCTTACTGGGGTCCGACATATAACAAAAAATACATTACAGAGAAAATACTTTACAATTGACATATATTTAAAAACATTAACATGTAGTGTGTGTGTGTGTGTGTGTGCGTGCGTCTATCAGTTACACATACACTGTACATGTCAGTACATACACACAACAAGGGGGTCACATGGGGGAGATGTGTTGTGCTGTGAGGTGTTGCTTTATTTGTTTTTTGAAACAAGGTTTGCTGTTCACTTACGCTAAATGACATGGAAGGGAGTTCCATGCACTCGTGACTGTATAATTCTGTATGATCCCTTAAATATGTCACTTATTAAATTCACTTCAATCAGTGTAGATGAAGGGGAGGAGAAAGGTTAAAGAAGGATTTTGAATCCTTGAGACAATTTAGACATGGATTATGTAAGTGTGCCATTCAAAGGGTGAATGGGCAAGACAAAATATTTAAGTGCCTTTGAACAGGGTATGGTAGTAGGTGCCAGGCTCACCGGTTGGTGTCAAGAACTGCAACGTTGCTGGGTTTTTCACGCTCAACAGTTTACCATGTGTATCAAGAATTGTCCATCACCCAAAGGACATCCAGCCAACTTGATACAACTGTTGGAAGCATTGGAGTCAAGCTGGGCCAGCATCCCTGTGTAACACTTTCAACACCTTGTAGAGTCTAAGCCCAGACGAACTGAGGCTGTTCTGAGGGCAATGGGGGGGGGGGGGGGGGGGGTTGGAGGGACATGTAAAATCTAGACTAAGTTTAGCTGATCTAAACATTGTTATTGCCATTGAAGCGCGTCCCCAAACTCGTTGAGGAGTACATGAACAAGAAACTGAAGCTGGATGAACTCTGTCCCTGGATCAGATCAATGAGGCCTTTGACCTCCCGCACAGCGGGAAGAGGTGAGGGTTCTGAAAGTGTGTGTGTGTGCTCAGTCACTGGATAACTTGAGTTATGTCCCACACACTTAACATGGGATAATTACATCACAGCTTCAGAGCAGGAGCTGTAGAGTAGAGTTACTTACAAATAACTCATATTATGTCTTAGTGTAGTTGTGCCTTTAGTTGTTGGCTAAAGAGGATGGTGTCTTTCAGTGACTGCCTTTTATTAAGTCATAAGGGAGAACTTCCACATCAATACACTACTGTATGTGGTAGCATTGTAGCTGTCTCAAATAAATGCTCTTTAGCTCACCTGTGGGTTTTTGTTCTTTGACCACTTTCTCCCCATCCCCGTCTATCTTTCGAACAATTATCAAAAGGTGGTACTGACAGCCCTGAGCCAGCTGGGGGAAGATGAATTTCGTAGGTTGATTATTATCCTGACCAGGGGCTTCATATAAGCCATATGCTTGTTGAGCCATATCGCTTATAAACTACCTTCTAATTACTATCTAGGCTCCTGCGGTCCAAATATGTTTAATTATCTCTACAAAGTGCACTGAAACTTAGGAAATGCCCAATACCGACCTCATTGTATTCCCATAATTTCACTGTAATGGAAGATTTTAATAGTTTGATATTTGTATCGACATGTATTGATTTAACTGTTATTTAATCAGGTTGTTTTAGTTGTAGGTCTGGATGGACCTATTAAGGGTCCAGATTCTATTATGGGATTCTGTTATGGGGAAATATATCAGATATGTTATAGCATGACTTTAAATGCATTACATGTTCTGTGCACAGCTGATTTTTATGTTGTTCCTGCATTGGCTGTATCTACCAGTAGATGGCAGGCACACCTCACAAAAAGCCCCTGATGACAACATCCTCAAGCACAGAATGAATCAAATACTGACGGATATATTAGACCCTACTGTGACTAAATTGATTGAGACTCAGTGTTGAAATGTGTAGTATTGTCATTGATAGAGACTTCATTCATTGTGACAATCAATGGTTTTTATTCAATCACGGAAAATGATCAACTAATAATTCAGGCAAAAGCTATTCCCTTGATACAATCAAAGAACTTCAACATTCCCTCCTATGTAACACTTTAATAGAGCTTGCTAGTATGTGATGCTACTCTTGTTTAATGGGAGACACAAGACAAATTTCCCCAAGGGGAATCAGTGTCAAATAAATTAAAGTATTACATACATTTGCGTTGAGGAGAAGGTGGAAGAAGCAGCGAGAATGTTTTGCCACAGAGAGACAAATGGGACAGTGTCACCAGCGGTTGAGAAATATATGCTTCATGTGGCCGGGGTATAGTTTCGACCTTGGTAATATTACATATTGATTTAATATAGAGCGCTCTGGCGGGAAAAAATAACAGTTGCAGCCTGTCATGGCCCAAGACAAAACGTTGCTTGGGGAATGCCTCCCAATGATGAACTGAAATAGCTGTCTCCAAATGTGCTTTATTGAAGTTCCATTCAGATCAAATGAATACCCTTGGCAGTTTCCCTGCTTTTCCATCTTTATTTAAAATGGAAAATGAACCGGTGCCTCCCCTCTCCACATTCAGCTCCGTGTTCTGTGTGTAATCAATCAGAGATCCAAAGCTTCGAAAGTTAGCAAAAAAGAGAAGAATGGAGAGAGAAGGGGGTATGGGTACGAGGGGGGAGAGAGAGAGATCAAAAGGCGAGAGAAGAAAGGAGGAGACAAGTTTTGACAGGTGCTTATGTGACTTGGCACTCTCATTTATAAATGTTGGATCAGCCCACCCTTCCAGATTTATAAAGCTTGCTTTGGGGACAAATGTCTATGTGTCTGTCTCATCTGTGGGAAAATATCCATGTTGAAGTCTAGAAGTCTGTCTTCCTTTCTTTAGGGTGTGTTTGAATTTCTCAACCTTTAGATTGTCACTGTGCTAAGACACTGATACACCAAGGAACTGGTGTTTGGATTACATACATCACTACCGCACTACATGTTTGAGAGACCTGGGCCATATCTCGTTCCCTATTTCATCATGTATCTCGCTGCGTAATATGCTGAGGAGTCACGTCTCTTAAAGCATCAACCATCTCAACCACTGATCTCCTTCAATCCCTCCATGTTTTTATCTTCTTGTGAATTATGAGATCTGCCTTTTTTGTTTTACTATGAGAATGCGTAAGGCAATGTATTGCAATGCAAATGATTTCACTGCTTGATCAAAACATGCTGTTGTAATTTAATGATGAGTATAGTAGAACATGCATTTCAAACTTCAATAGTATTTCCACAGGAGAAGTGACAATCCTGAGGAAGGTACCATTCGGACTCGAGTCTATGTTTAAATAATAATGAATAACGAAATGTAATTATATTTTCTGTTTTCACACCAATATCAAGCTTTCAACCTGCAGTCGAGGTGTTGTTAGTGTTTGCTTCATTCCCGACAGATATTAGAGACTCATAAGGAAAATTTACAAACAACAGAAATGCCAGCGTGGGTAAATACTGCATGGTGAACAAACAGTCCCTCGTAGGAAAAAAATGTCAAAGGGCTGCATTGTCTTCCACAATATTTAGATTGGGATCAAGAGATTTCCTCCTTTAATTATAATATTCTTGTATATATGACACAGACAGATGGTGGCACAAACCAACCAGGTTCTAGACTTCAAAACTATGGGCACTTTATGATGTTGAGTGGAAATGTAAATTAAAGATTGAGCACTGTGCACTTATGGCCTTCTTAGTGTGGGTTAGTCAGTGTATGAGACTTTACTGATACCAATGATTGCATGTGTGAGATGCGCACATTTCCAGGATGTGCAAAACTCCATAAGACCCATTTACTATGCTATTCTACGTTCAGGCCTGCTGCTCTTTTAAAGACCTGGGATATTTAATGCCACATTCCATAGAAACGGCATCTTTTTAATGAATGGGTAAATGATGAAAGATGATGAATGACTGACCAGACAGTGGTGATTGTACATCTGGTACTGAAGCACGACAATGAATTCAAGAGCATCCAATACTGTAGTATTATCTGGTACTGTAGGCCGTTAGTTGTGGTTCACATGTAGACACACCTTGGTGATTTCTCTTCTGATGAATGTCTTTGTCTATTTTCTACTATTACATGTAAGTTAAAGATAAAGTTAAGTCACAGTTATTCACATGGGTGTGACCCTGTATGGTAAAACATTGCATGCAAATTCAGACCCAGGTACGTAAAGAACATGTATTGTTCAGTCTTCAGATTGGATTGGATTAGGAAAATAAATCCACAGTGGTAAAAGATTACCCATTTTGCCTGGGATTTTTAGCACCAAAACAAAATATTTATGGAGGTTGAATTTGGTTGCATTACCTTAAACCCACAAAGTAAAACAACAAATGTGACATGTTTAATGAACACGGAGTAGAGCATACTCACTGAGCTCTCACCCTTAATCGTCATGAAGGAGGAAATACATGTGCCTGTTTGAGAGAGTTTCTTAAAGAAAGAGAGATGAAAGTGAGAGAGAGAGAGATAGTGGGATAGATACAAAGCCGCAACTGCTATGGAAGAACACGTAACTTAAGTCACTAAATACTAGCAGTGGAGGCCCCTGTTTAATCAGCAGATCCTGGCCATTACTGCTAAGGCCAGGCATAGCCTGTGACATCCCCAGCCTTGCTCTTAAACCGTTACAAGGCTTTAGCTTCTTTGTCACTGGCACACTCTGCATCAATGGAGGAAACCCCAGGCCAGAGCATAGAAATAGAATGATAGAATATAGAATATAATCCTATATTATAGAATATAATTATAATTAAATGGACTCAAGCCTCTCTGTGTTGTGTGAGGTCAAGCCGTTGGATTGTTTTGAAGACGTGGACATTGGAGGAGTGTATTTCTTGTCATATCTATTCTGTTTAGTCTGTTATGTTGTTAGTCAGAATATAGCTTTAGCCTATTGTGCATGGACCACTCTTTATATACCTATTTCAGACTGTCAGCTTCTTATTGTGAGTCAGCAAAGGATAGACAACAAAGGCCTTAAACAGGATTATAGCAACCCACACTTGGTTCACAATGCATATTCTTTCTCTTTGCACACACACACACACACACACACACACACACACACACACACACACACACACACACACACACACTTTTCTGCATGACAGGCTAAGCTGTTGTTGTGTCTGTCAACAACAGTAAAGTAGTAATTGTGAGATTACTACTGTATGTCCGTGCCACGCCTCTGTCTGGTTTGATCCCTATCCCTCGCTGTAATTGACGTAGTAAATAATGAGTCACCTGAAGACATTGTTGCTTGTTGTCAATATGGTCTGTGATAGGCTACTCCCTTTTTTTTTACACTGGGGACATAAAAACAAACACGAAAATTCAATACAGTTAATATACATTTTAAAGTGTGATTCAAATATGAAGTAATATTTACTTGCTTTTACCGTTTTAAAAATATAAGTTATAGGTAAAACACAAAATGACAGACAGCATATTAAAAACAGATGCAATTTGAATGGAAATGTTTTTGAATATGAGAAAAATATTGAACTATGATTACCAAACAAATACATTTTTAAACTCAAACTCCATATTATTGTCATACAAATGTCATCCAATGTCACAAAATACTACAATTAGCTAGCATAATTTAGCAAAATTGCTAGCAAAGCTAGACGGTCACTCAAGTTCAAATCTCCAATGGTCATTTTGAAAGATGTTTGAGAAAGTGTTTTAGCTTGCTGAGTGAGGTGAGAAAATACTATTTTAGATTTTTTTTTAACCTGATTTGGTGAAATGTTTTTAACTAGCTAGATCCCAATATGGTCTGACTATGCCAAGCGACAGTAAAGCCAACTAGCTAGCCACCATAGGCACAACTGTACTTTTTTAAATGTAGTATTTGTTTTCATTTAAAACTAAAACTATAGTTCAACTCTCCTTTGACCTTGTCAACTAAGAGCTGGACAGCTGTATGGACGTGAAGTTGGTTAGAGCTGTTTGAAAGTTTCGAAGAGTAGACCTAGTGTTCTCAGAACAGTCTGAAAACTGGAGAAAGAAATATAATTTTGAAGAGCATTATCTCCAAACCCAATCTTAAACATTCTGGGAGCCACAATCTCTATCTTCTCATTTGTGTAATATTCACCTGAAAGGCTAGAAGATGAGAGAGGGAGACTATTGTGATGGCCTATAGGCCTACTCAGTAAACCCTTCTTCTCAACTGTTCACTCAACATCATCATAGCATGTGGTTGGGAGATGGAGTGGGATAAGACAGCTTTCTCAGCCTTCCGTGTTTACCCCCTAATCCTGGGGAAGAACTTCACAAGCCAGGGGAATACTGAGTTTCTTTACATCCCAAAACCAGGCATGCCCCCTTTTTAATGGAGAGCAGGAATTTGGTTAATTACGGGGAATGTTTTTTAAGATCATTAGTGGGAATTTACATTCTAGTCATTTAGCAGTCACTCTTATCCAGAGCGAATTACAGGAGTAATTAGGGTTAAGTGCCTTGCACAAGGGCACATAAATTTTCACCTAGTCGGCTCGGGGATTCAAACGACTGACCTTTCGGTTACTGGCCCAATGCTCTTAACCGGTATGCTTCCTGTCACTCTCATTTGTGTGTGCATGTGTGCAAGCATTACAGTTGTATTTTTGAAATATGACGCTTAATACACTCAAATTGGTAACATTCATCACAAATTAATTTAATTGTTGTGGTACGACAAAACAAATATTGAGATGAGTAGATCATGAGTAATGGATTCCCCACTGACAGATCAGTGTAGTCCAAAGATGAGCTTCCCAAAACACTATTCCTTGGCCTTTTTCCAGTCCACAAAATGGATTAGCGCCCGTCCCTAAATACGGTTGCAACTAAATACAGTTGAAATGTTACTTTGGCTTGTGGTCATGGTAAAAACAAAACAAAACCCAAATTATACGCAACAGAGGCTTGTGGCCATCACTCACTGTCTGCCTCCCACAGATTTAAATTATACACAGCCTAAACAGAACAATTGCACAATTTACACAATCAATACGTTCAGTTGAGCTTGTCCTCACGCCAAAGAGGTGTCTCAAGCTCAAGGTAGGCCTATACACCTATTGCATGTCTTTGTTGTTGATCTGTTGTTGTTGTTGCCTGGCATTTGTGTTCAGGAACTAGGCCTACATTACAGCCAGGCCCACTTAGCTTTGATTCGTTTTTGAGAAGAACACAGCAGAAAGATTGAATGACTTTTGGAAAATGGTTGGTTTCAGGCAATGCACAAAAAGGACAGTCAACTTGAGTTATGTTAAAACACAAACACATTTAACCTTAAAATAAGGATTTAATCTTGAATGTGAAATTCTGGCAGGGGACTTTAGGATGTGGAGAGTACTCTTACCACATACAGTGAAAACCAACAACTCATCCAGCCTCTATCCGAGCTATGTTGTTTCAGCAAAAGCGGATCTGCTCAAGTGAGCTGGAACTTCTCCTGTTCATGTTTGCTTATACTTTTAGATTCCCGCTTGGAGCATCGGCAGATTTGCTTAATATCATCCCGGGCACAAGATACACAGACAGGGAATGTCATTCCAGTCCCAAGGTACAGAGTCAAAATCAAAAAGTCAAACAAGCAGTTTGTGAGAAGAACCGTATAGGCTGGAAGTTAGAGAAGGTGAACACAAACACACGATCCTCTGTGCACCCGCCCCTTCCTCCCCTCATCCCCTTTCACTTCACCAACACAACTCCATTTTTCCTGGCTGGATTAGTTAGAGTGAAAGCCTCTCATATTAAATTGATCATATTTGAGGTTAACATAAATTAGCACTGCTACGCAGACAGCATAGCCAATGATGCCCCTGAAAAGGAAGGAAGCGCCTCAGATGGGCGCTAAAGCTAATAAGCAGGCCAATCACTAATCTTGTAAACAAACTCACTATGTGGCCCTCTCCTCTCTCGCCTCATAAATAATGTATATTTTGCCAGCCTCCCAATGTCTCTTTTGACTTTTGATTTGCCGGTAGAGTTCAATCTGTTCTCCAAACACATCTCTTTTTACGTCCCCCCTCCTCTTTCTTACTCCTATTGGTTTACTTTAATTAGTGATATGGAAGGTGTGGGGGGGGGGGGGGGGGGGGGGGTTGGGAGGAGGGCAAATTCTGAAAACAAACACTGCCTTGAATGGTAGGATGCCGGTGGATGGAGCCAGTGCCATTTCACAGACGGCAGGGACACATGGTTTAAGTCAACACTACTAATTACATTAGATCCCCCTGGCACATGGGGTAATTTTGCCTCCGTCCCATGGTACAATAGCACTGATCCTTTTTTACCCAAAGCAGTGTCTCTTGAAAGATTTTAACAATCTATTCGTAATGGAGATAAGGGCCACCACAATCCAGGAACTGTACTGGGTGAATATGTATGTGTGGGGGGTGTTGTGTCTGTATATGCACAGGAGTTCTTTCATCGTGTGTGCACGTCATGCACATCCCATTAAACAGTTGTCCTGTTTGATATTTCAGTCCCCAGCCCACATGTCTGGGGAGTATGAGCAAACACATTTGGTTGAGAGGATGTTCCTCGAGCAAACATTGATAAAATCTGGCCTTGATATGAATGTCAGCCTCTGTCATTGATAATTGGGAGGGTATGAATATTTCACTCTGATTTTATAGAAATATCTCACACACAGGTCCATCGTAACATAAGCCAACATAATATAAGCCCTTTCCTAGCTTTACATTACATCCATCTCATTTTGATATGACATTTTTGTAATATCGCTGAAAAAGCAGTCTGAATTTAAACATGCTATACCTGTAGGGACTGTAGCACCCACTAGAGGGACATTATATATCCAGAAGCCTATAGCTTACTGTTGTATTGTATTAGCCTATTACTTTTTCCCATTTTGACTTCTAGCATTTATAAAGACTGTTCTGTGAGTGACAGACACCAGTGTCCAAGTTGAGACACCATCAAACTGGTGGATCTCTAGTGCCAAGTCCTAGGGCTTTAATTGAGTGTGGTCCCAGGGTTAGTGTGATAGAAAACAAAACAGGACTCCCCTCCTTCAAGTGATTAGGACTTAATTAAGTAGGACAAAGTCCAAAGAGCAGGTTTTGTTTATGTATGCAGGAAGATGTCAAATGCTAGGAATTGATTTAATAACAACAATATGGAGAGCTAATAACAACAATGCCACCAAAATCAATTTGACCCTCAAACCAATTTTTAGTTATTTACACATTGAATTTGTTTATTTATTTTGTTTAATTTGAAGGTATATAAAGTGTAGATCAATCCTTTTATTGAAAGATCATGGTCACGCACACACACAAACACACGCACACACAACCATACTAACCATACTAACCATACCTCATTGAAACAAACAAAAATCCAAGAGCGAAAGAAAAACGTTATGCAGCAAGAACAGCCATGCTGATTGCTAACGCTTTTAAATCAAATCCCCTAATCCAGGCACCACCACACCTCCGTCACTCCACTTTCTAAAGCACCCTGCTCCTCTCATCACCGTTTCCCCTGAAATCAACCCAGCCCACAGACAAATAGACAGACAGGCCTATCCTGTCAAGTGGCCTATACCTAATCCCCATCCTCGCTGAGTCCTGGGGCCACCATCCCAGCCATCCCCGCCCCAGAGCTTTCCTCTCCTGCCCTAACAGGCTACACACCCTCCTACCAAGAGGGGAACACCCACAGTCACCGCCATCTGAAAAGGCTACCTGCTCCTTCAAACAACTCCTTCAACCTCATTCAAAATCCGGGATGCTGCAATTCACTCATTCTGTTGTGGGGGAGGTAGGGTGTGGGACTTTGATTGTGGAGAGTCAGGAGAGTCTGTGTGTGGCAAGGTGGCCAACTCTAGGCTTGCCCTGCGGTAAAGGCCTAGATCCATCCATTCCATTTAGGAAGCTTTTGTACCTGTCTCACCCTGCCATTCTGCCATTCAAAGAGGCTGCTATAGTCATTTCTCGGTCTCGGCTCATTGACAAAGGAGGTTTACCGGCTTCAGAACCAAGAGCTGAGGGATCAGAGCTCCCACGGATAATTGAGCTATTTGGAAGAGAGTGAAAAAAACTGAAAATATTGCTTAATGGCGGGTTTCAATGTTGAGCAATCTTTGAAAAGAGGTTTTGAAAGCTGTTTCATAGAGAGACAAATGTTTAATGGTAAGGCACCCAACAAGGTGAAGATATGATTTGCAGCCTAATACTGGATCATTTTATCTCGCCTTTATGACAGATATAAATGACAGCTTTTACTCATAATGTCAGACTGGTGTATAATATAAGTTAAATTATGAGGTAAATGTTTATAAAAATGATCCAATGCCAAGGAAGGCAAGACTAAGTAACAGGCTGGTGGTAGTACTAGTATTACTAAAAATTTGAGTTATACTGTAGAAGCTTTTTCCCGTACACAAAACCAATCTGTGATATTATTTAACCATTACTGTGTAAATACTGTAATTAAATAACTGCGGTTTGGATGGAATTGAGCCTTAGCTCTTTTTTCAGCTCAGTGCCGGTCTGTCAAAGCTAATTTAACACCACTAGAGGGAGCACTGATGCACCAAATTACTGCAGCCATTGCACTGGTGTTGGAGAGATTGCTGACTAACTAATACAATTGAAGATGTACTGCAGACAATGCTGCGTTTTTGTAGCATTTAAACAGCGTAAGCAATGCTAGGGAAGGTTTAATTGAATTCCATGACCGGTTGAGTAAGTATGAATACTATAGGCTCTGATAATGAGATTCAACACAGCATGTAGGACCTGCAGAAAAGCCATGGAGCATAGAAATATTCAGAGATGAAATTGTATACCAAAAGATAGGACTTGAGACCATTACATATGTTCAGTCCTCTACTAATTCAGGCTGTAAAAGTAGAGCTCTTCACCAGACAGTTTGCTCTCTGTCTCTCTCTTATCAGTGGACTCCATAAGCATTCATCTTCGGCCCTGGTCAAGCCTTTTAAAATGATCTGAACCTTTGTGTGCTTCACCGTTTGTTTGAATAATCGGGAAACCGAGACACATTTTTAAAAATGACATCATCATTAAATATGAGGCCTGTACATTTCTCCACGATAGAGAGTAGACCATCTGTCATGATTAGGACAAACGACTTAAGACTCCTGATCCAAATGCTTTCTCTCTAATGGTCTTGTACTGACTGTATGTGTGTGTCCATCATAACCTGGTCAGGTAAGGAGATAGGGAGCTAGTTGAGGTGTACACACTAAAGAACAAACTGTAACCCCTGTTGTTTGAGCTCAGCTAAAGTCCAAGAGATGGGAACTATTAGAGCTGATTTTTTGTAGCTATTGAATACTGTTGGGGAAGAGTAAATCTGTGACTCACTCATGCTGTAGGCCTAGCTAAAGACCGCAACCCCCTGAAAAAATCCAAACCAGAACCAAATATTCAAGAGAAGCAGCGATGGACGTGCCGTTATGTTTCACGTAGGAGCAGGTTCAGATTAATGCTTTGAAACGCTGCCTCAGTAAATTACGACCAGAAGTGAGTTATAGCTCTGTGGTCTGGTAAAGATGTGCTTAAAAAAATTCACCCCTAAAATCATAAAATGTTATGACATCAAGGCGTGGGTGCAATGAAAGTATAATAAATCTTGGATCTCCTCCACCTATACAGGGCCATTCCTTGACCATATGACTCCATTGTCAGTCTGAGATGTTCTCAATAAAGCTGTCTGACCTCACAGTGGTGTTAGGACACCTCACTTTGCTCCCTCATCAGGAGATGTGGATGTGGGGTCCAGGTTTTCTCCCATGGCCTCTTCCCTCCCTGGGCCTGTATTAACACAGTTCTGATCTAGGATCAGGTCCCCCTAGGCCTGTATTTGCACAGTTCTGATCTAGGATCAGGTCCCCCTAGGCCTGTATTCACACAGTTCTGATCTAGGATCAGGTACTCCTGGGCCTGTATTCACACAGTGCTGATCTAGGATCAGGTCCCCCTGGGCCTGTTTTCACACAGTATCAGGTCCCCCTGTCTATTATGTCATCCTATTCATTATCATCTAAATGACTAAACTGATCCCAGATCAGCACTCCTACTCTGAGACTGTTTGTGATTACGGCCGTGGTTCAAATCAATCAAATGTTTAAATATAATATATTCCTTTTCGAATCAGGAGCTGTTCCAAAGTGCTTTCCAGTGCCCGGCCTTGACCCCAAAAGAGCCAGCAGAAGCAGAAGTATAGTGGCCAGGAGAACTGGAGGAAGAAACCTAGAAAGGAACCAGGCGATGGGTAAGTGGGGTCATTCCCGTTGTTTAACATTTTTTTGTGAACCTTGGTGATACAAAGTCACCCCAGAAAAGGGGTTTTCCTGTGACGTCATAGGGAAGTGTGTAGTAACCTGGAGTGGTGAGTGAGGCTGAACGTTCAAAGGGTTCTGTCAATGGTAGTGTATAATTAGGCATATCTGGGGGCTTATCGGTAAAAATCAACACTGTTTGTCTACTGTACTTAGAGTGAGGTTACTGTTTACTGTTTAGTCAACAACAACAATGAAGTTAGTCTGTGTAATCAACGGATTCTTTACTTTGACTCAAAATAACCGATTGATCAAGAGCGTTAAGATCTTTGATTTTTTTAAATATTCAATGCTAGTACGTGTTTATTTTGACAGTCCACACAGTTTTTAGTTATAGCTTCAATAACACTATAGTAAAATTGACCAGAACTGAATGAAACAACATGATCTGTAATCTCTGTTTGAGACATTACAGTTTGACATGGCCTAATAAAAACATGCAGTCATACCCCTTGGCCTATTTCAGCCATTTTGTTTTGTTCCCCTCTCTCTCCGTGCACTTGTCATCATAGTGAGCACGCAGCACCGCCAAACATCTTAAGACTCACTCACTCACTCACTCACTCACTCACTCACTCACTCACTCACTCACACTGCAATCAGAGGGTGCTTAGTATTACATGTTGCTGGCCATGTTAAGACACACAACAGGTTTGTGCTAAGGTCAGGGCTATAGCCACAGTCTAGGAATAGCTAGGCTCAGGCCCCTGTTGATTGAAGGATCGTGAGTGTAATGAGATGTTGTGGCCAAACCTCAAGGTGTGGAGATAGAGATAAATTGCTCTGGAGTTCTGGCCCTCCTCTGCATTTCTCTCGGCATGGAGTGTGGAGGGGGAGTCAGTACTCGAGGTGAGAGGAACGCTTCTCACCCCAGTGGGCGTGGTGGTAGTATGTGTGTGTGTGAAAGAGAGAGCATGTGTAGTATGTGCGTGTGTGTGTGTGTGTGTGTGTGTGTGTGTGTGTATGTGTGTGTGTGTGTGTGTGTGTGTGTGTGTGTGTGTGTGTGTGTGTGTGTGTGTGTGTGTGTGTGTGTGTGTGTGTGTGTGTGTGTGTGTGTGTGTGTGTGTGCACTTGGCGAAATCGCTTCGACGACAGGTAAAAGACACAGCTGACACAACCTGTCACCCAACCCATCCAATCCCAGAGTGCACTAGGGCTGGAGATTTGCACTTTGCAAAATTGGCACGACTTCTATTGCCGTCCCCCAGTCTAACAGAGAGAGGTAGTGGACCCTCAAAGCTCCCCAGTAATGCTGAGAAGGGAGTATATGTGGTGGTAATGAATCCCTAATGAGACTGACACACTCTTTACACTGTTAGGACATTAATAAGGCTCTGTTGTCAGGCTAGCCCATGCCAAGGGGACTCATATGGCCAAGGTGCTGATCCAGGATAACTGAGATATCAATAGACTTCACAGCTTATAATAGTTTACACAAAGTATAATGTCAGGATTGTTTTTCTTCCAATAGTGCAGAATCTGCAAGTATTGGACAGAAAGCTATCCTTGTTTTGTTGTCAAGTATTCATACCACTTGACTTATTTCACATTCTGTTGTGTTACAGCCTGAATTCAAAACAGATTCAATTGATATTTTTTCTCACCAATCTGCACAAAATACTCAATAATGACAAAGTGAAAACATGTTTTTAGACATTTTAGCTCACTTGTTGAAATTGAAATACAGAAATATTTAATTTACATAAGTATGAGTCGATACATTTTAGAAGCACCTTTGGCATCGATTATAGCTGTGAGTATTTCGGGCTATGTCTGTAAGAGCTTTCCACACCTGGATTGTGCAGCATTTGCCCATTATTCTTTTTTAAATTCTTTAAGACTAGTCAAATTGGTTGTTGATCATTGCTAGACAACCATTTTCACGTCTTGTCATAGATTTTCAAGTAGATTTAAGTCAAAACTGTAACTCGGCCAGTCAGGAACATTGACTCTCTTTTTGGTAAGCAACTGCAGTGTAGATTTGGCCTTGTTTTTTAAGTTATTGTCCTGCTGAAGGGTGAATTAATCTCCCAGTGTCTGGTGGAAAGCAGACTGAACCAGGTTTTCCTCTAGGATTTTGCCTCTGCTTAGCTCCATTCCATTTCTTGTTTATCCTTAAATACTATCCAGTCCTTAACGATTACAAGCATACCCATAACATGATGCAGCCACCACTATGCTTGAAAATATGGAGAGTGGTACTCGGTAATGTGTTGAAATGGATTTGCTCCAAACATAACACTTTGTATTCAGGACAAAAAGTAAATTCCTTTACCACATTTTTTTGCAGTATTACTTTAGTGCCTTGTTGCAAACAGGATCCATGTTTTGAAATATTCGTATTCTGTATAGGCTTTCATCTTTTCACTCAGTCAATTAGGTTATTATTGTGGAGTAACTACAATGTTGTTGATCCATCCTCAGTTTTCTCCTATCACAGTCATTAAACTCTGTAACTGTTTTAAAGTCACCATTACCCGGGTAGCCTAGTGGTTAGAGCGTTGGACCAGTAACCGGAAGGTTGCAAGTTTAAACCCCTGAGCTCACACGGTAAAAATCTGTCGTTCTGCCCCTGAACAGGCAGTTAACCCACTGTTCCTAGGCCGTCATTGAAAAATAAGAATTTGTTCTTAACTGACTTGCCTGGTTAAATAAAGTTTAATAAAAAAATGTTGAATTCCCTGAGTGGTTTCCTTCCTCTCCGGCAACTGAGTTAGGAAGGACGCCTGTATCTTTGTAGCGACTGGATTATTAATTATACAAAGTGTAATTAATAACTTACTAATGCTCAAAGGGATATTCCATCTCTTTTTATTTTATTTTTACTCCTTTACCAATAGGTGGTCTTCTTTGGGAGCCATTTGAAAACCACCCTGGTCTTTGTGGTTGAATCTGTGTTTCAAAATCACTGCTCGACTGAGGCACCTGTGTGGGGTACAGAGATGAGGTAGTCATTCAAAAATCGTGTTAAACATTATTATTGCACACAGAGTGAGTCCATGCAACTTATTATATGACTTGTTAAGCAGATTTTTACTCCTGAACTTATTTAGGCTTGCCATAACAAAGGGGTTGAATATTTATTGACTCAGCTTTTACTTTGTAAAAATCTTGACACAATTCTACTTTGACATTATTGGGTATTGGGTTTAGGCCAGTGAAAAAAAATATCTAAATTCAATCCATTTAAAATTAATTCTGTAATGCAACAAAATGTTGAAAAAGCCAAGGAGTGTGAATTCTACTGAAGGCACTGTATGTACAGCAGTACATTAAACCACTGCAACTCCATAAAACCACAATGCTATCCCTGTACATTTATCTCCCATCTTGGCCTCCTGCTGCAGCTTCTCAAAGGGAGGGAATTCATTCATTCAACAACAGATTCCTCCTGTAGAGAATAATTGCATTGCTCTGCTCGCTATGCTGCCGGTTGGACAGATGTCCCACTGATTTCCTCGACCCGGGGCAGGGCCCTTAGTGACCCTGGCAGCGTGGCCCTGCGGGGCCCGAAGATAATATGACATGATGAATCTGGTGGAGTAACTGAAGCCAGCGGCCCTTGTCGGCCCCAGTCGCCCCCTGTCGTCCACTGATCAGGTTCCATGATGTTTCTGGGAGCACCACAAAGGTTCCCCACGCGTTTGCTTGATGTCCACAAAAACAGAATGTATCCTAGCCTATAATACATGTTATTAATAAGCTATTATATAGTGCCTTTGGAAAGTATTCAGACCCCTTGACTTTTTCCACATTTTGTGGAGGCTACAGCCTTATTCTAAAATTGTATTCAATTGTTTGTTTTTTCTTGGCAATCTACACACAATACCAAATAATGACAAAGCAAAAACAAGGTTTTTAGAAATGTTTTCTAATTTCTAAAACATAAAAAAATGAAATATCACATCTACATAAGTATTCAGACCCTTCACTCAGTACTTTGTTGAAGCACCTTTGGCAGCGATTACAGCCTTGAGTTGTCTCGGGTATCACGCTACAAGATTGGGATACCTGTATTTGGGGAGTTTCTCCCATTCTATTCTGCAGATCCTCTCAAACTCTATCAGTTTGAATGGAGTGCGTTGCGGCACAGCTATTTTCAGGTCTCTCCAGAGATGTTCGATCGGGTTCAAGTCCGGGCTCTGTCTAGGCCACTCAATGACATTCAGAGACTTGTCCCGAAGCCACTCCTGCGTTGTCTTGGCTGTGTGCTTTGGGTTGTTGCCCTGTTGGAAGGTGAACCTTCGTCCCAGTCTGAGATCCTGAGCGCTCTGAACCAGGTTTTCATCAAGGATGTCTCTATACTTTGAAAAACATCCGCACAGCAGGATGCTGCCACCCCCAGGATGGTGACAGGTTTCCTCCAGACGTGACGCTTGGCATTCAAGCCAAAGAGTTAAATGTAGGTTTCATCAGACCAATGTTTCTCATTGTCTGAAAGTCTTTAGGTGCCTTTGACAAACTCCAAGAGGGCTGTCATGTGCCTTTTACTGAGGAGTGACTTCCGTCTGGCCACTCTACCATAAAGGCCTGATTGGTGGAGTGCTGCACAGATTGCTGTCCTTCTGGAAGTTTCTCCAATCTCCACAGAGGAACTCTTGAGCTCTGTCAGAGTGACCATTGTGTTCTTAGTCACCTCCCTGACCAAGGCCCTTCTTCCCAGATTGCTCAGTTTTCCTGGGCGGCTAGCTCTAGGAAGACTCTTGGTGGTTTGAAACTTCTTCCATTTAAGAATGATGGAGGCCACTGTGTTCTTGGGGACCTTCAATGCTGCAGACATTTTTGGTACCCTTCCCCAGATCTGTTCCTCCACACAATCCTGTCTCGGAGCTCTACGGACAATTCCTTCGAAAACATCTCAAGGATTATTTTTAATACATTTGCAAAAATGTCTAAAAAACTGTTTTTGCTTTGTCATTATAGGGTATTGTGTGTAGATTGTTGATAATTGTTTTTTATTTGAATCATTTTAGATTAAGACTGTAACATAACAAAATGTGGAAAATGTAGAGGGGCCTGAATACTTTCCAAAGGCACTGTAAATACCTATTAACATTTATGCTTCTGCTATACATTAGTGACATGTATAGATTTCTACAGAACGCACCACAAACAATATTTGGCAGTAACTGCAGGCTTCAACAAAAACAAAAGGATAAAAAAGTACAGAAATGCATTATTCATTATTTAAACAAACACAAAGGTAGAGTGTGTAGAAGTCTTATCCAAATACAGTGGCGACAACTTTGTTGTCCACAACAATATGCTACACTTCGTGAAGGCGTTTAATTTTTTAGCTGTGGCAACAGTTAGCACTTAGGTTGAAACTCTGCAATTCCCGATCCAAGGTTTATCTTTCGCAAATAACTGTGAAATTGCTTGGCACAAAGTCCTCCTCACACTCAATAAGCTAAAATGAGATGTCAAGTGCTCAAGCCGTTCGTTTGTACCAAACGCAGCTGGCTGAATTTGTACAGGGATTCCTATGAGGTCTGCCAGTTGGAAACTAAAAACCTGCTTGAGATGGATTAAAGGAGACCTCTCACCACTCACCTTTTTACAAACACAAATGATTACACACATGCACACACACACACTCACATTCATACACTTACATGCATACACACATTCACTCACATGAACATGCTTGCACACACGCAGGCATACACACACACACACACACACACACACACACACACACACACACACACACACACGCGCACGCACACACACACCGTCAAAGCAGACATAACATTTTATCCCAGACACTAAACATAGACAGCATAGTATAGGTGATGACAACTCAAAACATAAAATAGCCAGGCCAATATACCTATTTCAGACTGCTGTGAATGCAGTAGCCTACACCATGTCTATGCACAAGACCTACAGTATAGTGCTTTCGGAAAGTATTCAGACCCCTTGACCTTTTCCACATTTTGTTACATTACGGTCTTATTCTAAAATTATTATTTTTTTAAATCCTCAGCAATCTACACACCAAACTCCATAATGACAAAGCAAAAACAATTTTTTTGAATATTTTGAAAAACTGAAATACCTTATTTACATAAGTGTTCAGACCCATGCCATAAGGCTTGAAATTGAGCTCATGTGCATCCTGTTTCCATTGATCATCCTTGAGATGGTTCTACAACTTGATTGGAGTCCACTTGTGGTAAATTCAATTGATTCAACATTATTTGGAAAGGCACACACCTGTCTATATAAAGGCCCACAGTCGACAGTGTGCATGTCAGAGCAAAAACCAAGCCATGAGGTCGAAGGAATTGTCCATTGAGCCCCGAGACAGGATTGTGTTGAGGCACAGGACTGGGGAAGGGTACCAAAAAATGTCTGCAGCATTGAAGGTCCCCAGTGGCCTCCATCATTTTTAAATGGAAGAAGCTTGTAACCACCCAGACTCATCCTACAGCTGTTCGCCCAGCCAAACTGAGCAATCGAAGGAGAAGGGCCTTGGTTAGGGAGGTGAGATTGGAGAAGATGGAAGTCCCTCCTCAGTAAAAAGCACATGACAGCCCGCTTGGAGTTTGCCAAAATTCACCTAAAGATTCTCAGACCATTAGAAACAAGATTCTCTGGTCTGATGAAACCAATATTGAACTCTTTGTCATCATGTCTGGAGGAACCTAGTGAGGCATGGTGGTGGCAGCATCATGCTGTGGGGATGTTTTTCAGCGGCAGAGACTGGTAGACTAGTCAGGATCGAGGCATTGATGAATGGAGCAAGTACAGAGAGGTTATTGATGAAAGCCTGCTCCAGAGCGCTCAGGACCTCAGATTGGGGCGAAGGTTCACCTTCCAACAGGACAACGACCCAAAGCACACAGCCATGACAACGCAAGATTGGCTTCGGGACAAGTCTCTGAATGTCCTTGAGTGGCCAGCCAGAGCCTGGACTTCCGATCGAACATCTCTGGAGATACCTGAAAATAGCTGTGCAGCGACGCTCCCCATCCAACCTGACAGAGCTTGAGAGGATCTACAGAGAAGAATGGGAGAAACTCCCCAAATGCAGGTGTGCCAAGCTTGTAGCGTCATACCCAAGAAAACTCTAGGCAGCAATCGCTGCCAAAGGTGCTTCAACAAAGTACTGAGTAAAAGGTATGAATACTTATGTAAATCTCATATTTCCGTTTTTTTTTTTTTAAAGTTTCTAGAACATTGTGTTTGCTCTGTCATTATTCATTATTTTTGAATAAGGCTGTAACGTAACAAAATTGGGAAAGGTCCAGGGGTCTGAATACTTTCCAAAGGCACTGTATATGTCTGATAGGCTACAGTATAGTATCTTTGCATCTTATATCTCTATCCCCACATTGGGCTCCCCGTAAACTAAGTAGGCTAAACAGTGAAGGCAAGATGTGAAGAACTCATATCAATGTTCCATCAGCAACCTTGCAGGATCCCAATGGCTTTTTTGGACCACATCTTTTCCCAATCATCAGTGAATATTGTCAAGCTTGATGATCACCATCATACTGTACTGTATGGTGCTTGAGGGGAGTTTAGTGGAGTTGGGAGTCAGGGGACTGTCCTTTTTTTTTCATTTTTTTTTTTTACAATGGTCCAACAGGAGGTTGGTGGCACCTTAATTGGGGAGAATGGGCTCGTGGTATTGACTGGAGCGGAATCAGTGGAGTGGTATCAGTCGAGGCTCACATCAACACCATCATCCCGGAAACCCTACAGATGGTGTATTGCCAAGCATATGGAGTAAAATACATGTAAAAAAACATTTAAAATATGTTTGCTGGTCTCTCAGATATAGGCTAGACACTTCAAAAAAATCCCTTTGGATAAAATGTGGGGGACTATCTGTTGTTCCATATAATGAATCTGAAATTCATTGCATTTGAATGGGCTAACAGCAGTAAGGCCAAATACATTTTTTCATAAAAAATATGTTTATAACCTTTTTTGATACTTCAAGGGGTCTTAAAATTCCAAATCAAATAGCAAAAGTATCCTTTGTATGACCTTCTTAATGATCCTTAGTATGACATTTTATGTCTGGTCTACTTTCAAAGAAACCCCCCTATGTTAAATGTATACAGTATGGGATTGGCCCCTTTTTTCCAATTTTTGCCTAAAATGACATACCCAAATCTAACTGCCTGCAGCTCAGGCCCTGAAGCAAGGATAAGCATATTGGTACCATTTGAAAGGAAACACTTTGAAGTTTGTGGAAATGTGAAAGGAATGTAGGAGAACAGAACACAATAGGTCTGGTAAAAGATAATACAAAGAAACATTTTTTTTTTGTATTTGTTTTTGTACCATCATCTTTGAAACACAAGAGAAAGGCCATAATGTAGTTTTCCAGCCCAGGTGCAATTCGGATATTGGCCACTAGATGGCAGCAGTGTATGTGCAAAGTTTTAGTCTGATCCAATGAACCATTGCATTTCTGTTCAAAAAATTGAATCAAGACTGCCCAAATGTGCCTAATTTGTTTATTAATAACTTTGCATGTTCAAAACTGCACTCTCCTCAAACAATAGCATGGTATTATTTCACTGTAATAGCTACTGAGAATTTGACAGTGCAGTTAGATTAACAAGAATTTAAGCTTTCTGCTAATATGTCTATGTCCTGGGATATTTTCTTGTTACTTACAACCTCATGCTAATCGCATTAGCCTACGTTAGCTCAACCATCCCGTAGGGGAAGCACCAATCCTGAAGAAGTCAAAGGGCATAAAGGACACATTTTAAGAAATCAAAATATAAATTAGTTATTTCTCATCAAAACAAAATGGCTAGTCCTTTCCCACTCTCCAATAAATGCTGAAAGAAACCTCAAAACAAAACAGTGATGAGGATAATCATTGATCCCCATCTAAGCCGTGTTCAATCACACTTAAATGGGGCGGCTCTTCCTACCAGAGGAACAGGCAAAAACCTTTAAGTCTGCAACTAATGCCCGGTTTAGTCCAGTCCCTCGAACCTTGGTCGCGCTACAACTTAATACCAGACGAACTCACGCTGGGAGGCTAAGTCGGAATCAAGGGCAGAGTCCAGACACAGAGCGCCGCTTTTAGTTCCTCATTTTGTCGCCCCCATTCTCTGTCCAGTGCTCCCCTTTGTGGGTCACCATACCCTGGGACAAAGCCCCCCGTCCTCCCCCGCCCATGGGCCTTACAGAGCCAAGCCTAATGCAACCACCACATCACAACCACACACAGGCCATCACTGAAAGATGACATTTCCTCACCCCACTCTCCCCATGACCTCCCCCGCCCACCCCCTTCTCATAATCCAATCAGCAAGGTCTTAGCTTTTCTAATATAGTGGTGCTCTCACTCTAACTTTATCCCTGCAGCTGTGCCGGTCTGCTCATTGGCAAGATTAGGGGCTCCTGGAACTCCTATGATCATTCATTTCAATATGAATGGGACCAATAAGGGGGTGGATTACACCCTGGTTACTTTGGATATCCAACTCTGTCCTTTGATGCCCCTGGGTTTGAACAGCGAGGTCGGAGGCTGCCAGGTCACATGGTGCGGTGGCAACACCACCTGGCAGCTCGCTCTTTCCTCATATGTGCTTATTAAACACGCCACACTGGCACCAGGGCCCATGGGCACCGAACAGGCCAATCGTGGGCCACCGGCGGGACCAGATGGCGTTGCCATCGTCTTCGCGCCTAGCCAGGTGGGGCCTTCTCTGTGAGAGAGCGGCTTGCTGGGCCGGGTCCCACTGAGAGTGGCCAGGCACAGGCAGGAGGGTGGCCAGAATGCAGTGCCAAGCCAGGGAGTAAAGCAAACAATGCCACATTCCATTCCTCTCTCTCTCACACAAACACTCTCACACAAACACACTCACACACTCACAAGCGCGCACACACACACACACACACACACACACACACACACACACACACACACACACACACACACACGTATGTGAATATGCTTTCACCTGTATACACAAAAAACATAGACAGATTGTCACACACTCATCCATAGACCACCTTATTCATATACATCCACATGGACACATACATACTGTACCTACAGTATTAAGGAGTTTAAACATAACCTGCACACCACATACAAAACACTCGTAACCACACACAGACAGCAGGCTCCAATAGTATTTCATTAGTCCCCTTGACTTGTGTTATCTGCTCCACTGGCCCTCCTGACAACTCCAGGGGCCCGGGTCCCATTGTGTGTGTAGTAGTAGAGGTGATTAATATCTGTTTTTCCTCCTTTGTGGGAGAGGAAGACACAGCTGATCCACCGTGACCCCCTTAATCCATACTGGGTCGACGCACTCTCTCTCACTCTTTACCCTAGCGGGTAGGGTACTGCTACCCCATGGTGGGTTTGGTTCCTGGCTGTATCACAACCGGCCATGATTGGGAATCGCATAGGTTAGCACACAATTGGCCCAGCATCGTTAGGGTTTGGCCGGGGTATGCCGTCATTGTAAATATACATTTTTTCATAACTGACCTGGTGAAGGGACACGTCTTTCTTTGTATCAATTTAGGGAATAGCCCATCTGAATTGGCTAAGATGGCCAGGTTGAGAGGTTGTATGGGGTGGAAGGGGTGTTTGAGCGATTGACTGGCTTGCTGGGTCTATTAAGGACTTGGTCCTGTTGACAGATATACTGCTCCCTTTGTGACCACCGCTATGATGGAAATGGCAGGTGGAGTATGTGTAGTCGGCATGAAAATCTTCCACAGCTGTTTTGGGCTTTGTGAACTTGCTACGGCGCTTGGTGTCCAATTCTCTCCCACTCCTTGTTGTTGCCTTGTTGACCTAGTCTCTAAACTCGCAAGCATGATCTAATGGACTTAGCTCTTAATAACAACTTCTGGTTGGAAAAAATGTCCAGGCCACTATTAACACTCAAAACTGTTGGATGAGAGCTCTTAGCAACTGCTTTAGACCTCTTTCCAGGGTAACATATAGCAATGGGAACTGGTTTAGATCTCTTTCCAGGGTAACATATAGCAATGGGAACTGGTTTAGATCTCTTTCCAGGGTAACGGATAGCAATGGGAACTGGTTAAACACTTTTTTATACAACACATTTAAGAAATAAATTGATCATGTGATCATTAATTAGCAGATTAGAGCGTAAGACGCTTGAGCTGAGGAATGTATTGAATTTCCAAAAAGTGTACATTCATCCTCAAGCAAGGCACAGTGACCTGGCAGTGTGTGTGTGTGTGTGTGTGTGTGTGTGTGTGTGTGTGTGTGCGTGTGTGTGTGTGTGTGTGTGTGTGTGTGTGTGTGTGTGTGTGTGTGTGTGTGTGTGTGTGTGTGTGTGTGTGTGTGTGTGTGTGTGTGTGTGTGTGTGTGTGTGTGTACAGAAGGAGCAGGCAGGGGTGCGGTGCCTGACACGGACCAGTCAGGTTTGCGTGGGAGGGGGTAGTCCGGAAGACCAGAGATTTTATCTCTCCATAAAGTTTTCTTATTTACGGCACCACCCGTCATAAGCTTCCAGAAATGACCTACCTCTACAGCCAAACCCTGATTTCCTTTTACTCTTCCCTGTCAACAATGGAAGGCGCCACCATCTTTTTGGACTATCACTATACAAACCATAGATTGTCATTATACGTTTTCCATAATCATGGCATTACTGGATGATGAAGAAATGTGCTATACTCCTATAACCCAGTGCTTTATGTCCTTCTGTGGCACTAGAAACACACCAACACAGAAATTATTAACACACCAACACAGAAATTATTAACACACCAACACAGAAACGATTAACACATCAACACATAAATTATTAACACACCAACACAGAAACAATTAACACATCAACACAGAAACGATTAACACATCAACACAAAAACGATTAACACATCAACACAAAAACGAACACACCAACACAGAAACTAACACACCAACGCAGAAACTATTGCCCCCCAAATATAATTGTTTTTAGTTATCTTCTTGAAGCTTCTAAATGAAAGACGGGCAGTAAGTGTTTGATGTTAGCTCACAGCAAACCTCATAGTAAATTCAACATGCCAAAGCATTTGCATATCCCATTCAACCAGCTCAACATACCGTAAAACTTCAATTAATAGCCCGTGAGTTTATTAGAGACAGGCTTCTATTTCAGCCAAGTGTCTATTTCCTTAAAAATGCACACAACTTTTGCTCATTTTCATAGCGAATGGTTTTATTCGAGCATTCAATTCAGCAGTTTAATACGTTTCTTAATTTCCTGCACTACTGTGTTTATTATTTACACACTGTGTCATGTTTGTTTGTCTTAAATATGTTTCTGTGACAGAATAATGATTCTCATCTTTGATGGTGCATTTTTGTCAGTTCTTACTTTTGCCACTAATATGCTGATTTCTAAGGGTCTCTGCTCCCAAAGTTGTTGACTGTTTTTGTGCTTGAAAGTTAACTAGCAGTTCTCACCTGTCAGCTGCCAATAGCTAGCAGTTTCTTACTGATGGTAAAAACTGATGATTTACATAATTATTTTGACCCATTACTGAATGATTTAATGCAACAAAATAAACGTTAAACATCCTAAACAATTTATGGTAATTCATGGTCATCTCATAAACAATGACTTTAGACCCTGTGTTTATTTGAAACAGGCGTTTATTTACTAAAATGTGTACCGTTGCCCGGCTATTAAAAGGGACAGGTGGCTATTTGAGACTGCGTTTAATTGAAGTTTTTACAGTGACTCACCTTTCTATGTGAAAGAAGAGAGCAATAGATCTGTGACACATGGAAACATGTGTCTGTCATCTGTGACTGTCATCTGTGTAAATAAACAACGGGCTGAGGGCCGAGCTCTGATGCGCACCACCACAGCGGAGCAGTTACTTTCTTTCCCTGAAACACCTATACCTGTTCCACCGTCTGGGTTTCAACCTGATGAACGACGCCATAGCCTGCGGCTGCTCAGAGCTGGGCCATTTGTTAGGAGATAAGAGAGACTTCCTGGATTAGGGAGGTAGTTGAGGTACATCTCCAGAGAGCCTGTTTGTTTGGGTAAGGCAGCTTGTTCATTACGGCTAAAACTGTGGGAGGTTGGGAAGCCAACCTGTCTCCCAGATAGTGCGGGAGCCACGCCAACATGTACTTAACCCGTCTGCAAATGCACTCGCTTCCCATTGCCGCCTCCGATGCATTATTATGAGTTGTGCATGTGGCATGATGCATTGGATTTAAGAGAGTTTGGGACCTGCCTAAGATCTAGAGAAATGCTTGAAATGTATGAAACAGTTGGGTGTCACATATATAAAGGAATATTCAGTACCAGTCAAAAGTTTGGACACCTACTCATTCAAGGGTTTTTCTTTATTTTAACTATTTTCTACATTATAGAATAATAGTGAAGACATCAAAACTATGAAAAAACACATGGAATAACAAATCAAATCAAATTAAACAAATCAAAATACATTTTTGATTTTCGATTCTTCAAATTAGCCACCCTTTGCCTTGATGACAGCTTTGCACCCTCTTGGCATTCTCTCAACAGCTTCACCTGGAACGCTTTTCCAACAGTCTTGAAGGAGTTCCCACATATGCTGAGCACTTGTTGGCTGCATTTTTAAAAATGTTTTCAATTGGGTTGAGGTTGGGTGATTGTGGAGGCCAGGTCATCAAATGAAATCAAATGTATTTATATAGAGAGAGAAGAAAGAGAGAAAGAGAGAATTAGAGAGAGCATACTTAATATTCACACAGGACACCGGATAAGACAGGAGAAGTACTCCAGATATAACAAACTGACCCTAGCCTCACGACACATAAACTACTGCAGCATAAATACTGGTCATCAATATAGGTCATCTGATGCAGCACTCCATCACTCTCCTTATTGGGCAGCCTGAAGATGTGTTGGGTCATTGTCTTAGTAAAAAACATTGATAGTCCCACTAAGCGCAAACCTAATGGGATGGCGCATTGCTGCAGAATGCTGTAGTAGCCATGCAGGTTAAGTGTGCCTTGAATTCTAAATAAATCACCAACAGTGTCACCAGCAAAGCACCATCACACCTCCTCCTCTATGCTTCACGGTGGGAACCACACATGCAGAGATCCTCCATTCACCTACTCGGTGTGTCACAAAGACATGGCGGTTGGAACCAATAATCTCAAATTTTGACTCATCATACCAAAGGACAGATTTCCACCGGTCTAATGTCCATTGCTCGTGTTTCTTGGCCCTAGCAAGTCTCTTATTATTATTTGTGCCTTTTAGTAGTGGTTTCTTTGCAGCAATTTGACCTGATTCACACAGTCTCCTCTGGACAGTTGATGCTGAGATGTGTCTGTTACTTGAACTCTGTAAAGCATTTATTTGGGCTGCAATTTCTGATGTTGGTAACTACGATGAACTTATCCTCTACAGCAGAGGTAACTCTGAGTCTTCCTTTCCTGTGGCAGTCCTCATGAGAGCCAGTTTCATCATAGCACTTGATGGTTCTTGAAATTTTCCGTATTGGCTGACCTTTATGTCTTAAAGTAATGATGGACTGTCATTTCTCTTTGCTTATTTGAGCTTTTCTTGCCATTATATGGCCTTGGTCTTTTACCAAATAAGGCTATCTTCTGTACACCACCCCTACCTTGTCACAACACAACTGATTGGCTCAAATGCATTAAGAAGGAAAGAAATTCTACAAATTAACTATAACAAGGCACACCTGTTAATTTGAACACATTCCAGGTGACTACCTAATGAAGCTGATTGGCCGAATGCCAAGAGTGTGCAAAGCTGTCATCAAGGCAAAGGGTGGCTTCTTTGAAGAATCTGAAATATAAAATACATTTGGATTTGTTTAACACATTTTTGATTACTACATGATTCCACATGTTATTTCATAGCTTTGATGTCTTCACTATTATTCTATAATACAGTAAAAATAAAGAAAAACCCTGGAACGAGTAGGTGTGTCCAACCTTTTGACTGGTACTGTACATTTCAAATTTGCAACAAATTAGGGAAAAGTACAGAAAATACATGTATAGTTCAAAATAACATTTGTTAGAATTGAATACAGGTCATATTGAGGCAACATGTTTCAAAAACAAAAGAGAAAACCAATGAAGAAACTGTGGGTGGCCCAGCACTACTTCTTGGCAAGCGACCGTGGGTTAGAATGATTAAGCACTCACTGGCTGTGTCACTTTGAAAAATGTTCACTGACCATACTGTTCATATCCAGGCTTGTGGGTTGCTCTGAGGTCAGAATCCTGCAGCCAGACACGCTTATCACAACACCAGATAAGCCTGACTTGAATGACAACTCGTAAATGGTTTTGATCCATGCAAATTGAAAAGTCATCCTTCAGTAGCAAAAGGAAACATAATGGAACAGCAACCTCATGTTGAGTATTGTAACAAAGGCACATCATAGAGACATTAGCGAATGAAACATAATGATATTCAGATGTATAGATGTTAAATGCATTGAACAAGCTATGCGTATAAAGATTCATAAACTGGAAGACTGATCAATAGTTTGTATTAGAAGGCACTCTTCCAGACACAGTGAATGCTGGTTTGCCCCAGTGTCTGTGTCTGTGTGGGGCTGTTTGCCCCAGTGTCTGTGTCTGTGTGGGCTGTTTGCCCCAGTGTCTGTGTCTGTGTGGGGCTGTTTGCCCCAGTGTCTGTGTCTGTGTGGGGCTGTTTGCCCCAGTGTTTGTGTCTGTGTGGGGCTGTTTGCCCCAGTGTCTGTGTCTGTGTGGGGCTGTTTGCCCCAGTGTCTGTGTCTGTGTGGGGCTGTTTTCCCCAGTGTCTGTGTCTGTGTGGGGCTGTTTGCCTCTGTGACTGTTTGCCTCTGTGACTATGAAGGGCCACTGTTTGCCACAGTGGCTGTGAAGGGGTAATTAGATGTAGTGTTGTTTGAGTCCCTGTTAATCCTGAGCTGATTAGTGGAATTCACTCTTCATGGCTCTGTGTGAGAGAGAGAGAAACAGATATGCAGATAGACATACAGACAGATCCCCGCATCCAGCCTGCTCAAGAGGCCCCCACCCAAAACAACAGCCTCACCCCCTCCTCCGGCCAATGAGAGCTCGACCCTGAGGTCACCTGGCTCACCAGACTAATCCTGAATCTGCCTTGTAGATTAGCACTTTCCCACTCGCAGCCACTCCAGCCCAAGTCCGGTAAATCCCAAGGTAAATGTCAAAGCTTCCGGTAAGTGGGAGAGCACAGCATTGTGGAGTGGATTAAGGAGAATGGGATAATATTTGGGAGTGTATCACCGCTGGTGATTAGGGTGAGGCCAACAGTAAAGGCTATATTTAGCTGGGGTTTTTCACCCAAGCCCAATGGCCAAGGCCCTGATCTGTTTGGCCTTCGATGTCTGTCATGTCTTGCTTTGTTGAGTACTTGTCATTTTGGATTCATCGGTAGTCATGTATTTAGATTGTGGTATAATCAATTGATTCCTATTTACAATTGATTAGGTATAAACTGTACAATGGTTTATATATATATTTTTAAATATAAAACAAGGAGAATACAATCAACCCTCATTCTATAGATATAACATGCATAGAATTTGTGTGGCTCTGAAAAGGACGTCACAATGTTATGAATGCAACGCTTACCTGCAGCGTTAAGTTTCTAAGTTGTAGTAACATCGTAGCTAACACTTTTATAATACTGTCACAACACACTCTTGCTTTTAGAGATGGGTCATAACTGAATACTGCACAGATCTCTGAACCCCTGCTGTAATACAGTGTTGGATAATGGATAGAGAGGAAGCCTCTCTACTGTAGATGGCACTGTTAAACTTGACTTGTTCTGACTGGCCTCTGTGACAGAGGAAGTGGAAGAGGGAGTCAGAATCTGGTCCTCATTAGCACATCCAGCCCCAGAAATATAGTTATGCCGACAACAGGTCTATGTCAGTTATGCTAATAACAGGTCTATATTAGTTAGTTATGCTGCCAAACGTTATAGAATTAGGTGGGAGCAAATGGGATAAATCAATCACATAGACCACAGTAGATAGAGGGACTTTGGCAGGGTTTTTTTTACGTGGGGAGTTTCCTTTTTCTTCCCCCATTTTCCCCAGAAGTGTCAGGGAGTTGTGGAACAGGGGTGGGGTGGGGATTAGGGACAGAGCAAAAGGCAAGCATGTTATTGTAAAGGAGTTCACAGGGGAGTCAAGCAGAGGGCAGTGGGCCGATCACACGCTACGTTGTGATTCACAGAGGCCTGAACATGAATCCTGGACCCTGCTCTACGAGAAAATAACTAGTCAGCTTCGAGCTTGAGGATGATGGGAAGGAAAACTAAAAGGAAGTGGATCACCTCACACACAGTCAAAGCAGACATAACATTTTACCTTGGAGACAAAACTGAGCATAGCATAGGTGAGGAGACAATTGTGTTGTCCATGCGTAGCCGAAAAAGACCATGACCCTTATATCACTGTGATAACAATTTGATTGTAAATGACAGAGGCACGGTCGGTTCTTCAATTGTTGAAGCACAATTTTGAAAACAGGGCCCAGTTTGTCATAACACTACACACAATTAGCACAACCCTACACTAAAGTAGCACAACACGTCAGATCATTTGCAAAATGGAACACTTGTCAACGATACACGACTTCATAAAAATAATATTTTGTTACCATACGAAACACATTTCATTTGACTTCAATCTTTTTGAACCAGTTACACTGCTGTTGCCAACCTAAAACACTTTTAGCAAGTCTAATTGTCAGTGATTAGAGTACTGTAAATGAAGTACACAGAGAAAGTGTAACTATACAAACACGACACAAGACCAATGCTGCAGACTGAGGAAAATATCATTTATTTCTCTCCATATACCCAAATCAGTCAACATGTCAACATGGAGAATCACAACATAACATGTCTCAGTTTTCATGCTACTACAGTAGTGTGCATAACACTGTTAGCTCAGCAAACAGACAAACGTAAAATACTGTATCCAGTACAGGTTACAATTACAGTAAATAACAACAACAACAAACATAAAAAATAATCTGAAAAAAACGGACAATATTGTACAGAAAATACTACAGTAAACATACTATACATTATCTCTTCGCCTAGCTGGATCTGGCCAGAGAATTTCATCAACATCACAAGCAATATCGTCATTAGCAAGACAACGCGGGAAGAACCGTCTTGAAAGTCAGCTGCGGCGTGGACTTGGTCACAGGCGTCCTCCATGGCCTGAATGAGGGGTACCTGAGCCTGGGGCTGGAGATCGTAAACCTTCCACCGCCATGCAGAGAACAACTCTTCGATAGGGTTTAGAAACGGAGAGTATGGTGGAAGGTATAGTACTGACAACTGTGGATGCTGTTGAAACCAGTTCTGGACCAAAGCAGAGCGGTGGAATAACACATTGTCCCAGATGACCGTGTATTGCATCTGGTGCATTTCATTACCTGCTGTGACGATGTGGTGCAATCGGTCCAAAAGTGTGAGAATGTGAGGTGTTGTATGGGCCCATTTTGGCATGACGGAGGACAACCCCATGCTCTGAAATGTCAGCGCAAAGGGTGATGTTACCCCCACGTTGCCCTGGGACATTGATTATAGCCCTGTGGCCAATGATATTTCTTCCTCTCCTTCTTGCTTTTGTGAGGTTGAACCCTGCCTCATCAATATATATGAATTCCTGCAGGATTTCCTCAGCATCCATCTGCAAAACTCCCTGAAAAACAGTGAAAGACAAGATTGTGTTAGTTCAGGATAGGTCTAGTATACAGTCAATGTAAAATAGTCATGTGTGCAGTATGCAACATCACAGTGCTAAAGTGAACAATACAAACCTCCACATACTCATGCCGCAGCCGTTTGACCCTCTCTGAATTCCGCTCAAAAGGCACTCGATAAAGTTGTTTCATTTGAACCTGATGTCTTTTCAGAATGCGTGCCAGTGTTGACTGAGAGACCTGGTGGACATTATTGAAAATGGCATGGTCACCGATAATGTTGGCTTGTAGTTCTCTGAGCCTGATAGCATTATTGGCCAAAACCATGTTTACTATCTCTCTTGTTCTTGTGTGAATATGGGCCCCCTTCCTCCTTGTCGTTCCCGACCCTCAAGCCTATGTAGAGAATAATACATGTAACTTACTGTACAATGTCACAGGAAGGGGTATCACAAGTGCTGATATGGTGCATACAATAAGTAGCTGATTACTGTAACTGTAGACAGATCTTTTACCCGTTTTCCTGTCGAAAAGTCCTTATGACAGATGCCACTGTATATCTGCTAAGATTTGGCTGAACTCTCAGTCCAGCCTCCCTCAGCGTCAATCCGTGGTTCACAACATGGTCCACTAGTGTTGCACGAATGTCATTTGATAAGTTTGGTCCTCTTCTTTGTGCACATTCTCCTCCTGCTTCAGGTCTTCCTCGACCTCTGGCTCGGCCTCTTCCTCTACCTCCTTCTCTGTGTACTCCTCCTCTCACCCTCACTCTTCTTCTGACTTCTTCCATTTTGGTTGAAGGCAGGTGAACCTACCAGCTGCATTTTTATAGTGCTTAAACCTGATTGGTGCGTCTACAATTTAGCAATCATGTGTTTGTGCACCTGATGGCTGTGTTTAACAGATTGGCTCATAGGTGTGGTAATTTGACAGTCAGTGCTTTGGAATTGCAAGGAAGTGACATCATGATATACTTCTGTGTCTGATGTATACAAGTGTGTTTAGTGTTTTGCAAATCACTGTGTGTAATGTTTTGCAAATAGTGTGAAGCTGACAATGCGCTTACAGTTGTGCAAATCTAGCCTTGTGTTTTGCTCCTTGAGTGTAAGGTTTTGCTAATTGTGGGAAAAGTTACATTTTAGTGTGTAAGCAATCGTAAAAAAAACTGTAAAACAATTACCTCTTAATTGCTTCATAGTTATCATACGTTATGAATATTTACTGTAGCCCCACCTGTACCCATAGAAACCCCACCCACCCATTAAGACTGACTGATGAACCAGGCACTCTTGGGTCAGGGTCTGACCAGACTGGTCCCTGTCTCGTGTCGAGACGTAGGTGAACCTTACTGAACCTTTTGTAATGTTGCATACAAACGGTGGTGATGACTTCATACTCTGCTGGGATATTGCTTTGTCTCCTAGAAGGGCCGGCCCTTCGTGAATGACTCTGGGCTGGTAGTCGTCACCGCATTCTTCTCCATGTACTGAGGGCCAATGAGACAACTGTCCACCCCACCCTAATAAAACACAGATGGTGAAAGAGAGATGGGAAGGGAGGGAAGAAAGGAAGGAAAGAGAGAGAGAGAGAGAGAGAGAGAGAGAGAGAGAGGGGAAGAAATTAAACATCACACTGGGCAAAAACTGGTTGAATCAACGTCGTTTCCACGTCATTTCAACAACAAAAAATGATATGTAATGACGTTGAATCAATGTGAAAAACTGATTGGATTTGCAAAAAGTCAACTTAAGGGAAAATCCTATTTTTTTCACACAACTTTTAACATAAATCCAATGACATGGTGACATTTGTTGTAGATGTCGCGTTAGTCAACCAAATGTAAATCTAAACTAGATGTTGAACTGACGTCTGTGCCCAGTGGGATAGTCATTAGAATGAGTTCATTATAAAGTGATGACTATCTGGCTCCATTTTCATGACTGGATTACGCAATTAAGTATTGATGTCAATGTTTGATTAAAATATTGTAAAATGAAATAAGAGCACACAAGCCAGCAGCAATGGTTGAAATCTTTCATACTAAAACACAATGTACATCCTGCTCTTAAATAATTCACTATCCAATTAGGTTTCAAGACAGAGCAAATCAAATGACTATTTCATGAAACATGATTAAGTTAACTTTGATGCTCATTAGCTATTTCCCTGAACTCAATTGTAATATTGTCTGACCCGCATTTGCTTTGGTCTGAATTACTAATCAAGTCCACACATCCTGTGTTTGACAAAAATGTTACCAATTCTCTAACAATTTTCTCTCAAAACTCATGAGGTTTCATCAAGAAAGAAGAACTAAAACACCAAGAGAGTGAAGGGGAAAAGCACAGATGAGTCAGAAAAAGTCATTTTGTCTTTCTTCTTCTTCTTCTCTCTGATAACATCCATATGAGTATGACCAATCCCTGCCCTGGGCATGCATCTGTTGTCTTCCCAGGGAAATAAGGACTGTAACTCAAAGTGTTTAAAGGACTGGGAAGGAGTGAGCGTCCGTTGGGAGTAAAAGACAACGTGTTGCCCACTCTGGGGACAGACGTTGTGTTTTTCCAGCAAACCGTAATCCTGAGTGGGAGAATAACATTGAGGGAACATAAGCTAACCTTAGCAGCAGACAGACAGCTTAGGCATAGGAAGGGACACCTATGAGCCTGGACCAGCAGAGTATGTACACAGCAATTATATCTCTCAGCACGCAGCAGTCTACATAGCTAAAACACACTCCTAGGGTCACAGCCCATAGGGACAAGGTTTTCCCATTAAAACATCATCAGACACCGCCGTTTATTTAAGCAGATATATGATTTTTGCCGCTACTGTTGACTCTTCCCGTCACTGGAGAGCAAAGATAATAATTTGGAACCAAAGAGAAAAAGAAAACAATAATCTCTGAAGAGACTAATTATCAGCACAGGTCAAGAGTTCTGTGTATGTACATACCTTTATTTGATGCCGAGGGAATTGGGATGTGAAACGAACGGGTCCATGTTCAGTTCACTCTTGGCCCTTTTGAATGGAACTGAATTCATACTCAATTCACACTGCAAAAGTTGTTGCTTTTTTTCCAAAGTACCTTCATGAACAAACATGATATCCTTGTTCAAATGAAAAAGATGATTCATAGAATAAACAATCAACTTTTTCTAATCAAGACATGTTGCTATGGTTGCACATCTTAGACAAATAATTGTCAAAAATATTCAGAACTCTCCCTTAGCCTTAACCCAACCCCATTTTATTTTAACAAGTGGCTCATTTCAGAACCGTTTCTACTGAAACAGTCAGGAAACAGGCTCATTTGTTTCTCACACCTATTCTCTGATAAATAAATCAACAGGAAAGCCAAGCCATGTAGAAGGGGGTCAGCCAGTGGTCCAAACCTCAAGACAGTCAGTCCAATGTGTACTGCATGACCTCCTCATATAGCTGAGCATCCCCAAACACTCCCTCCTCCTCCTCCCACCTCTGTCCCAACCACCCCTCTCCTTCCCATTACCCCTCTCTGTCACCCCTCTCCTTCTCCTTACCCCTCTCTCTGTCACCCCTCTCCTTCTCCTCACTCCTCTCTCTGTCACCCCTCTCCTTCTCCTTACCCCTCTCTCTGTCACCCCTCTCCTTCTCCTTACCCCTCTCTCTGTCACCCCTCTCCTTCTCCTTACCCCTCTCTCTGTCACCCCTCTCCTTCTCCCCACTCCTCTCTCTGTCACCCCTCTCTCTGTCACCCCTCTCCTTCTCCCCACTCCTCTCTCTGTCACCCCTTCTCTTAGCATGCCGCAGATAGCATAGGCAGATAGCACATTTGTTCTCAATGGGGGCTGCCTGTTCATTGGTGAGTGTGCGTTGAATGAAAAGCAGGTCCTCCTATATTCCTGGAAGGCCAAGACATGGCAAAGTACAGACATCAAGACCCAAGGAGTCTGAGAGAACTGGAGTGACTCAAGTGGCATAATATGCAGCTGGAGTGGGTTGATTATTGTAGTTTTCACGAAATCGGTGATGTATCCAATCCAGCATCCTCCAGGAACATTCCGGACACATTCCCGCTTGTAATTAGGCCCCTTCCCATCCATGAAGGAAAATCCAGGAAAGACATTGACAACTACTGATAGAGTTTTCATCCACAAATAAAGGAATTAGTAACATTTTGAGTACCTCGATAATATCCTTATTTGCATAACAATATTTACTTGCAAAAAAGCAAGGCCTATATTATGCAAAGTGTAGCCCTCCTGGCTGTCTCACCATTGGTCAAAAGACCCCTATCCATCTACCCTAGACACCCTGCCCCTCCCCCTACACGCCATCAGTCAGGTGTGAGTCTCACCGTGGCAATTTGTTAACCTCTAACCAGTGAACCCTGCTGACCTCTGGAGCCCTCTATGGAGCACCGTATGATTGGACACAGGAGGAGGGCAGCAGAACAACCACTGCAGACACAGACGCATGTGCACACACACACGCACACACACGTACACACACGTACACACACGTACACACACACGCACACACACACACACACTCATCATTCAAAGCATGCTTGGAGGAGGAAATAAAGTTGCAGAAGTAGAATCCCTTTGAGACTTCCATTATTTCCCCTTGCCATGAGAAGTATTTATCTGCATACCTAAATCATGTTTATGCGTAATCATTTAGGTTGACAGTATAATATGCAGTATCTCGTTCACTCTTACATGGATCTTCAAATCCTTTGACTGTCTGTCAGCTGTCTTTATAAAGTTGGATCTGATTAGCATGTTTGACATGATGAAGCCAAAGGCAAGGCAAAACTGTCTTCAGAATGGCTTTGTTATGCAATATATTTCTTTTGAAGTGAAGTAGTGCAACTGAGCAGTGTGTTTCTTCATTGGCTTTAATATTAATATTGTTTGTGTATACTGAACTACATTTGTTTAAATTAAATAAACCTAAACCTAGTTTCCAATAAAGCAGAGCTATTACCATTGGTTTTCACTCTTCTATGACTTGGCCAACGGAAATGGGGGCATTAAATGGTAGTTCATTCCTTTAATGGTTTATTATTCCGAGCACAAAACTGTCTCATTGCTAAGTCTGAGAGCAAATCTTCTATGGCAATGCATATTCATATGTTTAACATACAGACATGCATTCTTAATGATCCAGGGTTGGATAGAATGCAATCAACTCATTAAAACTGTGTGCCATGCCTGTCTCCACCAGACACCACCATGAGACTTTTAATGAAGCACATTCAATTACTCCACAAAGAAGGATTAAATGTGTGAGTGGAAGTGAGAGATGCAATAGTATTTCTGAATGTATTAGTTATTAGTTCACTGTGTAGTTTTCTAACATGTTGGAGAAAAACCTTTTTTTGTGTGTGTCTTTTTTGGGCCCATGAGGCACAGGGGAAAGCTGTGCTAGTCTTTTCAACTAGAAAGGCACATAAGATTGATTTAATACTGCACAGTACCATCGACTGTCTCTGAGTATACACAGCCTTTGTCACAATTTGCAATACATCTTCCTCCAGGGAGAGTGAGAGAGAGAGAGTGAGAGAAAGGGAGTGCGTGAGCTCGAAAGAGAGAGAGAGAGGTAGACTTACAGCTACATTCTTTTTTTGGGGACCTTTATTTCACTAGGCAAGTCAGTTAAGAACAAATTCTTATTTTCAATGACGGCCTAGGAACAGTGGGTTAACTGCCTTGTTCAGGGGCAGAACGGCAGATTTTGACCTTAAATGACACCACATTTGTGGCATTGTGCATTTGCATTCTTCTATCGTTATTACATAATGCTTGAATCGAAATGGAAACGCTCATAAAAGTGTATCTTAATTGACCCAGCTTTGTGCCATCTAGTTTATACAGACAGGCACACTTTGACCTTATACAAAGTACCCAAGTACACACCATCTGCTCTAAAGCATAATAGAAGCCAAATTCAACTTGAGGAGGGAGAGAGGATGAAACTCAGCATAGCCCCACACAGAAGTTATGAGCTGCTAGAAGTTAGAGAGATTTACAACAGTCCAAAACATAGCAAAGTGCTCGACGCAATTAATGGACTGTATCATAAACATCTGGATACATTTACTGTCCGAGCTAGCTTTATAAAAGCCACTTAAGCCCTTTTTAGTGCTGCACTAAAAGCTCCTTTTAAGATGATAACGTATACCAAAATCAGTCAAAATTATACACTGACGAACTCCAGTCCCTGCAGGCCGTCAAAACTCCAAGCTAGGTACGTCATTTCATCAGAAACAGGACAGGAGCTCGACGCTGGATAAAAAGACGTGAGGGATTTCTTTCTCGACGTGTGCTTTTTCAAGCCTTAACGTTACCCTCTTTTTTAATATCCATGAGATTCCTGTCACTTGGGTTGAATAAATAACATTAACCAGCCTTGAAAGCCAGGTTAGGGGCAGAAGACACATGTCTAAATAAAGGCCGGGCAGCGTTCAAGAGCAGGACATGGGGGTAATGGTTGAGTGGTCGTTTAGAAATTATTAATGATTTTTCCCTCCCTGTAATTTTGGACGGGCGTTAGACGAAGGGGTCCCTTCTCTCCTGTTTGCGTGGCAGCAGCGCTAGCTCCTCAAACAGACTGCAATTTATTCCTCTGCAGTTTGTCCATCAAGGCTCGCTCTGACAACATAATCCCGAGCTAATCTGCCGTGTTCAGGTTTTCTTATTGGCTCTCATGCAAAGCGCTCCGCCAAATCCCGCTACCTGTCAGTTGGGCCTCGCGCGGGGAGCTGCCAGGCAGACCCATTGCAGTGGCTCCCGTGGTGGGGAAGAGAGGGAGCGAGAGAGGGAGGAAGGCATGGTGCCTGGGTAGACTTAACCCCTATCTCCCTCTCTGTAATCCACTGTAAACAGCCAGAGCCTTAGCAGGGCTAACTGCCCTAATCAAGCTCAGAGAGCACCCAATCGCTATCATACACAGCACCTTAAGAACTAAAGATTTAAGCATCTGTCCCAGTGTGTGTGTGTGTGTGGGGTAGTTGGAAGGGAGGGGGAGAGGGCCACATTGACAGGTCCTAATCCCCAAGGAGAGCCAGAGGTGGCAGGGGAAAGCAGAGTTGGGTGTCCATACACCTGCCTACTGCTGCTGGAACAGCTAGCGCAGGTACTTCTTGAGTGATTTTAGGTGCTTAAGTATTACTAATGGGGGAAAATGACAACATTGCACTTGAATGTGATTTACTTACTTAATAAAAACATATTTACTGACAATTTAATATAATGAATTTCCCCAACATCTGAGATATTGCCCACATAATATTTTCTATGTTCAAAATATTTCATAAAACTTCAATTTTACATTGATATCAAGCCAAAGAAAGAAGAAATGCATGAAAAGACTCACTCATCGTCCAGATGCATCGATTAAGATGGAGGTAGGCCTCGACAGTAGTCAGAAAATTCCAACAAAGCACCGTACATCCCAACTGAGAAACCAGGAGTCAATAGTCTAACCAGCCTTTGAGATCTAGCTAGCTCCATTTAAATTTCCCCTCACATCCCCCGAGACTCACTGACAGTGACCCAAAATCCACAGGAAGAACATAAAAGGCCTGACCACAGCCAAAAGCAGAGGAACTAGAACTAAGCCAACCCCCCAACTCTAAAAAACGTTTGAGAAACTTCTGAGTGGCTGTGTCATGACACAAACAATAAAACTAATCTCCTGGGTTTGTATTTTTCCCCCTTCTTTTTCCCCCTTCCAAGTAGTTAGGTTAGGTAGGGTGTTGGGTGGGTAGGGGGAGGGATTTCAGGATAAAAGACCAACACAGTCCAACACAGTCCCTTTTACTGATGAAGTTGAGACAAATGCATTTATTTTGGAGTGAAGGGCTTGGTTGATCACTAGATCGCAAGGAAGCAATTGGGGGCAGTGTCTTTGATTAGTTCTCATGAATGGATGTCAGCGTGTAAGGTTGAGTGGACAACATCAGCTCAATACATCAGCTTCCCTGTGAAATATAGTCATCCCGCAGTCATTAATAAGTGTCAAGACTAGTTAGTACAGATAGTGTTCTCAACATGGCATGTTATGGTATTCTGAATGAGCTTCTCAGTCCTCAGGGTACTGCAGTCTCCTTAATTCGGTAGTTGTTCATCTTCATTTGCATTGGCATAATTCAGGCCTTTCAGAACACCTTGTATGACTATCTGTAGAGGGTGCTAAGTGACTTATGGCACTGATGTCTTACAGGGGTGCAGGCATGTCTTTTGAAAACAAGTGGGGCTCTGGGGTGGGGTGTGTGTCGGGAGCTTGAGGCGACACATGAAGGTTGGGTTTAGAGGTCCAGGTCTGGCTCCTGTGACTCCTCAGTCTGTTCTTGGAGGGCAGCTCTCTCTCCTTCCATCTCTCCCCTTCTCTAGGAATGCTCTCTCTCTCCTTCCATCTCTCTCGTTCTCCAGGACTGTGGGAAGCTTTGGGCAAATATGTTTGCCACTTCAAACCCCAAGATAACATCGGCCCACAGGGGCGGAGTTCCCAAGAGTGTGGAGATGGGCGAGAGGGGTGGTGGAACCACAGGGAAACGTGAACACGACATGTCACTGATTAGGGTCCTCCAGTGGGTTAACACCAGAGCTTGTACCAAGGATTGGCCTGAGAAGCCCTCTTAGAAAGCCCTGGCATCTGCCTGATAGCAAAATCCTGAGTGCTTATACACACCCCTATTGCACACGACAGGATGGGAGGGTGGTATGGGGTGCAATAAGAGACACAAGGACATAAGGACACCCACAAGCTTTTAACATCCATGACCTCTGAACTACTACTACTACTACTACTCTTACTACTACTACTACTATTACTACTGATGCTACTACTACTACTACTACACGATTGGGTGGGGTGAATGTGATGTAACACCACCCACTGACCCCCAATACAGAAAAATCCTGACATTAATGCTCTGGGGGAGAATTCAATAGCTTGGACACTGCTACACATTCAAGGGTTTTTCTTTATTTTGACTATTTTCTACATTGTAGAATAATAGTGAAGACATCAAACTATGTGAAATAACCAAAAAAGTGTTAAACAAATCCAAATATATTTTCAATTTGAGATTCTTCAAAGTAGCCACCCTTTGCCTTGATGACAACGTTGCACACTCTTGGCATTCACCAGCTCCATGAGGTAGTCACCTGGAATGCATTTCCATTAACAGGTGTGCCTTGTTCATTTATTGGTGGATTTTTTTTTACTTCTTAATGCGTTTGAGCTAATCAGTTGTATTGGGACAGAAGATATCCCTATTTGGTAAAAGACCAAGTCCATATTATGGCAAGAAGAGCTCAAATAAGCAGAGAGAAACAACAGTCCATCATTACTTGAAGACATGAAGGTCAGTCAATCCGGAACATTTCAAGAACTTTGAAAGTTTCTTTGAAAGTTTTTTTTTGCAGTCGCAGAAAACCATCAAGCGCTATGATGAAACTGGCTCTCATGGACCGCCAACAGAAAGGAAGACCCAGAGTTACCTCTGCTGCAGAGGATAAATTCATTACAGTTAACTGCACCTCAGATTGCAGGCCAAATAAATGTTTCACAGAGTTCAAGTAACAGACACATCTCAACATCAACTGTTCAGAGGAGACTGCGTGAATCAAGCCTTCATGGTCGAAATGCTGCAAAGAAACCACTACTAAAGGACGCCAATAATAAGAAGAGTCTTGCTTTTTTAACCTTTATTTAACTAGGCAAGTCAGTTAAGAACAAATTATTATTTACAATGACGGCCTACCCCAGCCAAACCCTAACCTGGACAATGCTGGGCCAATTGTGCGATGCGATGCTCTATGGGACTCCCAATCACGGACGGTTGTGATACAGCCTGGAATCGAACCAGGGTCTGTAGTGACGCCTCTAGCACTGAGATGTAGTGCCTTAGATCGCTGACCACTCGGGAGCCCAAGAAACCAAGAAACCAAGAAACATGAGCAATGGACATTAGACCGGTGGAAATCTGATCTTTAGTCTGATGAGTCCAAATTTGAGATTTTTTTTTTTCCATATGTGTTATTTCATTGTTTTGATGTCTTCACTTTTATTTTACTATGTCGAAAACAGTAAAATAAAGAAAAACCCTTGAATGAGTAGTTGTGTCCAAACCTTTGACTGTTACTGTATATTATGATGACATTTCGTGACATTTTTGTTTGTTTCGGCAAGGGTTTTTGCGGCTGTTAAATTCTCGAGGCAAGCCGAAATTCGGTAGCTTAATGTCTTCAATTAAGTGTTTGTTGTCATTCATTGATAGACGACTCATTTTCATGACGATTTTTTTCACTTGAGAAATATTGCACCAAACACCTTAGTTAGATGTAAATTTGTTCGATTAAGATCTCGGAAAAAACGTCAACATTTCTGACAGATTTCTTGAGTTATCTTCAATGAATTCTGACCACTCTTAGGAAGTGAATACTGGCTACGGTGTCTCAAGAAGGACAAACAGTACTATTCTCGTTTTTCAAGTGAATGTCTTTTAAGGGAGTATGTGAGGCACAGACGTTCACTTAGCCTAGCCAAGTTCTGCTAGGAGCAAACTGAACCTAGTTGGCAGACTCCTTTAGGTGTCACACTCCATTGTGCCATATCATGTTGGGAATGTTGAGAGGAGCACACTTGTTCTTACAAAGGTGACAGGGAAATTATTCCTGTTGACCGTGGTAGGATTAGGGCACAAAGTCACCACTCATACTTCCAGAGGTACATACAGTAATGTATCGTTTTGCCAAAGATTTAACTGATTAATTCTGTAATGTGTTAAGAATGAACAACACCATATTCTGATCTAAGCATACTGTTTTAAGTGCTGTGGAACACAAGAAGTTGAATGAAAGGGAAGAATGTAGGCAGATATGAAGAATACATGTGGACAAAGGAGACCGTAACATTTGTTTTGATATGTCCAAATTCTAAGGTAAATTCTATATAGATTTGACACAATAATACCATGTAACTTTGATCGGGCTTACAATCAAACTTATCTTTCAATGGATCTGTGAAACCCATACTGGGTTCCTAAAGCGATATTGGGGAATATTGAAGAGACTTGAATGGAAGAAAAATACAAGCAAACATTAACCGTTGACACTGGCTCTCATTGCATATATCTGCAGATTGCTGTAATATTATTCCATATCTCACATTTCATGCCCAGCACCCCACAAAACAAATGCCACAGGATCCGGACGACTTGAGCAAAGCAATAAAAATTGAGTGATGGCCATTGATATTTCAGCCTGAAGAAAACCACCTGTCAGGTGCCTTTTGGCGGCTTCACATAAATAGGGTAATAAATAGATCGATCACACATTGCGAGGGAGATTTATGTCACATTAAAGAGACGAGACTTTGAGCACCAGGCCCGTGTCGTCTCATTACTCAGAGGCCACCCCCTCTGGGGAACGTGGCGTTGTCAGCAGGAAGGAGGACACAGAGTCTGGGGAGACAACACATGTGGCAGGAGCCAAAGCAGAGCAATGATCCAAAGATCCCAGACACTCCCTGGATGCCTGGCTGCCTGGCTGCCTGGCTGGACTTGTTGAGACCGGAGACATCCATCAACGTAAACTGCCAATTGGACTCATCTGACCGTGACAGGGATATGAATATCAATCAGATGTGTGAACTCAAGGGTAAAAGACACAAACTCACAATACCCAAGTGCCAGGGGTAGATACTCTAGTCGAGGTTGGTTGCAGAGGACATTTGCAGTAGTTTTCCCTCAGTTTCACAAGCCCTCTTTGAGTGTAGCACTGTTTGATATCTATCAAAGACATGTATTTCAAAACATATGAGTATCTCCCAAAAGAAAAGCAGATCAAGAGAGATCAATTAAAGCCTTCATGGTACCCCTTTTAATGAGGAGCTTGTACAGTTATTATTTACTTGTAGTTATTATTGCATTGAAGTTTTCACTTCAGTTTGATATGCTGTTATTTTTTCGCACAATTCTTATGGATTAAGAGCTCGATCCGCACTCCATTCCTCGGCTAAGATATTTCATCCAGTGCTGGATTTGGGTTTACTGGGGTTTATTATTTTCTAGACCTCATATTCATCTGGAGCCAATAGGCTTTCAATTATTTAAACTTGTCAACAAGGCTTGCTTGTAGAAGGGGCCAGGTGCGTGGTGCACAGTTCGCCTGCAAACCATGTAACAAAAATCCAATAGCTGTTTGACAAGCCTCTGACCTTTCTATGGGTTTGTTTTATTTCCAGTGGTATACTCCAGTCCTCAGGATTCCCCCTACTACCTATTTCCAGTGGTATACTCCAGTCCTCAGGATTCACCCTATTTCGAGTGGTATACTCCCGTTATACTCCAGATTCCCCCTACTACACCTTGGAGAGTGGGAAGGCCGAGGGCCTCAAGGCACGGACAGGAGTTTTAATTTATAGGGAGTTGGGGGGACATTCGTGTCAGCGCTGGGATTCTGCCATAAGCTACCAATGGAGGTAGACAGCGGCCTGTGAGACCCGGTGTTCTGTTTTAAATCAAGACATCGAAGCTAGCATTAGCAGGTTGTCAATCGGCTGCCTATAGTAAATCAAATTTTCCAATGTCCTAAAAGGTGCTGCATAGTTGCTTGGCATCGGATCATCAACAAAGGAAGGAATGAGAACAGCATGACGCTTTAGGAGATATGATGAAGGGCGTTTAATTTGGGGCTGTAGTCAGATGTGATACAACCTACAATATTGCACTGTACATTCGTTTTCCATTCTATTTCGAGGGTCTCCCAAATAATCTATAAATGGCATCCAAAATGTGGATGACAAAGAACAAACACAGATGATAGATATGGTGTAGTGGTGTGCTGGCTATTTAAACAAATGAAAAATGAAAGTAAAAAATGAGAGGAGAGGTCGTTGGGAGTAGACCTCTAGTGGCTTCTCACTACCAGCTGTTGTAAAAGAAAAATTTGTCAGATAATCCTCCCAAAGTCCCAGCCGTCAAACTGAAGCATTCTGGGTCTCGGCTATGCTCATAAATGAAATACCACCTGCAACCAAAGCCACGCCGGAGAAAAAGTTATATTTAGGTAAGGACATGAAAGCGCATGATCCCTTGACAAAATAAAAGCTCCATGCACTGATCTCGCCTGCAGAAGTCAATATTGTTGAAGTCTTGTGATGGCGATGTACGATGGGGGGCTGTGACGAGCGCTCCAGCTAAGACGAGCCGCTGTCCGTCTTATTTTCTGAACAGCTGAGATCTGCCCGTGTCAGGTGGATCATTCTGTCCACGGTTATGACGAGACACCTTGACAGGGTTACCATTTCAGTGTGTTTGCCTCACCATCTTACTTGTCTTTTATGAATGATGGAGATGGGCCTACTGAAGTTTTGAAGAGGCAGACTATGTCCATGTTGAGACCACTTGGGCTTGTGTTGAACGGCGTCTATTTCAATTGACTGGATCCATAGCTGAATTATGACATGGGTGAACTCCCCTTTATGGACTCTGCTGCTCGTTTCATTTCAACAACAATGGCTGTTGCATTATGGATAGTGGGCAGATCTCACTCACATTGGCTGTGGCCTTCGGACGCCAAAGCAATTGACTTCCTGAAATGGCCCTCTCTGGAATATTGTAATGCGTTCATATTACCGAGGGCTCTAAATATATGTCACAAGTGAGCCTACCGGGACACAGCATCTCCTCTATTTTCATCTGCTGCTTACGGTCAAGTACAGTCAACTCACTTAGCACTTCATCTTTCTGCAGTCCACACGGTGCCGGGCTCCCAAACATATGACTGCGTGTGTGTGACGGTGTGTGTGTGTCTGTGTTTTGAATCTACTACACTACATCACCGGCCGCCTCCCCCGCTGATCGAAGCGAAAGAGAGGAAAAAAAGAAATGCACACACTCCTCCGTGCTCTGCAGTTCCTCAAACATGACCTCTGTGATGACTTTGACCAGATTCCTCCATACTTTAAACAAGACTCCCATTACGCCTCTTGAGTACAGTAACAGGTTTGCTTGGGGGATGAGGTGGATGTGTGTGTGCGTGCATGTGTTTCTTTGTGGTAAAGTAGTGTGCCTACCCTACTGTATAAATCACTTGACCCAAACCGACTGTTGACCATGGATTTATGCCAGTGTGAGAGGTTCCCGATGACAACGCATCTGCCCTCACTGTAATGGATGGTACACAGAGCGCACTGTCATCCAGCAAATATGCTGTCTGAATGGGTCTGGAGTGGTGTGGTGGTGGAGCTGGGTTCATCAGTGACGCTACATAGGCAGTAGGGTAATGGATGGTGCTCTCCCCAGGGTGGAGCATATACTGTAGCTTCTGGGCCTCTTCCCAGCTCCTTTTTGAAATGAACCCGATGCTTGAATTCGATCCGGTGTCAGCATTGCTGCAGTGGGTAGAGGGTCAAGGCATTGATTGTAGACACCCCACTGTGTTGAAGTAGCTTTGAAAAATACAGTTAACTAAAATATAAACACAACATGTAAAGTGTTGGTCCCATGTTTCATGAGCTAAAATAAAAAATCCCCCAAAATGTGTTTACAACCCTGTTAGTGAGAATTTCTCCTTTGCCAAGATAATCCATCCACCTGACAGGTGTGGCATATCAAGAAGCTGATTAAACAGCATGATCATTACAGGTGCACCTTGTGCTGGGAACAATGCAAGGCCACTCTGAAATGTGCAGTTTGGTCACACAACACAAGTTTTGAGGGATCGTGCAATTGGCCTGCTGACTGCAGCAATATCCACCAGAGCTGTTGCCAGATAATTTCATGTTAATTTCTCTACCATAAGCCATTTTAGAGAATTTGTCAGTATGTCCAACCAGCCTCACAACCACAGACTAAATATAGGGCGTCGTGTGGGTGAGCGGTTTGCTGATTTCAACGTTGTGAATGGAGTGCCCCATGTAACCACTCCAGCCCAGGACCTCCACATCCAGCTTCTTCACCTGCGGGATCGTCAGAGGGGGGAAGGGTGGGTACGAAGGAGTATTTCTGTCTGTAATAAAGTCCTGTTGTGGGGAAAAACTCATTCTGATTGGCTGGACCAGGCTCCCCAGCGTGAACGTGCCTTAGGCATGCTGCAAGGAAGCATGAGAACTGCAGATGTGGCCAGGGCAATAAATTGCAGTGTCCATACTATGAGATGCCTAAGACAGGGCTACAGGGAGACAGGACGGACAGTGGCAGACCACGTGTAACAACACCTGCACAGGATCGGTACATCCGAACATCACACCAGCGGGACAGGTACAGGATAGCAACAACAACTGCCCGAGTTACACAAGGAACGCACAATCCCTCCATCAGTGTTGACTGTACGCAATAGGCTGAGAGAGGCTGGACTGAGGGCTTGTAGGCTTGTTGTAAGGCAGATCCTCACCAGACATCACCGGCAACAACGTCACCTATGGGCACAAACCCATCATCGCTGGACCAGGGCTTTTCACTGACGAGTTGCGGTTTTGTTTCACCAAGGGTGATGATCGGATTCGCGTTTATCGTCGAAGGAATGAGCGTTACACCGAGGCCTGTACTCTGGAGCCGGATGGATTTGAAGGTGGAGGGTCCGTCATGGTCTAGGGCAGTGTGTCACAGCATCATCGGACTGAGCTTGTTGTCATTGCAGGGAATCTCAACGCTGTGCGTTACAGGGAAGACATGCTCCTCCCTCATGTGGTACACTTCCTGCAGGCTCATCCTGACATGACCCTCCAGCATGACAATGCCACCAGCCATACTGCTCATTCTGTGCATGATTTCTTGCAAGACAGGAATGTCAGTGTTCTGCCACGGCTAATGAAGAGCCTGGATCTCAATCCCATTGAGCACTTCTGAGACCTGTTGGATCGGAGGGTGAGGGCTTAGGCCATTTACCCCAGAAATGTCCAGGAACTTGCAGGTGCCTTAATGTAAGAGTGGGGTAACATCTCACAGCAAGAACTGGCAAATCTGATACAGTCCATGAGAAGGAGATGCACTGCAGTACTGAATGCAGCTGGTGGCCACACCAGATACTGACTGTTACTTTTGATTTTTGATCCCGCCGTTTGTTCAGGGACACATTATTCAATTTCTGTTAGTCACATGTCTGTGGAACTTGTTCTGAAAATAAACGCAGTTGACAGTGAGAGGACATTTGTTTTTTTCCTGAGATTATGAACTATAACTCAACAAAATCTTTGAAATTGTTGCGTGATGCATCTATATTTTTGTTCAGTATAAATAGAGGGAATTGGAGACGCAGTATTGTTGAAGTGAAAAGGAAATGTCGACACGTGTTTCATGTGTATGGAGAGGGACTTTTGGCATACAACATTTCAACACATCTACACTTCTGATGAAACAAATGATAAACCAATGTATCTTTTGAAGTCTAATATAGTCTAATTTAAGGTAAACAGTCTACATAGCCAAATATGATTGAGTATTATTGAAATTTGCTATATTTCTTCAATAATAACTACTATTTCATTGACAACATCCAGCCAGTATCTTGTCTTTAATAATGCATGAGATGATTGCATTATGACATTAAACAAGGGAAAACAACAGAGCTAAGTTACAAAGGTGATCCAATAGAACCTGATACACTGTAAGAGGTTCCAACAGCTCCAGAAGATATATATATATATATATATATATATATATATATATATATATATATATTTCAGCCAGACTCAGAGTATCACAAAGCATAACATATTCCAGACAAACTGGGGCTGCATGGCAAATGGCACACTATTCTCTACATAGTGCAATACTTTTGACCAGAACCGTATAAGTCCTGGTTGAAAGTAGGGCACTACATGTGGAATAGGGTGCTATTTGAGATGCAGCCTGGGACTATTAGCGGGTAGATAGCTGAGGCCTTCACAAACCATGGTGATGAAGTGTCCTATTTCCAAGTTGTCTCCCAAATCTGGGGCCCCCACTCTCCACTTCACTTACTAGACAGCCCAGAAACACAGCAGACAAGGCATTTTATCTGTGTGTGTGTGTGTGTTCGTGTGTGTGTGTTCTTGAGTGTGTTTGTGTGTGTGGTCTTGTACAGTTGAAGTCCGAAGTTTACATACACCTTTGCCAAATACATTTAAACTCAGTTTTTCACAATTCCTGACATTTAATCCTAGTAAAAATTGCCTATCTTCGGTCAGCTAGGATCACCACTTTATTTTAAGAATGTGAAATGTCAGAATAATAGTAGAGAGAATTATTTAATTTCAGCTTTTATTTCTTTCATCACATTCCCAGTGGGTCAGAAGTTTACATACACTCAATTAGTATTTGGTAGCATTGCTTTTAAGTTGTTTAACTTGGGTCAAACGTTTCGGACAGCCTTCCACAAGCTCCCCACAATAAGTTGCGTGAATTTTAGCCCATTCCTCCTGACAGAGCTGGTGAAACTGAGTCAGGTTTTTAGGCCGCCTTGCTCACACATGCTTTTTCAGTTCTGCCCACACATTTTCTATAGGATTGAGGTCAGGGCTTTGTGATGGCCACTCCAATACCTTGACTTTCTTGTCCTTAAGCCATTTTGCCACAACTTTGGAAGTATGCTTGGGGTCATTGTCCATTTGGAAGACCCATTTGCGACCAAGTTTTAACTTTCTGACTGATGTCTTGAGATGTTGCTTCAATATATCCACATAGTTTTTCCTCCCTCATGATGCCATCTATTTTGTGAAGTGCACCAGTTCCTCCTGCAGCAAAGCACCCCCACAACATGATGCTGCCACCCCCGTGCTTCAAGATTGGGATGGTGTTCTTCGGCTTGCAAGCCTTCCCCTTTTTCCTCCAAACGTAACGATGGTCATTATTGCCAAACAGTCCTATTTTTGGTAGACCAGAGGGCATTTCTCCAAAAAGTACGATCTTTGTCCCCATGTGCAGTTGCAAACCGTAGTCTGGCTTTTTGGAGCAGTGGCTTCTTCCTTGCTGAGTGGCCTTTCAGGTTATGTCAATATAGGACTCGTTTTTACTGTGGATATAGATCATTTTGTACCGTTTCCTCCAGCATCTTCAAAAGGTCCTTTGCTGTTGCTCTGGGATTGATTTGCACTTTTCGCACCAAAGTGTGCACCAAAGAACGCGTCTCCTTCCTGAACAGTGTGACGGCTGCGTGGCCCCATGGTGTTTATTCTTGCGTACTATTGTTTGTACAGATGCACGTGGTACCTTCAGGCATTTGGAAATTGCTCCCAAGGATGAACCATACTTGTGGAGGTCTACAATTTTTTTTCTGAGGTCTTGGCTGATTTCTTTTGATTTTCCCATGATGTCAAGCAAAGGAGGCACTGAGTTTGAAGGTCGGCCTTGAAATACATCCACAGGTACACCTCCAATTGACTCAAATTATGTCAATTAGCCTATCAGAAGCTTCTAAAGCCATGACATCATTTTCTGGAATTGTCCAAGCTCTTTAAAGGCACAGTCAACTTAGTGTATGTATACTTCTGAATTGTGATACAGTGAATTATAAGTGAAATAATCTGTCTGTAAACAATTGTTGGGAAAATTACTTGTGTCATGCACAAAGTAGGTGTCCTAAACGACTTGCCAAAACTATAGTTTGTTAACAAGAAATTTGCGGAGTTGAAAAATGAGTTTTAATAACTCCAACCTAAGTGTATGTAAACTTCCGACTTCAAGTGTATGTGTTTTTTCTTTTGAGTTTGAGAGGGAGACTAACTTCTCTGTGTATATGGGCAATAGCATTATTAGTTAAATGTCTCTCAATGTCATTTCAAAGCATTACTGATTTAATTGCATACTTTTGAGACTTTATTGATAAAAAGAAGTTCCCACTGAGTAGGCTCCAATATTAGACAGATTTACATATGAATGGTTCATTTTAAAATGATTATTTGTACAAACCTTTCTGAGTTTTTGCATTTTAGTGTCACATTTAGTTTGTGCTTCTTGTTGCATCTAAACAAGTCAAGTCTCTGTCTCAAAGTTGAATCTTTAGCTCATGTGGACATGAGCTGCTAGCTGTTAGCTTTAACAGGAGTGCCTGGGGAGCAAGACAAAGTGGTCCAAATTCTTTATTCTTAAACTAACAACAGGAATTCACCGCACCAATGAATCTCTGAGGGAATGACATGACAGACCCAGATGTTTTTTTAAAAGGGGGGTGTAGATAATGCAGATGTTGCACTGTCCCTATACACCCAACATAAAATATATGCTCTTATTCACCTCTCCTCTTTTTCTCCTCTTTTAGAGGGAAATGTTTATCTCACAATGCAGGCAGGAAAGGGGCATTAATCACCACTGTGCCTTGGGAGCCCAGCCAATCATAACAGGTATAGTTGATGGTCATTTACACAGGGGTTCCTGGTGTGTATCTGTCTGGGTAGTAGATAATGGACTCCATGCTGTGGAGATGGGGAGGGATGTTAGTTTTACCACTGGAGTGATAGGTTGGGGTTTGTAGGTGTGTTACATACCTTCAGTAACAAATTGCGCCTTGTCTTAACAATCACAGTATTTATGTTTCTACTTTAATTCTATTCAGTAGATGTGTGTTTCTACTGAAATGCCCAATTAGTGAGTGTTTGAATGTATACCAAGTTGCATAATTTTTGGGGTAAATGGAATGCTTTAAAAAAATGTTCAAAGGTTCTCTCTTCTGTAGGATGATTTAGTCAAAAGTATTCGCTCTATTCTGTCGGACGATTTCGTCAAAGGTGCTCTATTCTGTAGAATGATTTAGTGCTCTATTCTGTAGAATGATTTAGTGCTCTATTCTGTAGAATGATCTAGTCAAAGGTGCTCTATTCTGTAGAATGATCTAGTCAAAGGTGCTCTATTCTGTAGAATGATCTAGTCAAAGGTGCTCTATTCTGTAGAATGATCTAGTCAAAGGTGCTCTATTCTATCGGCTGACTTAGTCAAAGGTGCTCTATTCTGTAGAATGATCTAATCAAAGGTGCTCTATTCTGTTGGATGATTTAGTCAAAGGTGCTCTATTCTGTAGAATGATTTAGTCAATGGTGTTCTATTCTGTAGGATGATTTAGTGCTCTATTCTGTTGGATGATTTAGTCAAAGGTGTTCTATTCTGTAGGATGATTTAGTCAAAGGTGCTCTATTCTGTAGAATGATTTAGTGCTCTATTCTGTTGGATGATTCAGTCAAATGTGCTCTATTCTGTTGAATGATTTAGTCAAAGGTGCTCTATTCTGTAGGATGATTTAGTCAAAGATGCTCTATTCTGTAGGATGATTTAGTCGAAGGTGCTCTAGTCTGTAGGATGTGTGTATTTAGTTATTTAATGAAGGAGCTATGGACTATTCATTATCGGTAGACAGACAATTCATATATTCACATGGAAAATGTTGGTGTATGGGTCCTTTGTCTAATGGACCTTCATCAAGCTGACTCTGCTTACTCTCGACATGTACCGGACTTAAGGGAAAAGCAACATTTCTGTGGTACGCTGGCAACATGGGACCAACCAAGGGTGTTGGGTAGCTAGTGAGCCTTGGCACCATGGGGCCAACCAGGGCTGTTGGGTAGCTAGCGAACCTTGAGCGATGAGCTGTGTGTGTGTATTTGTGTGTGAGTGCACCCAGTCAGGAATGGCGGCAGCCGCCAGGACCTCATCTGTGACTGAGTGGGTGCTATAAAAGCCTAGAAGTGACGGGTCATGGTAAAGGTTAACAAAATCAAGGCGCGGAATTTACGAGCGCCCGTGCTCCAGCGTCGCCAGCACTGATGGTGTGTGTAGAGGGCGGTTGGAGAGGGGGGATTATAAATACAGAGTGTGTGTGTGTGTGTGTGTGTGTGTGTGTGTGTGTGTGTGTGTGTGTGTGAGTGTGGAATCGATCAGTCTGTGTTTAGGTCTCCTGTCTCTTGAGGTCATCCAGCTGACCATCGGTATTGAGACGTGGTGTCTACCCCCTAAAAGCCCTGCTCCAGATATCATGCCATCTGACAATGCCTTGTTAGTTGTCAGCAAATGTCCAAACACACTAAACAGTATGTGAAATGAACTTTTCTTACGATAACAGCACATTTTCACTTTCACTTCAATCATTCCATTTCATCTACTGTCTGTATCATTTTGTGGAACCTTTAAACGGGCAATCAGCAGTTGCTACGTCCATTTTGGTTATTTATAAATGAATGATATGTACCCATTGATTCTTGAAGAATATAGCTTAAGCCTTATGAGCTTAGTTCAACTGTCGTACCCCACCAGAACCCAAAATATAAGATTGTTTTACTCAAATGTTTGTAAACAACGTAAATATAAACAAACATTGTATAGCCTCAACATGGTCAAAACTATCATTTTGATATCATGGATGGCCAGTCCTTGCATCCATAGCTCTGTCGATGAATTTGAGAGTGGTTACATTTCTCCAGCCCCATTCCTCAGCATTTTACCAAAACAGGGGTGGGGAGGATGCTTCCTTATTGTTTCTACTGCTGATTGCCGCTTCAAGTGCGAATAAGTCGTGGTGTCTATAATCGATTATCTATGATGTGGCTAGGGCTGTGGCAGTCATGACCTTTTGTCAAACGGTTATTGTCATGCAAAAGACTGCCGGTCACACGATAATTGAACGTGATGAGCGCCTTTGGAACATCTACATATAAAAAAGTATAATAAATCAATCACCATGAATCTATTATTTATGTTAGTCAGGTCTAAAGAAACACTATGCTATGATGAAAATGTATTTCAGAAGAACAGAATATGAGTTGGCCTACTGTAGGCCTATGTTATCTGGCTATGCTCCATCCCATAGGAGGTAGGCTTGTTCATTTAACTGGCAAGATATGCTTTTATGTCCCGTGAAATGATTTTCTATGATTTTATTGTAAGAAGAATATAATTGAGCTGAATAAAATAGAAAGTATGATTTTTCCCATCAAGGAGCGAGTGCGCATATGAAGTGGCTATGTTGAGTAGAAAAGTAGAATATTTGAAACAGGTCCTATGTGCTAGATTTAGAATTATTTGGTAACAAACCTTAGAATGTTTTGCAAATCCAAACATGTATGGGCTGCATGGTGCGACTATAGGCTATTTGCGATTTGAGAAAGTCGCAAAAAATAAGCTTGCGCTGCACAGCTGTTCTCTCATCAAGTGATCATATTTGTCACCCATCAGACTATTCTCAGTTTAATCTTGTCTTTGCTAATATTTCAAATGAGTTTAGATTTAGAATGGTCCATTATCAAATGGGCAGGAACAGGGGGGGGGGGGATACATGTCATATGTATGCATTCGAATACCGAATGGAGGCCGCACGCTTTCCCGCTGTTTGGTCAGTTTTGCAGTCTAATTCGGGTTTATTGTGGAGCATGTGCTTAATATGAGCAGCTGAGAAATAAATATAAGACTTATTTCAATTCACGCATCAACCACTGTTTGAGATGCTTTTCCTGCCCTGACAAGTGTTATTCCACCCAAACTCTGTAGGCTATGGGCTCTCCAACCGTATTCCTGCAACTACCCAGTGCTTAATTTGGGAAACCAAGAGAAATCTGTTCAGGAACATCGATAGTGACATGTTTTCGCAAACAAAACCTATTTCACCATGTTGAAATAAGTTTGACATTCTGTCTGCGTGCTTGAGAAAGAAGAGAGAGGAGGAGGTGGAAATGCGTGGTGGTGTAACGATCTTCATCTTCATCAGATGAGGAGTAGGAAGGATTGGACCAAAAAGCAGCTTGGTAAGTGTCCATGATATTTATTATAACAGAACACGAAAATCCCAAATAACAACGTGAACGTAAAAAATGAAAACCGAAACAGTCCTGAAAGGTGAAAACAGGAAACAACTACCCACAAAACTCAGGTGGGAAAAGGCTACCTAAGTATGGTTCTCAATCAGAGACAACGATAGACAGCTGCCTCTGATTGAGAACCACACCCGGCCAAACAACAAAGAAATCCAAAACATAGAAAACAACATAGAATGCCCACCATAGTCACACCCTGGCCTAACCAAAATAGAGAATAAAGACCTCTCTATGGCCAGGGCGTGACAGGTGGTGAGATATTTAAAGTCAAATACAAATTCACTATAATTGTGGTATAACTGTAAGCCACCCTGCACAATCAATTAACCATCAGAATCGCCTAGGGCCATACATTCCCTCCAAGACTCATAGATATACATTTTGGAGCGTGGCGTAAGGTAACCTGTCCATCCAGTATACATAATAATAGAGTCCACACTCAAAGGCCAGAACAATTATGTACCAAAGACGTCTTAAATCAGTTTTGTTTTATGTTTTCCTGCCATGCATAATATGCAGTAGGCTATGTATTGTAAAATGGCACAATCATAATTTTAATTCAGTTTTTATTCTTTGGGTTTGGGTTCGTAAGCTTATGCATATGCATATGCATAAGCTCTCACATACGTATGGATGTTTAGAATGAATCATCACCTTAGAAAGCACTGTCCATTTTGTTGTGTGTCTTTGAAACAACATCCACAACGACCATGTTTCAAACTGTTTCAACCTGCTGTTGAACTTCTTTCTTTAAATTGATCATCACAGTGAAGTGATTTTTAAAAGTACCATAGGCCTACCTTTTTGTTGATCAGTTTAGATTGTATTTGCATTTATGTCAGAGTAGTTAGAGGGAAAATAGAGCCTTGAGAACCAGGCCATTAGACTTGATGGTAGTTAGCAAGTTGGGTGCTACCAAAGCATGTTCAGAGTGTATAAAAGGAGATTACCATGACCATCAACGGTCACATGGAATTTTACTGCGGACAGGTGTAGCGGTAATATGGTCACCACAACAGCGCTAGATGTGGCCAGTATGATAAAAGGGGTGTGGTACACTGAGTTAGGATGTTGCTTTCAATGACACTCACTTATTCTTTGAAACTTGTCTCACAAAGCTCTTATGCAAATATACAGTACCAGTCAAAAGTTTGGACACACCTACTGCACTCCTTCAAGACTGTTGGAAAAGCATTCCAGGTGAAGCTGGTTGAGAGAATGCCAAGAGTGTGCAAAGCTGTCATCAATGCAAAGGGTGGCTACTTTGAAAAATCTCAAATCTCAAATATATTTTGATTTGTGTAACACTTTTAGCTTACTACATAATTCCATGTATGTAATGTCATAGTTTTGATGTCTTCACTATTATTCTACCATGTATAAAATAGTAAAAATAAATAAAAACCCTGGAATGAGTAGGTGTGTCCAAACTTTTGACTGATACTGTACATAGTAATGTCTAGCTCTATATTCCACTGTGTGTGGCTATGTTGGCTCAATCATGTGTCATAGGATTGATTAATTGTCCGTTTGAAGATAAACAGATTGGTTGAGTGAGGAGAAGAGTGGAATTTAAAGTAAGTAAGAGTAACATGGGTAAACTGATGTCAGTTAGACCCATGTGATGTATTGGCAGCTAACTAATGAACACTGAAGCACATAGGCCTATAGACTAGCAGGACTTTAAGTTAACTGGGTGGAAGTAGATTTGTCTTGACATCCTATTGTCACCATTTCCCCCCATTTCTCTCTCCCTCCGTTCTGTAATTGTTTCCAAGACTATGGAAAATCATACAAAACAGATAAAGATAGACATCTATTGCTAATTTTATATCTGAGATAAAAAGCTAAACAAACCAAATATGATTTAGTAAAGTCCACATGAACAATAATGATAATCGATTCAGCTGAGAGTGGAACAAATACCCATCTTGTTTAGTCCCAAGGGTCTGCCACCGCCATAGCCACGCCTGTTGTCTTGCTCCTCAGACAGTAACTGCCAGTCCAGCAAGGCCACACAGTGGAAAGTAACCCAAACCTGTTTCGTTAGACCTCCCCTGTCATATCATCCACCCTATCCCATTACGGCTCTGATGACTTTGAGGAAGTGATCAGAATAAGTCTGCATATAAAGCCTGCTCTCTAAGCCCCCTGGCTTTAGCCTGGGTTTGTACAACACTCTGTCGCTCCCAATGCCATGGCGACGGCCCCACAGGGTCACAGCCACCCTGGTGTGTCACCACGCCAAGAGACAAAAGGCAGTGGCGTCCATGCCATTCCTATGCCTTGCCCCCTGATGGCCTGTTTTTGAATAGGTTCACACAGAGGTGTTGCTCCCCTTCTTGTGGGGTAACAATCCCTCGCACCCCCTACCGCACCTGGCCCTGTACATGTTTACTATAGCGCTAATCCACTAGCGTCTCACTGAGCAACAAGTCTGTGACTTAGTGACTCGACTTGTTTGTAGGAGGGCTTCCAGCGGCGATGCGGTAATTGGCTTCCTCTACCACCGCTCGCCCGTCGGGCTTTTCATTGGCCAAGTCGGCTGAGGAGGAGGAAGAGGGAGGAGGAGGAAGGAGGAGCAAAGGATTATGGGATGAGAAACAGCCCGGGAGAGTCAGGCACAAGGGAGAGCCACGATTTCACAGCTGATGGCAAATCCATCAGCTCTCTCTCCAATCAGTGAGCTTCTGAAACAAAGTTTTGCTTTGTTTTCCTGTGACTTAGGAACTTAGAAAAATGTGGAGGATTTGGTAGGACTCTGCTGGTTCTCTGTATTAGGCCCAACCCAAAGATGATTAACTGTACCTAGTGACAATGGGCTGAAACTAACACTCAACCACCTGCCAAAAACAGCAACATTTAACCCTATGGGATAACCCTATCAATCATACAAGCCTGTTTCATTACATCCATTTCACTGTGTTTAACACTGTCACTGCACCCAAAAGTATCAATTGTAATGCCGCAGATGAAATGAGTTAGTATAGAACTACCCTACACAGCATCCACTGGGATTTGAATGGATTTGGCCAGATAAAATGAAAGGATAACACATTGAGCCATTGGTTACTACGGTGGGTTCAATTTGGCAGGAGTAGTAAGTTATGGCTTCACCATGTAAATTTCAAAAGGGGATGTGCATGTGATTTATTGAGTGCAGTGAATTTACTCACGGGTGACAGGGGTGCAAATTATGAGTAAAACATTGGGATTTCATGGAAAACAAGGTGTGAGAATCTCTGTGGCGTAATGCAAGCTTGAGACCTAAACATATCCATAACAAAGTGTGTTTTGGAGGTACCACTTTCAGTTCAACATTTCTGGTCTAAGAGGTGTTTTAAGCACTGCTTTAAATCTGCCAACCAGAGCAGTGCATACCATGGAATACATGAGGAATAGGGAATGCCAGTCTGGCAACAGAAACCTTTCTTTACTTTCACAGAGGCTCCGGCCGGTATACTAATGATAAGAGGCCCGCATTCCTACACAGGCCCCCAAGCTTGAGGCCCCCAGGTCCAACTGGTGACCTCACCTGACATTGTCCAGTCCTGGGGGGGGGGGCCCTAGCTCCATTGCATGCCCTCTTCTCCCTCCCCCCAACTTCCCCTAAACACTTACCCACGCCGAGGGTAGTCAAAGATAAGGGGAAGACAGCACAAGGCCTCTCTGACAGTGGTCAACACAGCTACTACAGATAACATTGTTTCGAAGATATGCTGGAGTAATAGTGAATACTTTGTGTGGATTTGTTTTTGTGTGAGTAAGGCAAGAGCTGTAAAAATGACAAAAATAGTTGAAAGGTTTCCTTACATCGATTGGAAATTATAATAATTAATATAAAGTCAAGTACTTTAATTAGAAAGTTTGGATATAATATGTGGAGGAGGTCAGAGACCTGGCCGTGTGGTGCCAGGACAATAACCTCTCCCTCAACGTGATCAAGACAAAAGAGATGATTGTGGACGACAGGAAAAGGAGGACCGAGCACGCCCCCCTTGTCATCGACGGGGCTGTAGTGGAACAGGTTGAGAGCTTCAAGTTCCTTGGTGTCCACATCACCAACAAACTAACATGGTCCAACCACAACGCACAAGACAGTCATGAAGAGGGGCATGACAAATCCTATTCCCCCTCAGGATACTGAAATGATTTGATTTGGCATGGGTCCTCAGATCCTCAAAAGGTTCTACAGCTGCACCATCGAGAGCATCCTGATTGATTGTGTCACTGCTTGGTGTGGCAACTGCTCGGCCTCCAATCGCAAGGCACTACAGAGGGTAGTGAGTACGGCCCAGTACACCACTGGGGCCAAGCTTCCTGCCATCCAGGACCTCTATACAAGGCGGTGTCAGAGGAAGGCCCTAAACATTGTCAAAGACTCCAGCCACCCTAGTCATAGACTGTTCTCTCTGCTACTGCAGGGCAAGCGGTACTGGAGTGCCAAGTCTAGGTCCAAGAGGCTTCTAAACAGCTTCCACCCCCAAGCCATAAGACTCCTGAACATCTAATGAAGTGGCTACCCAGACTATTTGCATTGCCCCTCTACTCTTTTTTACGCTGCTGCTACTCTCTGTTTATTATCGATGCATAGTCACTTTAATAACTCTACCTACATGTACATATTACCTCAATTACCTCAACTAACTGGTGCTCCCGCACATTGACTCTGTACCAGTACCCCCTGTATATAACCTTGCTATTGTTATTTTACTGCTGCTCTTTAATTATTTGTAACTTTAAACTACATTTATTGTTTTAGGTATTTTTTCTTAAAATGGCATTGTTGGTTAAGGTCTTGTAAGTAAGCATTTCACTGTAAGGTGAACCTGTTGATCTCGGCGCATGTGACAAATAACATTTGATTTGATTTGACTGTATGAACTAATATGTATTTTAGGGAAATAGAAAACGACTCATGTTTGGACAGAGTACTTCCCATAACTCCGGTACATCCTTCCTAACACAAATACTGACAGTGAGTCAGTCAGAGAATGTTCGAGATCACCTGTGGTCTTTTGGACAGTAGGATTGTGATGTCACCATGTGTTTGCATTTGGCTGATGGTCGGGGTGCCCTACGATGCATCAGAATGTGTTGACAGACTGGACAGTCACTGATAAACCTACAGATGTCCTGTCTCTCATGTTGTCAAACAGTATAAGACCTCAACCCTGACTGGCTGCTGACAACAGCGTCAGATCAATGTCCAATTTTGCTTGATATTTGATAGATGTTAATTTAACTTGAAATAAACCAGACTTTGGTTTGACACCCACGTTGCTTGAAATTTGGTTTAGAAAAACAATACTGAGCCATTGTTGGCTTTTTACCCACCTTTACGTAACATTATCATGTTATTTTTATCTGATTCATGTGAAATAAGCATACAACATTTGCACACAAACACATAAATATACACCAAATATACTTGAAGTTACCCCAAGCGTTGATACCCAATGCATTTGGCCATTATGCAACATTTCAGGTTAACAAGGGATGTAAAGGGTCTTGTTAGTCATTTCATAAACCCCAGCTTAGTATGGTCTTATATGGTCTTATATAGCCTGAATAGGTTTAAATGGACTTTGGCAGTGGGCTAAGACTGACTTAAGGGAGGCTTACACTACTTTGCGTGAGGCTGAAACTGGAAGGGAATTGGCTGTCAGTAACCACAACAGCGGGTCCAGGGTTAAGGAGACTGTTTGAGGAAGTTCTGGGATTATATCCATTATTGACATGGAGTAATGGCAATGGACGAACTGCATAACTTAAGTTTTGGAGTATGGGAATTTTGGGTAAAAACACTGAGTCACCTTAGCCTGGTTCCATGTACTGTATGTTTGCGCTGTATAGCCAACTCCTATGGTCATTATTGTTATTAGCAAGACAGCACAAACAGATCTGAGACCAGGAAAGAGTAATGTAGGCTGGTTATTACCAGGCTAGAGTCATGTATGCTGGTTATTACTAGGCAACAGTAATGTATGCTGGTTACTACCAGGCTAGAGTCAGGTATGCTGGTTATTACTAGGCTAGCATCATGTATGCTGGTTATTATCCAGCTAAAGACATGTGTGCTGGTTATTACCAGGCTAACGTCATGCATTCTGGTTATTACCAGGCTAGAGTCATGTAATCAATCAATCAATCAATCAAATGTATTTATAAAGCCCTTCTTACATCAGCTGATGTCACAAAGTGCTGTACAGAAACCCAGCCTAAAACCCCAAACAGCAAGCCTAAAAGCCTGTTGTAGCCAGGTGTAGAAGCACGGTGGCTAGGGAAAACTCCCTAGAAAGGCCAGAACCTAGGAAGAAACCTAGAGAGGAACCAGGCTATGAGGGGTGGCCAGTCCTCTTCTGGCTGTGCCGGGTGGAGATTATAACAGAACAAGGCCAAGATGTTCAAATGTTCATAGACGACCAAGGTCAGCACCTCAGGAGTAAATGTCAGTTGACTTTTCATAGCCGATCATTCAGAGTATCTCTAACGCTCCTGCTGTCTCTAGAGAGTTGAAAACAGCAGGTCTGGGACAGGTAGCACGTCCGGTGAACAGGTCAGGGTTCCATAGCCGCAGGCAGAGCAGTTGAAGCTGGAGCAGCAGCACGACCAGGTGGACTGGGGGACAGCAAGTCATCAGGCCAGGTAGTCCTGATGCATAGTCCTAGGGCTCATGTCCCCCGAGAGAGAGAGAGAGAGAGAGCGAAAGAGAAAGAAAGAAAGAAAGAAAGAAAGAAAAATAGAATTAAAGAGAACATACTTAAATTCACACAGAACACTGGATAAGACAGGAGAAATACTCTGGATATAACAGACTGACCCTAGCCCTCCGACACAAACTATTGCATTACAAATACTGGAGGCTGAGACAGGAGGGGTCGGGAGACACTGTGGCCCAGTCCGACGATACCCCCGGACAGGGCCGAACAGGCAGGATATAACCCCACACACTTTGCCAAAGCACAGCTCCCACACGACTAGAGGGATGTCTCCAACCACCAACTTACCATCCTGAGACAAGGCCGAGCACGAAGATCTCTCCAACGGCACAACCCAAGGGGGGGCGCCAACCCGGACAGGATGATCACGTCAGCTATTCAACCCACTCCATAACCCATGTATGGTGGTTATTACCAGGCTAGAGTCATGTAAGCTGGTTATTACCAGGCTAGCATCATGTATGCTGGTTATTACCAGAGTAGAGTCATGTGTGCTGGGTTTTTCCAGCCTTGCATAATGTATACTAGTTATTATCAGGCTAGAGTCATGTACTCTGGTTATTACCAGGCTACTGTAATATATGCTGGTTATTACCAAGCGAGAGTCATGTATGCTGGTTATTAACAGGCTAGAGTCATATGTGCTGGTCATTACCAGGCTAGAGTCATGAATTATGCTTATTACCAGGCTAGATTCATGAATGCTGGTTATTACCAGGCTAGAGTCATGAATGCTGGTTATTACCAGGCTAGAGTCATATTACCTGGTTAATACCCAGCTAGAGTCATGTATGCAGTTTTTTACCATGCTTGCATCATGTATGCTTGTTATTACCAGGCTAGAGTCATTTGTGCTGGTGATTACCAGGCTAGCATCATATATGTTGGTTATTGCCAGGCTAGAGTCACGTAGGCTTGTTATTACCAGGTTACAGTAATGTATGCTAGTTATTGCCAGGCTAGCATCATGTATGCTGCTTATTAACAGGCTAGAGTCATGTGTGCTGGTTACTACCAGACTAGAGTCATGTGTGCTGGTTACTACCAGACTAGAGTCATGTATGCTGGTTACTACCAGACTAGAGTCATGTGTGCTGGTTACTACCAGACTAGAGTCATGTATGCTGGTTATTAACAGGCTAGAGTCATATGTGCTGGTCATTACTGGGATAGTTATGAATTCTCATTTTTACCAGGCTATAGTCATGAAGGTTGGTTATTCCCAGGCTTGCTTCATGTGTGCTGGTTCTTACCAGGCTAGAGTCATGTGCGCTGGTTATTGCCAGGCTAGCGTCATGTGTGCATGTGGGCAGGTTTTAGTAGCATCATGTAGGCTCGTTATTACCAGGCTAGAGTCATGTGTGATTGTTATTTCCAGGTTAGAGTCACGTACACTGTTTATTACCAGGAATGAATCATGTCCACTGGTTGTTACCAGGCTATCATAATGTGTGTTTGTTATTGCCATGCTTGTATAATGTACGCTGGTTATTACCAGGCTAGAGTCACACACGATGGTTATAACCATGCTAGTGTAATGTATGCTGGTTATTACCAGGCTAGAGTCATGTGCTCTGGTTATTACCAGACTAGCGTCATGTATGCTTGTTATTACCAGACTAGCGTCATGTGCGCTGGTTATGAACAGGTTATACTCAAGTGTGCTGGTTGCTGCCAGGTTTGCATTACATGTGCTGGTTTTTACCAGGCTAGACTCACGTGTGCCAGTTTTTACCAGGTTTGTGTCACATATGCTGGTTATTACAAGGCAAGTGTCATGTATGCTGGTTATTACCAGGCTAGTTTCATGTGTGTTGGTTATATCCTGGCTTCCGTAAGTTGTGCTGGTTATTAGCAGGCTAGAGTCATGTGCGCTGTTGATAACCAGGCTAGCGGAATATTTCCTGGTTATTATCAGGCGAGCATCATGTGCACTGGTTATTACCAGGCTATAATCGAGTGTACTGGTTGTTACCGGCTTGCATCACGTGTGCTGGTTATTCCCAGGCTAGAGTCACGTGTACTGTTTATTACCAGGTTTGCGCCATGAATGCTGGTTATTACCAGGCTAGAGTCACGTGCGCTGGTTATTAGCAGGCTTGCGTCATGTGCGGTGGTATCAAATCAAATTTTACTTGTCAAATGCGCCGAATACAACAGGTTGGTTATTACCAGGTTTGCGCCATGTACAATTGTTATAACCAGACTAGTGTCACGTGTGCTGGTTTTTACCAGGCTAGAGTCATGTATGCTGGTTATTGCCAGTCTAGAGTCATATATGCTGGTTATTGCCATGTTACAGTCATGTGTGATGGTTATTACCAGGTTAGAGTCATATATGCTGGTTATTGTTAATGCTTGTAATTTCTCAGGAGAATGCCTAGACAGGGGTCAGGGGGTCACATCTTTTCCCTGACCCCAGAGTTTAAATCACATCGCCCATAGGTGAGTAAAGCGCTGAAGCTTGTGTCATATAGCCTTGTTTGATAAAGGCTACATGGGACCCCAAAAAACCTGCCACGGGTTGTTGCTGTCTCATCCTCCCCTATCTCTAGACCGGCTATCCAGACTCCTTGTTCTGGCCAAACTCTATGCCATGTCAATCGACGTTAGTTTCTTCTCCACAATGAGTCTGGATCTGAGTACTTCCCTGATAATTTCTAGAACGGAAAAACATTTGAACTGTTCTGATTGGTCCCAGAAACCAATGGGTTGGGCCAGAGCCACAGCACACATGGGTAAAGCAGCATTTTGAAAATAGGCATTTATAGTCTGATTGGTTAGAGATGACTTTGTTTTGAACAACACGACTCATTTTGACATCACCTCAAACGACATCAACAATGGCAGTCTCAAACTGAAGTATGTAGTGTACATAGAGCAGCGGAGGAATTCAGTTTGAGTCGTCAGGCATACCTAATTCCTCTTCCCAAGTGTGTTTTCACAGACGGTAGTAACTAATACAATTACAGTCGTTGAAGTCTGTTACACCCAACATGACTCAAGACAGTATCGTGGTCAACATGGTCTCATTAGAATATGTCAACATTGTGACATTTAACCATTATAGTTCTGACATATTAGTACGTCATTAGTACACCTATGCTGACGTATTACTAATGTTTTTATTATGTCACGTACTGTAGCAAACGTAGTCTTGGTGGCTTGTACATGTTGGCTCAATTCATCAACAAGTGACACAAAGAGAACTGCTAATGATTTAGAGATTGCTGTCCACTGACTCGGCACAGCCAGAAGAGTACTGGCCACCCCTCATAGCCTGGTTCCTCTCTAGGTTTCTTTCTAGGGTCTGGCCTTTCTAGGGAGTTTTTCCTAGCCACCGTGCTTTTATACCTGCATTGCTTGCTGTTTGGGATTTTAGGCTGTGTTTCTGTACAGCACTTTGTGACATCAGCTGATGTATGAAGGGCTTTATAAATCAATTTGATTGACTCCAGTCGGTGGGACTGTGTCCCAAATGGCACCCATTCTCTACGTAGTGCACTACTTTTGACCAGAGCTTATATGGAATAGGGTGCCATTCTGGATGGAGCACTGGTCATTTCTAGACCTTAACAGAAACAGTGTCTCCCCTCAGAGCTTGGAAAAACATGGCCTCCTCTTACCATGAGGCTGGGAAAAGAGATGGCTGTGCTATGAGGCTGGGAAAAGGGATGACTGTGCCACGAGAGGCTGGGAAAGGGATGACTGTGCCATTAAATGGGATGACAGTACCATGAGGCTAGGAAATGGGATGACTGTACCATGAGGCTAGGAAAAGGGATGACTGTACCATGAGGCTGGGAAGGGATGACAGTACCACGAGGCTAGGGAAGGGATGACTGTGCCATGTCAGGCTGGGAAAAGGGATGTCTGTGCCATTAAATGCTTGGAAATGTCCTGTTTATCATCCCTGTTTTGAATCTGTTATTTCTGTTAATCTGATCCCTGGAAACACGTCAAATCGGAGCAGGGGCCAAATGGGTTGTCATTAATTCAGGGCCTTGATAAGCAATGGCTGACGTTTTTAGTGCATTTCAGTACATTCCTGACAGCCACAGACAGCAAATTACAGACAGACGATACCGCTGGTGGTATCACATTTTTCGTTCTGTCTGACTAGTTTGGATAGGGTCCCTAAACTTTTATGGACAGTTATATATTGCGGCCCTGTCAGGCCGGTTGTGATAAGCTATAGAGGCAGCGTGGTGGAACAGGGTGTCAAACATGCTGTCTTTGACCTTAGATGACCTCTGGCTCAACAATGAAGGAGAGATAAGATTCGGAGAGACGGATTCTAAAGTTCACAAGATGCTAATGATAAGTAACCTGGTAAGGCATCTAACGTTGCACCGTCCATACAGTAGGCTTATGCATGATACCCAGGGTTTATGGTTGAGGCAGTTTATTTCCCCATGGAAATGAATATGCATTCATATTAAAGTAGCTAATAAGGCCTCCACTTTAGCATGAATGTGAAAATCAGCATAAGGTAACTGTATTTGTGACAACTGACAAACAACCATGTCTTTTTAATGTATGGTGTTCATATTTGTGTAATAAGGCCTAATAGCAATACAAATGATTGTGGTAAAGGTCATTCATGACCTCTAGGAATGGTCAGGCAGAGTCATGTTGTCACAGGGTTCTAGTCCACTCCCCGGGATACAAATACATTGGGTGAAACACAGACAGTGGACAGATCTGGTTTCAGCCTAGCAAATATCTGGCCTCGGCTACAAAAGCCAAGTGTATGTGTGTTTGTGTGTGTTTGTGTGTGTGTGTGTGTGTGTGAATGTATATGTGTGTGTGTGAACCCTCTTCTGTTTGGTTCCAGCCAAGTTAAGAAAAACAGTACCCAGCAACGGGCCCTAAAATAAAGACAATGTGAATATACAACATGGTAGACGGCTGTGGGGTCAGGTTAATATACAACATGGTAGACGGCTGTGGGGTCAGGTTATTACACAACATGGTAGACTGCTGTGGGGTCAGGTTATTATACAACATGGTAGACTGCTGTGGGGTCAGGTTATTTTACAACATGGTAGACTGCTGTGGGGTCAGGTTATTATACAACATGGTAGACTGCTGTGGGGTCAGGATATTATACAACATGGTTGACTGCTGTGGGGTCAGGATATTATACAACATGGTAGACTGCTGTGGGGTCAGGTTATTATACAACATGGTAGACTGCTGTGGGGTCAGGTTATTATACAAAATGGTAGACTGCTGTGAGGTCAGGTTATTATACAACATGGTAGACTGCTGTGGGGTCAGGTTATTATACAACATGGTAGACTGCTGTGAGGTCAGGTTATTATACAACATGGTAGACTGCTGTGGGGTCAGGTTATTATACAACATGGTTGACTGCTGTGGGGTCAGGATATTATACAACATGGTAGACTGCTGTGGGGTCAGGTTATTATACAACATGGTAGACTGCTGTGGGGTCAGGTTATTATACAAAATGGTAGACTGCTGTGAGGTCAGGTTATTATACAACATGGTAGACTGCTGTGGGGTCAGGTTATTATACAACATGGTAGACTGCTGTGAGGTCAGGTTATTATACAACATGGTAGACTGCTGTGGGGTCAGGTTATTATACAACATGGTTGACTGCTGTGGGGTCAGGTTATTATACAACATGGTTGACTGCTGTGAGGTCAGGTTATTATACAACATGGTAGACTGCTGTGGGGTCAGGTTATTATACAACATGGTAGACTGCTGTGGGGTCAGGTTATTATACAAAATGGTTGACTGCTGTGAGGTAACTAATCAAACAACAACTTCCTAGGAGAACATAGAGTTCCTCAGGGAGATCACACTCCAGAGAGGACAGGAGGGTTATGTTATTGGACTGCAACACTTCCCATGTCCAGTCTAAAGTGGACTTAGTTCAGTCCCTAGTGGTCTTGCAAACACATCACAACTGACCACTGGTTGAAGAGTGCTGCCTATCTGGCTTTGATTCAACTGTGAAGAATCATGTTGAACAAAAACGTTTTTCAAAAAACACCTATAAACAATTAAAGTATTATGCACTGTAAAAAAAATGCTAATACATGATATAATTTTTTTTTACTCAGACTACCATATGTCTTACAAGTACACTGCAGTGACAGTGTTTTGGAACCATTGATCTCCACTCACTTGGCTTTATTTGTGTTAGGTCTTCCCTCTTGTGGTAATTTTGAGTCATTGCAGAAACATGTCTCCATAATATCTCATTCAAAGTGCACACATTCTTCATATTGTATAAAGCACTACCAAAGAGCAATCTTTCCAGAATGTTTTACAATTACTGTGTATATGACTGCCTTCAGAACGCAGAGAATGATAAATAAGTCCTTATGGCCTTTTGAGAGACTTAACCCAGGCCTCATCAGGGCCTACAACATAGACCTTGCACACAGGTGCTCCCTTCACCACCTCCCCATATCCAATATGTAGGCCAGACAGAGTGATTTTAGTACAAACCCAGCCGTATATTGTATGCAGCCAAAGGCAGCCTCATCCTCCCACTCCCACCCATTCTGGCAGGCGGCCATTTTGTTCAATAGAGCGAGGTCTATCTGAAGCCAGCTTATCTCCACTGACTTCAAAGTGTGCCAGAGGTAGGAGGTGAGGCCACGGGTGGATCTGTCGAACACTGCTTCGTCTTCACTGTGACTTGTTGAAGGACAAGATTTTACTCGCTTTAGTCGGCGCCGCGTTTAGAGCCTGTCGTAACACGGTCTCCCGGCGAGCTTATGGTCCTCTTAATTGATCTAAACACTTTGTTTTGTTTATTTAAATGGGACTCTTAGCTCTGGGGGTGTTTGTTGAGAAAAGGTAGAAAATGTCTTTTTGTTTTTCCTTCATTTTTCCTTCCTTTCCCCATTCATCTTTTCTTTTCTTCTTTGGCCATCAGCTATGTGAGCCAGAAAGCCTTGGTAAACATCCCAGGCCAGTAGCCTTGTATCAATAAGCAGCGTCTCCCTTCTGTAATGTGTGGTCCCAATGCATTTGGAGTGGTCCTCCCCTCTTCTCCCTTTTGAAGTAGCTAGAGCCCTACAAATGTGTTTGCACTGATTTTAGGGGGAAACCCCTCGATTATTAAACATACCATTATCAATGGGCTCAAAAATGATAAAGGATGAAACAGACACACAATATTATATATATATAGTACCAGTCAAAGGTTTGGACACATCTACTCATTCCAGGGTTTTTCTTTATTTTTTACTATTTTCTAGATTGTAGAATAATAGTGAAGACATCAAAATTATGAAATAACACATAAGGAATCATGTAGTAACCAAAAACGTGTTAAACAAATCAAAATATATTTGATATTTTATATTCTTCAAAGTAGCCACCCTTTGCCTTAATGACAGCTTTGCACTCTCTTGGCATTCTCTCAACCAGCTTCACGAGGAATGCTTTTCCAACAGTCTTGAAGGAGTTCCCACATAAGCTGAGCAATTGTTGTCTGCTTTTCCTTCACTCTGCGGTCCAACTCATCCGAAACCATCTCAATTGGGTTGAGGTCGGGTGATTGTGGAGGCCAGGTCATCTGATGCAGCACTCAATCACTGTCCTGCTTGGTCAATTAGCCCATAAACAGACTGGAGGTGTGATTTGGGTCATTGTCCTGTTGCAAAACAAATGATAGTCCCACTAAGCGCAAACCAGATGGGATGGCGTATCACTACAGAAATCTGTGGTAGCCATGGTGGTTAAGTGTGCCTTGAATTCTAAATAAATCACAGACAGTGTCACCAGCAAAGCACCCCCACACCATCACACCTCCTCCATGTTTCACGGTGGGAACCACATGAGCAGATCATCCGCATCTGTGTCTCAGAAAGAGATTTTTGGTTGGAACCAAAAAGCTCAAATTTGGACTCATCAGACCAAAGGACAAATTTCCACCGGTCTAATGTCCATTGCTCGTGTTTCTTGGCCCAAGCAAGTCTCTTATTTTTATTGGTGTCTTCTTATTGGCTTAAAGTAATGATGGACTGTCGTTTCTCTTTGCTTATTTGAGCTGATCTTGCCATAATATGGACTAGGTCTTTTACCAAATAGCGGTTATGGTCTTTTACCAAATAGTCCAAACCCCCCCCCCCCCCCCTCTATCCTTGTCACAATACAACTGATTGGCTCAAACACATTAAGAAGGAAAGAAATTCCACCATTTAACTTTTAACAAGGCACACCTGTTAATTGAAATGCATTCCAGGGTACTACCTCATGAAGCTGGATGAGAGCATGCCAAGAGTGTGCAAAGCTGTCATCAAGGCAAAGGGTGGCTACTTTGAAGAATCTCAAATATAAAGAAATATTTTGATTTGTTCAACACTTTTTTGGTTACTACACGTTTCCACATTTGCTATTTCATTGTTTTGATGTCTTAGATATTATTCTACAATGTAGAAAATAGTAAAAATAAAGGTAAACCCTGGAATGAGTAGATGTGTCCAAACTTTTGACTGGTACTGTATATAGCAATGCTCATGTACGGTCATGGGCATCAAGACACTGTTTAGCATTAGCTAATACTAGGAGGCCTAGGCTATAGTAGTTTGTGAGCAGCTATTTTAGTTTGATTTAGAAGAGGCTGTGCATAATCAGAGGGAACGCAGGTATTTGGGGTCCACATTCCATGATGCACAGTCATGTACCATCTCCACGTAAATGTTAGGCCTGATATCTCTAGTATATGGGCATGTTGGAACCAACAAGATGGGTCAGTAGAAATATATATTTTCCTACATAATGAGTTATCAATGGACTCCAGGACAGTGAGCATTATTTTCTAAACAGTTTTTCTCTTGTCATCATAATGTCATAGTTCATCTCAATAAGCATAAAGATGTTCTACAAAGGGATTTTTGGTATGCTAGTGACTGACCCTTGACCTTACACAGGTAGTAGAGTCTTTCACAGAACATTACAACCAATACAAGGGCTGAAGGAGCAAGCAGACACACTATCAACCATTGGTAAGGACCACATTTCAAAAACATAATCTCAGCATTTCCAAAAGTATTTAGTTATTTATTTGCCGCGTGAGTTACAGCACATCTTGGGACCATCGATCAAGACGAGCTGTGCTCTTTGCTAACGTGAGACAGAGGATTCTGCAGGTTTGGTATGCAGACTTGAACCCTCTATTCATAGTTGCTACACGGCATGTAAATCACCAGGCAAGAGCGCCTTGGACTCAAAGGCTGAAGGGGAAGTATTCTTCACAACGGGGAGCCGAAAGTTCAGTGATAAATTACATAGTTTGAGCTCCTCGATTCTCTTGCTGTTTCGCTGTGATGGGAATGTGGGCCTTTAGCGTGCATTGGTAACTTGTAAATTCAGTAACATCGTTCGAAAAAGGGGCTGTTAGCCATTCGTTGTCACATTGTGTCACAGGTGCTGGAGTGCTGTGACTCAGTGAGTAGGCCTGAGTGAATTCACACATGGAGGGAAAAGGAGTCTTGCACCTCGTGCCAAGAACCAATCCAGCCAGGGGTCATGTCCCCCGTTCCTTCCTTAAAACATTAAATAGACTCAGAGAGAGGAACGATGAAAACCTTACAACCTCTGTTATATCAATTAATTTTCACGCTGGCATTTATACAAGCAGTGTCAACTAATATCATTAACAAACAGAATCATTACCAGGCCCTGCCAAGGGCAGCACAGAAGGAAATGTGTCATAGGTTGAACACTCCTCCAATAATTTCTGCACAAAGGGGCCCCATTTTAAGCCCCCTCCTCTCAAAATATATTTTTTTTCGTGTTAATTTGAGGGTATAAATTACATGTAATTACTAGCAGGTTTCTCACTTGCTAGACAATCCAACACTTACTCGTCCTCTTCCTGTTTAACTATCTGCTTCGGATCGCAAAGCCCAGCTGCTTATTTTACAACGATTAGCTGTACATCAGCATTACCACCTCACTTCCAGCCGTTTCACATCCAGCATTAAAAGGGATGAATATTGATCTGCTAAAGAGGATTTATTTATTTCATGCTCTATCCAAAGATCAACTGCTACCAGCTTTCGGCGGATCTGAATAGGCTCTCGCCAAGTAGAGCTACTGCATACATGACTTTGGACTTGACATTTTAGGCCTGGAAGAAAACCAAACAGTAAATTCACTGCAATAATCCCAGATAAATGAGATGATCACTGCGAAAGCTTAGATAGTTAAGTGGCCTACACTTAAGTCCAGAGACGATAAAAACATGGCTCGTCGGAGAGCGTCCATATGGGAGAGTGCCGCGGGCAGACCTTAAAACAGGGAAGGGAAGACTGTTTTTATGTGCTATATCGCTGCCACAGTGTTTCACTGAAAGGAAACACAGAGACAATTTAGATGAAAGCGCGAGACAAAATGACAGACATCTGGCTGATCCATAATTGTTCATTCCAATCAGAAAACCTGACATTGACATATCATATAAATCATTAATTTTGTTTCTATTCCACCCTATACGAATCCTATATTTACCCCCTCACACACAGTGCCCAGTCCCATCGCTGCAGCGTGGGCCCTTTGTTAGCAGTAGGGACTGGTGCACTAATACAGGGATAAGCCCCATGCTGTCTGCTCAGTGGCATGAGTTGTCAGAGGAGACAGAGAGAGAGAAATGGCCATCTGGAGATGCAGCCAGCACACCCAGGTCACGTTTGAATAGTGGCTGTGCTCAGCTGGCCAGCAGAATAGTCATTGGCCATGGCCATTCTATAAGGCTGTGGCTTTAAATATAATACTGGTGTGATCATTATTCAAAATACATGTCTAAGTATAGCCTTATACCCATTTTTAGAGTCTTCACAGTAGGGCCTAGTGCATCGCAAGAATCTACCATTTTATGTGGATTGTCTGATGACAATATGGGGAAGGGATTTGGTGTTAACAAAATACATTAAATAAATGGTAATAAATAGTATTGATTGTAAAAAAGAAATGATCATAATAATAAGGGGAAATAATTTACATGTAGTTGCATATTTCAAATGTATGTTATTGTATTTATTGTATTATTGTAACCTAAATGTGATAGCAAGTCCAATGCAATGTAGTATAACATTTCAAACATTCAAACATTTCAAATTAAGGTTAAATTCATAGAATAGTAGTCTAAATTATATTATAATATTGTTACTAAATTATTTGAATTAATGATGATGTATTATGCAATAATTAAACGAATAAAAATAATATTTAAAAAAAATAAAACAAAGGCTATAACCATACAATGAACAATCTGACAGGCTGATGCAAATTAAGATAGACCAATGAACAGCAAAATAAATTGGAAACTTGGATTTTAGATTATTTTAGATTATCAATTTTATATGATCAGTTACACACGCTCGAGCGTTACGACCCATCACACACAATCCTGACTACTGAACGGTTTCTACCTGATATCTCTGTCGAGATAACTGTCCAAGCGTAAAATGGAGAGTTGCGTTCGCCTGCCAGAAGATGGCGTCTGGTACCATCTCGACATGATAACTGTATTAGCCCTCTTGGGCCTGCCTACCTACTTCGATCATTTCCTGCACTCTTCTCTAATTCTGTAGGCTATTTAGAGCAGCCTTCCACAAATCATATTTATTGCACACTTCACTGCATGCATATTATTACAGTCCTGATAGTATTATTTAAATATGATCTATTTTCTATAATCAAAATGTGTTGTCTTTATTCGATACAAGACAAGCTTCTATAAAATACATCTTAATATGATATCAATTGTGTAGGCATCCTATCCTGTTTTGAACTATATTGTTCATCCATGTGGTTTTTCAAACATAGGCATCTAAACCAACTTCCTATGCTCCCGAGTGACGCAGCGGTCTAAGCCACTGCATCTCAGTGCAGGAGGCGTCACTACAGTCCCTGGTCCGAATCCAGGCTGTATTACATCTGGCCGTGATTGGGAGTCCCATATGGCAGCGCACAATTGGCCCAGCGTCGTCTGGGTTTGGCCGGGGTAGGCTGTCATTGTAAGAATTTGTTCTTAACTGACTTGCCTAGCTAAATAAAGGTTA